>NC_062285.1:59452994-60741565 GCF_902655055.1 Lutra lutra
TCGTTTTGGCCTGGACCCAGATAAAGAACTTTCTAATCGCCAGCAGGCGGCCAATCTGCTCCAGGACATGGGACAACGTCTTAACGTGTATCCTTGCGGCCTAGGCCTCCGGCCTTGGAGTCAGACCCGCCTTGCTAGGGCTTCAAGGCTTCAGGCTCTGTCAGGGACGGAAGAGAGAGGAGGTGGGCAGGGGCTGAATGTCTAGGTGAGAGAGCCTCCGATGGGGCGGGCTGAAGTTCAGTGTTGCGCCACGGAAGCGAGGCGGAGTTAATTTCCCGCTCGCTCACCAGTGCCACCAGCGTTGCTGGGAATTCGTATCCTTCGCAGCTTTGTGTTTTAACCAGCCGTTCCTGGTCCCATTTCGTTGTGTTCTGGTCTCCTGGTTTGGTGACTTAGAGATAGTACTTTTCTGCTATTCCCCAGGGGTTTGGTGGAGGTTTCACTGTTGATGGCTGCTTTTTGAACTTAGTGTGTAAAGACAGTTTTGAGAAATTCAGGACCTGTAGGTCTTAAGAGAGGGTGGCCTAGAATTAATGCTCCAGCTATGGTTCAAAATCGTTCCTTCCACTTACTAGCTGTTTAAGAAACCTGTCAAATTCTTGGTTTTCTTGTCTGTAAAATGGAGTGATAACTCTTGCATGTAAATTCTGTACCTAAGAAAATGCCTGGCACTCATGTTCAGATGGTAGCTACTGTAAAACTTACAGAATTTCAGAGGAAGGAAGGATGTCAGTTTCTGTTTGTAAGGATATAGACCCAGGGATCTAATGTTTTAAAAAACCGTTTACAGAATGTTGAGTTTTTAACTTACTCAGTTCTGATGTGTACTTGTTTTCTTTATATTTCAAAGATCAGATAATTTAGTGATCCCCCCCCCTTCAAGTATTTTTTGTCAGAAAATATGCTCACTTTGTAGCAGAGAAAGCTTATGTAGTTAATAAAGTTCTTTCCACTCTGGAAATGAAAAATTATTTTTGGGTGAAGCTCCTATTATAGTGTGTGGCTGGCTGTAATGGCTTAAAGTTGTGCTCACCTCAAAAGAGGTGTCCTATTTATTGAGGATATTTGATTTGTTTCCCAAGCATTAGGTCAGTACTAAGTTAAATTTCCTGTTTGAAATTCTGTTTTAGTACAACTAGCCCTTTTTTATGTGTGTGTTGTTATTAAGGTTGTTGACATCTTCGGACCACAACCTCTTCCCTGAATAACCCACATTGTCTCTGAGGTCTTTAGAAGTAAGGCATTTAAAATTTTGTCAGTGAATGAGTATCAAATCATTCCACAGTGTTTCTTCTCCCAGGGATCACCATATGAGAAGGCTTAGTTGCCACGCACAAGGGGGACTGAAAAGTTAATTTTTGGAGCTTAGAAAGTGAGTAGATAGTAGAGACATACCTAGGGGCCAGATCAGGGAGGGTGTTATAAGTCACGTGAAGAGATATCCTGAGCTAATGGATCATCACAGCAGGATTTTCAGGAGGCAAGTGACAGGTTTAGGTCTACATAAATTTTTTATATTCCTTGATCCACACATGCTAAGAAGCTTGGTTGTTATCAGTTCAGCAGATTTACATACTGAATACCGGTTGTGGGTAAGGCATTATGTTAAGCGTCAGTTGGTGGTTAATAATTTGGTGAAAGGAAACAGATTTGCTCTTTAATTTGGAAAAGTAAGTATGATTTTCATTTAGAACCATGTACTGTGCTTAACTGCATGGTCCTTTTGGGAGGATATATAGGCTGTATTTTTGGGAGTTGTTCTGCCTGCCTGTTTTGGGGCCTTAACTTTAACATTATAGCTCACAATTGACTATCAACACTGCTATAGTATACATGCATCGATTCTACATGATTCAGTCCTTTACACAGTTCCATCGAAATGTAAGTATTATTACTATTTTGTATAGTGTAATCATTTTGTGATCGATTCCAGCAGCTTCCTGTGTGTGGGGGGTGAGGAGGTTGATCTATGTTGCTGAACTGGGATTTGAAATTTAGAAAATAGGATTGATCACTTTCATTGTGTGTCACCCTGAATCCAGTCTTCCAGTTTTTCAGTAACCTGTCTGGTTAGTTATTTGGTAGGTTTAGTGCATCTTTAGGATAGATGGATTCTCTAATAAAGAAATCGATAATTGAACACCACCATTTTTGGGTTGGGAGAGGAGCATTAAAAGGGAGATGATGCTTAATTTAAGTGTAACTTTTGAAGTGGTAAATAGTAATGTAGCCACAGGAAAACAAGTGAATGTAAGTGATTTCGATTTTCTAAAAATCTTTGATAGAATTGCAATCAGTGACTGGTTAGAGAGGGAAAACACATTATGTGATGATGGGGGGCGACTTTTAAGACAGGAAGAAGAAAATAATAGTAATAAAGGGATTTTTTTTTCCTGGACAGAATTGTAAATAGTGCTATTTTCGGTTTTGATACCTGAAATGGTCCTATTTAACATTATTATAAATGACTTTGAAGTGAGTACATAGTGATATCCCGGTTGCAGGTAAGACTATATTTGTTTAATTAAATCACAAGGTAATAGGGCTAAACTTGATGAATACTTAAGATGGGTTTGTGAGTCAAATATTTCTTCCCCCTTTTTTTTTTAAAGAAAGGTTGTGTTTTGAAGAAAAGTGTTTAAGACTTACCCTTAGGATGATAGGCTTTGAGCTCTTTAAAAAAAAAAAATTATTTATTTATTTGACAGAGAAAGATCACAAGCAGGCAGAGAGGCAGGCAGAGAGAGGGGGGAAGCAGGCTCCCTGCTGAGCAGAGTCCGATGTGGGGCTCGATCCCAGGACCCTGAGATCATGACCTGAGCTGAAGGCAGAGGCTTAACCCACTGAGCCACCCAGGCGCCCCTGAGCTCTTTTTTTTTTTAATGCCATGGAAAGAGAATCTGTGAAGCTAGATAGTGCTCTTGTAATATAAGTTGGCATACTCAGTATTGGGAGTAACTGTACTGGAAACCCTTTGGATCTGTGGATTAAGTATTCCCAATTTTTATCCAGTCAGCTTGGCTTTCTCCTACCAGTAGACCTCTTACCTCCAGCCATGCCCTACCACTGATTGCAAGAAGCAAGTTTATTAAGACAGAGAAAAGCATTTAATGAGGATATCTGTCTGATAGCTCTATAATAGAAGGTAGTGGATAAAGAATGAAATTTGAGGAGGAAGTCCATAGCTGTCTTGCCAATTCTGAATGTTCTTCATGTCTTCCCTTTCATAATGGTAAAGATTTGAAATCTAGGATGAAATACATCTCAAATCCGTTTGTCCACTTTGTGCACATGTATATTATATACTTCTCCTGCTTATATCTTTTAAGTTATATTTTTCCTTGTTTCCTGTGTATTAAGCTTAGCAAGGACAGAGACTCACTTTTCTGTGTATCCTCTGAAGTACCTTCAGTAAACTTGAATGAATGAATGAATGAACTGGTAATTATCCAATAAATATAGAGAGATTCCAGTGGATGACATGACCTTTTCCAAAATACAGTGACTTTTAAAATTTGGGATTGTCGATCCTCTCTAGAGAATTGATTTTAGGCACATTCTGGAACAGATCAAAAATACCACCCTTTAATATCTTAGTTTTAAGAAGTGATAAATCCAAGTTCAAATTTGAGAGGACTTAATACATTGTTGTAGCATTGATATTTGTCCTATCAAGCTCCTGTGCATTTTTCATGTTATTTTTTTCTCATCATAAAGGTAATAAATGCTTATTGTAAAAATTAATATGGAAATGTATAATGTAGAAAGTGAAAGATCCTCTGTAATCCCACCCTCCAGGGTTAACCATTGATAAATGTTTTGTCATATAGTGTCTTGGGCATTTTTGTGTGTAAATACCTAGTATTTATGTATTTCTGTTAAAAAATAATTTCTGATTATACTACTATTATGTGAATTGCCTTTATTAGTTAACAGTATATATTGGATATCTTTTCATAGTGGTTTTTCATTACAGTTGACCTTTGAACGAGGTAGGGGTTGGGGTACCTACCTCTACACAGTTGAAAATCCACATGTAATTCTTGACTCCCCAGAAAGTTAACTAGCAAGAAGCCTTACCAATAACACAGTTAACACATATTTGTATGTTATATGTATCATATACTGTATCCTTACCAAAAAATAGGCTGGAGAAAAGAAAATATTAAGAAAATCATGAGGAAGACAAAATACAGTTATAGTACTGTATTGTATTTATAGAGGAAAAATCTGCATATAAGTAGACTGACACAGTTCAAACCAGTGTTGTTCAAGTGTTAGCTGTATTTTAAATGGCCACATAGTATTTCTTTGTATTGTTACCATTTATTTCACCTCCATACTGGCGGATATTTGGGTTGTTTGTAGTTTAGTAATTATAGGTAATGTTATATAATATTGGTACATATATTATGTGACTTACATGATTATTTTGATATAAATTCTTATAGGTAAAATTACTGTGTCCACAGGGCTGCATTTAAAAAATTTTTGTCCTGTCAATTTGCCTTACTGAAAGATTGTATCCGTATACATTGTTTTGTTGTGTCAGTTTGCCCTACTGAAAGATTTTATCAGTATACATTGTTTTGTTCTGTCAGTTTGCCTTATTGAAAGATTATATCCGTATACATTGTTTCCAGTAGTGTGAGAGAGGGTCCTTGTCTCTGCATCCTCACAAATAACGTATTTATTACATCAGGAAATAGTAAGTTTTAACTACTTGTGCACTTGGGATACAGCGGTGAACAAGATAGAGGGCATTCTAAATTATTTTCTTAATTTGCCTTTTTTTTCAATTAGTGAAGTCAAGCTTCTTAAACCTATTTAGGTCATTGTTCTTATGAAATTGAAAAATCAACTTAAAAATTGACTTGATTCTCTTTGCTCCTCTTTTATTCTGATTTTCTTATTTATACGAGCTCCCATATGTTAGGGCTGTAGGTCATGTGTTGTGAATACTTTCCTCATTTTGTTCTATTACTTTGTTCATAGACTTTTGAAGCCTAGAACTCTTGCCTTTAAAAACTTTTAAAAAATTTTTGTTGAGGTATAATGGTAAAGCACAAAAATCTGAAATGTGCAACTTGATAACTTTTTGCATTATTATTATTATTATTATTGTATGTATATGTAGCCACCACTCAGATGAAGATAAAGTATATTTCCAGCACCCTGGAGGATAGAGAGCTTGTCTTCCAGTGGAAATAAATTTTATTTCTTTAGTGGACATGATTAAATGATTAATTTTCATTTATTTTTTGGCATTGTATTTTTTTTAGAAGAAATTTAACCTCATGAATTGAATTTCTAAATGTACTGTCTTAAATGTTTTCAAAAGAGGGAGTGTAAAATTAATGGTGAGCAACTTGGTGTGTTTATGTAATATTTCATATATTATGAAATTGGATGCTGTATTTTAATACCTAACAGATTTAATTGGGTGTATTTTATTCTGGTTAGCTTATCCTTAAGGGGTCAAGCTTAGTGGTTAAGAGAATGGGCTCTGGAGTCAGACATGTCTGTCTAGGTTTGGATTTTGTGAACTGTTTACTAGTTATATGGCTTTGGGTAAGTTACCATAGGCCTCAGTTTTCTCATCTCTTCGGAGTCAGTAATAGTGCCTGTCTCCTAGAGTACTTAATAAGATTTATTTGTTTATTAGAGAGAGTGGTAGTGGGGGAGGGGCAGAAGGAGAGGGAGAGAGAATCTCATGTAGACTCTTCATTGAGTGCAAAGCCCAGGAGTCCCAACTTGGGGCTTGATCCCATGATCCTGAGATCATGACCTGAGCTGAAATCAACAGTTGGACACTTAACCAACTGAGCCACCCAGACACCCCCATAGTTCTTATATATACATATACATACACACACGCATATATATATATATATATATATATGCGTGTGTGTATGTATATGTATATATAAGATTTTATTTATTTACTTGACAGAGATCACAAGTAGGCAGAGAGGCAGGCAGAGAAAGAGAGGGGGAAGCAAGCTCCCTGCCTGATGCGGGGCTCAATCCCAGGACCCTGGGACCATGACCTGAGCTGAAGGCAGAGGCTTTAACCCACTGAGCCACCTAGGCGCCCCAATATTTAAATGAATTAATTTACAAAGTGCCTGTACATAACGAATAAATACTAGGTGGCATTTTTATTCTTTTAAAATGGAGAAGATCTTAGATTCTAACCTGGTATAAGAATTCCTCTTAGAAATTGCCTTTGATAGGAACGTGCTTGAGTAAACTGGCTTGGTAAGTGATTCCATGAGGAGCAATGAGTATTTACATGGTTGTGCAAAAATTAGACTGAAATTTACCTCTTGCAGTCTTCCACTTAATGAGTTGTTACCTTGCCTTCTTAGCCATTGTTTGTACACCATATTTTAATTTGTGCCTTTTGAATATATTGTTAGTTCCTTGAAGACAAAGTTGTAGGCTAAAAATCTTAGTGTTGTCTTTAAGTAGTTCTTTTCCTTTCTGCTTTTTCCTATCAGTTAAAAAGTCCTGTTAATTTTTAGAGTGTTAACTGTTTTTTCTTTATATAGTCATCATAAAATTGAAAGAAGAGAGAGAGGGGCACCTGGGGGTGGCCTCAGGCGGTTAAGTGTGTGCCTTTGGCTCAGCCCATGATCCCAGGGTCCTGGGACAGAGCCCTGAGTTAGGCTCCCTGCTAGTGGGTGCCTGCTTCTCACTCTCCCTCTTCCTGCTGCTCCCCCTGCTTGTGCTTGCTCTCTCTCTGGCAAATAAATAAATAAAATCTTTTTTTTTTTTTTTTAAAGATTTTTTATTTGTTTATTTGACTGAGAGAGATCACAAGCAGGCAGAGAGGCAGGCAGAGAGAGAGGAGGAAGCAGGTTCTCCGCTGAGCAGAGAGCCCGATGCGGGGCTCGATCCCAGGACCCTGAGATCATGACCTGAGTCGAAGGCAGCGGCCCAACCCGCTGAGCCACCCAGGCGCCCCAAATCTTTTTTTTTTTTAAACAGAGAATAAAAGAGGAAATGATGATATTCCTGTAGCTAACTGCTCAGAGAAAATCCTGTTGACATTTTAGAATTTTTTTTCTTGGCACACAAATACATACACAAAAATTTAGTGAAGCCCCGTTAATTTTCTAAAATCATGCCTGCGGTTCCCCCCGTTTTTCTACTGCTAATGCCTACTCTAAACTTTATTTCTTAATGCCTGGATTACTAATTTCTTTTTTCTTTTTTAAAATTAACTTTTTTTTTTTTAAAGATTTTATTTATTTATTTGACAGAGAGAAATCACAAGTAGTCAGAGAGGCAGACAGAGAGAGAGGAGGAAGCAGGCTCCCTGCTGAGCAGAAAGCCCGATGCGGGGCTCGAACCCAGGACCTGGGATCATGACCTGAGCTGAAGGCAGCGGCTTAACCCACTGAGCCACCCAGGCGCCCCTAAAATTAACTTTTAATGAGTTTCATTCTTTCCTCTTTTTAGTCCTCCCTAGGACTGGATATGTCTGTCCGTCTGACCTTCCTTCCTTTATTAAATATTTTATTTGAGAGTGTGTGTTTTTAAGATTTTATTTATTTATTTAACAGAGACACAGTGAGAGAGGGAACACAGGCAGGGGGAGTGGGAGAGGGAGAAGCACTCTCTGCCCAGCAGGGAGCCCGATGTGGGGCTTGATCTCAGGACCCTGGGATCATGATCTGAGTCGAAAGCAGATGACTGAGCCACCCAGGCGCCCCTCAATTTAGTATGCTCTGATTACTCACATCTTGTTCATGCCTATCTTCCTCTGGTTCTGCTTTGTTTATCCTGAGGTCTAGCAGTATATATGGAGTTTGCTGCTTAAAACTGCAACAAACATGAAGGAAGAGAATTATTGCTGTGAATTGGATTTGTGGATAAAAATCTCTTCCAGCGAAATAGCAGATAGCAGCAAGGATATAAAGAAGTATTAGAATGCCTATCAGTTCTACTCCGTAAAGTGAAATAGATACTTAAATTATATAAAATTATTTATCATATTTCTTTGACTCCTGGTTCTTGCCATTGCCATCTTTGATTCATTGAAATATTCTTAAGATTCAGTAGAACTTCTTCTGAGATTTCTCAGATCCCCACCAGGCTACATTTATGTTATATTGCTCTAATCTGTTAACATTGTTTTGTGACTGAATTTGTTGTTTACTTATGTATTGGCTTGAGATTTTTTTTTCCCTGTGTGCCTTTATATAACATCTTGAATATAACACTATTTTATGATTCCCTTTTATAAGATTTGTGTTCCCTCCATATATAAGTATACTCGAGAAGATTCACATACAATAAAATATATCCTTTTAAAGTCTGCAGTACGCTGAGTTTTTGTTGTTGTTTTAAAAGATTTTGTTTCTTTTAGAGAGACTGCGCATGAGCAGGGGGAGAAGCAGAGGGGGAGGGAGAGGCGGGGGGAAAGAAAATCAAGTCACCTCCTTGCTGAGAAGGAGGTGGGCATAGGGCTTGATCCCATGACCCTGAGATCATGACCTGAGCCAAAACCAAGAATTGGACACTTAACCAACTGAGCCATCCAGGTATCCCAAGTCTCTGGTGGTTAATATATTCACCAAGTTATGCAGCCATCACCATGGTCTAATTCCACAAAATTTACATTGCCCCAGAAAGAAACTTCTTATGCATTCATGGTCACTCCCATTTTCCTATTCTAGCCCCTGGCAATCACTAATCTACTTTCAATTTGCCCCTTGAAAAAAAGTATATAGAGGGTTATGATATAAACTTAAAGAACTTCATTTTAAATAGAAAACCAACTATTTACGTCTAGTCGTTTCTCACATAGATTGCTTTCAACGAGAGTTTGTTGAACAGTTGATTTTTGGGAGTGGATGGATATAGATTAACAGATATGAGAGGGGATGGCATTTTAAGGAGAAAAGGCATCACTGAGAAGTGATGAAGTTGGGGCAAGCAGGGAATTTGGTTTGAGACTTAGGTCTTTTTTAGATCTACCTTGATCTAGGAATAAATAATTAATGTAATTTATTTTCTTTCCATCCAGTCTGTGGCTCCAGCGGCCTTATTTCTAGCAGCTAAAGTAGAGGAGCAACCAAAAAAATTGGAACACGTCATCAAGGTAGCACATGCTTGTCTCCATCCGCAGGAATCACTTCCTGATACTAGGAGTGAGGTAGGGGATTCATTACACATATCTGTTTTTCTTTATTTATTTTGATGGTAGCTTAGTTTTGTAACTTTGATTTACTTAAGTCTGAGTGGGGCCTGTTGAATTTTTAGTTTTTATTTTTCCTTTACAAAAAACATCAGAAACTATGGCAAAAGTTAGTTGTATTCATATAGTAAAATTGAAAAATACAGAAAAACAAAGAAGAAAATGTATCACCTAGGTATAATTTGGACCATGGATATGTAAGTGATCATTATTATTTCTCAGTTCTTTTCTATGAATAGCTACACACATATGTATTTTTATGTCTTTTCCACTTATTATAATGTAAATATTTTCCCATTTTAGTCTCCCTTCTCTGTCTCTCTCTTTTTTTTTTTTTTAAAGATTTTTAAAATTTCTTTGACAGAGGTCACAAGTAGGCAGAGAGGCAGGCAGAGAGAGAGAGGAGGAAAGCAGGCTCCCCGCTGAGGAGAGAGCCCTATGTGGGGCTCGATCCCAGGACCCTGGGATCATGATCTGAGCCGAAGGCAGAGGCTTTAACCCACTGAGCCACCCAAGTGCCCCTCCTTTTTTTTTTTTTTTTTTTTTTTTTTTTTTTTTAAGATTGTAATTATTTGAAAGAGCCCATGAGCTGGGTGGGGCAGAGGGACAAGCAGACCCCCTACTCAATGGGAAGCTAGATGTGGGGGCTCTATCCCAGGATCCTGAGATCATGACATGAGCCAAAGTCAGACCCTTAACCGACTGAGCCACCCAAGCGTCCCATGAATAATATTCTTACCAATAAATTTTTGTTATGGACTCTTCAGAAAAATGAGTCCTGTCATTTTTTAATTTTTTTTTTTTTTTTTACTTTTAAAGAAATTGCAGAAGTTACATATGCTTGTTAAAGACAACCCAAATATTCAAGAATCATTTGTAGTAAAAGTTAAAGCTCATCTCCCTTCCTCCTGGCAGGATGCTGCTGATTATAATTTCAGTATATGTTCTGTCAACCTCTATCCTGTGCATGTACACACAGCTTTTTTTCCTTCCATCCTTCCTTGACTTTTTTTTTTTTTTTAAAGATTTTATTTATTTGAGAGAGAATGAGTGAGAGAGAACATGAGAGAGGAGAAGGCCAGAGGGAGAAGCAGACTCCCCAAGGAGCTGGGAGCCTGATGCGGGACTCGATCCTGGAAGTCCGGGATCATGACCTGAGCCGAAGGCAGTCGCTCAACCAACTGAGCCACCCAGGCGCCCCTTTCCTTGACTTTCTTAAAGAAGGGAAACTCTGTCCTGGCTTTTAAGTCTGTTGTTGGGGAGTGATGAGTTGTGAGAAATTTTGATGTCTGACATTTGTGTTTAAACTGTGGATTTCTGTTACTAGATTATTTAAGTCTCTTATGATGGATGCATGAGTCATCTTTTATCAAATAGATAAATTTACCTGTTCTCATTATATTGGAGAAAGTGGTTCTTTGGGGGGGGGTTATTTGGTTGCTTGTTTTTTATAGATTTATTTATTTGAGAAAAGAGTGCAGGGAGGGGCAGGAGAGAATCTCAAGCAGACTCCGTGCAGAGTGTGGATTCCCACAACCCTGAGATCATAAGCTGACCTGAAATCACAAGTCAGACACTTACCCAGCTGAGCCACCCAGTTGCCCCTTTATTTTGATAATAGCCCCTAATTATGTGAATTGTTTCCCATAGCAGGATTTTGATTGCCCTTTGTTTTCTCTTGGGTATAGCAGTAGCTCTTGTTGAGAGTTACTGCCCTGGGTTTTTATTTTGGTTTTAGACTAGTAAATGCCCTTGGTCCATAGGACTGACCAAATGAAACAAAATTTTGTTTTAAGAGTAAAACAAAAAAATAATTTACTTTTTTTCCTCTAAGGTATATTTATGTAATTTCTCATCTGAGTTTCTCTTCCTTGTGAGATGGGGTATCTTAGAGGAGGATATTTTCTTTACTATATGGAAAGCAGTACTAGCATAATTTAAGTCCTTATTGGACTTGATTCAAGATCATAAAGCTAGGTGGAAAGTTCACTACACTATAGATCTAACTCCTGCCCCAAGTCTCATTCTCTGACCTAGAGTTCTAGACCATTGCTGTCCAATAGAAACACAGAGGGAGTCATGTAGAGTCATGTATAATTAAAAATTTTTAACTTTTCATTGAACTTCATTTAAAATCTTCATTAGAAATAAAATCTTCATATAAAAGAAGGTGAAATTGGGGCACCTGGGTGGCTTAGTCTGCTAAGTGTCTGCCTTCAGCTCAGGTCGTGATTCCAGAGTCCGGGTATCAAGCTCCGCATCAGACTCCCCACTCAGTGGGGAGCCTGCTTCTCCCTCTCTCTTTGCCCCTCCAACCCCGCTCGTGCTCACTCTCTCGTGCTCTCTGTCTTTCTCAAATAAATAAAATCTTTAAAAAAACAAAAAAATGAAAGGTGAAATTAATTATGATATATTAATATATTTTATTTAATCCCATTTCAGCATAAAATCAGTATTAAAACATTAATGAGGTCATTTACAATATTTTTTAATTAAGTCTTCAAAACTCGGTGTGTGTGTGTATATATATATATATATATATATATATATTTTTTTTTTTTTTTTTAATTTTATTTACTTATTGGAGAGCACATGAGTGGAGGAGGGACAGAGTGAGAGGGAGAAGCAGACTTCACACTGAGTAGGGAGTCAGATGCAGGGCTTGATCCCAGGACTCTGGAATCACAACCTGAGCCAAAGGCAGACACTTAACTGACTGAACCACACAGGCATCCCAGTTTGGCATATATTCTATTGGACATCTCAATTTAGACTAGCTACATTTAGGTGCTCAGTAGCCGTATGTTGACAATGGCTGCAGTATTGACTGGTACAAATCTGAGAGAAATTTTTTTTGTTGTATATTCCCTTTTCCTTTGAACTCTTCTGATTCTTAGAAATCTAGCATTAGCTGGGAGGTTTTGTCAGGAGTCAGATGTTTGAAATTGCCTACAGTACCTTAGGAAGGGTCTACAGTGTATTTTGATGATGTTGAAAAAAGATGTATGTATCTTTAATTATTTTGTGTCTGCATCACATGACTTTAAAAAAACCTAAAATGTTAGTCTTTTTTTTTTTTTTAAGATTTTATTTATTTAGTTGACAGAGAGAGATCACAAGCAGGCAGAGAGGCAGGCAGAGAGAGAGGAAGAAGCAGGCTCCCCGCTGAGCAGAGAGCCCGATGCGGGGCTCGATCCCAGGACCCTGAGATCATGACCTGAGCTGAAGGCAGAGGCTTAACCCACTGAGCCACCCAGGCGCCCCAAATGTTAGTCTTGAAATGAACCAACTATCTGGTGCCTTTTCTGTAGCTAATTATGAATGAAGTGTTATTTTTCAGTATACCACTTTTTTTCCTTCTTCAAAGAGGAAGAGGTGTGCTAAATATAGAGATAAGGATTGTATTTCAGTTCCTAGGCTACCTCCTCACTTCATGCCTGCCTTTTGTTGCTTTGGTTTTCCTGGAAGGAGTTGTTAGAATTGTTTACACTTTATTTATTGTGCCTTTTTGGGAAATAATTTATTTGTCTTCTTACCTACAGGCTTACCTGCAACAAGTTCAAGATCTGGTGATACTAGAAAGCATAATTCTGCAGACTTTAGGTAAATTTATTTTTCTTTAAAATAGTAAATATAAGTAATGTAAAATTTTTAAATTTACAGAATAGGAAACAGGAAGAAAATCTCTACTGAAGGTTTTTGCAAATTATAGAGGTTGTGGAATGTGGTTTAACCCTGACCTATACCAAAGACAGAAGTCAGGCATAGCCGTCCTTTGGAATAGCAGCTAGTAGGGTTTTTTTTAATTCTGTGTTCATAATTTGCTTTGGAAGGTTTGTCAGTTTTTAACTTTATGATAAATAATGGCAAAAACTAATGAACTTTTTTCCTTTTATGGATTTTTATGATCTGTTTGTCATTATATTTAAAGGACAGTGTTTATTTTTAAAATTGGTAAAAGCTTATTTTTTTTAAAGAGGTCATATAGTTTATTTTTTTTTTTTTAGATTTATTTTTTTATTTATTTAAAAGATTTTATTTGAGGAAGAGAGAGAGAGAGGGATAGCATGACCAGGGTGAGAAGCAGAAGGAAAAGCAGACTCCCTGCTGAGCAGGGAGCTTGATGTGGGACTCCAGGATCCATGACCTGGGCTGAAGGCAGATAGATACCTAACCGATTGAGCCACCCAGGTGTCCCTAGATTTATTTATCTGAGAGAGAGAACAAGCACACATGTGTGTGCAGCTGCATGGAGGGAAGGGCAGAGGGAGAGAATCTTCAAACATACTCCCTACCTTGGGGCTCCATGTGGGGCGACATGGGGCTCGATCTCACAACCCATGAGGTCATGACCTGAGCTGAAACCAAGAGCTGGATGCTCCGTGGACTGAGCACCTAGGCACACCTCTAATCAGTGTTTAGAACAGCAGAGTAGGGGTGGAGAAATTTCAGCTCTAGTGGTTGATGGGCAACCTTGATGATTATCTGTTACCATTTTTATCAGAGATACTACCTTTAAAAGTTTTTAGCAAATTTGGAAAATAAGGATTTTTTTTTCAAGGGTTCTTTTTTTTTTTTTTGCGGGGGTGAAATTTTTCTCTTCTCTGGGTAAGGGAGGAGTTCATGAGTTGTGTTGAAAAGTTACTGGTACACCTGTATGTTATTGCATGTCTGTACACACAGTTCTTTAAGGCTTACCTCTCTCTTTCTCTCTTTTTTTTAAAGCATATGTGCTGCCAAAGTGAGCACTCAAAGCTTATTTCTGAAGTTAATTTCTATTAACTCGCTTTTTACTTTAAATTATTTTCAAAGTAACTATGTTTTAGGGGACAATGATCTTCTGGTGGGGTAAATTTTTATTAATATTTTAATGTGGAAGCCAGTAGGATCTTACTTGCATGAATCATTTGTCCATTGAAAATAATTTTCTGTTTAGAGATTATTGGTTCCTCAGGGGTCTTGAGACTGCATTAGCTTTATTATTTAGTTCAAAATATGGTTGTCTTTGAAGATAATGTGTCTTAGAAAAGAGTGTGCTATATGTGTTGTGTGACCCTCTTAGACTCTGAACAGTAATTCTGGGAGAGGAAGATGGAGGAGGCTTTTAATGATGACTCAGATAAAAGAAGTATAAAATGTCTCCAGTATCTTTAGCTTTTTAACCATAGTACTTTTTTTTTAGGCTTTGAACTAACAATTGATCACCCACATACACATGTGGTAAAGTGCACTCAGCTGGTTCGAGGTAAGGAATCCCAGCTTGAAATGGCTATCTTCAATTGTTTTACCATTTAATGGCTATGATTTATTTATGGTGGACAAATGTATAACTCAGCTGCTTTGGCTAGAAGTTAAATTGAAAGGGTTACCTTGCTTAAATCAAAATGAGTGTGTCTAATTTGGGGTTTTTCTCCTGGGTTCTTAAAGAGAATTAGCCTCTTGAGGGTGTTTGTCAGAACCTGGAACAGATTTCATAAAGTCAAATGACAAGTATCTAATAGCAGTTTAAGGATACGTTGGGAGTGGTGATCTTAATGTGATTCTAGGATTGATGGCCCTAGACAGCCTTTTACAAACCACCCAGAGGATCTAGAATTTATTTGACTTATTTCAATGATTGACAAAGCCTTGGAAAGACTTTTTTATTCTGATTTAAACCTTAGTAGCTGTAATTGCATGAAACCTTGTTCCTCTTAGTTTGAATAGTAGTATCAACATATAGACACTTCTGCATTGGAATGCCTTATACTTTTGCAGATGAAACTGATAATTGGCCTTATTTTATATTTTGCTAGTATGTGCTTCATCTGTAAATTTCCAGTTTTCCTAAGTTCTTTGTATTTAGAACACATTAGAGGGTTTACATTAAGCAAGGATAAACAAAGGTAGATATATGCTGATATTGAAAAAACTAAGTTTTAAGGAAAATTAAAATTTACTTTATTACCCAGAGCAGTGTTTTGGGGAAGGGGACATGTGTTTTTTTTCTCCTCCCCTTTATTATGGTATATCAAGTAATTTATGTTATTTGATGATTTGGGGTCTGAATCACAGGCTACTCAATTAAAAAAAATTTTTTGAGCGCAGATCACTTTTCCCAAATACACAGAGGTCTTCTGGATTCTGATCTTGCCTCCAAACTAGTTTATCGTCTAGTTCAGTAAACTCTTGCATCAGAATTTCTAGGTTACCTGTTAAAAATGCATGTTTTCTTCTCTAAACATACTGAGTCACACTCTAGGAAGGATGTCCAGGAATTGGAGTTGAAACAAGTACTCCAGATACTTGGTGTGCAGTGTAAAGCTTGAGTTCCTAGGTCTGGAAACAGTATAGTTATTATAATTAAAAGTTGCTGATTTGACCTTTTTTGTAGAATGTTAGACATCAGGTGGTTAGGGACCATGTCTGCTTTATTCGTTATTATGTTCTCTACTTGGAAATATTAAATGCTCACTAAATAATTGAGACTGAATGGAACTAATAACTTTTTCCCTGTCCCCCCCCCCTCCTTTTTTTTTTTTTTTTTTTTTTTAGCAAGCAAGGACTTAGCACAGACTTCTTACTTCATGGCAACCAACAGGTTTATATTTTAATATTTTTCCCTTCTATTTTTGGGATAGGGCTTGTCACTTTTTGAGGAATATATGGAAAGATATCAGGTCTAGCACTTAGTAAACTAGAACCCAAAGACCCAGGATAGATCTTTGCTACAGTGTATTACAGACAATTCTCTGGTAAATATTTATTTTTCTGTACAGTTTCCATATTTTACCTTACCTTTCCATGGTGCTTTTTAATTTGCTAAGGTGATGCAATTATGTGGTACTTATTGTTTGAAATCCTACCTGATTCTGCATGTCTTCCTTTACTTTAAAATATCCAAGAGCAGGGGCGCGTGGCTGCTCAGTTGGGAGAGCATGTGACTCTTGATCTCAGGGTCACGAGTTTGAGCCCCACGTTGGGTGTGGAGAGTACTTAAAAATAAAATCTAAAACAAAAAAATAAAAAAATCCAAGAGCATAGTCCTTGTTAGTTAGTTCTTGTTAGTTAGTCAGTCTTGTTAGTCTTGTTAGTTCTTGTTAGGTAAACTTGGGTTTGATCGTAACTGAGAATCTAATTTGGAGGATTCTGCAATACTTACAGTATTTATTTATTTATTTATTTATTTATTTATTTAAAAGATTTTATTTATTAGAGAGAATGTGCACGCATGTGTGACTGAGCGCGCACAAGCAGGGGGAGGTGTGGAGGGTGAGGGAGAGAGACAGAGAGCCTCCCTGTTGAGTGGGGAGCTGGACACCTGGTTCTATCCTAGGACTGTTAAGATCATGACCTGAGCCAAAGTCAGATGCTTAACCAACTGAGCCACCCAGGTTTCCCAATAATTAAGGTGTTTAAAAAACTTCCTTTTTCTTCCTCATTGCCAGATAAATGTGCATGAATATGTGTAAAGAGCTTTTTCTTTCTTCTTTTTTTTTAAAGTTTTTTCTTTATTCTTTCCTTTTTAAGACAAAAATTAATACATAACTTGTATTACCAAATTACTTGATAAGTCTCGTCTCCAATTGATCGTGGAAATCAAAGATACTTCTGTTGACATTATTTTTTATAGCCTGATAGGAGAAATTTTTGAAGTAAATCATCAGTTAAGCATATTCACAGTTGAGTGATAGTCTGTTCATTATTTTAGTTTATTATATTTTTATTTTTTAATTTAGTTAACATATGCTATAATATTAATTTCAGCAGTAGAATTTAGTGCTTCATCAGTTGCATATAACACCCAGTGGTCATCATATCATGTGCCCTCCTAAATGTCCATCTCTAATTACCCCTCTGTTATTTTCAATTGACCAGACCTGTGGTTGGCAAGAGATGAGATAATTTTAAGGGGGTTTTAAATATTTGATTTAGGGATTACACATAACTAAAAATCTTAAAATTTTCCTTAAGATCTAAGTTTCTTCTCAGGATAATAGATCCTTATTTAAAAAAAAAACTGAGTTCCCTGTCTCTTTGGTTTTGGCCCTGGTCTTTTGTCAGTATGTGGGATTGATAATGTACAGCCAAAAAATTCAGAAACGTTACCTGAGCAGGTGGGTTAATGAAAAATCATGTTGGGTGCTGGATCAGAGCACTGGATATTTCTTACCCTTCTTACTCTCCAGTGTTTTTTAATTTTTTTTTTTCTTTTTAAATAATGGAGAGTTTTAACTGGGTTCAAAATTGAGAGCTCATAAAAAAAAATTGAGAGCTCATGACACTCTCTTGTTTCCTTCCCTCTGATGTCAGCCTGCATTTGACCACATTTAGCCTGCAGTACACACCTCCTGTGGTGGCCTGTGTCTGCATTCATCTGGCTTGCAAGTGGTCCAACTGGGAGATCCCAGTCTCAACTGATGGGAAGCACTGGTGGGAGTATGTTGACGGCACTGTGACCTTGGAACTTTTAGATGGTAAGTTTTAGCGTAAGGGACCTTGGAAAGCACTTGCTCTTGATCTGTCACATATCTGGCCCAAAGTGACTTCATTCAGATGAAAATAGTTAGTTGAGGTTATTCTTGTTTTTTTACTTCTGCTTGTCTGAGTTTTTCTTAAATGTTCTATTTCATTTGTAGAACTGACACATGAATTTCTACAGATTCTGGAGAAAACCCCTAGCAGGCTCAAACGAATTCGGAATTGGAGGGTAAGAATTATTGCTGTCAGCTTGTAGTACAAAACTAGTTTTTTCTTTTGACTGCACAGTGAATATACCAGGATTGGATATGTACCCCACGTTTGGAATTTCCTTTTTCTTAGTTATATAATAATCATGACTTCAACTTCATAGCTTGGATACTGCTCAGAAGTCAGTGGTGATAGGTGATAGCAGGATTTGTTTTGTGTTATGCAACTATTGTGATATGGTCAGTTGGCAACATTGTTGAGTATTTTCTGTGTGGAGACTGTTAGGGAAAAAATGTGGCTTCTCTGAGTCATAAAGTGTTGGGTTCTGGTAGAGGAAAGATAGAGTTACAAGGTTAGAGCTGGTATCATTGTACTTTGACATTATTTACTTTTTAAATGAATTTTAGAATTTTATTTTTATATCGATTGTAGGGTAAAGTTGTATTTCAAATATTTTTCAAAGTCTTATAAAATGGAATCATTCTTTTTTCCCTTGGCATCAGATAGAAAGTTCATTTAAAAATGTTCCCTGCAGGGGCACCTGGGTGGCTTAGTCAGTTAAGCTTCTGTCTTTGGCTGAGGTCATGATCCCAGGGTCCTGGGATCGAGCCCTGCATGGGGCTCCCTGCTCAGTGGGGAGCTTGCTTTTCCCTCTCCCTCTGCCTGCAGCTCCCCCTGCTTGTGTACTTTCCCTCTCTCTCTCTTTCTGTCAAATAAATAAATAAAAATCTTAAAAAAAATTTTTTTTTATTAAAAAAAAAATGTTCCCAGGGCGCCTGGGTGGCTCAGTGGGTTAAAGCCTTTGCCTTCAGCTCAGGTCATGATCTCAGGGTCCTGGGATCAAGCCCCTCATCGGGCTCTCTGCTCAGCAGGAAGCCTGCTTCCTCCCGCTCTCTCTGCCTGCCTCTCTGCCTTCTTGTGATCTCTCTCTCTCTGTCAAATAAATAAATAAATAAAATATTAAAAAAAAAAGTTCCCTGCAGGGGAGCCTGGCTGGCTCAGTTAAGTGTCTGCCTTTGGCTCTAGGTCATGATTCTGTGGTCCTGGGATCAGGCTCCCTGCTGAGCAGGGAGCCTGCTTCTTCCTCTTCCTTATGCTCTCTCTTGCTCACTCTCTCTTTCTCCCAAATAAGTAAATAAAATCTTAAAAAAATATATTCCTTACATTCTCAGAAATCCAGATTGATAAACTTAATTTCATTCTCCTGAGTTTAGAGAATTGTAGAAAATGAGTTAGCCTATGATTCAAAGGAGGCTTGAGAGCACATAGTTCATCACTGTGATCGTAGGACACCTCACCAAAAATTTCCAGAATTTGTTTTTGGACCAACTGCTGTCATAAGCAGTCATAAGGTATAGATGTTCATGAATGAATTTTAGATAAATGCACAAATTAAGTTTTTAAGTGGCTTGTAGCATTGGTATAGATTGCTGTAACTTTTGGGGGGTATGGTAGAAAACTTAAGATTACCCTTTTAGCAATTTTTTGAGTATACAGTCAATATGTTGTGCAGTAGGTTTCTAGGACTTACCTTGTATAACTGACTTTGTACCATTTGACTACAAGGTTCTTATTTTCCCCCTCCCCTCAGGCTACTATTTTACTCTGTCTGTATGAGTTTAAATCTTAGATTGCTCACTTAAGTGAGATCATATTTTGTCTTTCTGTGTCTGGCTTATTTCACAGCAAAAGGCCTTCCAGGTTCATTCATGTTGTGACAAATGACAGGATTTCCATCTTTTCTTTTTTTTTTAATTGTGGTAAAATACATGTAGCATGAAAGTTACCATCTTAATCATTTTTAAATGTACAGTTCAGTGGTGTTAAGTATATTCATATTGTTGTGCAACCATCATTACCATTCATCTCCTTAATTCATTTCATTTTGTAAAAGTGAAACTTTACACCCATTAAATAACTCTGCATTTCCCCTCCCCACCCAGCCCCTGGCAACCACAATTACACTTTCTGTCTATGTGATTTGGCTTCTCTTAAATACTTGATATAAGTGGAATAATACAGTATTTGTCTTTCTGTGGTTTATTTCATTTAGCATAATGTTCTCAAGGTTCATCCATGTTGTGTCATATTGTAGAATTTTGAGTCCTTTAAAGGCTTAGTAATATTCCATTGTATGTATCCACCATATTTTGGTTATTCATTCATCTGTCGATGGACACTTGGGTTGCTTCCATATTTTAGCTGCTGTGAATAATGCTGCTGTGAACATGGGTGTACAAGTATGTCTTCAAGACCTTGCTTTTATTCCTTTGGCTATATACCCAGAATTGGAATTGCTGGATTATATGGTAGTTATGTGGCTTTTTTGTTTGTTTGTTTGTTTGTTTGTTTTGGTAGTTCTGTTTTTAATTTTAATTTTTTTGAAGTTTTAAAATTTTTTAGAAAAGATTTCATTTATTTAACAGAGAGATCACCAGTAGGCAGAGAGGAGGGAAGCAGGCTCCCTGCTGAGCAGAGAGCCCAGTGTGGGGCTCCATCCCAGGACCCTGCGATCATGACCTGAGCTGAGGGAAGAGGCTTAATTTTCCACTGAGCCACCCAGGTGCCCCTGTTTTTAAATTTTTTAACTAGAAAAATTAAAATTATTTGAAGTCCAGATTGTTCCTTTTTTTTTTTTAAAGTTACCTGTGCCATTGATGTCATATCCAGGAAATTGCCAATCCACTGTTGTGAAGCTTCTGTCCTGTTTTCTTCCAAGAGTTTTATTGCTTTAAGTCCCTTATTCAGTTTTGAGCTAATTTTGTATATGGTGTTAGGTAAGGTCCCAACTTCATTCTTTTGTATGTGGATATCCAGTTTTCCCAGCACCATTTATTAAAAAAGACTATCCTTTTCCCGTTGAATGGTCTTAGCCTTTTGGCAAAAATCATTTGATCACATATGCAAGGGTTTATTTCTGTGCTTTCTCTTCTGTTTCATTCATCTGTATGTCTCTTTATGCCAGTATCACACTGTATTACTGCACAGTGCTTACTGTAGCTTTGTAGTTAGTTTTGAAATCAGGAAGTGTGAATTCTCCAGTTTTGTTCTTCATTTTCAGATTGTTTTAGCTATTTGGGGTCCCTTGAGATCCATAGGAGTTTTAGGGTGGCTTTTTCTCTTTCTGCAAAAAACATTGGGATTCTGATAGGGATTGCATTGAATTTGTAGGTTGCTTCGGGTTATAATGTTCACATTTTAACAACATGAAGTCTTTGAATCCAGAACATGGAATGAGTTTTCCATTTAGGTCTTAATTTCTTTTAGCAGTGTTTTCCAGTTTTAATTGTACAAGTTTTTCATCTCCCTGCTAAGTTAATTCATAAGGATTTTTTTTGATACTGTTATAAATAGAATTGTTTTCATAATTTCCTTTGCAGATTGTTCATGTACAGAAATGCAACTGAAATTTGTGTGTTGACTTTGTATCCTGTTACTTTGTTGAATTTATTAATTCTGACTTTTTATGTGTGTGGAGTTTTCTATATAAGATTATATCATCTGCAGGGGCACCTGGGTGGCTTCATCAGTTAAACGTCTGCCTTCTGCTCAGGTCATCATCCCAGGGTCCTGGGATCAAGTCCTGCATCAGTCTCCCTGCTCAAGGGGAGTCTGCTTCTCCCTCTTTCTCTTCCCCTGCTCCTTTCCCTGCTTGTGTGCTCTCTCTCTGTCAAATCAATGAAGTCTTTTTTTTTCCTTTTAAGATTTTATTTATTTATTTGACATAGAGAGAGAGAGAGAGATCACAGGTAGAGGCAGGCAGAGAGAGAGGGGGAAGCAGGCTCCCCACTGAGCAGAGAGCCTGATGAGGAGCTCGATCCCAGGACTCTGAGATTATGAACTGAGCCAAAGGCAGAGGCCCAACCCACTGAGCCACCCAGGTGCCCCTCAATGAAGTCTTAAAAAAAAAAAATTATATCCTCTGCAAGCAGATAATTCTACTTCTTTGCCAGTTTGAATGCTCTTTCTTTCTTTCTTTTTTTTTTTTTTTTTTTTTTTGGAGAGAAGAGAATGTGAGTTGGGAGGGGTAGAGGGAGAGAGAGAATCTTAAGCAGACTCCGTGCTCAGCATTGACATGGGGCTCCATCTCACAACCCTGAGATCATGACCTGAGCCAAAATCAAGAGTCAGATGCTTAACTGACTAAGCCATCCAGATGCCCTTGAGTGCTTTCTTTTGCCTACTTGTTCTGATGAGAACTTGTAGTACTTTGTTGAATAGAAGTGAAAAGGGCATCCTTGCCTTGTTCTAGATCTTAGCAGATGAGTTTTCAGTTTTCCCACTGTTGAATGTGATATTTGCTTTGAGTGTTTCATATATGACTTATATTATATTGCGGTAATTTCCTTCTGTTCCTAGTTTGTGGGGTGTTTTTATCATGAAAGTTTGTTGAATTTTATGAAATGTTTTTTCTGTATCTGGAAGATCATACGGGGTTTTTTTTTCCTTTATTGTATTTATGTGGCATATTACATGGATGATTTTTGTATGTTGAACCATCCCTGCATTCTAGGAATAAGTCCTACTTGGTCATAGTGTATAATCTTTTAGTATGCTGCTAAATTCAGTTTGTTAGTATTTCTTTTTTTAGATTTTGTTTATTTGTCAGAAAGAGAGAGAGAGAGAGAGCACAAGCAGGGGATGAGGCAGGCAGAGGGAGAAACAGAGTCCCTGCAGAGCAGGGAGCCTAATGTGGAACTCTATCCCAGGACCCTGGGATTATGACCTGAGCCTAGGGCAGACAGGTTCTTAACCGACTGAGCCACCCACGCGTCCCAGTTTGTTAGTATTTTGTTGAGAATTTTTTACATCAGTGGTCATTAGGGATATTGGTCTGTAGTTCCTTATAGTGTCTTTGTTTGGCTTTGATATCAGGGTAATTTTTTTTTTTTTTAAAGATTTTATTTATTTATTTGAGAGAGAGACAGTGAGAGAGAACGTGAGTGAGGAGAAGGTCAGAGGGAGAAGCAGACTCCCCATGGAGCTGGGAGCCCGATGTGGGACTCGATCCTGGGACTCCGGGATCATGACCTGAGCCGAAGGCAGTCGTCCAACCAACTGAGCCACCCACGCGTCCCAGTTTGTTAGTATTTTGTTGAGAATTTTTTACATCAGTGGTCATTAGGGATATTGGTCTGTAGTTCCTTATAGTGTCTTTGTTTGGCTTTGATATCAGGGTAATGATAGCCTCATAGAATGAGTTGAGAGGTGTTGCTGCCTCTTCATATTTTTGGGAGAGAGGCTGTTCTTTCTTGGGAAATTATTTTATTACTGATTCAGTCTCCTTACTAGTTACAGATGTGTTCAGATTTTCTATTTCTTTATGGTTTATTCTTGTTAGGTTTGTGTTCCTAGGAATTAGTCCTTTTCATCTAGATTATCTAATTTATTGGCATACAGTCGTTCAGAGTAGTCTGTTTTTTTTAATTCTTTTTAAGTCAGGTTAATTGGGGTACAATTTACGTAGAGTAAAATTCACTCTTTTCCCCCCTCCTTACTCCATCACCCAGTTCTCCCATGCCTCCAATCCTCTCCCCTCCAGCAACCCTGAGTCTGTTTCCTATGATTAAGAGTCTGTTACTGCTTGTCTCCTTCTCTGATTTTGTCTTATTTTATTTTTCCCTCTCTTCCCCATGATCCTCTGTTTTATTTCTTAAATTCTGCATATGAGTGAGATCATATGATAATTAGTTATCTTTGTCTAATTGACTTACTTCACTTAGCATAATACCCTCTAGTTCTTTCCATGTCATTGCAAATGGCAAGATTTCGGGATTTTTGGTGGCTGAGCAATATTCCATTGTGTCTTTGTGTGTATATATGTATTTATATATCACATATTCTTTATCCACTTACCTGTCAGTGGACATCTTGGGCTCTTTCCATCATAGGGCTATTGTGGACATTGCTGCTATAAACATGGGGTGCAGGAGCCCCTCGGATCACTACATTTGTATCTTTGGGGTAAACACCAAGTAGTGTAATTGCTGGGTCATAGAGTAGCTCTCTTTTCAACTTCTTGAGGAACCTCCAGCTCTTTCCAGAGGGTTCCCCTTTCTCCACATCCTCACCAACATCTGCTGTTTCCTGACTCGTTGATTTTAGCCATTCTGACTGATGTGAGATGGTATCTCATTGTGGTTTTGATTTATAGTTCCCTGATGCTGAGTGACGTGGAGGTTTTTTTCATGTGTCTGTTGGCCATTTGCATGTCTTTGGAGAAATGTCTGTTCATGTCTTCTGCCCATTTCTTGATTGGATTATTTGTTCTTTGGGTGTTGAGTTTGGTATGTTCTTTATAGATTTTGGATACTAGTGCTCGCTTCGGCAGCACATATACTAAGATTTTGGATACTAGCCCTTTATATGATATGTCATCTGCAAATAACTTTTCCCATTCTGTTTGTTGTCTTTTGGTTTTGTCTACTATTTCTTTTGCTGTGCAAAAGCTTTCTATCTTGTTGAAGCCCCAGTAGTTAATTTCTGCCTTTGTTTCCCTTGCCCTTGAAGACATGACTTGCTGTGGCCGAGGTCATACAGGTTGCTGCCTATGTTCTGTAGGATTCTGAAGGATTCCTGTCTCACAGTTAGGTCTTTCATCTATTTTGAGTCCATGTTTGTCTGTGGTGTAAGGAAATGGTCCAGTTTCATTCTGCATGTGGCTGTTCAATTTTCCCAACACCACTGTTGAAGAGACTGTCTTTTCCGTTGGATATTCTTCCCTGCTTTGCTGAAAAGTAGTTGACCATACCGTTAAGGGTCTATTTCTGGGTTCTCTAATCTGCTGTGTATCTTTTTTTTTTGGCCAGTACTATATACTATCTTGATGATTATAGCTTTGTAATGCTTGAAGTCCGGTGATACCATTGGACTTCAGTCTGGTGATGGCACCAGCTCTTTGGTTTTCTTATTCTTTTTCTTTTTTTTTTTTTTAAGATTTTATTCATTCAACACAGAGAGTGAGAGACCAGGTAGGCAAAGCAGCAGGCAGAGAGAGAGGGGGAAGCAGGCTCCCTGCTGAACAGAGAACCCAATGCAGGGCTCGATCCCAGGACCCTGAGATCATGACCCGAGCCGAGGCAGAGGCCCGATCCATTGAGCTACCCAGGCGCCCCTGGTTTTCTTTTTCAACCTTCCTTTGGCTATTGAGGGTCTTTTTGGTTCCATACAATTTTTAGGATTGTTTGTTCCAGCTCTGTGAAAAAAAAGTTGATGCTCTTTGATAGGGATTGCATTGAATCTGTAGATTGCTATAGGTAGCATAGACATTTTAACAATATTTATTCTAATCCATGAGTATTGAACGTTTTTCCATTTCTTTGTGTCTTCCTCAGTTTCTTTTCTGAGTATTATATAGTTTTCTGAGTACAGATCGTTTGCCTCTTGGTTAGGTTTATTCCTAGGTATCTTACGGTTTTGGGGTGCAATTGTAAAAGGGATTGACTCCTTAATTTCTCTTTCTTCTGTTTCGTTGTTAGTGTATAGAAACATAACTGACTTCTGTGCATTGATTTTTTTTTTTAAAGATTTTATTTATTTATTTGACAGAGATCACAAGTAGGCAGAGAAGCAGGCAGAGAGAGGAGGAAGCAGGCTCCCTGCTGAGCAGAGAGCCCGATGTGCGGCTCGATCCCAGGACCCTGGGATCATGACCTGAGCCGAAGGCAGAGGCTTTAACCCACTGAGCCACTTAGGCGCCCCTGTGCATTGATTTTTATATCCTCCCACTTTGCTGAATTCCTGTTTGAGTTCTCACAAGTTTGGGGTGGTCTTTTGGGTTTTCCACATAGAGAACCATGTTATCTACAGAGGGTGAGAGTTTGACTTCTTTGGTGATTTGGATGCCTTTTATTTCTTTTTGTTGTCTGATTGTTGAGGCTAGGACTTGTAGCACTGTGTTGAACAACAGTGGTGATAGTAGACATTCCTGCCATGTTCCTAATCTTAGGGGGAAAGCTCTCAGTTTTTCCCCATTGAGAATGATATTTCTGTGTACTTTTCGTATGTGGATTTTATGATACCGAAGTATGTTCCCTCTATCCCTATACTCTGAAGAGTTTTAATCAAGAAAGGATGCTGTACTTTGTCAAATGCTTTTTCTGCATGTATTGAAAGGGTCACATGGTTCTTTTCCTTCTTTTTATTAATGTAGTGTATCAATTTGATTTTTGGATGTTGAACCACCCTCGCAGCCCAGGAATAAATCCCACTTGGCTGTGGTGAATAATTCTTTTAATATACTGTTGGATCCTATAGGCTAATATCTTGGTGAGAATTTTGACATCCATATTCATCAGGGATATTGGTCTGTAATTCTCCTTTTTAGTGGGGCATTTGGTTTTAGGATCAAAGTAATACTGGCCTCATAGAAAGAGTTTGGGAATTATCCTTCCATTTCTAGTTTTTGAAACAGCTTCGGAAGAATAGGTATTAATTCTTTAAATGTTTGGTAGAATTCCCCTGGGAAGCCATCTGGCCCTGGACTCTTGTTTGTTGGGAGGTTTTTGCTTACTGCTTCAATTTCCTTGCTGGTTATGGATCTGTTCAGGTTTTCTGTTTCTTCTTGTTCAGTTTTGGTAGTTTATTTGTGTCTAGGAATGCATCCATTTCTTCCAGATTGTCTAAGTTCAGAGTACCCTTACAATCCTTTTTATTTTTGTAGAATTGATAGCAATGTCTCCAGTTTCATTTCTGATTTTGGTGGTTTGAATCTTCTGTTTTTTTTCCTAGACTGTCTAGCTAAAGGTTTAATTTTGTTGATCTTCTCAAAGAACCAAGTGCTAGTTTTATTAATTTTTCTGTGTTCTGTTTTCTATTTTTTTTTTAATCTCTGCTGTAATCTTTGTTATTTCCTTCCTTCTGTTTGCTTTGGCTTTAGTTTGTTGTTCTCCTAGTTCCTCACATTATAAAGTTAGCTTGTTGAGATCTTTATTTTTAATGTCAGTGTTCATAGTTTTAAATTTCTCCCTTAGTGCTGCTTTTGCTGCATCCCATAAGTTTTGATATGTTGTGTTTTTGTTTTCATTCATCCCTAAGTATTTTCCAGTTTTCCTTTTAATTTCTCCTTTGACCTATTGGTTGTTTTAAAGTGTTCTTTAGTTTCCACAATTTTGTAAATTTTCCAGTTTTCCTTTTGTTACTCATTTCTAACTTTATCTTGTAGTCAGAAAAGCAAATTTGTATGTTATCTATCTTTTAAAAATCTATTGAGACTATTTGTTGCTTCACATGTGGTCTATCCTGGTAAATGTCCCATGTGTACTTGCAAAGAGTGTTTATACTGTTGTTGGGTAGAGTGTTCTGTATATGTCTGTTAGATCCTGTTGGTTTATTTTTTGAAGTTTTCTGTTTCCTTATCTTTTGTCCAGTTGTTCTGTCAATTGTTGTGGGTGGATATTGAAGTCTTTAAGTGAAATCTTCTGTCAGTTTTGATTGTGTTTTATTAGGTGTGCAAATGTTTATAATTGTAACAATTGCTAACTTGAGCCTTTTATTAATGTATAATGTCCTTTTGTGTCTCTTGAAACCTTTTTTGTTTTAAAATATATGTTGTCTCATATTAGTATAGCCACCCTTGCTCTTTCTTGGTTACTGTTTGCATGGTATGTTTTTCCCTCTTCCCATTTTCAACCTGTTTGGGTCTTAGGATCTCAGTTGCTTGTAGACAGCATATAGCTGGATCATATATTTTTATGGATTTTTGGATAATCTCTGTCTTTATTGGAGAGTTTAATCTGTTTACATTTAAAGTAATTATAGAGGGGCACCTGGGTGGCTCAGTGGGTTAAGCCTCTGCCTTTGGATTAGGTCATGATCTCAGGGTCCTAGGATTAAGCCCCGAATTGGACTCTCTGCTCAGTAGAGAGCCTGCTCCCCCCCCCCACACCCCCTCCCACCTGCTGCTCTGCCTACTTGTGATCTCTCTCTCTCTGTCAAATAAATAAATGTTTAAAAAAAAAAAAAGGAGGGGCACTTGGGTGGCTCAGTGGGTTAATCCTCTGCCTTCGGCTTGGGTCATGGTCCCAGGGTCCTGGGATCAAGCCCCACATCAGGCTCTCTGCTCAGCGGGGAGCCTGTTTCCCCCCTCTCTCTCTGCCTGCCTCTCTGCCTACTTGAGATCTCTGTCAAATAAATAAATAAAATCTTAAAAAATAAGTAATTGTAGATAATGTCATTATGCTTATGCTGTTTGTTTTCTACATGCCTCATAGGTTTTTGTCCCTCATTTCCTGCATTACTGTCTTTTAGTTGATTTTTCCATGGTGAAAATGTCAAATTCCTTTCTCTTTTCTTTTGTGTATATTCTACGTCTGTTTTCTTTGTGGTTACCATGATGGTTATGTTTAACATCATAAAGTTATAATAATTTGAATTTATACTGATTTAACTTCAGTAACATACAAAATTTCTTTTCTTTGTAGCTGTGTCCCTATATCTTTTAGTTGTTGATGTCACAAAGTTGTCTGTACATTGCATGCCCCAGAACATAAACTAATAGTTCTTTTTTCTTTTTTGTCAGAGAGAGAGAAAGAATGTGTTATTACAAGCAGGGAGGAGCAACAGGCACAGGGAGAAGCAGGCTCCCCACAGAGCAAGGAGCCAGATATGGGACTCAATCCCAGAACCCTGGGATCTTGATCCGAGCCAAAGGCAGACACTCCACTGACTGAGCTACCCAGGCTTCTCTAATAATCCTTTTAAATGGATTAGGGTTCTAAATTAAATAGGAAATAAGGCTTGATTTACAAACCAAAGTTACAGTAATATTAGCTTTTGCATTAATAATTGTGTTTTTTTTCCTTAAAATGTGTTAGTCGGTTAAATCATATAGAAAACAAGAAGCCCATTTATAGACCATTGTTAAAACAGTAGTAGCTTTGGGAGCACCTATCTGGCTCAGTTGGTAGAGCATGGGACTCTTGTTCTCAGGGTTGTAGCCCCATGTTGGGGGTAGAGATTACTTAAAAAAAAAAAAAAAGTAGGTTTTATAGTTGCCCGTGTATTTACTGCAGATCTTTATTTCTCCCTATGGCTTCGACTTACTATATAGTCTCCTTTCATTTCATGTTGCAGGATCTTTGAGTACTTCTTGGATGTAGTCATGAACTTCCTCAGCTTTTATCTATTTGGAAATGTCTTAATTTCTTGCTAACTTCTGAAGGGCATTTTTGCTAGATATAGGATTCTTGGTTTACTAGTTTTTTTCTTTTAGCACTTGGAATCTTTTGGTTCACTGTCTTCTGGTCTCCAAAGCTTCTGATGAGATACCTGTTCGTGATCTTACTGAGGATCTCTTGGACCTGTTGACTCACTTCTCTTGTTACTTTCAAGATTCTCTGTCTTTGGCTTTTGAAGTTTGATATTCTCATGTGAGTCTCATTGAGTTCATCTTGGAATTTATTGAGCTTTTGTTTCTATTCATGTCTGTATCAAAGTTGGAAACTTTGCAGCCATTATTTTTTCATATTCTCTCTGCCCCTTTCTTTTTTCCTTCTGGAATTTTCACAGTGCATGTGTTGGTCCAGTTGATGGTGTCCAGCAGGCTTTAATCTTTTTTCATTATGTTCCTTAGACCCAGTGATTTTCATTGTCCTGTCTTAAAGTTTAATGATTCTTTCTTCTACCGTTCAAATCTATGTTTGAATCCCTTTGGTGGATTTTTCATTGTAGTTACCATACTTCTTAGCTCCAGTTTCTTTTTGGTTTCCTTTTAGATTTTTTATCTCTTTTTTGATATTTCCATTTTGTTCATATATTGTTTTTTTAACTTTCTCCATACTTCCTTTAAGTAATTTGAGTATCTTTAAGGGAGGGTTTTTTTTTTTTTTTTAAGATTTTATTATTTATTTGACAGAGATCACAATAGGCAGAGAGGCAGACGGGGGGTGGGGAAGCAGTCTCCCTGCTGAGCAGAGAGCCTGATGTGGGGCTCGATCCCAGGACCTGGGATCATGACCTGAGCTGAAGACAGAGGCTCTAACCCACTGAGCCCTATCCAGGCGCCCCTTTAAGGGAGTTATTTTAAAGTCTTTGTGTGGTAGTTCTGCCATCAGGTCCTTTTCAGGGACAGTTTCTGTTGATTTATTTTTTTCCTTTGAATGGGTCATACTTTTGTATTTCTTAAAATGCTTTGTAATTTTTTTGTTGAAATCTGGACATTCTAATATAATAATGTGGTAACTGGAAGTCAGATTCCCAGGCTTTTCTGTTTTTTGTTATTATTTTTGGATGGAGGTTGGATTTGATTTGGGGTGGTGTCTCTGCTGAGGATAAGCCTGAGATGTAAACTGAAGGTATTCTCACTTCTTTTCTAAGTCTTTCCCTGGGAGCGTGTGGTCAAAATTTTCTAATTTTCTCTGTACATGCTTTTTTTTTTTTTTTTTTTTTTTTAAATATCCTGCTCTTAATGTCTGGCTCCCAAAAGAGGAAAAAAGCAAAAAATGAAGGGGAGAAGAAAAGGTGCTGGTCCTTTAAGTCCCTTGAGAGTCACTTTAGCCAGAGGGCAAGGAGCTTGCAGCAGTAGAGGGAGGAGCCTTAACAGTGGCTGCCTGTCTCTTAGTCTGTACTCTTTTGTCAGAAGCTGCAATCAGGGATCAGAGCACAGAGACTGCTGTTTGCAGGAGAGTCATTTTTGCTGGTACTGGCTCTCCCAGAGTGCAAGCTGCCTCCATTGTGGCTGGGGTAGGAGATGGGTAGTTGCTAATGTGCTGAGAGGTGAAATTGATGTAAATTACTCCAGTTTACTGTGCAAGGCTTACCCCAAAAGTTGCAAGCCTTTAACAGACTGGAGTCCCAAAATAGTTACATCAGACAAATTCTGTCAGTGCATTTGTTGTCTGAGGGGAGAGATTCCTGGTGCTTCCTACTCTGACATTTTCCTAGAATCCTCCTCCTTCTCTGCTAAGGCTAGGTGTGATTTGTTGTGCTTCTATACCACATTTTGCTTATCCATTATCCATTAATGGACATTTGAGTTCCTTCCATATCTTGGCAATTGTTAATAATGATGCAGTGAACATGGGAGTTCAGAGATCTCCTTGAGGTCTTGTTTGTATGACTCTTGACTGAAGGTTTTCAAAATCTTACTTCTAATGGTTATAATTAGTGATTTTAGAGTAGCCTCCTGCCTTTGGGCTACCCAGAACTTCCACTGTTGCAGCAAGCACAGTCTCTTCATTCCAGTTTTTTTTTCCCCCCCCATTTTATGAATTACCTGAGGTGAAGAGATGTCATTTGCTTCATTCTAGGCATGCCAGGCTGCCAGGAAGACAAAAGCAGATGATCGAGGAACAGATGAAAACACTTCGGAGCAGACAATTCTCAATATGATTTCCCAGAGCTCTTCAGACACAACTATTGCAGGTTTAATGAGCATGTCAACTTCTTCTGCAAGTGCAGTGCCTTCCCTTCCAGCCACTGAAGAGTCATCCAGCAACTTAAGCAATGTGGAGATGTTGCAGGGCGAGCGTTGGCTGTCCTCCCAACCTCCTTTTAAACTGGAACCTGCTCAGGGTCATCGGACTAGTGAGAATTTAGCACTTATGGGAGTTGATCATTCTTTGCAACAGGATGGTTCGAATACATTTATTTCCCAGAAGCAGAATAGTAAGAGTGTGCCATCAGCTAAAGTGTCACTGAAGGAATACCGTGCAAAACATGCAGAAGAGTTGGCTGCCCAGAAGAGGCAGTTGGAGAACATGGAGGCCAATGTGAAGTCACAGTATGCATATGCTGCCCAGAATCTCCTGTCACACCATGATAGCCATTCTTCGGTCATTCTAAAAATGCCCATAGAGGGCTCGGAAAACCCTGAGCGGCCTTTTCTGGAAAAGGCTGACAAAGCAGCTCTCAAAATGAGAATCCCAGTGGCAAGTGGAGATAAAGCTGCCTCTTCAAAACCAGAGGAGATAAAAATGCGCATTAAAGTCCATTCTGCAGCTGACAAGCACAATTCTGTAGAGGACAGTGTCACAAAGAGCCGAGAGCACAAAGAAAAGCACAAGACTCACCCATCTAATCATCATCATCATCATAATCACCACTCACACAAGCACTCTCACTCACAGCTTCCAGCTGGTACTGGGAACAAACGTCCAGGTGATCCAAAACATAGTAGCCAGACAAGCACCTTAGCACACAAAACCTATAGCTTGTCTAGTTCTTTCTCCTCTTCCAGTTCTACTCGCAAAAGGGGCCCCCCTGAAGAGACTGGAGGGGTAGTGTTTGATCATCCAACCAAGATTGCCAAGAGTACTAAATCCTCTTCCATAAATTTCTCCTTCCCTCCTCTTCCTACAATGGCCCAGTTGCCTGGGCATAGCTCAGACACAAGTGGCCTTCCCTTTTCACAGCCCAGCTGTAAAACTCGAGTTCCTCATATGAAACTGGATAAAGGGCCCACTGGGGCCAATGGTCACAATGCAACCCAAACAATAGACTATCAAGATACTGTGAATATGCTTCACTCTCTTCTCAGTGCCCAGGGTGTTCAGCCCACTCAGCCCCCTGCATTTGATTTTGTTCATTCTTACGGTGAATATCTGAATCCACGGGCTGGTGGAATGTCCTCCAGATCTGGCAATACAGACAAACCCCGGCTACCACCTCTTCCATCAGAGCCTCCTCCACCACTTCCTCCCCTTCCTAAGTAAAAAAGAAAAAGAAGAGGAGAAAAAAACTTCCTTAAAAACAACTTTTTTTTTTTTTTTAACTACTGATTCTGGACTAAGGAAATTACTTCCCTTATGAAATATGTCACCCTTCTTGGACTAGGGAATAAGTAATATTGACATGCAGGTGGGAGGGAGGTAGAGGGGCTTGGTTATATCTACTGCCTCAGAAATTGAACTATTTTATTATAGTTTTTACTGGTATTATAGAGGTGAGAATGTGTTGAAGCTGTGAAGGATTAAGAATACTTTCTCTGTTCTTGGCCTCTCCACCTCCTAATTAGGTTGATTAGAGTTGATGTCTTCCCTCTTCTGGCCAGGACTGAAATATGGAGGGTTTGTTTTATCAAACAGTTGTGGATCCTTTTGGTGTTTAATATATCAGAAGAGTGGAAGTATTTAAACGTCAAAATCTTTTAAGAGACTTTTAAAAAATAATTTAAAGAAAGTAAGTTATCTGTTTAGTTTTTTTTATATCATCCGGGGCAGGAGGGAATAGGGATTTTGCTGTGTGTATAAGATACATAGCAATGACTCTTGGGGGGTGGGATTGGAGGGTGGGGGGGCTGTATAGGGGGGATGGGAGGGTAGGCTTTTGGCCTTGAGTTCTGTCTGATAGGCTCCGGCCACTTGAAGTGTTGAGACCTTTAAGTGTGTATGTAAGTGTGGGTATGTGTGGTTTTAAGCGTGTGTGTTTAAAAATCATGTTTTATCTTTCCATCCCTGTCCCTCACCGTTTTCACTTCCCAACAGTCTACTAGAGAGAACACGGTGTGGCCTTTAGAGCATAAAGGAAGGAAGAGGCATGTGTTAGCATGGTATTTTCCCGTTTCTTTATGTTGTAATTGAGTGGTAACCTTCTAAATTCTAGTTTGGGCAAGTGCAGCCAGTGGCCTGATTCTGGACTCCATTACAAAAACTTCCCTTTTACCCTCCTCCCTTTTTTTTTTGATGAAGAAGGATTGGAGAGCAAGGCTGGCGTCTGCCCTACAGAATTGGGTGTGTCTTTTTTTCAAGTTGGGCTTTGGGAAAGTGTTCAAGTGAGAGCAGTCTCAGGGTCTCTGAAGGGAAGGGGGATGTGCTCTATATTCTGCCTCTGAAAGCCCAGACCATAGATAAGAATAGTTCTGGGAGAAGCCATGGACCTAGGGGATACTGAAAACAATGAAATTGTGATTGGGTATTTTTAGGATATTGTATTTTAAATTGCATTATGAATGTAAGACTTGCTTTTTATTTGTATATCTGAAGGGAAACAGCTGCATCCTTAATTTTTGCAACCTTAATTTTGCAACCTGACTTCAGAGATTGGAACTTGTGAATTTAACAGTACTGGTGTCATGAGGGTGAGCAAGCCTAGCCCACAGATGCAGGTTGTCCATCTTTGGTGGCTTTAGTTTCTAGGCAGGGGTTTTTCAGGAGATTTCTAAGAGTCGTTAAAAAAAAAAAAAAAGAATCAGGAGTCATGGGTGCTTGATTATCCCAGATTTCTGGATAATTGGTCTTCAGGATGCCAACACTCAAAGCTCAACACTTGTTGAGGAAAGAAATCTCAAGGGACTAGAAAGAATTCTAAGCCAGGTTGTCTAACTGAAAATGCCACTAAGCCACAGATCATTTGATGTGGTGTTCTTTGGTCTTCACGGTATTTTTTGCTATGGAAAAGATGATGCAATTTGAATTTGTCTTGCTGTTTTTAGTGCAGCTTCCTTTACACCAAATATTCTGTATAGAAAAATGGAATATTTTTCATTGGAAGTTATAGGGAGATAGGAGTTGTACATGTGCTGCTGCTTGCCAGGAACAGGTTGGGGAGAAAACTGAGGCAGTTGGAGTTGTTGATGCACTGGCCTAATACAGGAAGGAATTTGTACAGTAAATCTTAAGGTGAATTAATGTCCTGCATCTCTGCATATTGGTACTGAACTGTCTAGAGTGCCTGCCATTGCTGTGTAAAATGAGCTCTCTGCTGACCTATAAACCAGTAATACTTAGAATGTTACTTCATTTTCACTGATGGCATTTTCCTCTATCTCCCTGGTATTTTCTGTGTTGTGCTAGGTGGTTGGGAGAAGTGTGATGTGTTTACTAAATCTAGGCTTTCTATTTGTTTAGATTTTGTTTGGTGAAGTCTCCTTTCCTTCCTGACCTTCCCAAACGTTTATTTAGTTTGGATCTATATCTTTGTGGAATTGATCACTGATTTGATTATGAAAATGTCTTTTCCAGTGTTCAGGTTTTCTCATCAAATGTCATGTATATTCTATTCTAATTGTGCGCACTCCTTCACCACAGAAGCAGACATATCCACTTGGCCTCAAAGCAGTTCTCCATGGCATCTGTGGTTAGTTCCTTAGACCTTTTGTCAGGAGTGAACTAGAAAAAGTGCTTACTAGAGCCAAGAGCTGCTTTATGCTGTGCAGTCTGGCCTTTGCACTAGGAGTTCATTGCTGATGCAGGTCAATTTAAAGACTTCTGTATTAATGCCTCCTGATACTGTTTTAAGATATCTACAGTGTCTGCTTTTAGATCTGTGTATATGTCCTGAATGTCCTGTGTGCTCTGCATGAAGTTGCTGCATTTGGGTTAGCAGATATGGTTGTCAACTAGCATGCATATTTTTCAAATTACATAAACTTAGGCTTCAAAGAGTTGTGTGGTTTCTAAACTTTGTTTTCTCTATGCTCACACCTTTGAAGGGTGAGAAATGGGATTTATACATCCAAAGTTAGTCTAGTTAAACATGGCTTTTTTTCTCCTTTTAACCTAGACTATCAAGGATAAATGGTGGTAAGCAGGCCTGGAGCCTCAAGTTCTATAAATCTCATTACTAAAACCTTGTCTGACTCTCATGTTGTCAAATACAAACACCTGTGGAATGTCCTTAGGGCTTTTAATCAGATACCTGTGTTGCTGTTGGCTGAACTCTAGTGAAGCATTAATTTAAAGCTAAATTGTTCTTCTGCAACATCAGTTACGCTTTTTCGGTTTAGAAAATACGTAGGAATTAGTCTAAGCTGCTCACTCATGAATCAGTGTGTTTCCATATCTGAGACTCTCAGCTTTCTCTTTTTTTTTTTTTTTAATGATTCTGTGTTTTGATTCAGTGTATCATTTTTCATAGTTCTGTATTATTGGCTTCACCAGTGTTGATAGAAAAAAAATTTTAATCTCCAGTTGGAAACAGCAATGGATTAGGATATAGAAATAAAATCATGGTAACATCAGTGCTGGATTTCCTTAAGCTTCTGCTACCTAATTCCCCATGTTGAAAATGCATACCCCTCATACTTTGCTTCTGGACAAAGGCAATTAGAGGAGTCTTAGCCCAATATGGTAGGATTTTAAAGATCTTTGCCTCCCCTCCCCCCAATAAATGTGGGAACTTGGGAACAGATTAATTTTTTAAAAGGATTATTCTTTTGCCAATGAGTTATTTTGATACTAATGCTAGGAAAAGGGATATTCTAGAACATCTTGAAGTTGGAATACAAATATTATCTTGGGTTTTGGAGAATTTAAGCAGTCTATGCAACCCATTACATGCTGAGAAATAAGCCCTTTGCAGTCCCAACTAAGCTTTCAGCGACTTTAATACCTCCCCAAATCTGTGTTGCTGCTTGTTAACACCCAGCTTTTAACTGAGTGTTTGCTTCTGATGGTTTAAGAAATGTTCATGGTGTATCACACTATCAAGTTTTATTTTGTCTTTTATCCCTCTGTGGGTGTAAGTTTGAAACAAGCATGGTACTGTAATCCTACCTGATAGAGTGGTCTGGAATGAGAATTTTCTAAGTGGGAGACCCTTCCATTTTAATGTTTCTAAAGTTTTTAATATGAGCTTGGCATTGGAAAAGGGAGGGAAAGAAAATGTTTACTAAAAAGCAGTGTCCGCCCTTCCCCTTTATGAGTGCATATTTATGGTTGAATGAAAAGACGAGAAAGACTCTTGGGTTTTCTGTTTCCATGTTAAGCATGGAGAGGGATGCTTGACAGCATGCTAATTGAAGCCAGAGCAAGTATGTCTCCATCAGGTTATCAGGCACTCTTCAGTTGAATGCTGAGGACCTAACTAGTTAGTGGTAGATCACATTGGAATTGGTTGCAAGATGGAAGTGCTATCTGGGTTAAGCACCCAAAGGAAAGAATGCAGCAGCCTAACATAGTGTTAACCTAGGTTTCTGGATTTGAAACTGACCTTTCCCTTACCCTACTCTGCACACCCCGAAACTGTCCGTTTTCTTATCAGACCAAAGAGCAAAGAAGAAAAAAAAAAGAGTAAAATACTTTACCAATCTATGTCACTCAGGTACAATTTTGTGGTAATATTTTTGTCTGTTTTCTTTGTATTGCTCTAAAGAGTCCTTTCTCAGCATACTACTCTGTGTTGCCTCTGTCCTCCTTGGGGCACCTCAGTTCTGGATGCTACCCCTGGGATCTCTACTGCTGTTATGTGATTGATAGGATGTAAGTGACCATTACAGTAAGGGCTCTTTGTAAAAAATTCAAACACATTTTTAAAAAATTTTAAAAAGGATGTTGTATACATTTTATAGTCTGGCTATCAGTTTGATATCTTGCTGTCAAGTATGTTTCTCAATCTGTATTTATCCATCCCATCAATAAATGTTAATGATAAAACACTCACCTGATTGTTGTTTATGTGTCCTAAGTCTTCGAATTAGTCTTTAACTGTCATTTTACTGTTAGGATTACAGTTTTCAGTTTGGGTAGTAGTGTGTGCTTTCTGACCGCAAGATCATGTGGGAATTAAGTCCATTGGAAAGACCTAAGATTTGGTTGTCACAGTGAACCTGGTAGTATAAAGTATGATGTAGTCAGAGGGGGGAAAAAAAACCCTCACTCAGTACAGCATTCTTGGTGATGCCTGGGAAAATTGATAGTAAATACTCTTCCTAGAAGATAAAAAATCACACACACAAGGTAAATCTTGTGAATTACACATTTAAAGGAAAAGAATTCTTTTTTTTTTTTTTTTTTAAGATTTTATTTGTCAGAGAGAGAGAAAGCACAAGCAGGCAGAGGCAGAGAAAGAAGCAGGCTCCCCGCTGAGCAAGGAGCCCCACACGGGACTTGATCCCAGGATCCTGGGATCATGACCTGAGCTGAAGGCAGCAGCTTAACCAACTGAGCCACCCAGGCATCCCAGGAAAAGAATTCTTATGTTAAAATACTCCACAAACTTATAACACAAAGTAGCAGAAGCTATAGTTTAAAGGGAAAAAAATAAATTTGATAGAATAAATGATGCACACTTCTGAAAAAAATAATTACTTGAGTTCTGGTCATCCTTCCATTTTCTAAAATAAGACAACTTAAGATTTTTTCATTGCTGTGCCTCTCCTGAAACTTTTGCGGAAATTGCTAACATTTTAGGAATTCTGTTCTGGTTTGAATGGAAGAAAAGAGAAGTAAATGAAGACTGTAGGAATGGGTGATATTACAAAATCCTGTTTAGTGATTTGCCTTTGTTTACTATCAACTGTCATCCTTGACAGTAGATAAGATAGAAATCAGTGTGGTGCGCAACTGGATCTCTCTTAATAGGGCTTGTTAAACTATTTGATACAGAGTTAGGCTTCATCTTATAGTCAGTGTTTACCATGATTCTCGTCTCTGTGGCACTTGGTAGTGGAATAAGATAGACTTGATCTCTATCATTCAGTGATCTGAAGAAAGTTTGAAGCCCTTTCTATGTCTTCTGTGGATTGTGGTTACAGTATAAGAGGCATGTATTCACTGCAATCTGTAGCTCTGGGGCCTATTTCTGAACTGATTTGGTTTATGTCACGTGTCCTACTTGTGCTGCCTTTTTTTGCACTGTGGTATATCAGCCCCTTCATTTCACATAACAAACAGGTAACCAAAAAACCACAGCGATAAAAACAAGTTAAAATTGAATATAGACCTTTTCTGAAGAGTGGTTTCAGGTACTTTACTGCCTTAAATTTATTCATTCATTAGAAAATAGTACCTATCAACTGTTATGTACTGTTTACTGATGGGAATGTGGCAGTAAACTTATCAAACATCCTGCCCTCATAGAATTTACACATTGTAGTTGTAGGGGAGACAAATAAGTAAAACTTAGTGTGTTCAATACTAAGTGCTTTGGAGAACGTAAAGCAGAGAAAGGGCGATAGAGATGTTTTGTGTGTCTGTGTGTAGCTAAGTAGGGCTCTTGAAATTGGAAATAAGATGGCTAGGAAGGAAGGACTCATGAAATTACAGTTTAGCAAAGATCTGAAAGAGCTGAGAGAGAAAGCCATGAGAATAGCTGGGTTACCCCATGTTCTTATGAACATTATGGGCTCATTCCAGGAAACAAGTCCAAGGTTCTGAGGTGAGAACATGCTGGTATGTGTGAGAAATTGCAAGGAGGCCAGTATAGCTAATACAGATACAAGTGAGGAAAGAATAGTAGAATATGTGGTTAGAGAGGCAGTGGAAGGCTGGTTACTGTATGGCCTCGTAAGCCACTATGGAGATAGTGAAATGCACCACTGAAAAACTTTGAGCAGAAAAGTGACATGATCTGGCTTAGGTTTTAAAGTGTTCATTTGGCCTGCTGTGTTTAATTTTTTTTAAAAAGATTTTATTTATTTGAGAGAGAGCAAGTGAGAGAACACAAGCAGGGGTGGGGTGGGGGAGAGGGAGAAGCAGGCTCCCCATTAAGCAGGGAGCCCAGTGTGGAGGTGGATCCCACGAGTCCAGGATCATGAGTGGAAGAAAGATGCTTAACCAACTGAGCCACCCAGGCACCCCTGGCCTGTTGTATTTAAGATGGTTTTCACAATAATTAAGGTAAGAGATGAAAGCGGATTAGACCAGGTAATGAGAAGTTCTATATCTTGCAGTAGGAGCCAGTAGGATCTGCTATAGGGTTGGAAGAGTAGTCACAGATGATTACCAGTGTTTGGTCTAACCAACTGCAAAGATGGACTTGTCATACTGAGATGAGGATGACTTACAGAAAGGAGGAGTTTGGCCTTCATTCATACTCTGTCATGCGTGCACACACACAAACCTCTTTCTCTACGATTGGCTCCCCAAACCCCAAATTCTCAAAAACTCTATTTCCTTCAAGTATTCATCTTTGCCAAATTCTATTTACAAACAGCCTCAGGTCCACTTTAACCTATTCAATAGCTAACAAAGTGTTCAGTGGTTTAAAAACAGCCATCTACTTTGTTAAACAGCACAAAGAATTTGCCAACGTCTTTAATAATATCCTTCCTTTTCCCCGCTTAGAAGGAAGTGGTTCTAAATAGCATTTTTTTGACTATCTTGAGCTTATCAGGAGGATTTTTTTTCTTTTTCAGCTAAGACCTATAGTAGACACTCTAATTAAACAAAGTCTGTTCATCCCTATATAGTTCCTCTTGCCTCTTCATTGTTCTCTGTAGTAGAGTTTTAATATTCCTTTTTAATATCACATTTGGTTGCAGATTCCTTTTTCTTTTCTTTTTTTAAGATTTTATTTTTAAGTAGTCTCTACGCTCAACATGGTACTCAAACTTAGGATGCCAAGATCAAGAGTTGCATGCTCTAGCAACTGAGCCAGCCAGGCAGCCCTGGTTGCAGATTCTGATTCCCCTATTTTCTGTAATGTGATTGCCTCCCGCTAGTTTTGAGTTGTAGAGAGTTTATAACAAATGTCTTCTTTGTACCCATTCTGAGGGTTGGAGTGTTTGCTTTTGTGTATAAATCGCAGTTGCTGTTAATACCGTTTGTATTGCATCCACAACCCCAAACTGCTCTAGAATGATTACTCTGAAAGAGCAGGTTTATCTTTCTACTCTCTGTATCCCCAGGTGCCTGGCACTTAGGTGCTCAAAAATATTTATCGAATGAATGAATTTCAGGAAAGGGCCTTCTAGGGATGCCCTAATCTGAAAATGACATCTGTTCCAACTGCCCTCCCCCCATTTTTTTTTAAATTTTATTTGACAGAGATTACAAGTAGGCAGGCAGAGAAAGAGTGGGGGGAAGCGGCTCCCTGCTGAGCAGAGAGCCTGATGCGGGGCTCGATCCCAGGACCCTGGAATCATGACCTGAGCGGAAGGCAGAGGCTTTAACCCACTGAGCCACCCAGGCGCCCCTGCCCTCCCCCAATTTTAATTTTAATCACTTTTGTGTCCAAACTGCTGTTGTTGAGCATTGTAGATTGTCTGTGCTCACCTGCAGTGTGAATCATACCTGCTCATTGGTGCTGGAGAAACCTCTTAAACTGACAATAGATAAAGAAGCATTGGAAGGATGGGATGCAGAAAAGATCCAGAAAGGTGAGAGGGGGAAATTGTTGGTTCCTTCCAATAAGAGGTTCGGTGGAGATGAAAAAAGATGATTTAACTAAAAATCGTTAAAATATAAAATTGGGATTGTGTCTGCCATTTCTTTTTCTTTTTTTTTTTTAAAGATTTTATTTTATTTATTTGGCAGAGAGATCACAAGTAGGCAGAAAGGCAGGCAGAGAGAGAGGGGGAAGCAGGCTCCCCGCTGAGGGGCTTGATCCCTGGACCCTGAGATCATGACCTGAGCTGACGGCAGAGGCTTAACCCATTGAGCCACCCAGGCACCCATGTTTGCCATTTCTATATACCTGCCTTATTTAGCATGAAATTGTAGAGGATTTTAGAGAAACTGGGCCTAAACCGGAACTCGTATTTCCTTATTCTCGGTCATGGTCTATACTATATGAGAGGAGGGATAAAGAATGAGGGCTGGGTTCACAACATTCACCTCCTTCTCCCATAACTAGATATAGGTCCATTCTGTTCCTCGGTTATCTTATCTGTAAAACTGGAGATAGTTTTATAGCCCCCTTATTTCAGGGTTGCTCTGAAAAATCGAGTGTTTATAAATTCCCCAGGCTCCGTAAATACTCAATGTTTCAATAAATGAACTGCTCATAAAAGAAAACTACAGCCTTTTCCTGTATAAACAGTAAGAGTCAACTGTACAGCGATTTTTGGCCTCTGCATGTCTGATTTTTTACTCGCTGTGTCAGGGTGGTGAGGTAATAGCAGCCTAGGTCTACACAGTGGTCAAAAGCAGCCTGAAAACCAGCCATGCCGCGAACTGGAAGCACAGCCCTGCCGCGTGAGCGGCTCCCGCAGCCAGCGTACGGTCAACCTCATCCTCCCCGGGGCGGAGTTGCTGACTGATGGACAGATTGTCTTAGCCACCCCAGCCGCGCTTTTTCTCAGCGCCCCGCCCCCCCGGCCGTGATAGGTAGCCGGCCTCGGCCAATGGTGACACACAGCCGTGGGCACAGTAGCCAATCAGGGGTTGGGAGCTTGGAAAGGAGCGGGGTCGAGTTAGACGCGGGTGGCGCGCCCAGAGAGCTAGCGGCGCGGTGCGGTGCGGCGCGGCGGCAGAGGTAAGATGGCGGCGCTGCTTAATCTCGCTACCGCAGTTAGGCTGCTGCTTCTCCCCTCCTTCCGTCTTCGAGCTGCTACTTCGTCCCAGTCAGCGTCGAGGTTGCTTTCCTTCTGTAGGCTTCCAGAAGCCAGATTCTCTGGTGCCCGGAGCCGGAGGACAAAATGGCGCTTGCACGGGCGGCCGAGGACGGGCAGGGCCCAGCCGTGAGCTCTGAGGCGGGCCGGGACAAAGAAGGCGTGCAGGGAGGCGGAGGCCCGGCGCGGCGCTGCGGCGTTGCTGCCGCCGCGTGGGGCGGGCACTCCCGGCTGGTGCGGCGGCCGTGCGAGCCCGAGATACTTAGGACGTGCTGGTGGTTCGGGTGGCGGCGGGCATGGGGGAGAAAATGAAGTGAGACAAATGGACTGGTGGCCTGGGGAGACGTGGGAGGAGGGCAGTTACGGAGTGTGACTTCTGCCAGTCTTTTGGAAACTACCCGGGGTCGGCCCGGATGTCGTGGAGCAGGAATTTTCGGGAAGGGTAAGGACTTTTTGATCTGTGTGACCCTACAGGTTTTGGTATGAACAGGATTCGGATCCACGTCTTGCCGACCAATCGGGGGAGGATCACCCCAGTGCCCAGGTCCCAGGAACCCCTGTCTTGTTCATTCACTCATCGCCCATGCTCGCAACCTCGCTTGGAGGGGCAGGAGTTTTGCATTAAGCATATCCTTGAAGACAAGAATGCACCCTTCAAGCAGTGTAGTTATATATCAACGAAGAATGGAAAAAGATGTCCCAGTGCTGCACCAAAGCCTGAGAAGAAAGATGGGTATATATGTATAGATAATCTATATCGTTTTTAAGTTTTAAAACGAGAGGGGGAGGTGGATATTGTGGCCTTGTGAATAGCTGGAGTTTTTGTAAAATTGGGGTTATGGATATATCTTTGAGGAGAAGAAAACAAAAACAAAAACACCCAAACCGTTGAAGACTGCAAAGAGGCCACTTCCAGTTGGGGCATTCACTTAATTTCTTTAGATCTTTTCCCTTGTCTATAAAATAAGGGGATATTCTAGATTATTCTTAACCCTGGGGTCCCTGGCCCTTTGGGTCATCCCTGAACCTTGTTAAGTTGTGTATATGTGCATTCTTCTGGGAATGGTTTCATAGCTTTCATCATTGAAGCAAAAGTATTCATGCAGAAACATAACTTGGCTAGTTAATTCTGCATGTATATTTTGGATTTAAAATTGTGCCTCATATCTTACTACCTTCAGTGGATAGATACTGAAGTAAAATGTAGAGTTATCAGAAACAATTTTTGAGAGATGCAAGTGGATCTCTTTGATTTGTTCTAAGGTGATGTCAGCATTTTTATAGTTGGGATGTTTAGTTTGATGAATGAAGCGCCAGATTATTATGCTACCTGCATGTCCCCTTAGTAAGACCAAATGAGTTGACATTGGGCCGGTTAAATTACTCTGCCTTCCTGGCCTTTTTAACTTATAAATGAAGGTAGTAGTTATTTTAATTTCCTAAAAATGATGTAAAGACTAGTGACTGTGAAAATGGTTGAACTCTTTCAAGAAAGGAACTGAGTATAAAATGTTAATATTTTGTCTCCTTAGCGTGTCTTTCTGCGCTGAACATGCCCGTAGGAATGCCCTGGCACTTCATGCTCAAATGAAGAAGACCAATCCAGGGCCTGTGGGTGAAACACTCTTGTGCCAGCTAAGCTCTTATGCTAAGACAGAGCTGGGGTCTCAAACTCCAGAAAGTAGCCGCAGTGAAGCTAGTCGAATTCTGGGTAAGAATCTTTTCTCCTAGAATGAAAAAGGAAAAAGTAAGTTAAAGAACTTATTTTGGTTTAGCACAGTGCCTTAAGATACACATGATAATAGAATAAAATTGTAATTCATTGACGATTTGGTGAGAATTCCAGGATTGCTGTGTTCACCAGTTCTTTTCGATTTGAGGTAGTGTGTGCTTGGATTTACTGTCTTGAGTTTATTATGACTGTTTCCTTCATTGCCATTTTTATGCTTGTCTTTGTTAGGCAAGGTAATTTCAGGAAGCAAGAATAATTTTGAGTTGACCTCTCTGTCCTTTTGAGGGTACGGTTACCTTATTTATGTTTTAAGTAACCTTACTTGGGTTATATTTTTACAAGCCAGTTTTATTTGCCGGTGCCTTTGTATTAAGTTGTTGGGGGTTTTTGTTTGTTTGTTTCTCTTAAATGTTAATGTTTGGGTTGGTGGGTTAAGTAATCTAGTTCTGTGTGGTGGAGTTACAGAGGTGGGAAGTCTTAATAGCTGCTCTCCCTTCCTTGCCTCAGATGAAGACAGCTGGAGTGATGGGGAGCAGGAACCCATTACTGTGGATCAGACATGGAGAGGTGACCCTGACAGTGAAGCTGATAGCATAGACAGTGATCAAGAAGATCCCCTAAAGTAAGTTGTAACTCCACATAAGACTTCAAAATTTTTTTGTAGTTAGAATGTGGACTACAATAATGCATGCTTTTAATAGATAAAGAACCTAGGAGGGGTGAAGAGAGTTTAGCTATTTGTGAACAGTAATAGCTTCTGTATTTTAAAGTGTCCTGGTTCATCACTGTCTTGCTGCAGAGCAAGATTTTATTCTTTTTTGGAAGTCGGGAATTTGGAAAAATTTTGGATATCAAATTCTACACATGAAAATGTATAGGGGAGAAAATAGGAAATTTCTTGGACATAACAGGAGGTCGGTTGAGAAATGCTTCGATCAGTTAGAGAAGAGAAAATTGATTTAAATGGATTCCTGGCTTAAACCTCAGGAACAGTAATGTTACTGTATTTGAATAACTACTTTTTTTTTTTTTTTTTTTTTTTTGCAAATTTACATTTTATGAGTTTTTTTTTCCCCTGGTAGAAAAATAAGAAGATGTTCAGGAGTTTCCTTTCGTTTCATGCCTAAGAAAGAGAAACTGATTTAGGATCCCAGAAGTGAGTAATCAGGCTAATTATATCTTAACTAAGGTTCTACTCTTTACTTAGCCCATGATCACCTAAGGAGTTGTAGGAAAAAAACATTGCCACTCACAATCTCATATTTCTGTCTCATGGTTTGGGTTTAGTTTAATTTTTTCTTTTTTTGTTTCTTTATTCTTTCTGTGTACTGTCTCAACACTTCCGTTGACAGTTTGCATAGAAGTAAATAGTACAAGGGATAATGAATTTCTAGTCTTGTCATAAAAAGTCAATTAGGTTTACATTTTCAAAGTAGAATTAATTTCATCTATTTTTCTTGAGTAATGTCAATTTAGTCAGCTCTTTAGGAAGTACTTGTTTGGAAAGTCTCATCTAAGTAGTTTGAAAAGAAAGGAGTGTTCATTACTTGGCAGGATTCTCTCACAGCAGTAACTTTATACCAAACACCCCCGCACCCACCCACCCAGTTTTGCTTCTGGAAATTCCAGACTTGCTGCTTTGAAGAGGTTTATGCTCTCTATAGTCACAAAATGACTGTCCTTTGGTGTGGTAAATAACTCAGCTTCAAAGGTCCAAAAACTTGATTTTGTCAGTAGTAATTTAGAGTGGATCAGTCTCTAGGGGACATATTTATGCTGGTGTAACTTAAAAATACCACTTAATTTTATGAGATGTATAAGTGTTAAAAGGACTAGGTACTTGATGTCGATTTCTCCTAAAAGGAATATTCAAAGGGGAAAATGAAGTAGGCAACTAAATATAAGGTTTCTCTTAATTCCGCTATGAGATGATCCAAAAAGAACTTCGGCCTCCTAAAATACTTGCATTTTTAGGGATGTCAGTAGAGTTGTTAAATGTCTTCTAATACTAAATTTGTTAATAAGGTTACGTACTGATGTCTTAAATTTAATATAAGTCTTTATTTAATGAAATTCTTTTAATTTCCTCTCTGGTGACACTGTTTTGTTGTTACTAGGACCATTTTTTGAATCATTAACAACAGCATATATCTTTAAAAAAAAAAAATTATTTATTTGACAGAGAGATCACAAGTAGGCAGACAGGCAGGCAGAGAGAGAGGGGGAAGCAGGCTCCCTGCTGAGCAGAGAGCCTGATGCAGGACCCTGAGATCATGACCTGAGCCCGAGGCAGAGGCTTAACCCACTGAGCCACTCACGTGCCCAGCATACATCCTCTTCACTTGGTTTTTCAGAAGGCTGCTTTTCTATTGTTTATGATGTCATTAGAGATTTTATCCTGACTAGAATTAATATTGGTATAGTTTCTTCCTCACCTTTAGGTATGTCTATGTGATTTTCCTCAAAGTAACCATTTACTTAATTGCTTTGTAAAAAGGAACCTGAGGACTTCATTTACAACAACATCCTGCACTGGTGAAGTTTTAGCTTAAGACTAATTGTTAAATCTTTCCTTTTTTAAAAGATTTATTTATTTGTTTGTTTGTTTGTTTGACAGAGGTGACAAGTAGGCAGAGAGGCAGGCAGAGAGGAGGAAGCAGGCTCCCTGCTGAGCAGAGAGCACAATTTGGGGCTTGATCCCAGGACCCTGGGATCATGACCTGAGCTGAAGGCAGAGGCTTTAACCCACTGAGCCACCCAGGCGCCCCGCCAAGAGACATTATTTAATAGAATATAAGATGGCTCCCTCTTTTTTGAAGATGAATTCAAGTAATAAAACCCTGACTTAAATTTGTGAATATCAGAGTAAAGGAAGTTGGTACATAATTTTAGTAACTAGCTGTGAATGTCTGAAACATCCATCTTTTTTTTTTTTTTTTTTAAGATTTTATTTATTTATTTGACAGATAGAGATCACAGGTAGGCAGAGAGGCAGGCAGAGAGAGGAAGGGAAGCAGGCTCTCTGCTGAGCAGAGAGCCTGATGCGGGGCTCGATCCTAGGACTCTGGGATCATGACCTGAGCCGAAGGCAGAGGCTTTAACCCACTGAGCCACCCAGGTGCCCCTGAAACATCCATCTTTAAATAAATGACCCACTCCCCCCAGTGATTTGTAGTAAATTCTAATTATAGTGACTTTCCATTTATAAATTCTAGTCCCTAGACTGTTGGTTAAATTCTCTTCTGGCAGGGTACAATGAAGTTAATTTCATTTTAACAAAATTAACATTAGGTTAAGTCCTCAGTAGTTTAGGTTTGCAAACATACTAATGCAACAAACCTGTTTTCCTGAAGATGCAAATTAGTTATCTTATTTAGACTTCAGATATTTTTAAAACCTTTTCACAACTTTCTGGTAGTCTTAGATTTTGTCATTTGTATAATTGGCTAGTTTTTATTCATCATGTTTTGGTTCTTAATTTGGTATTTTTACTTCAGACTACTTTGTAATTATACTTAATGCACAGGTAGTATTGGCTTCCATTTATATTTGAGAAAGGTTTTGGGGAGAGATTACTTGCTTTCGGTCCTGAAGTTAATAATTCTGTTTATTCTGTGTGTTTTAATGGCTTAACAGCTAATTTTAAAAAAAGGTGTAATATTTGTATTTCAAATTAGTTTGAGTACATAATTTGTATGTATGGTTTTAAATAAAAGATATAATTTTTACTCAGTTAAAATATGAAAATAGGAGGTCAAGTATATATCTAATGTCCTCTTCCCGGTTATTTAATGATCATACAAGGCTAATGGAACCAAAAATCTTTTAAATTTGCAGTTAATCTTTTCATTTAGACTTAAGTCAGAATCAGGAAAGTCTCTAGTTAAATTGCTTCTTTAACTTAGTTGCTTATGTGACCTAATCATAATCACTGGAATAACTTCTTATGTTTATAATTGGTGGCCAAGCTTAGTAAAGTTGATGTGGATCTAGATCTTTGGCAATTAGGGGCCACCCCAGGGTGCTATATTTTTGAGAAATTTGTCAAGAAAATGAGCTGGGGACAGTGAATAGCCACTGTGGACCAGTGTTTTGAGGGCTCATGTAAATTCCAATATAGGAATATATTTTAAATTAGAAATTGGAATTACTATTTTTTGTATTTCAATTAAACTGTATTAAGATAGTAATATTATTAAATTGAATACTTTTAAGCTATCCTGACTGCTAAGTGGCTAAATTACGAATTATGAAATTGAATAAGATTGTAGATCAATAAAAAATTTTAATGTTCGAAATCTTCATTTCTTAACTGCAGATAACTGGGAAAAATAACGAAACCACTCCCCTTCCTCATATTGTGAGATCATACATTAGTATCCAATGCTCAGGAATTTTCTTTATTATTATTATTATTATTTTTAAAGATTTATTTACTTGACAGAGATCACAAGTAGGCAGAGAGGCAGGCAGAGAGAGAAGGGGAAGCAGGCTTCTGGCTGAGCAGAGAGCCCAATGCGGGGCTCAATCCGAGGACCTGGGATCATGACCTGAGCTGAAGGCAGAGGCTTTAACCCACTGAGCCACCCAGGCGCCCCTATTATTTGTTTTTTTAATAACTTGAATGCTGTGTATGAAAACATTTGTATTTAATAAGGTGATGGTCTCAGTGGTGGCTTACTGTTAAATAATAAACTTAAGTTTCCTCTCTATCCTTTTCTCCTTTTAAGCTTGGGTTTAATATTGTGTTTTCTTATTCTTTGCTGAATTCTGTTTTATTCCAGACATGCTGGTGTCTACACAGCAGAAGAAGTTGCTCTGATAATGCGTGAGAAGCTAATTCGTTTGCAGTCTTTGTACATCGATCAGTTTAAACGACTTCAACATCTGCTCAAAGAGAAGAAGAGACGTTATTTACATAATCGCAAAGTGGAACATGAAGCTCTAGGCAAGTTTTTTATGCTGGTCCCAACCAGCTATTTGTGGGTTCACAATGTGAATTTGGTAATAGTTAGATTTATCTGTCTTGGTACCTGGAGTGAAGGAGAATTTGCTTTTGAAAATAGCTATCTTATGGCCAGAATTTACCCTGTTTATTTCTTGTTAATTTGGAGCAGCCATCCTTTATTGGTTGCTCAGCACATAACATCTTGACTATTGTGGCTCATCAGGTAGTAGTCTCCTGACTGGCCCAGAGGGACTTTTGGCCAAAGAACGAGAGAACTTAAAACGTCTGAAGTGTCTTCGGAGGTATCGCCAGCGTTACGGAGTGGAAGCCTTATTACACAGGCAGCTGAAGGAACGCAGAATGCTGGCCACAGATGGTGCTGCCCAACAGGTAATTTGTGTTTATACCTCTAAGGGGTATATATTTGCTTTGTTTACTAAGAGTAATAGTCAAAATACTGTACAGTCTTGGCTCTTAAATCTGACTTAATTGGATGTGGGGTAAATTGAAAAGAGCACTGAGTCCAGAGACTGCTGATCTTGAGGTTGTCATGTGTTGAGTTTTTTAGCTTTTAAGGATTTACCTTTCTTATATGTTACAAGTATCTATTCTCATAGATAATTCATTGTATTTTCCCTCCGTCCTTCCTTCCTTCCTTCCTTCCTTTCTGTAAGATTTATAGAGACAGAGTGCATGTGAGTGGGGTGGGGGCAGAGGGAGAGAATCTTTAAGCAGACTCCCCTTTGAGCAGGAAGCCTGGCATGCATGGGCTCAATCTCTCAACTCATGAAATCGTGACCAGAGCCGAAACAAAGAGCTGGATGCAAACTGAGCCACCCAGATGCTCCAGTTGGCTGTATTTTCTATTGATGGTTGGTTTGTTTGATTTATCTGTTTTCTCCGTTGTAGGCTCACACGACTCGTTCCAGTCAGAGGTGCTTGGCTTTTGTGGATGATGTTCGTTGTTCCAATCAGTCTCTTCCAATGACCAGACATTGCCTTACCCGTATCTTTTTTATTCAGTTCAATTTGCTAGCTAATGGCTGGTGGGAATCTCTGATAGTTTGCTTAATTGAAGGTCTTTGTTTTCCTTTGGCCCTGAATCAAGGCCAGCAGTTTGCTGAAGCTGTTGGTTTCAAACAGGAGCCTAAAGAAATGTCTTTCTATGGTCTGTTGGCCATTTCAAAACTTTGGAAATGTAATGGTCAATTCATTAGAAAGAAATATCTGAGTCATTGGAGATAGCAGTGGGCTAATATTTATTTATAGTAGATTAGTATTGGGATTCCAAAATAGAGAGATCCGTGCTACAACTTTTTCACTGGAAATAGAATAGTGTTAAATCCAATTATCTCACACACTCTCTCTCTCTCACACACACACACACACACACACACACACAATTAATACAGGTTTTCCACCAGAAAACAGTCGGTTCTGAACTGTGACCTTTATTTAAGAAGTATCCTTTTGTATGGTCAGGGCCCTAATTTGTATATTTTAGACTTCATTCAAATTGAAAACTTACTATTTCCAAAAATAGAATGATTCCACTCCCCACCCTCCCAGTTAGTTTGCCTTTGAACCATCATAGCATCTCTTGATTCTGCTATGAGACCACATTTACTGTCAGTTTGTAAGACTTTCTGAGTTTATTGGATTGTGAAAGTGCATCCTTATTATGGATATCAAGAAAGTTAATTTCACAGTAAAAGCACTTGTTAAGTATGACGATCTTTATTATCTAAAAGGCTTAAATCTTGCTGGATTTCATTTGCCTGGCAAGAGATATAAAATATTTGGAAATGAAGTTTATCTTTTTCAATAGGAAAAGAAAAAGAATCTTCTCTTGGTCATCTGAGAGGAAAAAATTGTTTTCTGTTCTGTTTATTTGAATATTTTACCAGTTTATTAATTATTGTAATATCTGATAAAGGATTATTGTCCTTAATACACAAATTACTTGGCGCAAGATAATTAGAAACTAAAGATAAATGCTCAAAACAATTGGGCAAAAGATGGCTCAATGTTGGAAAGTTTATTGTCACTGTACATAAGTGAAACAGGAAATAAGAAAATTTTTAATCTGAATTTGATACTTGTATATATATATTTAGTGAATGAGTGAATTTCAAGTTGAAGTTGAGGTGAGGTTGTGGTGAATGAGTCCTTCTAAATACTGCCACTGGGAAGATTAAGTGGTACAAGCTTTTTAGAGAGGAGCTTGGCAGTATTCATATTTTTTTTTTTAAGATTTTATTTATTTGACAGAGATCACAAGTAGGCAGAGAGGCAGGCAGAGAGAGAGGAGGAAGCAGGCTCCCCCCTGAGCAGAGAGCCCGATGTGGGGCTTGATCCCAGGACCCTGGAATCATGACCTGAGCCAAAGGCAGAGGCTTTAACCCACTGAGCCACCCAGGCGCTCCTGGTATTCATATTGTTTGATATAATGTTACCTTGGAATTTATCTTAAGGATATAATGTAGACCGATATTTTTACATAAAATTCCTTCAACTGGAGACAGCCTTTAAATTTTCAGAAATGGGGTATAGAGAAGAAAATTACAATGTAACATTATATGGAATATGTTTAGGCAAAAAGCATTAGATTTAACAAAATTTATGAATGACCTAGGAAAATGATTGTGACAAAAATAGGATATGAAATTACATATAATCAAATACTGGGAGGGGAATTAACAGAAATTGACTGTTTTTTGTTGGTGGGGTTACGAATGCCTTTTATTCCTCTGCCTTTTACTTTCCAGGTTTTCTTTAGTGAGCATGAATTACTTTATAAATCAGAAAAACTCAGTTTACAGATATTGAGGAATATTTTAGACTTAAAATATTAAACTCAAATGGTTTATTAGGTTATTAATATTTTAAAAAGCAAAGTTGAAAATGAAATGTGTTTGAAAGGAGAAGGGAAGTATGATTTCTTTTGTTTTATGCTTTTTTCCTTTCTACTCCATAGTTGCTTAAGTCACTTACCCTTCCTTAAGTCCTTATCCCAGAGAAAGATGCGACTGCCATTGGTGACCTGTTAACTCTTTACACTGGTCTAATGGAGACAGCACTGGACTGAAAGTGAAGGACCCAGACTCTAGTTGTAGGTCAACCATTCCCTTCTCTTTGTCTCTCTTGTCCCCATTGGAAAGGAAAGGGGGTGGAGGAGGATGGGGGAGGGTTTTTCCAGGATATTGTATTAAATAAGAGACTTGTGAAAGTTCTTTAATTCCATGAAAAAAGTTCTGATTAAAACATTTAATATAATGGATTGATTTTAAGTGTTAATCATTTAATACGATTGGACTTTTTAAGCACATTGGAGACTAGGTTTTCTTAAGCACATAGAGAATGCAAATCTGGTTGTTCCTGTTAGATTCGTGTATTTGTTCATTTGATTGTTCATTTTCATTTGATAAGTATTGTTTACTTTGTACTGTTTACTATTCCTTTAGAGAAGTGGTTCTCAACTGGGGACCATTTTATCCCCATTTGGTGATGTGTGGAGACAGTTTTGCTTTTTACAATTTAAGGATGAGAGTGCTACTGACATCTAGTGGGTAGAGGCCAGGAATGCTGCTAAGCATCCTACAATGCACAGGCCAGCCATTGATGTCAGTAGAATTACGGTTGTGAAACCCTATCTTAAGAGTTTAGCAGTTTCTAAGAATTGATTGAAACAAATGGCTTTATTCAAGAAGTTTTATTTGGTTTAAAAATAAAATACATGCTAGACTTCTTAATTTTTAGATATTACCTTAAAATTTGGGAGGAAAGTTTACCCATAATTCTATAATCCTGGGTACAATTAGTTCATAGAAAATTGTGGCTTCTTGTTTAAAAATAAGCCCACATTTGAAATAACAGTTGTCTGTAAATCTAGGGGGAAACCATGTAGTTAAGATTTCAAGAAATAGTTATCACTTGAATAAAACATTTCACAGAGAGTAACTTGAACTAAATTTTATTGTTTATCTAATCAGTTTAATTTTGATTCATCCTACAGAGCTGCTTTGCCAACTCGGAAACTTGCCCTTTTCTGTAGAAGTTGTTAGTCCTCCTGGAGTGTTCCTGGGGTACTTGCTTTCCATGGGTCCTCATAAGCAAAATTACCTTCTTTCCTTTCTCTTTGGAACCATGGCAGAACTCTCCCCTGCACTAGCATCCCTATCCCCCCAAAAAGCAAGGGGGCATGGAAACTTACTTTTATTTTTTGTCTATTACTAGGGCTTCTATTTTCCCCAGTTCCCTGCTGTTTTAAACTTATGTAAACATTTGGAAACAAGATTCAAGAAGTTTTTGCAATTTTTTTTTATTGTGTGTGCTTAACAGAGCAGAAACACCATACCTCTTGATTCTTGGGAGGCCTTGGTAGCGTTTCTGCATGCTATTTGCCTTTGCCATAGAATGTTTCGTAGGAATAGATAGAGATTCCTAGGATTGTTACTGAGGTTTGCTTAGCAGTGTTGTCAAATGTTTTGTGTTTGACTCTCCCAAGTGAGGACAAGATTAGTGTCTCTAGTTTAAATGACTGGGATCCAGAAGTGTAATTTGGGGACTAGATTTAAATTACCAGTAGAGCTGGAATTGGATGCTGGTGAATGACACTTTGAGAAGAACTTTGAAAAAATTGCTAACTGTCTTTGATTCTGTTTCACATGTAACCAGTTGTCTTCTGTAGTGCAGACCTTGAATTTTACATGGCAGACAACACTTGTATTTTGTGCCTCTAGTAGATCCATTTTATTTCCCTTGACCATTTTTCTACAGATATTTGTCAGGACACGAATCAGGTTCTCTTCAAATGCTGCCAGGGGTCTGAAGAGGTACCCTGCAACAAACCAGTTCCTGTAAGCCTCTCTGAGGATCCCTGCTGCCCACTGCATTTCCAGTTGCCTCCTCAGATGTATAAGCCCGAGCAGGTACTGTCTGTGCCAGACGATCTGGAAGCCGGCCCCATGGATCTGTACTTGAGTGCTGCCGAGCTTCAGCCCACTGAGAGTTTACCTCTGGAGTTCAGTGATGTAAGTTAGAGAAGCTCTGCTCGCGTTGGCCCTTGAGGCAAGGCCTTATTTATTAATGGTGAGATTAGGTTCGTCTTTTGTGGCCAGGAGACTTGATAAAGTTTTTGAAATGCTACATGTATGCTTGTGTTTGTATGTTAGCATATTAATTTAGGGACCGTTAAGTTGGCAGGAGTTTTTCTTTATCTGAGGGAATGATAAGGAATTAAATTGTCAACTATGGGAAGCTGGAAAGTCAAGATTGTTTTGGATTTAGTATAGCCAGGAAACTTGGTACCCATCCACAAGGTGAGTGATTCATTAGAATCTTAATAGTACATATGAATTCTCATATCTACTCTTGATGGTTTTAAGCTGTGTGTTTGCTCTGTAGTAGTAAAGTTTCATTTTCAGGTTAATACGCCCCCGAGGAAATGACTCTAAACCTAGCTCTGGCTGCTGGCTTTTATTTTTGATGTGTTATTGTAGATTCTGTTGTGAATGGACTAGAACAACAGTGATCTCTTTTTAAGTATTTACAGCCTTCTAAGTGTGTACACTACTTTTTTTAAGCTTGTTCCTCAATTGGTCCCAACCCATTAACCCATCACTGATTTTATTTGTTCCCATAGTTAGCACTATCCTACTGCCAGACTCAGGGATCAGTTGATACAGCATCTTTGCCTTAGCACTTTAGTTAATATGTAGTGTTCTGGATAAAGGTCTTCATTATTTGTTCTGAAGATAAGTCTGAATTTCATAATAAAGTTTTGTATATAACCATGACGTGTTTAATGTAACAAATATAAATGGAAAGTTTAATATAGTTTGCAAGATTATTTACTAATGGTAGAAGCAAAGTTTGGGTGGCTTCAAGGGTATTTCTTATTTAAAAGGATATAAAAGGACAGGGTACTATCTGAAAAAGAAAGGTGATACTAAGAAGAAACTGGGTCTAATTTTTTTTTCATGATTCCCTTTCTCCCTTTTGGTTACATATGATCTATAGGCTTATTAACTTTTTTTTCATTATTTCATTTATAATAAAGTTATCATTTTTATTATAATCCTGATTATAATTGCTTTTTTAAAAAATTTCTTTAACACAGATTTCATAGAATACGAAAACTAGTAAGGGACCTTTATATACTTCAGTACTTCCCAAGTTTTTCCAGTGAGATTATGTTGAAGAGCATAAATGAACAAATAGCCCTTTGTTGATAAGTTTTGTCCACTTCCCTTCATTTTAAATGTGAAGAAAGTGCAGAGGCACTATCTTTTTTTTTTTTTTTTAAACTTAGTAACATGAGCAAATTTATAAGGTCTGAAAATTAACCTAATAAGCACTATATCACTACATTCCTTTCAGATAATAATGTAAATATATAGAAACTAGCACATGTATTTCATGTAGATATATTAGGATAGTAGCTTTTATTTCATCTGATAATTTTTTTTTAAGATTTTATTTCTTATCAAGAGATCACAAGCAGGCAGAGAGGCAGGCAGAGAGAGAGAAAGGGAAGCAGGCTCCCCGCTGAGCAGAGAGCCCCATGCGGGCTCGATCCCAGGACCCTGAGATCATGACCTGAGCAGAAGGCAGAGGCTTTAACCCACTGAGCCACCCAGGCACCCCTCATCTGATTATTTTTTAGAGCCATTTCTGTTTTGACCTTTTTGCTTTTCCCTTTCACCTGTTCTTGCCATATTAGTATTGCTCTTTGGAGAATTTTTACACAAAATCTTAGAGATTATAAGATTTGTGATTATATGTATATGAAACTGACATTTAAGGGATCTTAATTTTAAAAATATTTAGGGGCGCCTAGTGGTTCAGTCAGTTAAGGGTCTGACTCTTGGTTTCGGCTCAGGTTATGATCTCTGTCCTGGGATCCAGCCTCACTTCAGGGTTCTGCGCTCAATCGGGGGTCTCTTTGGCTTTCCTTCTCTCTCTGCTCCTCCTCCTGCTTGTGTGTGTGTGTGCATATGCATGCTCTCTCCCTCTCTCTCTCAGATAAATAACATCTTTAAAAATATTTAAAAACATCATCAAATCTGTTGATTCATGTTTGGATTTTTTTTTTTCCCAAAAGAATGTAAGAAGTAACCTTACTTTTCAGATTCCAGTGGGTTTTTAAGATGGACCTTTGATGTTAGAGGTTTAAAATGATAATCATTTGGGGCGCCTGGGTGGCTTAGTGGGTTAAGCTTCTGCCTTCCTGATCTCTTCCTTCCTTGTGATCTCTCTCTCTCTGTCAAATAAATAAATAAAATCTTTTAAAAAATGATAATCATTTGTACTTTATCATCTACTATGTTCATATTAATACACTTTTGATAAATCATATTGGTCATTATAAGTATAGTTTTATTCTTAATCTTTGGAGGTAAAAATTCTCCGGAAAATGTTGAAACAAAATCCAGTTTTAGAAATTTTGTCCTCCTGTACTGGATATATTTATTAATATACAATTTTCCTGAGGGAAAAAATGATTTCTTAATTGTATGAATTTAACCAAGCAATCTTAGTTTGTAAACTACATTCTGCCTTAGATGTCATTTCTAGAACTTGCTAATAACTTCTGATAATTTTACTTATGGGAGGACCAGGTATTAGATAATAATACAGGTTAAAATTCAGTCTTTCCTTCTGGATATTATACTTGCCTGTTTACTGTGCTTTGATCCAAGGATGTTTGGCAACAACCTAATACCATAATCCTCTTACTTTTTGTGTGTGATTTTTGAGATCAGAACAAAATGTGGATTCTGTTTTTATGGCCTGATGGACTTCTGTTTCTAAATATTCCTGTTGTGATAGGCATTTCTGCTTATCCACTCTTCTTGTTTGAGGTTCCTTTCCCCAATTTTAATTTTTTTCTTTTTTAAGATTTTTTCCTGTTTATTTATTAGACAGATCACAAGTAGGCAGAGAGGCAGGCAGAGAGAGAGGAGGAAGCAGGCTCGCCGCTAAGAAGAGAGCCCAATATGGGGCTTGATCCCAGGACCCTGAGATCATGACCTGAGTCGAAGGCAGAGGCTTCAACCCACTGAGTCACCCAGGCGCCCCTCCCCAATTTTAATTCTTGTAACAGACAAAATGAACATGTGAGAAAAGCCTTTTGAATATCTATTTTCTTTACAAAACATTTCCATACCATTGTCATCTTGAAACTTGGGAAACTTCATGCCTTGTGGGTTCTTTTTATTTTCATTTATTCATTTATTTTTTCATTTGCCAGAGAGAGAGTGCAAGAGCACAGGCAGGGGGAGCAACAGGCACCCTGCTGAGCAAGGAGGCCAACTGGGGGCTCCATCCCAGGCCACCCAGGTGTCCCTAAATTGGTTCTTTCAAATGCCAAGTTAATTATATGTATAATAATTGTGCAAGTAAAAGAATCGAAGAGAACATTTTACAGGCTTAACCACATGAGAATACTGATTTCTGTGGATAGTACAGAAGTTTCTAGGGGCACCTGGCTGGCTCTGTCAGTTTAGTGTGGGACTCTTGGTTTTGGCTCAGGTCATGATCTCATGGGTTGTGAGAGTCTGCTTGAAGAGTCTCTCCGTCTGCCCCACCCCCCTACTCAGCACTCTCATAAATGGATGCCTGAATCGAAAAATAAATAAATAGTTTCTAACACATCTGAAATAGATCTTAGGTAGCTGACCATACCCTTTTCTGAATTTCTGCTTAAATTGAGCAGGCTTAAGTGTCGTACATTTTAAAATTAATATTCTTTACCTTAATTGTAGTGAAGTATGATACTTAATTTGGTAATTAGCACACTAAAGAAAGGGTTTCACTTGCTTAGACTTAATTTAAAAGCATAGATCTAAGTCTGTTGTAAAGCTAGATTACTGGAAACAGCCTCTATAAAGTGGATTGGGCATAGGGGAGTAGAAGCCCTTTGTAAATCACTTTTGGGAAGGGAGTTTCGCAGTAGACTCTTGGTAGCATGAAAGTTAGTTTGACACATTGTGGCTTTGTGATGCTTTTGGCCCTGAATCAAGACCAGTGGTTTGCTGTAGCTGTTGGTTTCAAACAGGAGCCAAGAGTACTGTGTTTCTGTGGTCTGGTAGCCATTCAGCATCCCAGTGGGAATGGCTCCTTCAATTGGAAGGACATAGATTATGGAATATGATTTTCTTTTTTAATTTTTCCTCTTTTTTAAAAAAGCTTTTATTTATTTGAGAGAGGCAGAGGAGAGAGAGGGGAGAGCAGGAATATGGTGGGGAGGGGCAGACAGAGAAGCAGACTCCCCATGGAGCAGGGAGCCTGACATGGGGCTCCTTCCCAGGACATCAGGATCTCAAGATCGTGACCTGTGCAGAGGGCAAATGCTTAACCAACTGAGCCACCCAGGTGCCTCCCCCCTCCCCCCTCTTAAAAGAGCAATTGAAGTATGTTTTGTTTAAGAATTAGGGATTTCTGGGAGGGGATAGGGACTTCATCCAAATAGTACTTAGCTCACTGTGACTGTTAGGGCATTAATCAAGCAATGTCATATTGTCCAGCCTTTTTTTTTTTTTTTTTTGTAAGCTCTGTGCTCATCATGTTGCTTGAACTTAGAACCCTGAGATCAGGAGTTGCATGCTCTACCAACAGAGTCAGTAGCCAGCCACCTTGCATATTGTCCAATCTTTGAAAGCAGTATTTTATTCTAGTTTGTGATTATGCTGATTGTCCATATTAGGTTCACCACTGGTGAACTTAGATGGTGACTACAGTTAGTCTTAAAAGGAATACACTTTTTTAAAATAAAATTTTTTGGTAAAATGTTTATAACATGAAATTTACTGTTAACCATTTTTACGTGTACAATTCGTGGTGTTATGTACGTTCACAGTATCGAGCAGCTGTCACCATTGTGCATCTCTAGAATTTTTCTATCAGCTTCAAGACTCTGTGCCCATTGAACTATAACTCCTGCTTCCTCTCTCCCTCCAGCCCTTGGTGGCTACTATTCTACATTTTTGTGTCTGAATTTTTCTATTTGAAAATACCTTTTTTTTTCTTTTTTTTTTGTTAAAGCTAGTACAGTGGTCTGTGCTTTATACTCAGCAGCAAGCAAAAGTTTTTAGCGCTTTCGGATCTTATCCCATTTGTTGGACATTCTGGGAAAAATCTTTTTTTGGTTAAAGGTAGGCAAGGGGGTGAGAGAAATACAGGAAAATTGCTTTGAGGTTTATTGAAAAATATGCCAGCTTTAGCTTACTGGTTCCCTTGGTTTTACTGATAGGCTTTTTCTCTTTCTTTTCCTAGGACTTGGATGTTGTGGGTGATGGTATGCAGTGCCCTCCTTCACCCTTACTTTTTGATCCTTCACTAACCCTTGAAGATCATTCAGTCAAAGAAATTGCCGAAGGCCCGGTGGATATTCTGGCAAGTGAAGGACAACCCCATCCAGGCACAGGTCTCCCTGCTGGCTATGGCTAGCATGTACTCCCAGTGTGGGGTTGTCATCACAAGTAGACTGTATAGGGGCCCCAGATGGCAGTTCTATAAATGGGCCCTTAAAGAGAACACCACTAGTCCCAGAATTTCAGAGAGCAGAATGCGTGTTTCTTTAGTTAACTAGAAGAGGTTAAGACAAGGAATCTACATAAATCATAAGTGGTTCTTTTTAAAGGGAGAGTTCAGCACTGGAATTATTTTCATCGTAGCATAAGGACAAGTCATGTGATTCAGCTTCTTTCTTTGAGCCTTGGGTGGGGTACCGGTGGCCCTGACTGAAGACTAGCAGTTGTACTATAGCTGTTTGTTTCAAGCAGAGGCCCAAAGGACTGTCTTCCTGTGATCTCCTGGCTGTTCTGGAACCTCAGCAGAGAATGGCTGTTTCATTGGAAGAAACAACCCATAGCTCTCCCTCCCATTGGGAGGGCCTCAGGAATGCTACCTGTCATGGCCGCTGACTCCAAGGATCAGAGATAGTACAGTATGGGGAAGAGCAACCTCTCAGTCACTGTATTTCTGCTGTCATGATGTTGATAAGTCACATTCATGTTTCAGACCATAATGAATGGATTTGTAACCAAAGTGACTTCCTTTTAACAGGGCCAGATGCAGATGGCTGGAGATGGGTGCAGATCACAGGGGTCTCGAAATTCTGAGAAAGCCTCTGCACCACTGCCTCAGAGCGGAGTGGCTACTACAAATGGGAAGCCAGAACCCTCTTCTATCAGTTGATGATTTGTTTGGGAAACCATTTATCTGACTTTGGTGGATTTGAATTTTCCATTCTTTTAAACAAGTATTTATGACTGTCTCTCACTGAAGGACACCTCCGACTATGGCGTTTTTCCTCTGGGTTATTGAGTGCTGTAGTCAAACATAAACCGGATTTGTTGTGGGGGGACCAAGAGTGTCTTCCCACTCTGTGCAGGGAAGAGAGAGATAGGTTATTCCTGTCAGAGCTGCTGGGACTGAGAGTATTTGGGATTGTGCCTAAGGGAGAGACATCTTTGTAATGGGAATTCCCAGGTCCAGGCACAAATAGGCATAGGTGTTTAGGTAGGAGATGTGTGTACCTTTGGGTTATTAATGGAACCCAGTGTCTGATTATCTCTATCTAATGGCCTGTGTTTTAGCCTTTCTTCACCTCTTACCTGATTGGTAATCTGAACCCCTCCTTCCTCCACTGAACTCTGACCTATCATCTCTGAGAATAGCCCACAGGACTGGGCCCTCTTTAATCATCCATCTTGCTTCTAACCTATGTAAATTTCTGTAGTGGCTATCTTATGTAAAATACAATAAAAATTATTGTATATAGTTTCTATTAAATGTTAAAATGCTATGAAAATGTAAAACAATTGAATGCATGTTTTCTTTGTATTTGAATGTGTATATATATTTTTTGGGTCCTTAGGGAGTTGTATCTGATGGGAAAGGGAAAAATAGGACAGGTTAACTTCCATCCCAAGAAGTAAAATACATTTTCAGGAACTTGGTTTGGTTTGGAAGGTAAGCTAAAAACCTGTAAGAAGTAAATGGAAACGGGTGGAACTTCCTTATTAAAGCCTACCAGTTTTAGAAATCTTCCTCTTTTCATTCTGCTCTTTGTGCCACCTACTCCCATTTGCATTTCCTTTCTCCCAATTAATGTCTGATTATCATCCCCAAATTCTCTAGAGCTAGGAATGTATGTAAAAAACTTGTATTGAAGTTAAGCCTGATGCTGGAGCAGAGATAGGTGCAAACTGTCAAGATCATTTTGATGATGAATCTAAAGATAGGATTAAAATAAAAGTTCACTTAGGACTGAGTTACCTATGCTAGAAGTTGTCTGTTACAGGCATGCCTTGGAGATACGTAGGTTAGGTTCCAGACCACTGTAGTAAAAACAGATACCTCGATAAAGCACGTCAGGTGAATTTTCTGGTTTTCTAGCACATGTAAAAGTTACACTGTACTGTAATCTACTAAGTGTGTAATAGCGTTATGTCTTTAAAAAGTCATAACTTAGTTAAAAAATACAGCTGAACAGTGCTAACCATCTGAGCTTTCAGCAAGTGGTAATCACTTATCATAGATCATAACATATAATAATGAAATCGTGCAAGATTTACAAATGTGACACAGACACAAAGTGAGCAAATGCTTTTGGGAAAATGGTGCCAGTACATTTGGTCGTTGCGGGGTTTCCACAAACCTTCAGTTTGTAAAAGAATGCGGCATCTGCGAAGTGCAATAAAGCGAAGCACAGTAAAGCGTGTGCCTGTAATTGTCCCTGGACCTTTGTTAAAGTGCTGCCCCGCTGACTTCTACTATTTAGTAGCCCTGTGATCTTCGTGGCTGTTACCATGCTCCATCCTGGCCTGCAGAAGGCTCGTTGAACTTGGTGACATTGGAGCCCTTCTACCTGATGGCTTTGGTGAATGGGAATGTCCTCTGGGTCTCACATAACGGACCCATTCTGGCATATTCTCTTTGCACCTTTTGATTCCTTTGCTAGGGCAACGGCAGCATTTTCACATTGCTGAGTGTTCGCCATCATTTTTTTCCAGGTTTCTGAAGGGCACCCCTGCAGCTAGTTTACCCCCGTTCCCTGGGCTCCTGGCCAAGGTGTTAAATTATGAGTACCGAAAATATGCTTCCAAGCCAGTGACTTCTTACAATTTTATGTTCTGGTCCTCTTGATTAGGCACTTTCAAAATCCAAGTCCAGAGGTATTCCCCTGCCTTCTACCAATACCTGCTAGCTAGTTCTTATAGTTCTTTGAGGTACAATTTCTTTACTCCCTTATCAGGCCCAGTGCATTACCAGCTGGATCCTGCTGGGATTTAACCCTGCTTTTTGGCCTGGCAGAAAAGAAATGAGGTGGAGGCAGCTTTGTGGGAAGAAGAGGACATGTTTTATGAGAATGCCCCCCCCCCTTTTTAAAAGATTTTATTTATTTGACAGAGATTGCAAGTAGGCAGAGACAGGAAGGCAAGCAGGCTCCCTGCGGAGTAGAGAGCTGATGTGGGGCTCAATCCCAGGACCCTGGGATCATGACCCAAGCCAAAGGCAGAGGCTTTAACCACTGAGCCACCCAGGTGCCCCAAGAATGGCCCTCTTTAAGAGAGTCTTCTGCATTGGGGAGGTGCTCGATCTTGATAGGGAGTGATAGGCCACTTCTGTGAACATGATTTGGTTCGTGGAAGTCTGCAGAGCCAGTATTCTTGGGAGCTTCCATCCAGATGTCTTAATACCATACATTAGGGTTCCAGGTTTTTCCAGTCAGGCTCCTGAGCTTAGTGTAACAGTACCACTTGGAGTGTTTAGGCTTTTCTGGAATTCAACTCATTAAGTCCTCAGCCTGCCACTCAACTGTGAGTGCTTCTGTGCTGCAGGTGAAAGAGGACTCCTTTTAAGAAACCTCTTTGGCTCTCCCACTTACCGATTTAGCTTTTTAACTTTTTTTTCCCAGCCTGTAATTCTCCAGAATGTATTCATCATGTAACTGCAAGTTTTCACCCTTGACCACCATCACCCATTTCCACCGCCCCCACTCCTGTCTGTAGCAATCACCAATCTGCTCTGTTTCTATGAATTTGTTTTTTTTTAGATTCCATGGGTAGGTGGGATTATACAGTATTTGTCTGGCTTATTTTACTTACCATATGCCTTCAAGGTACATCCATATTGTCCTAAATGGCAGAATTTATCCAGGAAGTCTTGTGACCAGTATGTGTTTGGGATAAAGATAGGTTAATGCTTTCAGATTCCAGCAACCAGGGATGGTGTGTAATGGGTGAGGTCATAGTCTCAATCTTTGAAATCTAGCTTCCTCTAAGTGGAGAGAGTATTTCCTGGATTCCCTGTTACTCTATTTTCCTAACACTTTGAGGTCTGCAACAGGCTCAGCTGCCCCAATCTCACAGCTTGCAATGATTGGCCACGTTGGTTGTAACCCTAGGTCACCAGCACTGTCCCCATCCTGGCATCATCAGATAATACCACTCAGCCTCACTGTTAGCTCACCATGTATGGTTCTATTTGAGGGGTATATCTACCCAACTTTCCTCAGTCTGCTTACTTCCAGATGTGACTTTGATTTTGCCTGTTTCATCACTTGCCCAGGTATCACTGGTGCAGCTGAGCTGAAGAGGTAGCAATGGGAGTGGTGGTGGGGGGAAGAACTGAGGCATGTAAGATGGCTTCTGTTTTCCCAGTCTTATATTCCTTCTGCTGATTAGCTATCTGAATGTCCCTTAAACCTCATCTACCTGTGTGTCATGGCTTAGTGAATGACAAACCATCCACCCAGTGACCAGACTGGAGATCTGGAAGTCATCCATTTTTATCCCTCTCTTCTGCCCTCACCTGATTGATAACTATCACAATTCTTCCTTCATAATAGCCTTTGAGTTTGTTTTCTTTCTTCTTCTCTATTGACTTTACCTTATTTTGAGCCACAAGTTGCAAACTGATGACTTTTGTACCAGATTTGGCCCATATTTGGTTGTGTGTGTGTGGAAGATCTAGCAATCCTGGGCAATATTCTTGCATGAAAACAATTGATGGGAGCTGAATTGTGGGATTTTATAGTGACATGTGCTTTTCATTTTCTACAGTTCTCACCTCTCCTGTTGTCTTAGAACTGGCCCATTTCACTCATGTCTGGCTCCTACAGGTCTGGAACTCGCAACCCCTTGTTCTCTCTCTTGAAAACTCATCTCCCAGCTTTAAGTTTTACCCTTTCTAAATTTATACTGCAGCCAGAATGATTCTTTGAAAGAAGCTTTATTTGGTCATTCCACTGCTTATGCCAACCTTTCACCTTCAGTGTCACCTCACTGTTTTCAGGAAAACACACAAACAACCTCTTTAGCATGGCATTTAAGACCCTTCATGATCTGACCTTCATTATCTAATGACCGTTGTCTCAAAGAATGTTCTTTCTCTCATGTGCTACTTTCCAGCCATATTCAACTTCTTGGGCTTATTTGAAAAGAAAGCATTAAAATGTGGCCAAATGAATGGGGTTTGAATTCAGAAGGACCTGGATTTTAGAAGTTTGGGGCACCTGGCTGGCTCAGATGGTAGAGTGTGCAGCTCTCCATCTGGGAGTTGTAAGTTCCATCCCCGTGTTGGTAGAGATTACTTAATAATTAAAGAAAAAATAAAAATAAAAATAAAAAGTTTGCTGAGCGGTTCTTTTGTAGCTAGTGCCAGATTAATTGATTTCCTTTCTATTTCTGGTTTGCTAAGTGAAAACAAATCACATTGATACTGAGTTTTATTAGAAAAATTCTCCATCTATTGAGATGACTATGATTTGCTTCTTTTAATATGTTGAAACACATAGATTTATTTCTAATTTTAAACACATTTTTCCTTGTATAAGCCCAACTGGTCATAATTTATTACTCTTACATATTTCTAGATTTCTAGATTTAATTTTCATACGTATTGGGATTTTTGCATCTGGGTTTATAAGTGATAGTGGCAGTAATTTTCCTTCCTTGTTTACTGTCATGGTTTTATTGCTCTCATAAAATGAGTTGGATTTCTGTCAACTCTTTCTGTTCTTCAGAATTTGTTTAAGCTTACAATTATTTCTTCCTTGAATATTTAGCAGATCTTGCCTATGGAGACATGGTGCTGCAGGGTTTTTTCCATTGTTGTTACCGTTGCTTTTTGTGGATGATACTTATTTGATTCAATTTATTTAATGGTAAATGATTGTTAAATCTACTGTTTTTTCTTGTGTCAGTTTCGGTAAGTTATACTTTTTCTAAGAATTTACCCATTTCATAAAATCTTCATATTTATTGCAAAGTTGTTTGCAATAAAATCTTACCTATTTGAAGACTGAATCATATTTAGTGATTCTCTTTTTTCTCTTCCTATTATTTATCAGTGCATTCTTCATTTTTGTCTTCGTCTCCCCTGATGTTTGATTTCCTTTGTCTTTCCTAAGAACCAACTTTGGGTTAAGTTGTTCTTTTCTTTTGGATATTTTGTTGATTGTGATTTTATCTTGATTATTTCCTTCTACTTTCTTTCTGCCTCAAATCTATTATTTTTATATCTAATAATGCTTTGCCTTAAAGTATATTTTGTCTGATATTAATATATATATAGTGTCTTCTTTCAGTTATTGTTTAGATGTGTCTTTTTTATCATTTTGTTTTTAAATGCAGTATAATCAACATACAATATCCTATTAATTTCAGATGTATAGCATAGTGATTTGATATTTTCATATATTATGAAGTGATCCCCATGATAAGCCTAGGATCCCTACCATCATTTTAGATTAAACTTCTCTGTATTTTCATTTTCAATGTTAGTCTTATAAACAGCATATAGTTGGGTTTTATTTTTTTTAACTACTCAATTATCTTTTTTTTAAATAGTTGTCTTTTAACTGAAACATTTAGACCATTTCCATTTTGGGGTGAATTTTTCTTTTGATTTCATTCTTGTAGGAAATTTTGCTGACTATAGGATTCTAGGCTTGGTAATTGTTTGGTTTCAGGACTATCTTCTGGCTTGTATTGCTGTTACTCCTTCAGAGGTTATCAGTTCATCTCCACTATCCCCATGGAGTGGGGGGGGGGTTTCCTCATAAGGTTTAAGATCCCTATCTGTCCTCTGTGAGAATCTCTGGGCTGTGTGTGTGTGTGTTTGTGTTCATAGGGTGATTATTTAAAATCCATATAAAGTGTATGTGTTATAATTAGTTGATATGTCTTATGAACCTCGTTTACTCCATAGGTTATTCCTTTTTTCTTCTCCTGATTTTGTTGTTATTGTGCAAGAAAACAGGTGGTTTGTCTTATAGAGAGTTCAGTCTGGATTTGTGTCTCCACAGTGCAGTTTAACATGTTATTCTGTCATCTGTATGTTTGCAAATCGGCAGTTGAGTCCAGAGCCTTAATCAGATTTCAGTTCATGATTTTGGGAAGTCTGCTTCAGAGATTGTGTTGTGTTCTTCCATCAGGGGGGCACATGATGTCTGGGTGTCTCTCTTTTTTGTGATGATAGCAGCGTTTTGAAGCTCAATGCCTAGATCTGTTGATTCATTAGGAGTTAAAAAGTGGTGATATTTTACCTTCATTTCTTCTTCATTCATTATCTGGGAAACTTCTACAAAGAGAAATTTCTTCTTATCTACTATCTGTTTACCCAGTGGTACGGTTTACATAGGAAAGGCAGGATAAATGTTCACTTCTTTTTCTCCACTTACTATTTTTAAAAATAATGAGTTGGTTCATTAGTAGCCTCTAAGAGAAATCAAGTAGGGTTTTAAAAATTATCATTACAAACTTAAGGATTTAAGCATTTTCAATGTGTTTTATTTCATTATGGTTAAAATCCTTATTAATAATACTAAAAGGGTCTTTGCCCAGAAGGATGTTCTTTAAATTGACTTCTGAGTCTTTGAAAGTTTCTTTGCTGTTCATATGCTAAGATGTTTTAGGCTTATCTTATTTATTTCCAGCTCCAGACCTAGAATAACCAGTTTCTACGGGGGCTGTGGTTCTTTTTTAATGGGACATGGTGTTTTGCAATGAGTGCCAAGGATACCCATCACTACTAGACTGGTCATTGTTTCTAGACAGAATTAGGAAATAATTCTTTTTCTCTGTTTTCAAAAGGAGATAATGCCTCATGGTTTCATAATGACACTTCTAATTCAAATTTAGGATTAAACAGTTTTAACTTAACCTCTTCTATCTTACGTTTGTACATTCCCCCCCCCCTCATGTTGGCTGTCTCAGTTCTCAATGACACCAAGGATGATAGAGTTGGAATATGACCTAACTGCACATTTGCTTTTTTATCCTTTGGAAACATAAAGATTTGAGAAAAATAATATCAACACCATCACCAGAATATGATCAGTGAAAATAGTGAAGACATTTTTGCAGATCTTTTGCCCTTAGGGTAGATCCCACCAGGGATATTCAGTAAAATTACAATATTTTAAAGTCACTTTGGAATAGTTCCTTCTTGGGTGATTATTTTGCCAGATGGATAAATGTGTCTTTATATTTTTAGGGCTTGTTTAAAAATTAGTTATTTTATAATTATATAAAATGTTATATGATTCCACAGTCAAAATTATAAAACAAAGCTTATGTTTATTTTTTTTTAAGAAAGATTTTATTTATTTATTTGACTGAGAGAGTTGAGAGAGCACAAGCAGGGAGAGTGGCAGGCAAAGGGAGAAGTAGGCTCCCCGCTGAGCAGGGAGCCCGAGGGGCTCGATCCCAGGACCCTGAGATCATGACCTGAGCCGAAGGCAGAAGCTCAACCAACTGAGCCACCCAGGCGTCCCCAAAGCATATTTTTAAAAAAGCATATACCTTGCCTTTCTTGTCTGTCTCCTCTTCACTCATACATAATCACATATAAATTTTATAGTTTATTATTCCATTTTAAAAATGTAAGTATATATATTTGCATTATCTCTTAAAGATTGGACCTAATGGCAACCTGTATTTCTTTGTTTTAGAACACTCACCCCCTCATCTTTCCCTCATTCATGCCTCAGCCTTACGGTATTCTTTTGATTTGATGATGATGGGCCTGGAGGGAATTTTTACGTGCCAAAATGTGGAGCAGAAGATTTTCAGATGCCCAGAGATTACAAGAAATAGGGAAGAACTTCGCCAAGAGACTCTGAATGAGGTGTGAAGCTTGCAGTGTCAGGCTTTGTCCCATGGATGTCATGGTGACAGGACAGGGTTGAAATAATATAATGGGAATGGAACTTTATGCAACTAATATGTGTTAAAAATGGGCACTTTGGACCATGTATTATTTTCCATGGTGTCCAGCAGCAATATAATACCCTAATATTTTGCATGTGAGATGATCTCTTATCTGCCTTATCCTTAGACTCCAAAAGGTCATGCTAAGGTTGTCAAAAACAAACACAAAGTGTTAATATTGTCAATAAATGTTTGTCAACCCTGGCCTGGGACATTTTGTATATATATATTTTAAGATTTTATTTATTTAGACAGAGATCACAGTAGGCAGAGAGGCAGGCAGAGGGTGGGGCGGAGGAGGCTCCCTGCTGAGCAGAGAACCGGATGCAGGCTCCATCCCCTGGGATCATGACCTGAGCTGAAGGCAGAGGCTTTAACCCACTGAGCTGTCCAGGCACCCCAGGGCCCTTATATATTTTTAAAGTAACTTTACGTGTGTCTTCTGTGGTCCATTATGGATCTTTTTTTTTTTGGTTAAATTCTTCAATGTCACTCACCCCCACGTATAGGTCTTGGTGGGCGTACCTCATTTTGTTTCCAGTACTACCTAAAGCTTATATATTCCTATTCATGACTTTATTTTCTTCCCCTCACACTTTTACTCTACCACTTGCTTCTCACTTCCTTTTGTATCTAAGCATTAATTGGTAAGTAAATGAACCTAGAACCTACGACCTTTACTGAGCACCTACTAATGTTCTGGGTATTGTACTAGGCTCTTGGGACACTCAGATAGCTAGATAGCTCCTGTTCTTTTTGTGCTTATCATGTAATTTGAGAGGGAATTGGTTCCCATCTCTTCTCACACCCTCACTCCAGAACAGTGAGTCTTTTTTTCTCCTCTCAAGATTTTATTTATTTATTTCAGAGAAAGAGTGAAAGAGAGGAGGAGTGTGGGGTGAGGGGGTTTAGACGGAGAAGCAGACTACCCACTGAGCAGGGAGTCTAATGTGGGGCTCAATCCTGGGACCCTAGGATTATGACCTGAGCTGAAGGTAGATTCTTTTTTTTTTTTTTTTAAGATTTTATTTATTTATTTGAAAGACAGAGATCATAAGTAGGCAGAGAGGCAGGCAGAGAGAGGGGGAAGCAGGCTCCCTGCTGAGCAGAGGGCCCGATTCGGGGCTCAATCCCAGCACCCTGAGATCATGACCTGAGCGGAAGGCAGAGGCTTAACCCACTGAGCCACCCAGGTGCGCCTGAAGGTAGATTCTTAACCGACTGAGCCCCCCAGGGGCCCCAGAGCATTGAGTCTTAAAACTCCCAAGTAATCCTTTTCTCCATGGGTTCCACTTGATGACAGCTTCACCTTCTCACCTGAGATCTGCTGCTTGGTGTCAGGGATCCTGTTGAAGGCAGGTGCTAACCTGAGCAGCACAAACTCTGTAGTTCAGTGCTCTTAGCTACTCCTTTCTCCTCTCCTCCACAGCACCATGTTCACACCAAGTCGCGATTCCCACAGCTCGCTCCAGCCGGTGCCTGAGTGTGGCAGAGGACCCGAGACAGGCCCGTCTCTGTGAAATGAAGATGAGGCTATAAACAGGCCTAGCTCACAGAAGCACTAAGGCAGTGTAAGCCGGTGGAGATTGTACTAGTAACAGCACTAGTAGTTCCTCCAGTTCTACAATCTACAGTGTATAGCCGATCCCAATGAATGCTGACAAAGAGAGCTTGACAGGAGGAGGAATATCCTGTAATTTAGGAGTGAGGACAGTGTAAGGAGTGGAACAGGCCGAACGACATCCTAAATTGCTGTGGCAAAGGGTCAGATGCAGGCAGAAGGGCATTCTTAAGGCAATATGTTCTCTCACCTCCCCCACTAATGCAGAGGCAGAAATTTATTCTCTCACAGTTCCCGAAGCCAGAAGTCTGAAGTCAAGGCATTGGCAGCACCATGCTCCTTCTGAAACCTGTTGGGGAAAACTCTTTCCTTGCCTCTTCCTAGCTTCCAGTGGTTTGCCAGCGATTTTGGGCATTCTTTGACTTGCAGTTTCCTAACTCCAATCTCTGTCTTCATCACATGTCATTTCCCTGTCTTCACATGGCTGTCGTCTTATAAGGACACCAGTCATATAGGGTTAGGGAGCCACCCTACTTCACTGCTTACACCTGCAATGACCCTATTTCCTAATAAGTTCACATTCCAAACTACCGGCCATTAGGACTTCTTTCTTGGGGGCCACAATTCAATCCATAACACCAAGTAATTAGGTCAGAGCTGGTGTAAGAATCCAGATAGACTCATAAGTAAGAGCGGGTCATGTGGAGCCCTCTACAAGTGTGTATTCCTGTAATGAATGATGCCAGTTGTGTAGGGTATTGACTCTGAAGTTTTACTTTAGTCTTTCCTTTTAGGTAGAGTGCAGTTTTGAGATTTATATCTTATTATCGTACTTGTGGTTGACCCAGTTTTATTTTTTTAGACAGCTTTATTTTATTATTTTTTTAAAATTTATTTATTTGAGAGAGAGCACAAGTAGGGGGAGTGGCAGAGGGAGAGGGACAAGCAGACTCCCCGCTGGGTTTGATCCTAGGACTCCAAGATCACGATCTGATGCTTAACTGAATGAGCCACCCAGGTATTCCTCTGGTTTTGTTTTTCTTTACATTGCCTCAGCCGTTCTTTAGTTGATTTTTATAGAATTAAAAAGAATAATTTTGCATTTTCATGGGTGAGTAAAAATATCTTGCACACAAAGCTCAGTTTAGAGAAGTGCCCCCCCAAGTCTTTTATTTCATAAATGCCTAAACAACACTTAAAGAATCTAAGTCTACATTCCCTTCCTTGGTTTATGTGGGGAGAGGAAAAGAGCTATATTAGATTTTGATTAAGGGCCCATTTATATTAGTTAGTGGTTGGATTATTCTGGGGACTTTAGAGTCTCTCCCTGGGTTTGTAATATGATAAAGGGCAAGACCCTCATATAAATCTCCTTTCAGGGCAATTAACCACTAAGTAAAGGCTCAGTAAACATATTCAAACTAAATGTAATGCAAATTTATCAAGGGAGGTACAGAATGTACTCCCTCACAGTGAAGAGTCTCGCCAGTGGGGAGAGGAATCCAAATGGGGATAGGATTTGTGGTGGTCGTGTAAGGGGGACAACTCTGAGAAGACACAGGAGTGGGCAAGGGTATTAGTTTTTCTTTTTTAAAAGATCTCATTTATTTATTTATTTGAGAGAAAGAGAAAGAGATCACAGAAGGAGAGGGAAAAGCACATTCCCCGCTGAGCAGGGAGCCCAACTCGGGGATCCCCGAGATCATGACCCGAGCTGAAGGCTGAAACTTAAAGGACCGAGCCACCCAGACATCCCAGTCAATTTTTTTTTCTTGTGTCATAAACCACCTCAAAACTCAGTGGCTTAAAACATTTTTTTCCGGGGCACCTGGGTGGCTCAGTGGGTTAAGCCTCTGCCTTCAGCTCAGGTCATGATCTCAGGGTCCTGGGATCGAGCCCCATATTGGGCTCTCTGCTCAGCGGGGAGCCTGCTTCCCTCCCTCTCTCTGCCTGTCTCTCTGCCTACTTGTGATCACTCTCTCTCTCAAATAAATAAATAAAATCTTTAAAAAAAAAAAACAAAAACATTTTTTTCCCTGCTTCTGTGTCTGGTGGGTTTTTGATTGATTGGAGGGTGGGGGAAGGGACTCTACTTTAGGAGCCAGGATTTGGACTGGGTTCAAGTCTGTTCCACATGTTTCATTCTGAGGCCCAGCTTGTGGGGAGGGTGTTGGGAACGGTGAGTACCTGAGGCGTGATTGCGGGGATATCACAGGAACACAAGAGGCCAAAGGAAGCCATGCAGCCACATTTTCTGTTTCTATTTGTGTCACATACGCTAACATTCCGTTGGCAAAGCAAACCACATGTCCAAGTTCAACATCTATGTATAGGGGATCTGTCCATTGTAGGGCTCCGGAAGAGCACTCCGGAAGAGCACTACCTCCAGGGGCGGGTAGGAAGCAGGGAATAATAACTCCCTCTAGCACAGAAAGGGGCAGCGTTCTTGGATGGTTCTGAGAATCCACCTTGCTGTCTCCGGGAGAGTGGAGGTGCAGAGAACTTCCTCCAGAAAAACTGGGGGAGAATTAGAATTAGCCCCGATAAAGAGCTGTGTGGTCCTGGTGCCAGAATACAAGCTGGCCTCTATTTCCTTGTTACTTACCCCGCTGTCCCTCCACTGCTTTCTTCTCCTACCTGGGAACCTTCAACTGGAGCTAAGCCATGGTGATGGCAACCAGATGAGAGGGATCCGGCCAGCTGCTGGAGCAGCAGCCGCAGGAGTGTGGGATCCCGTCGGAGAGCTAGCTGCCTGGACGCTGGTGGCTGCAGGAACAGCAAGGCAGTATGGCAGCCATCAGTGTCTTTCTATAACACACCGAGTGCTCAGTGGTGATCTGGTTTCTGAAAGTCCTCTGTCAGCTGTGTAAACTTACTGTATCAGGAGGTTAAGGGGGAAACTTTTTTGTTTAGGTTCTGCTGAGGCTTCAAGACAATAGAGATCACATTTCAGAATGAAATGCAAGACCACAATTATTTAAAAAGTAGATTGGGATCACCTGGGTGGCTCAGTGGGTTAAAACCTCTGCCTTCGGCTCAGGTCATGGTCTCACGGTTCTGGGATTGAGCCCCACATTGGGCTCTCTGCTCAGCTGGGAGCCTGCTTCCCCCTCTCTTTCTGCCTGCCTCTCTGCCTACTTGTGATCTCTCTCTCTGTCAAATAAATAAATAAAAATCTTTTAAAAACAAAAAAAGGAGATTGTGGAGAGTATATTTTGCATCTTTAGTTAATCTTCTGCTCGTCGGTCTATAAAACATGCTGGAGATGCCAAGAAAAGAGCCAGAGAGAGGAGGGGGAATTCCTTGGACAGAGTTAGTGTGGTCTCATTTCCTAATGGTGACCAGGAAAGTCATGCCTGAGTTTTTAATCCAGAGGTAGAAGAACATACCCCACAGAATAAATTTAAAGGGATGGTGGGAGACAAAAATACTGTTATCTGGAAACATTTACACCATAGGAATGTGATTATGATTTACTTTATTAAATGAATTATTAATTACTGGGGCAGAAACTACTAGTTGCCCATCCAAATCCATTTGCCCTTTTTCCGGTAATACTAGCATTGTTACCAGGACCTGGGGTGCCCGGATGGTACCATATCTCCCGGGCCCCCTTGCAGCTAGGAATGGCTTGCGATTAAATTCTGTCTCTGGAGTATTAATGGAAGTGTGTCTCTTCCAGGCCTGGACCTTAAAACATTGCATGTGTGTTTCTCCAAACTTACTTCCCTTCATGCAGTTAAGATTTTCTTTCTTTATTTGAGAGAGAGAAACCACAAGCAGGGAGTGGGACAGAGGGAGAAGCAGGCTCCCCGCTGAGCAGAGAACATGATGCAGGGCTAGGTTGCAGGACCCCGGGATCATGATTTGAGTCCAAGGCAGACGCTTAACCCCGACTGAGCCATTCAGGAGCCCTACATGCCCCAATTTAGAGCAAGGAGTGCCTCCAAGCTAACATTGTCCATGTAGGACAACACCTTAGGGCAGTGCTTCTCAGTTTCTTTTTTAATGCATAAGAATCACTTGGAGAGCTCATGAAAACAAATTAAAACAAGGATTCAGGGCGCCTGGGTGGCTCAGTGGGTTAAGCCACTGCCTTCGGCTCAGGTCATGATCTCAGAGTCCTCTGCTCGGCAGGGAGCCTGCTTCCTCCTCTCTCTCTGCCTGCCTCTCTGCCTACTTGTGATCTCTCTGTCAAATAAATAAATAAATAAAATCTTTAAAAAAACAAACAAACAAGGATTCAATAAGTCTGCAATAGCCCCAAAATTTGCATTTCTTTTTTTTTTAAATTAATTTATTTGACAGAACAGAAGCAAGGGGAAGTGGGAGAGGGAGAAGCAGGCTTCCTGCTGAGCAGGGAGCCTGATGCGGGGTTCAATCCCAGGACCTTGAGATCATGACCTGAGCCAAAGGCAGGCGCCCAATGACTAAGCCGCCCAGGAGCCCCAATAATTTGCATTTCTAACAAGTATCCTGTTGTTGGTGGTGCTGCTAGTCTGTGGACCAGGCTTTTAGTAGTAATGCTTTAGTGGATGATAGAGATGCACGATGGAAAGAATCTGAATTTCTGAATGTCTGTGTGGGACAAAGGAGCCTGTCTACCCACCGTGGACTGCTTTGTGAGAACACCATATTTCGGGGACTCCGTTGTGGCAGCTTAGTTATTTACCCCAGCCAACATAATCATCCTGATTCTGCCTGCCCTTCTCTATGCCCAAACCACATCTCTCCCACAGTTCTCTTCTCTTGTATCTTGCACTCTCCTTCCTGGTGATGGAGAATAATATTAGCCACCGTTATAAATGAATTTCATAAGAGCTCACATCTGGAATGCTGTATTCATCTGTCAATTTCAGCCTCCAGCAGTTTTCAGTAAAGGATTTTCCTTATCTTTCCAGAGGAGATGGGGGAACTTTGGGGATGGGCTTGGAAGGAACAGGACCTCCAGCTGTCTATAGCAGGAAGCAAGTCTCCGTCATAACCCAGTCCTTAAACACGATACTTGAGACAGCTGAAATTGAGTAACTTTTATTTTGGAGGCAGAGAGCAGGGGAAATTCAGAGCTTCCAAGAACCTTGAAGAACTACCTTGCTTCCAGGGCCACCTTCTCCGGGAGCCATATTCCATGGCCATCTTACAGCTTACAGCCGGCCAGGTATTTGGACAAATCCTTGCCTGCAGTGTTTTACCCAGGCCATCCTAAGAACAGAGAAACACAGCATAAATCCAAGGCAGGGGCAGGAGTCTAAAGGGGCTCAGCTGAGAGGGAATGTAGGGTCTGCTGGCTGCAGTCTGTTGATGCTGTGGGAGAGTCTCAGACAGACAGGGTTTGCCCGACTGGGGACCTGGGAGTTGTTGCTGCCAGGATGCTTGGGGTGAGCATGGCACCATATTACTCTGCCTCCCTTTATGTCTGGAGAACAAGCTCTGCTCCCTACAAAGCCCAGGGAGAATCCTACAGCAGAGATGCTGCTGATTCTACCAGCATCTCAAATACTGACTGGGTCCATGTCTGGCAGAGGGGCTGGTCTCTGCACTTCATGCTCTGCTTACCAGGCGGACATCCCCTTAGGATCTCTCACAACCCTCTTGGCACAGACAATGTCATCATTGATGTTGTCATCCAGAAACTCTGAAAGGAAAAGGGGCTGAGTGGGGAGGGAAAAATCCCTTCTCCTTTTTCATTAATCAATCCTTTTTTTTTTTTTTTTCCCTGCGGGGGAATTTCCCGAGGAAACGGAGCCTGACTCAGAAACCGTCTATCTCTGGAGCCCTCTTGGGGGTTTGCCTTCCATGTGCCTGGGTTTTCTTGCCTTACTTTGAATCTGCCTCTGAGCATGGCTGTCTGCGGAGGGCATCCAGGACCGAAGGGACAAGGGAGAGTCTCTGTTCTTAGGAGACTACTTAGCATGTCCAGAGTGCCACGTGGGGGTGTGTGGACAAGGACGGAATAACGTGGCTTGAGGGATGGGGACCCATGAAGGTGAAGTTCAGTCAGGGGTCAGTGTGTCTTGCTTCCTCCTTTTTGGCAGGAGGGGCTCTGTGGAATCCTGTTTTAGATGAGAGGACGGTCCGGGGCCCCCTTATTCCCTGTCCTGGGTTTCTATAGCGCAGGGAGTAGGGCGTTCAATTTCGTACCTTCTTTACCTGCCCTACTTTATTTACCCAGCCCTCAGAGGGGGTCATCCGTACTGCTGCACATGATGTTGCAGGCATTTGCTGAGGAATGATGACTGTTTTTGCACCACCACTTGCTGTTCAGATGGAAGAGCCCATAGTCACTACTGCCATTGGCATTTTTCCCATTAAAGGCCCGGGTGTTGAAGTTACTCTCATATGGAGCCATGCAGACCCCTGTGTCAGAGAGAGCAAAAGGTGTGTGTAGACAAGGGGGATTGTTTCACAACGAGACACAACTCGTGCTATACTAGAACTGCTGGAAAGTCCCTTGAGACGGAAACGAAGACTATGAGATTGATGATCCATTGTGTGTTCCTTGTCCCAAGCAATAATTAGCCCGTGGCAAGTGTGTAATCACAATTGTTAAATAAATGCATTTGGAATGGCCAATAATCCATCAGTCGCTATCTCTCTCCCAAGTCTACCTTTCCAGCCTCATCTCCCAGTTGAATAGCCAACTCCTGCCTTGTATATTCATGTAGCCTTATATCCCAAAGTATATGGAAGAGAGGAGGTGGAGAAGTAATGGAGGAGGATCCTAGAAAGGAAGCCCCAAAAAGCCATCCTTGGGGGGTTGGTGACAAGAAAGTATATTTGGCATGAAGAAAAATGAAGATATTCAAAGGAACCTGAAATAGCTTCATGTGTTCTTACTAATGAGACGGTGACAGAGACTCTTGGTCCTTCTTGCACCTTGTCACTCTCCACCTTGCCTTCTGTTCTCACAGTCCCCATCCAACTCCCTCGTGACATGGATAGAACAAACGAGACAAAGGCAGCAGATGTAGGTTATTTTTTGGTGGACAGAAGGGCAGGGGAGAGGGTGGGAGGCAGCACCACGTGTGCTGCAGAGATCAGGACTGAAAAAGATGCAGATGAAAGCAAAGGTGATGAGAGCAGGATGGGGAGAGGTTGGGTGAATCGTGGTGCTTCCAAGGAAGGATTCCAGGTCGCCAGCTGGGAAGGTGACGTGGGGGAACAGTGGAAGAAAATTTACTGTAGATAAAATAATCCGTGGGGGAAAGAGAGGAAAGGAGATCCTGATAGGGGATATGAGGCCGTGGAGGCAGAGACAAGAAGAGCAGACGCGGAGTGGAAGGGAGCCCGGATGAATGAATAAATCAGGAAGTGAAAAGGGAGAGACTGCTTGGCTGGGGAAGAAGGTCTCTTTGGGCAGAGACAGAAAGAACATTCACACTCACAGTCTGCCAGGCTGTAGCCATGGTAGCCATCCATTCTCTTGGTCTTTAGCTTGTGGGCCAGCTCACACTTGGAGAAGATTTTAGCCTCATCTGCACAGAAGCAGCTAAGAAGGGTGATGATCAGAATAGACCTCATTTCTGCAGCTGGTGGGGCTCAAGTCTGCTATGCCCAGGGGGCTGTTGTCTTTTATACCCTCTGGGCACAAAGGTATCTCTGATTGGGCAATAATGCTGGCATCTGTTCCAGGAAGGACATGGTTGTCCAAGGTTAGTTCCCCAAACTGGTCCAGCCAGTGTGAACCTCAGGGAAGGGACTGTAACCAAGAAAAATATCGGGAATAAAGTCTCATTTTGGTGGGGGTGGCTCCTGGTTTTGGGCAAATGTGTACAGGAGGGAAATGGTAGTTGGTAGGAGAAGGGATCTGGTAGGAGAAAGGAGAAAGGAAGGGAGCTGGTAGGAGAAAGAAGTGTGATTTTCAAACTTCATGCTTTTGTTGGAATGTCTCCAGAGGGGCTTGTCTCTGTGTTTTGCTGAACTTTGTTCATTATCTGTGCTTGGTTGAAGGTATTTTACCACTTAGGCTAGTGGGGGACCCGTAATGAGCACCAGTGAGTTTGGAGAAATTGACGATCTCCTGGCATCTGCAATCAGTAAACTATCGGTTGGATAGGAGACCACTAGAACTCAAGTTCACGATATCTCTGTGTCTGCAAGAAACCATCAGATCTAAACCCCCAATTATACTGAATTGATCTATTATCTATGTGATCAGTGATCATCAAGCATCTTGTATTAGTGGGGTTCTCCAGAGAAATGGAACTAATAGGGGATATATAGGGCTAGAAAAAGCTGGTAATTATTAGAGTACAAGATCTTGATTTCAGTTTGGTGGAGAGGCATTGTGAAGGAAGAGTTATTGCTAGATCAATACTTTCTAAGAAGACACACAAGAGTAATAATAGTGGTAGTGCTAGAAGGGGGTGTCTCTAGGTCTTAAAGTAACCGGTAAGCCTTTACTGTTAAAGGGCATCATATGATGTTGATTTGCAGACATAAAGGAATGGATACTAGGCATAACTTTTTTTTTGAATTTTATTCATTTAGTTGACAAACACACACACACACACAGACATTACAAGTAGGCAGAGAGGCAGGCAGAGGGAGAGGGGGAAGCAGGCTTCCTGCTGAGCAGGGAGCCCGATGGGGGGCTCCATCCCAGGACCCTGAGATCATGACCTGAGCTAAAGGCAGAGGCTTAACCCACTGAGCCACCCAGGCACCCCAGGAGGGCACTTGTGATGAGCACAAGTTGTTGTATGTAACCGATGAATCACTAAATTCTACTCCTGAAACCAATATTACACTGTATGTTAACTTATTGGAATTTAAATAAAAATTTGGAGAAAAAACAAAAACAAGAGCAACAACCAGAAAACCCCCACACCACTGACTCTATTCCCTATACTTCCATACTGGAAGCCTGTCTCTCCCCCTTCCCGCTTCATCTGCTCTGCCCATCCCCCCACTCCTCTCCCCTCTGTTAACCATCAGTTTGTTCTCTGTATTTATGGGTCTGTTTTGGCTTTTTTGGTTTGCTCACTCATTTTTTTTTTAAATCCACATATAAGTGAAATCATACGGTATTTGTCTTTCTCTCAGACCCTTAATATTTTAATATGCTCTAGTCTAACTTTATCTTCAAACTGGTGGTTTTTTGGCTACCTTTTGTAGAGTTAGGTTTTTCCCAAGTACTTTCTAATGTTGGGTCTCAGACTCATTTTGAGTGGGAGGCCACAGGTATGGCCTCTCAGTTCCTGGTCATGAAGCTCTGGGCTCTCTTGCCTCCTTAGATGTGCTCTGGGTTAGCTTTTTGCCTCAGATAGTAGCAGGCAGCAGGTTTTTTCCATTTCTCTTTAATGAAAAGAGGCCCTGTGCCCAGCCTTTCCCTTCGAGAGTGCCTTTGGCTCTGGCTCCTGCAGCAGGTGGAGAACTTTTCATCTCTGTGACCTGCAGGAGCTGAGCCCAGAGCTGCCTCTTCTTGCTTCGGCCTGGAATCAAGCAGGCCTTTGGCTTCGGCCCTACTCACTGCTTTTATGATTCATTTCCTTACCTTTGTGGCCCATGGAGATATTTATATATATATATATATTTTTATTATTAAAGATTTTTATTTATTTATTTGACAGAGAGAGATCACAAGTAGACGGAGAGGCAGGCAGAGAGAGAGAGGGAAGCAGGCTCCCTGCTGAGCAGAGAGCCCGATGCGGGGCTCGATCCCAGGACCCTGAGATCATGACCTGAGCCGAAGGCAGCGGCTTAACCCACTGAGCCACCCAGGCGCCCCATTTATATTGTTTTTGAGCTATCATATGCCTTTTACATTTTTTCCTTTTGCATTTTTTTCAATTATTGCTATGCGCTTGCCGCAGGTAGGATAGCTCAAAGCATGCAATTACCATGTAATATTGAACTGAAGTCCGATTAATAACTGAAAATTTTTTAAAAAACATGGAGTTTTAAAAAAATTTTTAATTTTTTAAATTTCTTTTCAGTGTACCAGAGCTCATTGTTTATGCACCACACCCAGTGCTCCATGCAAAACAAAACAAAACATGGAGTTTATTTTTTAAAAATTTATTTCTTATTTATTTATTTAATATTTTATTTATTCACTTAACAGAGAGAGACACAGCGAGAGAAGAAACACAAGCGGGGGAGTGGGAGAGGGAGAAGCAGACTTCCTGCTGAGCGGGGACCCCGATGTGGGGCTCCGTCCCAGGACTTGGGATCATGACCTGAGCCAACGGCAGATGCCTAATGACTGAGCCCCTTTACTTTTTATTTTTTTTTAGAGATTTTATTTATTTTATTGAGAGAGAGAGAGAGAGAGAGAGAAAGCATGAGTAGCGGGGAGGGGCAGAGGGAGAAGCAGATTCCTAGCTGAGCAGGGAGCCCGAAGTGGGGCTCAATCCCAGGACCCTGGGATCATGACCTGAGTGGAAGGCAGATACTTAATCGACTGAGCCATCCAGGCGCCCGCAATTGAAACATTAAAAAAAAGTTATTTATTTATTGGAGAGAGAGAGAAACAGAGCAGCACTGTGATCAGGGGGAGGAGCAGAGGAAGGAGGAGCAAACATCTCCAGCAGACTCCACACTGAGCACAGAGCCCATTGCTGGTCTTGATCCCACAACCTGAGATCATGGCTGGAGCCAAAACCAAGAATCAGACGCTTAACCATCTGAGCCACCCAGGTGCCCATGACTGACACAATTTAATGCAATCTATTTAAAAAAATATGCTTCCTTTTCATTAGGAACCTAGGCATGTGGTCCCAGTGGAGGAATCTGGGAAAGTTTTCTGGAACCCTTCCTTTCTCCTTTGCTTCCCCTACTTCTTTCCTGTATTTTTGTTTTGTTTTTGTTTTTAAGATTTTATTTATTCATCCCAGAGAGAGAGAGAGAGAGAGAGAATGAGTTTGGAGGAGGGACAAGCAGACTCCCTATTCAGCAGGCATCAGGACTCTGGGATCATGACCTGGGCAGAAAGCAGCTGCTTAACCGCCTGAGCCACCCAGGCATCCCCTTCTTCCCTTTCTTACCTCTCCCACTTGTGGCTTTTACTTTCCCTTCCATTATCCCTCTGCTTCCCCTGTTTTGTTGTTTCGTGTTCCCTGTCCCCCTTCTTCCTGCTTCCGTCCTCTTCCTCTTTTCTAGTTTCCTTCTCTGACTCTCTCCCCTCGGGTTTCTCCTCTGTTTTGGTCCAGTTTTCCTACGACCTGGCCTCCTTCCAGTGTTGTCTCAGTCCTTTAACCCCAGGGAATGAGAAGGAGCAGCTGTGGTTCATGTTTACAAGCAGCGAGGTTCAGGGGAAGGGTCAGCAATAGGACTGGAAGGAGAGAGTCTTCTGACTTTCCTTGAGGAAAAGGAGGGCGAGGGAGAATGTTAATGTTTGTTAAAATGTGGCACGGACCAGTGGAAGCACAGAGACAGAGGGCTTTATGGTATGTACTTCATTTAATTTCCACAACAATCTTGTGAAGTATGTATGTATGTATGTCTCTTTTTTTTTTTTTAAAGATTTTATTTATTTATTCGACAGAGAGATCATAAGTGGGCAGAGAGTCAGGCAGAGAGAGGAAGGGAAGCAGGCTCCCCACTGAGCAGAGAGCCCGATTCAGGGCTCAATCCCAGGACCCTGAGATCATGACCTGAGCTGAAGCCAGAGGCTTAACCCACTGAGCCACCCAGGCGCCCCTGTATGTATGTCTTATTATTCTCCCTTTCGTATTATACATCAGGAATCTGAGACTCAAGTTGCCCGAGCGAGAGTGTGGTTGAGTGCAGATCAGCATAGAAGGGTTTGCTGCTTTCCTCTCCTGCAGTACCGTGCGTGTTTGACTCTTGATTAAAATGGTGACACTTTTTTATTTTTTAATATTTTATTTATTTATTTGTCAGAGAGAGAGAGAACACAAGCAAGGGGAGAGGCAGGCAGAGGGACAAGCAGGCTCCCCCACTGAACAAGTAGCCTGATGTGGGACTTGATCCTAGAACCTTGGGATCATGACCTGAGCCAAAGGCAGACGCCTATCTGACTGAGCCACTCAGGTGCTCCAAAACAGTGACCCTTTAATAGGAATTTCTGGCTTTAGGGGTAGGCATGGGACTGCTTACGGCAGGGTGTGTCAGGTGATGGTGGTGATAGGGGTGAGGAGAAGGGCTTGGAACTTTCTCAAAACCCTGGAAATAATATGATAAAGGCAGCCACCTGCTTTGTGGAGGCCTGGGGACCCAGACCTCCCTGTTCGCCAGGACAGTTCCCAACCTGTCTGTAGACTGTTCTCAGTGCTTCTCATGCAGACAGTAAAAAACCCCTCTGGGCATGGTGGGAGGCAAGCACCCGAGGAAGCCGCTGGGTTCTTTGTTTGGGGAACCCGATGTGCATCGTGTTCATTCAGACCTGGCCTTCCGTCCAAGACGCTGCTATAACACAGGATTTCACTTTTGACTTGAATGCAAAGAACAAACATCACAGAGACATTTTTAATACTCGTGTGCAGTCTGGGTTCTGCCTACTTCCCAAGCAATGTTTGGACAAGGCAATTTCCTTCCTTCCTTCCTTTCTTTTTTCCTTATTTATTTATTTGAGAGAGAGAGAGTGAGAGAGAGTGTGAGCAGAGGAAGAGGGAGAGAGAGAATCCCAAGCAGACTTCTGCTGTGTGGAGCCCCACAGTGGGCTTGATCTCAATACCCTGAGATCATGACCTGAGCTGAAACCAAGAGTCAGATTTTTAACCGACTGAGCTACCGAGGTGCTCCCAGACAGGGAAATTTCCCATTTGTTTTTTCTTGCCCGTATTTCCACCCCACCCAGAAAGGGCCAGCTATCCCAGGTTTTCTACTTTCCTCCAGATCCTCTCTCTGGCCCTTTCTGTACATCTACTTGTCTATTTTATCCCCATCTCTCAGGATCACATCTCTTTACATCCATGAGCAAATATGTCTCCGCCCAACCTTTTTTGGGTCAGTTTTCCTATTACCCTTGTCACCCCTGGTAGCCATACCCTCTCTCTCCACTGAGAATCAACTGTGGCATGTTACCGGTAAATCCTTGGCCCCCCGTTTCTAGAGGTTCTGATTTTGTAGGTGTGATGAAGAGCCTAGAAATCCTCATTTGTAAACATCTACTCTAGGTCATTCTAGTACAGGTAATCTACATACCATACCTTGAGAAACATGTTGATATATTTCTAATGAAAAAATTAGAAATGCTTTTGTGTCAATTTTAAAAGACTTCAGGGGTGCCTGGGTGGCTCAGTCAGTTGGGCATCTGAATCTTGGTTTTGGGTCAGGTCATGATCTCAGGGTCCTGAGATCAAGCCCCTTGTCAGGTTCCATGCTCAATGTAGAGTCTGCTTGGGACTCTCTCCCTCCCCACTCTGTCCCTCCTCCCACTGGTGCTCTCTCTCTCTCAAATAAATACATGAAATCTTAAAAAAAAAAGGAAAAGATTTAAAAGATTTTCTGTTAGAGGCAAAATTTCAGAATTATTTCATTGGATTTATTTCCTTCTCATTTAATCTCCTTCCTTTCCCCTTCTTCTTACTTGTCTGACATCAACAACAGAAGGGCTAATGGGAACTCTCAGAGCAGTGGCCCAGTTGACCTCCTGGGCTACAGGCATGAATGGCTGACCCTTCCTCTCCCAAGTGGCTCTTGCCCCATCACTACTTCCATCATTACTACAGATTTATGTCCAAGGCTGTTTCTCTGTTTCTGAGATTTAATTCGAAGCATGTCATGAGATCTTATCTTCATTCTGGTCCTTATTACCATCTCCCTACTCCTCCTTTCTCTATCTGCCAACCTTAATCTTGGCATCTTAGATTCATAATCTATAAATATTCCCCCTTTGAGTTGTGCTCTGCTTTCTCTGGCATTCTTTTCCATATTCATTCATTCATTCATTCATTCATCCATTCATTTTTTTTTCAACTAATGTTTGTGGAATGCTATAATATTTAGGCCCTGTACCAGGCATAAGATTTTGACCCCCTACCCCATTCCAACTGGAAACATGAATCTACCTCATTTTGGCAGACATCTCTTTTATGTTATTTTTTTTAATTTAAAGATTTTTGTTTCTTTATTTGACAGAGAGAGAAACAGTCAGAGAGGGAACACAAGCAGGAGGAATGGGAGAGGGAGAAGCAGGCTTCCCGCCGAGCAGGGAGCCTGATGTGGGGCCTAATCCCAGCACCCTGGGATCATGACCTGAGCCGAAGGCAGACGCTTAACAACTGAGCCACCCAGGTGACCCCAGACATCTCCTTTCAATCCCACAGTATTTATCTTTTCATCACAGTGGTCTCTAGTCCTCTAGTCTTTGAGGAAGGGGCTAAGCTGGAGTCCAGGAAAAAGTCAACAGCTGCCCTATCCCTCTCAGTGGAGTATGTCTTGGGATAAGCTTTCCCCAGAGCCTGTGAAGGGCCCCCTTTACCTCTTGGTTCTTGAGGCTGTAGATGATGGGGTTGACCATAGGGGTGAATACAGTGTAAAGGACAGAGAAGGCCTTTCGGAGCAAGGGGGCCATGTGGTCTGTTGGGGCTATATAGACCACAATGAGGGTGCCATAAAACACCCTGACCACGGTGAGGTGGGAGGAACAGGTGGAGAAGGCTTTCTGCCTACCATGGCCTGAAGGTATTTGCAGCACAGTCCTCAAGATGAAGGCATAGGACGCCATAATCAACAGGAAGGGGGCCAGCGTCAGAAAGCCTGAGATGCTCACTCCGGCTCCCCACATGATCCCCACATCCCTACAGAACAGCCCTACAACGGGAGCAAAGTCGCAGAAGTAGTGGTCGATCTCCCTGTGGCCAGGGCAGAGGGGCAGAGGGGCTGCCAAGGCCAGAGTGAAGGCAGAGAAAGAAAAGCCACTGACCCAGGCTCCAGCAGCCAGGCAGCCACACAACCAGGTGCTCATCAGGGCGGGGTAGCGAAGCGGGTGGCAGATGGCCAGGTAACGGTCATAGGACATACCAGAGAGCAGGAGGCACTCAACGGCAGCCAGTGAGGCAAACACGTAGAACTGGACCAGACAGCTGACCAGTGAGATGGTTTCCCTCCCTTCCAGGAAGCTCCACAGCAGCTGAGGCATGATGTTGGAGGTATAGCCAATCTCCAGCAGGGAGAAGTGGCAGAGGAAGAAATACATGGGTGTGTGGAGTGTCCGACTGGAGGCCACAGCCAGCACGATGAGGGCGTTGCCCCCCACTGTCACCACATAAATGGCCAAAAAGAAGGTGAAGGGGAGGAAGCCCAGGTGTTGCAGTTCCCCAAAGCCGACCAGGATCAGCCAGGTGGTCTGGTTTTCTCTGTCACCACTGGACTGCTACCTCATCTAGATCTGGGCCCAAGAGAGGAAGGTAACTTTAACCAAGATCCTATTGGGACCACACACTAACCCTTGCTTATTCATTTATTCATCACAGCAACCATTAAAGGTAGACCTTATTGTCTCCTATATACAGAGAGGAAACTGAGACCCAGTGAGATTAAGTCAGTTATTCAAGGTGATTATGATGGAGTCATGATATGAACCCACATTTGCTTGACTCCAAAGCTCCTGCAATAGTCTGCTATCCTACGGAGCTTTCCCAAATCCTTTGTGACTGGTAGAAATATTAGTATCAGAGAGCAGCATAGAACTCTCCCAATCATCAATGAGCTATTTACTGACAATCTTGGCTGAGTATCAACAGCAGAACTACACCCGGTGAGGTCCTCTGGGGCAGGAGGGACTGCCCATCACTTGGTGGGCAGGTGGTCCTACTCCGAGGTCATGCACATTCCTGAAGCAGCCACTCATCTCATGCTATTTTTCCTTTCTAAGAAAATGAGACTTGGACATTCTGATGAGCAATCTGTATCATTTATTTCACAAAAGGTGCAATATAGAAAGATCTGTATTAACTCAGATCCCACTTCCCTGGAAATCCACTCCTTTTCCTTGGACAAGTCGACTGGTGACCATGGGTAAAGCCATTTTTAAACTATGCTCAGTCTCTAATCACTTTTTTGGAAGCTGAGAATACTTTCTTTTTCTTGGTTCTCCTGCCCTATATTCTCTATGCTGGTCACATGATCATTTTATCTCACCCAATGTGGATTATTTAGACATTTCTACCCTTTTATAGGATCCCTTCTCTTAATCATTACAGTACTATGCTAACACCAAACACACAGGAAGACCTTGATAAGTACTTGTGGAATGAATTAATAAACAAGTGAATTAGTTATAATTTTCCAATGGTAAATTGCCCCAGAAAAATTGCAGCATCTGATAATGCTTGGGTGAGGGAAAGAGGCGTTTAGATGATTGCTAAAATGGAGAAGGAATCTCTGAGTCCTCCCCTAACTGAGGGAATATTGGAATTTTGTCACTCAGTTTGAGATGGAACCATGATTAAGGTTGGAGATGGAAGTCAAGTAGGGGTGTGTGTGTGTGTGTGTGTGTGTGTGTGTGTGTGTGTATGTGTGTGTGTGTGGTTGGGGGAAGAAACCAGCAAGTCCATCGTGATAGAGAGTTTTCTCATATTTGAAGTTAAGAAAGATGATATTCCATAATAGCAAATGGCAGCGAGAACACAGGGTTTTTGTGTTCCTTCCCTGGTCCTACCTTTTCCTCTCATTTTGGGCTTCAATCATGCAGACACCATTTGGTCACATGGGGGATACAGACATAGAGGGAACTGAATACTTTCATATGTATTTGATACATATTTTATCTTTTTGTATACTAGTGACTTCTTCTTCCTCTCTCTTTCTTTTTTAGAGAGGAAGAGAGAGAGTGCGAGCAGGGTGAGGGATAGCGGGAAAGGGAGAGAGAGAATCTTTTTTTTTTTTTTAAGATTTTTATTTATTTATTTGACAGAGAGAGATATTACAAGTGGGTAGAGAGTCAGGCAGAGAGAGAGGGGGAAGCAGGCTTCCCGCTGAGCGGAGAGCCTGATTCGGGGCTCGATCCCAGGACCCTGAGACCATGACCCGAGCCGAAAGCAGAGGCTTAACCCACTGAGCCACCCAGACTTCCTGCTATACGTGGAGACTGACCTGGGACTTGATCTCAAGACCCTGAGATCATGACCTGAGCTGAAATCAAGAGTCAAAGGCTTAACTAACTGAGCCACGAGGGCGCCCTTACCAGGGACTTCTTAAAGAGCCAGGGAGAGACTTGAAATGAGAATGGAATAGACCTCAGGTTTAGCAGAAAGATGGAGCAAAGGAAGAAGCTAGTAAAACTAACCAAACCTACCAACCAGCCAGTCAACTCACCAAAAACTTCTTAAGCCTCCTCAAGTCTCTGAGTCAATGCTTATGATAAAAAAATTACTGTTGCCATTGTTAACCAGTAAATTTGACCTTGGTCCCTGGTAAAATTCTTAAATAGATGCTTTACAAGAACATGTGGAAATCTCATAAGGAGACTTCACCAGGAGCTATGTAATGCCAATTATAATGTCAAACCTCATATAAAGAGACATCACCAGGAGCTATACAAGGTTCATTATAATGTCAAACCTCACAGTAAATTTGACCTTGGTCCCTGGTAAAATCCTTATAAGAACACATGGAAATCTCATAAGAAGACATCACCAAGAGCGATATAATGCTAATTATAATGTCAAATCTTACATAATGGCCCCTACTGGTAGTACTAATAATTTAGTAGATCAGGAGAAAGGAGTAGAAAAAAGACATAATTTTGGTAAAGTTTCATAGAAAAGATGATGACTGTGAGCTTAAAGATAACACTTTTAGTTTGCCTACTATGGACCAAAATTATTCATTAATGACTCTGGAAATCTGGAGAAATACGTCTAGTGAAAAGGAGAAGGCTTTGTCTTCCTGTTTTCTTCACCTATTTTGGTAGTGACTTCGATAGAGCAAATATGCATGGCTCATCAAGCCTCAGATGATATGAACAAAGTGGGGAAACCAATATTACAGGTGATAGAATTATAATCCAAAATAATCTTGTCTTTGAAAGGCTAGACTAAAAAGAAGATGAAATGTAACAGAAGCACATGTAAAATCTGCTTGTAGGCTTTCATAATCAGTTGAAAAGTAACCATTTATGTGAACATGACTTGAGATTTTTGTTGACTATTATGAATTAGGACTTCTGAACTGTGAAGTATGAGGAACATATGAAGAATGTAGAGATGTTTACTTTGGAAATGACAGAATAATGGGAGATTATGATAGCTATTTTCAAGTATTGGAAGAATTCCTCCTGGTCCCCCCATCCCCGGACTTATTTATTTTATAGCTGGAAGTTTGTACCTTTTGACCATCTTCATCCAATTCCTTCCTCTCTCCCCCTACATTCCCCGACTCCAGCTGGAAGGATTCTTATGAAGAGGAACTATAGTTAGCCCATAGATGCTCAGAAGGCAGAACATGGACCAAGGGATGGTGGTGGAGGAAAACCCACCTACCTGTGCTGGTTTCAAAGCGGTGATTCTTATGGGGTGACTACTGTTATTTATAGCATGATTTTTGGGTATTAAAGTAAGGCTCATTGGATAGGGTCAGAAGGGAGGAAATGAGCTTTCTTCCTAGAGGCTCCAGAAGTTGGCAAATAATGGATCCCATTCTTTGAAACCTACTGGAACAAACACAAGACATTTTAAAAATATGTCAAACTTTCTTCCAAATTTGTTTAGGATCTAGGGTCAGAGGTGGTTCTCTCTGTTGGCAAAGAGTACTGTTGAGTCAGATGAACCCTAGATACTCAGATTCAGTGGAAAGGGAGCCTGATCTGCTTTGGGCTTTGAGTCAACTCCTCTCCTGGTTGTCTTACCTCCAGACTAAATTCTTCTGCCAGTTGACAGCTCTGTAGATTTTCTGCTTTTCTCTTATGAAGGCTCCATGTTATTGGCTTCTCCCTGCTCCGTGGTGCTCACAGAAGACTGTTGTCCTTATCCTATATGTGCTTCTGTGGGCACTACCGCCTTTTCTTAGAGCAGGGCAGTCTCCTTCCTTTTGGGGGTTGAAGAGGAGCCTCCTTAGGGAGGCGCTGTATCTTGGAGCCACCTGGAGCAGCAGCTGCATCTATGTTTTGGTTCCAGGGGACTGTCCTGGTCCACGAGGGACCATATTCAGGTGTTTCACTCAAATCTAATGACCTCTTTCTTATGAGATAGGGAAACACTGGAAAGATGTAAGAATAGCCACAATTTAGAGCAACATTTACCTAATATTTTATAATTCATAAAGTAAATATTATCTTATTCAGTGAATATTTGATTCTCAGAATGAACCCCATGGTGAAATGTGAGTATGCTATGATTTGTTCTTGCAACATTGGAATGGATTATCTAAAGTTTGGCTTCTAATGGCTAGATTACCAGTCTTTCTATTGTACCATGCATTAGGACCTGAGGTCTTGCTTTAATCTCTGAGCAGCAAGGAGGCAGGAGGAAACTGCTATATAATTTTGTAAATAATTTGTCCTCTTAGTTTGATAACTTAATATCATGGATTAATAAAACTACTATCTTGCCATCAGGATAGTAGTGGCAGATACTAAATTCAGCTGAATGACATCTGTGAAGAAGGAACCTGTTGCAAAAATATAGCACTGAATTACTTCCACATGAGGCCAGGAAGAAGACAGAACAGGGTCATGGCAGGAGCTAGGTCTTTCCAGTAACAGTCTAGGATGGCTCTTCCTGGAAGAAACTGGACAGGTGTCTTACCTGACAGTTGAAATGCAGATTGGAAAAACTTGAATGAGGAAAATTTGACCTGCAAGGAATTAATTAGCATATTTTCTTTGAGGGAGTCTTGAGAATAAAATATGTCTGCCCAGGTCTTGGGTTGTGTAAATAGCCTGAGGGATATGTCAGGTGAGAAAGAGAAGAATAAGAGTCTTTCTACCTAGAAATAAACATAGGGTTTATTGATTTAGAATTTATGATAATTATGATAAAAATATCCAACGTGTACTTAAATTTTATTTTAATTTCAGCTCTTTTTCTGAAGTGTTATCTGTGAGTTGAAAGTGGAAATAAAGGATCTATATGCTGTTTTCTAGGTATTAGATTAAAATCTTGTGGGGAGCCTGGGTGGCTCAGTTGTTAAGCGGCTGCCTTCAGCTCGGGTCATGATCCCTTGTGTTCCCTCTCTCACTATGTCTCTCTCTGTCAAATAAATAAATAAAATCTTAAAAAAAAGATTAAGATTTTGTATAAAAATGTGTCATAGTATTAGTTAATTCAAGAAATAAACACACATTGGAGTGCCTGGATGGCTCAGTGGGTTAAAGCCTCTGCTTTCGGCTCAGGTCACGATTCCAGAGTCCTGGGTTCGAGCCCCACATCGGGTTCTCTGCTCGGCAGGGAGCCTGCTTCCCCCTCTCTCTCTGCCTGCTTCTCTGACTACTTGTGATCTCTGTCTGTCAAATAAATAAAGAAAATCTTAAAAAAAAAAAAAGTAAACACACAGTATTTATGACCTGTCAGCACCTGTTCTAGACTCCAGGTATACAGCAATGAACAAAACAAAAATTGGTTAGTAATCTATTTACTACTTTCAGTTACCCATGCCTTGATGATGAGTTCATATTACCTGATCAGACAGCCCCTTCACCTAGAGCCAGCTCTCCGGAGGGCAGAAATCCTACTGGGGAAAAATTCACCTTCATAGGACAAGATTCCTTTTTTTTTTTTTTTTTTTTTTTTTAGTTAGTTAGTTAGTTAGTTTATTTATTTATTATTTATGTGATCTCTATACCCAACGTGGAGCTTGAACTCATGACCCCAAGTTGGCTCCACCAGCTGAGCCAGCCAGGTGTCCCTAGGACAAGATTCTTGTATCTTTCATCCCAACTCACTGATACAGCATCAGTTATAAGTGGAGAGGATGTAGGGAGGAGGATGTGGTAAAACCACATAGCATATACTGAAAGAGACTATCCATTGAATGGTCTGTATGTGTTAGGCACTCTGATCAGAGTTTTACAAAATTATCTCACTGATGCCTCATAAAAATTATGGGAGGTAATTATTATCATTGTCTACAGTTTACATAGATCAGGAAACTGCACACAGAGAGGTCATGTATGTTGTGCAGGATCATACAGTTAGTAAGTAGCAGTGCCAGAATTCAGTACTGACATTTCATAGCGTTGCCTTTGGATAACTGGGAAGATAGGTAAATATAAGGAAAAGAAGAAAACTATGATGGGTTGGCCTGGAAACATGATTAAGCTAGTCCATAAAGCGATCTTCAGATGCTTCCTATCTCCTGACTAGAAGTATTGTGAAACAGACACACAGATGTACAGACATACATAAAATTACCCTAATTTGGTTCCTGTCGATTGCCCAAAGTTCATCCTGGAAAAAATATAAAGTGAATGTTACCCAACAATGGTCTCAGTCATTAACAAACAAAGTCTCAATAAAGCACTTTTAAGATACCTCACTGTGAGCACTGAAACTTCCTGGTGAACCCTGCAGGATAAACTTGTTGCAAAATGTGCTTGCTTATACATAACTACATGAACTAGTATTCTCAATAAGGCTGTTCGTCAAGCCAATAAAATGTAGGAGAATATTTAATAAAGATAAAGTTTGGCTTTGGAATAACTGATCATCCTGCATCATATTTCCTGAAGGTAAGTAGATAGCCAGGCCAGTTGTCTTTTAAGATAGTTGGATCATGGCATTAAAAACATGAGATGAGCACATATACATTAAAATAGCTCCATTATTTAAAAGTATATTTCCTTCTGGTTTTTATGCATTTTCCTTCCTAGTTTTATGCATGCTTTTTAAAAAAAATAGGTAACTATGTAACATATGTAACTTTAATCCTAATATTTTACCTAACACTTTGTTGTAAGTACTGAATATATCTCTACCTTTAAAACATTCATGTAAGGCACCCATGTGGCTTGGTCGGTTAAGCGTCTGACTCTTGATTTGACACCATCTCAGGATTGTGAAATTGAGCCCCATGTTGGGCTCCACACTGGGCATGGAGCTTGCTTAGGATTCTCTTTCTCTCCCTCTCCCTCTGCCCCTGACCCCTGCTTGCACACACTCTCTCCCTCTCTCTAAAAAATTTTAAAAAAGTAAATAAATAAAAATTAAAAATTCATGTAATATTCATTATATAGATGTGGCAAAATTTTACCTAACCATTTTTTCATTGAAGCTTTGAGTTGGAAGGGACCCTAGACCATGTATATTCCAACATTTCACTAAGCAGGAGGGTCATTTATCCTCTTTTTATATATTTCCACTGACAAGAAAATGATATATTTTGGGGTATCTCATTTATTCAACAAATATCTGTTTTGTACCCCATAATGTGTTAGGCATTACTGGATGGTCAGGAAGAGGATCTTTCCTCCTGCAGGGAACTATGGGGCAACAGGGAGGTGATAGCTGCCACAAACGAGCTACATAGCTTATTGAACTGGCAGAGAAAGGAGTAAGGGAAGTTAATGGAGTGAGGGGGAATGTGAACTAGAATTTAAAGGGTAGCAAAGAGTTTAGAAAGTTAAAAAGGAGTGTCTTCGACTTCTGCCTGTGAAGGAGTGACTGGTACCAGCCCAGCTCTACTCAGGCAAACAATTACATAATGGACAAAACATATGAAATACCTGTTTTCAACTATTGGAAAATGTACAGCACAAAACTCTCATCCCTGAGAGAAGAGAAACAGTAGACGTGAGCCCTACCATTACTTTAGCTTTCTGCCTTCAAACACTTTTGAGATCTGAGATCTAGGAAGGCAGAGCATGGTTACGTTGCTGAGTTGAAGAGACAAAAATTAGAGTTTGGGGAGGCAGAGATGGAATTGTGGGGTAGAAGAGGAGGGAGGTATGCAGAGAGAGAATTCTAGAAACCTGTATAAGGATCCCCACACTGAGTATTGCTAGAAGCTGTACATTGAGTAACTACTAGACTTCGTACAGGGTGGCAGACATTTGAGTTCTGATCAGCCAGAGTAGAGGAATCTCACTGAAAACTGGGAGCATTCCTTAGATATGTCAGAAAGACCACCCTTTAGGAATAGGGTCGAACTAGCTCAAGAATAAAAGCTAATCTAGGGGCGCCTGGGTGGCTCAGTGGGTTAAGCTGCTGCCTTCAGCTCAGGTCATGATCTCGGGGTCCTGGGATCGAATCCCGCATGGGGCTCTCTGCTCAGCAGGGAGCCTGCTTCCCCCCGCCTCTCTCTCTGCCTGCCTCTCTGTCTACTTGTGATCTCTCTCTGTCAAATAAACAAATAAAAAAAAAGAAAAAAAGCTAATCTAGACCGGCTATAACAAAGTTTAAAAACAGGGTTTGAGAAGATTATACTGAACCTTAATTATCTCTCTTTTAAAAATTGAAATGTAGTTGACACACACTGTTGCAATATTTTCAGGTGTATAAGATAGTGATTGGAGGGGCTGCTGGCTGGCTCAGTGGGCAGGGCGCCTGACTCTTGATCTCTTGGTTGTGAGTTCGAGCCCCACTTTGGGTGTAAGGATTACTTAAATAAACAAAAACTTAAAAACAACAACAACAGAACTCATAGTGATCAAACAATTCCATCTCTGCCTCCCCAAACTCTATACATTATGCGAAGCTCACCACAAGTGTTGCTACCATCTGTCACCATATAATGCTATTCCAATACCATTGACTATATTCCTTCTGCTGTACCTTTTATCCAGTGACTTACTCATTCCATAACTGGAAGCCTGCATCTCTCCCACCACTTCATCCACTTTGTCCATTCCCCCAGGCCTCTGGCCGCCACCAGTTTGTTCTCTGTATTTATGAGTCTGTTTCTTCTTTTTGTTTGTTTTTGAACCTCAAGTATCTTAACTATCTATTAATACCAAGCCAAAACTCTTTTTAAAAAAGATTTATTTTATTTATTCATTTTAGAGAGAGAGAGGAAGAGAGGGAGAGAAGGAGAGAGAGAAATGAGAGAGAGAGGCGGAGAGAGAAAGAGCGAGAGAGAGCGAGCATGAGCAGGGGGAGGGGCAGAGGGAGAGGATCTTAGGCAGACTCTGTGCTGAATGTGGGGCCCAATATGGGTTATGATCCCATGACCCAGAGATCATAACCTGAACCAAAATCAAGAATCAGATGCCTAACTGACTGGGCCACCCGGTGCTCCCCAAGCCAAAACTCTTAAAAGGAAGACAACAAAATTGAGACACTCAATGACATAACATTCATAATATCCAGCATCCACTAAAACAATTAGTAGAAATTCAAAGATGCAGGGAAATGAGAACACTAAGGCAGAGAAAAACGAGGCAATAAAAGATACCAGCAATATTGCAGAATAGGAAACCCAGAACCTCCTTCCCCCACGGAGAAAAGAATTTAACAATAATATATGAACCAGTTGCCTTTGTGAGAAATCCAGAAACCAGATAAGAGATGCCTAGATGGGAATCTTCCTGTTAAATTTTTGGAAGTTCCATTTCTTTCTTCTGCTTCAGCTACTAAATGCCTGCCTTCCTCACCAGTCAATGGAATGACAAATCTGAAACAGTATAAACAGGGGAAGTCTAGTGCTTTACTTCTTAGAACATGGGAGACTCAATGGGATGGGAGAAGCTGCTACTTCCAGGTTCAGAGTATGTAAAATATCCTGGTTCAGGGCACCTGGGTGGCTCGGTCAGTTGGGGGTCTGCCTTCCACTCAGGTCATGATTCCAGGGTCCTGGGATTAAGGCCCATGTTGGGCTCCCTGCTCAGCAGGGAACCTGCTTCTCCCTCTGCCTCTGCCTGCTGTTCTCCTGCTTGTGCTCTCTCTCTGTCAAGTAAATAAATAAAATCTTAAAAAAAAAAAATATCCTGCTTCAACTCTCCTGCTGGTGACTCCATGAAACTAGCTTGCAGCTTCCATTCTAGCTGGAGACAGAGCTGCCTTGAGTCTGGATACAATGACACCAACCTACTTTCCAAGTGGTTATGAAGAAATGTATCTTTTACCAACTCATTTCTTATATTTGAGGAAGAATGGTGGATGTTTGTAGGAATCAGCATTTGTGGTTTTGTGGAATTTGAAATTTGAAAGCTTGTGTTATTCCAGTGTATTCCTGAAAGTGGGCATAAATTGTTAATATTCAATCTTTTGAGATGAGCAGACCCAAATATCGATAAACAAGAAATATATTATAAATATATTTTTGAACGAATGGATAAGGAAGATGTGGTCCATATACACTATGGAGTATTATGCCTCCATCAGAAAGGATGAATACCCAACTTTTGTAGCAACATGGACGGGACTGGAAGAGATTATGCTGAGTGAAATAAGTCAAGCAGAGTCAATTATCATATGGTTTCACTTATTTGTGGAGCATAACAAATAGCATGGAGGACATGGGGAATTAGGAGAAGGGAGTTGGGGGAAATTGGAAGGGGAGGTGAACAATGAGAGACTATGGACTCTGAAAAACAGTCTGAAGGGTTTGAAGAGGTGGGGGGGGTGGGAGGTTGGGGGAACCAGGTGGTGGGTATTAGAGAGGGCATGGACTGCATGGAGCACTGGGTGTGGTGCAAAAACAATGAATACTGTTATGCTGAAAATAAATTAAAAAATGTTTAAAAAATATATTTTTGGTTTTAGTGGCAAAGGCTATTCTCTATTAAAAGCAAAGGCGGGGAGTCAGGAGAGACAGAATAAATAATAGAGATTCTTGCATCCCAGCCAAACACACTGAAGCCCTAGGAGGAAAATTCTTGACCTTCACTCACTTAGAACCCTTCTCAGCATGGCATGGCATGGCTGGTCTGATTGGGAGGAAACCCTCAATTCCCAACTCCTTCCTTGGAAAACAAAGGAGTGGAATGTATATCCAATGTGCTGATTTTTTCGAGTGATGCTAAAGGACTGGTTTCTGTTTTGCCTTAATCTAAACACTGATAGGAATAGGATGTCAGGCAGCGGGCGGTTATAAAGGTAATCAACGCGGCTTGGTCAGGCACCAGAGTTTGCAGTACCACAGACAGACACTAGGTGGAACTCCAGTACTGCAACTTTCTATACCGCCCCCGACCCCCAAAAAGAGGCTGTCCATTACACACAGACACAAGCAGATCTTGAGTAATATCTCAAATGTCTACCAGCAAGTAAATAAATAAATATATTGTGGTGTATTCGTTCAGTGGAAAACTACTAAGTAATAAAGAGGAATGAATCATGTTTCCACACAGTAGCATTGATGAATATAAAAGATACTATACTGGGTGAAGGAAGTCAGGCACAAAACACCATTCCATTAATGTGAATTTCTAGAACAGGCAAAACTTGCTTATAGTTACACAGAAATAAGCTCAAAGCTTATCTGATATCAGGGAGGGGCACTGACTGCTCAGGGATATGAGGGAACTTTTCGTAGTGATGGAAATGTTCTGAATCCTGATTGTGGAGTGTGTATACATATCAAAACTTAACCAACTATACCCTTAATTTACATGCATTTAATTATATGTAAATTTTCTCTCAACAAAGGTGTTTAAAAGTCTAAGTTAAAGTCAACTTGAGTAGTGGAAATGTTGAATAGAGCTCCCACTGTTGTCAACTCAGAAGTGGTAAGAGCTTCTTTAAGAAGAGAAATCCATGTTACTGTTTACACAGGCTCCCTAATTCAGCCTTGTTGACGGATGAATGCCACAAGATTCCTGACCTTTCTATGTCTGCCCTGTTTTCAACTGCCTGAATACTAACCTGTTACTATGTTCTGCCCATCATTTGAAATCTCTTTTGGGTTTTGATGTCTCCTTCTTACCCATCTACTTCTCACCCAATTTGGACGTCCTGGTCCAGATTTCCCAATGCCTGTCACACACTCTGGAGGTTGCTTTTGTTTTCAGACTGGTGTTATTCTGATTCTGACATACATTCAGTACAGTTTGATTCTTTGTAGTAAAAATATTCACATGTGCACTCCATCCACCCTCAAGGGTTAGTTTCTTCTTTTTCTTCTTCTTTTTTTTAAAAAAAGATTTACTTATTTATTTGACAGATAGAGATCACAAGTAGGCAGAGAGGCAGGCAGAGAGAGAGAGAAGCAGGCTCCCCGCTGAGCAGAGAGCCCAATGTGGGGCTTGATCCCAGGACCCTGGGATCACGACCTGAGCCGAAGGCAGAGGTTTAACCCACTGAGCCACCCAGGTGCCCTGGGTTAGTTTCTTCTTGAACAGAGTTGGAAAGTGGGAGTTTTATCTTACCTTCTTCTAGAGCTGTGTTTTTGGGAGTTATTCTTCAGCTGAGGGTGCTGATTTCCACTATTTCCACCTTGATAGGTCCTGACTGACTTCTCTGATGGCCTGGCCAGGAATTTGCAGGCCACTTCTCTTATTTGGGCTCTGCCCTTTTTTCCTGGGCATCAGAGTAAAGGCTGACATGAATGAGGAAATTACATATTAGCGCTTGGTTTTTATTCTTCATAACACTGCCATGTAAGACTGGATGGGTATTTCCAACATTCTTTTTAAAAGGCTAGGGATGAAAGGAAACTTAGATTACTGATTTGATACTTTTCTTCCTTTCTAGTTGAAATATTTAATGCTATAAATTTCCTTCTAAGCACTGCTTTAGGTGCATCCCACAAATTTTAATATGTTATATTTTAATTTTTATTCAGTTCAAAATATTTCTTAATTTCCCTTAAGATTTCCTTTTTGACCAGTTGATTATTTAGAAGTGTGTTATTTAATTTCAAAATGTTTGAGGAATTTTCCATATATATTTCAGTTACTGCTTTTTATTATTTATTTATTTAGTTAGTTATTGTTTTTTAGTTTAATTCTGTTATGGTATTTTATTTCTATTTTTTGTTTGTATGTTTCTTTCTTTCTTTCTTTTTTTAAAGATTTAATATGACACAAAGAGACACAGTGAGAGATGGAACACAAGCTGATGGGGTGGGAGAGGGAGAAGCAGGCTTCCTGCTGAGCAGGGAGCCCGATACAGGGCTCAATCCCAGGACCCTGGAATCACCTGAGCTGAAGGCAGATGCTTAATGACTGAGCCACACTAGCACCTCTGTATATTATTTTCTTATTCTGTTTTATTCCTGTGTGGGTTTGGAATTTATATGTTATATTTCTATTCTTTTACAAGTTGACCTGGAAATCCTACTAATACATTTTCAACAAGTTAATGAGTATCTTAACCATTATCTTATACAAGACCTCAGGAAACTTTTACTTTGAATATTGTTTGACTTAGATTATTTTCAATAATCTAGTTATGAATTAGTTATGAATATCTAGCCACACAAACTAGTTGTTAATATTATTTTTGTTACACTTGATGTTTCCTAGGAAACAGATTGTGAGAGGGTAGTAGAGTCAACAAATCTTTGACAAAGAAGTCAATATTCAGCAAAGAATAGATAGTCTCTTCAATAAGCCGTGTTGGGAAATATGAATATAAATGTACAAAAGAATGTGAATTGGATTTTTATGCCACTCATGAGTATTAATTCAAAATGTATTGAGGACTTAAATGTAAGACCTGAAATGATAGAACTCATAGAAAAAAACATAGGGAAATATCTCCTTGACTTTGGCCTTGGCAATGATTTTTTGATATGACACCAAAAGCACAAACAACAAAGCAAAAAACAAACAAGTGGGACCACATCAAACTAAAGCTTCTGCACAGGAAAAGTAACAATGAACAAAATGAAAAGGCAACCCTTGGAGTGGGAAAAATATTTGCAAACCATATAACTGATAAGGTGCTAAAATAAAAAATATAAAAGGGACTCAATTTGCTTTTATTTATTTGTTTGTTTATTTTTTATTTATTTTTTTAAAAGATTTTATTTATTTATTTGACAGAGAGAAATCACAAGTAGGCAGAGAGGCAAGCAGAGAGAGAGGAGGAAGCAGGCTCCCCGCCGAGCGGAAAGCCCGATGTGGGGCTTGAACCCAGGACCTGGGATCATGACCTGAGCCGAAGGCAGCGGCTCAACTCACTGAGCCACCCAGGTGCCCCTGTTTGTTTATTTTTAAGATTTTATTTATTTGACAGAGATAGACACAGCAAGAGAAGGAACACAATCAGTGGGAGTGGGAGAGGGAGAAGTGATGCGGGGCTCAATCCCAGAACCCTGGGATCATGACCCGAGCCGAAGTCAAACGCTTAATGACTGAGGCACCCAGACGCCCCAGGGACTCATATAATTTGATAGCAAAACGACAACAACAAGAAAACCAACCCCCCCAAAAAGTCCAAAAAACCCAACCCACAAATGATCCAATTAAAATGGGCAGAGGACCTGACTAGACATTTTCCTGAAGACATACAGATAACCAACAGACATATTTAAAAAAATGTTCAACATTACTTATAATCAGGAAAATGCAAATCAATGCCATATTGAGGTATCACCTCACACTTGTTAGAATGGCCAGTATCAAAAAGACACAAGATAATAAGTGCTGATGAGGATGTGGGGAAAAGGTAACACTTATATGCTGCTGGTAGTGATGTAAATGGATATAGCTACCATGGAAAAAATATGGGGATTCTTCAAAAAATTAAAAACAGAACTATCATAGGATCCAGGATCTCACTGCTGGCTATATATCTGAAAGAAATGAAATCATTATCTCAAAGAGATATCTGAATCTCTGTGCTTGTTTTAACATTATTTACAATAGCCAAAATATGGAAACAACCTAAATATCCATCAGTGGATGAATGTATAAAGAAAATGTGATCTCTCTTTCTCTCTCTCTCTCTCTCTCTCCATGTGTATATATATATATGTGTGTGTGTGTATATATATATGTATATATATATATTTATCGATCATATATATCTATATAAAACAGAATAATGGAATATTATTCAGCCTTAAAAGAGAAAGAAATTCTGCCATTTGCAACAACATGGATGGATCTTGAGGGAATTATGCTACATGAAATAAGTAAAAAAAAAGACAAATACTGTATGATTTCACTCCTAAGTGGAACCTAAAAACATTAAACTCATAGAAATAGGAGTAGAATGGTGGTTGCCAGGGAGATAAGAGGTGGGGGAAATGGGGAGATATTGGTCTAAACCTACAGACTTCCAGTTATAAGATGAGTAAGTTCCGGGGTATCTAAGGTACAGTGTGATGACTATAGTTAACAACACTGTATTATATACTTGAAAGTTGCTGTGAAAGTAATTTTTAAATGGTCTCACAACAGGCATGCATGCACACAAATGGTCATAATGTGAAGGGATGGAGATGTTAACGAATCTTATTGTGGCAATCATTTCACAGTGTCTTGTGGATCAAATCATCATGTTGTGCACCTTAAAATTAAGTGTTAATTAAATGTCATTCTTAATAAATCTGGAGAGAAAAAAGAATGTGAAAGAGAACATGCAAATGTGGAAGAATTTGACAGTAGGTGAATGAGTCTATAAGAAGGGTATATGTGAGTTGATTATAATATTTTTACAACTTTTTTAAAAAAAGTTTTATTTATTTATTTGACAGAGAGAGGCAGTGAGAGAGGGAACACAAGCAGAGGAGTGGGAAAGGGAGAAGCAGTCTTCCTGCTGAGCAGGGATCCTGACCTGAGCTGAAGGCAACATTTAACAACTGAGCCACCCAGGCGCCCTTACTTTTACAATTTTTAACTTAAGTTAAAAATTGTTTTGAAAATAAAGTTTGATTAATTTTCTAAAAAAAGAAGAATTACAAGGAAGATTTGTCATATCAGATATCAAAATATATAAAAAAGCCACTGCAATTAAATCAATAAGGTATTTGTGTTAAAATAGACAAATATGACTAGTTGAATGGAAGAGGGAAATCAGAGTTTCAGATGTATTAAAAATTTTCAAATGAATAGTAAAAGAGTTTGTATGTATATACATGTAAAAACTTATAAAAATTTGAATGAAGGGGTACCTGGGTGACAGATGGTTAAGTGTCTGTCTTTGGCTCAGGTCTTGATAGGTCCTGGGATCAAGCCCCATGTAGGGCTCCCAGCTCATCAGGGAGTCTGCTTCTTCCTCTTCCTCTACCTCTCCCTCTCCTTCTGCCTCTCCTGTTTGTGCTCTCTGTATCTCTCTCTCTCTCAAATGAGTAAATAAAATCTTTAAAAAAATAAAAAAATTTGAACAGATATATGATAGAATGTTAATATGAGTTATAGTACATTGTGTGGAAAGAAAGAAATGAGGAAAAGGAGAGGGAAACCAATCCAAAAGGAAAGCAAAAAAAGTACCACATTAACAAAAAACAGGATATAAAATTTAATTGGAGGTGTTGATGTAAAATTATACAAATATGTGTTTTTTTCATTTTTACTTTTTTAAATTTAGGTCATCTCTGTAACCAATGTGGGGCTCAAATTCATGACCCCAAGATCAGGGCCAGACTGTTGCTCCTGTGTTTGTTTAAAAATAGACATTTTAGTTTATAGCAGCAATGTCTACAATAGCCAAACTATGGAAAGCACCTAGATGTCCATCAACAGATGAATGGATAAAGAAGATGTGATATATATACACAATGGAATACTATGCAGCCATCAAAAGAAATGAAATCTTGCCATTTGCGACAACGTGGATGGAACTAGAGGGTATCATGCTTAGCGAAATAAGTCAATTGCAGAAAGACAACTATCATATCTCCCTGATATGAGGAAGTGGAGATGCAACATGGGGGGTTAAGGGGGTAGGAGAAGAATAAATGAAACAAGATGGGATTGGGAGGGAGACAAACCATAAGTGACTCTTAATCTCACAAAACAAACTGAGGGTTGATGGGGGGAGGGGGCTTGGGAGAGGGGGGTGGGGTTATGGACACTGGGGAGGGTATGTGCTATGGTGAGTGCTGTGAAGTGTGTAAACCTGGCGATTCACAGACCTGTACCTCTGGGGATAAAAATATATTATATGTTTATAAAAAAATAAAAATAAAAAAATAAAAAAAAGACATTTTTTAAATTAAAAATGAGGGCACCTGGGTGGCTCAGTCAGTTAAGTGCCTGACTCTTGATCTCAGCTCAGGTCATGATCTCAGGGTCTTGAGATCAAGTTCCACATTGGGCTCCATGCTCAGCAGAGAGTCTGCTTCTCTCCTTTTTCCTCTCCCTTCCCTCTGCCCCTCCACTTGTGCACCCTCTCTTCTCTCCCAATAATAAATAAATAAATAAATTAATCTTTTTCTAAAAAAAAGATTTTATTTATTTTTTTGATGGAGAGACACAATGAGAAAGGGAACACAAACAGGGGGAGTGGGAGAGGGAGAAGCAGGCTTCCTGCTGAGCAGGGAGCTCAATCTAGGGCTGGATCCCAAGATCCTTGGATCATGATGTGAGCTGAAGGCAGACGCCTAAAGACTGAGCCACCCAGGCTTTCCTGTCTTGGCCTTCTTGGTGTAAAAGATTTGTTGCAATTCTACAAATAGTAAAGTGACAACTGGGGGCTGGTGCTGACAAGATGGCAGAGGAGTAGGAGATCTAAATTTTTTCTGGTCCCAGGAATTCAACTAGAAAGTTATCAAACCATTCTGAACAACCTATGAATGCTAAGGCGATATACAGGAAGATGGACCGTGGGGGGAGGGACCCTCCATCAGCTGGCTACCTGCAAGTGATGGAGCAGTGGAGCACAAAATTGGAACTTTTAAGATTTTTTGTTTGTTTGTTTGACAGACAGAGGTCACAAGTAGGTAGAGGAGAGGGAAGCAGGCTCCCCGCTGAGCAGAGAGCCTGATGTGGGGCTCGATCCCAGGACCCTGGGATCATGACCTGAGCCGAAGGCAGAGGCTTTAACCCACTGAGCCACCCAGGTGTCCCCAAAATTGGAACTTTTAGAAGTCTGTTCTGGTGAAGGACATCACTCTGGTGGCTTAGTGAGGGGTGGAACCATCACTGGGATAATGTGGTCTCAGGACCCTTGGGGTCACAGAAAGACTGGGGATGCCTGAGTGTGCCAGAGCTCCCAGGTGTCAGAACAGAGAAGCCAGCTGCAAAGAGTGAGCCAAGGGTTCTCAGCTGGGGTTATCATAAGCCATGATCCACAGCACAGTTTGACCACTACTCTTCAAGCAGGGACCCCAAAATTGGCAGATTGGGGAGAACCCCCCACCTTCCTCCACTGGGAGGAGTGGCACGGGAGCACACTGCAGGAATCTGCTGGGTATGAAGACTCCAAATAGGGCCACATGCTAGAGATAGAAATGCTCAGTCACAGGCTGGGTGAGCACAGAGCATGGCTGGAGACCAGGGAGACAGGAGTGATGGACTACTTTTCTCTGAGGGCACACTAAGAAGTGGGGCCCTGAGCTCTAAGCTACTCTAGGGCCAGAGATTGAGAAGCTGCCATTTTCATTCTGTCCTCTAAAGCTGTACGGAAAGCCTTTATGGAACAAAAGCTACTGAGAGCAAACCCAAGCTGATTACTTAGCTTGGCCCATGGCAAGGGGGGTGCAATTCCACCTCAGACAAAGATATTTGAGAATCACTGCAATAGGTCCCTCCCCCAGAAGGTCAGCAAGAACATCCAGCCAAGACTGAATTTACCAATCAATGGGAACTGCGAAACTCCAGTGCGAGGGGAATACAACACATAGAATTCATGGCTTTTTTCTCATGATTCTTGCTTTCAAAGTTAATTTTTTTTAAAAGATTTTATTTATTTATTTGACAGACAGAGATCACATGTAGGCAGAGAGGCAGGCAGAGAGAAAGAGAGGAGGAAGCAGGCTCTCCACTGAGCAGAGAGCCCGATGCGGGGCTCAATCCCAGGACCCTAAGATCATGACCTGAGCCGAAGGCAGAGGCTTTAACCCACTGAGCCACCCAGGTGCCCCATCAAAGTTAATTTTTAAAATTTTCTTTTTTTAATCAATTTCTTTTAAAAATTTTTTTCCTTTTTCAACAAACTTATTAATTCCTTTTAAAAATCATTTTTAAATTTCATTTTTACAGTTATATTCCATCCCTACATTGTATTTACCCTTATATTAGTATATATATATATATATATATATATATATATATATATATAGGTTTTTCTTTCTTTAAAATTTTGGGAGGCAGGGGACGCCTGGGTGGCTCAGTGGGTTAAGGCCTCTGCCTTTGGCTTGGGTCATGATCTCAGGGTCCTGGGATCGAGCCCCGTGTCGGGCTCTCTGCTCAGCAGGGAGCCTGCTTCCTTTCCTCTCTCTCTCTGCCTACTTGTGAGCTCTGTCAAATAAATAAAATCTTAAAAAAAAAATTGGGGAGGCAGTTTCTTCTAACAGACCAAAATACATCCAAAATCTAATGTGTGACTCAGTTCTATTCACCAGCTGGATCATATTTTTTTCTTACCCTCCCCCCATGCTGGTTTTGGGTCTCTTCTGATTTGTTTAGTGTATATTTTTCTAGGGTTGTTGTTATCCTTTTAGCATTTTGTTCTCTCATTCATCTATTCTTCTCTGGACAAAATGACAAAACAGAAAAACTCACCTAAAAAAAAAGAATAAAAGGCTATACTGATAGCCAGGGACCTAATCAACATGGACATTAGTAAGATTTGAGAACTAGAGTTCAGAATGACTATTATAAAGATACTTGCTGGGCATGAAAAAAGCATAGAAAATACTAGGGAATCCCTTTCTGGAGAAATAAAAGAACTAAAATCTAATCAAGTAGAAATAAAAAAGGCTATTAATGAGATGCAATTAAAAATGGAGGCTCTAATTGCTAGGATAAATGAGGCAGAAAAGAGAATTAGTGATATAGAAGACCAACTGATGGAGAATAAAGAAGCTGAGAAAAAGAGATAAACAACTACCAGACCATGCGGGGAGAATTTGGACATAAGTGATATCATAAAGTGAAACAGTATTAGAATAATTGGGATCCCAGAAGAAGAGGAAAGAGAGAGAGAGAGGGACAGAAGGTATATTGGAGCAAATTATAGCTGAGAACTTCCTTAATCTGGGGGAATGAAACAGGCATTCAAGTCCAGGAGGCACAGAGAACCCCTCTCAAAATTAATAAAAATAGGTCAACACCTCAACATATAATAGTGAAGCTTGCAAATCTCAGAGACAAAGAGAAAATCCTGAAAGCGGCCTGGGGACAAGAAGTCCATAACCTACAAGTGTAGAAACATTAGACTGGCAACAGACCTATCCACAGAAACCTGGCAGGCCAGAAAGGACAGGCAAAGAGAGAACACAAAAGTGACACAGACCAGAAAGGAACAGAAACAATATACATAAGTCACTTTATAGGTAATACAGTGGTACTAAATTCAGATCTTTCAATAGTTACTCTAAATGTAAATGGGCTAAATGCCCCAATCAAAAGACAGGATAAAATAAACGAGACCCATTAATATGCTGTCTGAAAGAGACTTATTTTAGACCCAAAGACACTTCCAGATTTAAGATGACGGGGTGGAAAACAATTTATCATGCTAATGGACATCAAAAGAAGGCTGGGTTGGTGATCTTTATATCAGACAAATTAGATTTTAAATGAAAGATTGTAATAAGAGATGAGGAAGGACACTATATCATAATTAAAGGGTCTATCCAATAAGAAGATCTAACAATTGTAAAATTTATGCCCCTAACATGAAAGCAGCCAATTATATAAGCCAATTCCTAACAAAATTAAAGAAACACATCAATAATAATACAACAATAGTGAGGGACTTTAACACCCCATTCACAGCAGTGGACAGATCATCTAAGCAGATCAAAAAGGAAACAAGGGCTTTGAATGACACACTAGACCAGATGGACTTCACAGATATATTCAGAACATTCCATTCAAAAGCAACAGAATACACATTCTACTTCATTCTACTTGAATGCACATGGAACATTCTCCAAGAATAGATCACGTCATGGGTCACAGATCAGGTCTCAACCTGTATCAAAAGATTAGGATCATTCCCTGCATATTTTCAGACCTGGAACTGGAACTCAATCACAAGAGGAAAGTTGGAAAGAACTCCAATACATGGAGACTAAAGAATATCTTACTAAGGAATGAATGGGTCCACAAGGAAATTAAAGAAGAATTTAAAAAATTCAGGGAAACAAATCAAAATGAAAACACAACTGTTCAAGATCTTTGGGATGCAGCAAAGGCTGTCCTAAGAGGAAAGCATATTGCAATTCAAGCCTTTCTCAAGAAATGAGAAAGGTCTCAAATACACAGCCTAACCCTACAACTAAAAGGAGCTGGAATAAGAACAGCAAATAAAGCCTAAATCCAGCAGGAGACACGAAATAATAATGATGAGAGCCGAAATCAATGAAATAGACACCAAAAGAACAGTAAGAACAGATCAACAAAACTAGGAGCTGGTTCTTTGAAAGAATTAATAAGATTGATAAACCCTTGGCCAGCATTATCAAAAAGAAAAGAGAAAGGACCCAAATAAATAAAATCATGAATTAAAGTGGAGAGATCACAACCAACACCAAAGAAATATAAGCAATTAATCAAACATATTATGAGCAACTATATGCCAACAAATTAGGCAATCTGGAAGAAATGGATGCATTCCTAGAGATGTATAAACTACCAAAACAGAACCAGGAAGAAACAGAAAACCCAAACAGACCCATTACCAGCAAGGAAATTGAAGCAGTAATCAAAAATCTCCCAACAAACAAGAACCCAAGGTCAGATGCTTTCCAGGGGAATTCTACCAAAACTTTAAAGAAGAATTAATACCTATTCTCCTGAAACTGTTTCAAAAAATAGAAATGGAAGGAAAACTCCCAATTCATTTTATGAGGCCAGCATTACCTTGATCCCCAAAACAGACAAAGACCCCATCAAAAAGGAGAATTACTGACCAATATCCCTGAAGAACATGGATTCAAAAATTCTCACCAAAATACTAGCCAATGAGACCCGATAGTACATTAAAATGATTATTTACAACCACGTGGGATATATTCCTGGGCTGCAAGGGTGGTTCAACTTCCAAAAATCAATCAATGTGATATACCACATTAATAAAAGAAAAGGCAAAAACCATATAATCCTCTCAAAAGATGCAGAAAAAGCATTTGACAAAGTACAGCATCCTTTCTTGATTAAAACTCACAGTGTAGGGATAGAAGGAACATACTTCAACATCATAAAAGCCGTCTATGAAAAGCCCACAGTGAATATCATTCTTAATGGGGGAAAACTGAGAGCTTTTCCCCTAAGATCAGGAACACAGCAAGGATGTCCACTCTCATCACTATTTTTCAACATATTACTAGAAGTCCTAGTCTCAGAAATCAGACAACAAAAAGAAATAAAAGGCATCCCAATTGGCAAAGAAGTAGTCAAACTCTCACTCTGAAGATGACATGATACTCTATGTGGAGAACCCAAAAGACTCCACCCCAAAACTGCTAGAACTCATGCAAGAGTTCAGTAAAGTGGCAGGATATAAAATCAATGCACGGAAATCAGTTGTATTTCTATACACTACCAATGAGACAGAAGAAAGAGAAATTAAAGAGTTAATCCCATTTACAATTGCTCCCAAAACTATAAGATACCTAGGAATAAATCTAACCAAATAGGTAAAAGATCTATACAGAAAGTATCTGTATGCAGAGTGTATAGAACACTCATGAAAGAAATTAAGACACAAAGAAATGGAAAAATATTTCATGCTCATGGATTCGAAGAACAAATACTGTTAAAATGTCTATACTACCTAGAGTGATCTATACATTCAGTGCAATCCCTATCCAAACACTATTAGGTTTTTTCACAGAAAGGAACAAACATTCTTAAAATTTGTATGGAACCAGAAAAGACCCTGAATAGTCAAAGAAAGGTTGAAAAAGAAAACCAAAGCTGGTGACATCATGATTCCAAATTTCAAGCTCTATTACAGAGCTATAATCATTAGGACAGTATGGTACTGGCACAAAAACAGACACATAGGTCAATGGAACAGATTAGGGAGCTCAGAAATGGACCCTCAACTCTATGGTCAACTAATCTTAAAGGAAGCAGGAAAGTCTATCCAATAGAAAAAAAGATGGTCTTTTCAACCAGTGGTGTTGGGAAAACTGGACAGCCACAAGAAGAATAATGAAACTGGACCATTTCCTTATATCATACACAATGATAAACTCAAAATGGTTGAAAGACCTAAATGTGAGATAGGAATCTACCAAAAACCTTGAGGAGAACACAGGCAATAACCTCTTCAACCTCGGCCACAGCAACTTCTTGCTAGATACATCTCCAAAGGCAAGGGAAACAAAGGCAAAAATGAACTGTTAGGACTTCATCAAGATAAAAATCTTTAAAAAAATTTTTTTTATTTCTTTTCAGCGTAACAGTATTCATTGTTTTTGCAGCACACCCAGTGCTCCATGCAATACGTGCCCTCCTTAATATCCACCACCTGGCTCCCCCAACCTTCCACTGCCTGCCCCTTCAAACCCTTAGGTTGTTTTTCAGAGTCCATAGTCTCTCATGGTTCACCTCCCCTTCCAATTTCCCTCAGCTCTCTTCTCTCCATCTCCCCATGTCCTCCATGTTATTTGTTATGTTCCACAAATAAGTGAAACCATAAGATAAAAAGCTTTTGCACAACAAAGGAAACCATCAACAAAACCAAAAGACAACCAACAGAGTGGGAGAAGGTATTTGCAAATGATATATCAGATAAAGAGCTAGTATCTAAAATTTGTAAAGAACTTATCAAACTCAACACAAGAACAAATAATTCAATCAAGAAACAGGCAGAAAACATGAACAGACACTTCTCCAATAAAGACTTCTAAATGGCCAACAGACACTTGAAAATATGCTCAACATCACTCAGCATCAGGGAAATACACATCAACACCACAATGAGATACCACCTCACACGGAATGACTAAAATTAACAAGTGAGGAAAAGATAGATGTTGGGGAAGATGCAGAGAAGGGGAACCCTCTTACACTGCTGGTAGGATTACAAGCTGGTGCAGCCACTCTGGAAAACAGTATGGAGGTTCCTCAAAAAGTTGAAAATAGAGCTACCCTATGACCCAGCAATTGCACTGCTAGGTATTTATGTCAAAGATACAAAAGTAGTGATCTGAAAGGGCACATACACCCCTATGTTTATAGCAGCAATGTCCACAATAGCCAAACTATGAAAGAACCCAGATGTCTATTGATAGATGGATGGATGAAGAAGAAGTGGTATATGGGGCGATGCGTGGCTCAGTCAGTTAAGTGTCTGCTTTCAGCTCACGTCATGTTCCCAGGGTCCTGGGATTGAGTCAGATATTGGGGGGGGGGGGGGTCCTTGCTCAGCAGGGAGTCTGCTTCTCCATCTGCCCATTCTCTTGCCCCAGTTGTGCCAATCTATCTCACAAAAATGAAGAAATAAGATCTTAAAAAAAAAAGAAGTGGTATATATGTATACAGTGGAATACTACTCAGCCATCAAAAATTGAAATCTTGCCATTTGCAACGACGTGGATGGAAGTAAAGGGTATTATGCTAAATGAAATAAGTCAACCAGAGAAAGACAATTATTATATGATCTCAGTCATATGTGGAATTTAAGAAACAAAGCAGAGGATCATAAGGGAAGGGAGGGAAAAATAAAACAAGATGAAATCAGAGAGGGAGATAAACCATAAGAGACTCTTAATCATAAGAAACAAACTGAGGGTTGATGTAAGAGAGGGGAGTGGGGGGATGGGGTAACTGGGTGGTGGACATTAAGGAGGGCACGTGATGTAATGAGCACTGGATATTATATAATACTGATGAATCACTGAACTCTACCTCTGAAACTAACAATACACTATATGTTAATTAATTGAATTTAAATAAAAAATGAATTGGTTCTTTTAAGCATAAGGGCAGTTATAGAAATGGTAATACAAATACAACAATTCAAAATAATGCTATGTAAATTGAGATCAAGCCTTTGGTGCAGATACACAATGTGAATCCATAGTGCTAAGTGACTCTACAAGGATTTTTGCACAAGCAACTCCAAAAGAATATCACCAGTAGAAATCACTCCTTTCCCTAATTTTGCTTTAAATAACTCTCTAATTCAACTAAGAATTTTTCTAAAATTTGTGTGTCAAGTCCAAGGTCTAGCCTCATTGTCCACCTAGTGATAATTTACCTGGATTATGGGAGGAAGTAGAACAAGGTGAGTATATTAACCAAAAGAAATAATGATCAATGTTATTGTGGATCTAGGGTGTGGAGGCTGTTCCTCCAAAAGATTGTCCCGGACTTTCTCTATAAATTACCATCTGCAAACTATGGTTGTGGATGGCAACCGCCAAGTATGTTTTGAAGCAGATGATTTTGATTCCTTAATCTCTAAAAGTCCTCCAAATAGGACTGGTTTGAGAAACCTGATTTTTACCACAGTATCTGAGAGAATGAACATAGCTCTCAAGCATATTTCTGAAAAATCCTTGTGTTGTTAATGCCTCCTCACTGCCTTGATTCAGATCTCAGCCTGTACATAGAGCACCCTACCTGTCAGGAAAGGGAGGTTTTGACTGGAGCTTTCCTCCATTAGCTGTGCTGATGTCTTTCCATACATTTCCTTTTTCAGTACTGTGGTCATTGTTTGTTGTTCTTCTTTGGTCTATCGCCAAGAATCTGTGTCTTTCTCTGAATGTTTGTAATTGTTCCCATAAGACATCTTCTAGCTTCTTTTTCAGATGACTCCCAGATATGCTATTTTACAAACATTTCTAGGGAAATAATGGTTCCTCTTGCCTGAGGCACATTTATTTTCTGTGCTTAGCTGTGCAGACCTGGATGCTGCTTTTTATTGCTTCAGGGAAGGACAGATACAACCAAATTATAGGCAAGCAGGCTGTTGCCAGAAGTCTTGACTTGGCTGGAAGCATGGTAAGCCCCTGTGATTACTGATATCTTGGCCCACCATTTTATTCTATCACAGGTACTTAGTCTACAGTCCATTGCAGGAGGCATTTTACACCAGACTTCACTATTGGAAAGACACTTTCTTCATCTGTCCCTCTTTCACATGGTTCAAGGTCATCCTCTACTTCCAGCCATATTTTCAACCATACTTGCTTAGTGTGATAGAATTCCTATTCCAGTCTTTCATGCACCCCTCCAATGCCTCTAGGTAGAATGGAGGAGAAATGCAGTAGCAAACTTTTGCTGTATTTCTGAACATGTATCTCTTTGCTATCAGGAATTTCTGCTCATCTCTCTTGGCACCAAGATCCTCTACATTCTTTTCACTCATGCTACTTCATATTCTGATTATCCATGATATAGAAGGCCAGATAAAACTGGGAGGAGTCTAGGGCACCTGGGTGGCTCAATCAGTTAAGCATCTGCCTTAAGCTCAGGTCATGATCCCAGAGTCCTGGAATTGAGCCTTATGTCAGGCTCCCTGCCCAGTGGGGAGTCTGTTTCTCTCTGCCACTCTACTCCTTTCTCTACTCATGTGCTCTCTCTCTCAAATAAATAAAATCTTAAAAAAAAGAGAGGAGTTTGCCCTGATTTTAAAGAGTTGTAGGATATAACAGTTTGGAATACCTTCAGTGTGGAAGTCTTAAATAGTTAGATACCCACGACAATATAAGAAATCAGGTTTAGAGATTGGAATAAAGAGAGTGAGCCCTGCCATGAAGGAGGCTAACAGCTATTGGCTCTGTGACATGAAGCTTGATGCCAGCAAAGTGGAGTAATTATTGAGAACTAGTACCCTTAACTCTACTTGCTCAAGGGCACTGAAAAGCTCAGATCCAGAATCTTGTTTTATAGGCCCCAGATATATCCTAGCCCAATCTTAAAGTGTTCAAAGTCTTATCTTCCCACTAGCTTGGGTTACTCTATTTTTAACCTTCTGTGGCCAACTCTGAGGCTGTCTATAAGTTTCCATACCCACGAACAAATCTACAAGTTAGATTTGGATTTACATAATGTCTTAATTTACACCAATGTATCTGGCTATTTAGTGGTAGTGGTGGTTAGGGGTGGAGAGCCTGATAATAGCTCATAGGATAGCTAGATACTATCATACATACTTTTCAAATTCTGTTTTCCTAAGTATGAGGTTTCTGGATCCAAGTTATATCTGATTCTCGCAGTCTATGTTGCTGTAGACTATCTCTATTCCTGAGCTCCCAGCCATGAACCACCACCTCAAGGGACTCTTCTTGGGCTTTGTTCCATGCCTGGGTTGATTGGAGAAGTGCCAACCAAATTCTGATCCTGGGACTATGGCATGTAATGATACACACTCCTTTTTCATATTCTGTATGGCTCTAGGGGGAAGCGGGTTTTGGCTATGGACCCTTATTTTATTTTCTGATTGCTTCATTTATATTACTCCTGAGGCCTTCTTTGTTCCTGAAGTAGGCTGGGGACATCCTGCTTCCTAGAACCAAATCTACAAGAAACAAAATTACACACAAAGCCAAATGGGAATAGAATCATGATCGAAACTCTGGGCAGAAAACAATACCTGTATGGATTAGAGATTAGGGGAGGAGAAGGAAAAATGAGGTAAAAGTACGGGAAGGAAGCTGGCAGGCTCACTGTTTCTGTGTTGGCATGAGTAGTCTCTCTTCATCTTCTTCCTGGATATAGGGCTTGGTGCCAGGGCCTCTGAGGCTTTCCCCACAAATAAAAGGAGGTGAAGCTGTGTGACACTGCATTTCAGGTTCTTGGGGGTAGCCGAAATGATGTCCTTTATCTCTCTGCTCCTGGTTGGCATCATGTTTCCTGCCATCCCGGCAAAGCAATTTACTAAATGTGAGCTGTCCCAGGTTCTGAAAGACATGGATGGCTTTGGAGGCATTGCCTTGCCTGAATGTGAGTTCCCTGCTGCTTCATTTTATCCCATTCTTCTCTTTTTCCTCTCCACTTTTATTCAATTATCTAATAATCCTCTTATGTGCTTATGTGTTTACTCTTTTATTACATTTATTAATATATCTTCCCTTTCTCTTATTGTCTGATCCTTTTTGAAATCCTTCATCTCATCAAGATACTTTGTGCTTTGCCATATTCTGGAGATTGGCTAGAGAGCCTTTCTACGTCTGGTAATACAGGTCCTCATTTATGTTATAAATGCCGTGCCTGGACACCTCTGTATTACCTCTCTCTCATTTTCCCCTCAGGGATCTGTACTATATTTCATACCAGTGGTTATGATACACAAACCATAGTCAATAACAATGGCAGCACAGAATATGGACTCTTCCAGATCAACAATAAAGTTTGGTGCAGGGACAACAAGATCCTTCAGTCAAGGAACATCTGTAACATCTCCTGTGACAGTGAGTAGCCTCTTTTATCCTGTTCCTCTGTTTTCCCAGAGCCTACCCCTGGGCTAGTCTCCTGTTTGGTATCAAGAATACCTCTGGCTACACTGCCTACAACTGTGGGGCCTGACTTGACAGTACTGAATAAAAGTCTATTAGAATTTTCATGTTCACCAGACCTCCAGGCAGTCCCCTGAAGTAGAGGATTTTAGCTGTCTGTATATCTTGAAGTTTGATACCCTGCATTTTCAGAGTTGATGAAGTTGATAATTCTTCTGAAGACACCCAAGAGAAGTGAAGAGAGTCCTTATCTCTTCAGTATCTCTATCAGTAAGGTGGGGGACCTTACTGTATTGGCCTTTTCATATAGGAAGGCAACAAGCACAAGTATCCAGTTCAGAGAAGGACCAGACTTAGTAAATCCAGGGAAGAGGGAACTCATTATCTTTCTGGGTAATACTTAGTTCTCACATTCCTGTCTTTGTAACTCCTGCCAGAGTTCCTGGATGATGACCTTACTGATGACATGATTTGTGCCAAGAAGATTCTGAATAAGGAAGGAATCAACTACTGGTGAATCCCATTCTATTTTCTACTTATCCCTTCCCCTTCTTTTTCTCACTCCTTTAGTGCAGCACAGCTGCCTCTATTTATCTCTCTTTCTATTTATATATATCTCTCTATTTCCTGGCCATTTAATCTAGAGGGTAGTTTCCAAAACAGAACTCATCAAACGGACTCAGATTCCCAATTTACCAAGCCTCCCTAATGCCACTCCTCTTTAGCAATATTCCTAATAAGCATAGGGAATAGAGGGCGGAGACCCAGGGCTCCCTTCACATGGACATGGACATCTATTTCTGCCGGTTTAGTCTTGGACCCTGAAACAAGCCCTTGATACCATTTGCATGGCTTTTCCAGCTCTACAATTTTCTTGAAGTCTTAAAACTGGACCTTAACCCACTGGGTGGCTCAATGTCCCTTGCCTTCTGGCTAAGAAAGTCTTTCTCTAATTTTCATCTATACTCTTCCACTTTGGCCCTCCTGGGGGTAAAGCTAGATGGAAGTTTAAGCTAAGATCCAGTCAGCCAACTTGCCTGTCTTCTTTTCCATTATCAGGTTGGCCCATAAACCACTCTGCTCTGAGAAGCTGGAACAGTGGCACTGTGAGAAGTTGTGAGTGCCTGCTGTCATTGTTACTTCTGCCCTCTGTATGTTCCTAGAATGTCTCCTCCCTAAGGCTGCCTGAGTTTGCTTCTTTCTTCCCCCTTGAAGCTGATTTGTCTCTGAGTCCTGAGCCCTATCGTGACACCATTGAACACTTGAGGACTGTTCTCCGGTGATGCATGACTGTACACTGGACTTTTGACCCTTGCTCATTGCCCTCTGATGGCACCTTTACTACAACAATGGATTCTGTCTTGAATAAAGGGCCTGATTTTGAGTGGCTGACTGTATTTTCTTCCCAGAGGGAGGAGAAGGAGGAAATAGTGTGAGTGGGTGGACACTGAAGCTTAAGTCATAGTCATCTTCCAGTCACCTTCCACCACCACCAGAGGAAATAGGCTGAACAGAAAGATGGGGGTTATTTTCTGTACCAATTCAATTCAACAAAATTATTGATCATCTAGCACATTCAAGGAACTATAGAGGGAGTAAAAAAATCGGCAAAAGGGTCTCTTCCCTCAAGGACTAGTAGGAAAGATAAGATAAACATTGATAAATAATTATAATACAAGGAATAATGCATCATGAGAGAGATTAGAAATATTCTTCAAGCTTCATAAAAGAAAAGATACTTTATATTGGGGGGGGAAGAGATCAAGGAAGGATTCATGAAAGGAGTGGCTGTTAAGCTGGTTTTGAAGGATGGGCTGGATTTTGACTAGTGGAGATGGGTGGGAGAAGGACAGTAAAGACAGGGGCACCAAGAATCTGAAATGGGTGACTTGAATGGATTGAGGGATTTCCTTACTCTTGAGATAAGGAAATATTCACAAAGTGCTGTGAGAAGATCACAGGACCCTTACAGTCAGCTCAGCAATTGAAAAATCTGAACAGGGGCACCTGGGTGGCTCAGTGGGTTAAAGCCTCTGCCTTCAGCTCAGGTCATGATCTCAGGGTCCTGGGATTGAGCCCATGTCAGGGTCTCTGCTCAGCGGGGAGCCTGCTTCCTCCTCTCTCTCTGCCTGCCTCTCTGCCTACTTGTGGTCTCTGTCTGTCAAATAAATAAATAAAAATCTTAAAAAAAAAGAAAATCTGAACACCTGGGCCTTTTGGTTTAAAACCTGTACCCCATTACTCCTCCTTGCTACTTTTAAAAAAAAATTTACTTTTAAGTATTCTCTATACTTAACATGGGGATTGAACTCACAATCCCGAGATCAAGAGTCACCTGCTCTACGGACTGAACCAACAAAGTGCCCCTGTTTTGCTTATTTTTAAAGGGAGATTTTTCTTAATGATTATGAGAAATGTGAAAGGAGGAAAGTCAGGAGATTTGAGTCCTAAAGACTGTTTTTGCTACTTATTAATGGTACAAACCTGGGCATCTCATCTCTGTCCTTTGTGCTTTGATTTCTTTGTCTTAAAAGGAGGTCTTAGTTTAGGTGGGTTTTTAAAAAAAAATTTTTTTTTCAGCATAACAGTATTCCTTGTTTTTGCACCACACCCAGTGCTCCATGCAATCCGTGCCCTCTCCAATACCCACCACCTGGATCCCCCAACCTCCGACCCCCTGCCCCTTCAAAACCCTCAGATTATTTTTCAGAGTCCATAGTCTCTCATGGTTCACCTCCCCTTCCAATTTCCCTCAACTCCCTTCTCCTCTCTAACTCCCCTTGTCCTCTGTGCTATTTGTTATGCTCCACAAATAAGTGAAACCATATGATAATTGACTCTCTCTGCTTGACTTATTTGACTCAGCATAATCTCTTCCAGTCCCATCCATGTTGCTACAAAAGTTGGGTATTCATCCTTTCTGATGGAGGCATAATACTCCATAGTGTATATGGACCACATCTTCCTTATCCATTCATCCATTGAAGGGCATCTTGGTTCTTTCCACAGTTTGGCGGACGTGGCCATTGCTGCTATGAATATTGGGGTACAGATGGCCCTTCTTTTCACTCCATCTGTATCTTTGGGGTAAATACTCAGTAGTGCAATAGCAGGGTCATAGGGAAGCTCTATTTTTAATTTCTTAAGGAATCTCCACACTGTTCTCCAAAGTGGCTGCACCAACTTGCGTTCCCACCAATAGTGTAAGAGGGTTCCCCTTTCTCCACATCCCCTCCAACACATGTTGTTTCCTGTCTTGCTAATATTGGCCATTCTAACTGGTGTAAGGTGGTATCTCAATGTGGTTTTAATTTGACTCTCCCTGATGGCTAGTGATGATGAAAATACAGAAAGGGAAATTAGAGAATTGATTCCATTTACTATAGCACCAAGAACCATAAGATACCTGGGAATAAACCTAACCAAAGAGGTAAAGGATCTGTACTTGAGGAACTACAGAACACTCATGAAAGAAATTGAAGAAGACACAAAAAGATGGAAGACCCTTCCATGCTCTTGGATCGGAAGAATAAACATTGTTAAAATGTCTATACTGCCTAGAGCCATCTATACTTTTAATGCCATTCCAATCAAAATTCCACCGGTATTTTTCAAAGAGCTGGAGCAAATAATTCAGAAATTTGTATGGAACCAGAGGAGACCCCAAATCGCTAAGGAAATGTTGAAAAACAAAAATAAAACTGGGGGCATCACATTACCTGATTTCAAGCTTTACTACAAAGCCGTGATCACCAAGACAGCATGGTACTGGCATAAAAACAGACACATAGACCAGTGGAACACAGTAGAGAGCCCAGATATGCACCCTCAACTCTATGGTCAAACATCTTTGACAAAACAGGAAAAAATATACAGTGGAAAAAAGACAGTCTCTTCAATAAGTGGTGCTGGGAAAACTGGACAGCTATATGTAGAAGAATGAAAATAGACCATTCTCTTACACTGTACACAAAGATAAACTCAAAATGGATAAAAGACCTCAACGTGAGACAAGAATCCATCAGAATCCTAGAGGAGAACATAGGCAGTAATCTCTTCGATATCAGCCACAGCAACTTCTTTCAAGATATGTCTCCAAAGGCAAAGGAAACAAAAGTGAAAATAAACTTTTGGGACTTCATTAAAATCAAAAGCCTCTGCACAGCAAAGGAAACAATCAACAAAACAAAGAGGCAACCCACGGAATGGGAGAAGATATTTGCAAATGACAGTACAGACAAAAGGTTGATATCCAGGATCTATAAAGAACTCCTCAAACTCAACACACACAAAACAGACAATCATATCAAAAAATGGGCAGAAGATATGAACAGACACTTCTCCAATGAAGACATACAAATGGCTATTAGGTGGGTTTTTTTTTTTTTTTGGATATATCTTCCTGCTTTGACAATCCAAAATTCCAAAACTCCAATTTGAAGTGCCACATTTCTGGGCACATGGGCAGCTTAGTCAGTTAAGTGTCTGCCTTCAGCTCAGGTCATGATCACAAGGTCCTGGGATTTTGTGCTGCAGTGGGCTCCCTGCTCAGTGGGGAGTCTGCTTCTTCCTCTCCCTTCTCTCCTTCCCTCTCCCCCACTCATTGCTATCTGTCTCACTCTCTCTCAAATAAATAAAATCTTTAAAAAAAGAAAATAAAGTACACGTTTCTGTACAGATGCCTAGCAGAGACATGAAAAGATGCTCAACATCACTCATCATCAGGGAAATACAAATCAAAGCAATGATGAGATGCCACCACACACCTGTCAGAATGGCTACTATTAACAACACAGGAAACAACAGGTGTTGGCGAGGTTGCAGAGAAAGGAGAACCCTCTCACACTGTTGGTAGGAATGCAAACTGGCATAGCTACTGTGGAAAATAATATGGAGGTTCCTCAAAAATTAAAAATAGAACCACCCTATGATCCAGCAGTTGTACCAGGTATTTACCCAAAGGATACAAAAATACTAATTCAAAGGGATACATGTATTCCTGTGTTTATAGCAGCATCATCAATGATAGCCAAATTATGGAAAGAGTCCCGATGTTTATTGATTGACTGATGAATGAATAAAGAAGATGTGATATATACATAGACATGACGGAATATGACTCAACCACAAAACAGAATGAAGTCTTACCATCTGCAACAATGTGGATGGAGCTAGAGAATATTATGCGGGAAATAAGTCAGTCAGAGAAAAACAAGTACCACGTGATTTCTTTCATATGCAGAATTTAAGAAATAAAACAGATGAACCTATGGGGGACAAAAGGAGAGAGGCTAACCAGGAAATGGACTCTTAACTAGAGCAAACAAACTGAGGGTTACTGGAGAGGAGATGGGTGGAGGGATGGGTGATGGGTTAAGGGTGGAATATGTGACGAGTACTGGGTGTTATACATAAGTGATGAATCACCAAATTCTACACCTGAAACTAATGTTACACTGTATGTTAACTAATTGGTATTTAAATGAAAACATGAAGAAAAAATAAATTACCACATTTTTAAATTAGGTGAGTTATCTTCTACTTCCTGTCTTCTTCCTGCCTTTCTTAGATGTCTAATATAGCTGAGTACACGCCTCACATTCCTATACCTGCTGGGGCTTTAGGCAGTCAGACCATACTTCTCTTGTTTCAGAGACCAGAAGAAGTTCCCCAGTGAAGTCTCTATGGCCTGTTTAGGGACCTGTAGGGCCATGATAGGGGTGGGAGGCCATCCTTCCCTATGCTTAATGAAAAGAAACACTCAGGAAATAAATTGGTATTCAAGACATGATTTTAGTGTGAATTTAAACACAATGTGATGCATCTCCCAGGAGCATTACATTCTTTCCCTTCCTAATTATGGGCCAAAAGGACTTACCCAGTTCTACAGGTTTTAGGAGTGGCCCCTTTGTATGGGTATGTGTGAGAAGGGAGCATGAGATGGCCATTCCTCCCACTGAGCTCACATACCTACTTCTTACTTATCACCCTGCCTTAGTTATCCCTCAGGAAGGCAAATGCTCTGGAAATATAAGGGACCTGCTTCAACAAGTGGCCAGAACAGAAATGCAACTAAGGCTGGGACTTGAGCTCAGTCCCATTGCTCCATCCTACATTCTGCAGAGAAGACCAGGAAATGTCACCTGTGAATGTACCATATATGAGGCTGTAATCTGAAGAGGAATTTGCTAGAGGAAACTGACAACAAATTTATTTTCAGAGAGTACTTTAGCCTGAAGTAGCCAGAGGATCAAGAACAGAGAGAAACCAGGGAGCTGGCATGAAAGTAGTCTTGACTGATGCAGGTCTTGACTGATGCAGACCTCTTGGCCTTGGGTAGAAGCAGAAGAGGAAAGTGTAGTTTGCTTCTTGAGAATGTGTGTGGGAGCTGAAGTGTAGCTAGAATGAAAACTGAGAATTTGTTTTCTTTTCTCCAACTCCTCCTCCCTCCCTAGGCCTGGAATAAGACTTGAACCAGGCAGGATCTGAAGCTGTTCAGGCTCAGGTGAGTGGTGGGGCTCAGGCAGGGCCATCAGAGTACACCCCTTTCATGGCGTTCTGTGTGAGGAGGACTCAGAATGGTGCCCAATAATATGGACTCTTTTTCTCCCTTTCTCTCCCATTTTCTCCTCCTTGCTACTTTCCTCTGACATCTGTACAGCAAAGGAAACATCCTTGGATGTTTCCTTGGATAAGTACCTAGAAGTGGGATTACTGGATCATATGGTAGTTGTGTTTTTTGTCTTTTGTTTTGGATCCTCCATACACTTTTTGTGAGAATTTTCTTGAGTGGTGACTGGGCCCCTTTTGGACAGATGTCATATGCTCCGTGGAGGTTTTCCTATCTCACTTCATTGGGGGAGGACACTGGGGTCAGAGGAGCTAATGCTTCTCTTTTGGAAGATAAAGACCCTTGAGATAGCTGGTGATAGCTCTTCCCGCCTCCTCTTCTGTTGCACAACTGTTTCTCCTGTTGTGAGGATGCAGTGGAGCTGGGTTAGAGGTAAGCCTGGGCTTCCTGGTGAACACCCTCCTGAGAGCTGCCTTCACTTCCTGGTTCTTGAGACTGTAGATGAGGGGGTTTAGCAGTGGGGTTACCACACTGTACTGCACGGAGAGTACTTGCTCCAGGGCTGAGCCAGATGCTGGGGTCATGTACCTTGAAGGGATTGGCACAAAGGAGTAAACTGAGGTCAGAACAATGGCCACAGTATATTGGTAGCCACGGTCCATCCCATAGCAGACACTCTGCAAAGAGAGTCCTTAGAGCTGACTCAACTAACAGCGGTAGCAGCATTTAGATATATCTGTGTGATCAGTAAGAAGGCAGTCATTTCTACCTTTAAATGTCTCCAAACATGAGTTATCTTATTTTCTAAGAGCTGCCCTGAGAAAAAAGAAAGTTCTGTAGTACATCAAGTGCTGCAGGTTAGAATAAAACTAATAATAATTTCATGCATTTCTCTAGTACTTCATCGTCTTCAAAACATCTTTTCTTAATAGTTATGATAAAGATGTAAGGATGTTTTCCCCTGTTCTTTTCCCTGTGTATATAACTGTATGTTTTCATCTTGTGAGGATAGTTTCTTGCCAAAGCATATGTTTACTCTAATAATGCTGTCGTTGTTCCCAACATTTATGGCTCTGGGAATTACCTTCAGTCACAGCATGCTATTTTATATAATGCTAGTGGAACAAATATTTGTCCTTTTAGGTACATTTTTCCTTGGCTTAGAAAAGAAGCTAAACTTGATAAATAAAGTAGAAGATAAACATGTGTTAAGCACAAGATTTGAATCCAAAATAATAAGGTTAAGTTTTGGGGTGCATTTTGTTGAGTCTCACTGGGAGTACTTCCCAAAGAAGCATTAATTTTTTTTCAACAGGTCATCATCGTTGGAATATTCCTTGTAGATTCTACTGTGCTCTATTTAAAAGATATTCAGGGGCACCGGATTGCTCAGTGGTTAAGCATCTACCCTCGGCTCAGGTCATGATCCTGGGGTCCTGGGATTGAGCCCCATATCGGGCTCCCTGCTCGGCAAGAAGCCTGCTTCACTCTCTCCCACTACCTCACTTGTGTTCCCTCTCTTGGTCAAATAAATAAATAAAATCTTAAAAAAATGAAAAAAATACTCATTTTACTGTCATTTTTCATCATCTAATTTATCCCTGTAAACATTTCTGTGAAGTAGGTAGGAGCAATCTTAGAGTCTCCTTATGGCATATGAGAAAAACGAGATGCAAAGAGAGAAAGATTTGTCCACAGCATCAGGTGAGCTCCTTTTCCACACTTACCTTCTTTTCAAGTAACAAGCAGGTAAGAAAATTACACAGCAATTTGTATAAATCTATCTCCAGTTCACTAGTAGACACTATGGGCAATTAATTATTCTGTTCCTAATAAGTGAGAACTTGTTAGCTAGAGTTGTTTATTTCTGAGAGAAGTGTGGTAAGAAAGAGTATGATGTTTTAAGTCAGTGAGTCTTGGTTTATACTATGGCTCCATTACTAACTTGTTCTGGAACTTTTGAGAAATTACCTGGTTACTTGAAACTTAGGTTCCTTACCTGAAAGTGGGGTTAATAATATTTCTCTTGTAGTGTGTTCCATACTAAAATTGAGCTTGAGCATGTAAAAGCATCTGGTGTACTGTAGGTGGCTAAATAAATAATTTTAAATAAGTTTCAGAGACATCATCTTCCAGTAGGAAAAACAATGTCATCTCTTTCAGAAGAATGATAGGTTTTATTGTTTTGGTTAGCACTGAATAAAATCTACCAAGGGCTCTCTGATTTCCTTTTGAGAGCTATTAATCATAAGTTAATGAAAGTAGGAAATCTCTAGTCCTTGTATAAGCTCATCTTTCAGAGTTAGACAATTAAGACCTGAGAAAGAAAATGGATTTTTTTAATAACTCTCACAGCTAGTCCGCAGGAGAGCTAGAGCTAGAAACCAGGCCTTCTGAATTCCAGTACAGTCATTTTCCTGCTACTTTGGAAGACCAAGGCCAGTTAAGGGCGAGTGATAGCCTACATTTACATTTAGGAGGTTATAGTATGACATACCTGAAAACTCCTGAACCATAAAAGATGGTGACCACAAGAAAATGAGAAGAGCAGGTGGAAAAGATCTTGCTCCGACCCATCGCAGAGTTGATTCCCAGGGCTGTCATGATGATACGAGTGTAGGAACCCAGCAATAGGACAAGAGTGCCAAGGCCAAGGACTGCCATGGTGGTCAGGATGGAGACAACACTAATATAAGGGTCAGAACAGGTCAACAGGAGCACTGGGGGAAGCTCGCAGGCAAAACTGCGGACAAGATTGGGGCCACAGAAGTGCTGCTGAGCCAGAAGGATGCTGTTAACCAGGCCAGTCCCCATTCCTATGGCCCATGATGCTCCCACCAGGCCAATACATACCTTTTTGTTCATAGCCACCACATACAACAGTGGGTGGCACACAGCCTGGAACCGGTCATAGGCCATGACTGAAAGGAGGCAAGCTTCAGTGGCTCCAGAAAATATGACCAAGGAGATCTGGGTGAAACATTCAAGGGGGGATATAGTCTTCCACTTGGAAAGAAGGTTCTCTAGCAGTTTAGGCACAATGACTGAGGAATAGAAAGCATCTAGGAAGGAGAGGTGACTCAGGAAGAAGTACATGGGCGTGTGGAGATGAGAATCAGTTCTGATCACCAGCAGCATTGTCAGGTTCCCCATTAGGGTCAGGAGGTAAATCCCCAGGAAGAGCACAAAGAGCACAGCCTGGACCTGAGGGTTGTTGGACAGTCCTAGGAGGACAAATGTCGTGACTGTGGTTGTGTTGCCAACTTCCATGGAGAATTTAAGTTCTCCTTTCAGAGAGACAAGAAGGGAAAAGAATTATCACATGGGTTATCAGTCTCAGAGCATGCCTGGGGATAAGGCATTGGGAATAAAGCTTCATGGCTGATTCGGGACAGGTCGTGTCGCAGCCACACCTCTGTCATGTCAGACCTCATTAGTCCTTCTTGGCTCAGGGCAGGAAGCTATTGGCCAAGTGGAGAAGGTGGAAGAGAATAATGTAGGCAATCTCACCTAGAAAGGAAAGAGAAGAGAACAGGGATTAGACTGGAACAGGAGCAGACTTCAGAGCACTGAGAAGTTGCTATTCTCCAGTTCCAAAAGGAATTGAGCTCAAACCACAGGAGAGCTGACTGGCACAGTGAATAAGTGTTGAATATTTTGGCTGACTATCTGGCTGACAGACCGTAATGAATGAATGGTTGATAGGGGTATTGTGATACCTAGTGATGGTGCAAGACCTTTCCCTGCCACGGTAAGTTCAACAGTAAGTCACTTGAGGTTCTCATAAAAAAAAAAATGGGAAAACTAGATGGTTCTAAAGTCCATTCCAGCTTAGAAATTCTAAAGATTAAAATAAAAGAAATTCTAAAGATTAAGAGAAAATCTTCTCTGGTTATCACTGGTACTAAATAGAAATCCTTTCTCCCCTTCTGCGTCAATCCAAGCAGGAATGGTATGTGAGTGTGCTGATGTTATGGAAGCCAGGCAGGAGGAAGCCCTCGAAATGGAAGTGAGTGTTGTGCACATCAGTTACTCCAAGGTCTTCCCATTCCAGGGTTTCTGTGAATATATATTGTCCACTGTTTTTTCTGTAATCTCAGTAATTTACAGGAAAGTCCATGAAGAGTGTGCTATTCTCTGAACTGGTAGCAGGGGACTTGGATAAATCCAATAAATCTATGCATCACAGGGATGGTGAAAGCTGAGAGAAAGAGAGAGAGAGAGAGAGAGAGAGAGAGAGAGAGAGAGAGAGAAGAGATAAGAAAGATAAAAGAACACCAAGAACACAAGAACACCTGGTAAAATGTACAATTATAGGGTTTGGTCTAGACCAGAACAAGGTAAAATTGTCAACTTTCTCTTTGATGGGTAACTCAGAAGGAGATAAGTGAGGATCTGATCTCTATTCATGGCTTCTACACTCACGGTTTCCCAGAGTGGGTAGTTTTAGAAGATGGATAGGAATGAGAAGGATATTTGTCTTCACCTGGGCACCCTAGGCCAACAAGAGATGATCTCCGTGGATGATAACAAATGACATCCTTTCCAACACCGGAGCAAAAGCCTCAGATGTGGCTAGGGCTTCTGTGGGCTACCCTCAACTTTGTCCATCCTTTAGAAGATTCAGGGGTGAAACTTCTTAGCAAGGAAATATCCCTATAGTCTTTCTGTCTAAGGGTAAGACTTCTTGACTCTGCCTCCCATATAACAATGGCCAGAGGGACTTGATCTCAGCTCTAGACCTTGGAGAGTGAGGGGACTCCCTAGAGAGGCCCTTAGAGCAGAAGAGCTGCTCTGGATGTGAATGAGGTCTCCAAGGGCCAACTATTTCTTCCCTGAATCAATCTTGTTTCAGTGGGTTGCATCATACAAGAGGGGACCCAGGGTGGCCAATAATGTCTAAAGATAAAAATAGAGAATTCTGAGGATTCCTGGTACAAAAACTTGGAATTTCCTTCCTTCTTCCCTCCCTTTTCTTTCTTTCTTCTTCCTTCTCATTTCTTCTCATTTCCATTCCTTCTCATTTCGTTATGTTTTAAATCATATTTATGATTATACAAATAATATAATGATAAAAGAAAATGAAAAAGATACTGAGGATACTTTAAAAATGAAAAAAGATATTGGGGCGCTTGGGTGGCACAGTTGGTTAAGCATCCGACTCTTGATTTCTGCCCAGGTCATGATCTCAGGGTTGTCAGACTGAGTCCTACAGTGGGCTCTGCCTCCAGTGTGGAACCTGCTTAAGATTTTCTCTTTCCCTCTCCCTCTGCCCATCCCCCCATCCCCACCCCATGGCTCACTCTCTCTCTTAAAAAAAAAAAAGGTAAAGAAAAGAAAAAAGATATTAAAGATATTTTAATTATAAATTAAGAAAATAAAAGTTTATCATGTCATCCAGAATTAATTATTGCAATTCAAATAAAATTCAAATCAATTAAAATCTTCAAAACAAATTTTTAATTGTGGCAAAAACGTTTTATTGTGAATACATTTAAACATATACAGAAGTAAGGGGAATGGTGTATTGACCCTTCTGTATCCATCATCCAACTTCAACAATTATCAGCTCCTTGACTGCTACCCAGCTTTGACCACACGGAGCTGGTAAGTGTGGTCCCTGTGTTCCATGAACAGTCATGTGTCTAAGACACAGGAAAGTTCCATTACTGAAAGATAGAAGGGAAGGGCAGTACTGAGGAGGGATGATCAGGCTTTTAAAATTTTTTAAATAAGATTTTATTTATTTATTTTTAGACAGAGTGCTCGCCCACAACAGTGAGCTGAGGGAGGGCAGAGAGAGGGCGGGAATCTCAAGCAGACTCCACGCTGAGCACAGAGCTTTAAGCGAGGCTTGATCTCACACCATGAGGTCATAACCTGAGCTGAAACCAAAAGCTGGGCACTTAACTGACCAAGCCACCCAGATGCCCTGGATGATTGGCCTTTGCCATGGGTGAGGACTGAATGGTGAGTAATTACCTAGGAGATAAGGAAGCAACAATACAGAGGGAACTTGGGCCTTTCACTCCGGACCACCCATTCATCTTTGGACATAAGAGAAAAGTAATCTACTTTGATTGAGGTGCTGTATTTTGGGATCTCTTCTATAACAGCTTAACCTTTATCTTCCTAAAATAGATTTCCTAACCAACTCAAATTGTCTCCAATATCCCACCGTCAAAAATAAAGTTGCAGGGGCGCCTGGGTGGCTCAGTGGGTTTAGCCACTGCCTTCGGCTCAGGTCATGATCTCAGGGTCCTGGGATCAAGCCCCGCATCGGGCTCTCTCCTCAGCAAGGAGCCTGCTTCCTCCTCTCTCTCTGCCTGCCTCTCTGCCTGCTTGTGATCTCTGTCTGTCAAATAAATAAAATCTTAAAAAAAAAAATAAAGTTGCAATAGCCCCCTTTCCTTCCTTTTGTCTTCAGGAGCGTATTTATTGTGTCTGAGATAATACATCAGGTGCTCTCTGAGCTACACGGTGTAAGAGGAAGTTTTCTCATTACAAACTGACAAAGGTAAGAAGTAAAAAATTGTTCTCGTTCTACATGTTTAGAAATATGAAGATCTAGTTCTACATGTTCAGAAATATGTCTGGGCTTAATACTAATGACAGAATTCTTAATCATCCAAGGCTGCTTTTATAACTTAATACAGATAATAAATTAGGCTAAAATGTACTGTAATATTTGGTAGGACCTTTAGTACACCACAAAATAAATTTTGATACACCAAATAAGCAAGACTTGCAATCAGACACCTTAGACACAACAGATCCTCAACTCTAAAGTTCTACTCTTGAGAGCATTTCCATCTTTGGGGAGTCTCTCAGTCTCTAGCAGATAAAGGCAGGGAGAAGAGTCAGTGTAGCATGCCCATGAAGTCTGTGCTGTGTATAGAGATGCACGGCCCAGGGAGAGGGTGCCCTCACTCCTTCACAGCAGATACCGATTGTGTGAATTATGTTGCCTAGCACTGGGTCCATGGTCTGAATATTCTGTCATGCTCTGCCCTGTTGGTCAAATACCGAATGGCCATGTTTCCAGGCAGAGGACCTGTAGGGTTGCAGTTTGTGAAAAAAATTGAGAGCAAAACCTTTGAAATAGACAAGCATTTATTCCACTTGTCTTTAAGTAGATGGCTCCCTGACTGTTGATGTCCCAGAGGTAGATTCTGGTGTGGCCGTTAAGCTTTGGTGGCTTAAATGGGTCATCAGATGGAAGTGTGATATCCAGAGGGACTAGACCACCATCGTATACAGAACCCAGTGGACCATTCATAACTGTTGTCTCCCTTGGGCCCAGTGCTGCGGTTAGGAGGAAGATTGGTGGTTTCTTTCCACTTCACCAGCAAGAGCCAAGCAGATACAGCTCATCATGTATATGTTGTCATGATGAAGAGTAACTAGTCTTTAAGAAAGAGAAATGGACAGCACGATTTGCTTTGTCATACACAGGCTCATTCTAGACTCACTTGGTAGTTGAGGTGGTTGTTTGGGTTTGCTAACTGGCATTATCCAAAGGAAAACACACTTATCACATCACTATAACAGGTGGTAGTTTTACAAGGTAGAGTGAGGCCCCTCTGAGGTGAGGCTTCTGCCTTTCCCCAGAAACTGGGAGACAGGGGTGCTGTGTTTTCTGATAATTACATTTTGAGGAGTTGGTTCTTAGGTCCTTGAGGAACACATTACTGGTAGTAAAGCTGGCGTGGGGCTTTTTTAACTTTTAAAAAGATTTATGTACATTTCAAAGAGGCAGAGAAAGAACTTACAAATTTTCCAAAGTAAATGCTCTAAAAAAAGGGAAGAGGGAGAGAAGTAGGGGAGTTTGCCTTTTAGTTTTAATTTGCACTTGCCCTTATGTCATCCAATTTCTCTCTACCCTTGGGTGAAAAGGTTCATTTCCCCACTGAGTTTCCTTTGTGCCTTTCAAAAATCAGTCCACTCGCTTTGTGTGGATCCATGCATGTCTGGATTCTCTGGTTTCATCGCTCCACACATCTATTCCTTTGCTAGCCTCTTGCGACGCAACACTGTGTTGTAACTTTTATGGTAAGTCCCAAATCAGATGCTAGAAGTCGTCCAATTTTGTTCTTTCTCAGATTTGTTTTGGCTATTTTAGTCCCTTTGCCTTTCCAGCTTCATCAGTTTCCACAGGCTAAGTATGGTTTTGAACACTTTTCATCTGCTGGAAGGGCCACCCCAGCACCCTCAGGAGGGCTTTGATGAATTTCCTGCTTCAGGCTGAGCTTTTGTTCCACAAGGGAGCTCGGGGAGCTGGGCCTGGCTGCTGCTCCCTGACCCCAGCCAGCCCAGGGGGAAAGATTTCCTTAGTGTCTCCCCACCATCCTCCCTGTGAGAGCCGGGTGGAGTTCCTGGGGGAACAAACTGCAAGAAAGTGGGAGCTTCCCTAGGACCGCAGCCCTCTGGAGCCTTAGCGCCTCTCACAGCTCACATCCAGCCTCCAGCAATCTGTCACCATTTCTAGTTTAATCTTCCTCCTCCTTGAGATGGCACCAGCAGCTTCTGTCCCGAGTAAGCCAACGCTCAGGTCTCCTGTCTCCCTGCAGGCACACTCTTTTCTCCAGATTTCTGTGTGGCCAGCTGCCCAAGACAGCTCTCTGATGACTAAGATAAGTGGTTGACTTTGTCTGTCCAGCTTTTTTCTTATTGTAAGAGCGGGAGTGATAGTTTGCCAGTCCTCTGCATCTCTGAGCCCAAACCAGAAGTCTGAGTTTTTAAATAAGAAAATTGCAGTTCTTGTTTCCAGGATGTCTTTTATTTTACCATATTTGAATCTCTTTAAATGCCCTCCCTGTGTTTTCCTCTGTGGGGGTTGTTTCGGTCCGTCTATCTCCTTGCACATTTTTTTATGGGGTTGTTCTGATTAGCTGCTTGATGCTTACCTCTCTCTCTCTGTACTGTTTTGTTTGCTCATTGTGGCAAAGTCTGGCTGGTTGAGTTCTATAAGTGGTGACAGTCTCCTGACAGAAGGCAGTCTGTGCCCCTCCCACTCTGTCCCTCCATCTTCTCCCCATGCTACATCCACGTTCAACTCCTGGGGAGAGAGGCGTGCACACTACTCCTAACAGAACTCCTCTGGGCCCCGAGCCCCCTGGCCCAGCTTCCCGAAGGCTGCAGCTGCTGCTCAGTGCAGGAGAACCAGGAAATTTGAATTTGGGATTAGCATTCCATGGGACATGTTCACGCTGCTGACTCTGTACATTTTTGTATACAATACATTGAATATATTAATGGTCAGCTATCCTGTATCTTTGTTTTGCCTGTCACTGGTCTAATTCATTAAGTATCACCGCTTAGTGCTCAGAAAGAAATCTATTGCTTTCACTTTCAAGTTTCTGTAAGAACTTCCTTCAAATTCTTGGGTACTTATAAAGCATTCTTCCTCCAGATAAAATATCCCCAAACCCAAATATCTTCTACTTTTCCTTTCTCAAGATCCTCAGTGGTCTCTTTGGTTATGGGGTTAGGACAAAATAATCCTAGCTCATTCAGACCTCACTGCAGAGGTCTATATGGCCAACTGGCCATTTCTCCCTATGGCTCATGAGAAAGCTTCCCAGCCATCATGGCGGCCTGCCTGCGGACCTCATACTTCCTATTCAGCTCTCACTAAAGGGCAAGAGGGCAAGAGAATTTTTAAAAAATTAAACGGAAAGAGTCAGACATATTTCCATCGATAAAGAAGACTCCAAGGATCCAAATGACAGATCTTACAAATCTATGATTTGCAGGAAAAGGATACAATAAGACAACAGCATTAAAATAAAGATATGCATCACAGCCAAAGGCGGCCTCATAGCAAGGGGAGAGGACTGGAGAGAGATCACTTGTCTTCTCTTCACAGGGCCAAACAGCACGTTTTCTCTCTTGGTTAGAAACCACCAACATGGGGGCGCCTGGGTGGCTCAGTGGGGTAAGCCGCTGCCTTTGGCTCAGGTCATGATCCCAGGTCCTGGGTTTGAGCCCCACATCGGGCTTTCTGCTCAGCAGGGAGCCTGCTTCCTCCTCTCTCTCTGCCTGCTTCTCTGCCTATTTGTGATTTCTCTCTGTCAAATAAATAAATAAAATCTTAAAAAAAAAAAAAAAAGAAACCACCAACATGTGTGTGAAACATACTAGAACCAGCTCAGACTGGGTATGGGTGACACGTGGCTTCCTTCATCCAGCCTAGTAAATTAGCCGCAGCTGCATGAGCCATTGCCACAAAGGTAGCGGCCATTTGAAGATCCAAGGTGAGTCTAAACATTCCCTCAGAAGCAAGCCGACATTCTCCTCCACTTAGTGCTGGTCAAGGATGGGGACTTTGCCCCTTGGTCTAAAATTCTCAGTAGCCATTTCAGCAAAGGCGGAACTTCGGGGGGCTGCTTTTAACACACTGAAAAGTCAAAATTCTTTTCACTCATGAATCCCTTCTTTTTATGTTTTCTTGCCCGCCACTGTTAATTTGTCCTACCTTTTTTAATAGTAATTGGTCTTACAGATGTAGCTATTTTATCAGGGAAGGTCCGCCCCAGTTCCTTTGGTTGAAGCGCCACCTCCTGGCAAGAGAGGGCGAAGCTCAACCAAAGGAGATTCTGAGCTTGCTTTTATTTATTTATTTATTTATTTATTTATTTATTTATTTATTTATTTATTTATTTATTTATTTATTTATAAAGATTTCAAACAATGAATCTTGGAACACTGAAAAAATAAAATTAAATTAAAAAAGATTTTATTTACTTGACAGAGAGAGAGCGAAAGAGAGCGAGCGCACAAGCAGGGGGGAGTAGCAGACTCCCCACTGAGCAGAGAGCCCAATTCGCGACTGTGGGATCATGACCTGAGTGGAAGGCAGGCACTTAGCCAGCTGAGCCACCCAGGCGTCCCTCTGAGCTTTTATTTTTGCTAACGCTGAATGCAGCAACCACGGAACCGAATTTTTGAGCACCTGCGGTCTTTCCTGCTAATCCATTTTGCTAGATCCTGAGGCTTAGGTTTTATCATTTTCAGATTCCACTGGAAAGTTTATTGTCAGTAACCGCTTCCAAAGCATGTGCTACTTCAAACCCAGGGTGACTTGGCAACCATCTGGCATCAATGATTCATTTCCACCCCCTTTAGCAGAAACATAGTTTTTCTATGTAAATAATGCTTTAGCCATATTTTTAGTTAAAAGTGAGTCAAGGAATGAACTAATTCCCTTTCTCATACCAAATGAACAAATGGCAGCAGTTAGGGTTTGTTAAAAGACTCTCACAGGACCCCAAATGACAATGCTTACAGATCTATGGTTGTTGTAGAGGACACAGCATAGCAACAGAGTCAAGTAAGGATAACCTCACAGCCAAAACCTACCCCATGGCAAGGCATGCAGAGACACCTGACATAGGCTCCCATTGTCCTCTTTCTGCAATGCCATGGCAGGACATACTTCTTAGATCAGGAATCACTGATGGGTGCATGGAACACTCTGGAACCAGGGAGGCCAAAAGGGTTCTAGGACTGTCTTGTACCCTGTTGATCATATAGATATATTCTTGCTATGTAACCAGCCTCAATAGCAGAGGTCTCACTGAGACCAGTATAAACAATCTCATTGTGTCAATAAACAGTGCTGACACACTGGGATAAGGCACCTCAAAACTCACCTTGGACCAATGGATAGACACAAAGCAACATATTAATCAGTACATTTCATACATTGACCAGGGATCGGTGCCATGCAGATATGTTTCTATCTCAGTAAAAAAGTTTAGGCCAATTCCATGTGTGCTGGAGTTTTCACAGCACACTTTCCTTATTCAGTATTAAACCTCTGTCAAAAAGCACAATACTGGGGCACCTGGATGCCTCAGTGGGTTAAAGCCTCTGCCTTTGGCTCAGGTAATGATATCAGGGTCCTGGGATAGAGCCTCGTATCGGCTTCTCCCCACCCCCCGCCCCCCGCCTCTCTGCCTACTTGTGATCTTTGTCAAATAAATAAATAAAATCTTTTTTTTTTTTTTTAAAGAGAGCTGGGCTTTCCTATTAAAAAAAAGCACAATACTCCATGCATTCTGGATGCTCACAGGAAGCCTGATGGGTGAATCAGTGAATGAATAAACACAATTTGCACCAACTTGCATTCCCACCAACAGTGTAAGAGGGTTCCCCTTTCTCCACATCCTCTCCAACACATGTTGTTTCCTGTCTTGCTAATTTTGGCCATTCTAACTGGTGTAAGGTGGTATCTCAATGTGGTTTTAATTTGAATCTCCCTAATGGCTCGTGATGATGAACATTTTTTCATGTGTCTGATAGCCATTTGTATGTCTTCTTTGGAGAAGTGTCTGTTCATATCTTCTGCCCATTGTTTGATATAATTATCAGTTTTGTGTGTATTGAGTTTGAGAAGTTCTTTATAGATCCTGGATATCAACCTTTTGTCTGCACTGTCATTTGCAAATATTTTTTCCCATTCCGTGGGTTGCCTCTTCGTTTTGTTGACTGTTTCCTTTGCTGTGCAGAAGCTTTTGATCTTGATGAAGTCCCAAAAGTTTATTTTTGCTTTTGTTTCCTTTGCCTTTGGAGACATATCTTGAAAGAAGTTGCTGTGGCTGATATCGAAGAGATTACTGCCTATGTTCTCCTCTAGGATTCTGATGGATTCCTGTCTCACGTTGAGGTCTTTTAGCCATTTTGAGTTTATCTTTGTGTACGGTGTAAGAGAATGGTCTATTTTCATTGTTCTGCATATAGCTGTCCAATTTTCCCAACACCATTTATTGAAGAGACTGTCTTTTTTCCACTGTATATTTTTGGAGAACAGTGTGGAGATTCCTCAAGAAATTAAAAATAGAGTTTCCCTATGACCCTGCAATTGCACTACTGTGTATTTACCCCAAAGATACAGATGTAGTGAAAAGAACGGCCATCTGTACCCCAATGTTTATAGCAGCAATGGCCATGGTCACCAAACTGTGGAAAGAACCAAGATGCCCTTCAATGGACGAATGGATAAGGAAGATGTGGTCCATATACACTATGGAGTATTATGCCTCCATCAGAAAGGATGAATACCCAACTTTTGTAGCAACATGGACGGGACTGGAAGAGATTATGCTGAGTGAAATAAGTCAAGCAGAGAAAGTCAATTACCATATGGTTTCACTTATTTGTGGAGCATAACAAATAGCATGGAGGACATGGGGAGATGGAGAGGAGAAGGGAGTTGAGGGAAATTGGAAGGGGAGGTGAACCATGAGAGACTATGGACTCTGAAAAACAACCTGAGGGTTTTGAAGGGTCAGGGGGTAGGAGGTTGGGGGATCCAGGTGGTGGGTATTGGGGAAGGCATGTATTGCATGGAGCACTGGGTGTGGTGCAAAAGCAATGAATAGTGTTACACTGAAAAGAAATAAAAAAAAAAGAATGGGAGGATTTAACCTGTTTAGATTTTTTAAAACAAGATTTTATTTATTATTTATTTGACAGACAGAGACCACAAGCAGGCAGAGAGGCAGGCAGAGAGAGAGGAAGGGAAGGAAGCAGGCTTCCCACTGAGCAGAGAGCCCGATGTGGGGCTCGATCCCAGAAACCCGGGATCGTGACCTGAGCCAAAGGCAGGGACTTTAACCCACTGAGCCACCCAGGCGCCCCTAACCTGTTTAGATATAATGTGATTGTTGAGGAGGAATAATTTATTTCTGCCATTTAGCTAAAAAAAAAAAACCAACAACAACAACAACAACAAAACAAAACAAAAAAACCCCCCAAAAACCCAAAACAATTTGCAACCCCAGGCTTTGGCTGACTGATTTTCTTTCCCTTTCTTTTCTTTTCTTTGAGCACATGTTTTCCATCTTAAAGAAATTTGGACAGTTAATCACTCATTGTTTTTAAGTGAAATGTTTCCGTTCTTTCACCACAGTTAGATCATAAACTCCTGGAAGGTTGGATATTTTTAATTTTTCATCCCTACCTCTCCTTTCTAATGATTCCAGTCTTCCAGCTGGGCTCTCTGGTATCTGTCTCTTATCCATGCTACATAGTAGATATCAACAAGGAACTGATTTCTCTACCCCATGGGCATGCCAAAGTGTGGTCATTGGCAAAACGTGTACTTAAAATTTCCTGGATCCACAGTGTATTCTTGGTGAATATTTATTAAAAGGAAATTAATCTCAGTCTATCTATATGTTTGGATTATATATCATTCTAGGAATAAGAGATACATACCTAGGTCTCTACATAGTATCACTGAGCCTTTAAAATCCACAAGAGATATATATGGTTATACTTATCTTAGAGATTAAAGAAACTCATGGAAATTAAATAATTTGTTTGAGGTCACTCAGGTGTTACATGTTTGAGCAAGGATTTGAAATAAGATCTGTTTAAGATAAAATTTTGGCTCATTCACATAGCTACCATAGTGTCCCAAGATATTTCAGAAAGCAGAGCGGGTCACATGCTCCAGCCATAAAAGGGAGGAATTCTTCTTTTCTTTTAGTTCCCTTATTGACATTTTAGAAATTTCCCTCATGTTGCTTCCTGGTCAATCAATTCCTCATTTTATTCAGCCTTGACCTTCTAAAATTTTATAATGCAGGTTAGATATATTCTTATTAGAAGATTGTTTTTAATTATATGATCCTTGTTTTCCTTGCCATTACTTCTGTTTGACTAATTTGTTAAGAACTCTAAAATCTGTATAAAAATCTTCTACAATATTACTCTGCCATCAAAAATAATGGAATCTTGCTATTTGCAACCATGTGGATGGAACTAGAGGGTATAATGCTAAATGAAATAAGTCAGTCAGAGATAGACAAATACCATATGATTTCACTCATATGTGGAATTTAATAAACAAAACAGATGAACATAGGAGAAGGGAAGGGAAAATAAGATGAAAACAGTGACGGAGGCAAACCATAAGTGAGGCTGAACTCTAGAAAACAAACTGAGGGTTGCTGTAGGGGAGGTGGGTGTAGAATGGGGTAAATGGGTGATGGGCGTTAAGGAGGGCATGTGATGTAGTGAACTTTGGGTGTTATATGCAGGTGATGAATGATTACCTTTGAAACTAATAATATAGTATATGTTACCTAAATTGAATTTAAGTAAAAAATTGACTATTGTAGACATTGCTGCTATAAACATTCCGGTGCATGTGCCCCTTCGGATCACTATGGAAAGAACCTAGATGTCCATCAACAGATGAATGGATAAAGAAGATGTGATATATATACACAATGGAATACTATGCAGCCATCAAAAGAAATGAAATCTTGCCATTTGCGACGATGTGGATGGAACTAGAGGGTATCATGCTTAGCAAAATAAGTCATTCGGAGAAAGACAACTATCATATTCTCTCCCTGATATGAGGGAGAGGAGATGCAACATGGGGGGTTAAGGGGGTAGGAGAAGAGTAAATGAAACAAGATGGGATTGGGAGGGAGACAAACCATAAGTGACTCTTAATCTCACAAAACAAACTGAGGGTTGCTGGGGGGAGGGGGGTTGGGAGAGGGGGGTGGGGTTATGGGCATTGGGGAGGGTATGTGCTATGGTGAGTGCTGTGAAGTGTGTAAACCTGGCGATTCACAGACCTGTACCCCTGGGGATAAAAATATATTATATGTTTATAAAAAACAAAATAAAAAAAGTCTGAATTTACAAATAGTTTTTAAAAGGCATTTTAACTACACCTGAAACTAATATTGCACAGCATAATAAAATTAATAAAAAACTTGGGGAAAAATAAAAAAAATTGAAAACAAACATATTTCATCTTATTGATGATACATAGTAATGTCTCAAATAGGCAGTATGTCTCTGAAAATATTCTTCCTGGAGACCATTATTTAGTAATACATGGTGGTTTAAGACTATTGGATACAGCAGAAATACTCATCAAAAGCACTTAATTTTTTCTTTTTTTTCTATGAAAGTGTTAGCATGTCCATTTGATTCTCATTGATTTGATTAAAAGTACCCACAAATACATTGAAAAAAAGTCTCCCACAATTATTATAAATTTGTTAATTTCCCTTATTATTTTCTACAGTATTTTATGTTCTGTGACTTGAGCAGTTAATGTTCAGTCATTTTATCTTCTTTGTGACATATAGGTATCATTGTGGTTGTACCCATTTAAATTTGAGAGTAATATTCATTCAGTCAGCACATTTTTCTTGAGCATTTACTACTTGACTACTGTCCTAGATTCTTCAACTAATTTTTTATTAACATATAATGTATTATTAGCCCCAGGGGTACAGGAACTAATTTTTTTTTTTGCTTTGAATTCAATTTTGACTGAAAATGAGACCTTGACAGCTACTTTCTCATATGCATTTTCTAGTTTAGAAGTTTGAGCAATTTTTAAAAACTTTCAACCTTCATGAGTCACTTGAAAGTCTTGTTTTAAGAGTATAATTTCTTTAAAATATTTTATTTAGTATTTATTTTTAGAGAGAGAGAGAGAGAGAAGGTGGAGAGGCAGAAGGAGAGAGAATCTCAAGCATGTGGAGCCTGACCCGGGGCTCAATCTGACTACCCTGAGATCATGACCTGAGCCGAAATCAAGAACTGTATGCTCAACCGACTGAGCCACCTAAACACCTTGAGATTATAATTTTTATTGTTTAAGACAATAGATTTCTTTAGTGTAGTTGAGACACAGTGTTTACATTAGTTCCAGGAGTACAGCATAGTGATTCCACAAGTTTATCCTTTACAAAGTCTTTATTTTTGAAGTCTTAACTTTGTATATAACATATAGTTCTCATAACCCAATCTTAAAATCTTTTCTTTTTAATTTGATGACTTTACATTTCCATTATTGTTGTAATACATGGTTATTGACGTTTTCTGCAATGCTATTTAAAAAACATTTTTAAAAAAGATTTTATTTATTTATTTGACAGAGAGAGATCACAAGTAGACAGAGAGGCAGGCAGAGAGAGAGAGAGAGGGAAGCAGGCTCCCTGCTGAGCAGAGAGCCCGATGCGGGACTCGATCCCAGGACCCTGAGATCATGACCTGAGCCAAAGGCAGCGGCTTAACCCACTGAGCCACCCAGGCGCCCTAAAAAACATTTTTTAAAAAACATTTTTGTGCTCTCGTGGTGCTATTTTGTTTTCTATCTTTTTTTGTGCAAGAGTGTCACTCTGTCCTTACATTTCCAAAGACTGGTAGATACCAAATGACAGTGTATAGTATGTACAGAAGAAAAAAGAGGGGACCCCAAAATTCTGTAACAAGGCAAATTTTCATTCATATGTACAGTCAAAATAAAGAGACTTTCATTTTTTTTTTTTTTAAGAGAGAGAGAGGGTGGAGTGGGGGACAGAGGGAAGGGGAAGAGAGAATCCCAAGCAGGCTCCATGCTGAGTATGGAGCCTGACATGCAACTCAAATTCATGACCCTGAGATTATGACCCAAGTCGAAACTGAGAGTGGAACATTTAACTGACTGAGCCACCCAAGCACCCCTAAAATAAAGAGATTTTCAGATATGCAAGGTCTAGGAATATTTTGCAATAGCCATTCCTTAAAAAAAAAATCTAGACAAGTGCATATTACAACTAAATCAAAGCAGAATGAAATGAAGAACTTGGGGCGCCTGGGTTGCTCAGTGGGTTAAGCCTCTGCCTTCGGCTCAGGTCATGATCTCAGGGTCTTGGGATCGAGCCCTGCATCGGGCTCTCTGCTCAGAAGGGAGCCTGCTTCCCCCTCTCTCTGCCTGTCTCTCTGCTTACTTGTGACCTCTCTCTGTCAAATAAATAAATAAAATCTTAAAAAAAAGAAATGAAGAACTCATGAATAATGATCAGTAACACTCAAATGGTGGCTGTTAATGTTTTAGTGCTCCATCTCCCATTTCATTAATCCTCATGCTAACTATACAGTGTAGATACTCTTGTTATCCCAATTTTATATATAGAAAACAGGTACAGAGTAGGTAAGTAATTTGTCAGGATTATAAAACTTATATGGGCAGAGTCAGGATATGAACACAGGCAACAAGGCTCCTAAGACTGTGTACATAACCATTATGCTCTGCTGCGCAAAAAGGAAGTAGAATGGAGGAATATGCCATCAAAGGGATGCCAGTAAATAGTAAATAAATTTAAACATAGAATGAAGCCTAAATAACTATAGATTATGATTGAAATCCAGAATTTAATAGATTCAACAGCAACTAATATAAAGACAATAATATGTTGATAACATCTAGGGACAAAATTTCCAGAATGTATGGGGCGCCTGGGTGGCTCAGTGGATTAAGCCTCTGCCTTCTGCTCAGGTCATGATCTCAGGGTCTTGGGATCGAGCCCTGCATCGGGCTCTCTGCTCAGCAGGGAGCCTGCTTCCCCCTTTCTCTCTGTCTGCCACTCTGACTACTTGTGATCTCAGTCTGTCAAATAAATAAGTAAATTCTTAAAAAAAAATTCCAGAATGTAAAAACAAACAAACAAAAAATCCCAAAACAACAGAGGAAAGAGGTTGAAGTGGCAGAAGGAGGAGGGATGCTTTTTTTTTTTTTAAAGATTTTATTTATTTGTTTGACAGAGAGAGACACAGAGAGAGAGGGAACACAAGCAGCAGGAGTAGGAGAGGGAGAAGCAGGCTTCCTGCCAAGCAGGGAGCTGCATGCAGGGCTCGATCCCAGAACCCTGAGATCATGACCTGAGCCGAAGGCAGACACTTAACCACTGAGCCACCCAGGCACTCCAGGAGGAGGGATTGTTAAAGTAAAATGAATTTATAATATTTGATGGGAAGTGTCAACGTATTTTGTTTTTAAAGGTGAACTTCAATGTGGTTCATATACACAATGGAATATTACTCAGCCATCAGAAAGGATGAATACCCAACTTTTGCATCAGCATGGATGGGACTGGAGGAGATGATGCTGAGTGAAGTAAGTCAAGCAGAGAAAGTCAATTATCATAAGGTTTCACTTACTTGTGGAATATAAGGAATAGCATGGAGGACATTAGGAGAAGGAAGGGAAAAATGAAGAGGGGGAAATATGAGGCGGAGACAAAGCATGAGAGACTGTGGACTCTGAGAAACAAAATGAGGGTTTTAGAGGGGAGGGGTGGGGGGATGGGTTGCCCTGGTGATGGGCACTGGGTGTTATACATAAACAATGAATCTTGGAAAGCTATATCAAAAAATAATGACATACTGTATGGTGACTAACATAATATAATAATAAAAAAGTTGAACTTCATAAATACAGATTTACAATGAGTTTAGAATGATAAAGAAGAAGTAAAAATTGTCTAAATATTATGAAGGACAATAAAATGCATAATTTTTAACAAAGTAGATCAGCAAGACAAAATTAATAAGGATGACAAAATAAAGTACATTGCTGATTAATTCAGGAGATACAACATCTGTGACCTCTACAAAAGAAGTGGTGCTGATGATGCGAAGGGGCAGAATTAAAAATAGACCTTATATCTAAAGAGCTAAATAAGATATGATTTTATGTATTTTATTTTTTGTTGGCAGTATAGCCAGGGAGAGGGTGGTTTAGGGCTCCCTTCCAGTTAGTGGTCCAGAATTCTACCTGAGGTTCAAGCAGTTGGCAAGGCAAACTCATCTGCCACACTCTGTGTCCTTGTTCACTACCTCAAATAGTGTAAGATTTTGCCCAGTGTCCTTCTCACAGCCGCCTTCACCTCTTGGTTCTTTAGGCTATAGATGAGGGGATTCAGCAAGGGTGTGACTGCACTGTACTGCAAGGAGGAGAGCATATCCAGGGAGGAGCCAGATGTGGGCATCAGGTAACGAATCAACCCTGAGCCAAAGAACAGGGTCACTGCGATGAGGTGGGAGGAGCAGGTGGAGAAGGCCTTGGTTCTGCCTGAGGTGGAGCTGATGCTCAGGATGGTAGAGACAATACGGGCGTAGGAGAAGAAGATTGGGAGGAAAGTTCCAAGCCCATGCAATAAGATGGAGCAGATTAAGATGTCAATATTGATGGAAATATCAGAGCAAGATAGAGGGAAGAGGGAGGGCAGCTCACAAGTATAGTGGTGTATGGTTTGGGCCTCACAGAAGTCCAGGTTAAGAGCCAAGAGCAAAATTACGACTGAATTGAAAGAGGCCAGGCACCGTGAGATGAAAACCAGCCTCACACAGAACTGGCTGCTCATCACCTGGCCATAGAGCAGTGGGTGGCAGATGGCAGCATAGCGGTCATAGGCCATCACTGAGAGCAGAAAGGCTTCAGTCCCTGCAGTAATAAACACAAAGAACACCTGAGTCAGGCAGCCCTCTACCGAGATGGTTTTCTTCTCAGACAGAAGGTCCTTAAGTAGCTTGGGCTCAGTGACTGAAGAGAAACAGAGGTCTAGGAAGGACAGGTTACTCAGGAAGAAGTACATGGGTGTGTGGAGGCGGGCATCAGTCCTGATCACCAGCAGCATCATCAGGTTCCCCGTCACAGTCAGGAGGTAAATCCCCAGGAAGAACACAAAGAGCAGAGCCTCGATGTGGGGGTTGTTGGACAGCCCGGTGAGAATAAACTCAGTGATGGTGCTGTGGTTCCTCCAGGCCATTTGTGGAGGAGGTTTCTCTGGATAAAACAGAAGTAGAGATGAGATCTGTCATCATTCCTCTTACCCTATATCCCTCCCTGCTCTGCCTTCGCTCTGCTCAGACATCTCCAAACTGCTTTCACTGTATATCAGGAAGAGCTTTTATCCTGTTTGGTTATCATCGATTCTGGGTCACAGTCTTTGCATATTTCAGAGAATCTTCTTCCTCTTTTATAGGGATTTAACTGGAAAAAAGATCTCTCTGGTTCACCTACACATTCGTTGCATTTAGATTCTATTGCATTCTTCCTCAAGTATAGAAATCCTAAAAATTTTAACACATATTCGTAGGGGTCTTAAACCTTCTTTCTTCAATTTCTCAACCATAATTTTTTGTTCAAAATCATCTAATGGCTCCTTATCAGATTTGATCTCCATTAGGCAAAATAGGTACCATTCTTACCTGATTGATAACAAAGATTATTAAAAATTAAATTAAAATATTAAATTTCTTTTAAGATCAGAAGAAAAAGTGAATATAATGCAGACTGGATTATAGTCATCTCATAAATCATAAAGTATAAATTTTAGTGTAGCTTTATGGAAAATGGACCTAGGAAGGCAGAAGTGACTGGGGCCCATGAAAGTCTTGTGTCCCTGATCATTACTTCATACAGAGCATTTAATTTTAATAAGAGCTTATTAAACACGGAGCACTTTCTTAAACACTTACCTAAATTGTTTCAAGGCAGCTCTATGATTGGATAGGGAATTAGTAGCCCCAGGGTAAGGAATTTTATCCCCATTTTACCTGTGAGTAGTCTGATATTAAGGGATATTTTGTAATGTCATGTTGACAACAGCAGAAGAAAGAGGAAATAAATTACGTTTTTTTTTCTTCTAATTATAGCCCAGTGTCTAGGCTTAGTCACAGTGATGAGGAACACTTTTCTTACTTGGACCTTTAAATTCTTCCTCATCTGCCCTTAAAGTTTCAGTCATTTTGGCTTCTTTTGATACCAGAAAGGTCTGTTTGCTTCTGTGTATCTGCTCATCTTTTTCTCTCTATGTTCTCCTCTTAATTCCACCGACCTAACTCTCATGGACCTTCCAATGTCACCTATAACCTTGATTTTTTCCTTTTGCCCTGTACCAACTGCTTCCTCCTTGACTCACAGCTGTCTGTTCAAATCACTGGGCCACTTGTTCTCAGGTGCCTTATGTCATAGTCTGAATTCTGTGTCTGTCTCATGTGAGATATCTTTCTCACATGTGAGAATATGTGAGATATTTTTTCCCCTTCCCAGCTGTGAGCTCCATGAGAACAGGGACCACAACTTGACAAGGACAATCACCATTAGCTTCTGATTACCTCTCAAATTTCTGTCTGATTATTTTGGGAGCCTCTCTGTGGCATCTCCTGTGTGCTTCAGACAAGACTTCTTGACTGCCCTCCGCACAGGCTCATCCCTTCCTCCATGGACCCCCACAGCACTGGGCCCTGTGAGGAGCACTGCTGACATTGTTGTCCACCATTGCTGCTGGCCCTCCTACTCAACGCAGCATGGAGGGCACTGCTGCTGAACTTCAAGGATGTCTACACAGAGCACACTGTCTCATGCTGCTGCTCATCCTCTCTTATGATCTCATATTGGTAAAACCCACAAGCACTGTGGCTACCACTGCACAAGAAGCTGCTTATGTTGTTAGTGTGGACGTGTTATTCTTTTATGGCCCCATGAGGACCAGATGGAAAAGGCTTATAGTTTTCTTATAAACAATGTTTCTCTCATCCTCTTGCTCTAAGTGTTAGCTGTGTAACCAGGAGGACCAGATGGTGAGCCATTTAGATTAATGATGATGCTAAGAATTCACTTTGACCCCTAACATCTTAGACTATGTAGTGAGTCACTGCCCTATGTGATGATTCCTTCCTCAGTTGAACGTTTGAAGCTAACTTACCCGGATTCTGTTTTTGTCTGCCAGTCCACTGTCTGATCCCATTGTAGGCTTCTGTATCATAGAAATATTTAATCTTACTGATCCAGAGAGCCCTGCCTCTGACCCTTCAAGCTTTGCCAGGAATCCATGTGCAGGCACTAACTTATATCATGAAATGTTTAAATTCTGATCCCATTAACAAATGCATCAGTCCCACCTCAGTCCATCTCAGACTCAAGTCTGGATTACCTGTGTCCCGGGACAAGTAGGGCAATGTTCTCCGTTATGGGCCTGTAGGACAGGAGCTTCGATCCAGTGATGGTGAAGCACTACTGGCTGGAGAAGTTACTTTTGAGGATCCTGCATGGGCAAAATTGCAGATACCAGTGAAACCAAACACTATATCTGAATCTATACAAACCAAGCAAAATGATAAGCAGAAGCCATTCTTTCCAAAGATCTCTGTATTTCAAAATATGTATGGATGTGGCTATCCTGAAAATTGCCTCCATTCTTCCACTGTCACTCACAAGGAGCACCTGGCTATGATGTCCACAGGGGCTTCAAGCTGTCATCTGAAGAACCCTGTAGCATTTGTGGAGAATCCTGTTCTCCCCTGCCCTACATCCACATATTGCATAAATGAAGGCAACAGCTACTTCTCTCTTGTGATTTTCAAGTTGTCACAGAGAAAGGAATCTCCCTCCCTCTCACCATTCGCTGTCCTTATACAATTCATCAACCTGATGCCTGAAACTTCTTTCATGACCAGGAATGATTATTTCCATTTAAATCCTCGACCAATTAAGCATGAAAATAAAGCGCACTTGCAGTCACTCTTGGGAAGGGAAGATATTGGCCTCATTTAATCCTGAGCTATAGTAGACTGAAGGCAGATGTAGGATATGGATTGTGGAGAGGATACAACTAAAAGGAAAGACAGGGAGACTGAGGAGAGGTGGGAGCCGTCAAAGGGGAGGATTTCAGCAGTGTCTTAGGCGAATGCCTGTTCCAGCTTTTTGCCAACACAGACACGTCATATCCATCAGACACCTGGTAATGCAATGAATATCTCCTTCAAAGAGAGACAGCAGATTAATGGCTACGTTCATGACTTTGTGCCTCTCAGGAGGTTAAAGAAAATCAGCACGTTTTCCAATCCAGCTGTTAATACAGCAAATCACAGATTTATGTTGGGGACTTAAGGATCAAGCCCAAAGTTGAGAACAATTCTGCTGGAGCTATGATCTTAATTACCCAATCTTGCCCAAAGAGGAAGCTATTTGACAGCATGTTTCCATTAAATGAGAGAGTCTTAGTGTTTGTACAAGTGCTTTGCACACTGGCTGCTTAAAGCCATCTTTGGAATGAAGAAATGAATGAAGGGTGTGTGCAGAAGGTCAGACTAGACAAGGAGGCTCCAGGGATCCTGTGAGCTGGGCTGTGCTGTTCAGACCCTAAGTGCATGCGGGAGGAATCTGCATGGGGGAGAAGGATGTCAGCCTTGGGAGCAGGAGGGACCTAAGACAATCTTCATCCACTTGAAGTGGTTCTCAGAGCTGCCTCTCCTCTGCTCTTTTGGACCATTTACAGTGTTACAAGGTGACTAGTTCTCAGGTGACTTCAATAACAAGGACAAGTCTACGGTGCTTCTAACAGTTGTACTGAGCAAGCAGGAAAAATACGTGGCTCTGATGGTGTAGTCCCTATCTCTGATTCCCCTGTTTCATTGCAGTTTTTTGCAATCTTTTGGGATCCTGAAGCATGAGAGGATCGATGCCTAGATTTTAAATTGTCACCTTCCTCAGTGTGAAGCAGGGAGGGAGAGAAAGTGTCCAAGGCAGCTGGAACTAATGCACCATTCAGACAAACAGAGATAGAGTCCCATCCAGGGAGATGTCTGCCAAGGAGTGGGATGTTCCCACCTCTAGCTTAGGGACAAGGAACGGGTGCAGCAGGAGCTTTAGGACAAAAGATCATGAGGTGGAGATGTGGGAGAGGATAAACAGCAGAAGTGAAGCGTACAGAGAACTTCACAGGCAGAGAATAGGGGGAACCACCAGAAACCCAGAGAAGATTTTACCATTCTGCTGGCTTTTCTTGGAGGAAGCAACTCCACACGTTCTGTGTTCCCCATCACAAGCAGATGCTTGGTAGGTAAATCCTGGTAAGAGAACCCCTGTCACAAGCATTTTTTTACGGAGTACATGGCCTATTTTCTTTGCCGTTAGTGAGTGAAGGAAATTAGAATAGTTCCAGCTCTGGAAGCAATGGATATATCACAGCATCAGGTTTATTCTCCAGCACAACTTACAGGAGAATGGTGTCATTCTGCAACGGAGGCCGCTATATGGAAAGACAAGGAGAACTTGTCTAAAGAAGCTTCTATTCTGAAAAACAGGCACCCATTTTGTGAATTCCTTCTCAGATGATCTCAGGTGCAGTAGCGAGCCTGGTCTTCCTTCATTCCATCTGTGATTCTGAATCCTCTTCTAAGAGCATCACGAAAGAGAGAAGATTCCACCAGAGCCAATCAGAAGGTTCTTTGGACATAGGTAGCTCTGGGCTGGGTTGGGGGCCTCCAGAGGAAGCTGGGCCGCTGCCCTGTATTCCCTGAAGTCCCAGCCTGAAGTCGAGCTCTGGACTCACTAACCACAGTTTGGACTTAACTAGAAAGGTAAATTTAGTGCACAAGGGTTCTCTCCAGGGTGGTATTATAAGTTTCTGAATTAAGGCAATTATTTAAAGCCTAGAAGACACTATTATTAGGCTTGGGGGAGGCTGCTTAAAATCAAGAGAATAAGAAAGAGATTTAAAGGAAAACTGCTGGAACTCAACACCCAAAGAACAAATAATCCAATCAAGAAATGGGCAGAAGACATGAACAGACATTTCTGCAAAGAAGACATCCAGATGGCCAACAGACACATGAAAAAGTGCTCCACATCACTCGGCATCAGGGAAATACAAATCAAAACCACAATGAGATATCACCTCACACCAGTCAGAATGGCTAAAATTACCAAGTCAGGAAATGACAGATGCTGGTGAGGATGCGGAGAAAGGGGAACCCTCCTACACAGTTGGTGGGAATTCAAGTTGGTGCAACCACTCTGGAAAACAGCATGGAGGTTCCTCAAAATGTTGAAAATAGAACTACCCTATGACCCAGCAATTGCACTACTGGGTATTTACCCTAAAGATACAAACAGTGATCCGAAGGGTCACGTGCACCCGAATGTTTATTGCAGCAATGTCTACAATAGCCGAACTATGGAAAGAACCTAGATGTCCATCAACAGACGAATGGATAAAGAAGAGGTGGTATATATACACAATGGAATACTATGCAGCCATCAAAAGAAATGAAATCTTGCCATTTGTGACGACGTGGATGGAACTAGAGGGTATCATGCTTAGCGAAATAAGTCAATCGGAGAAAGACAACTATCATATGATCTCCCTGATATGAGGGAGAGGAGATGCAACATGGGGGGTTAAGGGGGTGGGAGAAGAGTAAATGAAACAAGATGGGATTGGGAGGGAGACAAACCATAAGTGACTCTTAATCTCACAAAACAAACTGAGGGTTGCTGGGGGGAGGGGGGTTGGGAGAGGGGGGTGGGGTTATGGGCATTGGGGAGGGTATGTGCTATGGTGAGTGCTGTGAAGTGTGTAAACCTGGCGATTCACAGACCTGTACCCCTGGGGATAAAAATATATGTTTATAAAAAATAAAATAAAAAAAATATATAAAAAGAAATTGCTGGGAGATGGACATTTTCCTGATGGCATCAAAGCCCTGAGAAATCATGGAGGGAGCTGAGCTGAGACTTATTAGTGACTGAAGTCCAGTCTAGTGGACATTTGAGTTTTCCTTTGTTCTCCAACAGGGCCGTCCACTATAATAATGAAAGGACAGGAGATAACTCCACTCTGGAATATTATTCACCCTTAGGTCTCTAGAGTTTCCACTTTAAGCATATAATGCATTTAAAAGAGAATTTATTAAAGAATAGTAATTGAAGTTTGTAATAAACTACTTTTAGTCAGTCATACAGATAGCTTTTGAAATAAAAAAAGTTAAAATTTTATTTCTTTTCAAGGCAGAGAAGAATCATCAACATTTTCATGGGGTTTACATACAAGTGACAAACACAGAAGCCATGGTACCCTTAAGTTAACTGAAGTGATGCAAACATCAATAAAACATGCATTCATCCTTTCTTCAGTAAAAAGTGAGTGCCAGGCAGGGCAGAGATGTGAGATCCCAGAATGAGTACTTTTGCTTGTAGTGATCCAAAGGGGCACTTGCACCCCAATGTTTATAGTAGCAATGTCCGCAATAACCAAACTATGGAAAGAGCCCAGACGTCCATCAACAAATGAATGGGTACAGAATATGTGGTGTATATATACACAATGGAATATTATGCAGCCATCAAAAAACCCGAAATACATGGATGGAACTAGAGGCTATTATGCTAAGCAAAATAAGTCAATCAGAGAAAGACAAGTATCATATGATCTCACTGATATGAGGAATTTGAGAAAGAAGACAGAGGATCATAGAGGAACGGAGGGAAAAATGAAACAAGACCAAACCAGAGAGAGACACAAATCACAAGAGACTCTTAATCTCAGGAAACAAACTGAGGGTTGCTGGAAGGGATGGGGGTTGGAGGGATGGGATGACTGAGTGATGGTCACTGGGAAGGATATGTGCTATGGTGAGCACTGTGAATTGTGTAAGACTGATGAATCACAGACCTGTACCCCTGAAACAAATAATAGATTATATGTTAATAAGAAAAAGATGTACTTTTGCTCATCCATTTAAGTGTCCTACGTGGGAATAGGCATTATCTTTAATGCCTTATCCCTCTCCATCATTCAGTTTTACTGAGCAGCTGTTAGGTGTCAGGCACTGGAGAGACAGCTGTGGCAGCACAGAGACCTCTGCCCTCCTTTAAGTGCCACTGCATACATACATAGTACATACATAATACATACATAGTTCAAAGTGCAGTGATGTGATGGCAAGCACCACCAAGAACAACAACAGGATAAGGAGACAGAGAGTGATGGGATGTGCTATTTGATAGAGGAGGTTAAAAAAAAGAGGAGGCAGCATTAGGAACCTGAATGAAGGGACAGAGTGCCTTGTGGATATGGAGGGTGGGGACAACAAGTGCAAAAACCCTTAGGTGGGACTTGGTGCTAAGTTGTACAGAACTGGGTATCAGGTGTCAGATGTTGGTAGCAGCGACATGAGGTAGTTTCCTCAGGGCTCTAGAGATGGGATGAATTCCTGTGGCTTGCAGTTTTTGTATCACTAAGGGATTAAATTCCTGACTACCACATTTCAGTCCTACTCTTTGGTCAGGGGAGGCCTTGACTGACAAACCCATTATAGCATAGGGTGGCAGGTTTCCCAAAGGGAAATAGACATTGTCACCAGAAGGAGGGAGGGATGCCTGGTGAGCAGATACAAGCATGAACTGTTCCCAAATGGAGGCAGACAGTGTGGCATGGGAGCTGGGTGCCGGTCACCCATGCACTGCCTGCAGGTTCACTTCTTGCCTCTCCCCTAGCCTCAAGATGTGACCAACAACACTGTGGGTGGCTTTTCTCCTGTGAGGCTCAGGACCAGCTGCTGCATTCACTTCAGCCCTGGAGGTTAGGGGGTGCTGGGGTGGGATGTGTCTGTCAGGGTGGGGGCAGCACCTTGGTTAGTCAATCCACACTCACTAAGCACCTGCTCTGGGCTGGTCCTGCCATATTATGGGCTCACAGCCCACAGGAGACCAGATCCCACCCACACTGCAGTGACAGCTCAGCCTGGTCAGGGCTGTGATGGGAAAGCCTGAGGGTCTGGTTTTGGGGAGCCCAGTGGTGGAGGGGGAAAGTAAGCGTGTAAAGCGGGCATTGGAGGGTACCCTGACTGTGAACACAGCATATGAGGGGAAAGCACAGCCTTGGGGACTAGTGACATTCTCCTCCCTTCCCAGGTCAGTGAGGCATGAACAGGGGCCAGGACAGCTAGACTGTGCACATCTCCCAGGACCCTACAAAGGTGACCTGGGAGGCCATGTGGAGGATGGGGAGGGACATGGTGAAGGAAAACCTTGCTTAACCTGACCTCTTGCCACGCCACCATGCTGCACTGGTGTGGTGAAGGATGCCACAGAGTCCATGGTCCGCGTGGAGCTGCTCTCCACCTGCTGGACCATCTCTGTGGCCAGAGTGTACAGCTGAGCCAGGGCAGGGCCCGGAGGGGGTTGGTGAGTGATGAGGGGTCTTATTCACCCTACTTGTTCTGTGCCCACAGGACTCCCCTGCTTCCCAGTGGCATGACTGAAACCACTATGGAAGCATAAAGGTGAATGGAAAGTAAGGTGGACACACTAGTGCTTCAGCAAGGCTTGCCTATAAACTGAACACGTTTTTCTCTTCCTCATTCTTGAAGCATCCTGTTCCCTTCACTTGTGTTTCTGTATAATTCTTTGTTCCAGACTATTGGCATTGATGTTGACATCCTGCTGACATCAATGTAGACTTACTAATGACTTGGATGGCTGGTGGCACGTCTAGTCATGAGACCACCTGGAAGACATGATGAAGGTGGCTGGCCCCACGTACCAGATTTGTATTGAAACTGCTCAAACCCTGTAGTTTCCTAGGAAGTCCTCAGCCTTTTACCCCTGCAAGCCTGAAGGTTTGCAGTCTTGGAGGCATTAGCCTGCTGGAGCTTTCTTAGCCTTGGAAGGTAATGAACTGTCTTCCTTCTTCATATCTAAACTGTCTTTGCTCCGAGCGAAGAGATTGGTTTTTTACAACATGACTTTTCTGCTCTGCAGCACAGAGGCTGTTTTTTGACAACATGACCTTGCCATGTACAGCTCGCAGATGTCCATCCATGGCTTCTGAACTCTTCTCCAGGACGGTGAGTGCTCCCCAAGGGACAGGGAGGAGGGGCCATGTGGTGGGACTGAGACAGGACAGAACAGATGGACACACCCATCTCTCTGACTCCAGGAGCCACACTCCTGCCAGAATGATGCCCATGACCCAGCAACCCTAACACAGTCATAACAGGGCCAGTAACTGGGAGGCCAGGGTTCCCCAAACACTGAGTGTGTGTGCCCATGTGTATGTGGTTATGCTGGGTGTCTGGGGATGGAGGGATCTGTATGACCCACCTGAATGTTCTGCTCCTAACTCCAGGCTGGTCATGTGAGGCAGGCATGGCTGGGACTGAGGGAAAATAATCTCTCCAACACCCTCTGACTACACTAGCATATAATGGTTAAGGCCTGGGCTTGGAGACAGTTTGGGTGGCCTTGGTCATGTGACTGGTTGTGTGACTTTGGGCAGGCAACTTCCCATCTCTGCCTTTCTATCCCCTAGGCTGTGAAATGGAGGCATCTGGATGGGGCTGCTGTAGGATGAATCTTCCTGGTCCACCTGGTGTTCAGTGTTGTACTGGAAGCATTTGGTACGTTGCTGTGATCCTCCAGCCTTTACTCCCCAAAAGGGCTGGGTCTGCAAGTGGTGGGGCAGATGGGCATCATCTGCAGACACATTAAGTGGGCCCAGGCTGATGAATGGGCAGGAATGCTCTCCTTTTGGGGCCCTCATTTTTGTGGTTACTGTTTTTTTTTTTCTTTAAACTGTCTAACCACATATTCCTGTACCTGCTTATAGCCAACTTTGGAAGGGTCAGGGAAGTCCTCCTGGAGAAGGAGACATCTGTGCCAGGGCCTCTGAGTAGTGGGTGTCTGGGCCATCCTCTTGCAGGGGTGATTGAGTGCCATGGGGACTGGAGTGAACCAAGGTATGGATGATTATTCCAGTTGGTTGCTCAGGCAGTGATGAAGACGGCTGGAGGCCAGTGCACCTGTGCTCATTTGCCAATAGTTCTTTGTCCTCAGTTTCCTGTAAAGCTTAATATCAGACAGTATGTCAGGAAATAAATATCTCAATTCTAGGAAGCAAACAGTACTCCCATACTAAAGGCCAATTTAGTGTGATTTTTGTGGTGTTTAAAAGCATTAACCTTTGACTGACATTGCATCTGTAAAATATGAGTGTTAATAAGGTAAAAGGCAGTTTAGATCTTGACATGACAAGATGAGTGGTGGAACAGCTGATGGAATGATAGTGGTTTGGTTCATCCTTGTTGGTAGGTAAGGAAAAGGAGGGCATTTGTGAGAGGAACTACATCTTCTTGAGTCCGTAGTTAATCCAGAGAAGGTCTACTTTAATCATATTATTTATTTATTTATTTATTTATTTATTTATTTATCATTCATTCATTCATTCATTCAGAAGGAGCATAGTTTTTGGGGAGACCTGGGATACAGATGAAGCAGCCCCATGGGCATCCTATTCATCTCACTAAAAAATGTACAGAGAGGGGCACCTGGGTGGCTCAGTGGGTTAATCCTCTGCCTTCGGCTCAGGTCATGCTCTCAGGGTCCTGGGATCAAACCCCGCATCCGGCTCTCTGCACAGCGGGGAGCCTGCTTCCCCCTCTCTCTCTGCCTGCCTCTCTGCCTACTTGTGATCTCTCTCTCTGTTACTTGAAGAAATAAAAAATCTTAAAAAAAATGTACAGAGAGGGTTTTGCTAAGAGAGATCAATTGGAATGTTGTTTCCTTTGGGCAGTTTCCCAAACTCATCCTTTGAAGGGTGTGGACACTTCGAACCATTTCCTTGAAGGCAACTGTAGTCTATTAGAGACAGAACCCCTCAGTGGTGCCTTTTTGTTTTTCACAAAGAACATTTTTTTAAAATTAAATTTTAATTTTTATTAAAATTAATTTTAATTTTATTTTATTCAAGTGTTTATTTTTATCAGTGTTCCAAGATTCATTGTTTATGCAACACACCCAGTGCTCTGTGCAATATGTGCCCTCCTTAATACCCATCACCAGGCTCACCCATCTCCCCAATCCTCCTCCCTTCCAAGGGAGGGCACCTTGGCTCTTTCTGTTGAAGGGCATCTTGGTTCTTTCCACAGTTTGGTGATTGTGGCCATTGATGCTAGGAACATTGGGGTACATATGGCCCTTCTTTTCACTACATCTGTATCTTTGGGGTAAATACCCAGAAGTGCAATTGCAGGGTCATAGGGTAGCTCTATTTTTAATTTCTTAAGGAATGTCCACACTGTTTTCCAAAGTGGCTATACCAACTTGCATTCCCACCAATGGTGTAAGAGGGTTTCCGTTTCTCCACATCCTCTCCAACACTTGTTGTTTACTGTCTTGTCAATTTTGGCCATTCTAACTGGTATAAGGTGGTATCACAATGTGGTTTTGATTTGAATCTCCCTGATGGCTAATGATGATGAATATTTTTTCATGTGTCTGTTAGCCATTTGTTAGCCTTCTTTGGAGAAGTGTCTATTCATGTCTTCTGCCCATTTTTTGACATGATTATCTGTTTTGTGTGTATTGAGTTTGAGGAGTTCTTTATAGATCTTGGATATCAGCCCTTTGTCTGTACTGTCATTTGCAAATATCTTCTCCCCTTCCATGGGTTGCCTCTTTTTTTTTTTTAATTTCTTTTCAGTGTAACAGTATTCATTGTTTTTACACCACACCCAGTGCTCCATGCAATACGTGCCCTCTCTAATACCCACCACCTGGCTCCCCCAACCTCCCACCCCCGCTCCTTCAAAATCCTCAGGTTGTTTTTCAGAGTCCATAGTCTCTCATGGTTCACCTCCCCTTCCAATTTCCCTCAACTCCCTTCTCCTCTCCATCTCCCCATGTCCTCTATGTTATTTGTTATGCTCCACAAATAAGTGAAACCATATGATAATTGACTCTCTCTGCTTGACTTATTTCACTCAGCATAATCTCTTCCAGTCCCATCCATGTTGCTACAAAAGTTGGGTATTCATCCTTTCTGATGGAGGCATAATACTCCATAGTGTATATGGACCACATCTTCCTTATCCATTCGTCCATTGAAGGGCATCTTGGTTCTTTCCACAGTTTGGCGACCATGGCCATTGCTGCTATAAACATTGGGGTACAGATGGCTCTTCTTTTCACTATATCTGTATCTTTGGAGTAAATACCCAGTGTGCAATTGCAGAGTCATAGGGAAGCTCTATTTTTAATTTCTTAAGGAATCTCCACAGTGTTCTCCAAAGTGGCTGCACCAACTTGCATTCCCACCAACAGTGTAAGAGGGTTCCCCTTTCTCCACATCCCCTCCAACACATGTTGTTTCCTGTCTTGCTAATTTTGGCCATTCTAACTGGTGTGAGGTGGTATCTCAATGTGGTTTTAATTTGAATCTCCCTGATGGCTCGTGATGATGAACATTTTTTCATGTGTCTGATAGCCATTTGTATGTCTTCATTGGAGAAGTGTCTGTTCATATCTTCTGCCCATTTTTTGATATGATTATCTGTTTTGTGTGTGTTGAGTTTGAGGAGTTCTTTATAGATCTTGGATATCAGCCCTTTGTCTGTACTGTCATTTGCGAATATCTTCTCCCATTCCATGGATTGCCTCTTTGTTTTGTTGACTGATTCCTTTGCTGTGCAGAAGGTTTTGATCTTGATGAAGTCCCAAAAGTTCATTTTCGCTTATGTTTCCTTTGCTTTTGGAGACATGTCTTGAAAGAAGCTGCTGTGGCCGATGTCAAAGAGGTTACTGTCTATGTTCTTCTCTAGGATTTTGATAGATTCCTGCCTCATGTTGAGGTATTTTATCCATTTCGAGTTTGTCTTTGTGTATGGTATAAGAGAATGGTCGAGTTTCATTCTTCTATACATAGCTATATATATATATATATACACATATATATATCCCAGCTTTGTTTATTGAAGAGATTGTCTTTTTTCCACTGTATATATTTTCCTGCTTTGTTGAAGATTATTTGACCATAGAGTTGCAGGTCCATATCTAGGCTCTCTACTCTGTTCCACTGGTCTATGTGTCTGACTGACTTAACTTTGCTTTGCATTACATTCTCCAGTTCCATCCATATCACTGCAAGTGGCAAGATTTCATTCTTTTTTATGATTGAGTAATATTCCAGCATACATATATACCACCTTCTCTCTCTCTCTCTTTTTTTATATATATAATGTATTGTTTGTTTCAGGTGTACAGGTCTGTGATTCATCAGGCTTACAAAATTCACAGTACTCACCATAGCACATACCCTCTCAATGTCCATCACTATACCACATCCTCTTTATCCACTCATCAGTTGATGAACACTTGGGCCATTTATCTATTTTGGCTATTGTAGATAATGCTGATATAAATGTAGGGGTGCATGGATTCCTTTGAGTTAGTGTTTTTGTAGTCTTTGTAGTCCTTTATCTTAAATTAGAAAATATGGGAGTACCTGTATGGCTCAGTTGGTTAAATATCTGACTCTTGATTTGGGTTAAGATCATGATCTCAGGGTGGTGAGATTAAGCCCTGCATTGGGCTCCATGCTAAGTGGGGAGTCTACTTGTTCCTCTCCTTCTGCCCTTCCCCCTGTTCTCTCTCTAAAACAAACAAACAAACAAACAAACAAATAAATAAATAAAATCTTTAAGAAATTCTTCAACACATAGAAGTCTGGTTTCCACCCACTCCCACTCCCACTGTTACTGATTTTACACATTTATGAGAGAGAATATTTCAGAGCATGAGGAGCCAGTCAGTAGGTGTAGACTGCCCAGGTTTAAACTGGTCCAAACCAGTTCTCCTCAAGTCTCATCTCTGAAAAATCCTTTACATGAATGTGCATTTGCCTAATATCTCTACTAACAAATTAGATTTCATGTATGAGAGATGGATTCAATTGCTCTGGGGAGCTGACCAGTTCTTTTTTTTTTTTTAATTGATTTGACAGAGATCAGAAGTAGGCAGAGAGGCAGGCAGAGAGAGAGAGAGAGGAGGAAGCAGGCTCCCCACAGAGCAGAGAGCCCGATGTGGAGCTCGATCCCAGGACCCTGGGATCATGACCTGAGCTGAAGGCAGAGGCTTTAACCCACTGAGCCACCCAGGCGCCCCAAACTGACCAATTCTTAATGCTATTTTTCTACTTTCTTTCTCCTTTTAGCAATTTTAAGATTTTAAAGCCTAACACCTCTTAATACAATAGACTAACAAATTCTCTAGATACTTCTAAGCAGCAAGGTCAAGCAAATGGACAATTTTCATGGAAATAGGCTTCTTCTTCTTTTTCTTTTTTTTTTTAAAGGTTTTATTTATTTGTTTGATAGAGAGAGACACTGGGAGAGATGCAACACCAGCAGGGGGAGTGGGAGAGGAAGCAGGCTTCCTGCTGAGTAGGGAGCCTGATGTGGGACTTGATCCCAGGACCCCAGGATCATGCCCAGAACTGAAGGCAGATGTTTAACGACTGAGCCACTCAGGTGTGCCACAAATAGACTTCTTAAGGACATGCAAATAGACAATTATAAGTAGCAAAGCTGAAGGTGAGTTCATATAGAGAATATTCCCTTGTAAATTGAGGACAAAAATTACAGCATTTCTTGCTGCTTCTTTTGCCTGACATAATGGGTGTATAAAAGCAAAACACAGGTGAAAGGAGATTGAAGTTTACCAGCTCCTCATCAAGACTTAAAGACTACTGCCTCCAGGTTTGATTTTCTTTTTCAACATTACTTTGGCTATTTGGGGTCTTTTCTGGTTCCATATAAATTTTAGAATTGCTTGTTCCAGCTCTGTGAAAAATTTTATTTTGATAGGGATTGCATTGAATGTGTAAATTGTTTTGGTAGCATAGACATTTTAACAATATTTGTTCTTCCAATCCCTGAGCATGGAATGTTTTCCCATTTCTTGTATCTTCCTCAATTTCTTTCATAAGTGTTCTATAGTTTTTAGACAATTCTGACTTGTTTCACTGCATTGGAAGGAAACTGCATAATGTTCTTAAGTAATTTGAGTGGTAGTGTTGTCTGTTTTATTAAGGTGTAATTTCCTCAATCTGATACTTGTTATTATCATGAAGCATGTGGTTGAATATTGCTTAATGTTGAATACTTTGTATTAAAGAGAGAATCATTAGAATTTTCTATTGTTAAATATTTGAGGTCACAAGGGATGTTGAATTTTATTTTCATGCCTATTAAGAATCTATTAGGGTGGACATATGATTATTCACTTTAACCTACTGATTTGAGGGATCAAATCAATAACAAAGTTTGTTTGTTCTTGGATTATTATTTACATTGTTATTCTTTCAGTATACTTTACACTTGATCTTAGCCAAAAGGCCAAGAAGTGATTCAGTATACTTTCAGATTCAACAGATTAATATTTCATTTAGAATTGTTGTCTATATAATCATTACAAGATGATAATATTACAGGTTTGAGTCAGAGTTACTTTAGCTCTCAAAATGCATTGAAAGCTTCCCCTATTATTCTGTACTCTAAACAATTCATATAACATTGAAGTTTGGACTCATTTGAAAAACTGTCTGTGCTTGTTGCCCTTTTGAGCTAATTCTTTGATTTTTTTAATTTTAATTATCCAATGGCTCAGTTTTCTTTTTCTTGACTTACATATGCTTTAAAATTGAACAAAAGCCCACTTTTCAAATTTTTTGAGATGATTCTTAACATTTCCTTAAAATTTTTATTTTTTACATCTGTTGTGTTACTGTTTTTCTTTCTTTTTTTGAATATACTCTACATGGTTATATCAAATTTTACAGAGTTTTTTGAATGACTACAATCTTAATTTACTTCCCAATTTTGTTTTTCCGTTTTCTTACTTGTTAATTTGTGCTTTTAGTTCCTTTATCCTCCTTTTCATATGTTAGTGTCTGTTATCTTTCTAATGCTTGGATTTGAGCTTTTAGAAACTTAAATTTTCAATGAATTCAATGAATTCATATAAGGATAGATAGATTACAATAAAGAAATCTAAATACTGGCGATATTTTATAACTTTAGTATATCATGTTCTAATATTCATAATATTCTACATAGAGTTTTGATTGTTTTGTTGACATAGGATCTTTTTTTTTCTACTTACCAAAGCTTTATTTACCAAGAGTTGTGATTTGCAAAAGTTATCTTCTATTTAATAAATGCCTCTTTTGTTTTTAGTTCTTCCTGTAACTCCTCACAGTCAGATGCCGAATCTCCTGAAATGATCATTGAATCTTTTCAACCTAATTATTTTGTTGTCTTATCAATCTGTTTTGTGGAAAATTGTCTTCGCGTTCTCTTCCAACCAACAGAGCACAGGCTTTCCGAATAAGGAGCCCAAATCAAGAACTACTGCCTTGGAATAATAGGCAAGCTCTGTTCAGACAAGCTCTGGAATTTATCTTCCAAGTTATATGACACTGTGTGTGGGAGGAAGTGGGGAGAAAAGAAGAAATGTGAAGGAACAGTCTTTATAACTGTGTCTTTGTTACTACTTAGAGATATTTCCCCAGTGTCCTTCTCACAGCTGCCTTCACCTCTTTGTTCTTTAGGCTGTAGATGAGGGGATTCAGCAAGGGCGCGACTACACTGTACTGCAAGGAGATGAGCAAATCCAAAGAGGAGCCCAAGGGAGGCATGATATAACAAAGAAAACCTGAGCCAAAGAACAGGGTCACTGCGATGAGGTGGGAGGAGCAGGTGGAGAAGGCCTTGGTTCTGCCTGAGGTGGAGCTAATGCTCAGAATAGTGGAGATAATACGAGCGTAGGAGAAGAAGATTGGGAGGAATGTTCCAAGTCCATGCAATAAAATGGAAGAGAGCAGGATATTGGTAGTGATGGAGATATCAGAACACTACAGAGGGAAAAGGGCAGGCAGCTCACAAGTGTAGTGGTGTATAGTTTGGGCCTCACAGAAGTCCAGGTTAATACCCAAAAGCACAATGATAAATGCATCGATAGAGGCCAGGCCCCATGAGGCCAGTACCAGCCTCACACAGAACTGGCTGCTCATCACCTGGCCATAGAGCAGTGGGTGGCAGATGGCAGCATAACGGTCATAGGCCATCACTGAGAGCAGAAAGGCTTCAGTCCCTGCAGTAATAAACACAAAGAACACCTGAGTCAGGCAGCCCTCTACTGAGATAGTTTTCTTCTCAGACAGAAGGTCTTTTAGTAGCTGGGTTCAGTGACTGAAGAGAAACAGAGGTCTAGGAAGGACAGGTTACTTAGGAAGAAGTACATGAGGGTGTGGAGGCGGGCATCAGCTCTGATCACCAGCAGCATCATCAGGTTCCCCGTCACAGTCAGGAGGTAAATCCCCAGGAAGAACACAAAGAGCAGAGCCTCGATGTGGGGGTTGTTGGACAGCCCAGTGAGAATAAACTCAGTGATGGTGCTGTGGTTCCTCCAGGCCATTTGTGGAGGGGATTTCCTTGGAATAAAATACAAAGGGGATGATAACACCTATGATTGTTTCCATTTTTTAGGGCATCATCATGTCTTCTTATACATCCCTCCCATCCTGCTTAGTTTGACCTTGTGCTCAGGTATCTCAAAGCTGCTCTCACTGTATCTCAGGAAGAGTTTTTATCCTTTCTTGTCCAGTCTTCATGTACTTTAGAGAATTCTATTCCTGTTTCGCAGGGATTTATTTGAAAAATAATATTGCTGGCTCACTTACACATTAGTGTTATTCACTTTTTGTTGCATGCTCCAAAGTTCAGAGAGACTGTGGACTCTGAGAAACAAATTGAGGGTTTTGGAAGGGGGATGTGGGGATGGGTGAGCCTGGTGGTGGGTATTAAAGAGGGCACGTATTGCATGGAGCACTGGGTGTGGTGCATAAACAATGAATCTTGGAACACTGAAAAAATAAAAAATAAAAAAAAAAAGAGAAAAGAAATCCTTACAATAATGTTTCAAAAACCATTATATAACATATCTACAGCAAACCATTATATAACATATCTACAGCAAACCATTATGTAACATATCTACAGCAAATAAACCTTTTCTCCTCTCTTCATTCTTTTTATTCAAAAAAATCCAAGTCTTCTTACTTCCTAAACAGTGTGTTAAACTTAATAGTACTTTTTTTTTGGTATGCAGAGTATAAAAAAAAATTTCCTATCTGTTTTCATGCATAGACATTTCCCCCATTTTTTTCCCTGGAGGAAGATGATATTGAGCCCTGTTGAGAACCTGTGGAAGAGCCAGGAAATGAATTCCCTAGTTTTCTCCTAATTCTCATCCCAGTGTCTAGGCCTGGTTCCAGGAATGAAGAATACTTTTCTTCCCCTGACATTCAGATTTTCTTATTTGTCCTTAACCTTATTTGTCTTATATTTTTGCCTTTTTGGCCCATTTTGATACTAGAAAGGCCTATATATTTTTGTGTCTTTGATTATATTGTTCTCCTTTCAGATGTTCTTCTTCTTTATTCCACTGACCTGCATTTTCAACTGCCTTCCAGCATCCCCTCTATTTCCTTGCTATTCCCCTGCTATTTCCTTGTCAAGTGTACTTAAAAACCTGATTCTATTAACAAATCCATCAGCCCAAGCTCAAGCTCACCTTCGATACAGGTCTAGGTTACCTGTGTGCCTGGAGCAAACAGTGCAATGTCTTCCTTGGTGTGTGACCTCAGCTAGATCCAGTGGTGGTGAAGTATAAACAGCTGGAGGATTTACTTTTGAGGATCTTACATGGATCAAATTATAAACAGTGTTGAAAGCAAACATTTTGCTTGGAATCTACTCAACTGAAGTGGAAAGGTAAGTTTCTTTTATGCCTTTCAAAGATTTGGAGAGCACCAAGGATTTGTGGATAGCTCTATCCTGAAAATAGTCTCTAGTTTTCTACTTTTACTCACAAGGCAGTGCCTGACCACAGTATCTTTGGGGAGTTCAGGTTCTCATCTAAGAAGACCAGCATTTTTGCAAAACTATTTTTCATTAGTGTGCTAACACCCACACTTTGTGTGGATGATGGCAACAGCTATTTTTGTCATATGATCTTGGGATCTCACCCTTCTCACCATCCTAAACAGCAAATCAAATGGACTCCAGGGATTTCTTTAATGACAAAGGACAAAGTCTTCCATTCAATTCCAGATTACATTCCAAGCATGAAAATGCATCTATTTTAAACAAGAAAATGAATATTAGCTTTCATTTACTGTTTAGAATGAAAGACATTTTCAGCTTTATTTCATACTGACATTAAGAGACACTGATGTCAGATTATACACGAGGTTGAGGACAAAAGACTAAAATTAAATAAGGGGTAATTGAAAGGGTAAAATATGTAAATACGAGGATTTCAGAAGTGTTCTAGAGTTTTTGGCTATATTTGGAAAGAATAAGTGAATGAAGGGTATGTTTGGAAGGTCAGTTTCCAAATGGTTTGAGGCTTCCAGGGGCTGGATGCCCTGTTCTGACCTTATGTGCATGAGGAAGAATTTGAAAGGGGTGAAGGATATCAGTACTGGAAGCAGGAGGGACCAAAAGGTCAATGTAACCCACTCGAAACTATTCGCATAGCTGTCCTCTCCAGTATCTCTCATACTATTCATATTTTCACAGTGATGACTAGATTAGAAGGTTGTTCTAGTAACTGAAAAAAATACAAATAGAAGGTCTGTGCAAGCAAGGGAATAAGTAGTTTCAATGAGTCAACATCTATTTCCAATATTCTCATTTCATTCCAGATGTCAACTTTCTGCAGTCTTTTTGGGATCCTGACGCCTAAGAGGATTTATGTCTAGACTGTGAGATGTCCCTGTCACAATGTTATGAGGAAGTGAAGACAGATCTTTCTCATATCTTGTCCAAGGCAGCTGGGATAAATGAACATTTTCAGGAACAGAGACATCAGGGTCCAATCTAGGGAAGAAAGTGGCCTAGGAAGGGGTGGGAAGTTTCCACCACAAACTTAGGAAAGAGGAATAGGTTGAACAGGAATCTCAGGATTTAGCAGTAGTGGGATGTATTAGAAAGTTCTAGGGGATGGGGTCAAGGTGGGGCATAGTGAGCAAAATTAAAACACATATAGAACTTTCTAGGAATTAAAAATGGAGGGATAACAGATATATTGAAGGATATTACCATACTCCAGGCTTTTCCTGGAGGAGGCAGCTCCTGTGCGTTCTGCTTTCCCATTCAGACAGACACATCATAGATAAAGTCTCCCCATAAGAGAACCTACGCCTGACTCTTGACAGAACAGATAGTTTTATCTTCTTGCTGTCAGAGGGTATTAGACATTAGAATAGTTCAAACTTTACAAACACTGAGGATAACAGGATATCAAGATCATTTCCTGAATACCTGAACCTAGAGTGGTGTCATTCCGCAATGCAGGCCACTATCCAGAAGGACAAGAATGGTATCTCTAAAGAAGCTCATATTTTCAACTGGCATATACTTCATTAAAACTTCCTCACCTGATTTCGGATCTAGCAACCTGCCATCTCATTTATTTCCTCTGTGATTCTGAATACTATCTTAAGAATACTACTTAAAGAAAGAACAATCTAAAACAACCAATCAGAGACCATCTGTAGTTAAATGCGTTGCGCTGGGTTTGGCACCCAGGGGAAGCTGGGCCAATGCCTTGTATTCTCTGAAGTCTAGTCTGAAACCAAATTCTGGACTCAACTAATTAACACAGTTTGCAGTTAACTAGAAAGGTAAACAGGGGAGTATTTGAAATTTCTGAATTGGAGCAATTATTTAAAGCCTAAAAGAGAATTTTATTAGGCTGGTTGGGACTGGAGAAGGAAGAATAAGAAAAGGATTTTTAAATCTCTCTCTCCATATATATATATATATATATTCTAATATTTGTTGAGGATTTTTGCATCTATGTAATTTTCTTTTCTTGTAGTGTCTTTGGTTTTGGAATCATAATGCTGGCCTTAAAAAATGAATTTGGAAGTGTTCACTCCTCTTCTATGTTTTGGGAAGAGTTTGAAAAGAATTGTCATTAATTCCTTAAATGTCTGGTAAAATTCACTAGTGAAATCATCTGGTATTGGACTTTTTTTTGTTGACTAGTTTTTTTGTGTCCAGCTTCAACATTTGGAATTTAAGCAACATACCTTTTTTAGTTGGATATAATTGATATGTAACATATTTTTTCAGGTGTACAGCATAATGATTCAATATTTGTATATATTATGAAATGATCACCACAGTAATCTCACTATACATAGCTATAACAATGTTTCTCCTTGAGAATTTTTAAAATCTATTCTCTGTAACTTTGGAATATATAATAAAGCATTTTTAATAAGATTTTATTTATTCATTCATGAGCATGAGAGAGACAGAGGAAGAGGCAGAGGGAGACGCAGGCTCCACAAGAAGCAGGGAGCCCGATGTGGGACTCAGTCCCAGGACCCTGGCATCATGACTTGAGCTGAAGGCAGGCGCTTAACCATCTGAGCCACCCAGGTGCCCATGGTATTCTTAATTATAGTCACCAGGCTGTACATTACATCCCCAAGATCTATGTATTTTATCTCTGGAAGTTTGTACCTTTTGACCACCTTCACCTGTTTTGCCCATTTTCTACTCCCTGGCCTCTGGCAACCACCAATCTGCTCTCTATATCTATGAGGTTTTTTTTAAAAATAGAAATATATTTGACAGATAACATTGTGTAAGTTTAGATGTATAATATATTAATTTGATACATTTGTATAATATGATTGCCATTATAGTGATAATTTGCACCTCTGTCACAGTACGTAATTATAATTTCTTTTTAGTGTTTGGAATAATTAGGTTTAAGTGTCTAAGCAAGTTTGATGATTATAGTACAATATTGTTGTTTATATTTACTGTGCTGTGCATTAGATCACTAGGATTTATTTACTATTTGTTGGAAGGTTTTATCTTTAATTTTTCTTTTTTTTTTTTTTTAAAGTAGGCTCCATGCCCAACATGGGGTTTAAACAAATGACCCTGAGATCAAGAGTCACATGTTTTACCAACTGAGCCAGCCAGGCACTCCTCATGTTTTATCTTTATTTATTTATTTATGTTTATTTATTTATTTATTTTAAAAAGATTTTATTTATTTGACAGACAGAGGTCACAAGTAGGCAGAGAGGCAGGCAGAGAGAGAGGAGGAAGCCCTTGATGTGGGGCTTCATCCCAGGACCCTGGGATCAAGACCTGAGCCCAAGGCAGAGGCTTTAACCCACTGAGCCACCCAGGTGCCCCCATGATGTATCTTCAAACAACATCTGTCTTATCTCCCCATCTCCCATTTTCTGGCAATCATCATTTACTCTCTTTTTTGTGTGTGACTTTTTAAGATTCTATATATAAGTGGTATCATACAGTACCTGTCTTTCTATTTCTGACTTATCTCACTTAACATAAAGTGCTCAAGAGGCATTTATGTTGTTACAAATGGTACGATGTCCTTTCTTATGGCTGGATAATATTCCATTGTATACATACACAACATATTCCTTATCCATTTCTTTTTTTTTTTAAGATTCTATTTATTTATTTGCAAGAGAGAGAGAGAACACGTGAGAGGCAGAGGGAGAGGGAGAAGCAGATACCCCACTGAGCAGAGAGCCAGACATGGAGCTCAATCCCAGGGCCCCGGGATCATGACCTGGGCTGAAGGTGGATGCCTAACCAACTGAGCCACCCAGGTGCCCCTATCCATTTATTCCTTGATGGACACTTAGATTATTCCCATATCTTAACTATTGTGAATAATGCTGCAGTAAACGTAAGATTGCATATATCTCTTTGATATCCTATATTCATTTCCTTTAGGTAGATACCTAGAAGTGGAATTGTTGGATTATATGGTAGATCCATTCTTAATTTTTTTGAGAAACCTCATATTGTTTTCCATAGTGGCTAAACCAGTTCATATTCTCATAACATAAATACCCTACATTTGGTAATAGCTACCAAAAATGACATGAAACACCCTTTTCAAGGCCTAGTAAGAGATAGCAGAACCTGTGATGCTACTACTAGTTATCATCAGCCCTCTCCTTTCCCTGGCTGTACACAAAGTTAGGGATTGGAACAAATTGGGGACAGGTGTTCATTTCATTGGCCTTATTGGGAATTTAGTGTTTGTGGTGAGAAGTTATTTCCTTCTTTTCTCATAGGGGAAAGTAAGATTGCTTTTCTTTTGTAGAATCCAAATAAATGGGGTCCTAAGAGAAGAGCTCACAAAAACAGGAAATGCCTGGAAGCAGAATAGACTGAGATCTCATTCCTCTGTTAGAATCTACTTCAGCAGTAGACTTGCTGATCTTTCTTCTGTTCCTCTCTGAGCCATAGAGAGAAGAATTGGGAAAGGTGACAGATGAGAAGGGTGTGGGGTGGGTGTGAAGGGTCTGGGGTGTGTGGAAATACAGCAGCCAGCCTACCCACTCTTTGGTATGGCAAGGATGATGCATGAATTTCCTTGGTTGGGGGCATGTGGGGAGTCAATTTGTCATCCTGGTAGATAGCTGACTTTGGACTCTAATTCTTACAACTAAAGTTGTTTTTAGGGGAGGATCCCTCAACAGCAAGAGGCTGTGGAGTGCTGCTAGTATAGGAAAAGAGGCAGGAGAGAGTAGAATAAATAGGAATCAAGTCTTCTGAGTCAGTGAACTGTGCACTGAGGAGGATCAGTGGGATCTTAAAAAGAGCTCCAATGTGCCTCCACCTGAGTTGGTTTGTATAATGGCTGTCCTGAGGTCATTCTTTCGGTCAGTCACTGCTAACTCGAAAACAAGCGACAGTCAACAGTAAGAAAATAACAACAGGGCAAATTACAGAAAGTCATTTGTTTTGTTCCCTCTCTTTTTTTGTCCCCCAGACTGGGGAAATTGGCCTTGAAGACGTGGTAGAGGGGATGTGTTTGCGCCAGATTAGGCCTCTTCAGAACAGTGAGATCCCAGCTCAAACCTGCATTTGGGGAAGGAGAGGAGTGAGACTTCAGTGAAATATATGTCTTAAGTTAGAATATACATATATTAAACAAAGTGATATAGAACATTAAGGTTCTGCTGATATGTCTTTTAATGTAAGAAAATGGAGATTATACAGCCAGTTGAATTAAGTAACTGGAAAAAAAACCAGTTTCATGTGTATTTGCCATGGAGTTGAGACTTCTCAATAAATGTATTACATTAAAATCTTTTTTTAGATGATTTTATTTATTTATTTAACAGAGAGATAGCACAAGTAGGCAGAGCAGCAGGCAGAGGGAGAGGGAGAAGCGGGCTCTCCGTGGAGCAGGGAGCCTGATGTGGGACTCAATCCCAGGACCCTGGGATCATGACCTGAGCCAAAGGCAACCACTTAACCAACTGAGCCACCCAGGCACCCTACATTAAAATCTTTATGTACAAGAGGCATTAGAAGAAAATATACCTAAGTATGGATGATGGAATTATTTTTTGATAATTATCATCTTTTCTTTAACATAACTGTTTTCTTATTGCAACTTAAAAATTAGAAATAAAAATGTATTAACATGTGATTCGTTACCTGATATATTTTGTGATAACATATGTTTATGAAAAAATAAAGTAAAATGGAATGACAGTGTTTTAACCTATTAATCAAAATTAATCAAAATTGGGACCATTACCGGAACTGAAGGCAGAAGCTTAACCAACTGCACCACCCAGGTGCTCCAAGAAAGAATTCTCGAGACATTCTATGGTGCAACTTAGTAAGTTTATTTAAGTAGCACTGGAACAGGACCTGTAGACAGAAAGAGCTGCACTTGCTGTGTGAGGCTGGTAGTTATTATTATTTTAAAATTCAATTGGCCAATATTTAGTACATCATTAGTTTCAGATGTAGTGTTCAATAATTCATCAGTTGCCTATAACACCCACTGCTCATCACATCTTGTGCCTGCCTTAATGCTTATCACCCAATTACACCATTCTCCCACCCCCCATCCCTCCAGCAACCCTAAGTTTGTTTCCTATAGTTAAGAGTTTTTCATGGTTTTTCTCCCTGTCTGATGACTTCCCATTCAGTTTTTCCTCCCTTTTCCTATGATTCTCTGCACTGTTTCTTATATTTCACATATAAGTGAAACCATATGATAATTGTCTTTCTCTGATTGACTTATTTTGCTTGGCATAATACTCTCCAGTTCCATCCATGTCAATGTAAATGGTAAGTATTCATCCTTTTTAATACCTGAGTAACATTCCACTGTATATATGTACCACATCTTCTTTATCCATTCCTCTGTTGATGGACATCTGGGCTCTTTCCATATTTTGGCTATTGCTGACATTGCTGCTATGAACATTGGAGTGCAGGTGCCTCTTCAGGTCACTACATCTGTATCTTTGGGGTAAATACCCAGTAGTGCAATTGCTGGTAAGATAGATCTATTTTCAACATTTTGAGGAACCTCTATGCTGTTTTTCAGAGTGGCTGCACCAGCTTGCATTCTCCCCAACAGTATAGGAGGGTTACCCTTTCTCTGCATCCTCATCAGCATTTGTTGTTTCCTGATTTGTTAATTTTAGCCATTCTGACTGGTGTGAGGTGGTATCTCATTGTGGTTTTGATTTGTATTTCCCTGATACTGAGTGATATGGAACATTTTTTCATGTGTCTTTTGATCATTTATATGTCTACTTTGGAAAAATGTCTGTTCATGTCTTCTGCCCATTTCTTGACTGCATTATTTGATTTTTGGGTGATGAGTTTGATAAGTTCTTTATAGATCTTGGATATCAGCCCTTTACCTGGTATGTCATTTGCAAATGTCTTCTCCCATTATGTAGGTTGTCTTACCCAGAAATGGACCCTCAACTCTATGGCCAACTAATCTTCGACAAAGCAAGAAAGAGTATCTGATGGAAAAAGGACAGTCTCCTTAATCTCATGAAACAAACTGAGGGTTGCGGGAGCCAGGTAGGGTGGCTGGGTTAGACACTGGGGACGGCATGTGCTACTGTGAGTGCTGTGCTGATGATTCACAGACCTGTACCCTGGGGCAAGTAATACATTATATGTTAACAAAAAGAAAAAAGAAAAAGAAAAAGGACAGTCTCTTCAATAATTGGTGCTGGGAAAATTGGACAGCCACATGCAGAAGAATGAACCTGGACCATTTCCTTACACCACACACGACGATAAACTCAAAATGGATGAAAGACCTCAATGTGAGACAGGAATCCATCAAAATCTTAGAGGAGAACACAGGCAGCAACCTCTGTGACCTTGCCCACAACAACTTCTTACTAGACATGCTTCCAAAGACAAAAGAAAGAATGAACTATTGGGACTTCATTAAGATAAAAAGCTTCTGCACAACAAAGGAAGCAGTCAAGAAAACTAAAAGGCTGGTGGTTATCTGCTTAATCAAAGAGAAGGGGGACTGCAGGGAGTATCAGATTACAAAAGTTTCCTCACATTTGTTTGAATCTGTACTCCTAAAACTACTTTTGCAACATTCTTTCGGTGCTTATCATTAGTTCAATAGTAACTATCAGTGAGATATGAAGGCAGTTGTGAAACCCTTAAAGAATGTAGCAACCTGGGGTGCCTGGGTGGCTCAGTGGGTTAAAGCCTCTGCCTCTGGTTCAGATCATGATTCCAGGGTCCTGGGATCGAGCCCTGCATCGGGTTTCCCGCTCATCGGGGAGCCTGCTTCCTCCTCTCTCTCTCTCTCTCTGCCTGCCTCTCTGCCTACTTGTGATCTCTGTCAAATAAATAAATAAAAATCTTAAAAAAAAAAGAATGTAGCAACCAGCATGTGTTTGATCCTTACTGAAACTATGCAAACTGTAAGTCCTTCTTCCTGACTAAGGGTCAACATTTTCCTGCTTCTGTCCCTCATCAATAACAAGTATTTTAGGAGTGTCATTATTGTTAGACAGAAAAGAACATTGAACAAGTATAAGTTATCACACTTAAAACAATCTATTTTGAGGAAAATCATAAATAGTATAGAAAAATTTCTCAGAAGATACAAATTTGGTGAATTATATAACACATACTGTGTATTTCATAATGCATGCTAGAATATATGAAAAGGAAATTACTCCAAAACAATTGACTAGAACCCCTTGAATTCCCCAAGTAGGCTAAGTGGAAAAAACAAAGCTTGAAGGAGGTTAATTGTTGCAGAGGGCTGCATTTTCCTGTTTAACCCTAGAAGGGGTGACATTTTCCCTCGTTTTGAAACTCTCAAGTAACAGAATCAATAGAGTTCTTTGTATTACCCAAATCACTGACCTGCCGATGGTGCTGCCCTGAATTTTAGTGCTTTTGTTTATCTGCAAGGGCTTCTTCATTAAAGCACCAAGGCCCCCACAGACCCCAAGTTTATAACTTTTCATTCCCTGAGATTCAACAGTTTTTGGTGAAATCTTATGGTTTTCATGCCTTTCTGTACATTTAATCCTAAAAAATAATCCAGTACACACACATTGTTTTATTCAGTGTCAATGAAACAGTAATACAGTGTCAATGAAACAGGAATAAATTATGATTAAAACGTTTAATCAAGACGACTATATATTCCATTGATCAGCCTTTGAGCAGGATTTAATCTGAACCACCTTCTCCTACCCTCGCCCTACCCTCAAGATATCTGTGTGGCTTGGGGCACCTGGGAGGCTCGGTGGGTTGGGCCTCCGCCTTCGGCTCAGGTCATGATCCCAGGGTCCTGGGATCGAGCCCCGCATCGGGCTCTCTCTCAGTGGGGAGCCTGCTTCCCCCTCTCTCTCTGCCTCCCTCTCTGCCTACTTGTGATCTCCTGTCTATCAAATAAATAAATAAAAATCTTAAAAAAAAAGATACCTGTGTGGCTCTTTCTTAAGCTCTTCTGTGGTGTCTTTTAGCATCTAAAACAACGGGCCATCAGAAAGATTGTAGTATCAACTCAACAGATATCCTGAAGCCTGTAGTTCTTTCCTTATTGATCATCTCTTTGTTGCTTGCTACCTGTGCCATTACAAACATTTTCCCAAGGTTCTTTTCAGAGCTGCTTTTTTTTTCTTTGTTTTTCAGGCTGTAGATGAGGGGATTCACTAGAGGAGTGACCACACCATATTGTATAGAGAAGATCAGGTCCAGATCCTGAGGTTGGCATTAGATGACGGGGGAAAGCCGAGTCATAGAAGAAGCTCACTGCAGTGAGGTGGGAGGAGAAAGTGGGGAAGGCCCTGCTTCTGCCTGTGGTGGAGCTGATGCTCAGGATGGTGGAGACAATGTGCACATAGGAGATGAAGATCAGGAAGAATGTACCAAAATCATGTAGGAGTGTGAAACAGACCAGGACAGTGAGGTTGGCAGAGACATCAGAGCAGGACAAAAGGAAGAGGGAGGGCAGCTCACAGCTGTAGTGATGGATGGTATGGGCCACACAGAAGTTCAAGTTCATAGCCAGGAAGATGTTGATAAGTTTATCCAGGAAACACAGGGTCCATGAAGCCCATAACAGCTTCATACACAGCTGGCTGCTCACTGTAGAGCAGAGGGTGACAGATGGCGGCATAGCAGTCATAGGCCATGGCAGAGAGCAGTAAAATTTCTTTTCTTGCAAAGTCAACTGCAAAGAAGACTCGAGTCAGGCATCCCTCTATTGAAATGATTTCCTATTTATTTATTTATTTTTAAGATATTATTTATTTATTTGAGAGAGAGACAGTGAGAGACAACATGAGAGAGGAGAAGGTCAGAGGGAGAAGCAGACTCCCTGTGGAGCTGGGAGCCCAATTTGGGACTCAATCCTGGGACTCTGGGATCATGACCTGAGCTGAAGACAGTTGCTTAACCAACTGAGCCACCCAGGCATCCCGATTTTTCCTTTTAGACAGGAGGTTCTCCTGAAGCTTGGACATAGTGACTGAAGAAAAGCAAAGATACAGGAAGGAGAGGTGACTCAGGAAGAAGTATATGGGTGTGTGGAGGTGAAAATCAGTTCTGATCACCAGCAGCAACGGCGGGTTCCCCACTAGGGTCAGGAGGTAAATCCCCAGGAAGAACGCAAAGAGCAGTACCTGGACATTGAGGTCCGCAGGCAGCCCAAGAAGGATAAAATCAGTGATTCTGCTGTGGTTTCTCAAGGCCATTTAGAGAGCATGTTTCCTAGAAATAAATATAGAATGGACTCAAAACTTGTCTTGATTACAGTTACAGAGTTAAGGACCCTCTTTTAGGTATACGCTCCTAATTATTGTTTCACATATGCCTTTATTGACTATCTAGAATCCCTTCTTCCCCATCTGGTATTTGGTTTCAAACTCACTGTGATATTTCCATATAGCTGTTAATTTACTTTAAAGCCTGTAGAGGAAATTTGCGATTTTGTTCAGATCTAGTCCATGATCAGTTTTTTCTGTGTCCTTCAACTGGACACTGTTTTATTAGCAGTGTTCTGGGCATATTTTATACATTGTAGCAGAGTCGCTAAGGGGCTGTTTCAGCATTTATTTTCTCTTCTCCATTTTCCAACCTGTTCTTGCCCCATTTCAAAACCCTCCTAAGATTCATAATAGCTTAATAGTATCATTTTGTCTTTCCATAGCTTTTTATCACTGATAATACACATTAACATATAATGTTGATCTTTTGGGACAAGATTAAAAGATGATTGTGTGTGTGTGTGTGTGTGTGTGTGTGTGTATTTTTAAAAAGAAAACAGAGGTTCCCTATGGCATCGCTTAGCTTAAGACCTCATGTCAGTATGCCAACACTTAATACATAACCTAACTCCTAATTGCAGTTTCTACTTCCCAGAAAGGTAAACTTCAGCCAGTCAGCATGGAAATTTCTTGGTCAACACTAAGAAATTTACTGGTAGCCCTCTTCTGTTCTCTTTAGGAAGGCAACTTTGCCTAAAACAATGGACTCTTTCCTAATAATTTCCTTTTTTCCACTTTCTGTCTACCTTTGAAAAACCTTCCCTTTGGGGCTCCCCTCTACATCCTAGAGAGAATGTTGCCTGATTCATGAATCAATTAATAAAACCAATTAGATCTTTAAAATTTACTCAGTTGATTTTTGTTATTTAAATATATGTGTGCATGTGTGTGTATATATTACACAGATATCAAGAATACATTATACATATACATATCAAAGCACATTAAAGTTACTGAATAAAAACAAATCTGGTATCTTAGCGGAGTGTGGTGTGGTAGCTTAGAGAAAATGCTTTTGGGTATGCAGATTGTGTAATAAAACGTTTTCTTTGCATAGTATGCATGAGGTAGTGAGCTATTCCATTCAAGTGTGTACTCTTCAAAATTTTGTTGACATATTAATTCCTATTGTGCTTTTGTGAACTGCAGGATAAGAGATAGTCATGAACACCTAAAGGTTCCTTAGTGACTCTGCTGGGGTTGTTATATTGTTATCTTGGATATAATCCAGTCAAGACCAACTATTTCTAGTACTCAAGCAAGAAGCAAACAGGAAAATATGTTGAAGATGATACAGAATGTTGAAATGGGCTGAAACACGTTTGCCTTATATGAAAATCCAAAGTTTGATCGTTATAGCTGGAAAGAGAATGTTTTCCAAGAAGAATTGATAATTGGCAAAAATGGCTTAGACAAATATCCTTTAGGTAGAAAGTCAGTGGAGTTCTGCAGAGGGTGGTTTGAGGGCACCAGGTGGGCACATAAAGAAGGGGCATAAAGAAGTGGGAGGCATGAAGACAGACAAGAAGGACCACAGGGCTTATGGTCCTCCAAAGTGGAAAGAGGTTATCATAGACCTTGTATAGGGACATATTTCTCTATTTTGGTTTCATTTTAAATTCAGGGCAGAAGTCTTTCTTCATGATCAGTCCCAGGCGCTGATGCAGTGAATTCCCTACATCCATACATATTCTGGGAAAAACAGATGTTCTGTTTTTCAGAACAGCTTCTGAAAGTTGACAGCTTCTCAGTGATCTCCCTCTCCAAACTGAATCCTTCCCCATCTCTACGTAGCACTATTTGCTCATACTGGGTCCTCTCCCTTTCCCCACCTCTCCTCTCTGCTCTCCTCATCATTCTAGCTTTACTCCCTTTTATGCCCTGTTTTTATAGTAGGAGTGTTTTGTTTATATGTTTACTTGCTGTGAAAGGCAGAATTCTAAAGATGGCCATTTAAGATTCCTGCTCCGTAGTTCTTCAAACATGAATCTAGGGACTGCTGTGAAGGGATTCTGTAGATGTAATGAAAGTCCCAAATCAGTTGACCTTAAAATACAAGATTATACAGGTGGGCCTAATCAGCTCTTTAGAAGCAGAGAATTTTCTGCAGATGGTAGAAGAAGGGGACATGAGGGAGATTCAGAAAGTAAGAAGTAGGTGATACATTGTTTTGAAAATGGAGAGGACCATGTGAGAAGTGAAGGGGCCTCAACAAGGAGAAAATGATCCCCATTCAACAGCCAGCAAGGAAACAGGGTCCTCACACCTACATTTTCAAGGGATCAAATTCTGTCAACAATCGGAACCTCCAGAGCCTGTGGAGAAGAGCCCAAGTGAGTCAGCACTTTGATTTTGGTCTTGTGAGACCCTAAACAGAGAACTCAGTGGCATTTGCTTCACTTTCTGACCTAGAGAACTTCAAGGTAATAAATGGATGTTATTTTAATTTGCTGAGGTTTTGGTAACTTTTCATGGAAATAACAGAAAGCAATAGAGACTAGTATACCTAGTAAATTGTGACATCATTCTGTTGGCCACATTTTCTATTTCTGCCTATTTCCAGAGACCTTACCACAATCTGTGACCCTTTCTTCCACCTCATAAACCCTAAGTCTTTGTTTCCCTTTTCTAGAGACCCATAATCTACTATTCCTATGAAATCTTTCCCTAGACACATTAATTCAAATTAAACATTCAGGACACAAAATATTTCAGGGTTTATCCTATTTGAATGATTTTAAAAAATGTGAATCATGAATTGACGTGTTGTTAAGTAAATATATGAAGCTGAGAAAGTTTTCTGACTTATGTGCTCCGTGTCTAAATAGGATTAATTCTGAGCCATAGAAAACAAAATAGCTTCTAGCACTTTCCTTGATAATTTTTAAAAAGGGAGACTCAGCAATGCACATTGTAACAGGCGACAAAACAGGAAATCAGGAACTTAATGTCAAACATGATATTTCTTGCTGCAGTTCTATTTTATGTTTATTTCATGTTATATCTCTTCTGTGCCCAGACATTGTAAATATTTTATCATCATTCTTCTCAGAGCTTCTTTCACCTCCTTGTTCTTCCAGCTGTAGATGAGTGGATTCACCAGGGGAGTGATTACACTATACTGTATGGAAAGGATCAACTCCAGAGGTGAGCCTGAGGTTGGCATGAGATAGCGAACAATGGCTGAGCCGTAGAACAGTGTCACTGCAGTGAGGTGGGAGGAGCAGGTGGAGAAAGCTTTGCTTCTGCCTGTGGTGGAGCTGATGCTCAGGATGGTGGAGAGAATGCGAACATAAGAGAAGAAGATCAGGAGGCAGGTACCAATGGCATGCAGGAGGGCAGAGCAGAGTAGCACTGCAGAGTTGGTGGAGACATCAGAGCAGGAGAGAGGGAAGAGGGAAGGCAGCTCACAGGAGTAGTGGTGGATGGTTTGAACCTCACAGAAGTCCATATTCAAAACCAGGAGGATGTTCACGAGTGCATCCAGAAAGGCCACGACCCAAGAGCTCCATACCAATCTCTCGCATAGCTGTTTATTCATTACCTGTCCATAGAGCAGAGGGTGGCAGATGGCAGCATAGCGGTCATAAGCCATTACTGAGAGCAGGCAAGCCTCAATCCCTGTAGTGGCAAACACAAAGAAGACCTGAACCAGGCAGCCCTCTACTGAGATGGCTTTCCTCTGAGACAGGAGGTTCTCCAGCAGCTTGGGCACGGTGACTGAAGAATAGAAGAGGTCTTGGAAGGAGAGATGGCTCAGGAAGAAGTACATGGGTGTGTGGAGGTTGGAATCTGTATGGATCACAAGTATTATCAGCAGGTTCCCCAGCAGAGTGAGAAGGTAAATTATCAGGAACAGAAAAAAGAGCAGAACCTGGACATGGGGGTCAGCAGACAGCCCAAGAAGGATGAACTCTGTGATGCTGCTGTGATTCATTGAGGCCATTTATGGTCACAGTTCTTTAGAGAAAAATTAGGAAGAGGATTGAAATCTCTTCCAGTTTCCAGAAGGCATAACTCTTTGCTATTTATTCCTTATATCTTTCCCTATATATTCCTTCCTGCCTGGTCTGATCTCCATTTTCAATAGCCCTCACACCTGCCTTCAGTAGTTCCATGGAGTCCTTCTCCTTTCTGGCTCTCTGCTGTGCTGTCTCTGAGCTCTGGATCAGCCCCACTGGGGACTTTTCCATAATAAAGCTAATATGCAAGGGTATGATTGACTCTGCAGGCCTACCAGAGAACTTCCCCATGACTAAATTACACAATCCTTTAGCTGGGTCCTTGTATTCCACCACATTTATCATCTTTTAGGAATTCCAGCAGATATCCTGAGGAGGATGAGGCAGATCTTGGCTCACCTCTATTACCTCATCTTTATTCCCTTCTTCAAAACTCTCCATGGTTCATTAATTAATTAATTAATTAACAGTAATGCTAATTATGTTAATGCTAATAATGCTAATTAACAATAGCAGAGTTGTGTTTGTGTAGCAGTTTGTCTTGCACAAATGACTTCAACCCATATTTTCCACTGTGTGTGTGTGTGTGTGTGTGTGTGTTTGTACAGAGGATATTGAAACAAGAGACTGAACTCATTTCATAGGTGAGCACGGTGATCCTAGAACTTGTCTAGATCCCTACACCAATCAGTTCTTTGAACAACAAGGAACTGAATGCTGCATTTGGTTGTAGGATAAGAGATTGTCTGCTATATAACCTGCTTAGAGAAAAAGCCAAACTCCCTGGTTTGGATTTCAAAGCATTAATCACTCAAGGTTCTCTAGATGCTCTACTGCTGAGGTCAGATAGCTTTGCTTGTTCCCCATCACTCCTGTTTTCTCTCATTTGATTTAGGCTGATGTATTTTGTGTTCCTATTAATTGATTTACATCTTAAATACCTTGGAATTCCCACCTTATATATCACCTATTCCATGAGTTCTTCTTTGATTATTCACTTCTCCATTCTCACATAAATCTCTGAGAAAATCATCATGAATCACATTTTTGCAGATGATGAAAATAAACCTAAATAAGCTAATTCAAGATTCTAATTAATCTCTAATCTAAGATCTTAAAACTTCATCTGCTTCCCTTTTCTGTGTAATATTTCATCAACACACCGTAAGCTTTGCCATTTTTTTGTATTCCTAGTTTGAGTATTATTTCTTGTGTCTACAATGGGAATGCAGTTTCATGGAGGGTGGGAATGATTTTCTAACTCACCCCCCCATCAATATCTAATAGACCTTAGTAAATCATTGTTAACTAATCCTAACAAAAATTGTTTGTTAAGACTAACAAAAAATTGTTTGTTAAACAAAAATTGTTTGTTAACTAATCTTAACAAAAATTAAGAAAACTGAACAGATTATGTAGTAAAAACTCTTGGAGATTATCTACATGTCTAGAGAGCCAACTTCAAGTTGTAGTCAAGGGCAAAGCTTTAAGGGGGCCTGGAATTAGAAGAGAAAGGGAAGAGGTGGAGTACTTACCTCCTTTTTGCTATAACAGACTGACAGAGGCCTTATTCTTTTTGAAATTGCGAAAACCTACAGATCTCTGCTTCAGAGAGATCACCCTACACTTTGTTTAAATGTACAAAATCCATCCATCCATCCATCCATGTTATTGAATAAACATTTTTGAGTGTCTGTTTACTGTAAGGTACTGTGTTGTACATGCAGTTGAAGACAATTCTCCATTGCATTTTTCTTGACTCTTGCATGAATGCACTTACCTGAGCATTATCTGGGTTTAACTAATCCCCCTAGGCTGTTTCTTCCTCATCAGATGCAACCTGTGGTTGTACATTTGGACTCAACCTTTCTTCGGATCCTCATGAGTGCTTTACTACCTGTTAGAGTATTCTAATCTGCCTCTTGAACTCCGAATCTTTCCTGGGATCTCTACCTTTTATGTCTACCACACAAATCTAATCTTGATGCATCTCGTAGGACTTTCAATAAAAGGTATAATCTTGCTCAGAAGGTAAGTTTCCCAGTCTTTGAACTTCCTCTCTACCTTATTCCACCCCTGCTACCAGGCCTATCAAATATACACCTTCCAAACTCTGAGCCCTATTTAGAATATGTATCTGAATTATCTATGAGTTCTGTCCAGGGTGTAATCTGTAGTCCAGAGGGTTGGCCCAAACTAATGAAGATTCAGCAATGAAGAATAAGTACCTGCAAAAGTCAGTTTTATCTTTGAGTCCATAAAACTCTTAAAATATTTTTTGACACATTGCTTTTTATAAATCTATTATCTAACTTAAACCTATTCAACAAAAATGCCAATAAATTTTACAAATCATAGTTTGTGTCTTTTAAAAACTAGGAACATAATATAATTATTTTCTGATAACAATACTAAATCTGAGTTGTATGAGCTGTTAACTTGTAATTTGTTTTAATGTTTAGCTTAAAATAAAGCCAAAACCAACCACATTCTAATATATGTCACACAAGTTTCTCAGAGTTGCCCTTTTCCTCACTCTATGTCAGTATTTTTGTTTCTTCACCGAATGTAGCCATATCAGGTGTTAAGTTACTCATTCTAAACTGTCCTATCCTGCTCATTTTAGGAGTCATGTTGGAAAGAAAGCTGAAGAAATTTATTATCCCCCAGCAAGTCCATAAAATACCTTTTCAAAAAAAATATTTTATTTATTTATTTGAGAGAGAGAGAGAGTGAGAGTGTGCACAAGTGGGGGAGGGTCAGAGGCAGAGGGAAAAGCAGACTCTCTGCTGAGCAGGGACCTCCCCACCCCTGGAAAAGGCAAATGCTTATATGCCTGAGCCACCTCGGTGCCTCCATAAAATAAAGTACTTTTGAAAGTGAACAACTTCTCTGGATTTTATATTAAGAAAAAACACTGTGAACAAAATTCATTCATGTCAAGACTGTGAACATATTTAAGAATCTGGAATTCAGTATTCAAATGAGAGAAATTGGCCCAGTTCTATGCTTACTCTTTATTGATCTGGTTATAAGGACCAATTCTTAGCATGAAAATACTCTAGCACCTTCAGAGGATATTAGAGAAGCTGCTCATTATGCATCCAAAACCTGAAAAATTTTATCTTGGAATGGAAACACCACAGTCTATCATGGAGACAGCTACATCATGCGACATTATGACCCACCTCACCCCAGGTTCAAAGCACAGATCTTCTGACAAATGATACCTTCCTTCAAAGTAGGACAATGTTGTTATGTTAATCTTTAAGGAAATGATAAAATGCTAATCTCAAAATTTTCTCACTTACCTCCAAGAAGAAGCACAGTGAATTCACTTCAGCCTAAAGTTTGAGTGAGTGGTTCCAGATCTAAACCTGGTTGTGAATGTAGGGAGTCATGAGGCAGTTCCTGAGAAGGGAGGGGTAGGAAGAGGAGCTCAAGGGATTCTCCCAAGGCTTTTTACCAATTTCCCTTGAACTGTACACAGAACAAAAGCAAACTCATTTAACATTCCATTCTGTTTTTTCAAAGACCATCTTAACAGAAGTAGAATATAAAGTTGAAGTCAAGTAACATCATAAATATTCACCATCTTCCTTTCTACTGAAAAAAAATTTTTTTAAAGATCTAATTTATTTATTTATTTGAGAGAGAGTGACATCACAGAGGGAAAGGGAGAAGCAGACTTGCCGCTGAGTGGAGAACCCAATGGACCCTGGGATGCCAGGATCCTGGGATCATGACCTGAGCCGAAGGCAGTTGCTTAACCCACTGAGCCCCTCAGGCACTCCTCTTCTGAAATGTCAACATTAGAGATTGCTTTTGCCAGAGTGAGTTTGTATCTAAAGTAAAATTAGACAATTTTGACAAGGGTCACACATTGAGACAGTTGTCCAGTCTTTAGATCTAATGAGACCACCAGTGTTTTCCAAGGTGACAACTAGTTAAGGACCAATAATCAAAACATGAGACTTACTTCAATAGGTGTCTGATACTTGTCCTGATATAGTTTAACTCAGAAGATATTGAGGTCTTTAATTAAATAATTGCTAAGTGAGGTTAGGAGGAGAGAAAGCTGAAATGCTTCAGTACTTACAGAAGGGACTTGACGACCAGACTGAATTGTTATAAATAGGTCTCCCATTGTTCTTTAATTATTTCAGCAGGGATCATATTGGGCATGGGTAATAACAGCAGAAAAATGAATATTCTGCACACAAAGGACTGAGGACCTGGGAAAAGAGAGGGTACCTAAGGGCCCCAATATTTTCTGCCAAAATTCATGTATTTCCCTTTCCTAATGATTAATATTATTAATTGAGCAAACATTGACCTCCTCATTACCTAATAAGAGAACTTGAGGACAAAAGCCCAGTAGAACATACTGAGAAATACAGACATAGCTTCGGGAGCGTTGACAGGCAAAGTTCTCTCCGTTGTGTGGAATTGAGGTGAGAAAGTGTAAAGAAGTGTCTCAGAGATCCAGAGAGAGAAGGCTCAATGATAGTTGTTAATAAAACTATAAATCAACTAGAAAGCATTCAGGAAAAACTTCCAAAAAAATCAGAGAAAATACTACCATATTCTAGTATCTTCTTATACAGAAGACATTTTGTAGCTCTTTTCCTAGGTAGAACTTATCTGAGTTTCCAAGAACTTACACTTCAATGAAATAACTCTAGGAAAAATAGCAACTTTTACTTTTCCAGTTGGGAATCACAGGAAGACAGAATGTCCTAGATTTAGATTGTCCTGAAGTATCGGTCATCCGTGTCTCAATTAGCCACACTAAAAAGATTTTTGAATCCTCAGTAAGTGCAGTTTGGTGAGAGATTTCTTTCAGATGGTCTCAGGCCTCGTTCCTTGGTGTCTCTTCATTTAGTTTCTCTGTGACTAAATATTGTGTTCAAGAGAGTAAATCTCAGCTCTAACTTCTCAGAAAAGCAGTTATAGTTCATGCGGTTAGTTTATTGGCTGACTGAGCCTGGGAGCTCAAGAGAAAGATGGAACAATAGCCTTTATTCCCTGGAGTTAGACCCTGAACTACATGAGCTAATTAGGGAAGTTGCATTTTCTAAGAGAGCAGGAGATGACCTCAGATGTTGGCTTCAGAACTTGACTTAGAAATCTTACTGGAAACTCTTGGGTGAGAACTCCTGGTGTTTTGTCTTTACTTCCTCCCTCTCTGCCTTCCTTCCTTCCTTCTTGACTTTTCAGCTTTATTGAGTTATAATTGAAAAATAAAATTTTATTATTTATTTATTTATATATTTTTGAAAAATAAAATTTTATATATTTAAAATGTACAGTGTGGTGATTTAACATATGTATGCTTTGTGAAATGATTACCACAATTAGATTTTTTTATAAAGATTTTATTTTTTTGAGAGAGAGAAATGGAGTGTGCATGAGTGCATGAACCTTGGTGGGTGGGAGGTGAGGGAGAGGGACAAGCAGATTCCTTGCTGAGCGGGAAGCCCACTTCAGGGCTGGATCCCAGGAACTGGCAATCATGACTTGAGCTGAAGTCAGACATATAACTGACTGGGCATCCTGACCAGGCACCCAGACCACAATCAGATTACTTAGTACACCCATCACCTGACATAGTTACATGTGTGGTGAAAATGCTTATGGTCTACTTACAGCAAATTTTAAGTACACAACAGAATATTATTAATTATAGTCATCATGCTGAACATTAGATCCCCAAAGATTATTCATCTTCTTATTTTTAAAAATTATTTATTTTTTATTACATTATGTTATTCACCATACTGTACTTCATTAGTTTTTTATATAGTGTTCCATGATCCATTCTTTGTGTATAACACCCAGTGCTCATTGCAACACATGCCCTCCTTAATACCCATCACTAGGCCTACACATTCCCCCACCTCCCTCCCCTCTGAAACCCTCAGTTTGTTTCCTGGAGTCCTGGAGTCCATAGTCTCTCATGGTTCATTCCCCCCACCCTGATTACCCCCGCTTCATTTTCTCCTTCCTTCTCCTAATGTCCTGCATGCTATTCTTTATGTTCCACATGATAATTGTCTTTCTCTGCTTGACTTATTTCACTTAGCATAATCCCCTCCAGTTCCATAAAGTCAATGCAAATGATGGGTATTCATCCTTTCTGATGGCTGAGTAATATTCCATTGTGTACATGAGCCACATCTTCTTTATCCATTCATCTGTTGAAAGGCATCTCAACTCCCACAGTTTGGCTATTGTGGACATTGCTGCTATGAACACTGGGGTGCATGTGCTATTTATCTTTTTTAAAAAATTGTTTTAAATTAAAAAAAATTATTTATTTATTTATTTATTTATTTATTTATTTATTTATTTATTTTAGAGAGAAAGCATGAGAAGGGAGGAGCAGAGGGAGAAGAAGAAAGAGAATGCTAAGCAGGCTCCATGCTCAGTGTGGAGCTTGATGTGAAGCTCCATCTCATGATACTGAGATCATGACCTGAGCTGAAATCAAGAATTGGGCACTTAGCAGACACAGCCATCCTGTTGCCTAGAGAGCTTAGTCATCTTATAACTGAAGGCTTGCACACTTTGACTAGTGTCTTCTCATCTTCCCATCCCCAACCCCTGGTGAGCACCATTTATCATTCTATTCTTTGCTTCTCTGCATTTGGTATTTATTTATGTATGTATGTATGTATGTATGTATGTATGTATGTCCATATATTAGTGAGATCATAAAATATTTGTCTTTTTAATTTCATTTAGTATATTGTCCTTTAGATTCATCTATGTTTTTGCAAATGGCAGGATCTCCTTCTTTCTCATGGCATGTATTCTGCTGCATATATATACACATCTTTATCCATTCATCCATTGATGTACCTTTATGTTGTTTCCTTGCTTGCTATTGGGAATAATGTTGTAATGAACATGGGAGTATAGATATTTCTTCAAGATACTAATTTTGTTTCCTTTGGATATGTACCCAAAGTGGAATGGCTGGATCATTTTGTAGTTCTTTTTTTTTTTTTTTTAAATCAATTTTATTTATTTATTTATTTATCTGAAAGAGAGAGAGCACATGAGCATGGGGAGTAGCAGAGGGAGAAGCAGACTCCTGTGGAGCAAGGAGCCCAATATGGGACTCAATCCCAGGACTCTGGGACCATGACCAGAGCCAAAGGCAGATGCTTAACTAACTGAGCTACCTATGAGCCTCCCATTTGGTAGCTGTATTTTTAATTTTTTGAGGAACCTCCATACTGTTTCCCCTAATGGTGCTACCAATTACATTCCCACCAACAGTGTCCCAAGGGTTCCCTTTTCTCCACATCTTGGCCAACACATACCTATTGTCTTTTTGATCATAGCCATTCTAATAGGTGTGAGGTGGTATCTCACTGTTTTTTTGATTTGCATTTCCATAATAATTAGTGATGTTGAGCACGTTTTCATGTACCTATTGACTATTAGAATGTCTTTGGAAAAATGTCCGTTCAAGTGATTTTCTCATTTTTAAAATTGGATTATTTTTATTGTTGTTGAGTTGGTAAGTTCCTTATATATTTTGGATATTAACTCCATGACAGTCAGTTAAATGCTTTGCAAATATGTCTCTAATCCTGTAAGTTGCCTTTTCTTTTTATTGGTTGTTTCCTCTGATGTACAGAGTCTTTTAAATTTGATAGTCCCAATTCATTTTTGCTTTCATTGTTTATGCTTTTGGTGTCATATCCCCCCAAAAAAATTATTGCCAAGAGAAAATCAAAGAGCTTTATCCCTATGTTTTCTTCTAGGAGTTTTATGGTTACAGGTCTCATGGTCTTATGCTTAAGATCTTAATCTATTTTAAGTAGTTTTTGTGGGTGGTATAAGAGAGGGGTTTAGTTTTATTCTTTTGCATGTGGATATCCAGTTTTCCCAGAACCATTTGTCAGAGCCTATCCTTTCTGTATTGTGTGATCTTGTGCCATTGCAAAGGTTAGTTGATTTGATATTACATGGGTTTATTTCTGAACTCTTGATTCTGTTCCATTGGTCTATGTGTCTAATTTTTATGTCAATGTCATACTGTTTTAATTACTATAGCTTTGTTATATAGCTTGAAATTAGGAACATAATGCCTCCAGTTTGCTTTTCTTTTTCAAGATGGCTTTGACTATTTGGGGTCTTTTATGGTTCCATAAAAATTTTTAGGGATTTAAGAAATCTATATCTGTGAAAAATGCTGTTGGAATTTTTTATTTATTTATTTTCAGCATAACAGTATTCATTGTTTTTGCACCACACCCAGTGCTTCATGCAATCCATGCCCTCTCCAATACCCACCACCTGGTTCCCCCAACCTCCCACCCCCTGCCCCTTCAAACCCTTCAGATTGTTTTTCAGAGTCCATAGTCTCTCATGGTTCACCTCCCCTTCCAATTTCCCCCAACTCCCTTCTCCTCTCTAACTCCCCTTGTCCTCTATGCTATTTGTTATGCTCCACAAATAAGTGAAACCATATGATACTTGACTCTCTCTGCTGTTGGAATTTTGATAGGGATTACACAGAATCTGTAGCTAGCTTTGGGTAATATGGACATTTCAACACTATTAATTTTTCTGATCCATGAACATGGATATCTCGCCATTTATTTGTGTTTTTCTCAATTTCTTCCATGAGCATCTTACAGTTTTCGGTATACAAGTCTTTCACTTCCTTGGTTAAATTTATTCCTCAGTATTTTCTTATTGTTGATGCAATTATAAATGGGATTGTTTTCTTTCTTTCTTTTTTTTTTTTTTTAGATTTTATTTATTTATTTGACAGACAGAGATCACAAGTAGGCAGAGAGGCAGGCAGAGAGAGAGAGAGGAGGAAGCAGGCTCCCCACCGAGCAGAAAGCCTGATGCAGGTCTCGATCCCAGGACCCTGGGATCATGACCTGAGTTGAAGGCAGAGGCTTTAACCCACTGAGACACCCAGGCACCCCAATGGGATTGTTTTCTTAATTTTGTTTTCCAATTGTTTGATCTTAGTGTATAAAAATGCGACTAATTTTTATATGTTGATTTTGTGTCCTGCAACTTTACTGAATTAATTGATTAGTTTAACAGCATTCTGGTGGAATCTTTAGTATTTGTATATGATCATTTCATCTTCAGAGACAATTTTCTTTGTTCCTTTCCAATTTGGATAACTTTTATTTCTTTTTCTTACCTAATTTCTCTGGGTAAGACTTCAAGAACTATGTTGAATGATAATGGTGAGAATAGTCACCCTGTCTTGTTCTTGTTATTAGAGGAAAAACTTTCTGTTTCACCACTGAGTGTGGCATTAGGTAAGGGCTTAACATATATGGCCTTTGTTATGTTGGAGTGCATTCCTTCTGTACGTTATCTTTTGAGAATTTTTTCATGAAAGATGTTGAATATTGTCAAATTCTTTTTCACATGGATTAAGATGATCATATGATTTCTGTCCTTTTTGTTAGTGTGGTGTATATCATGTTTTTTTCATCTTTATATATTGAACCATCCATGCATACCTGGAATACATCCTACTTGATCATGGTATATGATTCTTTTTTAATTTTTATTTATTTATTTATTTTTAAAGATTTTATTTATTTATTTGACAGAGATCACAAGTAGGCAGATAGGCAGGCAGAGAAAGAGAGAGAGAGAGAGAGGAGGAAGCAGGCTCTCCGCTGAGCAGAGAGCCCGACGCGGGGCTCGATCCCAGGACCCCGGGATCATGACCTGAGCCAAAGGCAGAGGCTTTAACCCACTGAGCCACCCAGGCGCCCCGGTATATGATTCTTTTAATATGCTCTTGAATTCAGTTTGATTGAGGGCTTTTGTACCAATTTAAATCAGGGATATTTGACCTATAGTTTTCTTGTAGTGTCTTTGTCTGGCTATCAGGAGCAATGCTGATAATACGAAAGTTTCCTCCTCTTCAGTCTTTTGAAAGAGTTTGAGAAGGATTGGTATGATCTCTTCTTTTAATATTTGGTAGGATTCAACAATAAAGGCATCAGGTTATAAGTGTTTCTTTGTTGGGAGGTTTGATTACTGATTCAATCTCCTTACTTGGTCTCCTTACTCAGTCTGCTCAGATTTTATATTTCTTCGTGATTCAGTCTTGGTAGGTGGTATGTTCCTAGTAATTTCTGTATTTCTTCTAGGCTGTGTAATTTGTTGTTATATAATTATTCATAGTAGTCTTTTATGATCTTTGTTTTTCTGTTGTACCGATTGTAATATCTCCTCTTTCATTTCTGATTTTACTTATGGTTGACCCTTGAACAACCCAGGTCAGTCCAAAATCTGCATAGAGCTTTTGACTCCCCCCAAACTTAACTACTAATAGTTTACATTGACCAGAAGCCTTATTGGTAACAAACAGTTGGCTGTTGATGCTATTTCATTTTTCATTCCATTCATTGTATTCTTCAGCTCCAGAATTTCTGTTTAATTCCTTTTAAATAATTTCTATCTCTCTGTGAAAGTTCTTGCATTGTTCATGTATTGCTTTCCTGATTTAGTTGAATTGTCATCCTGTGTTTTCCTATAGTTTACTGAGCTTCCTTAAAACAACTATTTTGATTTCTGTATAAGACAAATCTCCATAAATCTCCAGTCCTTTGGGTTGGTTACTGAAAAATTATTGTGTTCCTTTGGTGCCGTTATGTTTCCTTCATTTTTCATGTTCCTTGATGTCTTGTGTTGCTGCCTTTGCATTTGAAGACTTGGTCACCTCCTCCAGTCTTTACTGCCTGGCTTCAGGAGATAAATACCTTCTGTTAGCCTGGTAGGTATTTTGAGGCTTTCCTCATAGCTTTTCTGTGGACACACCTACTCCATGCTTCTTGCTTCCTCTTGGGCAGAGTTCACAATATCTTATGCTTTTTCTTGATTCTGCAAAGCTAGAGTGGGTACCAACATCCTCCTGTTTGCTTTCCCTAGGGTAGTGCTGAATTGTCAAATTTGTGTACTTTTTCTCAATTCTGTATTTGTGTCATCTTTCTGCATGTTTTCACTAGCTATCTGCAAAGGCTTATTCTTGTTGCCTTCAGGGAGCCACACAGGTTACCAGTTAGAGGTTGGTGGGGTATGTGGGTGACGCATCTGCAATATTGGGGGTGCCCATGGGCCAGCTGGGGGGATCCACAGGTGAGGTATCACCAGAAGCTCATAGGTTGTCTTCTTAATGGAGTCTGTGAAGTGATTAGTGGGACATATGTCTCTTTGATGCCCTCTAAGAGCAACTGGTTGCTATTCTCCAAGGCCCCTCACGCCTAGTCACGCAGCATATCCTAGTGTTCTGGCTGGGGCAAAAAAGAAGTGGGCCTCTTCCTTATCCCATACAGCTGGGAAGCCAGGTGCTTACTCACATACTCTTATTTTCCTCCATGGGAGAAACCATGAGCTGAGGAGATCTTTCTTGGCGCTGAGTTGTGCCACTTTGGGGGAAGGGTGACATGGATACAGAATAACTGTTCCTCTTACCCACTCCAATGCATCCAATTTTGGATATTTTCTCCTCCAGCAGTGTACTGGAACTTCTTCCTCTTGTGCCTGTTTAGAAAGGTGTATTAGTAATGCTTCTCCAGAGAAATACAAACAGTTGGATTTGTGTGTGTGTGTGTATGATTTATTTCAAGGAATTTGCCAATGTGATTGTGGAGGCTTGGTGGTTCCAAAATCTGATGGAGGAGGCTGGCAGACTGGAGTTTCAGGAAAGAGTTGCAGTTCAAGTCCAAAGCCATTAGCTGGTGAACCAGGTGGAGCTGATGTTGCAGATGAAGCTTAAAGGCAGTCCACTGGAAGAATCTCCTCCTGTTTGGGAGAGGCCAGCCTTTTGTTCTATCCAGTCCATTGGATAAGACCCAGTCATATTATTGGAAGGAAATCTGCTTTGCTCTAAATCTACCCAAATTAAATGATAATCTCATCCAAAATATCCTCACAGAAACATCCAGGATAATGTTTGACCAAATATGTGGGCACCGTGGCCCAGCCAAATTGAGACATACACAAAGGAGATATAATAAAAGTGAGAAATGTTTTTAAGTACAATGACATGTCAAACTTGTGTTTTTGGTAGCAGTTCATTTTGGAAAAAATTATTTTTTTTAATCAATACCTTACTCTACATATTTTAAAAGACTTAAAACATCCTCCCAAGTTTTAGAATAACAATATCTCACCATCCACCAAAATAGCCTGGAGAAATATTCAGAACACTTTGGACTATGTGGCATTTGTCATGAATGAACTGATCCATGCCAGTCACATTGATTATCATGGATGAAGAGATTGGAGCTGGGAAGGAAAAGATTTTTTTTTAAATAAAATTTTAACTTTAGAATAGTTTTAGGTTTACATAAAATGTGCAAAGATAGTGCAGAGCATTCCCATATACCCCCTGCTCAGTCTCCATTATTATTAACATTTTACATTAGTGTGGCACATTTATCACAATTAATGAACCATATTGAAAAATTATTACTAAAGTCTACAATGTATTCATATTTCCTGAGTTGTCACCTAAAGTCCAGTTTCCAAGATTCCACCCAAGATAGCACATTACATTTAATTCATGTCTCCTTAAGATCCTCTTGATTGTGACAATTCTCAGACTTTGTTTCTGATGACATTTACAGAGTGTGCAGTTATGCTCTACTTCATTGAGAGTACAGTTTCTCTACAGGGGCAGAGGATCATCAGTCAAGAGGTACAAAGGCCAGAGCTGTGATTGCATGGACAGATGTTGGAGGATAAACAGAAGGGGAAGGGGACCTCCAGAAGCTAGCCATTGTAAAGTAACACCCTGGTGCAAAAGTGTTCTGCACCTGGGCACCAATGGTAGCTTGGAGACCAGTGACTGTGGGAGGGGAAGGGACTTATAATAGCGCTCAAACAGAACACAGGGGCTTAAGGGACAAATGCTGGGACTGAGGGGCCACAGCCACAGACTTGAGCCTGTGGACCTGGGGCTGGTTGATGCTGCTGCCAGTGCCCAAGAGGACTTGGCTTGGATCAGTACCCACAGATCCTGGGTTGCCGCTGCTGGGAGCCTGGGCCTGGGCCTGCCTGGACTGGGATCACTCAGTTTTGGTGGCACTGGTGGGGGGAAGTGCACAGAAAAGTGTGGGCCAGCTTCCACTGCTGAGAGGATCACTGTGGGTATGCACCACCTGTGGGAGGCTGTGGTATTCAGCAAGGCTTACAGAGGGGGAGACTGTGTGTTCTGGAGGATTCAGAGAGGAGTAGACTGTGGCTTTTCTCCTCTGGGGCAGAGGTCTGAGTGTGGGCATTTTCCTTTGCTCTGACCCTCTGAAAAGGCATGAAAAGCCACCAGAGAACAAAAGCAATCAGAGAACAAAAGCCCAAAAACCCACTTTCCATTGAGCCCAGCCCTTTGACAGTGGGAAGGGCAACTCTGGCCAAGCAGGATTGACTGTAAAACATTGTGGCAGTCCCCTCCTCCAGAATACAAGATAGGAGAACAAGAGGACAACAACCCCAGGGTCCCTATAAAACTGAAAAACCCCTACACTAGGGGAAAATGGTATATTAAACTCCTGGTGTTGTCTCACAGCCTGTGTACTTCTTAGATATAATTTTCTCTTTTTAAAAATTCGTTCTCATGTTTCTTCTGATTATTTCCTCTTACTTTTCATTTCAACCAAATGTTTAATACAACATATTCCACAGTAACTTTTCAAATTGAACTTTTTCACACATATACTTTTTTCTTTTTCTTTAGATATAGATATAGATATAAGCTTCAAATTAGTCCTTTTCTTCCTGTTCAATACTACCTTTATATATATATACACCAGTTTTAATTTCCCTGTCTCTCTGAGAAGTAATGTTCTCTAACAGAGAGAACAAAATACACCCAGGAAGAAGTGAAATACCCTACCTTGACCACATCAAGCAATTATAGCTACATTCCCTTCACGTCTCCCCTTTTATTTTTATTTTTATTTTTTGGGGGTGTGTGTGGGTCTTTTTGATTGCTTGTTCGTTGTTGTTTTTGTACCTTATAAATCTTATTCTTGGGTTTCATTTTGGCTGGGGTTTTTTGGTGGTGGCTTCTTATTGCTCCAAACTTTCCCAGGGTGCACCTTGCCTGGATTGTGGTTGATATTTTCAGCTGTACATCCCCTCAACCACAGCTCAACAGAATGACTAGGAGGAGGAAGTCCCAGCAAAGAAAAGACCCAGAGAAAATGGCCTCTCCCGCAGACCTAATGGATATGGATATAAGCAAGATGTCAGAAATAGACTTCAGGGTAACAGTTATGAAGGCAAAACTAGGCTGGATAAACTATTAATGGCAACATAGATTCTCTAAGGGCAGAAATGAGAGCTGATCTGGCAGAACTTAAACATGCTACCAATGAGACCCAGTCTAATCTAGATACTCTAATAGCTAGTGTAAACGAGGCAGAAGAACTAATTAGCAATCTAGAAGACAAACTGATAGAAAAGAAGGAACAGGAGGAGGCCTAGAACAAACAGCTCAAATTCCATGAAAACAGAATTAGAGAAATAAATGATGCCATGAAACATTCCAGTGTCAGAATTATTGGGATCCCTGAGGGCGTGGAGAGAGAGAGGACTGAAAGACATATATGAGCAAATCATAGCTGAGAACTTCCCTAATCTGGGGGAATGAAACAAGCATTTGTGTCTTAGAGGCTGAGGGGACTCCTCCCAAGATCAAGGAGAACAGACCAACATCTAAATATGTAATAGTAAAATTTGCAAATCTTAGAATCAAGGAAACCATCTTTAGATTTTTTATTTTACTTTTTTATTGATTTATTTGTTTGTTTGTCAGAGAGAGAGCGAGAGAGCATGCGCAAACAGGAAAGAGGCAGGCAGAGGCGGAGAGAGAAGCAGGCTCCCTGCAGAGCAAGGAGCCCGAAGCAGGACTTGATCCCAGGACCCTGGGATCATGGCCTGAGCTGAAGGCAGTGGCTTAACAAACTGAGCTACCCAGGCGTCCCATCAAGGAAACCATCTTAAGGGCAGTTAGGAGGAAGAGATTCCTTACTTACAGAGGGAAGAACATCAGAATAATGTCAGACTTATCCACAGAGACCTGGCAAGCCAGAAAGGGCTGGTAAGACATATTCAGGGTACTAAATGAGAATAACATGCAGGCAAGAATTCTTTATCCAGCAAGGTTGTCATTCAGAATGGATGGATGAAAAAGGAGCTTCTAGGACCAGCAGAAACTAAAAGAATATGTGACCACTAAGCCAGCCCTGGAAGAAATATTGAGGGGGTTTCTATAAATGGAGAAAGACCCCAAGAGTGATTTAGATTGGAAGTTTACAGAGACAATATATAGAAACAAGGACTTCACAGGCAACATGATGACAATAAAATCATATCTTTCAATAATCACTCTCAATGTGAACGACCTAAATGCTCCCATAAAATGGCACAGGTTTGCACATTGGATAAGAAGACAGAACCCATCCTTACGTGGTCTACAAGAGACTCACTTTAAACCTAAAGATACCTCCAGAATGAAAGTGAAGGGATAGAGAACCATCTTTCATGCCAATGGACCTCAAAAGAAAGCTGGGGTAGCAATTCTCATATCAGACAATTTAGACTTTAAGCTAAAGATTGTAGTTAGAGATACAGAAGGACACGATATCATTCTTAAAGGGTCTATCCAACAAGAAGATCTAACAATTGTAAATATCTATGCCCCCAACATGGGAGCAGCCAGTTGCATAAACCATCTGCTAACCAAAATGAAGAGACATACTGATAATAACACACTAATAGTAGGAGACCTCAACACTTCACTTTCAGCAAGACAGATAATATCTAAGCAGAAAATCAACAAAGAAAAAAGCTTTGAATGACACACTGGACCAGATGGACCTCATAGATATATACAGAACATTCCACCCTAAAACAACAGAACACTCATTCTTCTTGAGTGTGCATGGAACTTTCTCTAGAATAGACCACATACTGGGTCACAAATCAGTCTCAACTGATACCAAAAGATTGAGATTATTCTCTGCATATTCTCAGACCACAATGCTTTGAAACTGGAACTCAGTCACAAGAAAAAGTTTGGAAGGAATTCAAACACTTGGAAGCTAAAGACCATCCTGCTCAAGAAAGTTTGGGTCAACTAGGAAATCAGAGAGGAACTTAAACATTGCATAGAAACCAATGAGAATGAAGACACATCACTCCAAAACCTATGGGCTATGGCAAAGGCAGTCCTAAATGGGAAACACAGAGTCATCCAAGCCTCACTTAAAAAAAAAAAAATCCCGAATACATAAACGATCTTTACACCTTAAGGATCTGGATATTCAAAAACAAATTAAGCCTAACCTATGCACGAGAAGGGAAATAATTAAGATTAGAGCAGAGATCAATGCATTAGACTCCAGAAATACAATAGAACACATCAAGAAAACTAGAAGCCAGTTCTTTGAAAGACTTAATAAGATCAATCAACCACTGGCCAGACTTATCCAAGGGAATAGAGAAAGAGATAGGGCCCAAATTAATAAAATTATGAATGAAAGGGGTGAGATCATGACTAATACCAAGGAAATAACAATTATCAGAAACTATTATCAACAGCTATATGCCAATAAATTTAGCAACCTAGAAGAAATGGATGCCTTCCTGGAAACCTATAAACTTCAAAGACTGAAACAGGAAGAAATCAACAACCTGAGTAGACCAATAACCAGAAACAAGATTGAAGCAGTGATCAAAAACCTCCCCAAAAACAAGAGTCCAGGATCTGATGGATTCCATGGGGAATTCTACCAAACATTCAAAGAAGAAATACTACCTCTTCTCCTGAAGCTGTTTCAAAAAATAGGAACAGAAGGAAAATTTCCAGACTTTTTCTATGAGGCCAGCATTACCTTGATCCCAAAACCAGGCAAAGACCCCATCAAAAAGGAGAATTACAGATCAATATCCCTGATGAATACCCATGCCAAAATTCTCAACAAGATCTTAGCTAATGGGATACAACAGTACATTAAAAGGATTATTCGTCATGACCAGGTAGGATTTACCCCTGGATGCAAGCGTGGTTCAAAATTCACAAATCAATCAATGTGATAGAACACATAAATAAGAGAAGAGATAAGAACCACATTTTATGCAGGAAAAAGCATTTGACAAAATACAACATCCATTCCTGATTAAAACTCTTCAGAGTATAGGGATAGAGGGAACATTCCTCAATTTCATAAAATCCATCTAGGAAAAACCCACAGTGAACATCATTCTCAATGGGGAAAAGCTGAGAGCCTTTCCCTTCAGATCAGGAACACGACAAGGATGCCCTACCTCACCACTATTGTTCAACATAGTACTAGAAGTCCTAGCAACAGCAACCAGACAACAAAAAGAAATAAAAGCTATTCAAATTGGCAAAAAACGAAAATTAAACTCTCTCTCTTCACAGATGACATGATACTTTATGTGGAAAACCCAAAAGACTCCACCTCCAAATTACTAGAACTCATTCAGAAATTCAATAATGTGTCAGGATACAAAATCAATGCACAGAAATAAGTTGTCTTCTTATAGACTAACAATAAAACTGTAGAAAGGGAAATTAGAGAATCAATTCCATTTAGAATAGCACCAAAACCCATAAGATACCTGGGAATAAACCTAACCAAAGAGGTGAAGGATCAATACTGTAGGAACTACAGAACACTCATGAAACAAATTGAAGAAGACACAAAAAGATAGAAAAATATTCCATGCTCATGGATCAGAAGAATAAACATTGTTAAAATGTCTATGCTGCCCAGACCAATCTATACTTTCAACATCATCCCAATCAAAATACCATCGGCATTTTTCAAAGTGCTGAAACAAACAATCCTAAAATTTGTATGGAAGTGGAAAAGACCCCAAATCGCCAATGAAATGTTGAAAAAGAAAAACAAAGCCGGGGGCATCACGTTGCCTGATTTCAAGGTATATTACAAAGCTGTGATCACCAAGACAGCACAGTATTGGCACAAAAACAGACACACAGACCAATGGAACAGATTAGAGAGCCCAGATATGGACCCTCAACTCTGTGGTCAAATACTCTATGACAAAGCAGGAAAAAATATTTAATGAAAAAAAGACAGTCCCTTCAACATATGGTGCTGGGAAAATTGGACAGCTAGATACAGAAGAATGAAACTCAACCATTCCCTTACACCATACACAAAGACAAACTCAAAATGGATGAAAGACCTCAATGTGAGACAGGAATCCATCAGAATCCTAGAGGAGAACATAGGCAGTAACCTCTTCGACATTGGCCACAGGAACTTCTCTTCAAGATATGTCTCCAAAGACAAAAGAAACAAAAGCGAAAATGAACTTTTAGGACTTTATCAAGATGAAAAGCTTCTGCACAGCAAAGGAAACAGTCAATGAAACAAAGACACAACCCATGGAATGGGAGATGATATTTGCAAATGACACTACGAAGGGCTTATATCCAAGTTCTATAAAGAACCTCTCAAACTCAACACCCAAAAAACAAATAATCAAATCAAAGAATGGACAGAGGATATGAACAGACACTTCTCCAATGAAGACATACAAATGGCTAACAGACGCATGGAAAAATGTTCATCATCATTAGCCATCAGGGAAATTAAAATCAAAACCACATTGAGATACCACCTTACATCAGTTAGAATGGCAAAAATTGACAAGGCAAGAAATGACAAATCCGGGAGAGGTTGTGGAGAAAGGAGAATCCTCTTACCCTCAATGCAGTTTGGTACAGCCACTTTGGAAACAGTGTGGAGGTTCCTCAAAAAGTTAAAAATAGAGCTACCCTCTGACCTGGCAATTGCACTACTGGGCATTTACTCCAAAGACACAGATGTAGTGAAAAGAAGGGTCACATGCACCCCAGTGTTCATAACTGCAATGTCCACAATAGCCAAGGTACCAAGATGCCCTTCAACAAATGACTGGATAAAGAAGGTGTGGTCCATATACACAATGGAAATTACTCAGCTATCAGAAAGGGTGAATACCCAACTTTTGCATCATCATGGATGGGACTGGAGGAGATTATGCTGAGTGAAATAAGTCAAGCTGAGAAAGTCAATTACCATATGGTTTCACTTATTTGTGGAACATAAGGAATATCATGGAGGATATTAGGAGAAGGAAGAGAAAAATGAAGAGGGGGAGGAATCAGAGGGGAATAGGAACCATTTGAGACTACGGTCTCTGAGAAACAAACTGAGGGTTTTAGAGGGGACGGGGGTGGGTTGGCCTTGTGATGGGTATTAGGGGGGGCCATGTATTGCATGGAGCATGGGGTGTTTCTTGCAAACAATGAATCATGGAACACTACATCAGAAACTAATAAAGTACTGTATGGTGACTAACATAACATAATAAAAATATATGGAAAAGAGAAATAGTAAAAATAAAACAAGAATCTTTAAAATGTGTAAATGATGAATCATATATTAAGGATTGAATATTTGATAAGGATTTTTTAAAAAATTATGCCATTAAAGAGGGGAGGAAATTTTGAAAATCAAAACTATTGCATGGAACACTGGGTGTGGTACATAAACAATGGATCTTGGAACACCGAAAAAAAGAAAAGAAAAGAAAAGAAAAAGAAAAAGAAAAAAAGAGAAAGAAAAAGAATCAGAACTGGAAATCCCTTGAATCATCAAGGAAGGTAAAATAGGAAGATAGACATGCAATATGGCATAATAGGAAGGGCTTGAAATAGGTCAATCATGTATGACATTTTGAAATTAGGTAAATGCAGGTTTTTTAGTGCCTGTCTCACTAATCACAGATAATTTTTTTCAAGCTAAATCTTTTGAAAAAAGGATTTAGGTAGACTTGGAGCACCCCCTCACTCTGGGGAAGGTCTGTTGAGAACTGTGCCCAGGTGGGAACAGAGACACTGTGAGATGGGAGGGTTACCAAAAAAGATGGAAAAAAGACCACCAGAGCAAAACTGTCCCTTGAGTTTCCTTAGAAATTTCCTAGGATTCCAGAGCTTGAAAACAGAACTGCTGCTACTTTCAGGCCATGTTTTGCCTGAGCATGGAGTTAGAGGAATTCTTCCTTCCTTAAACTCCTGCGTACATTGGTGCAGCAAACCCCTCAAGCCACCTGAGGGTGCCAGTGCATGTATAGCCTTGGATTGGGTTTCTATTTCCTGTTCTCCCAAGGGTGTCCCCCCAGGGGTACCCTTACTTGTCTGATTCTTACTGAAGTCTTATTTGTAAATTTTCCCTTATTCCTCCCATTCTCCCTTCTATCTCATCCTCTACCAATCTCCTTTTCTTTTCCCTTCCCTTCTCTTTTCTGCCTGAGGAGTGTCATGTTTACATGATTATCTGGTACACCAGTTTTCTGTTGGCCCTCAGTCCTATGCTTGTCTAATGTACCTGGCTTTATATTACCTTCACTAGATGCCCACAGAAGGCATTTCCTGGATTCCCAGACTGGTGGCTTCTGGTTAGGCTAAGCCAGTGGCAAGTGTGGTAGCAACTAAGAGAAGCAGCTAATCTGGTTCTGAGTGAGGCAAGGCAGTATTCCTTCAGCATCCCCAGCATCCTTGTTGATGACCTGCCACCTTACCTCAGCACGTCCTCAGCATCCCAGCAATGGTGCCCCAGTGACACACTAGGGCTGATGGCCACCCCAGAAAGAGGAGATTTTCTCCTTATTGCCAGCAGGTAAATGTACCAGGAGGGGCACAAAGTTTGGAAAGTGTTTGTGAACCTGGCTTTGCCTCTGTCAGCCATTTTTTAGGTCTTTCTATCTTTTCTACAAGTCCCTGTCTAGTCCAAAATTATCCCCAACCTTCCTCCCAACTCTGTTGGAAATTTGATTATTATCAGTGGCCTTTGTGCTTTTATTTCTAGCAAAACTCCTCCTCTAAATATTAGACCCAATAAGAATTCAGTTTCCTGGGATGCCTGGGTGGCTCAGTCAGTTAAGCATCTGCCTTGGCTCAGATCATGATTCCAAGGTCCTGGGATCTAGTCCTGAATTGGGCTCCTTGCTCATCAGGGAGTCTGCTTCTCATTCTGTCTGCTCTGCCTGCTGCTCTCCCTGCTTGTGCTCTCTCTCTCTGACAAATAAATAAATAAAATCTTAAAAAAAGAATTTAGTTTCTTGACAATTTTCTCAGTTCTAATCTTAATGGGAATGTTTCATAATTAAAAGGAAGAGTAAGTCCATTGTTTTGTCCCTGGATAAATTAAATATGAACCAAAGTAAGCAGTAGCTCTTGGATCTTCCCAGGCATTTCAAAGGAGACTGGCTGTTATATTTTGTAATTTTGTTATGAACAACAAAAATTTTCTCTACATCTATTATTCAACCATCTAATACGATTCTTCCCCATTTCCCAGTCATCCTCTACCTGTTCTCTGTTTTCTGAGCTGTTGTAAACCTTTTTGCAGCATTCTTTTCAGAGCTATTTTTATTTCCTTGTTCTTCAAGCTGTAGACAAGGGGATTGACGAGAGGAGTGATCACACTATACTGTATGGAAAAAATTAACTCCAGTGGGGAACATAAGGTTGGCATGAGATAGCGAAGAAAAGCAGATCCATAGAAGAAGCTCACAGCAGCGAGGTGGGAGGAGCAGGTGGAGAAGGCCTTACTTCTGCCTAAGGTGGAGCTTATGCTCAGGATGGTAGAGGCAATGCGAGCATAGGAGAAGACGATCAGGAGTAAGGTTCCAGAGGCATGAATGATGGTAGAGCACACAAGGACTGTAAAATTGGTGGAGATGTCAGAGCAAGATAGAGAGAATAGAGATGGCACTTCACAGCTGAAGTGAGGCAGGACATAAGCCTCACAGAAGTCCAAATTCCAAGCCATGAGGGTGTTAATGAGAGCATCCAGAAAGCCCAGTCCTCATGAGACCCATACTAGACCCTCACACAACTGTTTACTCATCAGCTGGCCATAGAGCAGAGGGTAGCAGATGGCAATGTAGCGGTCATAAGCCATGGCAGAGAGTGCAAAAGCTTCAGTTCCTGCAATGAAAAACACAAAAAATGCCTGAGTGAGGCAGCCTTCTACTGATACTGATTTCTTCTGAGATAGGAGATTCTCCAGCATCTTGGGCACAGTGGCTGAAGTTAAACAAAGATCCAGGAAGGAGAGGTGACTCAAGAAAAAGTACATGGGGGTGTGAAGATGGTAGTCAGTCATAATCACCCCCATCATCATCAGGTTCCCCATGGTGATCAGGAGGTAAATATCTAAGAAAAGCACAAAGAGCATAACCTGGATGTGGGGGTCAGCAGACAGTCCAAGGAGGGTAAATTCCATGATGGTGCTGTGGTTTCCTAAGACCATGATAGAAGATGTTCCACTGGAATGAAAGCACAAAGAAGCATGAAATGTTCACCTTCTTTTTGTGCCACCCACCTCAGGACTTTTACTTCATTCTATGTATGCATATGTCTCTCTCTTCAGTGTGCTCATCTTTTACATGGATTTTTAAAAAATCTACTCTCCCTCCCTTCCCCGACTTGATTGCCAGCTGCACAGCTCCTGAACCCTGAACCAGCCCATTTGTGCTTTTTCCTCTTGGCTCCTCTCGCTCAAATAGCTCTGGAGACCTATACATATCTTTTCAGTTTAGTCTATGACTGATCGGTTTCATCTCCTTGAATTGTCCTTTCATTTTATCCTGCAACACTACCAGTCAATTTATATCCAATATACTTACTTCTTGGAAAAGTGATTCTAATCATCTCTGGTTTCGTGAGCTACACAGTCTGAAATGTGAGTGAAACTCTCCATTCAAAAGCTTGCAATAGTCCAATATTACATAATAATAACATGCTATATTTATTATATTTCTATATTAAATATATTGCTATATTTGTTATATTTCTAAGTATTCATGTGTCTCTCTCTAGTATATTTGGTTATTTGATTCAAGGGACAATTTTAAAATGTATGTGTGTGTGAGTATGCATGTGGTGGGGAATGGGGTTAAGAAAGGATATTGCTAGTTTGTATTTTTAACAGTTAACTCTCCCTCACCCCAAAACTCAGATCTATAAGACTTCTTCAGTTCCTCAATTTGAACAGTTAGGATTTAATTCTACAATGCCCCTGAATAATGATAACCTTCTCTGGCTGGCATTTGAAGATTAACTAATTTTTGAAGTGATTTCTCTACCTGCAGAAAACCTGTTTCCCTGGGTCTTTTCTGGATCCTGGTGATGGGTATTTTAAACATTCCTCAGGTGGTTCTGGATGCCTCTGTGATATAGAATCAGGCACCAACTGGTCAGAACAGACTTGCTCTGGTGTTCTCATTATTCTTGATTCTCTGCCTTGACTTTAGCTAATGCTCTGTTGAAATTCCCCTTCAAGTCTTGACCCAAATCCTACCTATTTTTCCATCATACCTTAATTTCTGTTTCTTGTTCTTTTTTTAAAATTTTTTTTTAAAAAAAGATTTTATTTATTTATTTGACAGACAGAGATCACAAGTAGGCAGAGAGGCAGGCAGAGAGAGAGGAGGAAGCAGGCTGCCTGCTGAGCAGAAAGCCTGATGCAGGCCTCAATCCTAGGACCCTGGGATCATGACCTGAGTCAAAGGCAGAGGCTTAACTCACTGAGCCACCCAGATGCCCCATTTCTTCCATTTTTATATATGTGTCTTGATTATCTCTTTCTCTGCTTGCACAGATTATGGAAAATAATGACACCTATTATTTCATTGGTACTTATTATATCTAGGTATTATCAAACATTTAGCTTTTTTCTCTATTTGAAGATCTCAACAAAACTATGGGGGCTTCATTATTTCAAATTTTAGCATAAGGAAATTGAATCTGAAAATTTTGTGGTATCTTGCTGATGTTGAGAGGGTTAGTGGATAAGCTTTACATCTCTCTCAGGTCTATAAAGCTTCCATATCTGTGATTTTTACACTGACTGGCTGACATTCATTTGCTTAAGCAATGTATCTCTCCACTCCGTGTTCTCTTTTACCCCTTACTCTGTAAACTGTTTTGGGCCTTCACTTGGATATCTATCTTACTCTGCCTTTTACTACGATATGAGTAGTATCTCTTTTTTTCTCCAAATGTGTTGCTTTTTTGTAGGATAGATTTGGTATTTAATCATCTATTTTATCTTAAATCCTGAACATACAGTAGAACAGAAGGCAATAATAGGTCCTTGATATTTGTTAAATGTAGAAAGAATGAAAGAATGAAGCAACTATGACATTTATGCTTTGTTAGAGGAAAGTCCCCAACTTTAATTCTGACTAAAAATAAAACTTGAGTATGACTGGGAAGTGGTGAAGGAAGGAAAGTCTATGTGGGGCTGAGGGGTTCATTTTGTAATGGTTGTGAAGGCAAAAGACTTATCTTCTGTTGTAATAACTCATACCTAAAGATTCCTTTCCTCTGGGGAGCAGTTCATATTTACTAGCTCATCTCTTTCCATGCTGGGAGAGTGGTTTAAAACCATAACATTTAGGTATACACTCCATTATCCATATTGTCTGTCAATTCAGTGATCTATCCATCTGTTTCCACTCAATCATTTATCCATTAATTCATCAATTCTCTCTTTATCTAATTATTCAAAATATTATGGATCTACTTTGTGCAAGGCCTCCTACTTGCAATAGATTGGCCAAACAACCTTACTTAATGTTGTTGAACTGTTGTGTGAATATATTTATTTGTCTTGCTTTTCCAGCCATACATTTCTAGCACTGAGAACTGAATTCTTGGATTGGTTAATTTTTTTTCATACCCAGCTTGAAACCTCAGATGCTATTCCTTCATAAGTCCTCTTTTCTGGTATGTTAACTCTTTACAGTAATCTTGACTTGTCTCCCAGAATTCTGAATTGACTCTGAGTTTCCCAGCTTTCATCTAGGGAATTTCACCACAATGTGATGTTGTTCTTGCCTACAGAACTCATCAGAACAGGGTTAGCCAATGCCCTGCTTTCCCTTTCTTTTCTTATTTCTTATTCAGGCAAGTTCTTATACTCTCATTCCTTACCAGAACCTGTATTCAAATCACCTGTTTGTTTTATCTGATGAGTAACTTGCAGCCCAGCATGATGGCCCAAATTAATTCAGCTTCTGCAGTAAAGATGAACAACCACACTGAAAGGTCAATTCTTCCTGTCTCTGAGTTTGTAAAATCTCATTGAAATAAGCAGTTTCTTTGTGTTCTTCCTCAGCAAAGTAAGCACTCAGTTCAGTACATTTACTTTATTTTTTTTAAGTTTCTTTTCAGCATTCCAGAATTCATTGTTTATGCGCCACACCCAGTGTTCCATGAAATATATGCCCTCCACATTACTTTAAATGGAAAATTTCTCAAGGTTCATAATTCACTGTCTGATTTTGCCCACTTTCTTCATATTTACTCTCTAGTTTTTCCATATTTACGCTCCTTTTTAAAAGTCATTTTTTATTATGTTCGTCACCATATAATATATCATTAATTTTTGATGTAGAGTTTTTTATTATGTTCAATTAGCCAACATATAGATCATAAGTTTTTGAAGTAGTGTTCAATGATTCATTAGTTGTAATGATATATATAACATCCAGCTCTTCTCACCACATGTACCCTCCTTAATACCTATCACCTGGTTACCCCTCCCTGCAACTCCCCTCCCTTCTGTAACCCTCAGTTTGGTTCCTGGAGTCTAATGATTTGTCTCCATATTTACTCTCACTGTAGACCTTGCTATAATCCCATTTTTATTTCCATCACTAAGACTAAGCAAACACCAGCATAACCAAAGGATTTTTGGAGCAACTGTGAGTTAGAGATTCAGTACTTGAAAATCGCTGTGTTATGCTGAGGGCCCACACAACCCATCATGAAGCCAGACAGAAGCCCAATTTGTGAGATTCCTTGATTTGCTCCCCTGGCTCCTAATATAGATCCTCTGATTGTGACCACCTGAAGACAGGGCTTCATTTCAATCATGCAGTGAAAGGTAAGCACTAATTTCAAATTCTTTCCACTTACCTTATGAGAAGGAACACAATGCCTTCAATTCACATCAAAGTTGAATGCCTATTCTGAAAATCAGAAAAAGGCAAAGAGAATTGTGGGTGCTTACATAGAGAGAGTGGTAGATAATAGAGCCCAGGGGACTCTCCTTTTTTTTCTTTTAATTTAATTAATTTTTTCAGTGTTCCAAGATTCATTGTTTATACCCCACGCTCAGTGCTCCATGCAATATGTGCCCCCCTTAATACCTACCACCAGGCTCACCCAACTCCCCACCCATAGGTCCTCCAAAACCCTCAATTTATTTCTCAGAGTCCACAGTCTCTCATGGTTTGTCTCCCCCTCTGATTCCCCCCAACTCACTCTCCCTCTCCTTGTCCCAATGTCCTCCATGTTACAAAATGTGTTATTTACTACTTTGCATTTGTAGCTCTGTTTGAAACTTCTCAAATAGGTCACCTCTTGCTATCTTAATATGTTTATGTCAGATATCATATTAAGGAGAAGTGGAGCAGAAAATCGCATGTTCTGGTTCACTTGAAAAATAGTCACAAATAATGATCACCTTCCATCCTATGTTTTTGGCTGAAGTTTACACTACTGTGAATTCATTTTACTTAAATGAACATTTGCCTAAATTTAAGATTCAGCTAATTCAGACAGGCAAAGAATATCAATGCCATTTAGATGCAATGATCTTATATCATTCTCAAGAAGATATTCCAAGAGAAAAAGTCTCAAAAGTTTCCTACTTGGTGAAATCACAGAAAATGTTAATTACATAAGTGACAGAAAGATAAATTAGTGAAGGTAGGATGAGAGACATGTCCAGTGCTAGAAGGCAGTGATGGTCTGGGTAACTATTACTGGAAATATAAGACCTTTCATGTTCTGAGGCCACCTGAAATGGGAAGGAGGGTCCCAATACCTGTGGTTTGTTTGCATGGAAGATGAACTTCACATACCATCAATATTTTCCTTAAAATCTCTGAATTCTTCTTTTCCTCTTCCCCTTTAACCACTAATATTGATGACCAGAGATGATGGAGTGGTTAATATTACCAGAAAAGTAAACTATTTTTAACACATACACTTACCATCTAAGAGAATAAGGAGGATCTCAGACCACTAAAGTCTATTATAATGGCTTTTACCCACTCCTCACAGACTTAGAACCTTTTAGCTGTTGGCTTCAGCTTCCCAGACCAATGCAGAAATCTATAGCCAGGGTGCACTCAACACTAGAGAGTACAGAAAAATTTATTTAATAGATACTAAAAACAGCTAAGGATAAGAGCCTCAAAGGAGAGAAATACCCACAAAGTTCTCAGCATCTGGAACTTAGTTTGTAGCACAAGCAAAAGATGATAAGAGAATTCAGTGTAAAAGGAGTTGCCTGAGACAGTCAGGAACAGAAGGCTAAATGAAACAGACTGGAAATCACCAAATGGAAATTAGGGGAACATTTAGAGAAATTACAGAGGACTGAATTTTTCTGGGACAAAAGTCTTTATTTTGGCTCTAGTCATTTTTTAAAAATTTTTTAAATTTATTTTCAGCGTAACAGTATTCATTGTTTTTGCACCACACCCAGTGCTCCATACAATCCATGCCCTCTCCAATACCCACCACCTGGCTCCCCCAACCTCCCACCCCCCGACCCTTCAAAACCCTCAGATTATTTTTCAGAGTCCACAGTCTCTCATGCTTCACCTCCCGCTCCAATTTCCCTCAACTCCTTTCTCCTCTCTAACTCCCCCTGTCCTCCATGCTATTTGTTATGCTCCACAAATAAGTGAAACCATATGATAATTGACTCTCTCTGCTTGACTTATTTCACTCAGCATAATCTCTTCTCATTTAAAAAAATTAATTAACATATGGTGTATTATTAGTTTAAGTTAATACCTATTCTTCTGAAGCTGTTCCAAAAAAAAAAAATAGAAATGGAAGAAAAATCTCCAAACTCGTTCTATGAGGCCAGAATTACCTTGATCCCCAAACCAGACAAAGACCCCACCAAAAAGGAGAATTATAGACCAATATCCCTGATTAACATGAATTCAAAAATCCTCACCAATACACTAGCCAATAGGTTCCAACAGTACATTAAAAGGATTATTCACCATGACCAAATGGGATTTATTCCGGGGCTGCAGGGGTGGTTTAACATCCAAAAATCAATCACTGTGATACACCACATTAATATAAGAAAGGGCAAGAACCATATGATCCTCTCAACAGATGTAGAAAAAGCACTGGATAAAATATAACATCCTTTCCTGATAAAAACTCTCTGCAGTGTAGGGATAGAGGGAACATACCTCAATATCATAAAAGCCATATACTAAAAGCCCATAGTGAATATCATTCTCAATGGGAAAAAACTGAGAGTCAGGAACACGGCAGGGATGTCCACTATCACCATTATTGTTCAACATCGTACTGGAAGTCCTAGCCTTAGCAATCAGACAACAAAAAGTAATAAAATATATCCAAATCAGCAAAGAAGTCAGACTTTCACTCTTTGCAGATGACATGATATTCTATGTTGAAAACCCAGAAAACTCCACTAAAAAATTGCTAGAACTCATACAGGAATTCAGCAAAGTAGCAGGATATAAAATCAATGCACAGAAGTCAGTTGTATTTCTACATGCTAACAATGAGTCAGAAGAAAGATGAACCAAGGAATCAATCCTGTTTACAATTGCACAAAAACCCATAAATACCCAGGAATAAACCTAACCAAAGAGGTGAAGGATCTGTACTCTGAAAACTGTAGAACACTTATGAAAGAAATTGAGGAAGACACAAGGAAATGGAAAAAATTCCATGCACATGGATTGGAAGAACAAATATTGTTAAAATGTCTATGTTCAGGGCACCTGGGTGATTCAGTGGGTTAAGCATCTGCCTTCTGCTTTGATCATGATACCAGGGTCCTGGGATCAAGTTCTGGGTTGGGCTCCCTGCTCATCGGGGAGCCTGCTTCTCCCTCTCCTTCTGCCACTCCCCCTGCTTGTGTTTGCTCTATTTCAAATAAATAAATGAAATCTTAAAAAAATAAAATGTTTATGCTACCCCAAACAATCTACACATCAAATGCAATCCCTGTGAAAGTCCCATCAACATTTTTCACAAAGGTGTAACAAACAATCTTAAAATTTTGACTCTAGTCTTACCACAGTACCAGAAGTCATCTTTGGTCAGGTGATCACTAGGCACAGAAGAACCAATATTTCTATAGCCTAATTTCAGAAAGCATAGATGTTTTCTATTTACAAGTCTCAGTGAAGGAAGGAAAACTTCTTCTCACCCACTAAATACAGCGGGAAACATTCAACTTCTGAAAAGAGCATAAAAGAGACTTCTCTCATATGCCAGACCCAATCATAGAGGCTACTCCTTACTTACCTTTTGGAATCTATATACTGGGCAAAGAATATCAATGAAGCAATATAATCCAGATGATATAATCTAGCTAGATATAATCTAGCTGAAGGAAACCAATTAGTTTTGTGGTCTTTGTGGATCTCAGCAGTGCAAGAAAGCTGTATTCCTCAAGGTCATAGTCTGAAGCTAGACTTTAAGCAATTAAGTAGAAAAATGAAGTTTGTAGAAGTCCTATGGGGTTCTCACAGATATAGGCTATAGAAGTTTAATCATAAACCCTGAAGTATTGTAGACTCTGAAAGTAGGCAAGCTGGGAAGTCTTTTCCTGTTGGCTGCTTACTGGAGGGATACCTTATTAGGAAATTATTAAGGAAGGTGTATATACTGAGATATAATTCATACCACAGAGAACTATATCTTTTTTTAAAGATTTATTTATTTACTTTAGAGAGAGTGAGAGAGAGGGAAAGAGTGAGGGAAGTGGTGGAAAGAACCTCAAGCAGACTTCCTGCTGAGTGCAGAGCCCAACTTGGGGCTCAATCTCTGGACCCTGAGATCATGACCTGAGCCCAAATCAGGAGTCAGATGCTTAACCAATTGAGCCACCCATGTGCCGCATAGGGAACTGTATCTTTGAGAAGGGAGTTGAGGGAAATTGGAAGGGGTGGTGAACCATGAGAGACTATGGACTCTGAAAAACAATCTGAGGGTTTTGGAGGGGTGGGGGGTGGGAGGTTGGGGGAACCAGGTGGTGGGTATTAGGGAGGGCACAGATTGGATAAAGCACTGGGTGTGGTGCAAAAACAATGAATACTGTTACGCTGAAAAGAAATAAAACTTAAAAAAAAATAAAATAGGTTTTGAAGATACATAACAAAAAAAAACCCAACTGAGATGAACATTTTTATGATTAAATCAATAAAAAATCAGAAACATTTAGTTATGCAGCTATCTAATTCATGGGGCGCATCTGTGAAACCTCATTCTATGTAACAGTATGGTAAAGAGTGGTATATAGACTAGCACAGTCACAGGTCCAACTTCATGTTCTCATGGGAGGCCTCTTTATCTCTGAGGATGGGTTGTTGGATAATAATGAGAATTTACTCAGCTTATGTGAAACTTTTGCTTTAAAACATCTTTATATTTACTAAAAATTTTTTAAACTTGAGATATAATTGATGTGTAACATGGTACAAATTTAAGGTATAAGCATGTTGATTGATACATTCATATAACGCAATATGAGTGCCATTGAATCATTAGCTAACACCTCTAACAGTAACATAATTATAATTTCTTCTTTTTTTCTAGGTTTTATTTATCTGTATGACAGAGAGAATAAGAGAACAAATGGGAGAGAGAGAGCACAAGCAGGGGGGAGAAGCAGACTCCCCACTGAGCAGGGAAACTGACTCAGGACTCAATACCAGGACGGTGGAATCATGACCTAAGAGGAAGGCAGATGCTTAACTGAGTTAGCCACCCAGGAACCTTATACTTTCTTTTTTTGTGATGGGATCTAGATATACTCTAATTACAAGTTTGATGTTTGTAATACAGTATTGTCTATAATCACTATACCGTGTTTTAGATTTTCAGGAATTATTTTTTAACTGTTTGCAAGTTTATATCCTTAGATGAAATCTATCCTATTTCCCCACCCCCAGCTCCTTGGAATCACCATTTTAATTCCTGATTTTACAATATTGGCTTTTTTAGATTTCATATAAAGTGATATCATACAGGATTTGTCCTTTTCTATCTGACATATCTCATTTGGCATAACACCTTCAAGGTCCATCTGTGTTGTTGCAAATGGCAGAATTTTCTTCTTTCTTCTGGCTGAGTAATACTCTCTCTCTCTCTGTGTGTGTGTGTGTGTGTGTGTGTGTGTGTACACCATGTCTTCTTTTTATTTATTTTTAAATTTAAATTCAATTAGCCAAGTTACAGTACATCATTAGTTTCAGATGTAGTGCTCAATACTTTATCAGTTGCATATAACACCCCGTACTCATCACATCACATGCCCTCTTTAATGCCCATCACCCAATTACACCATCCCCCACCCCTCACCCTCGAGCAGCCCTCAGTTTGTTTCCTATAGTTAAGAGTCACTCATGGGAAATAAAAGTTATCCAAATTGGCAATGAAGAAGTCAAACTGTCTCTCTTCGCAGATGACATGATACTTTATATGGAAAACCCAAAAGACTCCACCCCCAAACTACTAAAATTCATACAGCAATTCAGTAATGTGGCAGGATACAAAGTCAATGTACAGAAATCAATTGCTTTCTTATACACTAACAATGAAAATACAGAAAGGGAAATTAGAGAATTGATTGCATTTACTATAGCACCAAGAACCATAAGATACCTGGGAATAAACCTAACCAAAGAGGTAAAGGATCTGCACTCAAGGAACTACAGAAAACTCATGAAAGAAATTGAAGAAGACACAAAAAGATGGAAGACCATTCCATGCTCTTGGATCGGAAGAATAAACATTGTTAAAATGTCCATACTGCCTAGAGCTATCTATACTTTCAATGCCATTCCAATCAAAATTCCACCGGTATTTTTCAAAGAGCTGGAGCAAACATTCCTAAAATTTGTATGGAATCAGGAGACCCCAAATTGCTAAGGAAATGTTGAAAAAGAAAAACAAAACTAAGGGCATCACATTACCTGATTTCAAACTTTACTACAAAGCTGTGATCACCAAGATAGCATGGTACTGGCATAAAAACAGACACATAGACCAGTAGAAGAGAGTAGAGAGCCCAGATATGGACCCTCAACTCTACGGTCAGTTAATCTTCAACAAAACAGGAAAAAATATACAGTGGAAAAAAGACAGTCTCTTCAATAAATGGTGCTGGGAAAACTGGACAGCTATATGTAGAAGAATGAAACTTGACCATTCTGTTACACCGTACACAAAGATAAACTCAAAATGGATAAAAGACCTCAGTGTGAGACAGGAATCCATCAGAATCCTAGAGGATAACATAGTCAGTAACCTCTTCGATATCAGCCACAGCAACTTCTTCAAGATATGTCTCCAAAGGCGAAGGAAACAAAAGCGAAAATGAACTTTTGGGACCTCATCAAGATCAAAAGCTTCTGCACAGCAAAGGAAACAGTCAACAAAGCAAAGAGGCAACCCACGAAATGGGAGAAGATATTTGAAAATGACAGACAGACAAAAGGCTGATATCCAGGATCTATAAAGAACTCCTCAAACTCAACACACACAAAACAATCATATCAAAAAATGGGCAGAAGACATGAACAGACACTTCTCAAATGAAGACATACAAATGGCTAACAGACACATGAAAAAATGTTCATCACACAAGCCATCAGGGAGATTCAAATCAAAACCACATTGAGATATCACCTTACACCAGTTAGAATGGCCAAAATTAACAAGACAGGAAACAACATGTATTGGAGAGGATGTGGAGAAAGGGGAACCCTCTTACACTGTTGGTGGGAATGCAAGTTGGTGCAGCCACTTTGGAAAAACAATGTGGAGGTTCCTTAAGAAATTAAAAATAGAGCTTCCCCGGCGGAGCAACGGAGCACAAAATCAGGACTTTTAAAAGTCTGTTCCACTGAGGGACATCACTCCAGAGGCTTAACCGGGGTGAAGCCCATGCGCGGTCAGTGTGGCCTCAGGTCCCGCAGGGTCACAGAAGGATCGGCGGTGTCTGAGGGTCACAGAGCTTACAGGTATTAGAACGGGGAAGCCAGCTACAGAGACAGAGCTAAGGAGTGAGCTCACAGCTCGGGGTTACCTTGAACCGGTTGAAGGCTCGGTCAGCTCGGAGCACGGCCGGAGGCCAGGGTGACAGGAGTAATTGGGCGTGGTTCTCTGACAGAGCACTGAGGAGTGGGGCTCCAAGCTCTTGGCTCCTCCAGGCCAGATACTGGGAGGCTGCCATCTTCATTCCCGTCCTCTGGGACTCTACAGAAAGCGCTCAGGGAACAAAAGCTCCCAAAAGCAAACCTGAGCAGATTACTCAGCCCGGCCCCTGGTAAGGGTGGTGCAATTCCGCCTGGGACAAAGACACTTGAGAATCACTACAACAGGCCCCTCCCCCAGAAGATCAACAAGAAACCCAGCCAGGTCCAAGTTCACCTACCAAGGAGTGCAGTTTCAATACCAAGGAGAGCAGCAGAATTCCAGAGTAGGAGAAAGCAAAGCACGGAACTCATGGCTTTCTCCCTATGATTCTTTAGCCTTGCAGTTAATTTAATTTTTTTTTCTTTTTCAATTTTTTTTCTCTTCTTCTGCCAATTTTTTTTAACTTTTACCCTTTTCTTTTTTAACGTTTTTAACTAGTTTATCTAATATATATATTTTTTCTTTTTTATATATTTTCTTTATTCATTTTCTTTTTTTTAATTGTTTCTTTTTTTTGTTTGTTTTTTCCTTTCTGAACCTCTTTTTATTCCCTTTCTCCCCCCTCACGATTTGGGATCTCTTCTGATTTGATTAAAGCATATTTTCCTGGGGTTGTTGCCACCCTTTTAGTATTTTACTTGCTCCTTCATATACTCTTATCTGGACAAAATGACAAGGTGGAAAAATTCACCACAAAAAAAAAGAACAAGAGGCAGTACCAAAGTCTAGGGACCTAATCAATACAGACATTGGTAATATGTCAGATCTAGAGTTCAGAATGACGATTCTCAAGGTTCTAGCCGGGCTTGAAAAAGGCATGGAAGATATTAGAGAAACCCTCTTGGGGGATATAAAAGCCCTTTCTGGAGAAATAAAAGAACTAAAATCCAACCAAGTTGAAATAAAAAAATCTATTAATGAGGTGCAATCAAAAATGGAGGCTCTCACTGCTAGGATAAATGAGGCAGAAGAAAGAATTAGCGATATAGAAGACCAAATGACAGAGAATAAAGAAGCTGAGCAAAAGAGGGACAAACAGCTACTGGACCACGAGGGGAGAATTCAAGAGATAAGTGACACCATAAGACGAAACAACATTAGAATAATTGGGATTCCAGAAGAAGAAGAAAGAGAGAAGGGAGCAAAGGCATATTGGAGAGAATTATTGGAGAGAATTTCCCCAATATGGTAAAGAGAACAAGCATCAAAATCCAGGAGGTTCAGAGAACCCCCCTCAAAATCAATAATAATAGGTCCACACTCCATCACCTAATAGTAAAATTTACAAGTCTTAGCGACAAAGAGAAAATCCTGAAAGCAGCCTGGGAAAAGAAGTCTGTAATATACAATGGAAAAATATTAGATTGGCAGCAGGCTTATCCACAGAGACCTGGCAGGCCAGAAAGAGCTGGCATGATATATTCAGAGTACTAAATGAGAAAAACATGCAGCCAAGAATACTATATCCAGCTAGGCTATCATTGAAAATAGAAGGAGAGATTAAAAGCTTCCAGGACAAACAAAAACTGAAAGAATTTGCAAACACCAAACCAGTTCTACAGGAAATATTGAAAGGGGTCCTCTAAGCAAAGAGAGACCCTAAAAGTAGTAGATCAGAAAGGAACAGAAACAATATACAATAACAGTCACCTTACAGGCAATACAATGGCACTAAATTCATATCTCTCAACTCTTACCCTGAATGTTAATGGGCTAAATGCCCCAATCAAAAGACACAGGGTATCAGAATGGATAAAAAAACAAAACCCATCTATATGTTGCCTACAAGAAACTCATCTTAAACCTGAAGACACCTCCAGATTTAAAGGGAGGGGGTAGAAAAGAATTTACCATGCTAATGGACATCAGAAGAAAGCAGGAGTGGCAATCCTTTATACAGATCAATTAGATTTTAAGCCAAAGACTATAATAAGAGATGAGGAAGGACACTATATCATACTCAAAGGAACTGTCCAACAAGAAGATCTAACAATTTTAAATATCTATGCCCCTAACGTGGGAGCAAGCCAACTATATAAACCAATTAATAACAAAATCAAAGAAACACATCGACAATAATACAATAATAGTAGGGGACTTTAACACTCCCTTCACTGTATTGGACAGATCATCCAAGCAAAAGATCAACAAGGAAATAAAGGCCTTAAATGACACACTGGACCAGATGGACATCACAGATATATTCAGAACATTCCATCCCAAAGCAACAGAATACACAATCTTCTCTAGTGCACATGGAACATTCTCCAGAATAGATCACATTCTCAGTTCTAAATCAGGTCTCAACCATTATCAAAAGATTGGAATCATTCCCTGCATATTTTCAGACCACAATGCTCTGAAGCTAGAACTCAATAACAAGAGGAAATTTGGAAAGAACCCAAATACATGGAGACTAAACAGCATCCTTCTAAAGAATGAATGGGTCAACCAGGAAATTAAAGAAGAATTGAAAAAATTTATGGAAACAAATGATAATGAAAACACAATGGTTCAGAATCTGTGGGACACAACAAAGGCAGTCCTGAGAGGAAAATATATAGCGGTACAAGCCTTTCTCAAGAAACAAGAAAGGTCTCAGGTACACAACCTAACCCTACACCTAAAGGAGCTGGAGAAAGAACAAGAAAGAAACCCTAAACCCAGCAGGAGAAGAGAAATCATAAAGATCAGAGCAGAAATCAATGAAATAGAAACCAAAAAACCAATAGAACAAATCAACGAAACTAGGAGCTGGTTCTTTGAAAGAATTAATAAGATTGATAAACCCCTGGCCAGACTTCTCAAAAAGAAAAGAGAAAGGACCCAAATAAATAAAATCATGAATGAAAGAGGAGAGATCACAACGAACACCAAAGAAATACAGACAATTATAAGAACATACTATGAGCAACTCTACGCCAACAAATTTGACAATTTGGAAGAAATGGATGCATTCCTAGAGACATATAAACTACCACAACTGAACCAGGAAGAAATAGAAAGCCTGAACAGACCCATAACCAGTAAGGAGATTGAAACAGTCATCAAAAATCTCCAAACAAACAAAAGCCCAGGGCCAGACGGCTTCCCGGGGGGAATTCTACCAAACATTTAAAGAAGAACTAATTCCTATTCTCCTGAAACTGTTCCAAAAAATAGAAATGTAAGGAAAACTTCCAAACTCATTTTATGACGCCAGTATCACCTTGATCCCCAAACCAGGCAAGGGTCCCATAAAAAAGAGAACTACAGACCAATATCCTTGATGAACACAGATGCAAAAATTCTCACCAAAATACTAGCCAATAGGATTCAACAGTACATTAAAAGGATTATTCACCACGACCTAGTGGGATTTATTCCAGGGCTGCAAGGTTGGTTCAACATCTGCAAATCAATCAATGTGATACAACACATTAATAAAAGAAAGAACAAGAACCATATGATACTCTCCATAGATGCTGAAAAAGCATTTGACAAAGTACAGCATCCCTTCCTGATCAAAACTCTTCAAAGTGTAGGGATAGAAGGCATATACCTCAATATTATCAAAGCCATCTATGAAAAACCCACCGCAAATACCATTCTCAATGGAGAAAAACTGAAAGCTTTTCCGCTAAGGTCAGGAACACGGCAGGGATGTCCGTTATCACCACTGCTATTCAACATAGTACTAGAAGTCCTAGCCTCAGCAATCAGACAACAAAAGGAAATTAAAGGCCTCCAAATTGGCAAAGAAGAAGTCAAACTATCACTCTTCACAGATGATACAATACTATATGTGGAAAACCCAAAAGACTCCACTCCAAAACTGCTAGAACTTGTACAGGAATTCAGTAAAGTGTCAGGATATAAAATCAATGCACAGAAATCAGTTGCATTTCTCTACACCAACAACAAGCCGAAGAGAGAGAAATTAAGGAGTCCATCCCATTTACAATTGCACCCAAAACTATAAGATACCTAGGAATAAACCTAACCAAAGAGGCTAAGAATCTGAACTCAGAAAACTATAAAGTACTCATGAAAGAAATTGAGGAAGACACAAAGAAATGGAAAAATGTTCCATGCTCCTGGATTAGGAGAATAAATATTGTGAAAATGTCTATGCTACCTAAAGCAATCTACACATTTAACGCAATTCCTATCAAAATACCATCCATCTTTTTCAAAGAAATGGAACAAATAATCCTAAAATTTATATGGAACCAGAAAAGACCTCGAATAGCCAAAGGGATATTGAAAAAGAAAGCCAAAGTTGGTGGCATCACAATTCCGGACTTCAAGCTCTATTACAAAGTTGTCATCATCAAGACAGCATGATACTGGCACAAAAACAGACAGATCAATGGAACAGAATAAAGATCCCAGAAATAGACCCTCAACTCTATGGTCAACTCATCTTCGACAAAGCAGGAAAGAATGTCCAATGGAAAAAAGACAGCCTCTTCAATAAATGGTGTTGGGAAAATTGGACAGCCACATGCAGAAAAATGAAACTGGATCATTTCCTTATACCGCACATGAAAATAGACTCAAAATGGATGAAGGACCTCAATGTGAGAAAGGAATCCATCAAAATCCTTGAGGAGAACATAGGCAGCAACCTCTGCGACCTCAGCCGCAGCAACATCTTCCTAGGAACATCGCCAAAGGCAAGGGAAGCAAGGACAAAAATGAACTATTAGGATTTAATCAAGATCAAAAGCTTTTGCACAGCAAAGGAAACAGTGAACAAAACCAAAAGACAACTGACAGAATGGGAGAAGATATTTGCAAACGACATATCAGACAAAGGGCTAGTGTCCAAAATCTCTAAAGAACTTAGCAAACTCAACACCCAAAGAACAAATAATGCAATCAAGAAATGGGCAGAAGACATGAACAGACATTTCTGCAAAGAAGACATCTAGATGGCCAACAGACACATGAAAAAGTGCTCCATATCACTCGGCATCAGGGAAATACAAATCAAAACCACAATGAGATATTACCTCACACCAGTCAGAATGGCTAAAATTAACAAGTCAGGAAATGACAGATGCTGGCGAGGATGCAGAGAGAGGGGAACCCTCCTACACTGTTGGTGGGAATGAAGCTGGTGCAACCATTCTGGAAAACAGCATGGAGGTTCCTCAAAATGTTGAAAATAGAACTACCCTACGACACAGCAATTGCACTACTGGGTATTTACCCTAAAGATACAAACGTAGTGGTCCGAAGGGACATGTGCACCCGCATGTTTATAGCAGCAATGTCTACAATAGCCAAACTATGGAAAGAACCTAGATGTCCATCAACAGACGAATGAATAAAGAAGAGGTGGTATATATACACAATGGAATACTATGCAGCCATCAAAAGAAATGAAATCTTGCCATTTGCGACGACGTGGATGGAACTAGAGGGTATCATGCTTAGCGAAATAAGTCAATCGGAGAAAGACAACTATCATACGATCTCTCTGATATGAGGGAGAGGAGATGCAACATGGGGGGTAAAGGGGGTAGGAGAAGAGTAAATGAAACAAGATGGGATTGGGAGGGAGACTAACCATAAGTGACTCTTAATCTCACAAAACAAACTGAGGGTTGCTGGGGGGAGGGGGGTTGGGAGGGGGGGTTATGGGCATTGGGGAGGGTATGTGCTATGGTGAGTGCTGTGAAGTGTGTAAACCTGGCGATTCACAGACCTGTACCCCTGGGGATAAAAATATATGTTTATAAAGAATAAAAATAAATAAATAATAGAGCTTCCCTGTGACCCTTCAATTGCACACTTGGTATTTACCTCAAAGATATAGATGTAGTGAAAAGAAGCGCCATCTGTACCCCAATGTTCATAGCAGCAATGGCCACGGTCGCCAAACTGTGGAAAGAGCCAAGATGCCCTTCAATGGCCGAATGGATAAGGAAGATGTGGTCCATATACACTATGGAGTATTATGCCTCCATCAGAAAGGATGAATACCCAACTTTTGTATCAACATGGACGGGACTGGAAGAGATTATGCTGAGTGAAATAAGCCAAGCAGAGGGAGTCAATTATCATATGGTTTCACTTATTTGTGGAGCATAAGAAATTACACAGAGGACATGGGGTGATGGAGAGGAGAAGGGAGTTGGTGGAAATTGGAGGAGGAGATGAACCATGAGAGACTATGGTCTTTGGGTTTTGAAGGGGTTGGGGGTGGGAGGTTGGGTGAGCCCAGTGGTGGGTATTATGGAGGGCACGTATTGCATGGAGCACTGGCTGTGGTGCATAAACAATGAATTCTGGTACACTGAAAAGAAATTTGAAAAATAAAAAAATTTTAAAAAAAAATCCTCAGTTTGTTTCTCAGAGTCCACAGTCTTTCATGGTTTGTCTCCCCCTCCAATTTCACTCCCTTCATTTTCCCTTCATTCTCTTAATGTCCTCCATGGTATTCCTTATGCTCCACAAGTAAGTGAAACCATAAGATGACTGACTTTTTCTGCTTGACTTATTTCACTCAGCCTAATCTCCTCCAGTTCCATCCATGATGATGCAAAAGTTGGATATTCATATTTTCTGATGAAAAGATCTTTATCCATTCATCTGTTGAAGGGCATCTCGTCTCTTTTCACAGTTTTGCTATTGTGGACATTGCTGCTATGAACACTGAGGTGCATGTGACCCTTTTTTTTTTTTTTTCACTGCATCCATATCTTTTTTTTTTTTTTTTTTTAAAGATTTTTTTTTTTTTTTTTTTTTTGACAGAGAGAGATCACAAGTAGACGGAGAGGAAGGCAGAGAGAGAGAGAGAGAGGGAAGCAGGCTTCTTGCTGAGCAGAGAGCCCGATGTGGGACTCGATCCCAGGACCCTGAGATCATGACCTGAGCCGAAGGCAGCAGCTTAACCCACTGAGCCACCCAGGCGCCCCTCACTGCATCCATATCTTTGGGGTAAATACCCAGTAGTGCAATTGCCAGGTCATAGAGTAGCTCTAATTTTTAACTTTTTGAAGAATTTCCACATGGTTTTCCAAAGCAGCTGCACCAACCTGCATTCCCAAAAACAGTGAAAGAGGGTTCCCCTTTCTCCACATCCTCTCCAACATTTTTTGTTTTTTCCTTGTTAATTTTGGCCATTCTAACTGGTGTAAGGTGATATCTCAATGTGGTTTTGATTTTAATTTCCCTGATGGCTAATGATGATGAACATTTTTTCATGTGTCTGTTAGCCATTTGTATGTCTTCATTGGAGAAGTGTCTGTTCATATCCTCTGTCCATTCTTTGATTTGATTATTTGTTTTTTGGGTGTTGAGTTTGAGAGGTTCTTTATAGAACTTGGATATAAGCCCTTCGTAATGTCATTTGCAAATATCATCTCCCATTCCATGTGTTGTGTCTTTGTTTCATTGTTTCCTTTGCTGTGCAGAAGCTTTTCATCTTGATGAAGTCCTAAAAGTTCATTTTCGCTTTTGTTTCTTTTGTCTTTGGAGACATATCTTGAAGAGAAGTTCCTGTGGCCAATGTCGAAGAGGTTACTGCCTATGTTCTCCTCTAGGATTCTGATGGATTCCTGTCTCACATTGAGGTCTTTCATCCATTTTGAGTTTGTCTTTGTGTATGGTGTAAGGGAATGGTTGAGTTTCATTCTTCTGTATCTAGTTGTCCAATTTTCCCAGCACCATATGTTGAAGGGACTGTCTTTTTTTCATTAAATATTTTTTCCTGCTTTGTCATAGAGTATTTGACCACAGAGTTGAGGGTCCATATCTGGGCTCTCTAATCTGTTCCATTGGTCTGTGTGTCTGTTTTTGTGCCAATACTGTGCTGTCTTGGTGATCACAGCTTTGTAATATACCTTGAAATCAGGCAACGTGATGCCCCCGGCTTTGTTTTTCTTTTTCAACATTTCATTGGCGATTTGGGGTCTTTTCCACTTCCATACAAATTTTAGGATTGTTTGTTTCAGCACTTTGAAAAATGCCGATGGTATTTTGATTGGGATGATGTTGAAAGTATAGATTGGTCTGGGCAGCATAGACATTTTAACAATGTTTATTCTTCTGATCCATGAGCATGGAATATTTTTCTATCTTTTTGTGTCTTCTTCAATTTGTTTCATGAGTGTTCTGTAGTTCCTACAGTATTGATCCTTCACCTCTTTGGTTAGGTTTATTCCCAGGTATCTTATGGGTTTTGGTGCTATTCTAAATGGAATTGATTCTCTAATTTCCCTTTCTACAGTTTCATTGTTAGTCTATAAGAAAGCAACTTATTTCTGTGCATTGATTTTGTATCCTGACACATTATTGAATTTCTGAATGAGTTCTAGTAATTTGGAGGTGGAGTCTTTTGGGTTTTCCACATATAGTATCATGTCATCTGTGAAGAGAGAGTTTGACTTTTGTTTTTTGCTAATTTGAATACCTTTTTTTTCTTTTTGTTGTCTGGTTGCTGTTGCTTAGGACTTCTAGTACTATGTTCAACAGACAAATGGATAAGGAAGATGTGGTCCTAACACACAATGGAAATTTACTCAGTCATCAGAAATGATGAATACCCAACTTTTGCATCAACATGGATGGAACTGAAGGGGATTATGCTGAGTGAAATAAGTCAAACAGAGAAAGTCAGTTATCATATGGTTTCAATTACTTTTGGAAATGAGGAATAGCATAAAGGACATTAGGAGAAGGAAGGGGAAAATGAAGGCAGGGGGAGGTTTGGAGGGGGAGAAAAACCATTTGAGACCGGACTCTGAGAAACAAACTGAGGATTTTAGAAGGGGAGATGAGGAATGGTTTGCCTAGGTGATGGGTATTAAGGAGGGCACGTATTGCATGGAGCACTGGGTGTTATACATAAACAATGTATCTTGGAACATTACATCAAAACTAATGATGTACTCTATGGTCACTAATGTAACATAATAATAAAAGAAAACCCAGTATGCTCTCATAAGCTTGGAGTAAAGAAAAAATTCTTAACCTTGCACAAAATGGCAAGTTATAAAAATGATTATATGGTCTTTAGTAAAATTAAGAGTTTCTCTTCATCAAAACAACATTAAGAGAATGAAAGTCAATCCACAGGGCAGAAGAGGAAAAGGTGCTTAATTTTATTAGGTATCAGAGAAATGCAAATACAACTTTTGGTGCATTCAAAGCTCACTAGAATTGGAAAATGAAAAAAAGAACACATAAAATACCATGTGTACTTACCATACGGGACAACTGGAATTCTCATAAGCTATTATGGGAATATACAATTTTACAACCACTTTGGAAACGTGCTTGGAAGCATAATGCCTACCTTATGATCACACAAAGCCACCTGTAGATATATACTAAAACAAAGCAAAACAGAAGTGTCTATGGTCAATGTGTACAAGAATACTGATAGCTACACTATTCAGAATAGTCATAAACCAAAAGTTACATGAATATCCTACAACAGAAACAGATCAAGAAATTATTTATTCATGTAATGGAAAATGATGCAACACTGAGAACAAACAATACACAAATACATTATGCTTGGAGAGTTAGCTAAGTACAATACTGAATGAATTAAGTCAGACACAAAAGAAATAGATGGCAGATTTCACTTATACGAAGAACAAGAGAAGGCAAAAGTAATGTATGGCCATAGATTACCTGTGAGGCTGGGATAGCATTGCAAAGGGGGACTTGATCTGCTCACTAGCTTTTTGATCATATTCTCTTTGAGAAAGCTTATTGTGCTGTATCCTCATATGTTGTGTACCTTTATGTATGTTATATTTTAATAAAAGTAGGTGAAATGCTAAAAATCTGCCACAAATCTATTTAGATATAGGTAAATGTCATTTATAGAACTCACTTATATTCAATGATGGAAAATTAAAAATGATTCATGTTCTTACATTACTGAGACTGCTCAATAATTTGTTCAATTAAAATCCCTATGTATAAAAAATTAGAAGAAAATATACCGAATTTGGGTGATAAAATTGTTCACTATGGCATCTGTCAGCATTTAAAAAGATGTGCATTCAGCAATTTTACTTAACATCAACCTAACAGATATCATCATGCATGCAGTTCGAACCTAACTCCTAATAATCTCCAGTCACAGTTTGCTACCTGTACTTTGCAAAAACTTGCCCAAGGTTCTTCTCAGTGCATTTTTAACCTCCTTGTTTTTCAGGCTGTAGATGAAAGGATTCACTAGGGGAGTGACCACACCATACTGTATGGAGAAGATCAGCTCCAGACGTGAGCCTGAGGTTGGCATTAGATGACGGAGGAAAGTTGAGCCATAGAAGAAACTCACTGCAGTGAGGTGGGAGGAACAAGTGGAGAAGGCCTTGCTTCTGCTTGCGGTGGAGCTGATGCTCAGGATGGTGGAGACAATGTGCACATAGGAGATGAAGATCAGGAAGAATGTACCAAAGCCATGCAGGAGTGTGGAACAGACTAGGACAGTGAGGTTGATAGAGACATCAGAGCAGGACAAAGGGAAGAGGGAGGGCAGCTCACAGCTGTAGTGATGGATGGTTTTGGCCTCACAGAAATCCAAGTTTATTATCAGAGGGATATTAATGAGTGCATCTAGAAACCCCAGGCTCCATGAGCCCCACACAAGCTGCATATACAGCTGATTATTCATAACCTGGCCATAGACGAGTGGGTAACAGATAGCAGCATAACGGTCATAGGCCATTGCTGACAGTAGGCAGACTTCTGTTCCTCCAAAGTCAAACAGAAAGAAGACTTGAGCCAGGCAAGCCTCTACTGAGATGGTTTTCCTTTGAGACAGGAGGTTTTCCAGCAGCCTAGGCACTATGGCAGTAGAGAAACAAAAGTCCACAAAAGAGAGGTGACTCAGGAAGAAGTACATAGGTGTGTGGAGTTGGGAATCTACCCTGATGACCAACAACATCAGTAGATTTCTCATTATAGTCAAGAGGTAAATCCCAAGGAAAAGCACAAAGAGCAGAACCTGGATGTGGGAGTCAACAGAAAGGCCAAGGAGGATGAACTCTGTGATGGTGCTGTGGTTCCTCAAAGCCATTTAGAGAGGATATTCCCTAGAAGTAAAAATAAGCATAAACTTCAAACCTCTGTTGACCACACTCAATTACCAGAAGAGGGGGCTTGAACATAACTAACTTATATTTCTTGTTTTTCCTCATTGATTTTTTTTATATCCTTTCTTCCCAGACTGATATTCTGCTTCAATTCTGAATAGGTCAATCTCAGTATGATATTACCCTATAGTTGATATTCTATCTCAGACATCACTGAAGGAATTCACAAATTCATTCAGACCTTAACCATGACTAATTTAGTCAGTTTCCTTCGATAGAAACTGCTTAGCAATATTACCTGTAATTTGCATATTTTAGAGAACTATCTATAATGGATGTTGCAAAACTTGTAATTTCTCCTCTATCACTGTTTCTTTCTTTTTTTAAAAAAATTAACACACAATGTATTATTTGCTTCAGGGGTACAGGTCTGTGAATCATCAGTCTTAAACAATTCACAATACACAACTCACCATAGGCCATACCCTCCCCAATGTCCATCACCCAGTCACCCTATCCTTCCCCTCCCTGCTCCAGCAGCCCTCAGATTGTTTCCTGAGATTAAGAGTCTCCTGTGATTTGTCTCCCTCCCAGGTCCCATCTTGTTTCATTTTTCCCTTCCTTCCCTCCATGAACCCCCGCCCTGCCTCTCAAATTCCTCATATCAGAGAGATATGATAACTGTCTTTCTCTGATTGACTTATTTCACTTCGCATAATACCCTCTAGTTCCATCCACATTGTTGCAAATGACAAGATTTCGTTTTTTGATGGCCTCGTAATATATATATTATATATATAATATATAACATATATTATATATATTTTTTTAAAATTTATTTTCAGCATAACAGTATTCATTGTTTTTGCACCACACCCAGTGCTCCATGCAATCCGTGCCCTCTCTAATACCCACCACCTGGTTCCCCCAACCTCCCACCCCCCCGCCCCTTCAAACCCCTCAGATTGTTTTTCAGAGTCCATATTATATATATTTTTATTTTTAATATATTTTTATTATATATATATATATATATATATATATATATATATATATATATCTATCTCCCACATCTTCTTTACCATTCATCTGTTAATGGACATCTAGTTTCTTTCCATAATTTGGCTATTGTGGTTATTGCTGCTATAAACATTGGGGTGCACATGCCCCTTCAGATCACTACATCTGCATCTTTAGGGTAAATACCCAGTAGTGTGATTACTGGGTCATAAGGTAGTTCTATTTTCAACTTTTTGAGGAACCTCCCTACTGCTTTCCGGAGTGGCTGCACCAGCTTGCATTCCCACTGTAGGAGGTTTCCCTTTCTCTGCATCCTCACCAACACCTGTTATTTCCTGACTGGTTAATTTTAGCCATTCTGACTGGTGTGAGGTGGTATCTCACTGTGCTTTTGATTTGTAGTTCCCTGATGCTGAGTGATGTTGAGCAATTTTTCATGTATTTATTGGCCATTTGGATGTCTTCTTTGCAGAAATGTCTGTTCACGTCTTCTGCCCATTTCTTTATTGGATTATTTGTTTTGTTTTGTTTTGTTTTTGGGTCTTGAGTTTGATAAGTTCTTTAAAGATTTTTATAGATTTTGGATACTAGCTCTATCTGATATGTCATTGTGAATATCTTCTCCCATTCTGTCAGTTGTCTTTTGGTTTTGTTGACTGTTTCCTTTGTTGTGCAAAAGCTTTTTATCTTGATGAAGTCCCAATATTTCATTTTTGCCCTTGTTTCCCTTACCTTTGGCAATGTTTCTAGGAAGAAGTTGCCACAAGTGAGGTGAAAGAGGTTGCTGCCTGTGTTCTCCTCAATGATTTTGGTGAAGTCCTATTTCACAATGAGGTCTTTCATTCATTTTGAGTCTATTTTTGTGTGTGGAGTAAGGAAATGGTCCAGTTTCATTCTTCTGCATGTGGCTCCCCAATTTTCCCAACACCATTTGTTGAAAAGACTGACTTTTTTCCACTGGACATTCTTTCCTGCTTTGTTGAAGATTAGTTGACCATTATCACTCAGTTTCTTACTCCCATTTAAAACCTTGCTTAATTGCTCAGTGACATTATTTTGTCTTCCTTTAGCTTTTTTTTACAATCTATTTCACATATATTGTCAATTTCATCTTTGGGGCAAGACTGAAACATGTTATCAGAATCTTAGTGTATGTGTGCTTGTATGTATACAAGTGTCTTTGTATACATATGGTGTATGGTGGAGGGTGAAGTAAAATGAATGAGGGCAGAGCTTGCTGAATCCATTTTACAGAAGAGAAAATTGAGTATCAGAGGTAATGTTACTTGTCTAAATTGCCAATGTGAATAGTCAGTATTTAGTTGCACTATATAGGACTCTAAGAGGTGTCTCTATCATACTGCGTCTTCCAAAGAAGACTTGGCAGTGAATGTATAATTCACTGTATAATGAATGTATAATTATAATTGCCCATAGTTAAACAGTTGTATATACCATGTTGTCTTCTTCTCAGTGCCTAGCATAGCATATACAACTGTTTAACTATTTTATAAATACTTGTGTTTTTTTTCTCTGATTTTGTCACTCCTGTCTAGTATTCAGGGATTCTGTTTAGCCTTTCCCTAGGGCTATATACTTAGGTTGTGCCTCTTGAAACATCTTGCTTGGCTTTGTAATGCCACAAAAACTCTAGCCTGTCCCCTTGTGCTCAGATCTGCCCTGTATTCTTGAGTTTTGTCATGATACTTTAGAGTCTGACCTTGATGTTGCCCAAAGGGCTCACAGGAAGTTTAATCCTGTGGAGCAGCCACCTTCCCAGCGCTTGTCCTTTTTGATTATTTCCCCACTATTAATATTGAATATTTAAATACTTTACAGACTATGGGATTTTCTTCAATTCAATTTCCATCTCAGTTTTGCTCTAGACTTATATGCAGCATAGATGGCAACTTAAATTTAACAGGGAAGGAGAACAAACTGTTTTAAAAAAATAAGTTTCAATGACCCCTCTTATCTCTGCTTTTGCAAGTCCTATTAGAAGAAAAGAATTTTTTGTTCTCTACATTAGTAAATAAAACAAAATTAAAAAGTAAATTGAGACTGCTTTCTTTAAGAATATGAACATTTCTGTGTTTGGGATTTTCTGTATGAATTAGGCTTATAATTGCTTCATTTCTTTCACATTTACTCTTTATCTACATTGTGAGCACTTACTCATTCAGAAGGATCACAGTGCCTTCAGTTCACATTGAAGTTCATGAGATACAGCCTAGATTTAGAATAGGTGGAAAAGGGACATCCTAGATCCTCAAAGAGAAAATAGAGGTCAATGCAGAAGTTAGAAGTTAGCTTGGCTTTCTAATTTCCATTAAAGAGTCATATATGAGCACTTATTTAACATGTCGTCAACCTTCGGTTCTGTCTGATCTGCTTTATAGATCACTATGATGTAGATTTTTGTGTTTTTTAAAAAGACTTATTTACTTATTTGAGAGAGAGAGAGAAAGAGAGAGAGAGAGAGCATTGTGTGCAAGTGGGAGTGGGGGGGTGCAGAGCAAAAAGGAAGAGAGAAGCAGACTCCCTCCTGAGGTGGAGACCAATGTGGGCTTCAATTTCAGGACCCTGAGTTCATGACCTGAGCTGAAATCAAGAGTCAGATGCCCAAATGACTGAACCACGCAGGCCTCCTGATTTTTTTTTTTAAAGAGTCATCTCATTTTATCATTGGATATTTATTCCACTGGAATGACTGTGTTTAAACATAGAGTGGCACTTCTAATCAGTCACAATATAAATCCTTTTAGATCTAATAATGATGACAGTGATGATATTGAAAAGATACTGCTTAATCCAAGCACTTTACGTATATTAACCTAGTTCTTTCTTGTAAGAGACCCATGATACATCCTTTTTCTTTCTTTTAAACAGATGAGGACCTGAGGCAGACAGCATTTAAGAACTCTGCCCAAGAGGTGCCTGGGTGGCTCAGTGGGTTAAGCCTCTGCCTTCAGCTCAGGTCATGATCTCAGGGTCCTGGGATCGAGCCCCACATTGGGCTCTCTGCTCAGCAGAGAGCTTCTCTCTGCCTGCTGCTCTGCATACTTGTGATCTCTCTCCCTCTGTCAAATAAATAAATAAATTAAAAAAAAATAAAGAACTCTGCCCAAGGTCAAATAGGCACCAAGTGGAGAACTTATAATTTGAGCTCAGGCAGTTTGGTAATGTACCTTAATCACATCCTTTCCAAAGGGAGGAGTAGTTGGGAAACCTCCCTTGACAAAGAAAACAAACATAGGTTTCTTAACACTTTGTCAATTTCAAGTGTATTTAATTTTAAAATGTTAGTTAATTTCACAAATGCTGGGATGGATGGATGAATAAGAAAAGGAAGAGTGAGAGAGAGATTAAGTATTTCCTCTATTTACTGACCAAAGGTAGAAAAGTTTGTATACTCAGAAGCATTATAAATCTGCTAAGAACCTGGGAGTCCCTGAACTGTAAGAAGGGCTGAAAGTAGGAGGGCATGGAAAAGGAGCATGAGCAAATTTTTTTCCTAAATATTTCTTGACTTCTGCCCTTTTTCCTGTGTGCTTCAGCACCTGCATCAGTGTGACCCATTTGGGAGATTGAGGGAGTCATTAATAGCAAAAAAATTAACATTCTGTGGCACATGTAAGTGGATCCTTGAAAAGGATAAAACATAAACCATCTACTCTGATAATGTATTCTGCCTATTATTCCTGACTGTTACAGTCCAAGTTGGTTTACTCTAATTTCATACTCTTAGGGCCTAGGCAATGCAGAGTTTATACCAGAATGTATGAAGTCCCCATTCCCATTGCCCAGTATCAGTCATCAACACCAGAGAGTTTTTCCCAAGTAGCTGCTCAGAGTAGGTGAACACAGAGACCTCAATGTGTGGAGAATATGAATTTGCTTAGATTTGGGGGCTCAGTCTCAAGCAAATAAAAAGTTTCAGGATGAAAAGACACACATCAGAGTGCCATAAAGAGAAGGTATATGAAGAGAGGAAAAAAAATTATCAGGTGAGAGAGAGAAACTCCAGAGTTGTCCTTGAGAGATTACCGAGCTCTGGGCTTTCGTGGCTCAAGAGATTTCCTGTCACTCTGATTTTTACCTCAGGCCATGAGATCTCTATGTTCATGAGGACTGATTACAGGAACTTCAGATTATTAATTGTTTTCTAAGGGAAGTTACAGTAAATTTATGAAAATTATTTACCTAAAGCTAGGTACTCTCAAAGGCTGAAGCTTCAAGGCGCATATCTTCCGAGCTTTAGCTTTGTCCTGCCTTTTTTTCCTACTGGCTGTACAAAGACTCTCAAATCCTCCACAAAAGGTGTGGAGGGCTTCTCTTGGGTAGTCTTAAGTCCAACTCCTTGGGTGTCTGTTGTTCCTTTTTTGTTTTTTTTCTTTTCTTCATTTTCTTTCTGACTTTAGATACTGTTGTACTAAGAGAATCCATGAAGTGAGTGATTCCCAGATATAACACTTTAGAAGGACAAGTGTAGATTAAGCAGTGAGTAATTGACCAGCAGAGCCTGGCACCCCAGGAGACCAAAGACCCAATGTCTTTTATTCTCTGGAGTCATAATTTGAGGCCCAACTTTAGACTCACACAAAAAACAAACAAATTTTTAAAAGCTCAGGGGATTCTATTTAGTATGGGCTTTTGGAACTTCTATGTTGAAGCTTTAACTTTAATGAAAACTCTCAGGTGTTTAATAAGTTTGAAAGGAGGCAAAGTAGGAGGCAACATCCTTTGTGTGCTCAGTCTCAGTATGTCGCATTTGGGAAAGCAGAGGAAAGCTGTGCATTGATCTCAGGTTATTTTTCTTTGCTCTCATGATTTGAATTCATAAATATCTCTCAGATGAATATTTTAGCGATCATTTGGGTCAACAATCAGGGAGGTTTTCAGGGAAATGGCTGAAGGCAGGTCCCACCCCCCTGTCCCTTCAAAACCCTCAGATTGTTTTTCAGAGTCCATAGTCTCTCATGGGGGGCATGGTTTTTAATACCTCAATAAATAAATGAACAACCTAACAAAAACAAAAATGAAATGAAGTAGTATATGTGTGCACTGATTATGACAGTGCATTATGAACAAGGAATTAAGAATAATTCAATCCTATGCTTCTGATTTCTTAAATCAGGGGGAAAAAAAGGCAAGAAAGAAAAAAAGGAGAAACACATGGAAAAAAGCAGGGAGAAAGGGGGAAAACTCTTTGGAACAATTGCTACATAAATGAAATTTTCAATTGTAGGGGAATTGTTAAATAAACAATGGCCTTTTTTTCTTTGTAAAATAAAATAGAGACTAAAATATTTTTGGAAATGGAAGATGTTTAATTTATGTTAGGTAAAATGACAAAAACAAAATTGCTTATAAATTATAATTATGGCTATGTATAAGAATGTACTATAAAGACATTTTTCATAGAAGTTTGGACTGAGATATACCTAAATGTTAATAGTGGTCTTCACTGCATAGTAGAACCATTTACCTGTATTTTAATAATTTATAATTTAAAAATATTTAAAGAAAAAATGTTAGTATTTTACATGAAACATTAATACTTTATGATTTCAACATAGTCAAAGTGAAGTGAAAAATAATTTAAGCTACATAGCTGTGTTCATGGAGTATTTTCAGTCTTGTTGTCTTTAATATGAAGAAAAGTAAATATTGACTTGCTTCAGAAATCCATGTATTGCAAAAATATATGCAAATATGAGAAAAATACCTAAAAGTAGTTGAGCCCTCATAAATTGTAACTTTAACCAATCAAATACTAAGAATTTAATATTTGATAAATACACCTTTTAAAATGCCATTAAGTGAGAAAAACAGGTTGGCTGAAAACATTTGAAATTTCCAAAGTAGAAAACAGACCTAAAATAGGGCAAAATACATATGTATATTTGGGGTAAACACCTAGTAGTGTAATTGTGGGGTTGTAGGGTAACTTTATTTTTCACTCCTTAAGAAACCTCCATACTGTTTTCCAGAGTGGTTGTACCAGCTTTCATTCCCACCAACAGTGTAAGATGGTTCCCCTTTCTCTGCATCCTTGCCAACATCTGTTGCTTCCTGTCTTGCTAATTATAGCCATTCTGACTGGTTGAGGTACTATGTCATTTTGGTTTTGATTTGCATTTCCCTGATGCCAAGTGATGTGGAGCATTTTTTCATGTGTCTGTTGGCCATTTGTATGTCTTTTTTGGAGAAATATCTGTTCATGTCTTCTGCTCACTTCTTGATCCAAAGGGGCACATGCACCCCAATGTTCATAGCAACAATGTCCACAATAGCCAAACTATGGAAAGAGCCCAGATGTCCGTCAACAGAAGAATGGATAAAGAAGGCATACACACACACACACACACACACACACACACACACACGACACACACACACACACACACACACACACACACACACACAAAGGAATATTACTCAGCCATTAGAAAGGATGAAATCTTACCACTTCTTTCCATGTGGATGGAACTGGAGGGTCTTATGCTGAATGAAATAAGTCAATCAGAGGAAGACAATTATATGGTTTCTCTCAAATATGGAATATAAGAAACAGCACAGAGGATCATAGGGGAAGGGAAGGAAAACTGAATGAGAAGAGAGGGAGATAAACCATGAGAAACTCTTAACTATAGGAAACAAACTGAGGTTTGCTGGAGGGGAGGTGGGTGGTTGGGCATTAAGAAGGGCATGTAATGTGATGAGCACTGGGTATCATAAGCAACTGATGAGTAACTGAACTCTACATCTGAAACTAATGATGTAATATATGTTGGCTAACTAAATTTAGATTAAAAAAGAAAAAATAAAATCTAAGATAAATTAAATGATAAAAAACAAAATAAAATAGGGCAAAATATTGAAAGAGCTGGAATAGGTCTATCTTACCTGAAATTCTGAAATTAAATAACAATAAATATTCAGCAAATGTTTTGTTAGTGCAGGCGATTATTAGGCAAAATTGTTTCAGCCAAATTTCCTTTAGTAAACAAACAAATAAAAAATAAAGAATAAAACCTTAGGTGAATTTGCTGGATGAGTGGAAGAGCCAGGAGAGGCCTGCAGAGGGCACTGCCTTGGTGGGAAGAGAAGCACTGTAAAGTGTGTAAGACAGGTACAAAAAGTAAGAGAAAGCCTTAAACAACCTCTTTCAGAAGGCTGTCTGGTAATTTCTAAAGTTCCAAGAGTTTGAAGAAAAACTCACAGGCCTCTAGAGCCCCAAATTACAATATTTTGCCTTGGAGTAGAGTTACAGAAATCACATCTGTCCTTTGCCTACATATCTATATATTTACTAGGGGCAGTGAATGCGAGAGATCCACCCTTTAAGCTAAGCAACTCTGCAGGGCATGTACAGACCAAGGTTTCCAAGGTCTGGAAAACTTGTTTTCTTGACCCAGGATTGTCACATTTACAAACCCTACATTCACCCTTATGTCCTTTATTTTACATTGTTTGGGCTAGAAGACTGCATAGGACATCTCCCAGATTCTTTTGCTAATAGGCTTTTGGTTACATTTAACCAGTTAGAAGAAGTGGTCTGTTTAAGTGTATGAATAAGAATAAGAAGGACAAGGAGAAAAAGAAGAGGAGGGGGAGGAAGGAGAGGCAGGGAGGCAGTGGTGGGGACACTGCATCCCCATTCTGATTATTGCAGGAGTAGTGCAGCACTTTTTTGGCAGTCGTGGCATCATTGCGATTCCTCTCCTCAGTGGTCCTGTGCCTGGTGCCCCAGCAGCACAGCAGCCAATGTAGAATTATCAGCTTCAGTCTAGGGTTGGAATAACTTCTTCATTCTTTTTTGCTTCTCTAAGATCCCCTTCATCCTTCTCCCTTTTGGCCACTGAGTCATTCCAACAATTTAGTACTAAAAATACCTTCAAGGTTAAAGAACATTCTACTAAAGAATGAATGGGTCAACAAAGAAATTAAAGAAGAATTTAAAAAAAAATGCATGGAAACAAATGAAAATGAAAACATGATAGTTCAGAACCTCTGCGATGCAGCAAAGATGGTCTTAAGAGGCAAGTTTATGGCAATACAGGCCTTTCTCAAAAAACAAGAAAAGTCTCAAATATACAATTCTAACCTTAAACCTAAAGGAGATAGAAAAAGAACAGACAATAAAGCAGGAGAAGAGATTTAATAAAGATTAGAGCAGAAATCAATGATATAAAGTAAACAAAACCAAAACCAAACCAAAACAAAACAACAAACCAGTAGAACAGATGAACAAAACTAGGAGGTGGTTCTTTGAAAGAATTAATAAGATTAATAAACCCCTAGCCAAACTTATAAAAAAAAAGAGAAGGGACCCAAATAAATAATATCATGAATGAAAGAAATACAATTAAAAGAAAGTATTATGAGCAAATATATGCCATCAAATTAAGCAATCTGGAAGAATGTATGTATTCCTAGAAATTTATAAACTACCAAAACTGGAAGAGGAAGAAATAGAAAAGACCCATACCATACTGAACAGACCCATACCAGGAAGAAGATTGAAGGAGTAATAAAAAATTCCCCAAATATGGGGCACCTGGGTGGCTCAGTGGGGTAAAGCCTCTGCCTTTGGCTCAGGTCATGATCTCAGGGTCCTGGGATCAGGCCCCACATTGGGCTTTCTGCTCGGCGGGGAGCATGCTTCCTCCTCTCTCTCTACCTGCCTCTCTGCCTACTTGTGATCTCTGTCTGTCAAATAAATAAATAAAAACCTTTAAAAAAATCCTCCAAATAATAGGAGTCCAGGGCTGGATGGCTTCCCAGAGGAATTCTGTCAAACATTTAAAGAAAAATTAATACCTATTCTCCTGAAACTGTTTCAAAAACTAGACAAGGAAGGAATACTTCAAACTCTTTCTGTGAGGCCAGCAATACCTTGATCCTGAAACCAGACAAAGACCCCACTAAAAAGGTGAATTACAGACCCATATCCCTGATGAACATGGATGCAAAAATTCTAAGATAGAAAAATTCTAATTCTAAGATTAGATCCAACAATTGGATCCAACAATTGGATCCAACAATTCATTAAAAGATTATTCACCATGACCAAATGGGATTTATTCCTTTGCTGCTAAGGAATAGCTTCATAAATCAAGCAATGTGAATCACCACATTAATAAAAGGAAGGATAAGAACCATACGATCTTTTCAATAGGTGCAGAAAAAACATTTGACAGAATGCAACACACTTGATAAAAACTGTCTGCTGTATAGGCATAGAGAGAACATACCTTAATATCATAAAAACTATCTACAAAAAGCTCACAGCTAATATCACCCTCAATGGGAAAAACTGAGAACTTTTCCCCTATGGTTAGGAATACAACATGGATGTCGACTATCATCACCTTTGTTTAACATAGTACTGGAAGTCCGAGGCTCAGTAATCAGACAATAAAAAGAAATAAAAAGGATCCAAATCAGCAAAGAAGAAGTCAAACTTTCACTCTTTGCAGGTGACATGAACTGATACAAGAATTCAGCAAAGTCATAGGTTATAAAATCAATACACAGAAGTTAGTGGCATTTCTATATACTAATAATGAGGTAGCAGAAAGAGAAATCAAGGAATAGATCCCATCTACAACTGCACCAAAACCCATAAGATACCTAGGAATAAACCTAACCAAAGAGGTAAATGATCCATACTCTGAAAACCATAGAATACTTATGAAAGAAATTAAGGAAGACAAAAAATGGAAAAACACCCCATGCTCATGGATTGGAAGAAAAAAATATTGTTGAAACGCTATGCTAGCTAAAGCAATCTACACATTCAATATAATACTTATCAAAATACTATCAGTATTTTTCACAGAGCTGGAACAAATAATCCTAAAATTTGTATGGAACCAGAAAAGACCCCGAATAGCCAAAGGTATGTTGAAAAAGAAAACCAGAGCTGAAGGCATAACAATTCCAGACTTCAAGCTGTATTACAAAGTTGTAATCATTAAGACAATATAGTATTGGCACAAAAACAGACAGCTAAATCAATGGAACAGAATAGAGAGCCCAGAAATGGACGCTCAACAATATGGTCAACTAACCTTTGACACTACTAGGTATTTATCCAAAAGATACAAACAGTGATTTGAAGGGGTATGTACACCTCAGTGTTTATAGAAACAATGTACCAATAGCCAGAATATGGAAAGAGACCAGATATCCATTGACAGAGGAATGGATAAAGAACTGATATATATATATATCTATATATCTATATATATATATCACATATATGGAATATTACTCAGCCTTCAAACACATGTATATGTAATGAAATATTACTCAGCCATCAAAAGAATGAAATCTTGCCATTTGTAACCACGTGGATGGAACTAGAGAGGTTTATGCTGAAAGTGGAATAAGTCAGTCAGAGAAAGACAATTGCCATATGACTTCACTCATATGTGGAATTTAAGAAGCAAAACAGATGAACATGGGGTAAAGTAAGCAAAAATAAAATAAGACAAAAATAGAGAGGGAGGCAAACCATAAGAGACTCAACTATAGGAAACAAACTGAGGGTTACTGGAGAGGAGGTGGGTGGGGGAATTGGTTAACTGGGTGATGGCCATTAAGGAGGGCACTTGAATTAATGAGCACTGGGTGTTGTATGCAACTAATGAATTGCTGAATTCTACCTCTGAAAATAATAATACACTATATCTTAATTAAATTGAATTAAAATGGAGTGTAATTCTACCTTCATTTAAGATATTGTAGATAAGGTACAGTGTCTGTGTGGCTTTGTAGTTGTATTTCTAGGATTTCTAGGATGCTTAACAAGTGGTTTTATAAATGTCTAGGATACTTTGGTAGATGGTTTATGCAGCTTTTCTGATTAGTCTTCTCCATGACCATCTTTTCCCCCTACCCTCAGGAAATTCCTACCCAGGATTCTCCCTACTCCATGAACTTCTCTTCTAAACCCCATCACTTTCTACTAGACTTAAGTCTTCTGAGCCATCAGTAAAACCTAGAAGGGGGAAGAAGCAGGGCTGCTGTACTACCCTAGAATGAATGAAATTCTCTACTATTTGCTCCATAGCAGATAATGCTTCACAAGGCTTGTGGAAGATGTCTTCTTGCCTGGACTTTAGCCCAACAAACTGACTTCCTTTCTCAGACACCTTCAGCTGCATCTGCCTTGCCACTAGGACCCTCTTCAATCAGAGCTCATCTTAAACTCACCTTCCATTCACCCTTCCACAAGTTTCAAGTCTATATCTTTCTTCCTTTAGAGATCCTGGCTTTTTACCTTGTAGCAAAACTTTATCCCCAGTTTAATACCCATAGGAATCCATGTAAGAATTCAGGACACAAATAATTTTCCCCAAGCTAAGCACATTGTTAATGTTTTACAAATAAAAAGAATAATCTAGGTCTATAACCAAAGTACTTGAATTGAAATAGTTATCTGATGCATGTTTTCTGCCTCTAAGAAAGATAAAATATGAATGAAAGCAAGAAAATGCCTTACTATTTTTTTGTAGATTTCCAAACAAAGGAGGCTTTATTTATTTTTTTTAAAGATTTTTATTTATTTGACAGATCACAAGTAGGCAGAGAGGCAGGCAGAGAGAGAAAGGAGGAGGAGGCAGGCTCCCTGCTGAGCAGAGAGCCCGATGTGAGGCTCGATCCCAGGACCTTGGGTTCATGACCTGAGCTGAAGGCAGAGGCTTTAACCACTGAGCCACCCAGGCGCCCCCAGAGGAGGCTTTAAAAGATGTTTTGTCATATCTGACATGAGCAAACAAAAATTTTCCTTAATGCCTATTATTTGGATATTTTGCTACAATTCTGCCCTGCTTTCCAATCATTCTCTGCTTGTTCTCTGCTACCTGAGATGTTGTAAACTTTTCTGAAACATGTTTTTCAGAGCTGTTTTTACTTCCTTGTTCTTTAGGCTGTAGACAAGGGGATTCACTAGGGGAGTGACCACACTGTACTGCATGGAAAAAACCAACTCCCATGGGGAGCCTGAGGTTGGCATGAGATAGCGAAGAAAACCTGAGCCATAAAATAAGCTTACTGTGGTGAGGTGGGAGGAGCAGGTGGAGAAGGCCTTACTTCTGCCTGAGGTAGAGCTGATGCTCAGAATGGTGGCAGCAATACGTGTGTAAGAGAAGAAGACCAGAAGGAAGGTCCCAAAGGCATGCAGGAGGCAGAGAAGAGCAGGACTGTAAAGTTAACAGAGCTATTGGAACAGGAGAGAGGGAACAGAGATGGAATCTCAAAAATGAAGTTGTAGATGACTTGAGTCTCACAGAAGTCCAAATTCCAAGCTAGGAGGGTATTGATGAGAGCATCCAAAAAGGCCAGACCCCAAGATCCCCATACCAGTCCCACACACAGCTCATTGCTCATTATCTGACCATAGAGTAGAGGGTAGCAAATGGCAGCATAGAGGTCACTGCAAGGAGGCATCACTGCAAGGAGGCAGAGCTCTGTTCCCCGAGAGGCAAGCACAAAGAAAGCTTGGGTCAAACAATCCTCCACTGAGTTGGTTTTCTTCTCAGACAGGAGGTTCTCTAGCATCCTGGGCACAGTGACTGAAGAATAACAGAGATCCAGGAAGGAGAGGTGATTCAAGAAGTACATGGGCGTGTGAAGGTGAGAATTGGCCCTGATAACCAAGATCATCAACAGGTTCCCTGACAGAGTCAGGAGGTAAATTACTAGGAAAAGCACAAAGACCAGGGCCTGGGTTTGATGATCAGCAGGCAGTCCAAGAAGGAGGAACTCAGTGATGGTCCTGTGATTTCCCAAGGCCATTTAAAGATGATAATACTTTGGAAGAAAACAGAAAGAGAAACAATGTATCAACCACCTCCTCTGGCAACCCCAAATTTCTACTTATTTCTATATATATACACTTTTTTCCCCATCTCTCATTGTTGCTACAGTTGTTTAATATATCTCATGGAGTCCCTTGAAGCATACCCTTCCCTCTTCTGTCAGCTGTATAAGCCCTGAACCTTCTATGCTCTTTCAATTTGTTGCTCTTTTCTTACCAACTGCTCTAGAGAAATTTATGTAATTTTTCAGATCTGATCATTGAACAATTTTTATCCCTTCAAAGTAGGCCACTGATTTTTTTCTATGACATTCTGGTCAAGAATTCATTTCTTTCTTTCTTTTTTTTTTTTTTTAAAGACAGAGATCACAAGAAGGCAGAGAGGCAGGCAGAGAGAGAGAGAGGGAGAAGCAGGATCCTTGCTGAGCAGAGAGCCCGATGTGGGGCTCGATCCCAGGACCCTGAGATCATGACCTGAGCCAAAGGTAGAGGCTTAACCCGCTGAGCCACCCAGGTGCCCCAAGAATTCATTTCTGCAGAAGATACTATAATCCTTCCGGTTCTCCTCAGTCTGTCTTTCACTTTCCATTAAAGACTTTGTAAGAGTTCATTATGAATTATTTATGTACATTGTCATATTGTTTTCTTCTTTATTATCTTCCATAAATTTGGAAAATGTGATCTTAGATATCTCTAAGATATTTTGAAAGTTGTGTGTGTGTGTGTGTGTGTGTGTGTGAGTGTGTGTGATGCAGAGCAGAGGTAAGGGAGGAAACTATGAAATATTTTTTAAAGTTAAAAAAGTAGAGCTAAGAAATAATAAAGGTAAAACAAAACTAAGTTGTTCATCAAAAGAAACCATTAAAAAAAGAAAGGTCATAGCCACATCAATCAGACAACAAAAAGAAATAAAAGGCATCCAAATCTGCAGGGAAGAAGTAAAACTTTGACTATTTCCAGATTATATGATACTCTGTATAGAAAATCCTAAAGACTCCACCAAAAACCTGCTAGAACTAATAAATTCAGTAAAGTCACACAATACAAAATCAAAGTACAGCAATCTTTTGCATGTCTATAAACCAATAATTAAGCAGCAGAAAAGAGAAATTAAGAAAACAATCATAATTAAAATTGCACCCAAAATAATAAGATACCTAAGAATAAACTTAACCAAAGAGATAAAAGACTTATACTCCAAAAACTATAAAACACAGATGAAATAAATTAAAGACAACTCAAAGTAATGGAAAGACAAAACATATTGTTAAAATACTACCCAAAGCAATTTGCAGATTTAATGCAATATCCATCAAAATACCAACAGCATTTTTCATAGAACTAGAACAAAGAATCCTAAAATTCTTATGAAACCACTAAAGAGCCAAAGCAATCTTGAAAAAGATTGAAAAAGGCAAAACTGGAGGCCTCAGAATTCCAAACTTCAAGTTATATTACAAAGCTGTGGTAATCAAATCAGTATGGTACTGACACAGAACCCAGACATAAGCTCACAATTATATGGTCAATTATCTTCAACAAGGAAAATAATATTCAATGGAAAGAGACAGTCTCTTCAACAAATGGTGTTGGAATAACTGGTGAGCTACATGCAAAAGAATGGAACTGGACCACTTTCTTACACTATACACAAAAATAGATTCAAAATGTCATGACAGACCTAAATGTGAGACAGGAAACCATAGAAATCCTGGAAGAGAGCACAGGCAGTAATTTCTCTGACATTGGCCACAGTAAATTTTTTCTAGATAGATTCCCTAAGGCAAGGGAAATAAAAGCAAAAATAAACTATTGGGACTATATCAAGATAAAAATCTTCTGCACAGCAAAGGAAGCAATCAACAAAACTAAAAGGCAACCTATGGAATAGGAGAAGATATTTTCAAATGACAGATCAGATAAAGGATTAGTATCTAAAATATTTAGTAATAGGTGTTTTTCTTTTCTTCTTCAGTTAAACTAATGTTCCTTGAGGATAGGGATTGAGCTCAATGTTACTTTGGATACTCGAACACACACTGCATTGTGAGGCACAAGATAAGTCCTTAATCAAGATTTATGAAACACAAAAAGATTGGAAAGGATGAGGCAAGTAAAACAGACTTTGTAGGCCTCTCCTTAAGGAATAGCCCCAACTTGTATTTCATTTTTAAAAACAGGACAAACATGAAGGAGGCTGGGAAAGAAAATAAATTCAGGAGAATATGGAGCTCTTTTTGTCTCTATAAAGGGTTAGATAAAGACTTATCTGATAACTCAGCAGTGCCTACAGATCCCTGATCCACAGGGAGAAGATCACACAAACTAGCTCATTTTAGTTCACATCAGGAAGGTTGCTTAAAATCATAATGTTCATTCATTTATTCACTCATTCAACCTTATACCTGCTACCTAATTATCCATCTAATTTTTCATTTATTACCTCCATCATCCAGGCTACCATTCAGCCCAGTCATCTATTCATCTATCTGTCTATCCACCCATATTTCCATTTATCCATTCATTCATTCATTCACTCACTCACTCATTCATTCATGTAAGCAACAGATATTTATAGATTGTATTATATAGAGTGTTGTGTTTAAGATAGGTTGATTGGCAGCCTGGCATAAACCTCTGATGAGTTATTACATGCATGCACTTATTTGTCTTAGATTTCTAATAGCACTCTCCCAGTATCCAGGGCTGAATTCCCTTGCTAGCCTTTTTCTTCATATCAAACTTGAAATCTGACACATCATTATAACTCAAAACTCTGCTCCTTCATGAACCCTCTTGCCTAGAATGATGACTTCTTACCACAGTCCTAAATTACCCATTGAAACTGAATCAACTGTGAATCCTTTGGCTCTAACCTGATATGAAAGTGTCTGATGTTGGTATTGCCCATAGGACTCAAAATAACAAGTTCTGTTTCTGCTGGGATAGCCCATGAATTAGTTCTTGCTTTTCCTGGCTTTCCTCACTCATGCAGTTTAGTAGTTAGGTATCTGCCCATATTCCATGCCCTTCTAAGAGAAAAGATACAGGTTACCTTTCAGTTAAGTCCAGTGGTGAGTAATGTGTGGTTAGGGTGGTAGACCAAATTAATTCAGACTCTGCAGTGAAGAAGAAAAATCAAATGGAAAAGTTCATAAGGTGTCTTTCTTATTTCTGTGCTTGTAGAATCCTGCTGAATAAACATTCTCCCTGACTTCCACATTAGTGAATTAAATCTATTCAATTCAATTGAAAAATTTCTAAGCACTTTCTATTTACTGCCTAACTTTGAGATGGTAATTGCTTCCATTGTACCACATTTACATGCAGCATAGATCAAGACCACAGAACCTATCATCAAGGTAGGTAGAACAACATACTGAGAGATTCCAGATTTTCTCATCCCTGTCCCCAAGATCCTTTGGTGACAAAGTGAGGACAAGGTTTATTTTAACTGCATAGTAGAAAGATAAACACAAATCCAAATTCTGCTCAATTACCTTTGAAGAGGGAACATAGTGGATTCAATTCACACTGAAGTCTGAATGACCATTTTTGAAATTCAAAAAAAAGGGAGCAAAGACTGATTTCTTTGCTTATAGAGAGAGGAGTGATAGGTCCAATTGGAGCCCAGGGATTTCCTCTTAAAATACTTGTTTTACAAATTTGCCAGGGATAGCTTAAGCACTTTTCAGATGACCACTTATTGGTATCTTGTCTATACTTTTTCACATTCTTTTTTTTAAAATTTAATTTAATTTTTTCAATGTTCCAAGATCCATTGTTTATGCACCACACCCAGTACTCCATGCAATACCTGCCCTCCTTAATACCCACCACTAGGCTCACCTAACTCCCTACCTTCTTCCCTCCAAAAGAGAAGTGGGGCAGGAGGTTGATTTTATTGAGTCATTTTAAGAAAAACATTCATTCATTTTAAGAAAAAAAATTGGGTGATTTATGGCTGTAATTTCACTATTGGAAACTCACATTTCTTATAATAATTTGTGTCTAAATTTAAAATTCAATCAGCTCTGGGAGACATAGCACATTATTTTATTTACAAATTATTAAATTCTTTGGGTCTAATAATTTTATCCTATTATTTCCAAAGATAGAGGTAGCTGAGGACAGCTCCACATCTAACACTTCATTTGCCCAGTGGAATTACACAGAAAATGTTCATAATTGGAAGAAATGTCTGAGAAGAGAGAGTAATGAGGATAGAAAGAAAAACAGGCTAGTGCTGAAAGGCAGAACTTGTCTGCCTTGATATCCACGGAAGCACCTGGAATGGAGAGAAGCAATGTGCATAGAGATTAGATTTCAACTTTCTTAGTATTTCCCCCTGAATACTTTTGTTATTTTTTTCTTTTCCTTTCATCACCTCCATTACTGGAGACTAGAATTGATATGGCCAAAAAAAGGAACTCTCTTCCCTAGCATATGTAATATAGACTTTTATAAGAGGAAGATTCTAGGAACTCCCTGTCTACTCTGAAATATTTCCCACAGGTCTCCAGAATAGGAACCCCTCACCTGCTTGTTTCAGCTTCCCTTAAATCTGAAATTTCCAGATTATTGCAAAATTTGCAGAAAGTACACAAGAAATCAACAAAACCCATTTTTTAAATCATTTTAAAATTTATTTTCAGCATAACAGTATTCATTGTTTTTGTACCACACCCAGTGCTCCATGCAATACGTGCCCTCTCCAATACCCACCACCTGGTTCCCCCAACCTCCCACCCCCCACCTCTTCAAACCCTTCAGATTGCTTTTCAGAGTCCATGGTCTCTCATTGTTCACCTCCCCTTCCAATTTCCCCCAACTCCCTTCTCCTAACTCCCCATGTCCTCCATGCTATTTGTTATGCTCCACAAATAAGTGAAACCATATGATAATGGACTCTCTCTGCTTGACTTATTTGACTCAGCATCATCTCTTCCAGTCCCGTCCATGTTGCTACAAAAGTTGGGTATTCATCCTTTCTGATGGAGGCATAATACTCCATAGTGTATATGGACCACATCTTCCTTATCCATTCGTCCATTGAAGGGCATCTTGGTTCTTTCCACAGTTTGGCGACCGTGGCCATTGCTGCTATGAACATTGGGGTACAGATGGCCCTTCTTTTCACTATATCTGTATCTTTGGGGTAAATACCCAGTAGTGCAATGGCAGGGTCATAGGGAAGCTCTATTTTTAATTTCTTGAGGAATCTCCACAGTGTTCTCCAAAGTGGCTGCACCAACTTGCATTCCCACCAACAGTGTAAGAGGGTTCCCCTTTCTCCACATCCTCTCCAACACACGTTGTTTCCTGTCTTGCTAATTTTGGCCATTCTAACTGGTGTAAGGTGGTATCTCAATGTGGTTTTAATTTGAATCTCCCTGATGGCTCGTGATGATGAACATTTTTTCATGTGTCTGATAGCCATTTGTATGTCTTCATTGGAGAAGTGTCTGTTCATATCTTCTGCCCATTTTTTGATATGATGATCTGTTTTGTGTGTGTTGAGTTTGAGGAGTTCTTTATAGATCCTGGATATCAATCTTTTGTCTGTACTGTCATTTGCAAATATCTTCTCCCATTCCGTGGGTTGCCTCTTCGTTTTCTCGACTGTTTCCTTTGCTGTGCAGAAGCTTTTGATTTTGATGAAGTCCCAAAAGTTTATTTTGGCTTTTGTTTCCTTTGCCTTTGGAGACATATCTTGAAAGAAGTTGCTGTGGCTGATATCGAAGAGATTACTGCCTATGTTCTCCTCTAGGATTCTGATGGATTCCTGTCTCACGTTGAGGTCTTTTATCCATTTTGAGTTTATCTTTGTGTATGGTGTAAGAGAATGGTTGAGTTTCATTCTTCTACATATAGCTGCCCAGTTTTCCCAGCACCATTCATTGAAGAGACTGTTTTTTTTTCCACTGCATATTTTTTCCTGTTTTGTCGAAGATTAACTGACCATAGAGTTGAGGGTCCATATCTGGGCTCTCTACTCTGTTCCACTGATCTATGTGTCTGTTTTTATGCCAGTACCATGCTATCTTGGTGATCACAGCTTTGTAGTAAAGCTTGAAATCAGGTAACGTGATGCCCCCAGTTTTATTTTTGTTTTTCTCATTTCCTTAGTGATTTGGGGTCTCTTCTGATTCCATACAAATTTTTGGATTATTTGCTCCAGCTCTTTGAAGAATACCGGTGGAATTTTGATTGGAATGGCATTAATAGTATAGATTGCTCTAGGCAGTATGGACATTTTGACAATGTTTATTCTTCCGATCCAAGAGCATGGAATGGTCTTCCATCTTTTTGTGTCTTCTTCAATTTCTTTCATGCGTGTTCTGTAGTTCCTCAAGTACAGATCCTTTACCCCTTTGGTTAGGTTTATTCCCAGGTATCCTATGGTTCTTGATGCTATAGTAAATGGAATCAATTCTCTAATTTCCCTTTCTGTATTTTCATTGTTAGTGTATAAGAAAGCCACTGATTTCTGTACATTGACTTTGTATCCTGCCACATTACTGAATTGCTGTATGAGTTCTAGTAGTTTGGGGGTGGAGTCTTTTGGGTTTTCCATATAAAGAATCATGTCCATCTGTGAAGAGAGAAAGTTTGACTTCTTCATTGCCAATAAGAAAACCCATTTTTAACAATATTCTGGAAGCATAAACAAGCATTATTGAGAAGATTGTAAGAGTAGCTGATGACAAAACCCTTGGCAGAGGACAAATTCTTTTTTTTTTTTAAAGATTCTATTTATTTATTTGACAGACAGAGATCACAGATAGGCAGAGAGGCAGGCGGGGGGCGGGAGCAGGCTCCCCACTGAGTAGAGATCCCAATGTGGGGCTCGATCCCAGGATGCTGGGATCATGACTTGAGCTGAAGACAGGAGTTTTAACCCACTGAGCCACCCAGGCGCCCCGACAAATTCTTAAAGCCATGATGTAACTAACTGGTGCTTAGAGTTTGGAGCTCAGCTCCAGTACAGGAAAATAGTGATGAGAGGGCACAGATTAGAAGGGTGGCTTCAAAGAGCCAGGAGTAGAAGACCAAATGAGAAAAGACAAGTACAATGTGGAAGTCTCCAAGGCAGGTCGGGGGGGGGGCAGGGTGAAGACCATTATAGAAACCATGGAGGACATTACCCAGCTCTTGACACTTCCTGGCACAGAAGACATCTGTCTGCTCTGGTTTTTCCATAGGGTAAGGAGTCATCCATAGTCAGGTGCTGCTGTTTTTGCACATGCAAGAACCAGTACTTCTAGAGTCCAACTATTGTAGTAGGATACAATTTTTTTTCTTAGTTAGAAGTCCCGATGATGGCAGGAAAAAGGACTGTCTCTGATGAAGGAACTTCAAATAACTTACATGCTTAGGTCTTTCTTACTAACTAACCACAGTAGAAAAACACTCAGATTCCTATAAGAAACTGAGAAACTTCTTTCATGTGATCCAGATGAAATCACATGGGCATCTATTCCTTTAGCTGCCTTTATGATTCTAAATACTGAGCCAAAGTATCAGTGAACCAAGCAATTTCAAAATATAACACATTAGAAATGCAATCAGAAATTGGCCAACTGAGGTGGGTGGCTCAGGAGACATGAATTTCTGGATTCCCTGAAGTCACTACCAAATGCCAAATTTTAATTAACTAGAAGAATTGAAACTTCTAAGAACCACAGAGCATTCTCTCTGTGTTCAGACCTTTTGGGTCAAAGCAAAGGCCTGATCCTTGATGTCTACTGGACTTTGAAAGTGAAAGCCTCTAGTTTCCTGTGGACCTGTAAGGTGCTGGATGATTCATTTAGGAAATCCCAGGGAAGTTATTCAGGGACTCACAGCTTACTTCCAAATTATTTTCCTCCATCCATATGAGTTGGAGAATATAAACACCAGGATTACAAACTGTGGTGATTAGAGGACTCAATCGACAGACAATGTGTTTTTATATGTCTAATCAATTTTCTGCATCCTGCATCTGATAAAGCTATGATGCTTCAGCCCACCTGTGGCATGGCAGACTCAAGCCAATGAAGGTTATACCAGTTAACATCCCTACCACCACTGGCATAAGATTCTCATTATTTCATACTCTCAATGACACTTTGTAGTTTCAGCCTTTAAAATTTTTACCAATATGTGAATACACATATGATTTTTTTTTTGAGCATGAAAATAAAATCTTTATTTTCAGTTATTACCCACCAATAAGAGAAAGTTAGGTTCACAGTTTTAGCTCTTGACACAAAGTGAACTTGGAGGCAAATTTACATCCATCAGATACAACTAATGGACCAACTTTTTAAAGTTCAGGCTATCTTGAAAGCTTGCAACATACCAGATATTGCTGTATTCTCTAGTGACAGAATGCCAGCAAAGGCTGACACTAAGTAGAACTTGTGACGTGTTTTTAATAGGAGGTGTTTTCTATATGTTGCTAAAAATCAAGGTTTACATACATGTTACATGTCCAGAAACAAGGTAAGATACTCGAAAGTCTAACCACAATGATTTCAGAGCGTGTATGTTGCAATCTCAAGAGGGGTCAATAGTCCATATGGACTAAATTAATACTTGCCTCTGGGTAGCAGGTTATGTTTGTAAATATAAAATTATATTAGACATTAGCACCAGTGCAGAACATGCTCAGCATCATAAGATCCAAACACCAGCACGAAAGTTTATCCATCATTAAAAACCAATTACCTCCTTCCTAAGATGTCAAACTAGCGGGTAACTAGATTAATAAATCTAATCCAAATGAGTAACTCTTGTACTGTACAACTTCTCTTAGAAGTATACGGGAGAATGAATCAGCTAAACAGATATTTTAAGATTTAAGCTCTTCAATATTTCAAAACTGGACATTACCATAAACAGGTAGAAAATACTGAGTTACAGAAGATCTTTGAAACTGTATATGAAACTTCCTTTCCTGTTTACTAATGAATGTGGCATAAGATTAAAAAAAAATCCTAGAAAAATCTGTTTGTTGATAATTCTCCATGTATGTTTTAGTAAGTGGTGATGCCCCCATTCAAGGAACCCATTAACCTAATTTTCTAATGGAGAAAGAGGTAAAAAATACTTATCACTTTATGTGGAACAGTTATCTATCAACTCAAGACCAAACGTAACAGTAATATAGGAAATTCAGAAACAGTAAGATTTTTGGTTTATATTTCATGGACGGTGCTGCTGTTCCAACCTTATAAAGTAAAGCTGTCTGCTTTCCAAATTCCAAAAATTAACATACTCCCCCATCTTACCATACAAACCAGTGCCCTTTGGTTTCTTTAGAAAAAGGAAGGGTTAAAGGGTTGTTGATTATGGAAGAACAATTTTGATTTGGGACCTTCCATACACACATATCATACTGAGCGGCTAGATGCTTATTTTACATAATAGTTTAAATATTATGCAGTAGCCAAATCAACTTGTTCCACCCATCCCTTGAAGGGGGAAAAAACCCAACCCCCATAAAACTACTTCACTTGATAGGATGTGTATCAACAATAAGTAGCTTAAACTTCCACCAATAAGGTGTCTAGTCTGGTTTTTAAAATGGGAAAGCCACACATTGTAAAAGTAAATATACTTGAAATTGTGTCAATTATAAATTTGAACCTAATGAACCATGCAGGAGCAAGGGTTAATAAACCAATGTGCTTTGAATTTGTTCAAGTACTGATATTTCTGTATATAAAGATTTAGCATATATAACAGCTATCATGAGAAGTGAAAAAAGATTTTCCCCAGAAATGAAAATATTAAAACTAAGTTAAAATACATAAAGTAGTATTAGTATTCCACACAGCATAAAATTTGACAAATCAAAGTTTACATGACCCAGCTGACCATGTGTGAAAATGCAAAGCAGGTATTAAAACTGATATTATGTCCGATATTTAAAACCAGTTTGTAATTGGGAGAACATCTAAATCCTTAATTAAAAAACACAAATGAAGTGAAAGCTTTAAACTGGTACACACTGTTCACACCTATATTTCAAGTTTGGAAATGCATATTTGCAAGCAGCAATACAAAAGTATTCATGAAGAATGCATAATCTCTGAAAATTATGAAAACATCCCTGCTACCAATACATTTCTAAATACAAAACTGACTACCATATTGTTACTTCTGTGTAGGGAGAGAAGTTCATTTTCTTCTTTTTTTTTTTTTTTAAGATTTTATTTATTTATTTGACAGAGAGAGATCACAAGTAGACGGAGAGGCAGGCAGAGAGAGAGAGAGAGAGGGAAGCAGGCTCCCTGCTGAGCAGAGAGCCCGATGCGGGCCTCGATCCCAGGACCCTGAGATCATGACCTGAGCCGAAGGCAGCGGCTTAACCCACTGAGCCACCCAGGCGCCCGAGAAGTTCATTTTCAAAACAGATAAAATTCAGTCTTTAGGTGTGAATGGTATGAATGACAGTCTTTTTTTTTTTTTTTTAAGTTCTTAAGTTGTTTGGGATCCTTAAGCATGCAAAACCTCAGATGGGAGGGTCCACAAAGGAACCAGGGTTGTCTTATGGCATCCAGTTACGCCAGAGCTGGGAATGCCTCAGGGTCATCTACATCAGGAGCAGAAGCACTTGACTTGTCAGTTCTGCTGCCACGGTTTGGACGTCCACCACGCCCACGGCCACCTCGTCTTCCCCTGCCACCACGTCCTGGGCGGCCAAGGTCTCCAAAATTGATCTCCAGCTGAGACGTTATATCATTTGCTGGCTTCCGGAAATGATGGTCCATAACTGAATCTTCAGCATGAGCCTCTTCACTTTTTGACTTATGAAGAACAAATCCCTTCTTCCATTGCCCATCAGCACCTTCATTTGGTTTTCGGATATTAAATTCTACTTTTGCCCGGTCCTTATTTTGAATAGCTTTCCACTCATCCAAAGTCATTTCTTTTGGACCCTCTTCCTTTACTTCTTCAACTTCGTTCTCCTTATTTTCAGTGTCTGCAACTGGGTGCTCTTCACCTTCAGGTGTTTCCTCAGTCACATTTGATTGATCCAAGTCAGTTAATTCATCTTTGACAGTTCCCCAGTTGTGAGATCCGCTACCTCCACGTTTATCCTCATGCTTCAGGCCACTGTAATGTGAAAAAGAAGATCTATCACTTCCACTATGCCTATCAAATTCACGTTTGCCACGAGAATCAAATCCATCTCCTCGGCCCATTCCACGTCCACGGCCTCCTCGACCTCTTCCAAGACCACCATGGCCTCGGATGGGCCGATCAATAATCGGTCTATCAACTGAAAATTCTCCTCCTTCACCCTTTTCTTCAAGTGGCTTTTCAAATCGTCGTTCACGAGGTGGTCGCCTTTCTGGTCTCCTATCTATTATTTTCCCTTCACCTTGCAGCTGTTGATCAGGTCTTCTTCCAACACGTCTTATTCCTTCTTTCTTAAGCACCACGGGCGGCTGCGTCTCCTCTTTCTTGTCAACCACGCCAACGTTGGGGGGCAGCGGGTTCTTGCGGTCTTTCTGGGACTCTTTACGCAGCTGTTTGCCTGCCGCGTTGGAGTTGGTCTGGGCTGCGGCCTGAGCTGCGCTCTTGGCCCCAGGGCCCCCAACGCTGCCCCCGCCGGCTTCTTTTTTCTTGTTCTCTGCTGCCTTCAACACCTCAAAAGGGTCCGATTCGTCGTCAAATAACTGGTCGAATCGGTTGGTGACCACGCAGCCGAAGCCTTCCTGTAAGTGCCCAGGCATGACGGTGGCTCGGCGGCGCGTTCCTCCACGGATTGCAGCGGGCCGCGCTGAGCCAAGAGCGCCTGCTTCAGCTCTTCCCACAAGACGGCTGGGCCGAGAGAGCTACACATATGATTTTTAACTATAATTTTCATCTGTATTTCCCTGAGTACAAAAGGTTGAACATGCTTTTCTAGTTTTTAACATTTTATTTTATCATGTTAAGAACACTTAACATGAGATCTGCATTCCCTGAAAAGTAGTGAAACTGAGCACACTTTGATCCTACCTGTTGACTGTTTGTACATATTCTTTGGAAAAAGTCTACTCAGTTTCCCTGTCCATTTTTAATTGGATTGTTCTAGGTTCTTTTATTGTTGAGTTGTATACATTATTCATATATTTTGGATATTAACCCATCACATAGATGGTTTACAAATATTTTCTCTCACTCCATAGGTTTTCTTTTTCTTTTTTTTTAATGCCTCCATCAGAAAGGATGAATACCCAACTTTTGTAGCAACATGGACGGGACTGGAAGAGATTATGCTGAGTGAAATAAATCAAGCAGAGAGAGTCAATTATCATATGGTTTCACTTATTTGTGGAACATAGGTTTTCTTTTCATTTTGTTGACTGTTTCTTTTGCTGTGGAGAAGTACTTAGTTTGATGTAGTCCCACTTACCAATTTTTGCTTTTGTTTGCCTTTACTTTTGGTATCATATCTAAAAAACCATTGCCAAGGCTGATGTCAAAGATTATTTTCCAGAATTTTTCTTCTGGAAGTTTTACAGTTTCAATTCCTATGTTTAAGTCTGTAACCCATTTTGAGTTAATTTCTGTGAGTGGTGTAAGATAGGGGTCCAATTTCATTTTCTTGCATGTAATTATCCACTGGAACCAAGAGAACATGAATCTGCACCTCTGAAGTCTCCCTGAGATAGTAAGTTTTTACAAAACTGTTGATACCTGACTTGACTTAACTCACAATGGGCACAAAGTCTTGATAGCTTATTAGTATACTAATGAGAGTTTAGACAGGAATCATAACTAAATATTTAGGACTACCATTTTATGTTATAATAAAAGGTTAAACCACTGTATTTACAGGATCGAAGTTGGATTATAGATAGTGTAATATTTTGCTTTAGCAGCATGTTTTAAAAAATTCTTTTATGAATAGCTTTGCAACTGGTGTAAAATTAGGAAATTTAACTTTAATTTAGAAACATAAAAAGGTTCAACCGTGGTCACAGCAACTTCTTCCAAGACATATTTCTAAAGGCAAGGGAAAAAAAAAGCAAAATGTACTATTGGGACTTCATCAAGATAAAAAGCTTCTGCACAGAAAAGAAAACAATCAACAAAACTAAAAGGCAACCTACAAAATGGAAGAAGATATTTGCAAATGACATAACAGATTAAGGGCTGATATCCAAGATCTATAAAGAATTTCTCAAACTTAGCACCCCCCAAACCAAATAATCCAGTCAGGAAATGGGCAGAAAACGTGAGCAGACACTTCTCCACGGGAGACATACAAATGGCTAACAGACACATGAAAAAATGCTCCACATTATTTGCCATCAGGGAAGTCTGAATCAAAACCACAATGAGATACCACCTTACACCAGTTAGAATGGCCAACTTTAACAAGACAGGGAACAAAAAATGTTGGGGAGGATGTGGAGAAAGGGAGCCCTCTTATACTGTTGGTGGGAATTCAAGCTGGTTCAGCCACTCTGGAAAAGAGTATGGAGTTTCCTCAAGAAGTTAAAATTAGAGTTACCCTATGACCCAGCAATTGCACTACTAGGTATTTAGCCCAAAGTTACAGATGTAGTGAAAAGAAGGGGCACCTGCATCCCAATGTTCATATCAGCAATGCCCACAATAGCCAAACTGTGGAAGAGATCTTCAACAGATGAATGGATAAAGAAGATGTGGTTCATACATACAATGGAATATTACTCAGCCATCAGGAAGGATGAATCCTACCATTTGCATTGACATGGATGGAACTGGAGGGGATTATGTTAAGTGAAATAAGTCAAACAGAAGGGGAATTATCATATGGTTTCACTCATAAGTGGAACATAAGGAATAGTGTGGAGGTCCACAGCAAAGGGAGGGAAACCTGAATGGGAAGAAATCAGAGAGGGAGAAAATCATGAGAGACTCTGGACCCCTGCAAACCAACTGTGGTTTATAGAAAGGAGGGGTGTGAGGGGATAGGGTAACTGAGTGATAGTCATTAAGAAGGGCACATATAGCAAGACAAGAAACAACATGTGTTGGAGAGGATGTGGAGAAAGGGGAACCCTCTTACACTGTTGGTGGGAATGCAAGTTGGTGCAGCCACTTTGGAGAACACTGTGAAGATTCCTCAAGAAATTAAAAATAGAGCTTCCCTATGACCCTGCCATTGCACTACTGGGTATTTACCCCAAAGATACAGATATAGTGAAAAGAAGGGCCATCTGTACCCCAATGTTCATAGCAGCAATGGCCACGGTCGCCAAACTGTGGAAAGAACCAAGATGCCCTTCAATGGACGAATGGATAAGGAAGATGTGGTCCATATACACTATGGAGTATTATGCCTCCATCAGAAAGGATGAATTTTTTTGTAGCAACTTTTGTAGCCAACTTTTGTAGCAACATGGATGGGACTGGAAGAGATTATGCTGAATGAAATAAGTCAAGTAGAGAAAGTCAATTATCATATGGTTTCATTTATTTGTGGAGCATAACAAATAGCATGGAGGACAAGGGGAGATGGAGAGGAGAAGGGAATTGAGGGAAATTGGAAGGGGAGGTGAACCTGAGAGACAATGGACTCTGAAAAACAATCTGAGGGTTTTGAAGGGGTGGGGGGTGGGAGGTTGGGGGATCCAGGGGGTGGGTATTAGAGAGGGCACATATTGCATGGAGTACTGGGTGTGGTGCAAAACCAATGAATACTGTTATGCTGAAAAGAAATAAAAAATTAAAAAAAAGAAGGGCACATATAAAATATACATATTTTATATGTGAGCACTGGGTGTTATAAGCAACTATGGATCATTGAACACTACGTCAAAAACCATGGTGTACTATAGGTTGGCTAATTGAACTTAATTAAAAAATAAGCAAATGTAAAGATATATTTTTCTGTGAAAGCAAATTTGTTTTCTCATATCCTGTGGTACCGAGATACTGTCTTGGGCATCTGCTTATCAAAGAGAATTTTAAATAACCAGAATGAGCTACAGTAATAATGACAATGATATGGAAGAGTCCCTGCCTATAGAAATTTTGACCATCTAATGAGGGTCATATCTCTGACAGGGAAGTAGTGGAGAAGTGTTATGTATTGAAATGGCAGTATGCAAAAGGCAAATTAATGTAGACAGAAGACACTTCTGAACCAGCATGCTTAAAGATGAGTGGTCAAATGGTCAGTCTGAATAGCTAAAAAATGGTATGATTCATGTGGGAAAAATAATAAATTTAGTGATTTCAAACTGAAATCATTTATAGACGAGACCTAGAGGTAGGCAGAGGTAAATTATCTGTGATTTTATATGTCATATTAAGTAAAGTAACTTGGAATTTTACTTCTCCAAGAACTACACATAAGGCTTTGATATTTGAAGAATACAGGCATATTTTTATATGTATATGTATACATATGGATACATATGTATATGTATATTATATGTATATGTATACATATGGATACATATGTATATGTATATTATATGTATATGTATATACATATGTATATATAAAATATATATATTTTTATATGTAACATTGTATCATATGCATAGAAGATGGATTTGAAGTGAGCAGAGCCACTAGAAAGGAGATGGACTAGAAGGCAGTCTATATTTTAATTCTGAAATAATGAATGTCTGGATTAAGGCTATGGTAAAAGGGATAGAAAAATCCTAAGAAGTTCAGTTCTAACCATTTCTGGATATTTAAGGTAAATGAAAGAGAGGAGTCAGAATTATATCCAAGTTTTAAACTTGAAGGAACTTATAGATGCTAATGCCACCAAATATTACAATGATTGTATCCCACAAAGTGGTGAACTTGAAATCCCCCAATACTACTGCTACATAATTCTAATTCTGGTCAATCAAAAATGAAACTGAAAAAAAAAAAAAGAGATCTTAAATGATTGATTAGGAAAGTTAAAGAAATAATCTGAGGCCACATGAAAGTAAAATGTTCAGTCCAGGGGGATAAAGAGGCTCAAAAGCATCTGATAACCTGGGGCATCTGTGGATCTGGATGGTCTAGAGCAGAGGCTGGCAAACTATGACCATAGGCCATATAAGGCTCACTACCTATGAAATTTCATAGGAACAGCTACACTCATTCTTTTGGTTATTGTCTGTGATTCTTTTTGTGAAAAAATGGCAGAGTTGAATAGTAGCAAGTGGGGCTTTATGATTCTCAAAATAAAAAATATGTGATGGGGGCACCTGGGTGGCTCATGGGTTAAGCCTCTGACTTCAGCTCAGGTCATGATCTCAGGGTCCTGGGATCGAGTCCCGTATCCGGCTCTCTGCTCAGCAGAGAGCCTGCTTCCCCTCCCCCTCTGCCTGCCTCTCTGCCTTCTTGTGATCTCTCTCTCCCTCTCTGTCAAATAAATAAATTAAAAAACTTAAAAAATATGTGCTGTTTAGCCTTTTGCATAGAAAGTTTGCCAACCTCTGGCTTAGAGTTGCACTGCCTAATATGGTAGCCACTAGCCTCATGTGTTCATTTAAATTAAAAATAATTAAAACTAATTTTAATTTTAATTGTCTTTAATTTAAATTTTGAATTTAATTCAAATTTAATTTAATTACATTTAATTTAATTTAATTACATTTAATTAAATTAAATGAACACATGAGACTAATGGCTACAATCTTGGAACACTGAAAAAATAAAATAAAATTTAAAAAATAATAACAATTAAAATTAAATAAAATGAAAATTTTAATTCCTCATTCACATTAGATACATTTCAAGTGCTCAATAGGTGCATATAACTGGTGGTGCCTATACCAGACAAGGCTTTTTTTTTTTTAGACAAGGCTTTTAAAGAACATTTCCATCATTACAGAAAGTTCTATTGGATGACATTGGTCTTAAACTTAGATGGTCAAGTAGTGATGGGCACAGAACCTTGGGTACATGGAGGGAGATAAATGGGTGGCCTTCTCCTTCCCTTTCTTGATGTCCCTTCTCCCATCCATGTACCTGGTGCCCTCAAAAATCTCTCTGCAAAGCTCCTCTTCTACCACCTCCTTATTGTTCAGAAGCTGGACAAATTGTCTAAGAACAATCCGACGAGGAAATTTTCTGAAAGAAGAAAATGTTTTTCTTAATGGTCAATTCCTTTAGTGATATATTCATTTCCTGAGCATACATACAGTTTTGGTTACACACACAGACCGTGACAAGGTGAATCTTGGTATTCCAAGGAATACGTTGGAGCTTTTCAAAGCCCCTTATGGACATCTCATTCCCCAGCTTTTTGTTTTAAGGTTTTAGATTAACTTATTGTTTTTCCCAACTCTTATCTATTTCCTTAGACAGCTGTGATGTCGACTAATTGCCTCTGATTTTTATCAACAAACTTCCTTGGAGAAAATACTATTCATACTCCACAGTCTTGTGAGTGATATCTTCCAGGGAATCACCAGACAGGTAAAATAATGACTGTTCTCTGGCAATGGGCGCAGGGGTCCTTGAAGGAACTCCAACCCCATGCCTCCCTCTCCAGAGGTTACTTGTCTGTTAATTTTTACCATGATTGAGAGACGTTGGTTTTCACATCTACGGAGGAGTGAGGGAGGGTGGGAAGAGAGCGGGGCAAATAAAGTACCACAACGATCTCTGCTTTTAAAAAGATTCAGCCACTTTTCTTCATTAAATGCCTCAAGAATTGCTGTAAGCCTTTGGTTAATTTCAGAGTTTTGAAAAAGTTGCTTCTGACCATTTTTGCTTGTCCTCTTTGTCTTTAGGGAGGAGATAATGTTAGGAGGATCTTATTCCACCATTTTTGCAGAATTCCCTCATCAAATATATTTTGTATATTGCTTTTGAGTTCCTGGACATTTTTTCCCCCCACTTTTTTTTTAATTTAATTTTTTTTTCAGCATAACAGTATTCATTGTTTTTGCACCACACCCAGTGCTCCATGCAATACGTGCCCTCTCCAATACCCACCACCTGGATCCCCCAACCTCCCACCCCCCACCCCTTCAAAACCCTCAGATTGTTTTTCAGAGTCCAAAGTCTCTCATGGTTCACCTCCCTTCCAATTTCCCCCAACTCCCTTCTCCTCTCTAACTCCCCTTGTCCTCCATGCTATTTGTTATGCTCCACAAATAAGTGAAACCATATGATAATTGACTCTCTCTGCTTGACTTATTTCATTCAGCATAATCTCTTCCAGTCCCGTCCATGTTGCTACAAAAGTTGGGTATTCATCCTTTCTGATGGAGGCATAATACTCCATAGTGTATATGGACCACATCTTCCTTATCCATTCGTCCATTGAAGGGCATCTTGGTTCTTTCCACAGTTTGGCGACCGTGGCCATTGCTGCTATGAACATTGGGGTGCAGATGGCCCTTCTTTTCACTATATCTGTATCTTTGGGGTAAATACCCAGTAGTGCAATGGCAGGGTCATAGGGAAGCTCTATTTTTAATTTCTTGAGGAATCTCCACAGTGTTCTCCAAAGTGGCTGCACCAACTTGCATTCCCACCAACAGTGTAAGAGGGTTCCCCTTTCTCCACATCCTCTCCAACACACGTTGTTTCCTGTCTTGCTAATTTTGGCCATTCTAACTATTTTAAGTAAGTAAAAAATTAAAATGATAGCACAGAAAGTTTTTTTTATACCCTTCTTTCCTAGCTTCTACCTGGCTTCCCCTAATATTGACATCTTATATAACCATGGCACATTTCTTAAGAAATTAATATTAGAACAATATTATAACCTAAATTACTGACTCTATTGAGATTTCACCAGTTTTCTCCACTGACTTTTTTTTTTTTTATTATTTTGGAGTACAACCCAGGATACCATGTGCATTTAGTCATCATCTCTTTCATCTTCTTCAATCATGAGAGTTTCTCAGTCTTTTCTTGTTTATCATAACTTTGATAAATTTCAAGAATACTGTTTAGGTATTTTATAGAATGTCCCTCAATTTTGATTTGTCCAATGTTTTCTTATGATTAGACTGAAGTAACTGTTTTGGGAAGAAAGTCACAAAGGTGAAAAGTCACATCATAACAGGGAGTACACAATAAAAACATGATTTATCACTGATGATGTTATGCTTGATCACTTGATTAAAATGGTATCTGCCAGTATTGTCCACTGTAATTATTTTTCCCTTTCTGTACTCTGTTGTTTGGAAGTGAGTCACTGAGTCCAGACCATACTAAAAAGGAGGAGAATTAAAGCATTGCCTCCTGGAAGTAAGACTCTTTACATATATTATTTGGAATCCTGCAATATTTGTTCCTTATCTCTAATTTATTCATTTATTCAATCCTTTATTTATAAAGGAATAGATTCATGCATATGTATATTATTTTCTGGGGTATATCCAATATTATTGCTATTTATTTGTTGCTCAAATAGTTTCATATGTGGGCATTAGGAGTTCTTTCAGATTGGCTACCATGTCATTTTGACATGCTGTGATCACTATTTTTTTTAAACATGATCTTACTTCTGGCACTATAAAATGCCCTAGGTTCATCTTGTGTTTTCCTGTCCCAGCCCTAGAATCAAGGAGCCTTGTTTCCTTTTGTTAGAAAATGGTATTTAAAAATCAGGATCTGATTCAACATTTACATCCAACACCTGGTACTCTAAATTTTGCTCCTGAAACTAATATTACAATGTATGTTAACTAAATGGAATTTAAATAAAAACTAGGACAGACAAATAACTCCCAAGATCTGTGTGCTGTGTGTTCTCATTGCTATTGAGGGGTCACCACTTCTCGACCCTTCAGTGGATATAGCTAGGAAATGATTATATGCATTCTAACTCAGGTACGCACATATATCCATTTTATGGCTCCATCTATGTATATATTAGCACAATTATGATCTAATACTGATATTATTTGAATCAAATTCAGCACCACAGAGTTATTTATAGTCTTCCCTCCTTGGTTATTTGTACTTTCTCTGATAGTGAGAAACCTGGCTTGCATTATCTACAATTTATTTACTTATTTTTTTTAACTCTTTTCCTTATTGATTATCTACTTGTAATGTTCATTACTGGTCTTCAACTATAACTTCTCATTTCATATCTATCAATTTTTGCCATATATATAGACTTATGGATATGTACATATATACATTCTTCTAAAGATATAATATATATAATTATATATGTTACACATATTACATATAACTTCAGAATAGTGTTTAATAATTTACAGAATTGTTTGCAAATTTAGGTGGTTATTAAAATTATAAAGACTATCAAAGTATATTTATATTACATTGGAAAGTAAAAATAATGGAATACAGGATTATGGACACTGTTGGCAAATGGAAGTTAAATTGTCAGAAATGAAAACAGTGGTTTAGAAAAATGCTTATAAAGACTATTATTACCTAAAATTATTTTAAAATTGTGGCATTCTTTCCAAAAAGAAGCATTTGAAATAAAGTGCATGTTCTGAATAAATTTTCTGAGCAAGAATTGAGGATTGTTCATTGCAAACATGTGTTTCAGGATATCTAAAACATCTGTGAGATTAAAGGTATTAATATTGTTATTTGAGATAAGATCCATGCACCATAAAATTAACCATTTTTTAAAGATTTTATTTATTTATTTGAGAGAGAGCACAGGAACAGGGGGAGGGACAGAGACAGAGAGAGAATCAGGCTCCGAGCCAAGCAGGGAGCCCAATTCGGGGCTCAATCCCAGGGTCCAGGAATCATGACCTGAACCGAATTGAGCCACCCAGGTGCCCCATTCTGATGAAGTCCCAATAGTTTATTTTTGCTTTCATTTCCCTTGCCTCAGGAGACATACTTAGTAAGAAGTTGCTGCAGCTGAGGTAAAGAAGTTATGGTCTGTGTTCTCCTCTAGGATTTTAATGGCTTCTTATCTCACATTTAGGTCTGTCAACAATTTTGAATTTATTTTTGTGTATGCTGTAAGAAAGTGGTCCAGTTTCATTATTTTGCATGTTGCTGTCCAGTTTTCCTAACCCCATTTGTTGAAGAGACCCTCTTTTTTCCATTGGATATTCTTTCTTGCTTTGTTGAAGATTTGTTGACTATATAGTTGTGGGTCCATTTTTGGGTTTTCTATTTTGGTCCATTGATCTACGTGTCTATTTTTGCGCCAGTATCATATTGGTTTGTAATATAACTTGAATCTGGAGTTGTGATACTTCCAGCTTTTTCTTTTTCAAGATTGCTTTTGCTATTCAGGGTCTTTTGTGGTTCCATACAAATTTTAGGATTATTTGTTCTAGCTCTGTGAAAAATGTTGATGGCATTTTTTATCATTTTTTAAAATTTATTTTCAGCATAACAGTATTCTTTGTTTTTGTACCACACCCAGTGCTCCATGCAATACGTGCCCTCTCTAATACCCACCACCTGGTTCCCCCAACCTCCCACCCCCCCGCCCCTTCAAACCCCTCAGATTGTTTTCCAGGGTCCATAGTCTTTCATTGTTCACCTCCCCTTCCAATTTCCCCCAACTGCCTTCTCCTAACTCCCCATGTCCTCCATGCTATTTGTTATGCTCCACAAATAAGTGAAACCATATGATAATTGACTCTCTCTGCTTGACTTATTTCACTCAGCATAATCTCTTCCAGTCCCGTCCATGTTGCTACAAAAGTTGGGTATTCATCCTTTCTGATGGCATTTTGATAGGGTTTGCATTAAATCTGTAGATTGCTTTGAGTAATATGGATATTTTAACAATATTTGTTCTTCTGATTCATGAACATAGAATGCCTTTCCATTTCTTTGTGTCATCTTCAATTTCTTTCATCAGTATTTTATAGTTTTCAGAGTACAGATCTTTCACCTATTTGGTTAAGTTTATTCCTAGTATCTTACTGTTTTTGGTACAATTATAAATAGGGTAGATTCCTTAACCTCTCTTTATGCTGCTTCATTATTAGTGTACAGAAATGCAACACATTTCTGTATGTTGTTTTTGTATCTGTGACTTTACTGAATTCATGTAACAGTTCTAGCAATTTTTTTTGGTGGAATCTTTAGAGTTTTCTATATAGAGTATCACATCATCTGCAAATAGTGAAAGTTTGACTTCTTTGCCAATTTGGATGTTCTATTTCTTTTTGTTGTCTGATTACTGTGGCTAGGACTTCCAGTGTTATTTTAAATAACAGTGGTGAGATTGGACATCTCTGTTTTGTTCATGACTATAGAGTAAAAGCTCTTGGTTTTTTCCCACTGAGGATGATATTAGCTGTGGAATTTCCACATATAGCCTTTCTTATATTGAGGTATCTTCCCTCTAATCCTACTTCGTTGAGGTTTTTTTTTTATTATGAATGTATGTTATACTTTGTCAGATGCTTTTTCTGCATCAGTTGAAAGGATCATATGGTTCTTATCCTTTCTTTCATTAATGTGCTGCACCACCTTGATTGATTTGTGAATATAAAGCTTCTGCACAACTAAAGAAACAATCAACAAAACTAAAATTGCAAATTAAATGTCTGATAAAGGGTTAGTATCCAAAATATGTGAAGAACTTATCAAACTCAACACCCTGAAAACAAATAATCCAATTAAAAACAGGGAGAAGACATGAATAGACATTTTTCTAAAGAAGACATACTGATGCCCAACAGAAACATGAAAAGATGTTTAACATCATTCATCATCAGGGAAATATGAATCAAAACTACAGTGAGATGGGGCACCTAGGTGGCTCAGTTGGTTAAGCATCTGCCTTCAGCTCAGATGATGATCTCAGAGTCCTGGGATCAAACCCTGCCTCTGCCTCCCTGCTCAGCTGGGTGCTTACTTCTCCCTCTACCTCCTTCTCATGTTATTTCTCTCTCAAATAAATGAATAAAATATTAAAAAAAAACTATAGTGAGATATTGCCTCACACCTGTCAGAATGGCTAAAATCTACAACACAAGAAACAATAGGTGTTGGCAAGGATGCAGAGAAATGGGAACCCTCCCACACTGTTGGTGGGAATGCAAACTGGTGCAGCTATTCTGGAAAATAGTATGGAGGGTCCTCAAAACTTTGAAAACAGAACTACCTTATGAACCAGCAGTTGTGCAACTTGGCATTTATCCAAAGAATACAAAAATGCTAATTTGAAGGGTTACATGCTCCCTGGATGTTTATAGCACCTTATCTACAATAGCCAAGTTATGGAAACAGACCAGATGTCCACTGACTGATGAATGGATAAAGAAGATGCGCTATATATACACAATGGAATATTACTCAGCCATAAAAAGGAATGAAATCTTGCCATTTGCAATGACATGGATAAAGCTAGAGTATATTAGGCTAAGTGAAATAAGTCAGTCAAAGAAAGACAAATACTGTATAATTTCACTCATATGTGGAATTTAAGAAACAAAATAAATGAACATAGGGAAAAAAAGAGAGAAAGGCAAACCAAGATACAGACTCCTGACTATAGAGAATAAACTGATGGTTACTAGAGGGGAGGTGAGTGGGGGATGGGTTTAATAGGTGCTGGGGATTAAGGAGGGCACTTGTGATGAGCACCAGGTGTTGTATGGACATGTTGAATCACTAAATTGTACAACTGAAACTAATATTACACTGTATGTTAACTAACTGAAATTTAAATAAAAACTTTTTAAAAAAGCACACAATTCAGTATTGCTTGGTATATTCACAATGCTGTGTAACCACTACCTCTCTCTAGAGCCAAGACATTTTCATCAGCTCAAAAAACAAACAGGGAGGGGACAAGATGGCGGGTAAGTAGGAGGAGGCGCCTTTTCAACCTGTCCCTAAAGTGAGCTGATTACCTACCAAAGAACTCCGATCACCCATGAAATCAGCCTGAGATCAGAATTATACACATCTGGATCTCTACAGGGGCAGAAGACACCAGTGGGCAGGTAAAGCAGAGTAGGAAAGGCGGACTGATATCGGAAGATAAACAAAAGGGGGAGGGAGCCACCAGAAGTGACGGCTTGGAAAGTAATATCCTAATACGAGCGAGAGTGCCCTGCGTCTGGGGACCAGCATTAACTTGGAGACGGGGTGAAAGCACTCCAAAAGAGCAAAAGATCGCGGGGGGGGGATTGTGGGAATTGGGGCAGCTAGGGACAGGGGCTTAAGTCCCCAGTCCCAGGACAGCTTCCCCTGGCGCTGAGCCAGAGAGAGTGTGGCGGGGAAACCAGGTATTGGTCCCTGAGCCACCAGCATGCCTGAGATTGTGTGGGTTCTGGCCCCTGTGAGGGGATGGGAGCCAGGCTGGACGGCAGAACGCGTAAGCCCTGCTACAGAGCCTGAGATGCTCGCGCCCCTCATCCTTACTTGAGAGAGGTACAGAGGCCCAGCCGGCGCTCTTTGACACACGCCATTGTTTCAGAGCCTAAGACGCGAGCCCCAAACTCTCCCCTGAGAGAGGTGCGCGAAGGCCCAGCCTGGTGCTTTCAGACCTGAGCCCCGTTCTCAGAGCCTGAGACGTGCGCATGACCCACAGCCTCCCCTGAAAGAGGTGCGTGCAAGTCGGGCGCTCTTAGACCCAGAAAGACCAGGCACTCCCAGCCCGGGCCAGCGAGAAAATCTCAGTGTGCGATCGCTGCTTGGAACCTCTCTGGTGGTCTGGAGCTGCCCAGACAGCTGCCGCTGCTTTGGTTTTGGGTACAAGCAGAAGATCCTGCATCCCCAGGGACCGCGACTCGGAACCTGCTCTGCCAGCAGCCAAGGGGGGATTTATATGGGCTCTGCAACACCCACAGAAGAACAGACTGAGGCTTCTCTCTGAGAGGGAGGTCAGGGTGCAGTTTACTTTCCTCTAAACCTACAAAAACCATCAAAAGTGGTCAAGGCGAGAGGGAAAAAAAAAAAAGGTGAACAAACATAAAAACCTCTAGAGAACAAAAGCCTGAAAAAACCGGTTTCCTCAGAGCCCACCCCCTTGAGGTGGACTGGAGGACTTAACTCAGGGAACATCATTGACTGAAAACCCACGTGGCAGGCCCCTCCCCCAGAAAACCAACCGGGAAAGGAAAAGAAAAAAAAAGACTACAAGAGAACCACTACCACTACTTCATAGGACAACTTTAATTTTTAATTTGTTCCCACTATTCTGGCTCATTTTTTTTATATAGATAATTTTTTAACCTATTTACCATCACAGTGAGCTGTCCAATACATCAAATTCCATAATAACCTTCTAACCTGAACTTTTTGATACATCCACCTGTGTTTTTCTTTTGCATTTCTATTTTTTGAATTTTTTAAAATTTTAGTTTAGTTTAGCTTATTCCTTTTTAATTTTTATTTTCTAATATTCATATAGAGTTAAACTTCAAAGTAATCCCCTTTCCCCAATCAATACTACCCCTATAAGTAAACCAATTTTTTTTAAAGATTTTATTTATTTATTTGTCAGAGAGAGAGAGAGAGAGAGCACAAGCAGGCAGAGTGGCAGGGAGAGGCAGACGGAGAAGCAGGTTCCCCGCTGAGGAAGGATCCCAATGCGGGACTCAATCCCAGGACCCTGGGATCATGACCTGAGCTGAAGGCAGCAGCTTAACCCTCTGAGCCACCCAGGCACCCCCGGTAAACCAATTTTTAATCCCCCTTTAGCCTAGGAAAGTTGAGTCCTTTAACAAAGATATCAAGATACATCCAGGAAGAATCAAAACAAACTTCCTCGCCCACACTGAGAATTTATAACCACTTTCCCATCTCTTTCTTCCACCAGTGTTTCTGTGTTTTTGTGTTTGTCCTGATAGTATATAAATCTTACACTTGGGGTTCTTTTCGACAAGGTTCTTCCTTTATTTGCATATATATATTTTTTCTCTCTTGTTATATACTTTTATCAGTCTTTTTGTTTGTCTGTTTTTGTTTGTATACCTCATAAATCTTACCTTGGGGCCCATTTGGGCTGAACCTTCTCTTTCATCTTCCCTTTCTTTCCTCTCTCTCTCTCTCTCTCTTTTTTCTTCTTTTTCTTTTCTTTTTTCTCTCATTTGGGTGGGGAATCCTGATTGCTCAGAAGTGTTCCAGGGTGCACCCAGACTGCACCACGGTCGATACAACCAGCTACATCTGTTCAGTCATCTCTCACCAAAGTGACTAGGAGGAGGAATGCCCAACAGAAGAAAAATACAGAGGATGGGCCTTCTGCAACAGAGCTAACGGCTATCAACATAGACAATATGTTGGAAAGAGAATTCAGGCTAACAATTATCCAGGCAATAGCTAGGTTGGAGAAAGCCATGGATGACTAAACGGAATTGATTAGGGCCAAGCTGAAAGCGATCAGACAGGATGTTCACAATGTTAGGGCAGAGCTAAAAGCTACCAGGGCTGAGGTTCACAATGCTCTCAATGAGTTCCAATCTAAAATAAATTCTCTCAAAGCTAGGGTAACTGAGACAGAAGATAGAATCAGTGATCTGGAGGACAAACAGATAGAGAGAAAGGATCAAGAGGAAGCCTGGAACAAACAGCTTAGAAAGCATGAAAACAGAATCAGGGAAATAAATGACGCCATGAAACGTTCAAACGTCAGAATTATTGGAATCCCTGAAGGGGAGGAGAAAGAAAGAAGTCTAGAAGATATAGTGGAACAAGTTCTTCATGAAAATTTTCCCAATCTCGCGAATGGAACCAGCGTTCATGTACTAGAGGCCGAACGGTCTCCACCCAAGATTATAGATTCCAGAAAAACATCAAGGCACCTGATAGTCAAATTGAGGAATCATAATTGTAGATATAATCTCTTGAAAGCCGCTAGGACAAAGAGGCTCCTTACTCACAGAGGAAAGCCCATCAGAATAACGTCAGACCTGTCCACAGAGACCTGGCAAGCCAGAAAGGGCTGGCAAGATATATTCAGGGCACTAAATGAGAAGAACATGCAGCCAAGAATACATTATCCAGCAAGACTGACATTCAAAAGGGATGGAGAGATAAAGAGTTTCCAAGACCGGCAAGGCTTAAAAGACTATGCAACCACCAAGCCAACACTACGGGAAATATTAAGGGGGGTTTCATAAAAGAGGAAAAATCCTAAGAATAGCATTGAACAGAAATATAGAGACAATCTACAGAAAGAAAGACTTCAAAGGTAACACGATGTCAATAAAAACGTATCTATCAATATCACTCTCAATGTGAATGGCCTAAATGCGCCCATAAAACGACACAGGGTTGCAGATTGGATAAGACAACAGGACCCATCCATATGTTGTCTACAAGAGACCCATTTGGAACCTAAAGATACACCCAGACTGAAAGTGAAGGGATGGAGAAGCATCTTTCATGCCAATGGGCCTCAAAAGAAGGCTGGGTAGCGATTCTCATATCAGATAAATTAGATTTTAAACTAAAGACTGTAGTCAGAGATACAGAAGGACACTACATAATTCTTAAAGGGACTATCCATCTAGATGATCTAACAATTGTAAATATCTATGCCCCCAATATGGGAGCAGCCAATTACATAAGAAAACTGTTAATCAAGATAAAGAGTCATATCGATATGAATACATTAATAGTAGGAGATCTTAACATGCCTCTCTCAGAAATAGATCATCGAAGCAGAAAATCAATAAAGAAACAAGAGCATTGAATGACACATTGGACCAGATGGACCTCATAAATATATTCAGAACATTCCACCCTAAAACAACAGAATACTCATTCTTCTCAAGTGCACATGGAACCTTCTCCAGAATAGACCACGTACTGGGTCACAAATCAGGACAAAACTGATACCAAAAGACTGAGATTATTCCCTGAATATTCTCAGATCACAATGCTTTGAAATTCGAGCTCAATCACAAGAAAAAGTTCTGAAGGAACTCAAACACCTGGAAGCTAAAGCCACTTTGCTTAAGAATGCTTGGATCAACCAGGAGATCAAAGAAGAACTGAAACAATTCATGCAAACCAATGAGAATGAAGACACTTCGGTCCAAAACCTATGGGATACAGCAAAGGCGGTCCTAAGGGGGAAATACATAGCCATCCAAGCCTCCCTCAAAAAAATTGAAAAATCCAGAACACACCAGCTGTCTCTACACCTTAAAGAACTAGAGAATCAACAACAAATCAAACCAACTCCACACATAAGAAGGGAAATAATCAAGATTAGAGCAGAGATCAACGAGGTAGAAACCAGAGACAGTAGAATGTATCAATGAAACTAGAAGCTGGTTTTTTGAAAGAATCAGTAAGATCGATAAACCATTGGCCACACTAATCCAAAAGAAAAGAGAAAGCCCAAATTAATAGAATTCTGACTGAAAAGGGAGAGATCACAACTAACACAAAGGAAGTAGAAAAAATCATCAGAAGTTATTATCAACAGTTATATGCCAATAAGCTAAGCAACCTAGATGAAATGGATGCATTCCTGGGAAGCTATAAACTCCCAAAAGTGAACCAGGAAGAAATTGACAACCTGAATAGACCGATATCTAGTAACGAGATCGAAGCAGTGATCAAAAACCTCCCAAAAACAAGAGCCCAGGACCTGATGGATTCCCTGGGGAATTCTACCAAACTTTCAAAGAAGAAAAAACACCTATTCTCCTGGAGCTGTTTCAAAAAATTGAAGCAGAAGGAAAACTTCCAGACTCTTTCTATGAAGCCAGCATTACCCTGATCCCCAAACCAGGCAAAGACCCTACCAGAAAGGAGAATTTCAGACCCATATCCCTGGTGAATATGGATGCTAAGATTCTCAACAAGATCCTAGCAAACAGGATCCAACAGCACATTAAAAAGATTATCCACCATGACCAGGTGGGATTCATTTCTGGGCTACAAGGATGGTTCAACATTCACAAATCAATCAATGTGATAGAACAAATCAATAGAGAAAAGAGAAGAACCACATGGTTCTCTCAATTGATGCAGAAAAAGCATTTGACAAAATCCAGCATCCATTCCTGATTAAAATGCTTCAAAGTATAGGGATAGAGGGAACATTCCTGAACTTCATCAAATCTATCTATGAAAAACCCACAGCAAATATCATCCTCAATGGGAAAAAGCTTGTAGCTTTCCGTTGAGATCAGAAACACGACAAGGATGCCCACTCTCACCACTCTTGTTCAACATAGTATTAGAAGTCCTAGCAACAGCAATCAGACAACAGAGAAATAAAAGGTATCCAAATTGGCAATGAAGAAGTCAAACTCTCTCTCTTCGTGGATGACATGATTCTTTATATGGAAAACCCAAAAGACTCCACCCCCAAACTACTAGAACTCATACAGCAATTCAGTAATGTGGCAGGATACAAAGTCAACGTACAGAAATCAGTGGCTTTCTTATACACTAGCAATGAAAATATAGAAAGGGAAATTAGAGAATCGATTCCATTTACTATAGCACCAAGAACCACAAGATACCTGGGAATAAACCTAACCAAAGAGGTAAATGATCTGTACTTGAGGAACTACAGAACACTCATGAAAGAAATTGAAGACACAAAAAGATAGAAGACCATTCCATGCTCTTGGATCGGAAGAATAAACATTGTTAAAATGTCCATACTGCCTAGAGCAATCTATACTTTTAATGCCATTCCAATCAAAATTCCTCCGGTATTCTTCAAAGAGCTGGAGCAAATAATCCAAAAATTTGTATGGAATCAGAAGAGACCCCAAATCACTAAGGAAATGTTGAAAAACAAAAATAAAACTGGGGGCATCACGTTACCTGATTTCAAGCTTTACTACAAAGCTGTGATCACCAAGACAGCATGGTACTGGCATAAAAACAGACACATAGATCAGTGGAACAGAGTAGAGAGCCCAGATATGGACCCTCAACTCTATGGTCAGTTAATCTTCGACAAAACAGGAAAAAATATACAGTGGAAAAAAAAAACAGTCTCTTCAATGAATGGTGCTGGGAAAACTGGGCAGCTATATGTAGAAGAATGAAACTCAACCATTCTCTTACACCATACACAAAGATAAACTCAAAATGGATAAAAGACCTCAACGTGAGACAGGAATCCATCAGAATCCTAGAGGAGAACATAGGCAGTAATCTCTTCGATATCAGCCACAGCAACTTCTTTCAAGATATGTCTCCAAAGGCAAAGGAAACAAAAGCCAAAATAAACTTTTGGGACTTCATCAAAATCAAAAGCTTCTGCACAGCAAAGGAAACAGTCGAGAAAACGAAGAGGCAACCCACGGAATGGGAGAAGATATTTGCAAATGACAGTACAGACAAAAGATTGATATCCAGGATCTATAAAGAACTCCTCAAACTCAACACACACAAAACAGATCATCATATCAAAAAATGGGCAGAAGATATGAACAGACACTTCTCCAATGAAGACATACAAATGGCTATCAGACACATGAAAAAATGTTCATCATCACGAGCCATCAGGGAGATTCAAATTAGAATCACATTGAGATGCCACCTTACACCAGTTAGAATGGCCAAAATTAGCAAGACAGGAAACAACGTGTGTTGGAGAGGATGTGGAGAAAGGGGAACCCTCTTACACTGTTGGTGGGAATGCAAGTTGGTGCAGCCACTTTGGAGAACACTGTGGAGATTCCTCAAGAAATTAAAAATAGAGCTTCCCTATGACCCTGCCATTGCACTACTGGGTATTTACCCCAAAGATACAGATATAGTGAAAAGAAGGGCCATCTGCACCCCAATGTTCATAGCAGCAATGGCCACGGTTGCCAAACTGTGGAAAGAACCAAGATGCCCTTCAACGGATGAATGGATAAGGAAGATGTGGTCCATATACACTATGGAGTATTATGCCTCCATCAGAAAGGATGAATACCCAACTTTTGTAGCAACATGGACGGGACTGGAAGAGATGATGCTGAGTCAAATAAGTCAAGCAGAGAGAGTCAATTATCATATGGTTTCACTTATTTGTGGAACATACCAAATAGCATGGAGGACATGGGGAGTTAGGAGAAGGGAGTTGGGGGAAATTGGAAGGGGAGGTGAACAATGAGAGACTATGGACTCTGAATAACAATCTGAAGGGTTTGAAGAGGTGGGGGGTGGGAGGTTGGGGGAACCAGGTGGTGGGTATTAGAGAGGGCACGTATTGCATGGAGCACTGGGTGTGGTACAAAAATAATGCATACTGTTATGCTGAAAATAAATTAAAAAAAAAATAAAAAAAATAAAAAAACAAACAAACAAACAAAAGAAAACACACCCTTGTACTCATTAAGCAACAACTCTCCATTCTTCCTTTACAACTACCAATCTGCTTTCTGTGTGTGGATGTACTCATTCTGCTATAATATCAGAGTAAAATAATGAGTTAATTCTTCTAAACCATTGAAATTTACTGCTGAATTATCTACATCATAATTTCTGTTCTACACTCCAGGGTAGGCCTTGTCAGAAAGTACATTTGGACTCTAAACCCCTAACCTGAGAAAAGTTTTGGTTAGGAACCAAATCTGAAAACTTCCATCTTAGGCCTAAGTGTATAGAATCCCTTACTGAAACAAGCAGCTGCCAATGCTAGCAGTGTTAGACACATAACAGCTGAGTGCCAAAACCAGGGCTCTGATTGGTGATAACTTCCTATAGATGAAGAGAAGCAAACCACAACAAACATATATCATAATTCTGTTTTTAAGGTTCAGAATAGGCAAAACTAAGTTAGACAAAGAAAACAAAAGAAAATGATTAACAAGTTCAGAGTAGCAGGCAGTTTTGGGGAGTAAAGAAGAGATGGCAAAATGAATAATTTCTTAAGCTGAGTAGTATGTATGTATTCATTTCATAATAATTCTTTAATTGGAATATATATGTTTGCTCAACTTTTGGAAATGACATATTTTTCATAAAGATAAAGTGATAATAATAATAGAATAGATTGCAAAGGTTTTAAGTAAAAAAGCAAAGAACATGATGAAACTAGGGTAAAACTGAAAAGCTTAGCATGAACTGTCACATTGCAAGCTTCCGTATCTGGCATATTTGCTGGCTTTTTTTGTTTGTTTGTTTTTTTGTTACCTGTCTTATAGGAAGAGACTTCAGACCTGTTTAGGAAATGGTGAAAATGGGAAATTAATATTGAGAATTTTCTTATAAATTCAACCTTTCAGCAAAAAGCACTCAGGTATATACTAGGACTGCTACCAGTTATTTATGTCTTGCAAAGGCCAATATGAAGGGTATGCCAATATCCTCGAATTTCTGCAGGCCAGAAGAGCACAATGGTCAGAAGAGATTCTCTAAGGCCTAAAGAAAATCCTTTAGGCCTTGAGGCAGTAAAGTAAGCAATAGAGTAACACTGTAGGCATCAAGTTCAAGGGCATTGGCCCTCTAAAGAGGCAACTATTGAGCCTCTAAGATTTGAAGGGATGTCTTCATGCAGTTATGATTTCATGTCTTTTACTTATTCTAAAGGGAATTTAACTGAGTCTGTTGGTATCTTTCTCTCAATCATTTTCCGTCTGTGACATCTGTGCACTGACAAACCAGCTTTCATCCCAGGTGCAGGACTTTTCACTGTCCTTCACCCTAGGAAGCTTGACATTGGAGGGTTTGCCGGTGCTTCACCTTAGGTAACAGAATCCAAAGAAGGCCTTGAATACCCTGTTGTTTGCAGAGGGAGATAATGCATTTAGAGTTTTCTGGAGTATCAAATGAGAAGAGGCTGTTACTCTGAGTTATAAATGGCCAGATGAGGAGGAAGAGCCTTTATAATTGACAACTGGAACAAAATGAGTTTTCAAAAGAAGATTGAGAAAAGTGCAAGCTAATTTTTTTTTTAAAGAGTGGGAGAGAGGGAGAAAGAGAGAGCACACACATGATGGGGGGAGAGGGAAAGGGAAGCAGGGGGAGAGAGAGAATCTTAAGCAGTCTCTATGCCAAGCTTGGAACTCAATGTGGGATTCTCACAACCCTGAGATCATGACCTGAGCCAAAATCAAGAGTTGGATGCTCAAATGACTGAGTCACCCAGGTACCCCAAAAGTGCAAGCTAATATTACATGAATTAAGTGAATAGTTTGTACTTGGTTTTGCCCCTTTTTACTTAAATACGGTGAATTAGATAATTGTAAAATATGGATTAAAACAAATCAGGAGCAATGTGAGAATGAGTTTATGTTTTATAGGTAAAAGTGAATTATGTGGGAGTGATGCAGTGCCTTAAAGCCAGTAAACCACTGGTTCCTAAGCAGCGACCAGTTGTTTCACAGCTGAAAGATGGTTTAGGATTCACTTGTGATGAGATCAAGACCAGATTATTTGTCTAGAGCTCATAGCCTGCACTCTATAAGAAAAAGAACAGGAGTAAGATTAGCTAATTGTAGAAAATACAATTCTGAGTGAAGATTATGTGAGAAATGAGGTTTCTAGAGACCCAGAGCCTTCTTGCAGCCTCTCACACTGGAGATCTGGCCACCATCCCAAACATACAGAAAAGTTCTTGGAAATTTTGTGAGTCTGAGCTCTGCATCAATATGTTTATTGTTTCCCTGCAGAACTTTCAGCTTTCCATACCTGTCTTCTAAAGACATCCAGTTGGAATTCTTTAACTTTCTTGCCATTTACCCTTATCTATAACTTTTCTTTCTTATAGATCCAGGACCCTACCTTCTTCTCAAAAGTGCATTCCCAAAAGTCAATAAAAGTAATGATAACTTAGTGAAACTAGTGATTTTACAAAATGAAAGCCCAAGATTAATTAGCCTAACGTTACTGTTCTGAAATGAGAAAAACGAACAAATATGAATAACAAAACTCTCTAGATTAAGGTGGTTATTTCATAATTTGTTTGCCTTGAAAAGGAATTGAACCATTCTTCCTATAATTACTTTCTGTCATTTTCTTTTTTTTCCTTAATTTTATTTTTTTTAAACATATAATATATTTTTATCCCCAGGGGTACAGGTCTGTGACTTGCCAGGTTTACACATTTCACAGCACTCACCATAGCACATACCCACCCCAATATCCATAACCCCACCCCCCTCCTCCCAACCCCCCTCCCCCCATCAACCCTCAGTTTGTTTTGTGAGATTAAGAGTCACTTATGGTTTGTCTCCCTCCCAATCCCATCTTGTTTCATTTATTCTTCTCCTACCCCTTAACCCCCCATGTTGCATCTCCTCTCCACTTTCTGTCATTTTCTAATGGACTTCTAATTTATGTTGCAGCATCTGACATGGTAAGCATACCTTACTATTGTAAACTCACTGAATGTCCTTTTGTATGCAGATATATTCCAGTTCTCCACCATTTTCTGTTTTCATTTCAGTACCTGATATGTTGCAAATACTTTCCCAAAGTTCTTGTCAGAGCTGCCTTCACCTCCTTGTTCTTCAGGCTATAGATGAGAGGATTCAGCATGGGAGTGACTACAGTATACTGCACAGAAAAGATCAGCTCAAGTGGGGAACCTGAATTTGGCATGAGATTGCGGAGCAAACCTGAACCATAGTAAAGTGTCACTGCAGTGAGGTGGGAGGAGCAGGTGGAGAAGGCCTTGCTTCTGCCTGTGGTAGAGCTAATGCTCAGGATGGTGGTGATAATATGGGCATAGGATAAGAAGACCAAAAGGAAGGTTCCTAGCCCATGCAGAAGAGTGGAGCAGAGCAAGGCAATGAGGTTTCTGGAGATATCAGAACAAGACAGTGAGAGGAGAGAGGGCATTTCACAGCTGAAGTGGGGGATGATTTGGGCCTTGCAGAAGACCATCTTCATAGCTAGGAAGATGTTGATGAATGCATCCAGAAAGCCCAGTCCCCAAGAGCCCCACACAAGCTGCATATACAGTTGTTTACTCATGATCTGTCCATAGAGCAGAGGGTGGCAGATGGCAGCATAGCGGTCATAGGCCATTACAGAAAGCAGACAGGCTTCAGTTCCTGCAGCAACAAACACAAAGAAGACTTGAGTGAGGCAGCCCTCTACTGATATTGTTTTCTTCTGAGACTGAAGGTTCTCCAGCATCTTGGGTACAGTGACCGAAGAGAAGCAGATATCAACAAAAGAAAGGTGACTCAGGAAGAAGTACATGGGGGTGTGGAGGTGGAAATCAGCCCTTATCACCAGCAGCAGCATCAGGTTCCCCATGATAGTCAGCAAGTAAATCCCCAGGAAGAGCACAAAGAGTGCAGCCTGGATGTGGGGGTTGGCAGAGAGCCCAAGGAGAATAAACTCTGTGATTGTGCTGTAGTTCCCCAAGTCCATTTACAAAGGCCTTCTCCTAGAAGTAATATAAAAAAGCATAGGAGCCAAAGGTCTTTTATTCCCTCAAGGAACTTTCTGATTGCATTGGTTCTCTTTTCATATCACTGTTATCCAGTAAACAATTTTGCTTTCTATTATTACCTGGGTTTTGTGTCAACCACTTAAAAAAAAGATGATTAAAATATGGCCCCTGTTCTTAATATTGTCTGTTGAAGAATATAGATATGAAGAGAGAATGTATACTGTAACTAATGCAATGGCAGCATAAACTGTGATTTAATGAGGGTCAATAATGATAGTAAATTGAGCGAATTTGACAAAACTTTTTAAGAAAGTGTATGATTGCTCTTGGAAATGTGTTTCTGACACATATTTAGTTTGAATAAAAAAGCACCCAAAGGCTCAGTACTAGAAAGAGTGCAGCCCACAGGCTGTTAAAACATGGGTAGTTTTGAAAAGCTGATGCCTCGGGAATAAGTGGGCATCAGAGAACAGAGGCTAACCATGTGGGTTTCTATATTAAACTAGGTTCAAATCCTCAAATCCCAATAAGCTATCACTTCACACAAGATACATAAAGCTCTTTACCTCAATATCCTTGCACATTAAAGGCAGATAGTAACAGTACCACAGAGGGTTTTTAGGATTAAATATGAAATTATATGTAAAGCTCTTCAAAAGCACCTACTTCTAACTTAATAATGCCTCTACCATTTCTCCTCCTCCTCCTTCCTATTATTTGAGATTTTTAAGTCTAGGCAAATGTCATATATTCTCACATCAGTAAAGCACTTTCGAAAACCAAAGCTGTTACTGCTGATGTTGCTGTCACTGATATTACTTCACATGCCTTTATCAAGAGATGTGTAAGAAGTCGTTTGAAACCATTACCAGTAACTTTCCTCCTCTGCTCATCACCTCTGCTGGTAGGCATGTTAGAAATTTAGAATTATTTTGGTGTTGAGTCTATCTCCACTTTGCAGTTAGAGAGGTGAGTATGTGATTGCCACTAATAGGCATAGCTGCAGGACTGCAGAAATGATGATAAGGGGGAGAGAAAGTGGTTGGGACTCAGTGTAGACCCTCAGGCCCACCTGAAGAGCATTACTAGGATGGATGTGTATCCCAGAACAGGCTGAAAACTCTAGAAAAGTTAGAAAGAGGGAGCACCTGGGTGGCTCAGTCAGTTAAACGTCTGCCTTCAGCTCAGGTCATGATCCCTGAGTCCTGGGATCAAGCCCTACATAGGGCTCCCTGCCCAGTGGGGAGTCTGCTTCTCCCTCCGTCCCTCACCTTGTATGCTCTCTCTTACTCGTTCTCTCTAAAATAAATAAATGAAATCTTTAAAAAGGAAAAAAGAAAAGTAAGCAAGAGGAAAGCTTGAAAGGGTTTAATGCCAGGGAATACTTGAATGGGTATCCTGGCTAGAGCAGCAGCGAAGAGAGAGGACTCCGTCCAGTACTAAGCATTCTGGATCTCTCTCCCAGGCAGTATAGGAAAAAAACCTGGGGCATTTATCCTGTAGGACTAGTTTCTGTTGGAAACACCCATTGCTGTTATTCCCTGCCCACAGGAGGAAGGCTCCTCTCACCAACTTTTCTCTGCTCATACTCAGGGGCCTGTTTAAAACAGGAGTAGAATATCCAATCCTTTATATTCCTCTGTCATAGAGATAGTTAGAGTAACTTTATGACTTTCATCCTGAAACACAGTCCTAATTTTCATACTCCAGATTTCTCCTTCATGGCCAGATGTGCTCATGTCCCTCCCTCTATTTCTCAGAGTCTCTATGTCTAGATTACAACAATGCTCTATTTGCTTGAACATTGAGTATTTACCAATGACTTCCAGCTTTGGCATTATACCCTCTAGTCTGACCTTGGGTCATCCATAGGACTTATTAGGGTGGCCAGCCAGTTCCTTATCCTGACCATTCCCAGTAAGTCCTGAGCTCAGCCAAGGGAAAGGTCTTATTCCTTGCTTGTTAACTCCTTAGCCATAAGTCCAGCCTCAAAATTCTTCCCACACCCAAATGCACATTACCTGTATATCCCGTTCAATATGCCAGTCTTCTCTGCAGTTTGGCTGCAGGACTTTTATTTAGTCCCATTTAGTGAGAAGGAAGATGACCTGGAGAATGTAGTTTCTACATCTGGTGCCATGATAAAATTTATAAAATCCTTTTGATGATGAAACACTTTACTGAATTATACAGTAATAAATTGATATTGTGAAATTGATACTGTATTTTTTTTTCAGAGTCTCACATAATCTTAGTTTTTCTTTTTTCTAACTTTATGTCTCAGTTAAACAAAACATTATTCAGGTTTAACGAGTTCACAGAACAGCTGTATTTAGGCAACTGGTTGGCTTGATTCCTTGCCCTTGGCAGGCCAGGGCATGGTGAGGGCAACAGCTTTTATATTCTATGGTCTTAACCTGAAATTACACTTAGTAGTAAAAAAGTTTTTTCAACATTGATTTTTATAAGGATGAGTGGGGATCTCTTAGGTATGGTCTTTGGAACATCTGAGTGATGCAATGACCCTTAATCATTAATTCTAAACTCTTCTGAGTCTAGTGGGAGTTGAAAGTAGACTGGCCAAAGGGGCATTTGCCTGGCTTCCCAAGCAGGAAAAGAGTAGTTTTCAAATGATACTCTAAGGGCTATGTCTTCCCTTTGGGATTTCTCAGGCAAAATCAAGTCTGGTCAAATTTGATGTGTAAAAGTGATTTATTATCAAAAAAGTAAAAGGCTAAAAAGGTTAACAAGCACAGTCCTTTGCCTAAACTGTCTATTCAAATCCCTTTGCTTTCTGTATGTATTTAGAGTCTGATACTGCACCCTGTTATACTTTAATACTCCCATTTGTGTAAAAGTTTATTATAGTCTTAATTACAGATAAACATATTATAGTCTTAAGTACAAATAGTCTTAAGCACAAATAGACTGTTACACAAGTCAAAATTTTCATTTATTTATTTACAGTGAACTATTAGGTTTTCAGTCAAACTAGTCTGTTCTGGCATCATATTTTCCCCCACTGTTACTTATCAAATAAATAAGCAAGGAAACACAATTCAAGGATGTTTAGAATAATCAAGAAGACTTTTTTTAAAAAGAATGTTTGCTTTCTTTGTTAATCTATATGTATTTTAAAGTATTTTGTTTTTAGTTATTGTTATGATCATAACATTTATTCACACACATATGCAAGAAATTATACATATATGAATGAGCATAGGTAAGGGTTCCATAGAAAGATTATAGAAAGAAACAACAGGATTTGGGAAGTTTTTTGTGTCTGTCCACTGGCCCAATATATGAACTCACTTCTTCAGCATCCTCAGTTCCTTTTGCCTATATCCAAGGACCACCCAGTTGAAGTTTGTTATTCTCCTTCTACTTAGCTGAAGTCTATTACTATTTTTACTCAACCACCCAGAATCTTCACTTAAGAGTAAAGTATGGGTTTCATTGCCTTTTCCTAAACTAAATTACTAATAATAACTGAACATATACATATTTTACTAATAAGAAGATCAAAGTAAATATTTGGGGAGTACATGAGAATGATGAATCAACACTTTAATGACCACATTTTCTGAACTGAGACACTTATTTAACCCATGTTTCCTTCTATTTAGACTAAAGTAACAACTTTCTAATACCTCTATGTTCTTTTTTTTGCACTGCTTGCTTATCTCATAACATCTGACATAATATAGACCTAGAAAGTTTTTATTAAAGTCAACTTACACAATGTGTGGTTAGTGTCATATTATCCTAATTTCCTATTATCCTCTAGCTTCTCTTTTTTCACCTGGAACATGGCAAATAAGTTCCCAGTGTCCTCACAGCTGCCTTCACCTCCTTGTTCTTGAGGCTGTAAATGAGAGGATTCAGCATGGGGGTGATCACACTATATTGCACAGAGAAGATCAGCTCTAGGGGGGATCCTGAGGTTGGCATGAGATAGCGGAGAAACCCTGAGCAATAAAAGAAGATCACTGCTGTAAGGTGAGAGGAGCAGGTAGAGAAGGCCTTCTTTCTCCCTGAGGTGGAGCTGATGCTCAGGATGGTAGAGACAATGCAGGCATAGGATAAGATGATTAGAAATAAGGTCCCAAACCCATGAAGTAGGGTGGAGCAGAACAGCACTATGAGGTTGATGGAGATATCAGAGCAAGACACGGGAAAGAGGGAGGGTACCTCACAGCTGTAGTGGCTGATGATATGGCTCTCACAGAAGTCCATGTTGGTAGCTAGGAGGATGTTGATAAGTGCATTAAAAAAACCCAAGCCCCATGAGCCCAACACAAGTTGCACACAAAACTCTTTCCTCATCATCTGTCCATAGAGCAGAGGGTGGCAGATGGCGGCGTAGCGGTCATAGGCCATCACTGAGAGAAGAAAGCCCTCAGTCCCTGCAGTGATAAACACAAAGAAACTTTGAGCCAGGCAACCCCTTACTGAGATGGTTTTTATCTTTGATAGGAGGTCTCTCAGCATCCTGGGCACAGTAACTGAAGATAAACAAAGATCTAGGAAAGAGAGGTGACTGAGGAAAAAGTACATGGGTGTGTGGAGGTGAGAGTCAGCCCTGATCACCAGCAGCATCATCAGGTTCCCCAAGATGGTCAGGAGGTAAATGTACAGGAACAGCACAAAGAGCAGAGTCTGGACCTGGGGGTTTGTAGACAGCCCAAGAAGGAGGAATTCAGTGATGGTGCTGTGGTTCCCCAAGGCCATTTATGAAGGCTGTTTCCTAAAAATTACATGAAAAATCATGGCAGTGAAGTTTCTTCCATCCTCCAGTCAGATTTTACCTGGCATCGATACACTCTTATTATCACTATTAATTAGCAAATAAATATTTGACTTCTACACTAGGCCATAGTTTTATGTCACTCACTTTAAAGGTAATGGGGAAAAGGCATGGTCTCTTTTGTTAAAGGTCCTACTTCAGTGAGATATGTATGTAAAGACAGGCAATTAGAAACCATGGTGATGGTGCAATGGCAGTTCTAAAGATCAGTTTTGGAAGATTCAGTAATGAGTTAATACTGAGGTATGTGGACCAAGATTTTAAGAAAATGAAACTTCCTCTAAAGAGAAGTGTAAATTGAGAGAAAAGTATGCTCAAAGGTCAAGAATTAGGAAACTGAATAGTTCTTCATAGTTGGACCCTAGAGTATGAGTGAGCAGCATAGGTAGTCACAGTTAAGCATCAGCCCAGTTCATCCCAGCTCTACTGTTAATTAACTGTGAGACCTTGTACAAATGACTTAACTGTTCTGGACCTCAGTTTTCCTGTCTGTAATATGAGGTCATAACAGTACCAATCTAATACAGTTTTTGCAAGGATAAATATGATATAAGTAAAGTATTCAGAAAAATATCTACACAGAAAGCTCATCTATTATTTTTACCAGTGTCATTACCATGGGCTACAACTGTAGGCAGAAGTCAGATAGTAAATCACTCTTAGAGGATGTTGCACTATCAGGAATTAAGTTTTTGCTGCAACAATCACTGAACTTGTTGTTTCCTAAAGGCCTAAAGGAGGTGTAAGAAAATCATGCAGAGATCACTAAGGTGGCTTAACACTGACATTTTGAAATCATTTTGGTATGGTTCCCTTCCAAAGCTTAATTATTTTATAATCTCAAGGGCAATTTCACTCAGAAGGGGAGGGTATTGTGACTGTTTTCAAAAAGAAGAGCTGCCATAAATGAGACAAGAAGTATTAGGGACTCTAGGTGTATGGTACTTGTACTTACATTATTATCTGGGATAGCTGCATATCTCAGTTGGGCAGAGAACTCTGGAAAAAGAAGGAAACAAAGTATGTGAATGGAAATCATGCCAGTGCCCAAAGGAACAACTAGGAAAGGAGACCCTCTGCAGAACAACACACTCTGAAAAATTCCTCTAGACAGGGTAGGACAGGGAGAGTGTAAGAGAAGAAGATCGGGAGCTTATCCTCTCAGTTCTGTGACAGCTTGTGCTTGATAGGGATCCTATGTTGTCGAAATCATCAGTTGCTTCTGACCCCTGCCTCAAAGGAAGTAGATCTCACCTTTCTTTCTTCAGTCTGGAAGTGCTGCTTATAAATATTCTGTCCTGTATATATCATAGTTGTGTACCTCTCTAATCTTGATCCTTAAATACTTTCTCAGAGTCTAAGTTCCAAGTCCCATTTTCAAGCCCAGATATTGTTCCACTTTTTTCTAAGACTCTGTATCTAGTTTATAACATCAGGGAGTATAGTTAAACAATGTTATCTATGGCCTAGGGCCTAGAGCCTATCCTTTAAGCAACTTTCAGGATTCTCCATGGTGCCCTAGCCTGATTCCTGGTTTTGTATAATTGTGGCTGATAATGCAAGGTCTAGCCCAGACTTATTTACCCATAAGAGTGACTCCTGAGTCCTTACTTATCAATTCTTCATCCATGATGCCAGAAGCAAAGCCCTTCCTAGAACCCAAATCCTGATTACCTATAAATTCTGTCTAGTAAGACAATCTGAAGCCCAAGAAGGCTATAGGAGTGTGATGATTTAAATCCAGTTTCAAAGAAGATGAATGCACCAGAAAATGTAGTTCTACACCCTCAAACATGGTTAAGTTCATAAAATCTTATTGATAACTAGATATATTACTAGATCCTGAACTAAAAATATCAAATAGTCACAGGACAATTGCTTCTTTCAAATGATCTCAAATGCCTTCATCCTGGTGCCTCTTCATCTGGATTTCCACATGTTCCTTTATAACATGCTCAGCCACTCAGTCAGTTATCGGGTCTAACTAATCCTCAGAACAGCTGTGTTTAGACACCCTGAGCAATAAATCCCTGGCTGAGAAGCTCAGGGGAATGACAACTCTGGTATTCCCAGTACTCACAATTTGAAGTCAATTTTGTAGTTGAAAACTTTAGCATATGTATTCAAGAATGTAAGCAAGTTTATTTGCAAATGACATATCTGATAAAGGTTTAGTATCCAAAATCTATAAAGAACTTATCAAACTCAACACCCAAAAAACTAATTGAGAAATGGACAGAAGACACAAGGTGGTGTATTAGGGAGGCCACATATTGCATGGAGCACTGGGTGTGGTGCAAAAACAATGAATACTGTTATGCTGAAAAGAAATAAAAAAAATAAAATAAAAAAAAGAAGACATGAATAGACATTTTTCCAAAGAAAACAAACAGATGACTTATAGAAAAGATGCTCAACATCACTCATAATTAGGGAAATACAAATTCAAACCATGATGAGATACAACTCCGTGAGAATGGCTAACATTAACAACACAAGAAACAACAGGTGTTGGCAAGGATTTGGAGAAAGGGGAACCCTCTTGCATTGTTAGTGGGAATGCAAACTGGTGTAACCACTCTGGCGAATAGTTTGGAGGTTCCTCAAAAAGTTAAAAATAGAGCTACTCTATGATTAAGCAATTACACTACTAGATCTTTATTCAAAGAATACAAAAATACAGATTCAAAGAGGTATGTGAACCCTGGTATTTAGTAGAATTATCAACAATAGCCAACCTGTGGAGAGAGCCCAAATGTCCACTGACTTATGAATGGATAAAGAAGATGTTGGGGGCATTTGTGTGATCCTGTTGGTTAAGCATCTGACTCTTGGTCTTGGCTCAGGTCTTGATCTCACGGTCATGGGTTTGAGTACTGCATTGGGCTCCATGCCCAGAGTGGAGCCTACTTCCAAAAAAAAAAAAAAAAAGGATGTGAGATTTTATATATACATAATGGAATATTACTTAGCCATCAGATAAAAAAGAAATCTTGATATCTGAGAGAGGAGTCAAGATGGTGGAGAAGTAGCAGGCTGAGATGACATCAGGTAGCAGGAGATCAGCTAGATAGCTTATCAAACCACTGTGAGCACCTACAAATCCAACAGGAGATTGAAGAGAAGAGCAACAACTCTAGAAACAGAAAATCGACCACTTTCTGAAAGGTAGGACTGGCGGAGAAGTGAATCTAAAACATGGGGAAGATAGACCACGGGGGGAGGGGCCGGCTCTGGGCAAGCGGCAGAGCAACGGAGCACAAAATCTGAACTTTTAAAAGTCTGCTCCACTGAGGGACATCACTCCAGAGGCTAAACTGGGGTGAAGCCCATGCGGGGTCAGCGTGGCCCCAGATCCCGCAGAGACACAGAAGGATTGGGGGTGTCTGAGTGTCACAGAATTCGCAGGTATTAGAGCGAGGAAGCTGGCTACAGAGACAGAGCCGAGGAGTGAGCTCTCAACTCAGGGATACCTTGAACCATAATCCATGGCACAGGCCACTGCTCTGTGAGTGGGTTCCCCACAAGATCCGGGGAGACACACCCTGGAAGAGCTCAGGGATCTGTGGGGTTTAGAGACTCCAGGTGGAGCTGTGTGCCAGAGACAGAGACGCTTGGTCACAGGCTGGGTGAGCTCGGAATGCAGCTGGAGGCCAGGGAGACGAGAGTGAATGAGCACTTTTCTCTGAGGGTGCACTGAGGAGTGGGGCCCCGAGATCTCGGCTCCCCTGGGCGGGAGATTGGGAAGCTGCCATTTTCATTCCTGTCCTCTGGAACTCTATGGAAAGCATTCAGGGAACAAAAGCTTGTGAAAGAGAACCCGAGTGGATTACTTAGCCTGGCCCCTGGTAAGGGCGGTGCAATTCCACCTTGGGCAAAGACACTTGAGAATCACTACAACAGGCCACTCCCCCCAGAAGATCAACAAGAAATCCAGCCAAGACCAAGTTCACTTACCATGGAGAACAGCAGAATTGGAGAGGAGGAGAAAGCAAAGCATGGAATCCATGGCTTTCTCCCCATAATTCTTTAGTCTTGCAGTTAATTAATTTTTTAATTTTATTTTTTTCTTCTGCTAAATTTTTTTAAACTTTTACCCTTTCCTCTTTTAACATTTTTTAACTAGTTTATCTTAACAATATCTTTCATTAAAAAAAATAATCTTTTTGAACCTTCATTATTATAGTCATATTTTATCCTTCATTGTGTCTAACTTTATTTTTTGTACACATATAGGGGTTTTTCGTCTAAAAAAATTGGGGGTACAACTTCTTCAAATAGATCAAAATATACCCTAAATCTAGCTCTGGGCTTGTTCTAGTCTCCAGCCCGAGCAGATTCTCTCCACTTTCTTTTTTATTCTCCCAACCAACTTACTTTATCAATTCCTTTTTTAGAAATTAAAAAAATTTTTTTTTCAACTTTATTTTTTTATTTTTTATTTTTTTATAAACATATGATGTATTTTCATCCCCAGGGGTACAGGTCTGTGAATCGCCAGGTTTACACACTTCACAGCACTCACCATAGCACATACCCTCCCCAATGTCCATAACCGCACTCCCCTCAACCCCCCTCCCCCCATCAACCTTCAGTTTGTTTTGTGAGATTAAGAGTCACTTATGGTTTGTCTACCTCCCAATCCCATCTTGTTTCATTTATTCTTCTCCTACCCCCTTAACCCCCCATGTTGCATCTCCACTTCCTCATATCAAGGAGATCATATGATAGTTGTCTTTCTCCGATTGACTTATTTCGCTAAGCATGATACCCTCTAGTTCCATCCACGTTGTCGCAAATGGCAAGATTTCATTTCTTTTGATGGCTGCATAGTATTCCGTTGTGTATATATACCACCTCTTCTTTATCCATTCGTCTGTTGATGGACATCTAGGTTCTTTCCATAGTTTGGCTATTGTAGACATTGCTGCTATAAACATTCGGGTGCACGTGCCCCTTTGGATCACTACGTTTGTATCTTTAGGGTAAATACCCAGCAGTGCAATTGCTGGGTCATAGGGTAGTTCTATTTTCAACATTTTGAGGAACCTCCATGCTGTTTTCCAGAGTGGTTGCACCAGCTTGCATTCCCACCAACAGTGTAGGAGGGTTCCCCTTTCTCCACATCCTCGCCAGCATCTGTCATTTCCTGACTTGGTAATTTTAGCCATTCTGACTGGTGTGAGGTGATATCTCATTGTGGTTTTGATTTGTATTTCCCTGATGCTGAGTGATGTGGAGCACTTTTTCATGTGTCTGCTGGCCATCTGGATGTCTTCTTTGCAGAAATGTCTGTTCATGTCCTCTGCCCATTTCTTGATTGGATTATTTGTTCTTTGGGTGTTGAGTTTGCTAAGTTCTTTATAGATTTTGGACACTAGCCCTTTATCTGATATGTCATTTGCAAATATCTTCTCCCATTCTGTCAGTTGTCTTTTGGTTTTGTTCACTGTTTCCTTTGCTGTGCAAAAGCTTTTGATCTTGATGAAATCCCAAAAGTTCATTTTTGCCCTTGCTTCCCTTGCCTTTGGTGATGTTCCTAGGAAGATGTTGCTGCGGCTGAGGTCGAAGAGGTTGCTGCCTGTGTTCTCCTCAAGGATTTTGATGGATTCCTTTCTCACATTGAGATCCTTCATCCATTTGGAGTCTATTTTCGTGTGTGGTGTAAGGAAATGATCCAATTTCATTTTTCTGCATGTGGCTGTCCAATTTTCCCAACACCATTTATTGAAGAGGCTGTCTTTTTTCCATTGGACATTCTTTCCTGCTTTGTCGAAGATGAGTTGACCATAGAGTTGAGGGTCCATTTCTGGGCTCTCTATTCTGTTCCATTGATCTATGTGTCTGTTTTTGTGCCAGTACCATGCTGTCTTGATGATGACAGCTTTGTAATAGAACTTGAAGTCCGGAATTGTGATGCCACCAACTTTGGCTTTCTTTTTCAATATTGCTTTGGCTATTCGAGGTCTTTTCTGGTTCCATATAAATTTTAGGATTATTTGTTCCATTTCTTTGAAAAAAATGGATGGTACTTTGATAGGAATTGCATTAAATGTGTAGATTGCTTTAGGTAGCATAGACATTTTCACAATATTTATTCTTCCAATCCATGAGCATGGAACATTTTTCCATTTCTTTGTGTCTTCCTCAATTTCTTTCATGAGCACTTTATAGTTTTCTGAGTATAGATTCTTAGTCTCTTTGGTTAGGTTTATTCCTAGGTATCTTATAGTTTTGGGTGCAATTGTAAATGGGATGGACTCCTTAATTTCTCTTTCTTCTGTCTTGTTGTTGGTGTAGAGAAATGCAACTGATTTCTGTGCATTGATTTTATATCCTGACACTCGACTGAATTCCTGTACAAGTTCTAGCAGTTTTGGAGTGGAGTCTTTTGGGTTTTCCACATATAGTATCATATCATCTGCAAAGAGTGATAGTTTGACTTCTTCTTTGCCGATTTGGATGCCTTTAATTTCCTTTTGTTGTCTGATTGCTCAGGCTAGGACTTCTAGTACTATGTTGAATAGCAGTGGTGATAACGGACATCCCTGCCGTGTTCCTGACCTTAGCGGAAAAGCTTTCAGTTTTTCTCCATTGAGAATGATATTTGCGGTGGGTTTTTCATAGATGGCTTTGATAATATTGAGGTATGTGCCCTCTATCCCTACACTTTGAAGAGTTTTGATCAGGAAGGGATGCTGTACTTTGTCAAATGCTTTTTCAGCATCTATGGAGAGTATCATATGGTTCTTGTTCTTTCTTTTATTAATGTGTTGTATCACATTGATTGATTTGCGGATGTTGAACCAACCTTGCAGCCCTGGAATAAATCCCACTTGGTCATGGTGAATAATCCTTTTAATGTACTGTTGAATCCTATTGGCTAGTATTTTGGTGAGAATTTTTGCATCTGTGTTCATCAAGGATATTGGTCTGTAGTTCTCTTTTTTGATGGGATCCTTGTCTGGTTTTGGGATCAAGGTGATGCTGGCCTCATAAAATGAGTTTGGAAGTTTTCCTTCTATTTCTATTTTTTGGAACAGTTTCAGGAGAATAGGAATTAGTTCTTCTTTAAATGTTTGGTAGAAATCCCCAGGGAAGCCATCTGGCCCTGGGCTTTTGTTTGTTTGGAGATTTTTGATGACTGTTTCAATCTCCTTACTGGTTATGGGTCTGTTAGGCTTTCTATTTCTTCCTGGTTCAGTTGTGGTAGTTTATATGTCTCTAGGAATGCATCCATTTCTTCCAAATTGTCAAATTTGTTGGCGTAGAGTTGCTCATAGTATGTTCTTATAATTGTCTGTATTTCTTTGGTGTTCGTTGTGATCTCTCCTCTTTCATTCATGATTTTATTTATTTGGGTCCTTTCTCTTTTCTTTTTGATAAGTCTGGCCAGGGGTTTATCAGTCTTATTAATTCTTTAAAGAACCAGCTCCTAGTTTTGTTGATTTGTTCTATTGTTTTTTTGGTTTCTATTTCATTGGTTTCTGCTCTGATCTTTATGATTTCTCTTCTCCTGCTGGGTTTAGGGTTTCTTTCTTGTTCTTTCTCTAGCTCCTTTAGGTGTAGGGTTAGGTTGTGTACCTGAGACCTTTCTTGTTTCTTGAGAAAGGCTTGTACCGCTAAATATTTTCCTCTCAGGACTGCCTTTGTTGTGTCCCACAGATTTTGAACTGTTGTGTTTTCATTATCATTTGTTTCCATAAATTTTTTCAATTCTTCTTTAATTTCCTGGTTGACCCATTCATTCTTTAGAAGGATGCTGTTTAGTCTCCATGTATTTGGGTTCTTTCCAAATTTCCTCTTGTTACTGAGTTCTAGCTTCAGAGCATTGTGGTCTGAAAATATTCAGGGAATGATCCCAATCTTTTGATACCGGTTGAGACTTGATTTAGGACCAAGAATGTGATCTATTCTGGAGAATGTTCCATGTGCACTAGAGAAGAATGTGTATTCTGTTGCTTTGGGATGAAATGTTCTGAATATATCTGTGATGTCCATCTGGTCCAGTGTGTCATTTAAGGCCTTTATTTCCTTGTTGATCTTTTGCTTGGATGATCTGTCCATTTCAGTGCGGGGAGTGTTAAAATCCCCTACTATTATTTTATTATTGTCGATGTGTTTCTTTGCTTTTGTTATTAATTGGTTTATATAGTTGGCAGCTCCCATGTTAGGGGCATAGATATTTAAAATTGTTACATCTTCTTGTTGGACAGTTCCTTGGAGTATGATAGAGTGTCCTTCCTCATCTCTTATTATAGTCTTTGGCTTAAAATCTAATTGATCTGATATAAGGATTGCCACTCCTGCTTTCTTCTGATGTCCATTAGCATGGTAAATTCTTTTCCACCCCCTCACTTTAAACCTGGAGGTGTCTTCGGGTTTAAGATGAGTTTCTTGTAGGCAACATATAGATGGGTTTTGTTTTTTTATCCATTCTGATACCCTGTGTCTTTTGATTTGGGCATTTAGCCCATTAACATTCAGGGTAAGAGTTGAGAGATATGAATTTAGTGCCATTGTATTGCCTGTAAGGTGATTGTTATTGTATATTGTCTCTGTTTCTTTCTGATCTACTACTTTTAGGGTCTCTCTTTGCTTAGAGGACCCCTTTCAATATTTCCTGTAGAGCTGGTTTGGTATTTGCAAATTCTTTCAGTTTTTGTTTGTCCTGGAAGCTTTTAATCTCTCCTTCTATTTTCAATGATAGCCTAGCTGGATATAGTATTCTTGGCTGCATGTTTTTCTCACTTAGTACTCTGAATATATCACGCCAGCTCTTTCTGGCCTGCCAGGTCTCTGTGGATAAGTCTGCTGCCAATCTAATATTTTTACCATTGTACGTTACAGACTTCTTTTCCCGGGCTGCTTTCAGGATCTTTTCTTTGTCACTAAGACTTGTCAATTTTACTATTAGGTGACGGGGTGTGGACCTATTCTTATTGATTTTGAGGGGGGTTCTCTGAACCTCCTGGATTTTGATGCTTGTTCCCTTTGCCATATTGGGGAAATTCTCTCCAATAATTCTCTCCAATATACCTTCTGCTCCCCTCTCCGTTTCCTCTTCTTCTGGAATCCCAATTATTCTAATGTTGTTTCGTCTTATGGTGTCACTTATCTCTCGAATTCTCCCCTCGTGGTCCAGTAGCTGTTTGTCCCTCTTTTGCTCAGCTTCTTTATTCTGTGTCATTTGGTCTTCTATATCGCTAATTCTTTCTTCTGCCTCATTTATCCTAGCAGCGAGAGCCTCCATTTTTGATTGCACCTCATTAATAGCTTTTTTGATTTCAACTTGGTTAGATTTTAGTTCTTTTATTTCTCCAGAAAGGGCTTTTATATCTCCCAAGAGGGTTGCTTTAATATCTTCCATGCCTTTTTCAAGCCCGGCTAGAACCTTGATTAGGTCCCTAGCCTTTGGTACTGCTTCTTGTTCTTTTTTTTGTTGTGAATTTTTCTGCCTTGTCATTTTGTCCAGATAAGAGTATATGAAGGAGCAAGTAAAATACTAAAAGTGTGACAACAACCCCAGGAAAATATGCTTAAGCCATATCAGAAGAGATCCCAAATCGTGAGGGGGAGAAAGGGGATAAAAAGGGGTTCAGAAAGAAAAAAAAACTATTAAAAAAAGAAAGCCGATAAAGAAAAAATATAAAAAGGAAAATATATATATATACATATTAGATAAACTATTTAAAAAACGTTAAAAAAGAAAACAGTAAAAGTTAAAAAAATTTAGCAGAAGTAGAGAAAAAAATATTGAAAAAGAAAAAAAAATTAAATTAACTGCACGGCTAAAGAATCATGGGGAGAAAGCCATGAGTTCCGTGCTTTTTCCATGCTTTCTTCTCCTCTGGAATTCCGCCGCTCTCCTTGGTATTGAAACTGCACTCCTTGGTAGGTGAACTTGGTCCTGGCTGGGTTTCTCGTTGATCTTCTGGGGGAGGGGCCTGTTGTAGTGATTCTTAAGCGTCTTTGCCCCAGGCGGAGTTGTACCGCCCTTACCCGGGGCCGGGCTGAGTAATCCGCTCGGGTTTGCTGGGTTTGCTTTCGGGAGCTTTTGTTCCCTGAGCACTTTTCGTAGAGTTCTGGAAGACGGGAATGAAGATGGCGGCCTCCTGGTCTCCGGCCCGGAGGAGCCGAGAGCCCAGGGCCCCACTCCTCAGTGCGCCCTCAGAGAACAGTGCCCAATTACTCCCGTCACCCTGGCCTCCGGCTGCGCTCCGAGCTGACCGAGCCTGAGACAGTTTCAAGGTAACCCCGAGCTGAGAGTCACTCCTCGGCTCTGTCTCTGTAGCCGGCTTCCCCGTTCTAATACCGGTAAGCTCTGGGACACTCAGACACTCCCGATCCTTCTGTGACCCTGTGGGACCTGAGGCCGCACTGACCCCGCTTGGGCTTCACCCCGGTTAAGCCTCTGGAGCGATGTCCCTCAGCGGAACAGACTTTTAAAAGTCCTGATTTTGTGCTCCGTTGCTCCGCTGCTGCCGGGAGCTGGCCCCTCCCCCCGCGGTCTATCTTCCCGTTGCTTTGGATTCATTTCTCCGCCAGTCCTACCTTTCAGATAGTGGTTGATTTTCTGTTTCTAGAATTGCTGTTCTTCTTCTCTTCAATCTCCCGTTGGACTTGTAGGTGTTTGCAATCTTTAGGTAAGCTATTTAGCTGATCTCCTGCTACCTGAAGTAGTCTCAGCCTGCTACTTCTCCGCCATCTTGACTCCTCCCTATTTATCTGGGGTTTTCTATATATAGTATCATGTCATCTGCAAATAGCATAAGTTTTACTTCTTCTTTACCAGTTTGGATGCCTTTTATTTCTTTTTGTTGTCTGATTGCTGTGGCTAGACCTTCAGAGTTATGCTGAATATATGAATATAAGTGGTGAGAGTGGACATCCCCTACAATCCAGTAATTGCACTACTGGGTATTTACCCCCAAAATACAAATACACTAATTCAAATAGATACAGGCACCCTTATATTTATTGCAGCATTATTTATAATAGCCAAACCATGGAAGCAGCCCAAGTGTCCACTGACAGATTAATGGACAAAGAAGATGTGATATATATATATCACATGTATACATACACACACATATATGCATATATATGTGTATATATATATATAATTTAACCACAAAGATTTCAAAGAATGAAATCTTGCCATTTGCAACAACATGGATGGAGCTAGAGAGTATAAAGCTAAGCAAACTAAGTCAGTCAGAGAAAGACAAATAACATGACTTTACTCATATGTGGAATTTAAGAAACAAAACAAATGAGCAAAGGAAAAAAGAGACAAACCAAGAATCAAACTCTTTTTTGGAAAGATTTATTTATTTATTTGAGAGAGAGCGAGAGAGAACAAACATGGGGGGGGGGACGAGGGGCAGAGGGAGAGAATCTCCAGCAGACACCCCCTGGATGAGGAGCCTGATGTGGGGCTTGGTCCCAGGACCCTGAGATAATGACTTGAGCTGGAATCAAGAGTTGGATGCTTAACTGACAGAGCCACTAAGACATCCCAAGGATCAGACTCTTAACTTTAGAGAAGAAACTGGTGGTTAACAGAAGGGAGGTGGGTGAGGAGATGGTTGAAATAGGTGAAGGGGATTAAGAGTAAACTTATCATGATGAGCACTGAGTAATGCACAGAACTGTTGAATCACTATATTGCACACCTGAAACTAATATAATGCTGTATGTTAACTATACTGGGAATAAATTTAAAAAAAGGGCACAGATAATTTTATTTATTTATTTATCACAAATTCTTAGTCCAGAGCCAAAGGCCCAGGTATAGTTGATAAATGTTTTAATGAATGAATAACTAAAGACTACTGTATGTGAAGAACACAACTGTGGAAGTCTTATGGAATTTTATTATTTTTTTAAAAGGTTCATTTATTTACTTTAGAGAGAGAGCAAGAGTGAGTGGGGGTGGGGAGGGGCAGAGGGAGAGAGAGAAAAACCCAAGGAGACTCCCCACTGAGCATGGAGCCCTAACAGGGGCTCAATCTTATGACCCCGAGATCACAACCCAAATCCAAACCAACTTGGACACTTAACTGACTGCCCCACCCAGGTGCTGGTCTGTGGAATTTTAGAAAGAAAATTAAAGTAGATCATATGGATGCTCACTAAAAGAATCCAATTACTGTCTCAGAGGAGAATCAGAATGCCAAGATGATGCCTTAGTCCACTGCCTGTAGGTAGCCACTTGGATACATGAAATGAGCAGGCATGGTAGTATCTAAGCCATACAACAATGAATTTACAAAAACATATCCCACTGTCAGCCAATAGTCACTAATGTGGAAGTTACAAATGTAACTTCCTGAATGTTAACAGGAGAAAAACTACCTGAAATTGGCTTTGGGAAAATTCCCAAGAACAAAGATTGGCTCAAAGCTGACAGGTGACTGACACAGGGCCACTGCTAATGTCTCTGAAGGATTCAAAAGGATTTTAACAGAAATGACACTTAAACTTGCTCTTTCAGAGAAACAGCTGCTGAAACACCATCAAGGTCATTAGAAATAGCATTTTATGTAAATTTGGAGTCATAACCAATATCTCATCATTGGATTAAGGAACACATTTCAAAACACTTTACAAAAATGGGTCAAAAGAACCCTTAAAACCTATGGGGCAAAATTAGAATAGGAAATATAAATATTAAAGACATTAAATTAAAGACATGGTAAGATCATGAAGGGCTTTCTAGCTCAATTGGGTCAATGAATGCCTCACAAGAAAATGAAGAGTGGTAAATGTGGAACCCCCTCTTTTCTTTTTAAGATTTTTTTTATTTGAGAGAGAGTGAGCAAGAGAGAGCAGGAGCAAGGGGAGAGGCAGAGGCAGAGGCAGAAGCAGACTCCTTGCTGAGCGGAGAGCATGACTGGTCCTCAATCCTGGGACTCAAGAATCATGACCTGAGCTGAAGGCAGATGCTTAATTGACTGAGCCACTGAGGTGCCCCAATGTGGAACCCTTTTAAAAAGATTTCTGGACATTGGAGGTTTTTGTTGCGGTAGTGCTTCTTATTATCAGCTCTGGTATCCCAGGCCTGGAACTACATTCGCATGTTTGAGCTAAAGGAAATGCAGCTTCTCAAAATACTGTTTCTACTCTTTTGAATTAGACTGTATTTATTTCTAAGGGAACTCTGGGTTGAATATTGACCTTGCCTTATGCAGCCAAACTAGAACTGATTATACGTGCCACCCTATGCTAATCTCATGATGATTTACCTCCCTAACTAACATCTCTTTGTGGGAATGGACAAAGGAGAGGTGCTGACAAGGTTTCTATTGGCACTTTATAAGCTTTCTTTTTTATCATTTATAAGACACAACATTTCCCATCCTTTTATTGTCAACCTTTCTGTATCTGGTATTCAAGGTATAATTATTTTAAGTAGTATTTAGTTAATAAACTCTTAGTCAAAGAATTTAGTCTATTTAAATTTAACATAACTACTGATGTAGTTGGATTTAACTTTCCACATCTGCACATCATTTAATTTCCCACAAATGTCACATCTGCTCTATATTCTTTTTTCTCTCCTTTCTTGCCTCTTTTTGAATTAACCTTTTTTAAAAAAAATAACTTCATTCTTTCATTTCTATTAGGAGGCAATCTTTTACTCTTATTTTAGCTATTACCCTGGATATTACCACATGTATCCTATAAATTAGTACTTTTACCACTTCCTGGGAGATGTAAGGCTTTTAGCATAGTTTTTAACACTCCCCCCCCCTCAACTTTTTGTGCTGTTATTGACATGTATTTTGACTATATATATGTGTGTATATACATGTATACATATATATGTATATGTATATCCTCAAGACATTATTGTTACTATACAGATCAATATTTACTAAACTTACATGATGGATATTAAGGAGGGCGCATGATGTGATGAGCACTGTGTGTTATATGCAACTAATGAATCATTGACCACTACATCAAAAACTAATGATGTACTCTATGTAGGCTAATTGAACTTAATAATAAAAAAGGTAAAAATAAAAAAAGTAAACTTACATGTTCAAACTTTCCATTGCTCTTAATTCATCCCTCTATTTCAATCTTACCATTTAGGAATATATTCCATCTATGTAAGGAAATCCTTTCAGTATTTCTGTTGTGAAAGTATACTGGTGTTAAATATCCTTAGCTGCTATTTATCTGAAAATATTTCCCTTTCAATTTTTTTTTTTTGAAAAGGCGGACTTTTAGTAACTTTTTATTACCAGGTTAAGTCATGAAGTTACAAAGTAATTAGAGATTTCTGAAAGAGTATTACTGTTTTTTTTCTTTTTAAAGCCTCATTCATTACATACCTAATGTCTAGTATTTCTTTGGTATACCACTGTTCAAAAGGTCCTGGCCAAAAAAAGTCTTAAGCAAAACACTCAATACAGTGTTTTAAGCATCACATTGTTAATTAAGCTTGTGTGAATTTGAGGTCTCTAAAAGAAAAGGAACATGGAATCAGGTAGGGCTGGAGACATTGGCAATGCTTAAGCTGTCAGCAAGACTGCAGACAGCAAGACCAAATAATTTTTTTCTGGGATATTCTACTTGAATTATTATTCAATTACTCAGCATAATACATTTTAAAGAAATAAAATTAAAATGATAAGGAGGTTACTGCTTTATTTGGACTACATGTCATAATTATATTTAGCAAATTCAGATGGTCACAATAACAATAGCCTACACCATCTGTAGTTATGAAGATAATGATTATCCATCTGGCTTTTTATTTTTGCTGGACAAGAATACAGAACTAATGAGCTATAAATGATACTATTTTATGTCATAAAATATGATTTTTTTCCATTTATGTTTAAAAGCACTTACCGCTTGAGTCAAGGTAAGGCTTGTTAAATGATTAAAGGCAATTTTATTATAGCAACATGTACTTCTATCATTAAAAAAAAATAAAATGCATGTAAGAAACAGTTTTGTTTTTGTTTTCAGCCTGTGAAATTGAGTTATTTTGCTGATGTAAAAAAATAGTAACTAATTTTACAACACTACCTTCTGAAAATGCCAGACACCCATTTCTTAAATGCATCAGATTTATAGGATGTCCCATCTCAGATTTGGCAAGAGCAAAATTATGCAAATGACTGATTGCTCAGCTGAAACAAAAAGCAATTAACATGTTGGGAACAGCCTATGGAGCAAGGGAGCACAGAGCTAGAAGAAAAGACTTTTTATTTAAAGGCAAAATATCCCCAAGTGGCCCTCTGGCACATGCAATTTCTACTCTCACACCAATATTTATGTGATCTCCCCCTTAATTTCTTTCTTCTCAAAGGGCTGATTGGACGGACTTATTGAGAACGATGTCCATTAAAGAAAAATCTTTCTGTGGTTAAATTTAACTTGTGATAAGTTTGCGGAAGTTACAGGTAAAGGGGATAGTGAAGAAGTCAGCTATGATCCATTTATTTAAAGTCAAACCAGCTTCATTGTACACTTCGAAGACCTTCTCAGTGATGCTTACATAGGTAGCTGTTCTGTTCTGTTCTGTTCTGTTCTGTTCAAAACCTAGGTTATACTTTGTGGCTATGTGTGTGATTTGCCTGGCAGAAAACTCCAAATGTAAGCTAAGCCAGAAAGCACATTGTCTTTCTTGGATATTCTGTTTTGGAATCCTGCTGTGGATACAAGGGGATAAGTTCAATGGTTTTCTCTAAATTTTCTTTCTAAACTATCTTGTACAGACACGAGAACATGGAAGTTAGAATCACTTTCATACTTGAAGGTCAAACAGCCATAGGTGACATGATTTATATTCTTCAGCCACTCAAAGTAAGATATTGTCACTCCTTCAGAATTCAAGTATAGATCAGGAATAACCATAATGCTCCTCTTCAGAAAAATCTTATCAGCTTCTGGAGTTGTTGGTTCATTGGCAGTTTCAACAATGATCTTGGCTTTGACTCTGAGTGCACAGGATTTGGTCACCTGCTTCTCATTGGCAATAGGGATGAGTATGCCACTTTGCTTGTAAGATGCTTCTTTCCTGGGGCTTTTCCTTGGAGAAATTCAGGATTGATCCATGTTGCAATCTGAGTTCCATAGACTCCCAACAGATTCAGCAACACCAACACATTTAGCAAAATTACAATACAAATATAGACCGCAAAATTGCCAAATCCATAAAAAACAAATATTTTTTATTTATTTATTTATTTATTTATTTATTTATTTTTTAAAGATTTTATTTATTTATTTGACAGAGAGAGATCACAAGTAGACGGAGAGGCAGGCAGAGAGAGAGAGAGAGAGAGGGAAGCAGGCTCCCTGCTGAGCAGAGAGCCTGATGCGGGACTCGATCCCAGGACCCTGAGATCATGACCTGAGCCGAAGGCAGCGGCTTAACCCACTGAGCCACCCAGGCGCCCCAAAAACAAATATTTTTTAAATAACAAATTTTAAAAAACAAATTTTCTCTAAACCCTGGTGTCATTCCTAAAATGCTCATGAAAGAGACTTCATTAAGAAGTTTCAGTCCCTCTCTGCTTGACTTATTTCACTCAGCATAATCTCTTCCAGTCCCGTCCATGTTGCTACAAGAGGTGGGTATTCATCCTTTCTGATGGACTCTGAAAAACAATCTGAGGGTTTTGAAGCAGTGGGGCGGGGGGAGGTTGGGGGAACCAGGTGGTGGGTATTAGAGAGGGCACGGATTGCATGGAGCACTGGGTGTGGTGCAAACAATGAATACTGTTACGCTGAAAAGAAATTAAAAAGAAAACTGTAAAAAAAAAAAAAAAGAAGAAGAAGTTTCAATCCCATGCAAAACACTACAGCCAGTAGCAGAGAGATGTGGGTAGATGCAACCCAGACTGATGGATTTACCAGGATGGCAGGGATGTACATTATTTTACATGCTCTGTGGTGCTGGCATACGTGTCAGCAATCTAGGACATCGCTTGCTTGCAATATGCCCATGTCTAGGGAAGTCACATCAACGCTAAGACCAAAAAACAAAACAAAACAAAACAAAAACAAAAAACCAAACAACTCTTTTTCGTGAGTTCCATGGTGCAACCCCTTTGATCTTTTCCAATTCATTACTAGTGTAGTTCTTGTTATTAACACCAGCATTAGCCACCCCCACCCCCAAATGGCACATCAGCCACAGTACATTTAGATGTCACAAGGGAAGCCAAAACTTTTACTTACTTTACATTCATATCTTTGCTGTAACAGGAGCGTGCAGTGCTGGCTGTGCTGGGCCCCATAATCCTGGATGACGTCCCTGGCGCTGTTGTCCTGTAGGATGGGGAAGATTAGGCTCAGCAAGTGGTTGCAGGGCTTGAGGATACGCAGGATGCCAGGGACCCGGTTCTGCTTCTGCTCCTCGATCTCGCCGTTCTGGACTTGTGACACCAGCTTGCCCTCCAGGATGCTGGCCTTGTGGTTGAAGAAGCTTTCCACTACCTTGAAGAAGTAGCAGGGGCTGTCCCTCCAGCCTGTTGCCACCATTTCAGCGGCAGTGATGTTTCGTCCAGGCGGCGCCACCTCTTGGAGGCCCTGAGGAGGGCTGCCTTTTAAACTTCACGCCTTCCCGACAGTCTTCTCCGCTTGCGCCACCCGCCGCCCCACTGGCAACAGTTGGGGGCGCAGCGCAATGCGGCCTGGGATCGCCTGGCAGGACCGGCATCCCCTGCGCGCGTGCGCACGGACCTCTCCTCTGCCCGAGCAGCGGTGCGCTAGGTGCTGGGCGGAGGTGGAGTGCTCCGCTCTCTCGGTTTTTGAGGTACATTCGCTTTCTACGGTACATTTTGAGGGCTAGAACTCTCGTCTTCATTTATTTACTTTTATCATTTCTAGAATATCTTCCCATTGCCTTAAGGTTTCCGTCACGTCTGTTGGGAAGTTTTCAGTCTACTGGTTGTTCTTTCAAAGGCAGCCGTGCGCCTTCTTTCCCAGGCCGAAAAATGGAGGCACTTGACCCAAGACCCTTTCTTGTCCCATCCTTGGGTCGTTCCTGAATGATGAGGGTGTCTGTATGCTAAAGGAATTCAGCCGGCACCAGCACGCTCCCGGCACTCCAGCCGAAAGGGAGGTGGAGGTGGACCTGAGGCTCTGTGGAGAGGAAATTCGAGGCCCCAGATGTTTGGAGCCCGAATTACAGAGTGTGCTGGCTGAGGGGACTTGAATCAGCCAGACGGCAGGGCCCTCACCCTGTCAAGAGTGAAAGGTGGGAAGGAAGCTGAACACGAACCCTCAAAGCGCAAGTCCAGGGCAGGACCACAGTTGCCTGTGCTTAAGGGTGGTGCTGTTAAAAGGTATTTGTCTTTTGTCTCTGTTTTTGCATTTTTCTCTTTGTCTTTGGTTTTCAGTAGTTTAGTATGAAGTGATGAGCTGTGGTTTCTTTTGTATTTATTCTGCTGGAGGTTCATAGTTATTAAGCAACTTTTCATCTTCAAACCCACCATTATGCTTTGTGATGCGCAGGTTTTGGGAAGTATATTTGGCAACCAACTTCTTTTAGGTTCTGGCACCGGAGGGAAACTACTTGCTGTTTCTGTTAGCACCCCAGCAATAGCTGGGATTCCACTTTCCAGTTTTCTCTCAGCACTCCCAAAACTAGTTCCCTTATGCCCTCTTAGACATGGCATCAGCAAGAAAGTTCCCCTTCTCGGCTCCACAAGGTCCCTTCTCTGAACTCCTGAGATAGCAACGCAGATGGGCATTGTGCCTTTTCAGGGATCTGAGTCCCCACTCTCAGAGAATCTCCTGCAGGCTTCTAGTGGCTGGCCGTCCAAATTCATCTCCTTGTACCCCTAGCTCTAAGGATGGTAGCTACTTCTTGTAATTACTGCCTCTGTGTCACCATAATGTCCCCTTTCTGCTTTTCGAAATTTTCTTTTTTAAAAAAATTTCTTATTTAAATTGAATTTAGTTAACATAGTGTAGTATTAGTTTCAGAGGTGATTCATCAGTTGCATTCAACTCCCGGGTCTCCTTATATCAAGTGCCCTCTTTAATGCCCATCACCCAGTTACCTAATCTCCTACCCACCTCCCCTCCAGAAACCCTGTTTGCTTCCTATAGTTCTGTTTCTTATGGTTTACCTCCTTCTCTGTTTTTATCATTTTATTTTTCATTCCCTTCCCCTATGTTCATCTGTTTTCTTTCTTTTTTTTTTTAATTTTATTTTTTATAAACATATAATATGTTTTTATCCCCAGGGGTACAGGTCTGTGAATCACCAGGTTTACACACTTCACAGCACTCACCATAGCACATACCCTCCCCAATGTCCATAATCCCACCCCCCTCCCAACGACCCTCCCCCCATCAACCCTCAGTTGTTTTGTGAGATTAAGAGTCACTTATGGTTTGTCTCCCTCCCAATGTTCATCTGTTTTCTTAAATTCCACAAATGAGTGAAATCGTTTGGTGTCTTTCTATGACTGAGTTATTTCTGTTAGCATCATATCCTTTGGTTCCATCCACGTGGTTGCAAATGGCAAGATTTCATTCTTTTTGGTGCTGAGTAATATTCTATTGTATATATGTATACCACGTCTTCTTTATCCATTCATCTGTTGATGGACACCTGGGGTCTTTCCATATTGACTATTGTGGACATTGGGGTGCATGTGCCCTTTTGAATCACTATGTTTGTATCCTTTGGATAAATACCTAGTACTGTAATTACTGGGTCAAAGGGTAGTTCTATTTTTAAGTTTTTGAAAAGCCTCCATACTCTTTTCCAGAGTAACTGCTCCACTTTGCATTCCCACCAATAGTGTAAGAGGGCTTCCCTTTCTTCACATCTTCACCAACGTCTGTTGTTTCCTGCGTTGTTAATTTTAGCCATTCTGACTGGTGTGAGATGGTATCTCATTGTGGTTTTGATTTGTATTTTCCTGATGCCGAGTGATGTGGAGCATTTTTTCATATATGTCTTTATTGGAAAAATGTCTCTTTATGTCTTCTGCCTATTTCTCAACTAAATTTTTTAATTTTGGGGGTGTTGAGTTTGATAAATTCTTTATAGATCTTGATTGCTAGCTTTCTATCTGAGAAGACATTTGCAAATATCTTCTCCCATTCTTTCAGTTGTCTTTTAGTTTTGTTGACTGTTTCCTGTGCAAAAGCTTTTAATCTTGATGAAGTCCCAATAGTTCATTTTTGCTTTTGTTTCCCTTGCCTTTCGAAACGTGACTTGCAAGAAGTTGCTGTGGCCGAGGTCAAAGAAATTGCTGCCTACGTTCTCCTCTAGGATTCTGATGGATTCCTGTTTCACATTTAGGTCTTTCATCCATTTTGAGTTTATTTTGGTGTATGGTGTAAGAAAGTGGTCCAGTTTCATTCTTCTGCACAGGGCTGTCCAATTTTCCCAACACCATTTGCTGAAGAGACTGTCTGTTTTCCATTGGATATTCTTTTCTGCTTTGTTGATGATTAATTGACCATACGGTTGTGGGTTCACGGTTGTGGGTTCATTTCTAGGTTTTCCTTTCTGTTCCATTGAACTATGTATCTATTTTTGTACCAGTAACATGCTGTCTTGATTACAGCTTTGTAATACAGCTTGATGTCTGGAATTATGATGCCTCTAGCTTTGGTTTTCTTTTTCAACATTACATTGGCTATTCAGGGTCTTTTCTGACCTGAATACAAATTTTGGGATTGCTTTTTGAATTTTTCAATTTCTGTTTAACTATGTTTTCATAAATTATACTGCTCTGTCCCATTCTGTCCTTTCTTTCTGTGACTCTAAACTTATGTTAGATCTTACCATTTCCCACAAGATTTTAATGATTTTATGCTGTATTTCCCAATTTTTGTTCTTGTATTTCTGTGAGAACATTTTCTATTGACCCCATTCTAGTTTATTAATTCTTCTGTACCTAATGTATTTAATTTTGGTTATTATATTTTTCAATTTTAGCATTTATGTTTGATTCTATTTTATAGACTCCAGTTCTCTAGAGAAATTCTCCATTTTGCCATCTATTTTCTTGAACACATTAATCAAAGTCATTTTGAAATGTATGTCTAAAGAGATCACAAGTATTGCCAAGGATGTGGGGAAAAGGAAATCCTTGTTCACTGTTGGTGGGAATGTAAATAAATACAGCCATTATAGAAAACAGTATGGGGAGTCAATAAAAAATTAAAAATAGACCTGACATACCCAGCAGTCCCACTTCTGGGTGTGTATTAAAAGGAATGAAATAATTACCTTGAAGAGATATGTGTACCCACATGTTCGTTGCAGCCTTCTTCACATAGCTAATACATGGAAACAATCTAAGTGTCTATCAACAAATGCATGGATATATATACACACAATGGAATAGTATTTAGCCATAAAAAGAAGGAAATCCTGCCATTTGTGACAACATGGATGACCCCTGAGGATATTATGCTAAGTGGAACCAGACAGAAAACAAATACTCTATGATCTCACTTATGTGTAGAATCTAGAAAAGCCAAATTCATAGAAACAGAGAGTAGATTAGTGGTTGCCAGAGGCTAGGGGTTGGGGAAAATGAAGAGATCTTGGTCAAAGTGTACAAATTTCTAATTATAAATGAATAGTTCTGGGGAGACAATGTACAGCATGCTAACTATATTTAGCAACAGTGTATTATATACATTAAATTTGCTAAGACAGTAGACCATTAATGTTCTTATCATGCACACAAAATGGTAACTATGTGAGGTGATGTATATGTTAACTAGCCTTCTTGTGATAATTATTTCACAAGATATACATATATCCAAATCATCTTGTACATGTAAACTCACAATTATCACAGTTATCACATAGTTCAATTATATCTTAATAAAGCTAGAGAAAGGCAAATGTTTGTTGAATAAATTCATGAATGAATGGATGTGAGAAAAAAGTTAAAATAAAATGCATATTAATAATGCAAATTAAATGCATTTTAATAACTTCAATATGTAGATAACCCATGAATATATTTCTATAGTCTTTTTTTGGTCAGTTGACATTTTTGTTATTTTATTTATTTATCTGTCTATTTATTTACTTATGTTAGTCACCATAAAATACATCATTAGTTTCTGATGCATTGTTCCTAGATTCATTGTTTATGTACAACACCCAATGCTCCATGCAATACGTGCACTCCTTAATATCCACCACCAGGCTCACCCATTCCCCCACTCCCCTCCCCTCTGCAACACTCACTTTGTTTCTTGGAGTCCACAGTCTCTCATGGTTTGTCTCCCCCTCTGATTTCCCCCAAATTGACATTTTTAGATATAATTGAGATTTTGGCTGGTGTTATCTTATTCTAGAAAAGAATGACTTTTGCTTTGTGTAGGCAGAGGCAAATCATCTTAATGTAATCTAGGACTGAGCTGTTTCAAACTTGTGTTTCTTTTGTTGTGATGGTCTATTTCTTGTTCAGTATTATTTGTAGAGTGTAGGGCTTCCATGACCTACCATACCTCTAACTAGAGAAGTTATTACCAGTCACCTTTTTTTGACAGACCCTGAGCTCCAATTTTGAACTACAGATCTGGTTGGCTTCTTAGCCTCATAGGCACTACTTTTTGCTCATCTAATATTCTTGTCATGTGCTACTTAGGAAATGGCAAATATCTCATGGAAAGAATTGATGCAGAATGTTAGTCTCACCTTAAAAGCATTTTGCTTCTTCTGGGAATCTTGACCCAACAAGTTCTGGCTGCCTTGGTAGTTCTGAATTTCAAGTTTTGTGCCAAATAGACAAAGGCTTTGAGGATAACATAGAATAATACAGAATACCAAGCTCATTTCAGTGCACTTTTCTTCCCTCTGAGGTCTTGGTCTCTGACTGTTGACACCCTTGTTAGACATTCCAGTACTTTGAAACAGATGTTTTTGCATTTATCTTCTTCTAGTTCTCAAAAGAAATGTTGATTAGGTACAAGCCAATCCTACATGATCAGAAGTGAGATGTCCATATTCTTTATGACTAAGAAAAGTGATATTTCTAGAATTATGGCCTAACTTTGAGAACAAAGCTTGTACTTTTCCAAAATGCCTTAGTATGGGCTGTCTTAAATATTTCTCCCTCATTTGGCTCTTTTTTTTTTTAAAGATTTTATTTATCTTTTTGACAGAGAGAGGGAAAGACAGTAGAGAGGGAACACAAGCAGGTAGAGAGGGAGAGGGAAAAGCAGGCTTACTGCTGAGCAGGGAGCCTGATGTGAAGTTGGATCCCAGGACCCTGGGATCATGACCCAAGCCAAAGGCAGACACTTAACGACTGAGCCACCCAGGCATCCCTCATTTGGCTCTTGAAAATCTTTCTCTGGAGGTTCTACCTTCATCTCAATGATATTTAGGCATTGTTATTTTATTTATTTTAAAAGATTTATTTATTTATTTATTTGGGAGAGAGAAAGTGTGTGTGTGTGTGTGTGTGTGTGTGTGTGTGTATGTGTGTGAGAGCAGGGGGAAGGGCAGAGGGAGAGAGGAGAATCTTCAAGCAGACTCCCTGCTGAGCATGGAATTGATGTGGGATTCCATCCCAGGACCCTGAGATCATGACATGAGCCAAAATCAAGAGTCAGACACTTAACCAAATGAGCCACCCAGGTGCCTCTAGGCATTGTTATTTTAATTTGCAGTTCCCAAATGACATTGATGTTGAACATCTTTTCATATACTTATTTGCTATCTGTATATCATCTTTAGTGAGGAATCTGTTATTTTGCCCATTTGTTACATTGGTGGTTCATTTTCTTATTGTTGATTTTTAAAGAGTTCTTGCCCATGGAATGGGAGAAGATATTTGCAAATGACAGTACAGACAAAAGGTTGATATCCAGGATCTATAAAGAACTCCTCAAACTCAACACACACAAAACAGACAATCATATCAAAAAATGGGCAGAAGATATGAACAGACGCTTCTCCAATGAAGACATACAAATGGCTATCAGACACATGAAAAAATGTTCATCATCACTAGCCATCAGGGAGATTCAAATTAGAATCACATTGAGATGCCACCTTACACCACTTAGAATGGCCAAAATTAGCAAGACAGGAAACAACATGTGTTGGAGAGGATGTGGAGAAAGGGGAACCCTCTTACACTGTTGGTGGGAATGCAAGTTGGTGCAGCCACTTTGGAGAACACTGTGGAGATTCCTCAAGAAATTAAAAATAGAGCTTCCCTATGACCCTGCCATTGCACTACTGGGTATTTACCCCAAAGATACAGATGGAGTGAAAAGAAGGGCCATCTGCACCCCAGTGTTTATAGCAGCAATGGCCACGGTCGCCAAACTGTGGAAAGAACCAAGATGCCCTTCAACGGACGAATGGATAAGGAAGATGTGGTCCATATACACTATGGAGTATTATGCCTCCATCAGAAAGGATGAATACCCAACTTTTGTAGCAACATGGACGGGACTGGAAGAGATTATGCTGAAATAAGTCAAGCAGAGAGAGTCAATTATCATATGGTTTCACTTATTTGTGGAGCATAACAAATAGCATGGAGGACAAGGGGAGTTAGAGAGGAGAAGGGAGTTGGGGGATATTGGAAGGGGAGGTGAACCATGAGAGACCATGGACTCTGAAAAACAATCTGAGAGGTTTGAAGCGGTGGGGGGGCGGAGGCTGGGGGAACCAGGTGGTGGGTATTAGGGCACGTATTGCATGGAGCACTGGGTGTGGTGCAAAAACAATGAATACTGTTATGCTGAAAAGAAATAAAACAAACAAACAAACAAAAAACATTAAAAAAAAAGAGTTCTTTGTACATTTTGGTTTATCTGATGAATCTTTGTAAATATTTTCTTCCAATCCACTTGTCTTATTTTCTTGACTTTGAGAAGTAAAACTTTGAAGGTAACTCAATCAATACCTTTTTTATTTTTTGGAACTCTTGCCAATTCTAGATTTATTTTGCTATCTGTCATCCTCTATACATTTCTTACTGGAATTTTATATTTAACTGTATTTGGAACTGGCAAAACCACTGAAAAAATTTTTTTTTAACTTTTTTTTTAAAATCTATAAACATATATTTTTATCCCCAGGGGTACAGGTCTGCGAATTGCCAGGTTTACACACTTCACAGCACTCACCATAGCACATACCCTCCCCAATATCCATAACCCCACCCCCCGTCTCCCAATGAAATTTTTTTTTTTAAGATTTATTTATCTGAAAGAGAGCGAGAATGGGGGAAGGGTACAGAAGGAGAGGGAGAGAAATCCTCAAGCAGACTCCCCACTGAGCACAGAGGCTGATATGGGCCTCAGTCTCAGGAGCCCGAGATCATGACTTCAGCTGAAATCAAGAGTTGACATTTAACTGATTGAGTCACCCAGGTGCCCCCACTGAAAGTGTTTTTAATACTGTTGGATTAACATGAAAATAGAAAGCATCCTTGTGTAGTTTTGTTTTCAGGACAACCCAAAAATTATGTGGTCACTTTATCATGTGGAAAAAACTCCATTACTTTTTAAAAGTCTTTTATTTTTTTAAGATTTTATTTATTTATTTGACAGAGAGAGAGAGAGATCCCAAATAGGCAGAGAGGCAGGTGGAGAGAGGGGGAAGAAGGCTCCCCACCAAGCAGAGAACCCGATGTGGGACTCTATCCCAGGACCCTGAGATCATGACCCGAGCTGAAGGCAGAGACTTTAACCCACTGAGCCACCCAGGTGCCCACTTTTGTAAAGTCTTAATTAAAAAACCAAATTTGTGGGGTACCTAGCTGGCTTAGTTGGTAGAGCATGCAACTCATGATCTTGGGGTTCTAACTTCAAGCCCCATGTTGGGTGTAGATCTTACTTTAAAAAAATCAAATTTTAACAAATACCAAGTCAACATCTAATAAGGTAATGGATATTTGAAAAACATTTTGTTGCTATAATGCATTCTTATTACTTTATTGGTGTTATGATTAATTTTCACTCCTGGGGTTAAATTCTGTGTTGTACAGTTTTTAGTATGTTATGTTCAGTTGATTAGATTTTGTCTAGAAAGGAAAGAATTAAAAGCTCTACTTTCCCTGTCATGTAATATATACATTTTTATGTTCAAAGGTCACATCTTTGATAAAATCCTAAATATTTCTTCCTTGTAGGAAATATTTTTGGATGAGATGGCTTTTTCACAGTCTGCAGAATAGCTGTATGTTGGACTTGTAGACTGTGAGAACATTTAGATCACGGGATAATAAAAATGAAAGAAGCCTTCAGTATTTTCCAGTTACACCTCATTATTTACAGGGAAGGAAACTGAGGCCCACAATGCAGAGTAACTTAGACAAAGTCAGAATGGGTTTGTGACTTTATAATCCATATCTTATCCTAATCTACAGTGTTGTTTTATGAACCAAACTTGAACATCCAATCACTACATTCCACTACCCAGTAAGAATCAGTAAAGTAAATGTCTTTTATATCACATTTATTTTTACCGGTTGTTTGTTTGCTGGTTTCTTAGCTTGGCAGTTGTGATGTGCTTGTGTCTCATTCAATTTCCAAGTTCCCAGGTGTGGCCACAGATCCTGGCATCTCTGCTCATGAATATCACATTCTCTTCTGGGCAGTGGTGATGTCTGCCTAATAACTTCTCCTTTCCAGGCAACCAAAGCTGTGCCCTAGAGGTCATAGTCACATGAATGAAAATGAAAGAAATTTGGTTCAGTAGGCAGGTGGCACTGCCATCATGACCCTATCCCCGGATATCCAACATCGAGTAAGGGAGGAGATATGCTGGTTGTATACCATCTTTCTATGTAGTGTTCACTCTTTGGTATCCTACATTGCTTCCTATGTTGTACTGAGAGAAAGGAAGCTCTCTGCCTTAAATTCTGAACCAAGTTGAATTTTGAATGATGACAGAGGTTTTGTAAGTATATCTATTCTTTCAGAAAGCTGCAACTTTTTGCCAAAATATTGGAACATTTTGTGAATTTTGCTAATATATGGGGAATAAATATGGGATAAAGTATTTGAAAGGGGGCTGTTCAAGAAAGTACACAGTTACTGTACTTAGACACATGCAGATGAGACTGCTTTTCTTCATCACCCATCACTCAGACTCTGTCTTGAAAGGAATTCCCAGTAAGTCCTAGGTCAGGCCAAATAGAGAGTGTGGCTAGCTTAGTATATGCCACAGGTGAGCATCTGAGACAGTCTTCTTTATATAATGTTAGGTGTCAGATGAAACTAGAGAGTAGGGAACTTTGTCATATTCAAATGTCACTCAAGCAGTGCCTTTGAGCCCTCAATGGCAGCACACTCAAGTACTTTATTAATGAAAATCTTGACAATGGAGTCTATTATGGACCTGCTGTGTTTAACTCTTGAGTCTGAATTAAGCCCCCAAAGTAATTAAAGTGTCCAGAGCACTTTCTAGAAGGGAATAATGGGCCTGACATTTCTTAGTATGTCTTTAAAATTTCCTACATTTCCATCTCTTTATCCTATACTTGTCTCTCCATGTTTTTCCCTATATAGGAACCATCCACACCTGATAAATTCTGACTCTTTGTATTGATCAAAGAGAACAAGAAACTGTGGCTTGATCCTGCCCTCAGCCTTCCACTCTCTTACTCCTTGTCCCATGTATTAGAGCACACTTGCTTGGTTTAGTGCTGCTCTGCCATGTTAGAGTGAGGACTCATGAGGCCTGGTTTCCTAACTGTAGAAGAATGGGCAGGTTGGAGCTAATGGGAAAGGCCATGTTGGCAAAATACCTGGCAGAAGCAGAAGAGGCCTTCCTTTCTTGATTGTAGGGCTAGGGTCCAGGGTAGCAAGCTGATTGACCAGAGAACTATCTTCTTAAGTTGTGCAGGTGGACCCTTGATGGCTGTTCTCCAGTGCTTCTCAAATTTAGGGCCATCCCAGAATCTGGAGGCCCAACACTTCTGTACCAAATAAGAGAAGGTTGTGAATATATGATGAAGAAAGATCCCATCCTCCCCACCCTCTCTTCCCTGGCCTCCACTGTCCTTAAGGATTTATTATCACATTCCACCAAGAATGGGCATCTCTAGCTTTGGAACTTGCAAATCTCTGATGATCATGTGGCCCACAGGAAATAGCTTTTGCTGGGTCTTAGGAAATGGAGTGTCATAGTTTATCAGAGCTTGGGTCTTCAACAGGAAAGTCAGGACAGTTCTTCATGCTTGTCTCAGAGGAATATTAAAATTAAGTAAAATCTTAGGTTGAATATGTTTAAAGATTTATTTATTTGAGAGAGAGTGAGAGAGTGAGAAAGAGAGAGATGGTGTATGGGGAGGGGCAGAGGAAGAGGGAGAGAAGCAGACTCCACTAAGCACAGAGCTGGGCAGAGAGCTTAATACCATGACCCTGAGATCATAACCTGAGCTGAAATCAAAAGTTGGATACCCAGCCAACTGAGTCACCCTGAATATGGTTTTGACAAAACTAAAGTGCTCCTCATATGTAAAGGTTTACAATAATTACATTTAAAATATATGTAATTAAGAGATTACCTGTCAGTTATTCCTTTCATGGTTTTAGCACTGATCAGTTTAAAGTATAATGAATGACCTATCATTTTAAGAGGAATTGTTTTTATTTCCAACTTTATGGCCAGCTGTCTGAAAAAGGACCAAATGCTTCAAATGGGGATCAGGGAGGAAGTTCATTTTCATTTCCTGGTTCATGAAGGACCATATCTGAAACATATCAAACTGTTTTTAAAAAGATATCTATAGTCCTCTGAAGAACATGATGCTGCAATCCTTCTTGACTATCTAGTCCTCTTGTTTCTTAGCTGTCATTATTGGGAAGTTATTCCTAATGTCTAAGTTAAATCTCTGGTATTATTGCCTGATCTTTTTTACTCCTAGACTTTTTGTTTTTTAATCATGTTAAGTGTAGTCTTTAATCCCCATCACCTATTTCACCCATCCCCCATCTACCTGCCCTCTGGTAACCTTAAGTTTTTTTTTTTTTTTTTTTTAAGGATTCTATTTATTTATTTGACAGAGAAAGATCACAAGTAAGCAGAGAGGCAGGCAGGGGGTGGGGGAAGCAGGCTCCATGCTGAGCAGAGATCCCAATGCGGTGCTTGATCCCAGGACCCCGAGATCATGACCTGAGTTAAAGGCAGAAGCTTAACCCACTGAGCCACCCAGCCACCCCTAACCTTCAGTTTTTTCCCCTATAGTTAAGAATCAGATTCTTGGTTTGTTTTCCTTTCTCTCTCTTTTTTCCTTTGCTTGTTTTGTTTCTTAAATTCCATACATGAGTGAAATCATATGGCATTTGTCTTTGACTTGTTTTGCTTAGTATTATACACTCTAGCTCTATTAATGTTGTTGCAAATTGCAAGATTTTATTCTTTTGATGGGTTAATAATATTCCATTGTATATATGGACCATATCTTCTTTATCCATTCATCTGTTGAAGGGCATCTTGGCTCTTTCCACAGTTTGGTGATTGTGGCCATTGATGCTTGGAACCTTTGGGTACATATGGCCCTTCTTTTCACTACATCTGTATCTTTGGGGTAAATACCCAGTAGTGCAATTGCAGGGTCATAGGGTAGCTCTATTTTTAATTTCTTAAGGAATCTCCACACTGTTTTCCAAAGTGGCTGCATCAGCTTGCATTCCCACCAACAGTGTAAGAGGGTTCCCCTTTCTCCACATCGTTTCCAGCACATGTTGTTTACTGTCTTGTTCATTTTGGCCATTCTAACTGGTATAAGGTGGTTTTGATTTGAATCTCCCTGATGGCTAGTGTGATGAAGATTTTTTCATGTGTCTGTTGGCCATTTGTATGTCTACTTTGGAGAAGTGGCTGTTCATGTCTTCTGCCCATTTTTTGACATGATTATTTGTTTTGTGTGTGTTGAGTTTGAGGAGTTCTTTATAGATCTTGGATATCAGCCCTTTGTCTATAGTGTCATTTGTGAATATCTTCTCCCATTCCATGGGTTGCCTCTTTGTTTTGTTGACTGATTCCTTTGCTCTGCAGAAGCTTTGATCTTGATGAAGTCCCAAAAGTTCATTTTTGCTTTTGTTTCCTTTGCCTTTGGAGACATATCTTGAAAGAAGTTGCTGTGGCCGATGTTGAATAGGTTACGGCCTATGTTGTCCTTTAGGATTCTGATGGATTTCTGCCTCACGTTGAGGTCTTTTATCCATTTCTATTTTATCTTTGTGTATGGTGCAAGAGAATGGTCGAGTTTCATTCTACACATAGCTGTACAATTTTCATATCACCATTTATTGAAGAGACTGTCTTTTTTCCACTGGATATTTTTTCCTGCTTTGTTGAAGACTATTTGACGATAGAGTTGAGGGTCCATATCTGGGCTCTCTACTCTGTTCCACTGGTCTATGTATATGTTTTTGTGTCAGTACCATGCTGTCCTGGTGATCACAGCTTTGTAGTAACTTCAGTCCAAAACCTATGGGATACAGCAAAAGTGGTCCTAAGGGGGAAATACATAGCCATCCAAGCCACCCTCAAAAAAAACCTGAAAAATCCAGATTACACCAGCTGTCTTTACACCTTAAAGAACTGGAGAATCAACAGCAAATTAAGCCAACCCCACACAAAAGAAGGGAAATAATCAAGATCAGAGTAGAGATCAGTGAGATACAAACTAGGGATACAGTAGAACGCATCAATAAAACTAGAAGCTGTTTTTTTGAAAGAATCAATAAGATCAATAAACCATTGGCCAAACTAATCCAAAAGAAAAGAGAGAGGACCCAAATTAATAAAATTGTGAATGAAAAGGGAGAGATCATGACTAACACCAAGGAAATAGAAACAATAATCAGAAATTATTATCAACAGTTATATGCCAATAAGTTAAGCAACCTAGATGAAATGGATGCATTCCTAGAAACCTATAAGCTTCCAAAACTGAATCAGGAAGAAATTGACAACCTGAATAGACCAATACCTAGTAACGAGATTGAAGCAGTGATCAAAAACCTCCCAAAAAACAAGAGCCCAGGACCTGACGAATTCCCTGGGGAATTCTGCTAAACTTTTCGAAGAAGAAATAGTACCTATTCTTCGGAAGCTGTTTCAAAAAATTGAAGAAGGAAAACTTCCAGACTTTTATTATGAAACCAGCATTACCCTGATCCCCAAACCAGGCAAAGACCCCACCTAAAAGGAGAATTTCAGACCAAAATCCCTGATGAATATGGGTGCTAAGTTTCTCAACAAGATCCTAGCTAATAGGATCCAACAGTACATGAAAAAGATTATCTACCATGACCAGGTGGGATTTATCCATGGGATACAAGGGTGGTTCAACATTTGCAAATCAATCAATGTGACAGAACAAATCAATAAGAGAAGAGAGAAGAACCACAGGGTCTTCTCAATTGATGCAGAAAAAGCATTTGACAAGATACAACATCTGTTTCTGATTAAAATGCTTCAAAGTATAGGGATAGAAGGAACATTCCTCAACTTCATAAAATCTATCTATGAAAAACCCACAGCTAATCTTATCCTGTATGGGGAAAAGCTGACAGCCTTCCCTTTGAGATCAGTAACACAACAAGGATGCCCACTCTCACCACTCTTGTTCAACATAGTATTAGAAGTCCTAGCAACAGCAATCAGACAACAAAGAGAAATAAAATATATTCAAATTGGCAGTGAAGAAGTCAAACTCTTTCTCTTCACAGATGACATGTTACTTTATATGGAAAACCCAAAAGACACCACCCCCATACTACTAGAACTCATACAGCAATTCAGTAACATGGCAGGATACAAAGTCAATGTACAGAAATCAGTTGCTTTCTTATACACTAACAATGAAAATACGGAAAGGGAAATTAGAGAATCGATTCCATTTACTATAGCACCCTTGGGAATAAAACTAACCAAAGAGGTAAAGGATCTGTACTCAAAGAACTATAGAACACTCATGAAAGAAATTGAAGAAGACACAAAAAGATGGAAGACTATTCCATGCTCATGGATTGGAAGAATAAACATTGTTAAAATGTCTATATTACCTAGAGCAATCTATACTTTCAATACCATTCCAATCAAAATTCCACTCGCATTTTTCAAAGAGCTGGAGCAAACAATCCTAAATTATGTGTGGACCAAGAAGAGACACCGAATTGCTAAGGAAATGTTTAAAAAAAAATAAAACTGGGGGCGTCACGTTGCCTGGTTTCAAGCTGTTGGCATTTTGATAGGCATTGCATTAAATGTGTAGATTAAATGTGTAGAATTTTAACAATATCCTTTCTTCTAACCCATGAGCATGGAATGTCTTTTTGTTTCTGTGTGTCATCTTGAATTTCATCAGTGTTTTATAGTTTTCAGAGTGCAGGTTTTTCACCTCTTTGGTTAAGTTTATTTCCTAGATATTTTCTTGTTTTTGGTGTAGTTGTAAAGGGGATTGTTTTCTTAATTTCTCTTTCTGCTGCTTCATTTTTAGTGTATACGAATGCAACAGATTTTTTTGTACATTGATTTTATGTTCTGAGACTTTACTGAATTCATCTATCAGTTCTACTATATTTTGGTGGAGTTTTTACATTTTTTTCTATATAGTATCATGTCATCTGCAAATAGTGAAAATTTTAATTCTTCCTTAGCAATCTGGATGTCTTTTATTTTTTTATGTTTAATTGCTGTGGCTAAGACATCCAGTACTATGTTGAATAGAAGTGGTAAGAATGGATATTTTCATTTTGTTCTGATCTTATGGGAAAAGCTCTCAGTTTTAATCACCATTGAGTATTACGTTACTGTGGGCTTTTCATATAAAGACTTTATTATGTTGAGGTATGTTCCCTCTAGACCTGCTTTGCAGAAGGTTTTTATCATGAGTGAATGTTATCTTTCATCAAATGCTTTTTCTGCATCTGTTGGATTGATAATATGTTTTTTTATCCTTTCTTACTGATGTGACATATCACATTGATTGTTTTGTGCAAGGATCAACCTTGCATCCTGGGAATAAATCCCACTGGATCATGGTGTATGATTTTTTTTTTTTTAGTGTATGTTGGATCAGTTTGCTAATATTTTATTGAAGATTTTTGCATCTATATTCACAAGGGATGTTTGCCTGTATTTTCTTTTTTTGTGTGTGGTGTTTTCATCTGGTTTCAGTATCAGGGTGATACCTGCCTCTTGGAATGATTTTGGAAGTTTTCCTTATGCTCCTATTTTTTGGAATAGTTGAAGAATAGTTGAAGAACTCTTCTTTGAGTATTTGGTAGAATTTGCCTGTGAAGCCATCTGTTCCTAGAATTTTGTTTTAGGGGAGTTTTTTGATAACTGATTCAGTGTCATTGCTGGTAATTGGTCTGTTCAAATTTTCTATTTTGTTCTGCTTTAGTTTTGGCAGATTATGTGTTTCTAGGAATTAATCCATTTCTTCTAAGTTGTCCATTTTGTTGGTGTATAGGTTTCCATAATATCCTGTTACAATTGTTTGTATTTCTATGGTGTTTGTTATTTTTTCTCCTCTTTCATTAGTGATTTTGTTTATTTGGGTCCTCTTTTTTTGAGGAGCCTGGCTAGAGAGCTATCAATTTTGTTGGATCTTTTCAAAGAATCAGCTCCTGTTTTTTTTTTTTTTTAAAGATTTTATTTATTTATTTGTCAGAGAGAGAGCGAGCGAGCACAGGCAGACAGAGTGGCAGGCAGAGGCAGAGGGAGAAGCAGGCTCCCTACAGAACAAGGAGCCCGATGTGGGACTCGATCCCAGGACGCTGGGATCATGACCTGAGCCAAAGGCAGCGGCTTAACCCACTGAGCCACCCAGGCGTCCCATCAGCTCCTGTTTTCATTGATCTGTTCTATTGTATTTATTTGTTTTTTTTTTTGTTTCTATATCATTTATTTCTCCTTTAATCTTTATTATTTCTTTTTATATGCTGGCTTTAGGTTTTCTTTGTTGTTCTTGCTCTAACTTCTTTAGGTGTAAGTTTTGGTTGTTTATTTGAGATTTTTCTTGCTTCTTGAGTTAGGCCTGTATTACTATGAATGTCCCTTCTAGAACTGCTTTTGCTTCATCCCAGAGGTTTCGGACTATTGTGTTTTCATTTTCATTTGTTTCCATGTATTTTTGGATTTCTTCTTTGATTTCTTGGTTTACCCATTCATTGTTTGGTAGTATGTTGTTTAACGTCCATGTTTTTAGGGTTTTTCAGATTTTTTTCTTGTGGTTGGTTTTAGTTTCATAGCAATTGTGGTCAGAAAAGATGCATGATATGACTTTAATCTTTTTGAATTTGTTGAGACTTGTTTTGTGGCCTAATGTGTGATGTATGTTCTGGAGAATGTTCCTTGTGCACTGGAAAAGAATGTATATCCTGCTGTTTTTGAATGGAATGTTCTGAATATGTCTGTTTAATACATCTGGTCCAGTGTGTTATCAGAACCACTGTCTTCTTGCTGATGTTCTGTTTGGATGATCTGTCCATCAATGTAAATGGGGAGTTAGAGTCCCCTACTATCATTCTGTTGTTATTATTTCCTTTATCTTTGTTATTAACTGTTTTATGTATTTGAGTGCACTCATGTTGGGTCTAAATATTTACAACTGTTGTATCTTCTTGTTTGATTGTCCTCTTTATTATTATATAGTGTCCTTCTTTGTCTCTTGTTGCAGTCTTTGTTTTAATTATTTTTTATTTTTTCTTATTTTTCCATTAAGTTGCCCCTTTTTACTTTATTTTATTTACTTTTCCTCTGGTGTAGGACTTTATTTATTTATTTATTCACTCATTTATTATTATGTTCAGTTAGCCAGCATATAGTACATCATTAGTTTTTTGAGGTAGTGTTCAGTTAATCATTAGTTGCATATAACACCCATGCTCATCACAACACGTGCCCTCCTTAATACCCATCACCCTCCTCCCTTCTGTAACCCTCAGTTTCCAAGAGTCCAGAGTCTCTCATGGTTTGTTTGTCTCTCTTACTTTTTCCCATTCAGTTTTCCCTCCTTTCCCCTGTGGTCCTTTGCACTATTCCTTGTATTCCACATATGAGTGAAACCAACACCCAAAAAATAATCTAGTCAAGAAATGGGCAGAAGACATGAACAGACAGTTTTCCAGAGAAGACATATAAATGGCTAACAGACACATGAAAAAATGTTCATCATCATTAGCCATCAGGGAAATACAAATCAAAACCACATGGAGATACCACCTTACACTAGTTAGAATGGCAAAAATTAACAGAACAGGAAAAAACAAGTATTGGGGAGGATGTGGAGAAAGGGATTCCCCTTACATTGTTGGTGGGAATATAGTATTTATTTTAAAGTCTAGTTTCTCTGATGTAAATGTTGCTACCTAGGCTTTCTTTTCACTTCCATTTGTATGATAAATATTTCTCCACCTCCTTACTTTTAATCTGCAGGTGTCTTTGATCTGAAATGAGTCTCTTGTAGGCAGATGATTTTTTTAAAATTTTTATTTATTTTTTAAATTTCTTTTCAGTGTTCCAGGATTCATTGTTTATGTACCACACCCAGTGCTCCATGTAATACGTGCCCTCCATAATACCCTCCAACAGGCTCACCCAACCCCTTACCTCCCACCCCTCCAAAACCCTCAGTTAGTTCCTCTGAGTCCCCAGTCTCTCATGGTTCATCTCCCCATCTAATTTCCTCCAACTCCCTTCTCCTTTCCATCTCCCCATGTCCTTTGGTTATTCCTTATGCTCCACAAGTAGGTGAAACCATATGATAATTGACTCTCTCTGCTTGACTTACTTCACTCAGCATAATCTCCTCCAGTCCCATCCATGTTAATACAAAAGTTGGGTATTCATCATTTCTGATGGACGCATAATACTCCATTGTATATATGGAGCATATCTTCTTTATCCCTTCATCTGTTGAAGGGCATTTTGGTTCTTTCCACAGTTTGGCAACCGTGGCCATTGCTGCTATGAACATTGGGGTACAGATGGCCCTTCTTTTCACTACATCTGTCTTTGGGGTAAATACCCAGTAGCACAATTGCAGGGTTATAGGGAAGCTCTATTTTTACTTTCTTAAGGAATCTCCACACTGTTTTCCAAAGTGGCTGCATCAACTTGCATTCCCACCATTGTTGTTTTCTGTCTTGTTAGTTTTGGCAATTATTACAGATGATTTTTTTTTAAAAAACTACTCTGTCTTTGTATGTCTTTTCATTGGAGCATATAGTCCATTTACCATCAGTGTAATTATTGATAGATATGTATTTGTTGCCATTTTGTTACTTATTTTGTGGTTGTCTCTATAGATTTACTCTGATCCTTCTCTTGTTTTTTTTTTTGTTTGTTTGTTTTTTGTTTTTTTTTTTTTGATTTCTGTAGTGATATACTTGGATTTCTTTCTCTTTATTCCTTGAATATATATTACTGGTTTTTGATTTGTGGTTACCATTAGATTTTTGTATAACATCTTTTGCATGTAGAAATCTATATTAAGTTGATGGTTGCTTAAGTTTGAACCCATTCTCCCAGGGTCCTGGGATTGAGCCCCACATGGGGATCCCTGCTCAGTGGAAAGCCTGCTTCTCCCTCTCCTTCTGCTCCTCCCCCTGCTTGTGTTTTCTTGCTCTCTCTCAAATAAATAAATAGTAATTAAATAAAATATTTTAAAAGGAAGTTTGAACCCATTCTTTATGTCCCTCCCCCACCATACCTTAGGTATATTGTGTCATATTTTACATCCCTTTATTTTATGCATCCCTTGACTGATTTTTACAGAAGTACTTATTTCACTGCTTTTGTGCTTTTATTTTTATTCTTTTTTTTCTTTCTTTACTCTTTTATTGACATCTTACATTACAATGGCACATTTCTTAAAACTAATGAAAGTACATCCATATAATAATGTTATATAAACCTCCCACTTAAGGAGTAGGGAGATATATTCTTTATTTTTTTATTTTTTTTATTTTCAGCATAACAGTATTCCTTGTTTTTGCACCACACCCAGTGCTCCATGCAATACGTGCCCTCTCTAATACCCACCACCTGGTTCCCCCAGCCTCCCACCCCCCCCCCACCGCTTCAAACCCCTCAGATTGTTTTTCAGAGTCCATGGTCTCTCATGGTTCACCTCCCCTTCCAATATCCCCCAACTCCCTTCTCCTCTCTAACTCCCCTTGTCCTCCATGCTATTTGTTATGCTCCACAAATAAGTGAAACCATATGATAATTGACTCTCTCTGCTTGACTTATTTGACTCAGCATAATCTCTTCCAGTCCCGTCCATGTTGCTACAAAAGTTGGGTATTCATCCTTTCTGATGGAGGCATAATACTCCATAGTGTATATGGACCACATCTTCCTTATCCATTCGTCCGTTGAAGGGCATCTTGGTTCTTTCCACAGTTTGGCGACCGTGGCCATTGCTGCTATAAACACTGGGGTGCAGATGGCCCTTCTTTTCACTCCATTTGTATCTTTGGGGTAAATACCCAGTAGTGCAATGGCAGGGTCATAAGGAAGCTCTATTTTAATTTCTTGAGGAATCTCCACAGTGTTCTCCAAAGAGGCTGCACCAACTTGCATTCCCACCAACAGTGTAAGAGGGTTCCCCTTTCTCCACATCCCCTCCAACACATGTTTCCTGTCCTGCTAATTTTGGCCATTCTAACTGGTGTAAGGTGATATCTCAATGTGGTTTTAATTTGAATCTCCCTGATGGCTCGTGATGATGAACATTTTTTCATGTGTCTGATAGCCATTTGTATGTCTTCATTGGAGAAGCGTCTGTTCATATCTTCTGCCCATTTTTTGATATGATTGCCTGTTTTGTGTGTGTTGAGTTTGAGGAATTCTTTATAGATCCTGGATATCAACCTTTTGTCTGTACTGTCATTTGCAAATATCTTCTCCCATTCCGTGGGTTGCCTCTTTGTTTTGTTGACTGTTTCCTTTGCTGTGCAGAAGCTTTTGATTTTGATGAAGTCCCAAAAGTTTATTTTCACTTTTGTTTCCTTTGCCTTTGGAGACATGTCTTGAAGAAGTTGCTGTGGCTGATATCAAAGAGGTTACTGCCTATGTTCTCCTCTAGGATTCTGATGGATTCCTGTCTCATGTTGAGGTCTTTTATCCATTTCAAGCTTTTCTTTGTGTACGGGGTAAGAGAATGTAAGATACCTGTGAATAAACCTAACCAAAGAGGTAGAGGATCTATACTCAAGGAACTATAGAACACTTATGAAAGAAATTGAAGAAGACACAAAAAGATGGAAGACCATTCCATGCTCTTGGATCGGAAGAATAAACATTGTTAAAATGTCTGCCTAGAGCAATCTATACTTTTAATGCCATTCTGATCAAAATTCCACCGGTATTTTTCAAAGAGCTGGAGCAAATAATCCTAAAATTTGTATGGAATCAAGAAGAGACCCCAAATTGCTAAGGAAATGTTGAAAAACAAAAATAAAACTGGGGGCATCATGTTACCTGATTTCAAGCTTTACTACAAAGCTGCGATCACCAAGACAGCATGGTACTGGCATAAAAACAGACACATAGACCAGTGGAACAGACTAGAGAGCCCAGATATGGACCCTCAACTCTGTGGTCAAATAATCTTCAACAAAACAGGAAAAAATATATGGTGGAAAAAAGACAGTCTCTTCAATAAATGGTGCTGGGAAAATTTTACATCTATATGTAGAAGAATAAAACTCGACCATTCTCTTACTTTTTGCCATTTTAATTACCATTTGTCTTGGTGTGGATCTCTTTGGATTGAATGTTTCAGGGAGTCTCTGTGCTTCTGGAATCTAGATATCTGTTTCCTTTCCCAGGTTAGGGAAGTTTTCAGCTCCTGTTTCTTCAAAAAATTTCTACCCCTTTTTCTCCCTTCTTTTTCTGAGATCCCTAAAATCTGAGTGTTATTATGCTTGATGGAGTCACTGAGTTCTCTAAGACTACTCTCAATTTGCATAATTTTCTTTCCTCTCCTTTGCTTAGTTAGGTTAATTTTCACTCTTCTGTCTTAGAGGTCATGAATTTGTGTCTCTGCTCCATCTAGGCTGCTATTTATTCTGCCAAGTGTATTTTAAATTTCATTTATTGTCTTCTTGATCTCTCATTGGTTCTTTTAAAAAAAAATCTTTGCTAAGAGTCTCATTGATATCCTTCACTCTTTTCTCAAATCCAGTGAGTATCTTTATGATCATTACCCTATATTTTTTTTTTTTATCAGGCATATAACTTACATCTGTTTGAATCTCTTGCTGTGGTTTGGTCCTCTTCTTTCATTTTGGACTTATTTCTTAGTTTCCTTTTGTCTAATTCCTTGTGTCTGTTTCTATGTTAGGAAAGTCAGCTACTTCTCCTGATCTTAATGATAATAGCTCTATGAAGAAGAGGACCTGAGTATCCTACAATGCAGTGTCCCATTTCCCCAGGGCGTGGCATTTCAGGGAATGTCTCCTATGTGTGTTGCATATGCTCTGCTGTTGAGTCTTGTCCTCTTTTCCCTTCAGTCTAGTTGTCTGCAGAGGCTGTCTTTGCTCATTGTGGGCAGTGTTTGGTTCCCAGCAGAGTCGGGGTGGGGGGGCGTGTGTTTTAACATGTCTGGTGATCTGCTTGTGAAATGAGACATGCCCTGTCAATGGAACTGAGGCCCCTCAAAGTGCATAGGTTGGGAGATGTGTTGCACTGGCCTTCTGGGGAAGGGGTCCTGGAGTGATGGGATTAATGGTAGTGTGACTCAGAAAGTGGATCTGCTGAAGCTTGGGGTTAAGGAGGCTTGGTGCAAGCAAGTTAGGTAATCAGTATTGGCACCAGTGTGCTGGTTCCCACAGGTGGCTGTTTGTGCAGGGGAGGTGGGGGAGGGAAACAGAACCTGATAACTCCTTTGTTTCTGAAGGGGGTTTCCATGTGATCTCTGTCTCTGTGGGCCATGCTCTGAGATGAAAAATTGCTCTCCCTCCCTTCTGCCCTGGCATTTTTCACACTGACGGTTCTACACTATATCTGTACAGTCTGTTTGTCATGCTCTCCCTTTAAGAACTCAGCTTCCTAACATCCTCTGGACTCTCCCAGAGCCTAGAAGGCTGATTTTTAAAATTTCAGGCTTTAAGTCCTGCTGCTTTTGCCCCTCTTGCTTTCAAAGGCAAATGTTATGGGATTCATCCTCTCCATTCCTGGTTCCCTGGTGGTTTTTGCCCTTCTATGCAACACCAGCTCCCTCCCCACCTTGAGAGTTATGGTTTGTGTCACCCCCAGACTCTGTCTTAACCCTTCCTACCTTCTTTGATGTGGCCTCTTCTCTACCTTTAGTTGTGGAGTCTGTCCTGCCAGTCTTCAGATTTATTTTCTGGGTTATTTATGCTAATATGAGTGTAATCTAGTTGAATTCATTGAACAAGGTGAGCTTAGGGTTCTCCTACTCTGCCATCTTCCCAGCCAACCAATCCTAGTGTGTGTGTGTGTGTGTGTGTGTGTGTGTGTGTGTGTGTATTTTTTAAAGAAATCAACATCTCCCAATGATGGAACCTTGTACTTTCAAATTTTTATTCATTTCCTTCTTCGAAGTCCTTCTAATTTTTTAATTCCTTTTTCATGACTTTTTTTTCCTTATCTGACATTCTTTCTGTGTTCCCTTATTCCCTCTGCTGAAGATTCTGATATGAATCTCCCCATATCTATTATGGTGAGGTCCAGGACTGATCCTGAGATTACAGGTATCTCTGAAGGGGCTGAGGATGGAGGAAGAAGCCCTGGTTCTGTAGTTCACCATTAGTTGAGAATGGTGCAGGGGGGTGGTCACCTCCTGCCCTTTTAGGAGAGTTGTATATTGGAAGTACAGGCTTCTGAAAGCTCAAGGCTCAGAGCCAGCTATATTCCAAGCCATTAATATCCATATCTTGGTAGTTGCCATCTCCTTTGGGGATTATCATAAGAGAGATACTTACCCAGTCCAGGATGTAGATGACCTGGGTGTCATGGAGCAGTTGCTCATCCCTGAGGTGGACACATGAAAGACTCATTCTGTTAAAGGGGTCTAGAAATGTTTCCTTGAGAGCCCTGAGCCCTGCTCACATCCTTACTTAGGACTATAGCCAAGGAAGGAGAAGTTAGAACTTAAACTAAACTGAAAACTTACAGGCCTGTCAGAGAGGCAGTTGCAGAATGTGGCACCAGACATCTGATCACTTGCAAACCATAGTGAATTATGGCCATCAGATCTGTTTAATCATAGCTGGGCATTAGGAGTTAGCAAAATGTCTCAGTCCCAGGGCACTGCCACTAGGGCCCAGGTACTTGATTTCTCACTTTCTGTCTCCTTTTTTGTTTGGAAAATAGACACAATGAGGCTTGAATTCTCATCCTATTCTGAATCCCCCACCCCCCCCCCCCGCCCCACCATTTTAGGAAGCAGAAAACTAGTAGCAGCAACAGTTGGGATCATAAGTCAACATTTTTATATTCTAGGTCATCAGATGGTTATTCTCAAAGCCCTGCAGTGACTTTCTTGAAAGTCAGCTGTTCTTAGATAAATGAGAATATCCTTCAAGCTGAGGTAAGTTTGGCTCTTTTGGCCTACTGACCCTTAGGGATCAGCAGCCAAGAAAATATCCTCTGTATCTCATGATGGAGGCTACCTGGTCATAATTCTTTACATTCTGATGAATGGAGGTGATTAAACAGGCTTGGAGAAAGATTGGGGGGTGGTTCTTTCTAGACTGGCTGTATTTAAAGATCCAAGAACTTTTGGCCTCTTATGAGCTCTCTTTTGGGGAGAGGCTAGAAAAGCATGGGGTAGTTTTAATTCCTGGAGAGACCTCTAGGCTTGTTAGATTCCTCTTTTGATTTCCTCCTCCCTCTGATTCCTCTGATTCCTTCCTTGGCTCAGTTATTTATATCCTCAATACTGGTGAATGAATCAGCAGTTTTGGAATCACACTGTAACCTGTTAGAAATATAGAATCTCAGGTCCATGCTAGACCTACTGAATCAGAATCTACTTTTAAACAAGGTATACAGGTGATTTGTATACTTACACAAAATAATGAAGTTTGAAAAGCCCTGTTTTATAAATTCCTTCTTGGGTGGATGAGGGAAGGTGTTCCAGATATGGCTTTTATGCTGTAATTCTAGGCTTCTGGGTGTTTTGAACATTTTCCTTGAACACTGGAATTTGCATCTGAGCATTTGAGAACTATAACTTGACCACTCTGAATAAGCATTCTGTTCTGACCGCCCCACTGTTTAGTCCCTATGCCAGCCCTGCTAAGCCCATAAAGGAGTATTGGGAAGCTGCTAACCTCTATGCTTGTTGTCTCTCCTCTACTGAAAAGAGCCATGTCTTACTGAGGGCTGAGAGTATCCTTAGGTCCTCAGCAGGCATCCCATGGAGGAGCCTGTCCAGGTAATTGGGTTGGACAGAGGAGAGACAAGCAGTGCTCATGGGAGTTCAGGGAGAGCCATTGTTTCACTTGGCTGAAGGTGGAGGTGGAGAGGGGTGGGGAAAGAAAAGAGTACCTCAGCTCCAGCTTTTAGCCAAATGGAAGATGAGTGTTTGGGTTAAACTCCTCCTTTTTCCCTCCCACCACTATAGGCTTAATCAAACCTTGGAATACTGTATTTTTACCTCGAATCCGAGCATCTTCCTGCAGCTGAAAAATAATGAGAATTCAGGGAGAGTCAGAGACTTAGAGGCTAGTCTCCTCTGAAAATTCGGTATAACAGCTGTATACTTGGTCAAACGTAGTGATGTCTATGTGGGAAATTATGAGCTTTTAGGGGATGGAATTAAATTCTAAGTTTCCTGAAAGCAGAACTTTTATTTTTTGTGTGTCCTTCATACCAAACCACTTAACATAATACCCTGGATAGAGTATCTGCTCAATAAATGTTTATTGAATAATAAATAAATAGGATGAGATGTGGCCTCTTTAGGGGTGGGAGACACACAATTCATATGGTCATAATTGCTCATTTAGTGGTCTCTCCTCTTATTTTTTTCTGGCCTTTCTGCTCTCCCTTTTCTGGCCCCTTTACTCTTTGCATCTCCAGTGGTTCTCTGAGGAGAAACTTTTAATATCTCTGAAAGACCCTCAAAAAATCCTTCGTACCCATCCTAGAGTAAACAGCTGGTGATGATATACCCTTTGGGACCCCAGAGCAAACAGGAGTCTGGTAGATCATCTCTCTGCATAATAGTGCTCTAGGCATGGGTCCTAATCTTTGTCTAATCAAAAAGAAAGTACATTCTATCTCTCCCTGATAATCTTTTGCTTGACATTATTCCCTCAGTATTTAAGTACAAAAATTGTTCTTAATAAGTCTGTGACTAAAGTGTCTGTTTTGGCTGTACCAGCCTGGAGGATCCTTGAGGGCAGGGATTTCTCTGGTGGACCCCATGAAGAAGCACAAGAAGAGAACTTCAGCATAGAGGACATCAGATGACTTTTAACTTCAAATATAGGTCCTGAGAGGATGGAAATAAACACACACAAGTCCTGCTTATAGACAGGTTTCCTCCTCTTACTAACTGAAATGCTATCTGGAGGAGATACAGTCCTCAGGGAACTAAAGTTCTAAGTAGGGTGGAGGCACTCTGACCCTAAGGCTTGGGTAAAAATATCAAATTTCTGACCTCTAAACCAGTGCCCCCTTTTACTTGCAGCCAGATGGAGACAAAGACTGCTTCAATTTTCCTTAGAGTAAGTCCGAGACATAGCAACAGAATACAAAGCATAGCTTCTTGGGACTATAGAATAGTTTCAGTTCTAAGGCCAAAAGTGGTTCAGGTAGTGAATTAGAGGAAATTTATTTTCAGTGCCTTCTCAGTTAATTTATACATCACCTCTTGCCAACTAGGAAGAGAGAACTATTTCTAAGAGTTTTAAAATATAATTTTAATGAAACTGTGTCTTTAGTCAGAAAAACAAAGGTTAAGACATCTGTCTAAAAGTTTCCCATTTACTTTGGTTTTATAATATTAGTACTTGTTCTAAGCTATGTGTTTACTTATATAAATAGTCACTGATGAGAAATTATGTAGAGAATGCTTATTGTTCTCCACTGTACCAGGCAGAAAAAAAAAGGTGGGAAGGTGGGAGAGCAGGCTTGGTAGGACTCAGATATATCAAGACCTTGAGCAAGCTTATATAATAACCCAGTGTCTGGGACAGGCCAATAATATAGTGCATGTTTGACCATATTTTAAAAAATATTGATCAGTGTATAGAAAAAGACTGAAATCTGCATAGAGGAAGAGCAGAGGAGGAGGAACATTTTTATTTAGCAAAGACATTTACTCTGGCCTCTAATTTGCACTTCCCTACAGTTAGTAGATGTACTTGCCCATTAAGGAAATTTACCATGTCAGTTGGGACTCCTTCTAACTCAGTCACTTATCAGTGTTTTGTATAACTACACAGAGTATTCTTGCTGAGAGAAGTTCTGGTAGATACAATTTTCTCTGTTATCATATTTCCACAAGGGGGTTGTTAAACCTCTTCTTCCCTTAGCTTCCTGAACTTACAAGTCAGTGCAACTCTATAAAGGGAGAAATCACTAGATAAAGGAATGAAACTAAAACCTTGATCAGGGTCAACATCACATTAGGGTATAAGCAAGGGAAAGTGATATGACCAGGGAATTTAGAGAATTGAATTTTAATCTCACCTCCTTTTGTATATCCCTAAAGGCCATTAACACCTGAAAAGAAGACACAAAAATTATGAAAAATTAATCTTCTAGGCTTTATTACAGAGGAATTTTATATATAGAATCTTCCAGATATTAGGCTATAGGGTGTGAATGCCAAGATGACTATGGCTTCCTAGATTTAACAATAAATCCCACTGACTTCTACTCTACATATATTTCTGGGCTACCATTTCTCCATATGGTAGATGGGTAAAATGCAGGAAGTTATTTAAAGACTGAGTTGTGAAAGGAATATAAATTAAACCCACTACTACGTTGGTTTAATTGGTCCTTGTTCTGAAGCTAAGCATAGCTGTTAAAATCAACACATATTTGTATTTAAATTATAATACATAGGAGGACAGCACCAAATATTGGTGAGGATACAGAACAGCTAGAACTCATACAATGTTGGAAGGTATATAGAATTGTATGATCATTTTGGGAAAAGCTCTGGCAGTTTTTATAAAACTAAATATATAACTCCACTTGCACCAAGCTATGGATGGATATAATGACTGTTGGAAATCTGAGTTGCCTCAATTTGGGGAAAAGATTAGGACTTTGAGATAGATAGTTGTATCTTGTTTGGTGGAAGTAAGATTTGTTTTTATTGATACTCAGGAGTTTCAACATGTGTCTCTGGATGCATATGGAAGCTGAATAGTCGATGGGGTGGACTATGCCAGTTATCTGTATACTGCCTGTGTTCACTCTTTGTTGTATCACATTCATCCTTTTTAATATCATAGGTATCCAATTATGTACTGTTTCCCAACAGGATGGTTTTCTGTTGCTTACATAAGCAACTCACCTTTAGCTAATACAGTAGTTGTAAAAACATGAAAAAGTTATCCTATTCATTTTATTTTATATTTTTATTTAAAATTTTTTTTATTATGTTAGTCACCATACAGTACATCATTAGTTTTTGAAGTAGTGTTCCATGATTCATTGTTTGCATGTAATACCCAGTGTTCCATGCAGTATGTTCCCTCCTTAATACCTATTACCAGGCTAACCCCTCCCATCACCCCCTCCCCTTTAAAACCCCCATTTGTTTCCTAAAGTCTATCTCTCTCATGGTTCCTCTCCCACTCTGATTACCCCCCTTCATTTTTCCTTTCCTTCTCCTAATGTCCTCCATGCTCTTCCTTGTGTTCCACAAATAAGTGAAACCATATGATAATTGCCTTTCTCTAATTGACTTATTTCACTTAGCAAAATCTCCTTCAGTTCCATCCATGTTGATGCAAAAGTTGGGTATTCATCTTTTCTAATGGCTGAATAGTATTCCATTGTATATGGACCACATCTTCTTTATCCATTCATCTGTTAATGGACATCTCTGCTCTTTCCATAGTTTGGCTATTGTGGACATTGCTGCTATGAACACTGAGGTGCATGTGGCCCTTCTTTTCACTACATCTGTCTCTTGGAGTAAATACCCAATAGTGCAATTGCTGGGTTATAGGGTAGCTCTATTTTTAACTTTTTGAGGAAACTCCACACAGTTTTCCGAAGTGGCTGTACCAACTTGAATTCCCACCAACAGTGTAAGAGGTTCCCCTTTCTCCACAACCTCTCCAGCATTTGTTGTTTATTGCCTTGTTGATTTTTGCCATTCTAGCTGGTGTAAGGTGGTATCTCAGTGTAGTTTTGATTTGAATTTCTTTATGGCTAATGATGATGAACATTTTTTCATGTGTCTGTTAGCTATTTGTATGTCTTCTTTTTTTTTTTTAAAAGAGTTTATTTATTTATTTTACAGACAGAGATCACAAGTAGCCAGAGAGGCAGGCAGAGAGAGAGAGGGGGAAGCAGGCTCCCTGCTGAGCAGAGAGCCCGATGCGGGGCTTGATCCCAGGACCCTGAGATCATGACCTGAGCCGAAGGCAGAGGCTTAACCACTGAGCCACCCAGGTGCCCTTTGTATGTGTTCTTTGGAGAAGTGTCTGTTCATGTCTTCTTCCCATTTTTTCCACTTGATTGTTTTTTAGGTGTTGAGTTTGAGAAGTTCTTCAGAGATCTTAGATACCGGACCTTTATCTGTAGTGCCATCTGCAAATATCTTCTCCCATCCCATGGGTTGCCTCTTTGTTTTGTTGCCTGTTTCCTTTGCTGTGAAGAAGCTTTTGATCTTGATGAAGTCCCAAAAGTTCATTTTCACTTTTGTTTTCCTTGTCTTTGGAGATGTGTCTTGAAAGAAGTTGCTGTGGCTGATGTTGAAGAGGTTACTGCCTATTCTTCTCTAGGACTTTGATGGATTCCTGTCTCACATTTAAGTCTTTCATCCATTTAGAGTTTATCTTTGTGTATGGTGTAAGAGAATGGTCAAGTTTCATTATTCTGTATACAGCTGTCCAGTTTTCCCAGCATCCTTCATTGAAGAGACTGTCTTTTTTCTATTGGATATTTTTTCCTGCCTTGTTATAGATTAGTTGACCATAGAGTTGAGGGTTCATATTTGGGCTCTCTTTTCTGTTCCACTGATCTATGTGTCTGTTTTGTGCCAGTACCATATGTCTTGATGATTACAGCTTTATAATACAGCTTGAAATCAGGCAACACGATGCGCCCAGCTTTTTCTTTTTCATCATTTCCTTGGCAATTCAGGGGTCATACAAATTTTAAAATTGTTTGTTCCAGCACTTTGAAAAATGTCAATGGTATTTTGGTCTGGATTGCTCTAGGCAGCATGGACATTTTAACAATGTTTATTCTTCCAATCCTTGAGCATAGAATGCTTTTCCATCTTTTTGTGTCTTCTTCAATTTCTTTCATAAGTGCTCTGTAGTTTCTAGAGTATATCCTTTGCTTCTTTTGTTAGATTTATTCCAAAGTGTCTTAGAGTTTTTGGTGCTATTGTAAATGGAATCAATTCCCTAATTTCTCTTTCTATAGTCCCATTTTTAGTGTATAGGAAAGCAGCTGATTTCTGTGCATTGATTTTGTATCCTGCCACATTACTGAATTGCTGTATGAGTTCTAGTAATTTGGGGGTGAAGTCTTTTGGGTTTTCCACAAAAAGTATCATGTCATCTGCAAAGAGAGAGAGTTTGACTTCTTCTTTGCCAATTTGAATACCTTTTATTTCTTTTTGTTGTCTGATTGCTGTTGCTAGGACTTCTAGTACTATATTGAACAGTAGTGGTGAGGTTGGGCATCCTTGTCATGTTGCTGATCTTAAGGGAAAGGCTCTGAGCTTTTTCCCACTGAGAATGATATTCACTGTTGGCTTTTCATAGATGGTTTTTATGAAGTTGAAGAATGTTCCCTCTATCCCTACACTCTGAAGAGTTTTAATTGGGAAAGGATGCTGTATTTTGTCAAATGCTTTCTCTGCATCAATTCAGAGGACCATACTGTTCTCGTCTCTTCTCTTATTAATGTGTTTTATCACACTGATTGATTTGCGAATGTTGAACCCCCCTTGCATCCCAGGGATAAATCCCACCTAGTTGTGAGAATAATATTTTTAATGTACTGCTGGATCCTATTAGCTAGGATCTTGTTGAGAATTCTGGCATCTATATTAATCAGGGGTATTGGTCTGAAATTCTTTTTGATGGGGTCTTTGCCTGGTTTTAGGATCAAGGTAATTCTGGTCTCCTAGAGTCTGGAAGTTTTCCTTTTGTTTCAGTTTTTTGAAACAGCTTCAGGAGAATAGGTAGTATTTCCTCTTCTTTGAATGTCTGGTAGAATTCCCCAGGGACTCCATCAGATAGTAGACTCTTGTTTTTTAGGAGGTTTTTGATCACTGCTTCAATCTTGTTACTGGTTATTAGTCTATTTAGGTGGTCAGTTTCTTCCTGTTTCAGTCTTGGTAGTTTATAGTTTTCTAGGAAGGCATTCATTTCTTCCAGGTTGCTTAATTTATTGACATATAGTTGTTGATAATAATTTCTAATGATTGTTTCTATGTCCTTGGTGTTAGTCATGATCTCTCTCCTTTCATTCATAATTTTATTAATTTGGGTCCTTTCTCTTTTCTTTTGGATAAGTTTGGCCATTGGTTTATTGATATTATTAGTTCTTTCAAAGAACTAGCTTCTAGTTTCATTGATGTGTTCTACTGTATTTCTGGTTTCTAATTTATTGATCTCTGTTCTAATCTTAATTATTTCTCTTCTTATGCATGGCTTAGGCTTTATTTGTTGTTCTTTCTCCAATTATTTAAGGTGTAAAGTTAATTTGTGTATTCAGGATTTTTGTCTTTATTTGAGTGAGGCTTGGATGGCTACATTCCCTATAGGTTTTGGACCAGCATGTTTTTGTTCTCATTGGTTTCCATGAATTAAGTTCTTCTTTCATTTCCTGGTTGACCCAAACTTTCTTGAGCAGGATGGTCTTTAGTTTCCAAGTGTTTGAATTTCTTCCAAATATTTTCTTGTGATTGAGTTCAAGTTTCAAAGCATTATGATCTGAGAATATTTAGGGAATAATCTCAGTCTTTTGGTGTCAGTTGAGACATGATTTGTGACCCAGTATGTGGTCTCTTCTGTAGAAAGCTCCATGTGCGCTTAAGAGGAATGAGTATTCTGTTGTTTTAGGATGGAATGTTTTGTATATATCTATGAGGTACATATGGTCCAGTGTGCCATTCAAAGCTCCTGTTTCTTTGTTGATTTTCTGCTTGGATGATCTGTCTATTGCTGAGAGTGGAGTGTTGAGGTCTCCTACTATTAATGTATTATCAGTATGTCTATTTTGGTTAACAGTTGGCTTATGTAGTTGGCTGCTCCCGTGTTGGGGGCATAGATATTTATAGTTGTTTGATCCTCTTATTGGATAGACCCTTTAAAAATGATATAGTATCATTGTGTATCTCTAACTACGGTCTTTAGCTTAAAATTTAATTTGTCTGATATGATAATTGATACCTCAGCTTTCGTTTGCAGTGTATTCACATGAAAAGTGGTTCTCCATCCCTTCACTTTAAGCCTGGATGTATCTTTAGGTTCAAAGTGAATCTCTTGTAGACAGCACATGGATGGGTCCTGTCTTTTTATCCAGCCTGCAACCCTGTGCTGCTTTATGGGAGCATTTAGGCCATTCATGTTGAGAGTCATTATTTAAAGATAAGATTTTATTGTCATCATGTTGCCTATGAAGTCCTTGTTTCTATAGTCTGTTTAAATTTCTGATCTATATCACTCTTGGAATCTTTCTTCTTTTATAGAACCCCCCTTAATATTTCTTTCAGGGCCAGCTTGGTGGTCGCATGGTCTTTCAGTTTATGCTGGTTTTTGCAGCTCTTTTCTCTCCATCCATTCTGAATGACAGCCTTGCTGGATAAAGTATCCTTGGCTGCATGTTCTTCTCATTTAGTACCCTGACTATGTCTTTCCAGCCCTTTCTGGCTTGTCATGTCTCTGTGCACAGGTTTGATGCTATTCTGATGTTCCTCCTTCTGTGTGTAAGAAATCTCTTACACTTCACTGCTTTCAAGATTGTTTCCTTGGATCTAAGATTTGCAAACTGTACTATTATATGTCATGGCATCAGTCTGTTCTCATTGATCTTGGGAGGGCTTGTCTCTGCCTCTTAGACATGAATGCTTATTTCATTCCCCAGATTAGGGAAGTTCTCAACTACAGATTTGCTCAAATATATCTTCTAGACCTCTCTCTGTCTCCAGCCCCTCAGGGATCCCAATAATTCTGATATTGGAATGATTCGTTGAGTGACTAATCTCTCTCAGTTTGATTCCTTGGTTTTAATTTGTTTTTCCCATGCTGCCTTGGTTTCCTTCTTTTCCATCATCTTATCCTCTGGCTCACTAATTTGTTCTTCTGCTTCATTTACCCTGGCAGTCAGAGTATCTGGTTTAGACTGCATTTCGTTCATAGCATTTTTAAGTTCAGCCTGATTAGATCTCGTTTCTGCCCTTAGAGATTCTATATTGTCAATAATACTCTTCTCAAGCCTAGATATTGCCTTGATAATTGTTACTCTGAAGTCTATTTCTGATATCTTGGTTATATCCATACTCATTAGTTCTGTGGCAGAGGCCATATTCTCTGATACTTTCCCTTGTTAGGGGTTCCTCCTCTTAGTCATTCTGTTGAGGGGTAGTTGAAGGAATGTATAGCGTCCAAATTATTGACCACAACCCAAGGAAGATATACCTGTTTTATAGGGACCTTAAGGTTGTCAGCCTCTTGTTCTTCCAGCCTGTCTTCTAGGGGAGCGGCCTGTTGTGCTGTTATTCAGGCAACTCTGTTTGGGCAGGGTTGCCCTGCCCCCTGTGGGGGGGATGGTCTCAGTGAAAACCAGTTTTTTGGGGCTTTTGTTCTCTGGTGGCTTTCCCTGGTGGCTTTCCATGTCTCTTCCGAGTGTCAAAGCGGAAGTGACCATATCCAAACCTCTATCTCAGAATAGAGAGATTGCCTTCTGCTCTTCACTGAGCTCTCTAGGCCACACTGTCTCCGTTTCTGACTGTGCCGCCAAAAACTGCAGTGTCCTAGGTTGTACACCCCACAGAAGCACTCCCAGCCCTTGCTTCTGGGGCTGGGCATATCTCTGCCCTTTGTGCTTCTAAAACCACAAGCTGACCCTCCCTCCTTTTGCTCACAACCCCCATAGCTCCAGGTTTCAGTCTGGGGGGCTGCCCTAAAGTCCTTTCCCTGCTGCTACTGGTCTGCAAGTCTGTGCATGGTCCCCAGCACGGGAAGCCTTTGCCTTCCCAGAGCAAGATCATGGAGGCTCCCTCCCCCTTCCATTTATCTTCTGATATCTGCCCGCAGAATGATGGCTCCCTGCTTCATACCTTGAGACCAACTGCTGGAGATACTCCCTTTGTAGAGATCCAGATATATCTTCTTACATCTCAGGCTGATTCATGGGTGTTTAGAATGGTCTGGTAGATATACAGCTCAATTCAGGGGACTGGTTGAAATAGGATCCCCTACTCCTCTGCCATCTTTTCCTTCTTCCCTTTAAGGAATTTCTTTTCCTACCCATTTTAATTAAGAAGATTACTTTCTTCTGTAAAACTTATAGGAAGAGTAATTGAAAAATCACAGTGAATAAAGAAGTTGATCACATTACTCATTTCATATAATATTGTTCAGTGGGAGCTTGCAGGAGAGGCTGTGGAGGCTTTTACTTGTTTTAACAGAAAATCCAGAGTCGTTAATTTAATAGTCTTTTCTTGCTTGGCCCCGTAGGGAAACTTATGTTATAGGTTCAGAGGGATCAACCCCCTATCTAAGAGTTTAAGTGTACATGAAACTGAATTATTAAGATTGGGAAGTTGAAGTAGTTGATATTTTTGGGAAGTCATCAGAAACTCCAAATAATGTCTGTAGTCTATGAACATTCACAGCAGCTTGCTCTGGCTATCTATTGGCATAGTTAGCTTCTCCACTGACATAGCATTCAAATGTAAAGTGAAGTCTGGCATTTTCATGTTTGAGAATTTGCCACCTTATTATTTTTGTATAGCTGGGAAACCAAGGACATTTTGTGAAAATGGAAAGGACATCAGTTTTTATATAATGAAAAGAAGCTCCTCTCAAATTCATTAAATTTAAATCTGTTGTAAAGCAGTTTCAAAATCCAGGCTGAATAATGTGGATTCTGAGACTTACTTCTCATGACATTGCTTTAGTTAGAAAACCAAAGGCAACAAATTTACATTGGTGACCTAAGGGACCTTTTTTTAAATTTTCAACTCATAGTTGTCAGATTCCAAAACACACTGTTAATTGGACTCAACAATTTAATTTATTATCAAACATTTGATTTAATGAAGAAGGCTGTTTTTGACTGGATATCTTTAATTAAATAAATTTAAATGATTTAATCTCATGTCACTGAAGTGAGATTCAGTTATTTTTTTCTAACCACAAAAATGGCAATTATTCTTTACATCCAAAGTACAGAATCATATTCTTTTGCTTCTCAACACTTTAGAAGTCTTCAACGAAAAACTGGTTTGAGTCTCTCAAATCTAATAAATTTGAAGAATAGGAAAGCTCCAGGCATAGTTTTCTACTTGTTAGCCATTATTCTCAGTTAAACTACTGTCAATAAATTTGGGAATGTCTAGGACATTTCAAAGCATTAAAAATTTTTTATTAGCAACCTCTGATCCCATGGAGTGAATCTGGTATTTGTACTCCTCCAGAATCTTTGTTAAAATACTTTGAAGAAATTCACAACAGAGAAATGCCTTAGTAATAAAATAATTTCCTATTATAAATAATTCAAAGCAGAATGCTGTCCAAAATATTGAAGTTATGTTGAAATTATATCTGAATGACAGTCCAATTTTGGTGTCTTTTAGTGCTTGATATAGACCTGCCGGCCATAGCCAATGGGAGGGAGAAAACTATCCTCGTCTGTGCTAATGACAAAAATCCCAATCACCTTCCAGATAAGACCTTTAGGAGCAATGTGACCACTTAACATGTTACTCTGTGAAACTCACTAGTAATTATATGAAAATTAATCATTTTTAATGGACTTAATTTTGCATTTAAATAGATAAAACTAAACACCTCTACTCTTCAGGTTGAGTCATTTATTTTTTGAGAGGTTTATTTTTAAGCAAATTCATTCTTGGAGGGGCCAAATGTTTCAGAAAATTATTTTTATGAAATAGGATTTAAGGGCCACAGTGAAGTATTTATTACACAATTTGAGTAGCTCTAAAGGTAAAATAACTTTCTTTTGGATCAGAAATGGAATTAAGATCTTTAATTTTCATAACAAAATTGTAACTTTGTCTTCCTCTCATCCAAGACTTAAAATATATGTGTTTCTCAAGTGGGTATGGATTTTTTGTTAGTGGATGAGATTTATTCTTTTTATTATTTATTTATTTATATTGTGTTATGTTAGTCACCATACAGCTCATCATTAGTTTTTGATGTAGTGTTTCATGATTTATAGTTCTTATTAAAAGGCTGGCAGAGAAAACATATTTGAGAGGGATTATCTAAATGGACAGGTGAATATCTAGAAAGTGCCAAGGTGCACAAAGATGAGTTTCTGAGGATTTGGGACTGGGTGAGTAATAGAACAAGACAGGAGAGAGCATAGGAATCCTTCACTATCAATCAGCAATTACTCAAGGGGAAAGGAAGAAGTTTGCTCCTTTCTTAAGTTCTCTCTTCCTTCTCCCACTTCTCACCATGCTGTCAAAGATGACCCCTTCATACTCACTTGGTCCCACAGGGCTTCAGTGATTATTAGCTGTATTTCCTGTTGAAATAAGAGACACATTTTGGGAACATTACTCTAACTCTCCCAGAATTTGAATAGATACATCATGAAACTGATGGAATATAGGATATTTTTTTGAGGAGATGGACACTTCAAGTCACCCTATTTTTCAGACAGTCCAAAGTCTCCTTTAGCCCTATTGAGTCCTTTTTAGGCTATATCCCTTGTCATCTCTTGACCTAGCTGGTGGGTGACAGAGATGCATATTTTACCCTTATGAATACCCACATAGGCTGCCTTCCCCTGGAGTTATCTAGTGTAGTAGTAGCATTGAAAATATTACCTAGTCTTGGTAGACTGTGATCCACCAGTTGTAGTTCAGATCCCTGAACTACAGTGCCCAAGTCCTCCAAGATATGGTCCTTACTAGGCAGCTTTCTGCCTCCTGAGTGCAGCCCCTTCTCCATTTTCCTCAGAAACCAGGACCCCCAAAGCAAACTGTCTATTTAAAATTCTTACCCACCTTTGGTCTCATTGTGTCATCAGCGGATTTTCTGGAAGGAAAGAATGACATAAATCTGATCAGGCACTGGGTAGGTGATGTCAGCAAGACGGCAGAAAAGGAGATTCCAAGTCCTCATACCCTCCACACAAACATTAATTTTGATAACCATCATGGATGGGAATACCTCTGTGGCAAACCAGGAGTCCAGTGAAAAGATTCCAGCACCTCACTGGAGCAAAATGTCCATAAATAGATGCCTTGAAGAGGGTAAGAAAAACAGCTTCACTTTACTTATGTCACCCCTCCCCAAAGGCAATGTAACTCAGTGCCAGGAGAGATCATCTCAGCCTGTGATTTCTCCCAGGGGGAAAGTGAAAGTGGAATGAGCACCCTGTTTCCCCAGCCTTGTGAGACATTGCCCAAGAAGCCAACTTCTGTTTCAACCCATCCAGGTCACTGAGGTGATCAGCATAGCTAAATATTTTGGGGGGATAGGGGGAGAAAAAGGGAGTGGGCACTTACAGAAGCCACCATGTGGATCTCAGAAACCAGCTACAGATCCTACTAGGTGGTTTGTGGACTCTACCAGGAGACCCATCCATGAACGCTATGGGACTCCTTACCTGCACGTACCCCTAACCCTTCAACTGGGTGACAAATGCCCCTAACACTCTGTATATATCCTGAAGTGATGCATACAAGCTTCTGCAGATGGCAGGTGCAAGCATCTGCACAGTGTGTAGATATCAGCAGCTAGCTCAATTATGTAAGAATGAGAGAAGGCATATAATTTTAAATGTTCCAGGGCACCATCTTGGAGAAAATAAACAGGAGGCTCTCAGTACCCAGACTGACTTTATGGGATCAAGAGAAGACACAAAATCCTAAATGCTCCTGAAGAGGGAACAAGAACATAGGAGTGAGTACATCCATAAAAAAGGCCTGAGAAACCCTCCACATTTTTAGCTGGGCTGATTGGAGAAGGTCTTTCACTCTCAAAGCTAGTCAGTAAAGATTAACAGTGGGGACCTCTTCTTTGAATGCAAAGATAACGATGGAAGAATTCAGGGAACATGAAGAATCAAAGAAATAAAGCTCCAGTGGTGGGCCCCAAAGAAATGGAAATCTAGGAATTGCCTGGAAAATGATTCAAAATAATCATATTAAGGAAGCTCAGTGAACTACAAGAGGGCACAGACAACTAGTGGAAATCAGGAAAGCAATACATAAACAAAAAGAAAAGTTTAAGAAAGAGATGATAAGCATAAAAAAAGAACCCAGCAATTTCTGGAGCTGAAGAATACAGTGACTTCACTAAAGAATTCAATAAAGAGCTTCAACAGCAGACTCAAGCATAAGAGAGAATCATTGAGCTTGAAGACAGATAATTTGAAATTCAAATTCAAACAGAGGAACAAAAAGAAAAAACAAAAGAGTGAAGAAAACCAATTCAAAAGAGTGAAGAAGTAACTTATGGGACACCATCAAATGACACAATATAGACATTTTGAGAACCTCAGAAGAAACAAGGAAAGAGAAAAGGACAGAGAACTTATTTAATAAAATAATGCCAGAAAAATCCCTAAATCCAGGAAAGGAAATAAACATCCTGATTCATGGTGCTCAAAAATTTCAAAGAGGCTGAAATTGAGAGGTCTTCACTGAGACATTATATTCAAATTGTCTAAAGGCAAAGGCAAAAGGAATATGGAAAGCAGCAAGGAAAAATGAAATGCTACATACAAGGCTACTTCCAAAAGACAATAAGCTGCCTTCTCAGCAGACACCTTGCATGCCAGGAAGGAGTAGGATGAACTAGCCAAAGTATTAAAAGAAAAAATCTGCTAACCAAGAATATTTTACCTGGCAAAACTATCCTTCAGAAACGAATGAAAGGTAGACTTTCCCAGACAGATAAAAGCTAAGCAAGTTCATCACCACTAGACTTGGTGTACAATACATGCTAAAGGGATTTCATCAAGTTGAAATGAAAGGATGTGAATTAGCAGAATGAAAATATAGAAGTGTAACTCTCCTGGGAAAAGGTAAGTATATAGTCTAATTCAGAATATTTCAGTACTGTAATGGTGGTGCTTCAATCATTTTTAATGCCAGTATAAAAGTTAAAACCCAATAGTACTAAAAGTAACTGTAGCTACAATAATTTTTTAATGGATACATGTTACAAAAAGATGTATATATCGAGGCATCTGGCTGGCTCAGTTGGTAGAGCATGTGACTCTTGGTCTTGGGCATCATAATTGCTGATTTCAAGCTATATTACAAAGGTATAGTTATCAAACATTATGGTATTGTCATGTAAACAGAAACATAAACCAGTGTAATATAGTGGAGAGACCAGAAATTAATACACATATATACAGTAAACTAATCTTTGACTAGGGATACTAAGGAACTAAGATACAAAATGGAAAAAAGATGTTTTTTTTTTTTTTCAAAAAAACTGTGTTGAGGAAACAGGATATCCAAATGCAAAAGAATGAAATTGAACTTTTATAACATGCATAAAAATCAAACCAGCATTGATTAAAGACTTAAAGACCTCAAATTGTAAAGCTCCTAGAAGAAAACAAAGGGAAAAGCTCCTTGACATTATTTTTAGCGATGTTTTTTTGGATATGGCACCATAAGTCCAGGCAACAAAAACAAAAATAAAAAAGTGGGACTATATCAAACAAATAACTTTCTGCACAACAACAACAAAAAAAAATCAAGAAAACGAAAAGGCAGCCTCTGAAATGAGAGAAAATACTTGCAAACCATACATTTGATAAGGGGCTAATATCCAAAATATGTAAGGAACTCATATAACTCAATATCAAAAAAGCAAATAACCCATTTGAAAAATGGGCAAAGGACCTGAATAGACATTGTTTCAAAGAAGACATACAAATAGACAACAGGCACATGAAAAGTGCTCAACTTCATTAATCATCAGGGAAATGCAAATCAAAACCATAATGAGAATGGTCATACATGTTAGAATTATTATCAAAAAGACAAATAACAAGTGTTCATAAAGTTGTAGAGAAAAGGGAACACTTGAGATGGGAACTTGTTGATCACTTAGATCAACACTTGTTGAGGGGAATGTAAATTAGTATAGCCACAATGGAAAACATTATGGAGGTACCTCAAAAAATTAAATAGAGCCGCCATATGAGCTAGCAATTCTACTTCTTAATATTTATCCAAAGAAAATGAAAACACTAACTTGAAAAGATACATGCACTTCCATGTTCATTGTAGCATTATTTACAGTAGTCAAGATATGGAAACAACCTAAGTGTCCATCAATGGATGAATGGGTAATGAAAATGTGATCTGTATTGATATAGATATCTATAAACTATATAACTCTATACAATGGAATATTATTCAGTCAAAAAAGAAGGAAATATGGCATTTGTGACATGGATAGAACTTGAGGGCATTATGATACATGAAATAAGTCAGAAAAAGACAGATACCAACTAATGAATCGTTGAATAGTACATCAGAAACTAATGATGTACTATATGTTGCCTAATTGAACTTAATTAAAAAAAGACAAACCATATGATCTCATTAATCTGTGAAATCTCTCCCACCCAAAAAAAAAACCCCAAACTGAATTCATAGAAATAGAGAACAGATTGGTGACTGCCAGAGTGGGGGAAGATGGTGGGTGAAATGGGTTAAGGGGCCAAAAGGTACAAAGTTCCAGTTATAAAATAAATTGTGGGGATATAATGTACAGCATAGTGACTATGGTTAATAATAATGTACTGCATATTTGAAAGTTACTGAGAGAGTAGATCTTAAAATTTCTCATCACAAGGAAAAACATAACTCTGTATAGTGACATATTAATTAGACATATTGTGGCAGTTGTTTCATAGTATATAAAATATCAAATCATTTTTTTGTACACATGAAACCAATATAATGTTATGTTGATTATACCTCAATTTTGAAAAAAGATATCAAGTGTTGGTAAAGATATAGACAAAGGGGAACCTTGGTATACTGTTGGTGGGAATGTAAATTGGTACAGACATTATGGTTAACAGTATTAAAAATTTTTAAATGGAATTACCATGTGAGCTAGCAGTTCCACTATTGGGTATATATACATGAGAACTGAAATTATTGTTCTTTAATGGATACCTATACTCCTATGTTCATTGCAGCATTATTTATAATAGCTAAGATATGGAAACAACGTATTATTTATGATAGATGAGTGATTAAAAAATGTAGCATATACATACAATCAAATATTATTTTGCCTTGAAAAACAAGGAAATTCTTTTATTTTATAACAACACTGGTGGACCTGGAGGACATTATGCTAAGGGAAATAAGCCAGACTGAGAAAGGCAAGTTTTATGTAATCTATATTATATGTGGAATCTAAAATTGTTAAACTCATAGAAATAGAGGGTAGATGGTTGTTATCTGGGGCCTGGGTGAGAAGGAAATGAAGAAATGTTGGTTAAGGGGTACAAAGTTTCATAATGCAAGATGAGTAAATTCTGGAGATCACTAATGTATAGCATACTTCCTTTAGATAACAATACTGTACTGTATATTTGAGGGTAGTTTGGGATTGGATTGTATGAAAGCCTTTGTAACTGTAAAGTTCATTTTAAATATTACTTAATTACTATTACTAATTATATATTATATATTATACTTTACTATACTGCTATGTATTATATATTATTACTAATAATATATTAATAAATATTAACATTGTAATCACATAATTATATAATTATAATATTATGTTAATATTAATATAATAACTATTATATAATAGTTATCACTATTTTTCAGTGTCTTGCTCACTGCCACTGACAAAACATCTATTTGTCAGCAGACAAATCAGGTCTCTGTTGTTTATGTGCTTTCTTCATATATTTCTCATAGACTCCAATATCTACTCATTATTTCCCCCTTATAGTCCTGCATCTGTCTGCAAAAGACTTCATACTCTTAGAACAGGTTTCCATCTTCCTGCAGGTTTCAGGCTGCTCAGTTTCTCACTGGCTCTCAAGACTTGAGGTCTATTTAACTATTCTGAGCAATTTAATCAAAGACAGGCAGCTTAGAAACCTTGAAGACACTTTGATTCTCTTCCTGAACTCCTACAAACTCTTATCTCAAAACATCTGCATACTTCAAAAGCTCAAGCCAAGTCCTAATTCCTTTCTGAAGCTTTCTTGAGCCATAAGCTCACTGCAAGCCTCCTTCCTTCCAACTTTATGGATAACATTGCTTGGCTCTCATACTCAGTTTCATGGGGGTAGATTCTAGCCCTCCTCTCCACCCTAGTCCAAGGGAAGCATAGTTTTGGATGGCTGGCCTTGATTTACACTATAGAGGAGGTAAGGACTTCTAGCAAAAGTTTATCCTGGGATAAATAAATATCTGTAGGTTGTATACCCAACTAACTCCTAGAGGTATTTCAGATTGATGCCCACCCTCTAAAGTGAAATAACAAAGATCTAATATTCCTTCCATTGAGGAGGTGGGGAAGAGAGAGGACACACAAAAGTCCCCACCCTACTCTATCAGGAAATAGGTACAGCCAGAAGGGGGATGGGAGAGAGGTGACCCTAGTTTGTGTCCCATACAGCATATATAAAGACTTTTGAAGTTCATCATTAGCTCCATTTACCTATTCTGCTGCCTAGAGGTCCTTTGTTCTTGATCTTGGAAGATATGCTGTGCCATTTGTCCTTGAACAGAAACCAGAAACTCTGGAGCTGAAGATGGAAATAGCTCTAGGCCCTGGGAAGGCACAAATGATAGGGGGAAGAGGACAGGTTTATAGTGAGAAGAGAAGTGTTTACTTACTAGAGAATACCAGGACAGAGGTCTCCATAGTTCCTTAAGCATCTGTGTTTTGAATGGGTCAATGTGTGTGTGTGTGTGTGTGTGTGTGTGTGTGTGTGTGTAAAGAAAGATAAGGGTGAGAGTAGGAAGTATAGAAGTATAGCCCCATGTAAGTCTCTATCCTTTTTTCATAAAAACAGAAATTCCAATGAGAAAGTAGGTGAAGAAAGAGAAACAACGTGAGTAAAAAAATAATAGCTGAAAAAAAAAATAGCTGGCTGAGATTGGGGCTACCCCACAGTCAGAATCTTCATGGTCAACTAAGGGTAGCACTATAGGCTAGAAGTCTATCAGCTCCAGCCTTCAAGTCCTTTGAGGGAAACCTCATAGTTGATAGTGTCAAAAAGACATGGGGCTGAGAGGCTAAAGCAGTGACCTAGACAAGAGTTAAACCTTCCTCTGAAAATTTGCCTCCCAGCTTCGCCCTCCCATCCTTCCCCAGCTCCAAACCCAAGTCAGAACTAGGCCAGTTATGCCCAGAAAGTTACACAGCTGGGCTTCCCAAGTTGTAATTCACCCCACCCTTTTCCCCCTGGAATTTCTCCTCTTTGAGCCCCATCTCATAACAACTCCATCTCATCTGCTCTCATCTACCTTGCTCTTATCAACTCTCTGTGACTTCAGCTGTGACATCATAGATCTGAGACAGTGGGCTCTCCCCTCCCACCCTCAGCCCAGGCTCCATTCAGTCCAAATGATGATAAAATAATGAGATAATATTATGAAATTTGAGTTTTGTAAGATTTTTTTTTTTTTTTTTTTTTTTTTTTGCTGCTTCATTGCCTTCTACTCATTGCATTAAACATCCAGTGCTTCTGAGAGACAGTAGGATTGGGCTTAGCGGAATCCACCTTTAACTTTGAATTTCAAAACAAGGTCTGAAAAATTTGGCTTTCAGTTTCTTTCTTTTTTTTTTTTAAAGATTTTATTTATTTATTTGACAGACAGAGATCACAAGTAGGCAGAGAAGCAGGCAGAGAGAGAGGGGGAAGCAGGATTTCTGCTGAGCAGAGAGTCTGATGCGGGGCTCGATCCCAGGACCCTGGGATCATGACCCGAGCCAAAGGCAGAGGCTTTAACCCACTGAGCCATCCAAGCACCCCTGCCTTTCAGTTTCTTAAAAAAAACTTTAAAATTCCAGTATACTTACATACAGTGTTATATTAGTTTCAGGTGTACAATATAGTGATTTAGCAATTCTATACATTACTCAGTGCTCATCAAGGTAAGTGTACTCTTAAACTTCTTCACCTATTTCACCCTTTCCCCTGCCACTTCCCCTCAGGCAACCACTAGTTTGTTCTCTATGATTAAGAGATTTTTTTTGCCTCTCTTTTATTTGTTCATTTGTTTTATTTCTTGAATTTCACATATGAGTGAAATCATATGGTGTTTGTCCTTGTCTGACTTATTTCACTTAGCATAATTCCATCTGGATGCATCCATGTTGTTGTTAATGGCAAGATTTCATTCTTTTTATTGCTGAGTAATATTCCATTGTTTATATATACACCACCTCTTCTTTATCCATTCTTCTATCGATGGACACTTAGGTTGCTCCCATATCTTGGCTATTATAAATAATGCTGCAATAAACATGTGCATACATGTTTCACTAAGTTAGTGTTTTCATTTTGGAATCCTTGTATACCTTGTGCCCTCAGGCAGTGCCACTGGGAGGCAACAGCTGGAAGCTTGTGCTTGGTTTCTCCTGGATTTTGCCACATCATGTTTTCCCCTTTGCTGATTTTGATTTTTATCCTAACCCTGTAATAAACTGTAACCATAATTAGGACAGCTTCCAAGTCCTGTGAGTCTTTCTGGTAAGTCATCAAGCCTGAGGGTACTCTTGGGAAGGCAGCTGTGCTCACCACTATACCACCAACGCCCGCTTGAGGGTACTCTTGGGATTCCCAGCATAATGTCCCAAATCTCAGCAGCTTAAAATGGAAAGGTTTGTTTTTTGTTCACATTACATGTCCTTTCTTGGTGTGGGGGAGCTTATGAGAAGGGCTATGCTCTATATCATCATCACTTGGGTCATCAGGCTAAGGGAGTTTCTTCTTCATGCTTCAGCAATTTCTAACATAGGAATACAAAAACATGATGAATCATGCCTGTTTTAAAAAACACTTTCCTTAAACTGACACATAACTTCCACTCATACTTCATTGGCCCAGATAAGACATATAGGCACTCTTAGCTTTGAGGTAGCTTAGAACAGTTCTCTCCCATCATCGGGTCAGACAGAGAACTGGAGTATCAGTGAATAGCATTGCTAATTACCTCAGCATCTACAAGCTCTGAAAGTCCTGGCTTGAGACATTTTCCATTTAGAACAGGATCTATTATGCAGAGAAAAAAATTACAAGAAGTATAAGGAAACTAGAGAAGTACAGTTTCATTACATTCAAGGGACTACAGAAATCAAAGAAGATTGGAGGGGTTTGGGGTGGGAGGTTGGGTGAGCCTGGTGGTGGGTATTATGGAGGGCACGTATTGCATGGAGCACTGGGTGTGGTGCATAAACAATGAATTCTGGTACACTGAAAAGAAATTTAAAAAAATAAAATTAAAAAATAAATGAAAATTAAAAAAAAAATCAAAGAAGAAAGAGGCAGTTCAGATTTGTCAAGAATAAGATTTTGGTGCCTAAACAATGTTCAGTTCCTGAAGAGGAGGATAGATGGAAGCCAGCTTACAGGAAAAGTGGGGTTTAAGAAAAGAATTGATGACTAGGAAGTAATGTCAGTATACCTGGACATGCTGTTGAAAAGCACAACAGCAAAAATAAGAGAAAAGATTTGATAACTACTAAACTGCTCAATATCTGTGTTTGAAAACCTAAGTAAAAGATTTACATGTTTTGGTGAAGAAAAAAGTACATGAGTCTGTTCATCCATGCTGAAAGATTTCAGTCTACTTTCTAAAATGAGAAGAGAGGTATCACCAGGGTAGGGGTTTTCTAAAAAAAAGCAATGAGGGGGTGCCTGGGTGGCTCAGTGGGTTAAAGCCTCTGCCTTCAGCTCAGGTCATGATCCTGGGGTCCTGGGATTGAGCCCTGCATCGGGCTCTTTGCTCGGCAGGGAGCCTACTTCCTCCTCTCTCTCTGCCTGCTTCTCTGCCTACTTGTGATCTCGGTCTGTCAAATAAATAAATAAAAATCTTAAAAAAATATATAGACTTCATGGGGAGTTAGGAGAAGGCAATTGGGGGAAATTGGAAGGGGAGGTGAACAATGAGAGACTATGGACTCTGAAAAACAATCTGAAGGGTATGAAGAGGTGGGGGGGTGGGAGGTTACGGGGAACCAGGTGGTGGGTATTAGAGAGGGCACGGACTGCATGGAGCACTGGGTGTGGTACAAAAACAATGAATACTGTTATGCTGAAAATAAATAAAAAATGATTAAAAAATATATATAGACTATAAAAAAAGGCAATGAGGTACTTTGTGGAAAGGATGTATCAGAGATAAAACAATAATAAAGAGAGATCAGTAAGTTGATATAAACATTATTTAGTTGATTTTGTGAATGTTTATTAAGCACCTGCTAGGTCTTGAGCACTAGGATGGAAATAGAGCAAAATAGATGGAGGAGATGAGGAGATGGTCCCAGTCCTTGAATGGCCCTTTTGTAGTTAAGCAGTAATGTTTGGGTGAACTATGCAGTAATTGGCAATGTTAATCGGGAGGAGGTCAACAGAGTAGTCACTGTTACAATAACAAAGCAGTAGAAAGGATGTGTGAAGGATGTGTGAACAGTTATGGAAAGGAGGAGTCTATTCTGTCCAAACATCCCAATAATAAAATGCCATGGATGTTAAATTATTTGAGTTATGTGTTTTAAATGTTTATAGTTTTAACTATAGGATTTTAACTGGTGTAATCCCTTTCCTGTAGCAGTCAACTAGTATTTTCTAAATCCAGCTAGCTTTTGAACAATTCCAATGAGTGAGGCTGAAGACAATTTATGCTTGCAATTGGCTATGGTAGATCAAGCTGGAGCTCACTAGGAAAGCCTCAAGGGTATCCCCTCTCCTTTTTGCATTTCTGATACTTTTGCTGAGAAGAAGCTGAAGACAAAGAAGACAAAGACAAACTGGCCAGTTTCTTCAGAAGTCTTTAAATGAGGGAGGCTAAGATTGTTGCCAAAGCAGTTTTTCTTGAGGTTGGACACTGGGGACCACCTTCTACAAATTTTCCTCAGCTAAGTTTCCTATGATCTGTCAGAGGAGGCAGAAGCTGCTGGAGCCTGAAGAGACCAGTGTAGTTTGCAGTAACAAGACCCCGAGATACCTGGCAGAATCTTACTTCCCATTCTTGCCCTGTGGCTAATAATGCTCAATGGGATCACAGTTGCTTCTCCCCAGGATAATGTTTTAATGTCATTGTGGATGTAGAGAAAGCCAAACAAAAAGAAGAGCGAAAGCCAGAGAAGGCAGCTGACTGGAGAGGCTCATAGGCTTCTGGGCATTGAGGCCGACTTACCCAACCCACTGGAGAGAAGTCAGATGAACCAAGGGCCTTTCAGATAATTGTCCCTGCCTGAGGCTCTGGAGGCTCAATTTCCTCTAGTTCTCAAAGTGTAGTCCTCAGACCAGAGGCATCATTACTGGCCTGCAGAGCTTAACAAGTCAAATTCTTTTTTTTTTTTTAAATATTTTATTTATTTATTTGACAGACAGAGATCACAAGTAGGCAGAGAGGCAGGCAGGGAGAGAGAGGAAGGGAAGCAGGCTCCCCGCTAAGTAGAGAGCCCGATGTGGGGCTCGATCCCAGGACCCTGGGATCATGACCTGAGCCGAAGGAAGGCAGAGGCTTTAACCCACTGAGCCACCCAGGTGCCCCAACAAGTCAAATTCTTGAGCTCCACCCCTGGACCTACTGAATCAGAAGCTCTTGTGGGCTTGGCAGCAATGTGGTTTTTTTTTTGTTTTTTTTTTTTTTTTCATTTTTTTTTGTTTTTTTTTTTCTCTTCTAAAATTTTTTATTTTTATTTTTTATTTTTTTTAAATTTTTTTATTTTTTCAGCATAACAGTATTCATTATTTTTGCACCACACCCAGTGCTCCATGCAATCTGTGCCCTCCACAATACCCACCACCTGGTGCCCCCAACCTCCCACCCCCCACCCCTTCAAAATTCCCAGATCGTTTTTCAGAGTCCATAGTCTCTCATGGTTCACCTCCCCTTCCAATTTCCCTCAACTCCCCTCTCCTCTCCATCTCCCCTTGTCCTCTATGCTATTTGTTATGCTCCACAAATAAGTGAAACCATATGATAATTGACTCTCTCTGCTTGACTTATTTCACTCAGCATAATCTCTTCCAGTCCCGTCCATGTTGCTACAAAACTTGGGTATTCATCCTTTCTTTCTTTCTTTTTTTTTTTTTTTTTTTTTTACAGCTTTATAAACATATATTTTTATCCCCAGGGGTACAGATCTGCGAATCGCCAGGTTTACACACTTCACAACACTCACCATAGCACATACCCTCCCCAATATCCATAACCCCACCCCCTCTCACAACCCCCTCCCCCCATCAACCCTCAGTTTGTTTTGTGAGATTAAGAGTGGGATGGCGAAGCAATGTGTTTTAACACAATTCAGATGGACTGCAAAGTTTGGTAACCACTGATGTAGTTGGGTTTTGTTTTTTTGTTTGTTTTGATTTTTTTTTTTTTTTTTAGGTTTACCAAACGTGCAGTGGGAGGAGGTGAGCTATCTATACGCTATTAGGTCCAGGCAAAAACTGCATTTTTTTGGTATTTGTTTTGTACTGATCTTATGGCTTATTCATCTTTGAGTTCTAGAATGAGACCCTGATTTTCACCTCTCACAGGTTGGTCAGATTCCATTTAATGCTATACTCTGGAATGTCCACTATTTGCTGAGGACATGTTAGAGACCACATGAAACAGAAGGTTAACATTAACCTTAATGTGCAATTTAAGAACTACAAACAAAATACCTAGAAACCACCAAGAAGGGAAAGATTTTAATAGTAGACTCAAATCTGAATTTTCAGGATAGCATTAAAGATTCTTTGCAGACTGATTGTAATAATTACGATAATGTATATTCCTTGATTCAAAGATGCACATTTTTTATATTTTAGTGTTTCTGAAATTTGAATGCATCTTATAGTTAATCTGTGTATTTAACATGGTTTATTCCGCTTGAAAAAAATATTAGCAATTAATAGGTGGTTTACCTTTTTCTTTTTCAGCAAATGACAATTTAGAGGCAAATATATTAATAACCCAACATATAATGTGCTACATGTTATGTGCACGTCTCATTTAATTCTCACAACCAAGCTCTGATAGTACACAATTGTCAAATCCATTTTCTAAGCAAGGAAATAGGTGAATGAGAAGTAGACTGCCCAGAGTTACAAGGCAGGTGAAGAGCAGAGCTGGGATTTGAGTTCAGCTGTTTTAATTCTAGAGTCCATCCTTTTAATCTCAAATATTACATGTTCACAGCTCTCTCCCTTACTAAACTGTTCCTTCTGCCTGGAAGATTTTTTTCTCTTCTGTTCCTAAAACTTGGTAATTTAGACAAAGCAAAGCCAATAGTGTCTTTCCTGTGAAGATTTCCCTGACCATTTGATAAAGAATGTTTATTTTCCTTCTCAGAACTCCCATAGCAGTCTTGTCACACTGTTATAGTATAAATTACTATGTTGCATTATAGCTGTTAATACAGCTTTCTTTCACACAGTGTAAGTGTCTTAAAGGAAGGGACTCTTACTCATCTTTATAAACCTACAGGACCTGGACAACAAGCCTTATTGGCTGAACTGATTAAATAAGTGTGTTCCTCCTACTTGACTGAGATATAAAGGTTTACAGACTTGGAATATCATTTATTGAGTACAAAGTACTGACATAGTATGAGCTAAGGTCTTTACATTATTTATAAATGTTTTGAGAAGAAATAAGGTGATGTAAAATATTTAAAATAGCCTGTGGCACATGGTAAAGACTCAATCATGTTATTATTTTTATTATTACCATTTTAAACTGCAAAACTCACTAAACTGAGTTGCAAAAAACTCACTGAAATAGTTACTATGATTGTCAAATAATTATTTAGTTTACTTATATATAGCTACATATATATAATTTATAAATTTATAAAATTTATAAATATTATTTATATATAAATTATTAGTTATAAATATATTTATATATAGATATATGAGTAATTTGTTTATAAATACATTACTTGTATATATAAAATTATTTATAAATTACATATAAATATATATTTCATAATTTTACATAATACATGAAAGAGAAATGCCTGTACTATAGACTTGATTTCAGTGTGTGTTAGTTTTTCTGTATGGTCATGCTCTGGTGCATGCTATTCTGGAACCTCTCAACTCCAGGTTTTCTTATTTACTCGAGAGTCTTTTTCGACCTCTCTGCCCCCATTCCTGGGAGACCTGAAAGAAAAACCTGGATAACTTTTTCTGGTTATGTCTCTGTTCGGAATTGCTATTCTTCTCATGTTTCTCTGGGATCTTCAACAATTCTGTCTCTACTCCAAGCCATGGCTTCTGTAACATTGCTGTGAAAACTCTGATTTGAAAACAAACAAGCAGAAACTTCCAATAATCATAACTTGTCATTCTGGAATTTTGTCACAAGGAGGCAGTGGTGTCTTAATCATTAGGTCTGAACCAGCTAGCTTATTTACTCATGCCTCCACAGATCTATAACCTTGAGCTTTGCATATTTCATTTACAAATAAATGTAAATCTGTTGCAGTAGTTATTCAGATACCATTTTAAAAGTATATTTGGAATCAATGCTAAAAAGGAAAAATTTAGATATTAAAAAGGAAGTCAAGGGGCGCCTGGGTGGCTCAGTGGGTTAAAGCCTCTGCCTTTGGCTCAGGTCATGATCCCAGGGTCCTGGGATTGAGTCCCACATCAGGCTCTCTGCTCAGCAGGGAGCCTGCTTCCTTCTCTCTCTCTGCCTGCCTCTCTGCCTACTTGTGATCTCTGTCTGTCAAAAAAAAAAAAAAAAGGAATTCAAGGTGTAATTTTGTATTTTTTTCTCTTAACTCTTAGCTTTTCCTAAATGACTCTAATTTTAGATTGAATTAAAAGAAGAATAAAAGAGGAAAAGGGGTAGGGAGAGAAAAAGAATTCCACAGGCTTTATTCTCAGCCATTAGATTTGCTCAGCCAAATTCCACATGTCTTACACCTTCTTAATGTGCCTCGAGTTGGTGATCATCTCATCTTGTTTCTATCTCAGGTAAAAATGGCTATGCCAGCTGTAGGATCTGATTAACTTAATTAAAGGAATCATCTTAATTTTGTTTCCTGTAACTTAGAACTCCTGCTTTATTTCTCAACAGTAACAGGAGTTGCCTGACTTCATAATGCCATTATGCTTCAGGGTTACAGGACCCTCATTCCAATTTATCTAAAATCAAAATAAGGCATTTCTCTTGTCAGTTCAATGGAGGAATGAAGTATCACCTTCATTTTTTCCCCCCAAGGAAATGAGTTCCTTAGAGCAAATGAGTTACAAATGTGTGTGTGTGTGTGTGTGTGTGTGTGTGTGTGTAGATGCACGATAGATGAAGAGAAGGAGAGAGATGGATAAAGAGGTATATGATATTTCACTTATATGTTTCATGTATAGTGGTGTGTGTGTTTGAAACAGGCAACATGAAGTGTTTCTTAGATTTAAGTAAACCTTAATCCTGTTCTTCACTACCTTTAAATCTCCAGTTGCAAAGTTTGGGCAAATTACTTAATTTATTTGAACCTTGGAATATGAATATGAATATATTTAGAAGGAATAATTTCTTCTCCATTCCTCTAGTTTTATTTTATTTTTTTTTCATTCCTCTAGTTTTAAAGTGGTTGGATTTACCATAACTGCAATAGTTTTCTGATTCAAACTTTAAAAAATATTTTACTTAAATCCACTATTTGAGCTTTCTACCTGTGGATGCCACCAAGTAACCATCGTTAAAGTCTCCCCTCCCACTACCATCATGTCTAAGTCAGAGTCTCCCAAAGGGCCTGAATAGCTGCAGAAGCTCTTTATTGGAGGTTTGAACTTTGAAACAACCGATGAGAATCTGAGAAGCCATTTTGAACAATGGGGAACACTTACGGACTGTGTGTTAATGGGAGATCCAAACACCAAGCGGTCCAGAGGCTTTGGGTTTGTTCACATATGCCACTGTGGGGGAGGTGGATGCAGCCATGAATGCAAGGCCACACAAGGTGGATGGAAGAGTTTGGGAACCAAAGAGGGCTGTCTCAAGATTCTGGTGCCCACTTAACTTTGAAAAAGATTTTTATTGGAGCACCTGGGTGGCTCAGTGGATTAAAGCCTTTGCCTTTGGCTCAGGTCATGATCTCAGGGTCCTGGGATTGAGTCCCGCATTGGGTTCTCTGCTCAGCGGGAAGCCTGCTTTTCCCTCTGTCTCAGCCTACCTCTCTGACTACTTGTGGTCTCTGTCAAATAAATAAATAATTAAAAAAAAGATTTTTGTTGGTCGCATTAAAGAAGATATTGAAGAACATCATCTAAGACATTATTTTGAACAGACATTATTTTGTAGTGATTGAGATCATGACTGACTGAGGCAGTAACAAAAAGAGGGGCTTTGCTTTTGTAACACTTGACCATGACTCTGTAGACAAGATTGTCATTCAAAATACCATACTATGAATGGCCACAACTGTGAAGTAAGGAAAGCCCTATCCAAGCAAGAGATGGCTAGTGCTTCATCCAGCCAAAGAGGTTGAAGTTGTTCTGGAAACTTTGGTGGTGGTCATGGAGGTGGTTTTGGTGGGAATCACAACTTTGGTCATGGAGGGAACTTCAGCGGTCTAGGTGGCTCTGGTGGCACTCATGGTGGTGGTGGATATGGTGGCAGTGGGGAAGGCTATAATGGATTTGGTAATGATGGTGGTTACGGAGGAGGCGGCCCTGGTTACTCTGGAGGAAACAGAGGCTATGGAAGTGGTGGACAGGGTTATGGAAACCAGGGCAGTGGCTATGGTGGGAGTGGTAGCTATCACAGGTATAACAACAGAGGAGGCAGAGGCAGCTATGGCAGTGGTAGTGGAAGCAGCTTTGGAGGTGATGGAAGCCATAATGATTTTGGCAGTTACAACAATCAATCCTCAAATTTTGGACGCATGAAAGGGGGAAATTTTGGAGGCAGAAGCTCTGGCCCCTGTGGTGGTAGAGGCCAGTACTTTGCCAAACCATGAAACCAAGGTGGCTATGGTGGTTCCAGCAGCAGCAGTGGTGGCAGGGCCTAGCTGCTACAAAAAAGACATGTTTTAGACAATACTCATGTGTATGGGCAAACATCTTGAGGACTGTATTTGTGACTAACTGTATAACAGGTTATTTTCATTTCTGTTCTGTGGAAAGTATAAAGTTCTATTCTGTGGAAAGTATAAAGCATTCCAACAAAGGGTTTTAATGTAGATTTTTTTTTTTACATCCGTGCTATTCATTGCTAAATGTAATAGTCTGATCATGATGCTGAATAAATATGTCTTTAAAAAAATAAATCTACTAATTGAAATTTTAAGTGGAAAAATACCATGCTATCTCCACAGATGCAAAAATATATCCAATAAAATTCAGCACTTATTCATTTATAAAGATCTTTGCAAACTGGGGATAGTAGGGAACTTTTCTTTTTAAATTTTTTTTATTTTTTTATTTTTATGTAATTAAGTTGTTAACTTTTTTTTTTAAAAGATTTTATTCATTTCACAGAGAGATCACAAGTAGGCAGAGAGGCAGGCAGAGAGAGAGAGATAGAGGAGGAAGCAGGCTCTCCGCTGAGCAGAGAGCCCGATGCGGGACTTGATCCCAGGAAGTAGGGAACTTTCTTAACAGTTCATAGCATCTATCAAACTGAAGGAGGGAATAAAAATAGTTGTATAAAGAGGAATCTAGTCACAAATGGGAAAATAGGTAAAAATATTCTCATATATTTACCAAAAAAAGATGCACACAATGAAATATCTAAGTTCTTCATCTCTGGCAAAGAGCTGGGTAAGGATATTATTGAGAATTCTGGCATTTACATCAAAGACATTCAAAATTAGGAAGGAAAGAAACTTGCCACATGGGTGGACACTATTGCTTACTTATTTCACGGTTATTTTACCTTTCACTTACTAACAACTCTAATTTTAGTTAGATACCCAACACCAGGGGATGATTTATATTGTCTAAATCATTCAGGAAGTTCCACTTACCTTGGATGCTCAGTTTTCCAGTCTTCCTTGCAACTAAGAGTAGCCCTGTGATACAGAATTAGCCAGTGAATCTAAAGGAAACTTTTTGGTGGAATAGTCTTTGCTCTTCTCTCAATTTGGACATGACGTCTGAGAAACTGATGCTAAAAGCTACAGAAGTTGTAATGAGACTATGAGGGAAAGGGAAAAAAAAATCACAGTCACATTTAACCAGTAATTTGACTTATCATGGAAATGCAGAACCAAACCCAACATCTCATACCCCCTCTCAGAGTTCTTGAGTAACATTAAACATTCTTATGGTTTAAACTATGGCTATTTAGGTTACCTTTTACTTTCATCCAAATGCATCCTAACTGATGTACAATGCAAAGATAAAGGCAGTAATCAGGGAGAAAAATAAGCTAAAAAATCCTCAAATTCTTTCCATATGGTTCTGTTGATAGTAATATGTAATTAGAACGTTCATTTATTTATAAAAATTAGGGAGCAAAGAGCAAATGATAAAAATTGGGGTTTGAGGAAAGGGTAGAAGAGTAAAGTAAACCAAAGGAGGACTAAAGAAGTCGGCATTATAAAATATGTAAATTAGAAATACCTAATAATAATAATAGAACAGGCATGGACTAAAAATTATCAAGGACTTTCACTTCTGGTAACTACTAACTAGATAGGTTGGACTAACACATTGCCAAAACAAAAAAGCTGAAGAGCATATTTTTAAATTTTTTATTCTTTTTCTTTTTATTTGGATGTAGTTGATACCTTGGTTCAAGCATACAAATTAGTGATTTGGCAAGTTTATACATTATGCTGTGTTTGGTACAAGTATAGCTACCATTTGTCCTGTTACAATCCTATTACAGTATCATTGACTGTATCTCTTATGCTGTGCCTTTTATTGCTGTCACATATTCATTCCATAACTGGAAACCTGTATCTTCCCCTCTCTCCTTCAACCATTTTGCCTGACCCACGGCACCTCTTCCCTCTGGCAACCATTAGTTTGTTCTCTGTGTTTATAGGTCTGATTCTGCTTTTTGTTTGTTTGTTTATTTTGGTGAGAGCTGTGAATAGTGTAAGACTGATGAACCACAGACCTGTACTCCTGAAAGAAATAATACATTATATGTTAATAAAAAAAATAAAAAATGTTCACTTCCCCCCCCAAAATTTGGGTGCTCGCTTCGGCAGCACATATACTAAAAATTGGAACAAAAAAAAAAATTTGGTATTTGTCTTTCTTAGTCTGACTTACTTCACTTAGTATAATACTCTGTAGGTCCATCCATATTGTCTCAAATGGCATGATCTCATCCTTTTTTTATGGCTGTGTGTGTGTATACACACACACACACACACACACACACACATATATATAGATAGATAGATATAGATACCCCCCTCATACACACATTTGTGTATATATATATACATACACACATGTATATATGTATGCATACCACATCTGTCTTATCCATTTTTCTATTGATGGACACTTAGGTTGCTTCCATATCTTGCCTGTTGTAAAAATAAACATAGGGGCACAAATATCTTTTTGAATTAATGTTTTTGTTTTCTTCAGTAGTAGAATTATTGGATCCTATGGTATTTCTATTTTTAATCTTTTGAGGAAACTCCATGCTACTTTTCACAGTAGCTGTACCAACTTACATTCCCACCAGCAGTGCAAGAGGGTTCCTTTCTCTCCACATCCTGGCCAATACTTGTTATTTCTTGTGTTTTTAATTTTAGCCACTCTGACAGGTGTAAGGTTGTAACTCATGGTTTTGATTTGCATTTCCCTGATGATTAGTGAGTGATGTTGAGAATCTTTTCATCTATCTGTTGGCCATCTGTATGTCTTCTTTGAAAAAATGTCTATTCAGGTCAGCTGCCCATTTTTATTTTTTATTTTTATTTTAAAAATTTTTTAAATTATGTTATCTTAGTCACCATACAGTACATCATTTGTTTTTTTTTAAAATTTAATTAGATTTTTTTTCAGGTTCCAAGATTCATTATTTACACACAGTCCCAGTGCTCCATGCAATATGTGCCCTCCTTAATACCCACCACTAGGCCCACCCAACCCCTCACCCTCCTCCCCTCCAAAACCCTCAGTTTGTTTCTCAGAGTCCACAGTCTTTCATGGATCATCTCCCCCTCCAATTTCCCCCAACTCACTTCTCCTCTCCAACTCCCAGTGTCCTCCATGTTATTCCTATGCTCCACAAGTAAGTGAAACCATATGATAATTGGCTCTCTCTGCTTGACTTATTTCATTCAGCATAATCTCCTCCAGTCCTGTCCATGTTGATACAAAAGTTGGGTATTTATCCTTTCTGATGGAGGCATAATACTCCATTGTATATATGGCCCATATCTTCTTTATCCATTCATCTGTTGAAGGGCATCTTGACTCTTTCTACAGTTTGGCGACTGTGGCCATTGCTGCTATGAACATTGGGATATAGATGGCCCTTCTTTTCACTACATCCCTATCTTTGGGGTAAATACCCAGTAGTGCAATTGCAGAGTCATAGGGAAGCTCTATTTTTAATTTCTTAAGGAACCTCCACACTGTTCTCCAAAGTGGCTGCACCAACTTGCATTCCCACCAACAGTGTAAGAGGGTTTCCCTTTCTCCACATCCTCTCCAATACACGTTGTTTCCTCTCTTGCTAATTTTGGCCTTTCTAACTGGTGTAAGGAGGTGTATAATGTGGTTTGGATTTGAATCTCCCTGATGGCTACCAATCAAAATTCCACTGACATTTTTTAAAGAGCTGGAACAAGCAATCCTAAAATTTGTATGGAACCAGAAGAGACCCCAAATTGTTAAGGAAATGTTGAAAAAGAAAAACAAAACTGGAGGCATCATGTTGCCTGATTTCAAGCTTTACTACAAAGCTGCGATCACCAAGACAACATGGTACTGGCATAAAAACAGACACATAGACCAGTGGAACAGAGTAGAGAGCCCAGATATGGACCCGCAACTCTATGGTCAACTAATCTTCGACAAAGCAGGAAAAAATATCCAGTTGAAAAAAGACAGTCTCTGCAATAAATGGTGCTGGGAAAATTGGACAGCTATATACAGAGGAATGAAATTTGACCATTCTCTTACACCATACAGAAAGATAAACTCAAAATGGATAAAAGACCTCAACGTGAGTCAGGAATCTATCCAAATACTAGAGGAGAACATAGGCAGTAACCTCTTCGACATCGGTCACAGCAGCTTCTTTTAAAACATGTCTCCAAAGGCAAAGGAAACTAAAGCAAAAATGACCTTTTGGGACTTCATCAAGATCAAAAGCTTCTGCACAAAAAAGGAAACAATTAACAAAACAAAGAGGCAACACATGGAATGGGAGAAGATATTCACAACTGACACTACAGACAAAGGGCTGATATCGAAGATCTATAAAGAACTCCTCAAACTCAACACACACAAAACAATCATGTCAAAAAATGGGCAGAAGACATGAACAGACACTTCTCCAAAGAAGACATACAAATGGTTAACAGACACATGAAAAAATGTACGTCATTTGTTTTTGATGTACTCTTCCAAGATTCATTGTTTGCATATAACATCCAGTGAACCATGCAATACATGCCCTCCTTAATACCCATCACTGGGCCAACCTATCCCTCCATGCCCCCCGAAAACCCTCAGTTTGTTTCTTGGAGTCCATAGTCTCTCATGTTTCATCTCCCCCTTCTGATTTCTGCCTCCCCTTCATTTTTCCTTTCCTTCTAATGTCCTCCATGCTATTCCTTATGTTCCACAAATAAGTGAAACCATATGATAATTGACTCTTTCTGCTTGACTTATTTCACTTGGCATAATCTCCTCTAGTCCCACCCATGTTGATGCAAAAACTGGGTATTCATCCTTTGTCTGTTGAAGGCATCTTGGCTCTTTCCACAGCTTGGCTATTGTGGACATTGCTGCTATGAACAATGGGGTACACATGGCCCTTCTTTTCACTACATCTGTATTTTTGGGGTAAATACCCAGTGGTGCAATTGCTAGGTCATAGGATAGTTCGATTTTTAACTTTTTGAGGAACCTCTGCACTGTTCCAAAGTGGCTGCACCAACTTGCATTCCCACCAACAGTGTAAGAAGGTTCCCCTTTCTCCACAACCTATCCAACATCTGTTGTTTCTTGTCAGTTCTTGCCATTCTACCTGGTGTAGGGTGGCATCTCAATGTGCTTTTGATTTGAATTTCCCTGATAGCTAATAATGATGAACATTTTTTCATGTGTCTATTAGACATTTGTATGTCTTCTTTGGAGAAGTGTCTGTTCATGTCTTCAGCCCATTTTTTGACTTAATGATTTGTTTTTTAGGTGTTGAGTTTGAGGAGTTCTTAGAGATCTTGGATACCAGCCCTTTGCCTGTAGTGTCATTTGCAAATATCTTTTCCCATTCCATGGGTTACCTCTTTGTTTTGTTGGCTGTTTTCCTTTGCTGTGCTGAAGCTTTCTATATTAATGAAGTCCCAAAAGTTCATTTTCACTTTTGTTTCCCTTGCCTTTGGAGACTTGTCTTGAAGTTGCAGTGGCTGATGTCGGAGAGGTTTCCACCTGTGTTCTCCTCTAGGATTTTGGTGGATTTCTGTCTCACACTGAGGTCTTTCATCCATTTAGTTTATCTTTGTGTATGGTGTAAGGGAATGGTCAAGTTTCATTCTTCTGTATATAGCTGTCCGATTTTCCCAGCACCGTTTATTTCCATTTATTTCTTTTTTTCCATTGGGTAATTTTTCCTGCTTTGTCAAAGATTAGTTGACCATAGAGTTGAGGGTCCATATCTGGGCTCTCTTCTGTTCTATTGATCTATGTGTCTGTTTTTGTCTTTTGTTGTTTTTTTTTTTAAAGATTTTATTTATTTATTTGACAGAGAGAGATCACAAGTAGGCAGAGAGGCAGGCAGAGAGAGGGGGAAGCAGGCTCCCCGCTGAGCAGAGAGCCCGATGCAAGGCTCGATCCCCGGACCCTGGGATCATGACCGGAGCCGAAGGCAGAGGCTTTAACCCACTGAGCCACTCAGGTGCCCCAGTTAGGAACATTTTCATCCATTATCTTACACATTACCCTATTTTCTCATATATTACCTCATTCTCTCTCTCTTCTCTGTAGCTCCATATACATGCATCTTATTTCATTCTATGCATTATGTATTACATACTCTCTTGTTTTTTTCTTTATTCTGTCTGTGCCTTACTGAATATATTTTCTTCTTACCTACCTTATAAGTCATTAGTATACTCAATACTGCCTGATCTCCTTATCCATTAAAATCTTAGTTTCAGCCACTGAGTCTGCTAGAACTTCCACTTAGATTTTTTTATATCTTCCAGAAATATTATGCCAAAGTTCTCAATCTTATCTTTAATCTCCATAAATATTTTAAGTTCATTTATTTTAAGTTATATGTCTGGATCTGTTTCTACTGTCTCTAGTTTTTCTTCTCCATTTTGTTTAATTTTTTCTATTGAGAACAGGATGTTATTATGAAAATTAGAGAAACAATTTATGGCTCTGGCTTGTATTCTCTTCCTCTAGAGAAAACTTCCACTAGCTTCTGTCAGACAGCCATGGGCATTTGCAGTCCTGGATCATTCTCATGTAATTCCAGGGGATGAGATGAAGTTGGGCTTCAGCCCTTATGAAGTTGGTCTGCTTTCAATCCACTTTTATTTCAGGGTACTGTCCTTTAAGGCAGTAAACTCACCCCCTTGGTTGTCCCTGAATTCCATTTTCCCCACTTACTTCAGAAAACTGTCAGAATAACTTCTCACATTCTCAACCACCTCTTCAAGATGCCCTTATGGGAATAATAGACCCCTTAATACTGAGCTTGCTTTTCTAGATTTTCTTTTCTTTGGGATGATGGTTCTCCAATGAAGACATACAAATGGCTATCAGACACATGAAAAATGTTCATCATCACTAGCCATCAGGGAGATTCAAATTAAAACCACTTTGAGATATCACCTTACACCAATTAGAATGGCCAAAATTAGCAAGACAGGAAACAACATGTGTTGGAGGGGATGTGGAGAAAGGGGAATCCTCTTACACTCTTGGTGGGAATGCAAGTTGGTGCAGCCACTTTGGAGAACAGTGTGGAGATTCCTCAAGAAATTAAAAATAGAGCTTCCTTATGACCCTGCAATTGCACTACTGGGTATTTACCCCAAAGATACAGATGTAGTGAAAAGAAGGGCCATCTGTACCCCAATGTTTATAACAGCAATGGCCACGGTCGCCAAACTGTGGAAAGAACCAAGATGCCCTTCAATGGACGAATGGATAAGGAAGATGTGGTCCATATACACTATGGAGTATTATGCCTCCATCAGAAAGGATGAATACCCAACTTTTGTAGCAACATGGACGGGACTGGAAGAGATTATGCTGAGTGAAATAAGTCAAGCATAGAGAGTCAATTATCATATGGTTTCACTTATTTGTGGAGCATAACAAATAGCATGGAGGACATGGGGAGTTAGGATAAGGCAGTTGGGGGAAATTGGAAGGGGAGGTGAACCATGAGAGACTATGGACTCTGAAAAACAATCTAAAGGGTATGAAGAGGTGGGGGGGGTGGGAGGTTGGGGGAACCAGGTGGTGGGTATTAGAGAAGGCATGGATTGCATGGAGCACTGGGTGTGGTACAAAAACAATGAATACTGTTATGCTGAAAATAAATTTTAAAAAATGATTAAAAAAAAGAATGAAGGTGAAAAAATACATCACTAGCACTAAATGAAAAATTAAATTCTTCTAGGAGAAAGAAAATTCTCACAGGTGGAAATTTTTATTTTCTTCTGTCTTATCTTCTGATTCACTAATATCTCTTCAGCTTTGTCTAATTTGTTAAACTCATCCATTGAGATCTTAGCTATTCAACTGTTCAATTCTAGATGTAGAAAAAATTGAGCAAAAAAAGAGTCAAATATGTAGGTAAATTTAAATTACCATTGACCATGTAGTAGTAGCAGTAGTAATGATGTCATATATAATAATTCTGTATTGAGTACATGTAATAATTAAATACATGACATTAAGGAAGATGATCTAAAGGTGAGCTGTAAATCACTTAACTTTAATGGGAGTTCCCAGGGGGATCACTCAGTAACCATTTTTAGGTAATCAGTCCAAAGTAAGCTTCAGGCTGAACTTTCCAGCAATCAGGACAGACCCACAATGTCCCCTGGGCTCTCAGGTTGTCATAATTTGCCATCTCATTGGCCACCTTAAACCACAGTCACTTCTGAATGGCTAGACCAGAGCCACCTTTGTTAGGATGGTGCTTTCAGTAATATATTAACAGTCATACAGAGGGATATGTGCAGAAATGATGGTATAATTGTGCTAGGAGAAATATGAAAGAAGTTGCCTTATTACCTGTTAGGAATTTGAAGTTTTCAAGTTTTCCTTTGTCATTTTTCAGAGTCATTAAGGGATAAGTGTAAAAATGCTGTCAAAGTTTAGAAGAGTTTTCTGAAATCTTTATTTGCAGAAGCTTTTGAGGATGGAGCTTATGTATTTCTCTTTATGCACAAAAAATCTTTTAAATAGAAAAAGCTATACCAGTTCACATGATTGAACAGTTGTGGCACATTTTCTCTCTTGAACATTTCTCCTGAGCTCCATGGTATATGTACCAATCCAGAAAAACAGGATGTATTCTGCACCAGGAAAACCCAGAAATATGGTAATATTTTTCTCGTGTTTTCTGATGGGTTTCTGTTTCTATGCTCCCTGTGTAGAATCCTTTATGTCTCAATTCCTGCCACTTGTTATTCCCTCATCTGGCACTTCCTTTCCCTTTTAGTTATCTCATCTCTTCTCTGTTCCCCTGGACTGGACGTCAGGCCTCCCTGTTTCTCTCTGACATGGCATTCATTTCTGTGACCTGAAATGTTTTGATCTGCTCCTCAAAATCAGCTCTCTTCCTCCTTTAGGGAAAATTAAACACTTGCATTGGGCATGAAGGAAAGAGAATCTAATGATTCTTTAGCATTCATCATTCTTAAGTCATGACAACTTTTCAAGGTAATTATATTTAGCTTCATTTTACATATGGGACAACTGAGACAAGAGATTTTCTATAGCTTGTTATATTCATTGTTTCTGGTGCTGAAACACACCACATTATACCAGAAACCTGGAAGTTCAGGGAAGCTAGTATCTGATAGCTGTCTGTAAAAGGTGAGGGGGGATAGGACATCAACAATAGACTTTGGGTACCCTGTGATTCACAAATAACCCTCTTCAAGTACTCCAAATGCACAGTGTCCAGAAACTAATTACATCTTTAATTATAGGTATTCTCTACAATTATGTACCCTGAGGTATGTGGAAGTTCAGAACAGGGCATGAAACACTGCATTGAGGCAAACCTTCCTCGTTGACAAAATTTTTCAGACCATTAATACATCTGTTTTCATGTAAGCCCCAAGTGTCCAAATCCCTTACTGGGTCCTAATCAGATCTGTACCTTGTGAGTAGTAAAGCCCTAGACTATTCTTCTCCTGAGTTTCATTCGTTTATTTACTCATTCACTCATTCATGTATTCATTTTTATTTCTAAATAATACTTTTTGAGCAATTCCTTTGGGCCAGTTATAATGCTATATACTCTGGTGTGTCTCGTCTTTTTTTTTTTTTAATAAATTAGGTTTAGTTTAATAATTAACATAACTGCTGGCTCAGTTATAACAACTCAAAAGCAAGCTACATAAAAAGAAATTAGCTTCATGAACATACTCAAAAACTGCGAGTAGATTTTGTTTTTTCATACTCATTGCAACAAAGCTTCATAGCAGAACTCTTGATTGGACCTTTATGAACTTAGTAAACATAAAAAGAAAGTGTTCTCAAAGGCAGGAGTAAAGACCCTACACACACTTTTATGGTATTAATACTTCTGTGTGACATAATATATAGGTGATTAAAAAATATTTTTCAAAGCCAACTTAAAACATTTTATGTAAAATTTACCATTTGATGACTTTCACTAAAAGGCTTGGCGATTATCCAATCAGCTCAAACTCAAAAGTTTGTGTGTCTCATCTTTTTTTTTTTTAAAGATTTTATTTATTTATTTGACAGACAGAAATCACAAGTAGGCAGAGAGGCAGGCAGAGAGAGAGGAGGAAACAGGCTCCCCACTGAGCAGAGAGCCCGATGTGGGGCCCGATCCCAGGACCCTGAGATCATGACCTGAGCCGAAGGCAGAGGTTTTAACTCACTGAGCTACAGAAATTTTCAAACTCTACATTAACACCAAATTCTCACACAGATATTCAAACTTGTCTTCTGGATTCCTGGATTTGAAAAAGTTTTTCTTTAATTCTGTGCTAGTTATTGCTCAGCTAGGTGAGAAGGACAGGTAATGTGGACTTCCTTCCTAAGAACAGCTTTAATTCTGGGTGTTGTTTGGATAAATAATGGGAGAAAAATCATAAGTCCTTTGAGAAGTTGAATGTACCCATCTTGCAGTATGAACCCAAGAGATAGAGGAGGACATGAAGGAACAAGATGGTATAGTCAGTGGTGTTGAAGAGTTAGTCTGAGTCTATGGTTATAAATGGGTTTTCAGCCCAAAGTAGGAGGGGAAAAAAAGGCTAAGCTTTGGAAAGTTAGGAGGTAGTCTGTATTTGCAAATGGCATAAGGGCACAGACAAGAGCTGAATCTGAATAATGACACAAACTGGGGATAGAGATTATGACCAGCATATGTTCCTGTATTGGTCAGCAGTTTCTTTTGGTGAGTTATGTAAAATCTGGGATATCTCTCTGCTGCCTTCTTTCTAACTCATTCCCTTTCTCCTCACTCTGCAAATGTCCAGCCACTATTCCTCTTCAGTTTGCTTTAATGACCCCATTTAAATATTTATGAAAAAATAAAAGCCATTACATGGAAACTGCTTCCTTCCCAACATCACATCTATGCAGTTTGATGGATGAAGTAAACTTGCTCCAACCTAAGGGCATGCTCTGCTTCTGCTTTGCAACCCAGCTGCTCTCGGAGATACTATTTCTGCAATTTTTTCTCATTCTTCCTGCAATTTCTTCCTCTCTGCTGGATTATTTCAAGAGTTTGCAAAACATCTTCCAGTTGCTTTAATAATAAAACAACAACAAAATAAACTCTAAGGCATTAAAGAAAGAATTATAAAAGTGGAAAGGGAGTTGATACAGGGTTGGAATCTTATAGAAAAGATTATTGCAGATTTTAGGAAATCTAGAGACTGAGGGAAGTTTATCATTTCAGATCTTAAAGTTTTGAGTAGGCATGAAACTTTGTGAATAGAGAAGAATGCTGAAACCCTTGAATATTTGTTAGACATAAGAGGCTTTATCTGATTTATTTCTTACATTCCAAAGAAAATATTGAAGGCAATGAGAAACCACAGTGTTGTTTCTGAGTTCATCCTCCTTGGGCTGTCTGCTGACTCCCAGATCCAGGCTCTGCTCTTTGTGCTGTTCCTTGTTGTTTACCTCCTGACTCTGATGGGGAACCTGCTGCTGCTGCTGGTGATCAAGGCTGATTCTCACCTCCACGCCCCCATGTACTTCTTCCTGGGACAGTTGTCCTTCCTGGATCTCTGCCACTCCTCTGTCAGTGTGCCCAAGCTGTTGGAGAACCTTCTGTCTGAGAAGAAAACCATCTCAGTAAAGGGCTGCCTGGCTCAGGTCTTCTTTGTGTTTGCCACTGGAGGCACTGAATCCTGCCTGCTTACTGTCATGGCCTATGACCGCTATGTTGCCATCAGCTCCCCTCTGCTGTACAGCCAGATGATGAACAGACAGCTGTGTATAGGGCTGGTGTGGGGCTCATGGAGCTTGGCTTTTCTGGATGCTCTTATCAATATCCTTGTAGCTCTCAATTTAGACTTCTGTGAGGCTCAAAATATACACCACTTCAGCTGTGAGCTGCCGTCTCTCTACCCTTTATCTTGCTCTGACGTGTCTGCAAGTTTTACTGCCCTGCTCTGCTCCAGCCTCCTGCATTTCTTTGGAAACTTCCTCTTGATATTTTTCTCCTATGTTCGCATTTTATCCACCATCCTGAGCATTAGCTCTGCTACAGGCAGAAGCAAGGCCTTCTCCACCTGCTCCTCCCACCTCACTGCAGTGATCTTCTTTTATGGCTCAGGGTTACTACGCTATCTCATGCCAAACTCAGGATCCACTCAAGAGTTAATCTTCTCCTTGCAGTATAGCGTGGTCACTCCTATGCTGAATCCTCTCATCTACAGCCTGAAGAACAGAGAGGTGAAGGCAGCTGTGAGAAGAATCTTAAGAAAATGTGTCTAGTGTTATAATTAATAGACTACAGAATCAAAATGATGAGGGAAGAAACTGCATAGAACTGCAATATGTAGTATCTGAATATTAAGGAGAATTTTCTGATATCAGGATCTGCAACATACCTTATATCTTTTCTTTAAAATGGTTAAGAAAAGGTGGAGTTGTTTTCCTGGTATGATACTAGTTCTGTCCTATTCAGAGGAAAATGGATGGATGAACCTCTTGTCTTACAATTTTTCTTATAAAACTATTTAGTGTATTACAGACAATATGGTAGACTTTGTTATTGCTTGCTTGTTATCTTTACCATTTCTCCAGTAACTAAATTCCATGGGTTCAGTATAGTTTCAGAGAGACTGTTAATCATGGTGTCCCCAAATCTTCTTTCCTCCCCCATTCATTATTCACTCTTTGTCCTGGCAAGTGGCTGGTATAGGAATGAGCATATGGTCAATGGCAGACCATTCACTCCCTTAGGAATTTTAATTTTCAGAATAGATTCAGAGAGGCAGAGATAAGTCTTTCTGTTTGTAGCACTCTGATAGCCTATCCCAGTGCCCCTGCTGATTAGATCACTACTGTTATCCTAGATTCTGTACTTTCAAGGAAGATTGATAAACATGATTAAACCTATATCTCTTCTTAAAGATTTTATTTATTTATTTGAGAGAGAGAGAGAGAGAAAGTGAGAGAGAGTGTCAGAATGAGATAGAGAACACAAAATGGAATTAGAGGCAGAGGAGGAGGGAGAAGCAGACTCCTCACTGAGCAGGGAGCCTGATATGGGGCTCGAGCCCAGAACCCTGGGATCATGACTTGAGCTGAAGGCAGACGCTTAACTGATTGAGCCACCCATGTGCCCCGATAAACATGAATTATATTAAGAGCATGTGATATAGGTATTTACATCATGTCAGGCACTGTTCCAAGAATTCTAAATATATTATCCCATTTAAATGTCACAACAAATGCTATAGGTAAATACTTTAGTGTCCTTGTTTCAGAGAAGAGGAAGTAGACTCAGAGAGGTAAGTGGTGGAGGTGGAATTTGGAACCAAACAGCTTATCCCAAAGCCTGTTTTCTTTACCAAGTTGACACACTGACTGTCCCTTTGGTGCTGTGGGCTACCCCAGACCTAGTTCATGAATTTCTCTTTTAATGCTTTACTCTTGTTGTTTTGTTTTAGTTCACTTAAGTAAGTCAGAATTAGATTCTGTCATTTGCAAGGAAAAGACCTAAAAGATATATTTTGGTACTGCAATTAAATTGTAGGTATAGACATCCAAAGACAACCGGGAACAATTGACCTAATGGTCAAACATTTCCAGTTGTGAGAGGGAGATACTGTTAGGTAGCTCTGCCACTCAGCCCTAATAATGCTACAGAAATGGTGGAATGTGAGAAGGTAAATGCTGTGCAGTGCATGTAACAAACTCTAGAAAGAAATCGACAGAATTTCAGCAAAAGCCCCTTAGATCATGAAACACAATTAGAGAATTACTGAGAAGGAGATTTAGAAGATTAAAATTATCATGGTCAAAAATTAATTATTATTTCTTTCTGAAATTACCTTTTAGTTTTTTTTTAATATATCCAACTGCTTTTTTAAAAATCTTTTTTTTTAAAAGATTTTATTTATTTATTTGACAGAGAGATCACAAGTAGGCAGAGAGGCAGGTGGAGGGTGGGGGGGGAAGCAGGCTCCCTGCTGAGCAGAGAGCCCGATATGGGGCTTGGCTTGATTGCAGGACCCCCCACTGAGCCACCCAGGCGCCCCCTATCTTTTAGTTTTTACTACTTTACTTACTTACCCTTCATTTTGCACTCCAGAGTAGCAGAAAATATAAACTCAAAGAGATCAAGGGCCTTTTTCTGGCAATCTTTGATACTTTTTCTAGAATATAAAATAGTTTCAAAATGCATGTTGCACAATAGCTGTATTTTTTTCTTAAAGATTTTATTTATTTATTTGACAGAGAGAGATCACAAGTAGACAGAGAGGCAAGCAGAGAGAGAGAGAGGGAAGCAGGCTTCCTGCTGAGCAGAGAGCCCGATGCGGGACTCGATCCCAGGACCCTGAGATCATGACCTGAGCCGAAGGCAGCGGCTTAACCCACTGAGCCACCCATGCACCCCAACAATAGCTGTATTTTGATTGCATAAATTTTGGGCAGAGAAACTGGGAAAATATATGGGATGAATTTCCATCAGTGGGATTCCACTGCCAAAACAGTTTGAAATAATTATAAGTAAAATAGTCTACCATGTGAATGCCAATCTTTACCTTCCTGGTGATCCTAGTTCCAAGAATTTTCTAACAGCGTGGCCATGGTTGGGTATGGTGGTTATGCAAAGGTTCAGTAACATTTTCATTCACAAAAGCTATTCTACTGTTGCCATTGGTGAAATTCATTTTGATAAAGGTCACACGCAAATTTTGTAAGATACATTATCAAATAGCTTTTATTTTTTGTTTCTATTATAAATTAAAAATTCAATTATATTTACTACTTGGTTATTTCTAGTACATAGGAATGTTGTGATATTTTGTATACTGAGCTTGTATCTGTTGACTTTGTTGAACTATCTTCCTAGTTATAATGGCTTGTTTATAGATACTATTGGATTTTAAAATTACATTTTAATTATTTCCTCTTAAATAAAAACAAATAATTTTGTTTCTTTACTATTTTCTATTTCTAATTTTTATATCTCATTATTATTATTATTATTATTATTATTATTTTAGCTTTGGGAATGATTTTCTCTTTAAAATTTTTTTTTGTTAGATTTATTTTATTTTTTGTTTTATTTTTAAATTTTCTTTTATCGTGTTATGTTAGTCACCATACAGTACATCATTAGTTTTTGATGTAGTGTTGCATGATTCATTGTTTGTATATAATTGGTGATGGGTATTAAGGAAGGCATGGATTTCATGGAGTACTGGGTGTTATTTTTATTATTTTTAAATTAAAAATTTTTTACTTGAGTATAGTTGACACACAATGTTATATTAACTTCAGGTGTACAGCACAGTGATTCAACTTCTTTATGTGTTACACTATGCTCACCACAAGTTTAGTTGCCATCTATCACTGTACAGCACTATTATAATACCATTGACATATTTCTGATGCTGTGCTTTTTATTCCCATGACTTACTCCTTCCATAACTGGAAACCCATATCTTCCTTTCCCTTTCACCCATTTTTGCCCATCCCATAACGCCATCTCTCCTATGGCAACCACCAGTTTCTTTTCCATATTTATAGGTCTGATTCTGTTTTTTATTTGTTTGTTTTTTTTTCTTTTTTTCCTTTTTCTTTTCTTTTTTTAGATTCCACACATGAGTAAATCTGGTATTTGTTTTTCTCAGTCTGACCAGTTTCACTTAGCATAATACCTTCTGGTTCCATCCTTGTTGTCCTAAATGCCATGATTTCATCCTTTTTATGGCTATGTAACATTCCTCTCTATATATAGCTATATACATATATATATTGAAATACACACACACACAAACGCACCACATGTTCTTTATCCATTCATCTATTGATGGACACTTAGGTTACTTCCCTATCTTGACGATTATAAATGATGTTGCAATAAACACAGGGATACATATGTCTCTTTTTAATTGAAATTCAATTAGCCAATGTATAATACATCATTAGTTTTTGATAATATTCAAGGATTTATTAGTTGCGTATAACACCCAGTGTTCATCATATCACCCTGTTACCCCATCCCCCCATCAAGTATTCCAGAGTCAAGAGTCTCATATGGTTTGTCTCCCTCTCTGATTTCTTCCTATTCAGTTTTCCCTCCCGTCCCCTATTGTCCTCTGCACTATTCCTTATGTTCCATATATGAGTGAAACCATATGATAATTGTCTTTCTCTGATTGACTTATTTCACTTAGCATACTACCCTACAGTACCATCCTTGTAGATGTAAATGCTAGATTTATATATCTTTTTGAACTAGTGTTTTCATTTTTGAGGGGTAGATACCCAGTAGTGGAATTATTGGATAATATAGTATTTCTATTTTTAATTTTTCCCCTGTTTTCAACAGTGGCTGTACCAGTTTACATTCCTACCGACAGTACACAAGAGTTCCTTTTTCTCCACATCCTTTCCAACTCTTGTTATTTATTGTGTTTTTATTTTAGCTATTCTGACAGGTGTAAGGTGGTTATCTCATTGTGGTTTTGATTTGCATTTCCCTGATAATGACTGATTTTGAGCATCTTTTCATGTGTCTGTTGCCATCTGTATGTCCTCTTTAGAAAAATTTCCTCTGTCTACTTTTTGTTTTTGCTTTTTTTAGTGCTGAGTTGTACATGTATTTCATTTTTAAAGTTAATTCAGTGGCCAGAATTCTTGTACAAACATCTTTTTATTGGAATCAGTGAGAAAGCTTAAGTTTCAACATTAAAAATAATCTTTGTTCTGTTTTTAATCAGTACCTTTAACTTAAGAATTCTCTCCTAATTATATTTTGCTAAGAATTGGTGTAAAATTTTATCAGACGCTTTTCTGTTTCCATTGAGGACCAGGACTCTTTTCTTCCATTTAATAATATATAGTGTCTGTCACATAGGGCATGCAATAAATACATATTGAATAAAAAATAAATTCACTGAAATAGTCATATGGTTTTATTTTTCTAAGTTTTTATTTAGATTCCAGTTGCTTAATGTCAGTGTAATATTAGTTTCAGGTGTAAAATTTAATGATTCAGCAATTAAAACAATACTCATTGCTCCTGACAACAAGTGTATTCCTTAATCCCCATCAACTATTTCATCTGTCTCCCCACCCTCACCCCTCTGGTAACCATCAATTTGTTCTCTATAGTTAAGAGTCTGTTTCTTGGTTGGCCTCTCTCTCTTTATTTTCTTTTCCCTTTGCTGTTTTTTTTTTTGTTTCTTAAATTCCATATATAAGTGAAATCATATTATATTTGTCTTTCTCTGGCTGACTTATTTTGCTTAGCATTATACTCTCTAGTTCCAGCTATGTTCTTGCAAATGGCAAGATTTCATTTTTTATGGCTGAATAATATTCCATCCTGTGTATATACCACATCTTCTTTATCCATTCATCTGTTAATGGACATTTGGGCCACTTCCATAGTTTGGCTATTATAAATAATGCTGCAGTAAATATAGCAATGCATGTATCCCTTTGAATTAGGGTTTTTGTATTTTTTGAGTTAATACCCAGTAGTGTGATTACTGGATTATAGGAGATGTCCACTCTTACCACTTATATTTGCATAGCACTGAAAGTCCTAGCCACAGCAATCAGGCAACAAAAAGAAAAAAGAGGGCATCCAAATTGGCAAGGGAGAAGTTGAACTTTTACTATTTGCAGAAGACATAGTTCACTACATAGAAAATCCAAAAGACTCCACCAAAAAATTGCTTGAATTGATACACAAATTCAATAAAGTCACAGGATAAAAATATTAGTGTACAGAATACTGTTGCATTTCTATACACCAATAATGAAGCAGCAGAAAGAGACATTAAGGAATCAGTCTTATTTACCATTGCGCCAAAACCCATAAGATATCTAGGAAAAAACCTAACTAAAGAGGTAAAAGATCTGTACTCTGAAAACTATAAAACACTGATGAAAGAAATTGAAGATGATGTAAAGAAATGGAAGAACATTCCATGCTCATGGATTAGAAGAATAAATATTGTAAAAATATTTATACTGCCCAAAGTAATTTACGCATTTAATGCAATCTCTATCAAAATATCACAGGCATTTTTCACAGAGCTAGAACAAAGAATCCTAAATTTTATGTTTTTTTTTTAAAAAAATACTAAATTGTATCAGTAGATGTTCTGGTGCTGAAGAATTTTTGCATTGATATCACCCTATTTAGGTGGAGTAGTAAAGACTGAATTAGCTTTTTCCAATATTTAACTTGGGAATGTCCCATTTATGTTCATAAATGAGATAGTATAATATTTTTCTTACACTCACCTGGTCTTGTCTTTTCAGCAGCTTTATTGAGATTATGTTTCACACATCACAAGGTCACCTATTCAAAGCATACAATTCAGGTCACAGTAGTGGGGTATGGATCAAGTCCCATACCTCATCCTGGGCACCTGGGCAGCCTCAGGGAAAGGCTGCTGCCAGAGAAGCTTGGGCACTACTGCTGACCTGGAAACACTCAAGCCTGTGTGGTGAGGAGCAAGGCTCTTCTGAAGAGCTGCAGTAGTTGGCGGCCACTGAGTCACTGGTGGACAGGTGCTACCCATAGGTGAAGTGGATCTGCCATGGAAATTTGGGCCCTTGCCCAAGCCCCAGTGGGACCTGCACAGAGCCAGCCCAGGTATGACTGACATCAGGAAAAAAACCCTGTAGGCTTTTGAGTAGAGGCCACCTTGGAGGGAGACTCCAAGCATACTGCAAAGTATAGTTGCCTACATTTGCTTCTGTGAGGGGCAGTCTTGTCCTCCCGCTCCAAATCCAGGTCCTGATCTTTACACAATTGAAGACAAAGGATTTGGGCAATAGCCCAAATGAACTGGACTCAATTTTTTTTTTTCAATATATTTTAAATTTTATTTTTTATAAACATATATTTTTATCCCCAGGGGTACAGGTCTGCGAATCGCCAGGTTTACACACTTCACAGCACTTACCATAGCACATACCCTCCCCAATATCCATAACCCCACCCCCCCTTACCCAACCCCCCTCCCCCCATCAACCCTTAGTTTGTTTTGTGAGATTAAGAGTCACTTATGGTTTGTCTCCCTCCCAATCCCATCTTGTTTCATTTACTCTTCTCCTACCCCCTCAACCCCCCATGTTGCATCTCCTCTCCCTCATATCAGGGAGATCATATGATAGTTGCTTTTCTCTGATTGACTTATTTCGCTAAGCATGATACCCTCTAGTTCCATCCACGTCGTCGCAAATGGCAAGATTTCATTTCTTTTGATAGCTGCATAGTATTCCATTGTGTATATATACCACATCTTCTTTATCCATTCGTCTGTTGATGGACATCTAGGTTCTTTTCATAGTTTGGCTATTGTAGACATTGCTGCTATAAACATTCAGGTGCACGTGCCCCTTTGGATCACTACGTTTGTATCTTTAGGGTAAATACCCAGCAGTGCAATTGCAGGGTCATAGGGTAGTTCTATTTTCAACATTTTGAGGAACCTCCATGCTGTTTTCCAGAGTGGTTGCACCAGCTTGCATTCCCACCAACAGTGTAGGAGGGTTCCCCTTTCTCCGCATCCTCGCCAGCATCTGTCATTTCCTGACTTGTTCATTTTAGCCATTCTGACTGGTGTGAGGTGATATCTCATTGTGGTTTTGATTTGTATTTCCCTGATGCCGAGTGATGTGGAGCACTTTTTCATGTGTCTGTTGGCCATCTGGATGTCTTCTTTGCAGAAATGTCTGTTCATGTCCTCTGCCCATTTCTTGATTGGATTCTTTGTTCTTTGGGTGTTGAGTTTGCTAAGTTCTTTATAGATTTTGGACACTAGCCCTTTATCTGATATGTCATTTGCAAATATCTTCTCCCATTCTGTCAGTTGTCTTTTGGTTTTGTTAACTGTTTCCTTTGCTGTGCAAAAGCTTTTGATCTTGATAAAATCCCAATAGTTCATTTTTGCCCTTGCTTCCCTTGCCTATCAAAAAAGAGAACTACAGGGGCTCCTGGGTGGCTCAGTGGGTTAAGCCGCTGCCTTCGGCTCAGGTCATGATCTCAGGGTCCTGGGATCGAGTCCCACATTGGGCTCTCTGCTCAGCAAGAAGCCTGCTTCCCTCTCTCTCTCTCTCTCTCTGCCTTCCTCTCCGTCTACTTGTGATCTCTCTCTGTCAAATAAATAAATAAAATCTTTAAAAAAAAAAAAGAACTACAGACCAATATCCTTGATGAACACAGATGCAAAAATTCTCGCCAAAATACTAGCCAATAGGATTCAACAGTACATTAAAAGGATTATTCACCACGACCAAGTGGGATTTATTCCAGGGCTGCAAGGTTGGTTCAACATCCGCAAATCAATCAATGTGATACAACACATTAATAAAAGAAAGAACAAGAACCATATGATACTCTCCATAGATGCTGAAAAAGCATTTGACAAAGTACAGCATCCCTTCCTGATTAAAACTCTTCAAAGTGTTTGGGACGCCTGGGTGGCTCAGTGGGTTAAGCCGCTGCCTTCGACTCAGGTCATGATCCCAGGGTCCTGGGATCGAGTCCCACATCGGGCTCCTTGCTCAGCAGGGAGCCTGCCTCTCTCTCCGCCTCTGCCTGCTTCTCTGCCTGCTTGTGTGCTTTCTCTCTCTCTTTCTGAAAAAAAAAAAAAAAAAAACTCTTCAAAGTGCAGGGATAGAGGGCACATACCTCAATATTATCAAAGCCATCTATGAAAAACCCACCGCAAATATCATTCTCAATGGAGAAAAACTGAAAGCTTTTCTGCTAAGGTCAGGAACACGGCAGGGATGTCCGTTATCACCACTGCTATTCAACATAGTACTAGAAGTCCTAGCCTCAGCAATCAGACAACAAAAGGAAATTAAAGGCATCCAAATCGGCAAAGAAGAAGTCAAACTATCACTCTTTGCAGATGATATGATACTATATGTGGAAAACCCAAAAAACTCCACTCCAAAACTGCTAGAACTTGTACAGGAATTCAGTAAAGTGTCAGGATATAAAATCAATGCACAGAAATCAGTTGCATTTCTCTACACCAACAACAAGACAGAAGAAAGAGAAATTAAGGAGTCCATCCCATTTACAATTGCACCCAAAACTATAAGATACCTAGGAATAAACCTAACCAAAGAGACTAAGAATCTATACTCAGAAAACTATAAAGTACTCATGAAAGAAATTGAGGAAGACACAAAGAAATGGAAAAATGTTCCATGCTCCTGGATTGGAAGAATAAATATTGTGAAAATGTCTATGCTACCTAAAGCAATCTACACATTTAATGCAATTCCTATCAAAGTACCATCCATTTTTTTCAAAGAAATGGAACAAATAATCCTAAAATTTATATGGAACCAGAAAAGACCTCGAATAGCCAAAGCAATATTGAAAAAGAAAGCCAAAGTTGGTGGCATCACAATTCTGGACTTCAAGCTCTATTACAAAGCTGTCATCATCAAGACAGCATGGTACTGGCACAACAACAGACACATAGATCAATGGAACAGAATAGAGAGCCCAGAAATGGACCCTCAACTCTATGGTCAACTCATCTTCGACAAAGCAGGATAGAATGTCCAATGGAAAAAAGACAGCCTCTTCAATAAATGGTGTTGGGAAAATTGGACAGCCACATGCAGAAAAATGAAATTGGATCATTTCCTTACACCACACATGAAAATAGACTCCAAATGGATGAAGGATCTCAATGTGAGAAATGAATCCATCAAAATCCTTGAGGAGAACACAGGCAGCAACCTCTTCAACCTCAGCCGCAGCAACATCTTCCTAGGAACATGAATTTTTTTAAATAGGCAACTTCTTGCCACTCATTCCCTTTGATCTGGAGTACTTAACTGCCACCTTTCGGCTTGAGAGTTTCTAAAAGGCAGTTCTGGTCTCAAGCGTATGTGTATGTGCCCATAGTTCTGAGGTTCAGCCAATGCTGGACATGGAACAGTCAGTGGCAGCAGGGTTGTCTTTTATTTATTTTTATTTATTTATTAATTATTGTCTCTCCCACTCTTTAAGTTATGTTATGTTAGTCACCATGCAGTACATCATTAGTTTTTGATGTAGTGTTCCAAGATTCATTGTTTATATATAATACCCAGTGCTCCATGTTATACATGCCCTCCTTAATACCCACTACCAGGCTGACCCATCCCCTGAATCCCTCTCCTCTAAAACCCTCAGTTTGTTTCTTGGAGTCCATAGTCTCTCATGGTTGTGTTTTAAATGGTCTTCTGCATATGGTGGAAACTTGCATATTTTTAGAATTTTGTAAAGCTGTTTTATAATAAATGAGAATCTCTGGAAGGAGAAAAACAAATGAAACCAAGCATACAATTAAGTGGTCGCTAGCACATTCACAGAGTTATGCAGTCCTTAATACAACCCAATCTCCAAACATTTTCATCACTTCAAATAAATTCAATACCCATGTGCAGTTACTCTCCATTCTCTCCCCCCAGCTCCTGCCATAGGCAGTCACTAATCTACTTTTTGCCTATTTGTCTATTCTAGAAATCTGATATTGGCATTGTTAGTATGCTTTCTTTCATCTATGTGTTTACTTTTCTTTTTTTCTTTTTAAAGATTTTATTTATTTTTTTGAGAGAGAGACACACACAGCGAGAGAGGGAACACAAACAGGGGAGTGGGAGAGGGAGAAGCAGGCTTCTCACTGAGCAGGGATGCGGGGCTCCATCCCAGGACCCTGGGATCATGACTTGAGCCAAAGGCAGACGCTTAACCAACTGAGCCACTCAGGTGCCCCTCATCTTTGTATTTTCTCTTTTTAAATTTAAATTCCATTAGCCAACATATAGTACATCATTAGTTTTTGATATAATCTTCAATAATTCAGTACTTGTATATAACATCCTTATATTTTCTTAATATATTTGCATAAAAAAGGAACTATCACTTCCTTGAAGGCTTTATAAAATTTGCCTTTAAAATTGTGAGGAATTCTTGTCTTTTTGTTGTTATTAGGGAAGGAAAATTTTGAATACCAATTCAATTCCTTTAATAATTAGTGATATATTTGGGTTTCATATTTATTCGTGAATCAATTTTAGTGATTTGTAATTTTTGTCTATTTCCATTTGATTTTTAAAATTTCATTGGCATTTTGATACTTATAATATTCTAATATTTTTGAAGCTTTTTCAGCATTCATTTATTTTGAGAATAAAAAAATTTCAAACATACGGCAAAGTTGAAAGAATTCTACAGTGAATATCTACATAACCACATCTAAATTTTACTATTAACTTTTTAGTATACATCCCTTATTATCTACTGATCCATCTCTCCATTCATCAACCCACCTTTTTAAAAAACTTTATTTTTTCAGTGTTCCAAGATTCATTGTTTATGCACCACACCCAGTGCTCCATGCAATATGTGCCCTCCTTAATACCCACCACCAGGCTCACCTAACCCCTCAAACCCCCTCCCCTCCAAAAACCTCAGTTTTTTTCTCAGAGTCTACAGTCTCTCAAGGTTCATCTCCCCCCCCCCCGATTTCCCCTAATTCACTTTTCCTTTACTTCTCCTAATGTCCTCTGTGTTATTCCTTATGCTCCACAAGTAAGTGAAACCATATGATAATTGATTCTCTCTGCTTGGCTTATTTCACTCAGCATAATCTCCTCCAGTCTCATTCATGTTGTCACAAAAGTTGGGTACTCATCCTTTCTGATGGAAGCATAATATTCCATTGTATATATGGACCATATCTTCTTTATCCATCCATCTGTCGAAGGGCATCTTGGCTCTTTCCACAGTTTGGCAACTGTGGCCATTGCTGCTATGAACATTGGGGAACATATGGCCCTCTTTTCACTACATTTGTATCTTTGGGGTAAATACCCAGTTGCAGGGTCATAGGGTAGCTTTATATTTAATTTCTTAAGGAATCTCCACACTGTTTTCCAAATTGGCTGCACTAACTTGCATTCCCACCAACAGTGTAAGAAGAGGGTTCCCCTTTCTCCACATCCTCTCCAGCACATGTTGTTTACCGTCTTCTTAATTTTGGCCACTCTAATTGATGTAAGGTGGTATCTCAATGTGGTTTGGATTTGAATCTTCCTGATGGCTAATGATGATGAAGATCTTTTCATGGGTTTGTTAGCCATTTGTATGTCTTCATTGGAGAATTGTCTGTTCATGTCTTTTGCCCATTTTTTGATGTGATTATATGTTTTTTGAGGGTTGAGTTTGAGGAGTTCTTTATAGATCTTGGATACCTGCCTTTTGTCTGTAGTGTCATTTGCAAATATCTTCTCCCATTCTGTGGGTTGCCTCTTTGTTTTGTTGACTGTTTCCTTCGCCATGCAGAAGCTTTTCAATCCACCTTTTTAAAGCACATTTCAAAAAAAATTACATTTGTACATGTCACCCTAATTAGTAAATACTTCAGCATGTATATTATTAACTAGAGTTCAAAATTTGACTACACCTTCTCTTTTTCTTTGAGATTAAATTTACATGCTGAAATGTTAAGAGTGTTATTTTATGAATTTTGATATATGCAAACTGCTGCATAACTCAAAGCCTATTCACATATAAAGCATTACCCAAATTACCCACACCCAAGCAGAGTACTTCATATCATTTCCAGTCAATTCTTTTTCCACACTCATTAACCACTGAACTGCTTTTTCCACTATAGATTAGTCTTGCCTTTTGCAAAACATCATATAAACAGAATCATATACTGTATGAAAGTATTTGTCTTTCTCTCTCTGACTTATTTCAGTTAGCATAATACCCTCAGGGTACATACATGCCCTTGCCTAGGGAAACTTGTCTAGTAAGATGTTGCTACAGCTGAGGTCAAAGAGATCGCTGCCTGTTTCTCCTCTAGGATTTTGATTGTTCCTGTCTCACATTTAGGTCTTTAATCCATTTTGAATTTATTTTTGTGTATGGTATAAGAAAGTGATCCAGTTTTATTCTTTTGCATTTTGCTGTCCACTTTTCCTAACACCATTTGTTGAAGAGACTGTCTTTTTTCCATTGGATACTCTTTCCTGCCTTGTTGAAAAGTAGTTGACCATAGAGTTGTAGGTCCATTTCTGGGTTTTCTATTCTGTTCCATTGATCTATGGGTTTTTATGCCAGTCTTGATGACTGTAGCTTTGTAATATAGCTTGAAGTCCAAAATGTGATGCCTCCAGCTTTGCTTTTCTTTTTCAAGATTGCTTTGGCTATTTGGGGTCTTTTGCAGTTCCATACAAATTTTAGGATTGTTTGTTCTATCTCTGTGAAAAATGCTGTTGGCTTTTTAAATCAAGATTGCACTAAATATATAGGTTGCTTTGGGTAGCACAGACATTTTAACAATATGTTTTCTTCCATCCCACGAGCACAGTGTTTTTCCATATATTTGTGTCCTGTTCAATTTATTTTATAAGTTTTCTATAGTTTTCAGAGTACAAATCTTTAACCTCTTTGGTTAGGTTTGTTCTTAGGTATCTCATGGTGTTGGGTGCAATTGTAAATGGGATCAATTCCTTGATTTCTCTTTTTTGCTGCTTCATTATTAGTATATAGAAATACAACAGATTTCTGTACATTGATTTTGTATCCTGCAATTTCACTGAATTCATGTGTCAGTTCTAGCAATTTTTTGGTGAGGTTTTTTTTGGGTTTTCTATGAAGAGTATCATGTCATCTTCAAATTGTGAAAGTTTGATTTTTTTGCTTGCCAATTTGGATGTTATTTATTTTATTTTATTATTTCATTTCATTTCAATTATTTTTGTTCTGATTGCCCTGGCTAGGACTTCCAGTACTCTGTTTTAACAGCTTTTCTAAGGCATAATTTGTTTATAATAACTGTATAATTTGATAAACTTTGACATTTATATGTGTGTACTTGTGACCACAATACAAATATTTCCTTATGCTGCTTTGTTATCCTTCCCTCTCACCCCTGGCCAAAATTCCAGTAATCTACAAATTCTCTTATTTCTGGATCACCTTCAAATGACTGATTTTTTTTTTTTTTTACTCATTATGGGTTGCACTTTACTTTCTCTTTACATGCCTAAGAGTTTTTTTTATTGTGATATTATGATATCAGATGTGATGAATTTTACCCTGCTACATGCTTGGTATTGTTTTGAATTCCTAAAAGCATTACTGAGCTTCATTCTGGGAACAGTTAGGTTACTTTCAGCTCTTGTTAGATAAAACCAGAGTGGTATTTAATCAAGTATTTTGTTGTTGTTTAATCAAGTTTTAATTTTCCTTACCATTGAGACAATACCCTACTGAGTACTCTTAACTGATTGGAGAAATCACAAAGGACCAGTGAAGGCAATTGCCAGATAGATAAGTGCATAGAGGAGTAGAGAAAGCCTGGGGGGTGGGGAGGGGACAAAGCAAACTAACAAAACCCAAACTGAAATCAGTCTGCGATAGAAATCTGTTGCATTTCTATACATTAATAATGAAGCAAGCAGAAAGAGAAATTAAGAAAACAATCCCATTTGCAACTGTACCAAAATTAATAGAATACCTAGGAATAAACTTAATCAAAGTTCTGTACTCTGAAAACTATAACACACTGATGAAACAAATTGAAGGTGACACAAAGAAATGGAAAGGCATTCCATGCTCAGGGGTTGGAAGAATGATAATGTTAAAATGTTTGTACTACCAGAAATATTTAAATCTACAGATTTAAAGCAATCTCTACCAAGATACCAAAAGAATTTTTCACAGAACTAGAAAAAAACAATCCTAAAATTTCTATGAAACCACAAAAGACTCTGAATAGCCAAAGCAACCTTGAGAAAGAAAAACAAAACTGGAGGTATCACAATTCAGACTTCAAGTTAGATTACAAAGCTATAGTAATCAAACCAGTATGGTACTGGCACAAAAGGAGGCACACAGATCAATGGAACAGAATAGAAAATCTGGACATAAACCCACAATTATATGGTCAATTAATCTTTCACAAAGGAGGAAATAATGAACAATGGGAAAAAGACAATCTCTTCAATAAATGGTGTTGGAAAAATTGGACAGCTACATACAAAAGAAAGAAACTGGACAATTTCTTGTGCCATACACAAAAATAAATTCAAAATGGATTACAGACCTACATGTGAGACCTGAAACCATAAATATTCTTGAAGAGAGCACAGGCATCAATTACTTTTACATTGGCTGTAGCAACATCTTTGTAAATTTATCTCCTGAAATAAGGCAAGTAAAAGTGAGAATAAACTATTGGGACTATATCAAAATAAAAAGGTTTTGCACGGCAAAGGATACAATCAGCACAACTCAAGGACAAGCCTTTGAATGGGAGAAGATGTTTGCAAATGACATATCAGATAAGGAGCTAGTATTCAAAATAGATAAAGATTTATTAAATTCAACACCCCAAATCCAACAATCCAATTAAAAATGGGCATAAACAGCCATTTCTCCAAGGAAGACATACAAATGGTCAACAGACACATGAAAAAAATGCTCCATATCACTCGGCATCAGAGAAATACAAATCAAAACCACAATAAGATAACACCTCACACCCGTCAGAATGGCTAAAATTAACAAGTCAGGAAACAACAAATATTGGCAAGGATGGGGAGAAAGGGGAACCATCTTGCACTGTTGGTGGGAGTGGAAGCTGGTACAGCCACTCTGAAAAGCAGTATGGAGGTTCCTCAAGAAGTTAAAAATAGAGCTATCCTACAACTCAGCAATTGCACTACTAGGTATTTACCCCCAATATACAAATATGATGATCTGATACACATATGCACAATGGAATATTAGTCATCAGAAAGGATGAATATTTACCATTTACATCCACATGGATGCAATGGGAGGGTATTATGCTAAGCGAAATAAATCAATCAGAGAAAGGCAATTAGTATATGGTTTCATTCTTATGTGGGGTATAAGACACAGTGCAGAGGATCATAGGGGAAGGGAGGAAAACTGAGTGGGAAGTAATCAGAGAGGGAGAAAAACTCTTAACTATAGGAAATGAACTGAGGGTTTCTGGAGGGGAGGTGGGTAGGTGGATGGGGTAATTAGGTGATAGGAATTAAGGAAGGCATGTAATGTGATGAGCACTGAGTGTTACATGCAACTGATGGATTATTGAACTCCACATCTGAAACTAATGATGTACTATATGATGGCTAGTTGAATTTAAACTTAAAAAAAAAAAATAGAGTGAAGTGGTGGGTGACTGGTGAAGAGAGAAATTCCCATTACAGGCCAGAGATGGAGAGCTGGAAAGAGCACCACTCCTATCCACCCAACAAGAAAATAGCTGACACACTGTGGATTAACAACTGCAACTCCTGAAACCGTAAGCAGGTTATAGGGCAAACAGCTAATTTGAAATCTGGAGAGAGACAAATACCTGCATGGGTAACAAGGTTTAACCAGATAGATACTAAGAAAAGCCATCGAAATTGGTATGAAGAATAAACACAATATTTTTAATGAATTCCTAAAGGCTGAGTGTGGGCTAGTGTGAGAATACAAAACCTCTGTAGGCTGCAGAGAGGTTCACACTCTCCTACAGGCTTTTCCTGTGAGAAATGTAAAGAAACAAAGAGTACTCTAAAAAAGCCTCCCTGTGGTAGGGGTAGGGGAACAGCAGTCGATGCAAAAACTCCACCTAGACCCTTCTTCTCTATTTCCATTATGGAACAAAAACCTTAACCTTAATCTGCACAGAGTATATCATCAAAACCTTTGCGGGTAAAATTTCTTTGTACCTTAGGGAATGGAAAAGAGGGAGAAATGTGGAGTACTACCCATGAGAAAAGAAAAGGATTTTGTGCTAGACAGAGAAAATACATACATTACCTAGAGAGGTACAAATATAAGAATTACAGCAGCCTCTTGAGGTTGCCAAAAATGGTAGATTGGGAGGTGGGAGAAATGGGTGTGGGCATCAAAAGATAAAAGAGAAAAAAAAAAAAAGAAGGTAATCTGGGTGGCTCAACCAGTTAAGTGTCTGACTCTTGACTTCAGCTCAGGTCTTGATCTTAGGGTTGTGAGTCCAAGCCCCACAGTCAGGTGCAGCACGGAACCTACTTAAAAAAAAAAAAAAAAGAAAGAAATTCAAGACTAACATCCTTTTTTTTAAAAATTTCTTTTCAGTGTAACAGTATTCATTGTTTTTGCATCACACCCAGTGCTCCATGCAATCCATGCCCTCTCTAATACCCACCACCTGGTTACCCCAACCTCCTACCCCCCCGCCCCTTCAAAACCCTCAGGTTGTTTTTCAGAGTCCATAGTCTCTCATGGTTCACCTCCCCTTCCAATTTCCCTCAACTCCCTTCTCCTCTCCATCTCCCCATGTCCTCCATGTTATTTGTTATGCTCCACTAACATCCTTTTTAAAAAAGGAAGAAGAAAAGAATTACAGCAGAATTCCCATTAAAACCACGTAATGGGGGGGGGGGGGGGACAAGATGGCAGGGAAGTAGGAGGAGGTGCCTTTTCTACCTGTACCCTAAAGTGAGCTGATTACCTACCAAAGAACTCCGATCACCCATGAAATCAGCCTGAGATCAGAATTATACATGTCTGGATCTCTACAGGGGCAGAAGACACCAGTGGGCAGGTAAAGTGGAGTGGGAAAGGCGGACTGATATCGGAAGATAAACAAAAGGGGGAGGGAGCCACCAGAGGTGACGGGTTGGAAAGTAATATCCTAATACGAGCGAGAGTGCCCTGCGTCTGGGGACCAGCATTAACTTGGAGACTGGTTGAAAGCACTCCAAAAGAGTAAAAGATTGCAGTGGGGGAAATTGTGGGAATCAGGGCGGCTAGGGACAGGGGCTTAAGTCCCCAGTCCCAGGACAGCCTCCCCTGGCGCTGAGCCAGAGAGAGTGCGGCGGAGAAACCAGGTCTTGGTCCCTGAGCCTCGAGCGTGCCCGAGATTGCGTGGGTTCTGGCCCCTGTGAGGGGATGGGAGCCAGGCTGGACGGCAGAATGCGTGAGCCCTGCTACAGAGCCTGAGATGCGCGCGCCTCTCACCCTCCCCTGAGAAAGGTACAAAGGCCCAGCCAGTGCTCTTTGACACACGCCATTGTTTCAGAGCCTAAGACGCGAGCCCCAAACCCTCCCCTGAGAAAGTTACAAAGGCCCAGCCAGTGCTCTTTGACACACGCCATTGTTTCAGAGCCTAAGACATGAGCCCCAAACCCTCCCCTGAGAGAGGTGCGTGAAGGCCCAGGCTGGTGCTTTTGGACCTGCGCCCCATTCTCAGAGCCTGAGATGCGCACGCAACCAACAGTCTCCCCTGAAAGAGGTGCGTGCAAGTCGGGTGCTCTTAGACCCAGAAAGACCAGGCAATCCCATCCCGGACCAGCGGGAAAATCTCAGTGTGCGATCGCTGCTTGGAACCTCTCTAGTGGTCTGGAGCTGCCCAAACAGCTGCCGCTGCTTTGGTTTTGGATACAAGCAGAAGATCCTGCGTCCCCAGGGACCGAGACTCAGTACCTGCTCTGCCAGCGGCCAACGGGGGATTTATATGGGCTCTGCAACACCCACAGAAGAACAGACTGAGGCTTCTCTCTGAGAGGGAGGTCAGGGTGCAGTTTGCTTTCCTCTAAACCTATGAAAACCATCAAAAGCGGTCGAGGCGAGAGGGAAAAAAAAAAAAAAGGTGAACAAACATAAAAACCTCCAGAGATTGGAAGAGATTATGCTGAGTGAAATAAGTCAAGCAGAGAGAGTCAATTATCATATGGTTTCACTTATTTGTGGAGCATAACAAATAGCATGGAGGACATGGGGAGTTAGGAGAAAGGAGTTGGGGGAAATTGGAAGGGGAGGTGAACCATGAGAGACTATGGACTCTGAAAAACAATCTGAAGGATTTGAAGAGGTGGGGGGGGTGGGAGGTTGGGGGAACCAGGTGGTGGGTATTAGAGAGGGCACGGATTGCATGGAGCACTGGGTGTGGTACAAAAACAATGAATACTGTTATGTTGAAAATAAATTTTAAAAAATGATTAAAAAAATAAATAAATAAATAAATAAATAAACCTCCAGAGAACAAAAACCTGAAAAACCGCTTTCCTCAGAGCCCACCCCCTTGAGGGGGACTGGAGGACTTAACTCAGGGAACATCATTGACTGAGTTTTCAAAACCCACGTGGCAGGCCCCTCCCCCAGAAAACCAACCAGGAAAGGAAAAAAAAAAAAAAAAAGACTACAAGAGAACCACCACCACTACTTCATTGGACAACTTTTATTTTTAATTTGTTCCCACTATTCTGGCTCATTTTTTTTTACATAGATAATTTTTTAACCTATTTACCATCACAGCGAACTGTCCAGTACATCAAATTCCATAATAACCTTCTAACCTGAACTTTTTGATACATACACCTGTGTTTTTCTTTTGCATTTCTATTTTTTGAATTTTTTTTAAATTTTAGTTTAGTTTAGTTTATTCCTTTTTTATTTTTATTTTCTAATATTCATATCGAGTTAAACTTCAAAGTAATCCCCTTCCCCCAATCAATACTACCCCTATAGGTAAACCAATTTTTAATCCCCCTTTAGCCTAGGAAAGTTGAGTCCTTTAACAAAGATATCAAGATACATCCAGGAAGAATCAAAACAACCTTCCTTGCCCACACTGAGAATTTATAACCACTCTCCCATCTTTTTCTTCCACCAGTGTTTCTGTGTTTTTGTGTTTGTCCTGATAGTATATAAATCTTACACTTGGGGTTCTTTTCGACAAGGTTCTTCCTTTATTTGCATATATATATTTTTTTCTCTCTTGTTATATACTTTTTTTTTCCTTTTTTTATCTTTTAATTAATTTATTTATTATTATTATTTTTTAATTTTTTATTTTTTCAGCATAACAGTATTCATTATTTTTGCACCACACCCAGTGCTCCATGCAATCTGTGCCCTCTACAATACCCACCACCTGGTGCCCCCAACCTTCCACCCCCCACCCCTTCAAAATTCTCAGATCGTTTTTCAGAGTCCATACTTTCTCATGGTTCACCTCCCCTTCCAATTTCCCTCAAATCCCTTCTCCTCTCCATCTCCCCTTGTCCTCCATGCTATTTGTTATGCTCCACAAATAAGTGAAACCATATGATAATTGACTCTCTCTGCTTGACTTATTTCACTCAGCATAATCTCTTCCAGTCCCATCCATGTTGCTACAAAACTTGGGTATTCATCCTTTCTTTTTTCTTTTTCTTTTTCTTTTTTTTTTTTTTTACAGCTTTATAAATATATATTTTTATCCCCAGGGGTACAGGTCTGCGAATCGCCAGGTTTACACAAATCACAGCATACTACTACTACTACTACTACACTACTCACCATAATACATACCCTCCCCAATATCCATAACCCCACCCCCCTCTCCCAACCCCCTCCCCCCATCAACCTTCAGTTTGTTTTGTGAGATTAAGAGTCACTTATGGTTTGTCTCCCTCCCAATCCCATCTTGTTTCATTTACTCTTCTCCTACCCCCTCAACCCCCCATGTTGCATCTCCTCTCCCTCATATCAAAGAGATCATATGATAGTTGTCTTTCTCCGATTGACTTATTTCGCTAAGCATGATACCCTCTAGTTCCATCCACGTCGTCGCAAATGGCAAGATTTCATTTCTTTTGATGGCTGCATAGTATTCCATTGTGTATATATACCACATCTTCTTTATCCATTCGTCTGTAGATGGACATCTAGGTTCTTTCCATAGTTTGGCTATTGTAGACATTGCTGCTATAAACATTCGGGTGCACGTGCCCCTTTGGATCACTACGTTTGTATCTTTAGGGTAAATACCCAGCAGTGCAATTGCAGGGTCATAGGGTAGTTCTATTTTCAACATTTTGAGGAACCTCCATGCTGTTTTCCAGAGTGGTTGCACCAGCTTGCATTCCCACCAACAGTGTAGGAGGGTTCCCCTTTCTCCGCATCCTCGCCAGCATCTGTCATTTCCTGACTTGTTCATTTTAGCCATTCTGACTGGTGTGAGGTGATATCTCATGGTGGTTTTGATTTGTATTTCCCTGATGCCGAGTGATGTGGAGCACTTTCTCATGTGTCTGTTGGCCATCTGGATGTCTTCTTTGCAGAAATGTCTGTTCATGTTCTCTGCCCATTTCTTGATTGGATTATTTGTTCTTTGGGTGTTGAGTTTGCTAAGTTCTTTATAGATTTTGGATACTAGCCCTTTATCTGATATGTCATTTGCAAATATCTTCTCCCATTCTGTCAGTTGTCTTTTGGTTTTGTTAACTGTTTCCTTTGCTGTGCAAAGCTTTTGATCTTGATAAAATCCCAAAAGTTCATTTTTGCCCTTGCTTCCCTTGCCTTTGGTGATGTTCCTAGGAAGATGTTGCTGCGGCTGAGGTCGAAGAGGTTGCTGCCTGTGTTCTCCTCAAGGATTTTGATGGATTCCTTTCTCACATTGAGATCCTTCATCCATTTGGAGTCTATTTTCGTGTGTGGTGTAAGGAAATGATCCAATTTCATTTTTCTGCATGTGGCTGTCCAATTTTCCCAACACCATTTATTGAAGAGGCTGTCTTTTTTCCATTGGACATTCTTTCCTGCTTTGTCGAAGATGAGTTGACCATAGAGTTGAGGGTCCATTTCTGGGCTCTCTATTCTGTTCCATTGATCTATGTGTCTGTTTTTGTGCCAGTACCATGCTGTCTTGATGATGACAGCTTTGTAATAGAACTTGAAGTCCGGAATTGTGATGCCACCAACTTTGGCTTTCTTTTTCAATATTGCTTTGGCTATTCGAGGTCTTTTCTGGTTCCATATAAATTTTAGGATTATTTGTTCCATTTCTTTGAAAAAAATGGATGGTACTTTGATAGGAATTGCATTAAATGTGTAGATTGCTTTAGGTAGCATAGACATTTTCACAATATTTATTCTTCCAATCCATGAGCATGGAACATTTTTCCATTTCTTTGTGTCTTCCTCAATTTCTTTCATGAGTACTTTATAGTTTTCTGAGTATAGATTCTTAGTCTCTTTGGTTAGGTTTATTCCTAGGTATCTTATAGTTTTGGGTGCAATTGTAAATGGGATGGACTCCTTAATTTCTCTTTCTTCTGTCTTGTTGTTGGTGTAGAGAAATGCAACTGATTTCTGTGCATTGATTTTATATCCTGACACTTTACTGAATTCCTGTACAAGTTCTAGCAGTTTTGGAGTGGAGTCTTTTGGGTTTTCCACATAGAGTATCATATCATCTGCAAAGAGTGATAGTTTGACTTCTTCTTTGCCGATTTGGATGCCTTTAATTTCCTTTTGTTGTCTGATTGCTGAGGCTAGGACTTCTAGTACTATGTTGAATAGCAGTGGTGATAACGGACATCCCTGCCGTGTTCCTGACCTTAGCGGAAAAGCTTTCAGTTTTTCTCCATTGAGAATGATATTTGCGGTGGGTTTTTCATAGATGGCTTTGATAATATTGAGGTATGTGCTGTCTATCCCTACACTTTGAAGAGTTTTGATCAGGAAGGGATGCTGTACTTTGTCAAATGCTTTTTCAGCATCTATGGAGAGTATCATATGGTTCTTGTTCTTTCTTTCTTTTTTTTTTTTTTTAAAGATTTTATTTATTTATTTGACAGAGAGAAATCACAAGTAGGCAGAGAGGCAGGCAGAGAGAGAGGAGGAAGCAGGCTCCCTGCTGAGCAGAAAGCCCGATGCGGGGCTCGAACCCAGGACCTGGGATCATGACCTGAGCCGAAGGCAGCGGCTTAACCCACTGAGCCACCCAGGCGCCCCGGTTCTTGTTCTTTCTTTTATTAATGTGTTGTATCACATTGATTGATTTGCGGATGTTGAACCAACCTTGCAGCCCTGGAATAAATCCCACTTGGTCGTGGTGAATAATCCTTTTAATGTACTGTTGAAATCTATTGGCTAGTATTTTGGCGAGAATTTTTGCATCTGTGTTCATCAAGGATATTGGTCTGTAGTTCTCTTTTTTGTTGGGATCCTTGTCTGGTTTTGGGATCAAGGTGATGCTGGCCTCATAAAATGAGTTTGGAAGTTTTCCTTCTATTTCTATTTTTTGGAACAGTTTCAGGAGAATAGGAATTAGTTCTTCTTTAAATGTTTGGTAGAATTCCCCCGGGAAGCCATCTGGCCCTGGGCTTTTGTTTGTTTGGAGATTTTTGATGACTGTTTCAATCTCCTTACTGGTTATGGGTCTGTTCAGGCTTTCTATTTCTTCCTGGTTCAGTTGTGGTAGTTTATATGTCTCTAGGAATGCATCCATTTCTTCCAAATTGTCAAATTTGTTGGCGTAGAGTTGCTCATAGTATGTTCTTATAATTGTCTGTATTTCTTTGGCGTTCGTTGTGATCTCTCCGCTTTCATTCATGATTTTATTTATTTGGGTCCTTTCTCTTTTCTTTTTGAGAAGTCTGGCCAGGGGTTTATCAATCTTATTAATTCTTTCAAAGAACCAGCTCCTAGTTTCGTTGATTTGTTCTATTGTTTTTTTGGTTTCTATTTCATTGATTTCTGCTCTGATCTTTACTATTTCTCTTCTCCTGCTGGGTTTAGGCTTTCTTTCTTGTTCTTTCTCCAGCTCCTTTAGGTGTAGGGTTAGGTTGTGTACCTGAGCCCTTTCTTGTTTCTTGAGAAAGGCTTGTACCGCTATATATTTTCCTCTCAGGACTGCCTTTGTTGTGCCCCACAGATTCTGAACCGTTGTGTTTTCATTATCATTTGTTTCCATAAATTTTTTCAATTCTTCTTTAATTTCCTGGTTGACCCATTCATTCTTTAGAAGGATGCTGTTTAGTCTCCATGTATTTGGGTTCTTTCCAAATTTCCTCTTGTTATTGAGTTCTAGCTTTAGAGCATTGTGGTCTGAAAATATGCAGGGAATGATCCCAATCTTTTGATACCGGTTGAGACTTGAATTAGGACCAAGAATGTGATCTATTCTGGAGAATGTTCCATGTGCACTAGAGAAGAATGTGTATTCTGTTGCTTTGGGATGAAATGTTCTGAATATATCTGTGATGTCCATCTGGTCCAGTGTGTCATTTAAGGCCTTGATTTCCTTGTTGATCTTTTGCTTGGATGATCTGTCCATTTCAGTGAGGGGAGTGTTAAAATCCCCTACTATTATTGTATTCTTGTCGATGTGTTTCTTTGATTTTGTTATTAATTGGTTTATATAGTTGGCTGCTCCCACGTTAGGGGCATAGATATTTAAAATTGTTAGATCTTCTTGTTGGACAGTTCCTTTGAGTATGATATAGTGTCCTTCCTCATCTCTTATTATAGTCTTTGGCTTAAAATCTAATTGATCTGATAGAAGGATTGCCACTCCTGCTTTCTTCTGATGTCCATTAGCATGGTAAATTCTTTTCCACCCCCTCACTTTAAACCTGGAGGTGTCTTCGGGTTTAAGATGAGTTTCTTGTAGGCAACATATAGATGGGTTTTGTTTTTTTATCCATTCTGATACCCTGTGTCTTTTGATTGGGGCATTTAGCCCATTAACATTCAGGGTAAGAGTTGAGAGATATGAATTTAGTGCCATTGTATTGCCTGTAAGGTGACTGTTATTGTATATTGTCTCTGTTTCTTTCTGATCTACTACTTTTAGGGTCTCTCTTTGCTTAGAGGACCCCTTTCAATATTTCCTGTAGAGCTGGTTTGGTATTTGCAAATTCTTTCAGTTTTTGTTTGTCCTGGAAGCTTTTAATCTCTCCTTCTATTTTCAATGATAGCCTAGCTGGACATAGTATTCTTGGCTGCATGTTTTTCTCACTTAGTACTCTGAATATATCATGCCAGCTCTTTCTGGCCTGCCAGGTCTCTGTGGATAAGTCTGCTGCCAATCTAATATTTTTACCATTGTACATTACAGACTTCTTTTCCCGGGCTGCTTTCAGGATCTTTTCTTTGTCACTAAGACTTGTCAATTTTACTATTAGGTGACGGGGTGTGGACCTATTCTTATTGATTTTGAGGGGGGTTCTCTGAACCTCCTGAATTTTGATGCTTGTTCACTTTGCCATATTGGGGAAATTCTCTCCATTATTCTCTCCAATATACCTTCTGCTCCCCTCTCTGTTTCCTCTTCTTCTGGAATCCCAATTATTCTAATGTTGTTTCGTCTTATGGTGTCACTTATCTCTCGAATTCTCCCCTCGTGGTCCAGTAGCTGTTTGTCCCTCTTTTGCTCAGCTTCTTTATTCTCTGTCATTTGGTCTTCTATATTGCTAATTCTTTCTTCTGCCTCATTTATCCTAGCAGTGAGAGCCTCCATTTTTGATTGCACCTCATTAATAGCTTTTTTGATTTCCACTTGGTTAGATTTTAGTTCTTTTATTTCTCCAGAAAGGGCTTTTATATCTCCCGAGAGGGTTGCTTTAATATCTTCCATGCCTTTTTCAAGCCCGGCTAGAACCTTGAGAATCATCATTCTGAACTCTATATCTGACATATTACCAATGTCTGTATTGATTAGGTCCCTAGCCTTTGGTACTGCCTCTCGTTCTTTTTTTTTGTTGTGAATTTTTCCGCCTTGTCATTTTGTCCAGATAAGAGTTTATGAAGGAGCAAGTAAAATACTAAAAGGGTGGCAACAACCTCAGGAAAATATGCTTTAGCCAAATCAGAAGAGATCCCGAATTGTGAGGGGGGAGAAAGGGGATAAAAAGGGGTTCAAAAAGAAAAAAAAAAAAACTATTTAAAAAAAGAAGGCCGATAAAGAAAAAATATAAAAAGAGGAAAAAATATATATATATTAGATAAACTATTTAAAAAACGTTAAAAAAGGAAACGGTAAAAGTTAAAAAAATTTAGCAGAAGAAGAGAAAAAGAAAAAAAAATTGAAAAAGAAAAAAAAAATTAATTAACTGCAAGGTTAAAAAATCATGGGGAGAAAGCCATGAGTTCCGTGCTTTGCTTTCTTCTCCTCTGGAATTCTGCCCCTCTCCTTGGTAGGTGAACTTGGTCCTGGCTGGGTTTCCCATTGATCTTCTGGGGGAGGGGCCTGTTGTAGTGATTCTCAAGCGTCTTTGCCCCAGGCGGAGTTGCACCGCCCTTACCCGGGGCCGCGCTGAGTAATCCGCTCGGGTTCGCTTTCGGGAGCTTTTGTTCCCTGAGTGCTTTCCGTAGAGTCCGGAGGACGGGAGTGAAGATGGCGGCCTCCCGGTCTCTGGCCCGGAGGTGCCGAGAGCCCGGGGCCCCACTCCTCAGTGCGCCCTCAGAGAACAGCGCCCAATGACTCCCGCCACCCTGGCCTCCGGCCGTGCTCCGAGCTGACTGAGCCTGCGACCGGTTCAAGGTAACCCCAAGCTGAGAGTCACTCCTCGGCTCTGTCTCTGCAGCCGGCTTCCCCGTTCTAATACCGGTAGGCTCTGCGACACTCAGACATCCCCGATCCTTCTGCGACCCTGCGGGACCTGAGGCCGCGCTGACCCCGCCTGGGCTTCACCCCAGTTAAGTCTCTGGAGCGATGTCCCTCAGCGGAACAGACTTTTAAAAGTCCTGATTTTACTCCGTTGCTCTGCCGCTCGCCGGGAGCCGGCCCCTCCCCCCGCGGTCTATCTTCCCGTCGCTTTGGATTCACTTCTCCGCCAGTCCTACCTTGCAGAAAGTGGTTGATTTTCTGTTTCTAGAATTGCTGTTCTTCTTCTCTTCGATCTCCCGTTGGATTTGTAGGTGTTTGCAATCTTTAGATAAGCTATTTAGCTGATCTCCCACTACCCGAAGTAGTCTCAGCCTGCTACTTCTCCGCCATCTTGACTCCTCCCTTGTTATATACTTTTATCAGTCTTTTTGTTTGTCTGTTTTTGTTTGTATACCTCATAAATCTTACCTTGGGGCCCATTTGGGCTGAACCTTCTCTTTCATCTTCCCTTTCTTTCCTCTCTCTCTCTCTCTCTCTTTTTTCTTCTTTTTCTTTTCTTTTTTCTCTCATTTGGGTGGGGAATCCTGATTGCTCAGAAGTGTTCCAGGGTGCACTCAGACTGCACCACGGTCGATACAACCAGCTACATCTGTTCAGTCATCTCTCACCAAAATGACTAGGAGGAGGAATGCCCAACAGAAGAAAAATACAGAGGATGGGCCTTCTGCAACAGAGCTAACGGCTATCAACATAGACAATATGTTGGAAAGAGAATTCAGGCTAACAATTATCCAGGCAATAGCTAGGTTGGAGAAAGCCATGGATGACTAAACGGAATTGATTAGGGCCAAGCTGAAAGCGATCAGACAGGATGTTCACAATGTTAGGGCAGAGCTAAAAGCTACCAGGGCTGAGGTTCACAATGCTCTCAATGAGTTCCAATCTAAAATAAATTCTCTCAAAGCTAGGGTAACTGAGACAGAAGATAGAATCAGTGATCTGGAGGACAAACAGATAGAGAGAAAGGATCAAGAGGAAGCCTGGAACAAACAGCTTAGAAAGCATGAAAACAGAATCAGGGAAATAAATGACGCCATGAAACGTTCAAACGTCAGAATTATTGGAATCCCTGAAGGGGAGGAGAAAGAAAGAAGTCTAGAAGATATAGTGGAACAAGTTCTTCATGAAAATTTTCCCAATCTCGTGAATGGAACCAGCGTTCATGTACTAGAGGCTGAACGGTCTCCACCCAAGATTATAGATTCCAGAAAAACATCAAGGCACCTGATAGTCAAATTGAGGAATCATAATTGTAGATATAATCTCTTGAAAGCCGCTAGGACAAAGAGGCTCCTTACTCACAGAGGAAAGCCCATCAGAATAACGTCAGACCTGTCCACAGAGACCTGGCAAGCCAGAAAGGGCTGGCAAGATATATTCAGGGCACTAAATGAGAAGAACATGCAGCCAAGAATACATTATCCAGCAAGACTGACATTCAAAAGGGATGGAGAGATAAAGAGTTTCCAAGACCGGCAAGGCTTAAAAGACTATGCAACCACCAAGCCAACACTACGGGAAATATTAAGGGGGGTTTCATAAAAGAGGAAAAATCCTAAGAATAGCATTGAACAGAAATATAGAGACAATCTACAGAAAGAAAGACTTCAAAGGTAACACGATGTCAATAAAAACGTATCTATCAATAATCACTCTCAATGTGAATGGCCTAAATGCGCCCATAAAACGGCACAGGGTTGCAGATTGGATAAAACGACAGGACCCATCCATATGTTGTCTACAAGAGACCCATTTGGAACCTAAAGATACACCCAGACTGAAAGTGAAGGGATGGAGAAGCATCTTTCATGCCAATGGGCCTCAAAAGAAGGCCGGGGTAGCGATTCTCATATCAGATAAATTAGATTTTAAACTAAAGACTGTAGTCAGAGATACAGAAGGACACTACATAATTCTTAAAGGGACTATCCACCAAGATGATCTAACAATTGTAAATATCTATGCCCCCAATATGGGAGCAGCCAAATACATATGAAAACTCTTAATCAAGATAAAGAGTCATATTGATATGAATACATTAATAGTAGGAGATCTTAACATGCCTCTCTCAGAAATAGATCATCGAAGCAGAAAATCAATAAAGAAACAAGAGCTTTGAATGACACATTGGACCAGATGGACCTCATAGATATATACAGAACATTCCACCTAAAACAACAGAATACTCATTCTTCTCAAGTGCACATGGAACCTTCTCCAGAATAGACCACATACTGGGTCACAAATCAGGACTCAACTGATACCAAAAGACTGAGATTATTCCCTGCATATTCTCAGATCACAATGCTTTGAAACTGGAGCTCAGTCACAAGGAAAAGTTCAGAAGGAACTCAAACACCTGGAAGCTAAAGACCACCTTGCTTAAGAATGCTTGGATCAACCAGGAGATCAAAGAAGAGGTGAAACAATTCATGGAAACCAATGAGAATGAAGACACTTCGGTCCAGAACCTATGGGATAGAACAAAGGTGGTCCTAAGGGGGAAATACATAGCCATCCAAGCCTCCCTCAAAAAAATTGAAAAATCCAGAACACACCAGCTGTCTCTACACCTTAAAGAACTGGAGAATCAACAACAAATCAAACCAAATCCACACATAAGAACGGAAATAATCCAGATTAGAGCTGAGATCAATGAGGTAGAAACCAGAGATACAGTAGAACGTATCAATGAAACTAGAAGCTGGTTTTTTGAAAGAATCAATAAGATCGATAAACCATTGGCCACACTAATCCAAAAGAAAAGAGAGAAAGCCCAAATTAATAAAATTATGAATGAAAAGGGAGAGATCACAACTAACACCAAGGAAGTAGAAACAATCATCAGAAGTTATTATCAACAGTTATATGCCAATAAGCTAAGCAACCTAGATGAAATGGATGCATTCCTGGAAAACTATAAACTCCCAAAATTGAACCAGGAGGAAATCGACAACCTAAATAGACTGATATCTAGTAATGAGATTGAAGCAGTGATCAAAAACCCCCCAAAAACAAGAGCCCAGGACCTGATGGATCCCCTGGGGAATTCTACCAAACTGTCAAAGAAGAAATAACACCTATTCTCCTGAAGCTGTTTCAAAAAATTGAAGCAGAAGGAAAACTTCCAGACTCTTTCTATGAAGCCAGCATTACCCTGATCCCCAAACCAGGCAAAGATCCTACCAAAAAGGAAAATTTCAGACCCATATCCTGGTGAATATGGATGCTAAGATTCTCAACAAGATCCTAGCAAACAGGATCCAACAGCACATTAAAAAGATTATCCACCATGACCAGGTGGGATTCATCCCTGGGCTACAAGGATGGTTCAACATTCGCAAATCAATCAATGTGATAGAACAAATTAATAAGAAAAGAGAGAAGAACCACATGGTCCTTTCAATTGATGCAGAAAAAGCATTTGACAAATCCAGCATCCGTTCCTGATTAAAATGCTTCAAAGTATAGGGATAGAGGGAACATTCCTGAACTTCATCAAATCTAACTATGAAAGACCCACAACAAATATCATCCTCAATGGGAAAAATATTGCCGCCTTCCTGTTGAGATCAGGAACACTACAAGGATGCCCACTCTCACCACTCTTGTTTAACATAGTATTAGAAGTCCTAGCAACAGCAATCAGACAACAAGAGAAATAAAAGTTATCCAAATTGGCAATGAAGAAGTCAAACTCTCTCTCTTCACAGATGACATGATTCTTTATATGGAAAACCCAGAAGACTCCACTCCCAAACTTCTGAACTCATAGAGCAATTCAGCAAATTGGCAGGATACAAAGTCAATGTACAGAAATCAGTGGCTTTCTTATACACTAACAATGAAAACACAGAAAGGGAAATTAGAGAATTGATTCCATTTACTATAGCACCAAGAACCATAAGATACCTGGGAATAAACCTAACCAAAGAGGTAAAGGAACTGTACTCGAGGAACTACAGAACACTCATGAAAGAAATTGAAGAAGACACAAAAAGATGGAAGACCATTCCATGCTCTTGGATCGGAAGAATAAACATTGTTAAAATGTCCTTCCTGCCTAGAGTAATCTATACTTTTAATGCCATTCCAATCAAAATTCCACTGGTATTCTTCAAAGAGCTGGAGGAAATAATCCTAAAATTTGTATGGAACCAGAAGAGACCCCAAATCGCTAAGGAAATGTTGAAAAACAAAAATAAAACTGGGGGCATCACGTTACCTGATTTCAAGCTTTACTACAAAGCTGTGATCACCAAGACAGCATGGTACTGGCATAAAAACAGACACATAGACCAGTGGAACAGAGTAGAGAGCCCAGATATGGACCCTCAACTCTATGGTCAGTTAATCTTCGACAAAACAGGAAAAAATATACAGTGGAAAAAAAACCAGTCTCTTCAATGAATGGTGCTGGGAAAACTGGGCAGCTATATGTAGAAGAATGAAACTCAACCATTCTCTTACACCATACACAAAGATAAACTCAAAATGGATAAAAGACCTCAACGTGAGACAGGAAACCATCAGAATCCTAGAGGAGAATATAAGCAGTAATCTCTTCGATATCAGCCACAGCAACTTCTTTCAAGATATATCTCCAAAGGCAAAGGAAACAAAAGCCAAAATAAACTTTTGGTACTTCATCAAAATCAAAAGCTTCTGCACAGCAAAGGAAACAGTCGAGTAAACAAAGAAGCAACCCACGGAATGGGAGAAGATATTTGCAAATGACAGTACAGACAAAAGATTGATATCCAGGATCTATAAAGAACTCCTCAAACTCAACACACACAAAACAGATAATCATATCAAAAAATGGGCAGAAGATATGAACAGACACTTCTCCAATGAAGACATACAAATGGCTATCAGACACATGAAAAAATGTTCATCATCACTAGCCATCAGGGAGTTTCAAATTAAAACCACATTGAGATATCACCTTACACCAGTTAGAATGGCCAAATTAGCAAGACAGGAAACAACATGTGTTGGAGGGGTTGTGGAGAAAGGGGAACCCTCTTACACTGTTGGTGGGAATGCAAGTTGGTGCAGCCACTTCGGAGAACAGTGTGGAGATTCCTCAAGAAATTAAAAATTGAACTTCCTTATGACCCTGCAATTGCACTACTGGGTATTTACCCCAAAGATACAGATGGAGTGAAAAGAAGGGCCATCTGTACCCCAATGTTTATAACAGCAATGGCTACGGTTGCCAAACTGTGGAAAGAACCAAGATGCCCTTCAACAGACGAATGGATAAGGAAGATGTGGTCCATATACACTATGGAGTATTAAGCCTCCATCAGAAAGGATGAATACCCAACTTTTGTAGCAACATGGATGGGACTGGAAGAGATTATGCTGAGTGAAATAAGTCAAGCAGAGAGAGTCCATTATCATATCATTTCACTTATTTGTGGAGCATAACAAATAGCATGGGGGACATGGGGAGTTAGGAGAAGGGAGTTGGGGGAAATTGGAAGGGGAGGTGAACAATGAGAGACTATAGACTCTGAAAAACAATCTGAAGGGTTTGAAGAGGTGGGGCGTTGGAGGTTGGAGGAGCCAGGTGGTGGGTATTGGAGAGGGCACGTATTGCATGGAGCACTGGGTGTGGTACAAAAACAATGAATACTGTTATGCTGAAAATAAATTTAAAAAAAAAGTTTAAGAAAAAAAAAACCACGTAACCAAGAAGACAGTAGAGTGAAATCTTTAAAGTGCTGCAAGAATGAAATAGTCTACAAATAACTGTCTACTCAACAAAGATAACCTTCAAAATTAAAGAATAAACAAAGATTTTCTAGGCAAACACAACTTTGAGAGACTACATTGCCAATATATATATCGAAAGTATGACGTACTTTATAAAAAGTTAAATGAGGTTTCTCAGGTATATGGAATATTATATAAGCTTAGATTTTGGACTAGTATAAAAAGTGAAGCGGAGTTAAAATTTTGTACTATAAAAATTCTGGACTACAACAAAGAATCAGAAAAAACTGCTGACCTAAAAAATTGGGGATGGCCATATAGAAAAGCATTGGAAATATTTTACCTGTGTCACCCTAACCCCTGGTCCAACGCAGCTCAGTTCCAGGAGGGATCTCCTCAGAGAAATTTCATCCCATGGGGAAAAGGAGAACAGGAGGATGCCAGCAAGCCTCCCTGCTGTGGATATTTGCAGTCTTTGCTCCTGAGGATTCCCACAATCTTCACCAGGGCTTATCCTAGCTGATGGAACTGCAGGAAGTCCCCACCACTGCATCTTCTCCCTGGGGCTGGAGATGTTGCTCTGGTGAGACCTGCCATCAGGGACCCCAATCACTGCTGTGCCCCACTTTCTGGGATCAAGATGCTATAATACCTTGCCATATATGGGACCAGAGCTGCTGATTCTCTGTGCCCTGCTTCTGGTCCCAGGTCATATCTTTGTCCTGCCATTACAAAGGCAGCCACTACTTCTCTGAGCTCTACCCCTTGTCTCCCAAATCACTCTTTGACCACTATTACTTGGGCTATGTTGCTGCTGCTCTGAGTTCTGCCCCCAGATCACAGGTTATGGGTTTGACTTTGTCACTACAGGGATACAGCCACCACTGCTCTGCAATCTTCCCCCTTGGGTCCTGACATGCAGCTTTAATGCACTACCACTGGAAACATGCTTCTGTTGTTCTGCAGTTGCCTCCTGGGGCCCAAGTTGAGACTTTGACCCCTTCATCCATAGGCTGTGCTGCTACTACACCCTGCTGCTTTGGTCCAAGCCACTGCTGTACCCTGTAATTCTCAGTCTGATGCTACTACTGCATTTCTTCTTCCTTCCTGATCAATTATGACAAGCTGTAGAGACCCAGACCCTTTTTCCATGGAAGGTTTGCACATTCTCATACCTTAGACACCAGTACCAGTGCAACAGCAGGTACATTTGTGCCAGGACACTGGCACAAATGCACCTGATCCTAGCATCCCAAATCTGCTATCACTTTGAGTGTCAGCATGCCAGATCAAGCACCAAGAGTGATCCCTTTGATGCTATTCCCATGGGCAAAAGAGGGCAACAAGAAGACCCCAGAAGGTTTCCTCTGAAAATAGTAATAGCCATAGCCACCCCTGCCATCCACAGGAATTCTGCAGTCTTGGCCACAGAAGACTCCCACAGTCTGTGCCAATGTTGACCTCAGATGATGGAGCTGCACAGAGACTATTCTTCCCTGCCCTCCCAGGAACCAAAGACATTGCATCCCACCCAACCAGTGCCATTGCAATGATCTTCAGATGAAGACATTCCCAGCGAAGCCAGTCCAAAATGGATGGAAGAGGTGAGTGCATCCTCAAATATGCAGACATCAATGCAAAGCCATCAGAAACATGAAAAAGCAAGGAAAGATGACACCACCTAAAGGAACACAATAGTTTTCTAGTAACTGATCCTCCAAAAAATGGAAATCTGTAAATTATCAGAAAAAGAATTCAAAATAATTATTTTAAGGAAATTAGTTGAGATTCAAGAGAACACAAATAGAAAATTCAATGACCTCCTGAAAACAATACATGAAAAAAAATGGTAAGTTAATAAAGAGGTAGAATCATAGAAAAGAACCAAACAGCAATTCTAGAGTTGAAGAATGCAATGAATGACATGAAAAATGCAATAGAGAGCTTTAACAGTAGGCTCAGGCAGAAGAAAGAATCTGTAATCTGGAAGATAGAGCTCTTGATATCCAGTAAGAGGAAAAAAGAAATTAGAGTGAAATAAGTCAAGCAGAGAGAGTCAATTATCATATGGTTTCACTTATTTGTGGAGCATAACAAATAACATGGAGGACATGGGGAGATGGAGAGGAGAAGGGAGTTGAGGGAAATTGGAAGGGGAGGTGAACCATGAGAGACTATGGACTCTGAAAAACAACCTGAGGGTTTTGAAGGGGCGGGGGGTGGGAGGTTGGGGGAGCCAGGTGGTGGGTAATAAGGAGGGCACGGATTGCATGAAGCACTGGGTGTGGTGCAAAAACAATGAATACTGTTACGCTGAAAATAAATAAATAAATAAATAAAAGAGTGAAGAAGCCTGTATGAATTATGGGCAACTATCACAAAGGAAAATATTTGCATTATGGGAGTCCTAGAGGAAAAAAGAGAAAAAAGGGAACAAAATCTTATCTGAAGAAATAATGGCTGAAAACTCCAAATCTGGGGAAAGGTATGATCAACCAGGTACACAAAGCTCAAGGATCCCCCAAAGAATTGAACCCAAGGAGATCTTGGGTGAGATACATTATGATCAAGTTCTCTAAAGTCAAAGACAAAAAGGAAAATTTAAAGGCAGCAATAGAAAAAACACTCACCACATTCAAGGCAATCCCAATAAGACCAAGATTTCTCAGCTGTAACCTTCTACCCAGGAGAGAGTGGAATTATATATTCAAAATATGAACAATGAGAGACTATGGACTCTGAAAAACAATCTGAAGGGTTTGAAGAGGTGGGGGGGTGGGAGGTTGGGGGAACCAGGTGGTGGGTATTAGAGAGGGCATGGATTGCATGGAGCACTGGGTGTGGTACAAAAACAATGAATACTGTTATGCTGAAAATAAAAAAAAGATTATAAAAAAATATTCAAAGAAAACAACTCTCAACAGAAAACTCTTTACCCAGCAAAGTAAGTTTTTCTTCAGAAATGAAGGAGGGATAAAGACTTTCCTACAGGAAAAAAAAAAAAGCTGAGGGAATTTTGTCACTCCTAGACATGCCTTACAAAAGAATGATGAAGGGAAATAAAAATTCTGAGACAAACAAAAATGGAAGCACAGAATGCCATATCTTATGAAATGCAGCAAAAGCAGCTCTGTGAGGGAAATTTTTAAAGCACCTATATTGAGAAAAAAAGAAAGATCTCAAACAACTTAAACTTACCTGTCAAGGAAATAGAAAAGAAAGGACAAAATAAGATCAGAAACAAATGAAATAAAGACTAGGAAGACAATAGAGACAATAAACCAAACTGAGTGTTGGTTTTTTGAAAAGACAAAATTGACAAACTTTTGATAACCTTAAAAGAAAGAACTGGTTCATAAATGAAAAAGGAGACATTACAACTGATATCACAGAATATAAGAAACATGAGAGACTATGTGAATAATTATATGCTAACATATTAGATAATTTAGAAAAAAATGGATAAAATCCTAGAAACACATAAGTTACCAGACTGAATTATGAAATAGTAGAAAATCTGAAAAAGCAGTAATGAGAAAAGATTGAATCAGTAATCAAAAATCTCCCAACAAATAAAATTCTGGTACCAGCTAGCTTTACAGGTGAATTCTACAAAACATTTAAAGAATTAATGCAATTCTTCTCAAACTCTACCAAGAAACGGAAGAGGAAGGAACACTTCCAATTGCATTTTATGAGGACAGTATTACCTTGATACCAAAGCTAGACAAGGACACTTCATGGAAGAAAATTATAGGTCCATATCCCTGATAAACATAGATGTAAAAATCCTCAAAAAAACACTAGCAAACTGAATTAAGAGCACACTAAGAAAATCATATGCCATGGTCAAGTGGGATTCACCCCTGGTATAAAAAAATGGTTGAACATCTGCAAATCAATCAGTGTGATACACCATAACAACACAGTGAAGAATAAAAATCTTCACAATCGCTTCAGTAGATGTAGAAAAAGAATTTGACAAAATACAACATTCTTTCATTATATACTAAAAAAACTCTCAATGAATTTGGTATTGAGGGAATGTTTCCCAACATAACAGAGTCCATTTAACCAAGGAGGTGAAAAACCTGAAAATTGAAAACTATTAAGACTTTGAATAATAAATTAAAGAAGACATAAATAAATGGAAAGATATGCTGTGTTGTGTTCTTGGATCAGAAGAATTAATAATGTTAAAACGTCCAAACTATGCAAAGCAATCAGATGCAATGCAATCCTTATCAAAATTCCAATGGCATTTTTCAAAGAAAGAGAAAGAACTATCCTAAAATGTCTGTGGAACCACAAAGGACCCCAAATAGCCAAAGCAATCTTTTGTATTTTTTTTTCAGTGTTCCAAGGTTCATTGTTTATGCACCACACACAGTGCCCCATGTGATACGTGCCCTCCTTAATACCCACCACCAGGCTCACCTATCCCCCCCACCCCTTTCCCCTCCAAAACACTCTGTTTTTCAGAGTCCATAGTCTCTTATGCTTCATCTCTCCCTCTGATTTCCACCAATTCACTTTTCCTTTATTTCTCATAACGTCCTCCATGTTATTCCTTAAGCTCCACAAGTAAGTAAAACCATATGATAATTGACTTTCTCTGCTTGAATTATTTCATTCAACATACTCTCCTCTAGTCCCGTCCATGTTGATACAAAAGTTGGGTACTCATCCTTTCTGATGGAGGCAAAATATTCCATTGTATATATGGACCATATCTTCTTAATCCATTTGTCTGTTGAAGGGCATCTTGGCTCTTTCCACTGTTAGCCAAAGCAATCTTAAGAAAGAAGAACAAAACTGGAGGCTTCACACTTTCTGATTCCAAACTGTACTACAAAGCTATAGTAATCAAAGCAGTATGCAAAGCACATGTATATGGTGAACTAATATTTGGCAAAGGTAACAAGAATACACAACAGCAGAAAGGATTATTTCTTCAATAGTTGGTGCTGGGAAGATTAGATATCTACATGCAAAAGAATGAAAATGGACTCCTATCTTATACCACTAACAAAAATTAATTTGAAATGGATCAAAGATGTAAATGTAAGACATGAAACCATAAAACTCATTGAAGAAAATGTAGGATAAAAGATCCTTGATATCGGGATTGAAAATGAACATTTTTTAAAAAAGTTATTTAAATTTCAGTTAGCTAACATAGAGTGTAATACTAGTTTCAGGTGTACACTTTAGTGATTCAGCACTTATATAGAACACCTGATGTTCATAACAAGTGCACTTCTGAATCACCATCACCTATTTAATCCATCTGCCCACACACCTCCCCTCTGGTAACTATCAGTTTTTTCTCTATAGTTAAGAGTCTGTTCCTTAGTTTGCCTCTCTCTTTTTCCCTCTCTTTTTGCCCTATGCTCCTTTGTTTTACTTCTTAAATTCCCCATATGAGTGAAATTATATAATATTTGTCTTTGACTTACTTCACTTAGCATAATACTCTACCTCCTTCCACATCATTGCAAATGTCAAGATTTCATTATTTTTAAAGGCTGAGTAATATTCCATTATATATAGATTTATTTATTAATATAAGTAATATAATATACTATAATACACACACACACACACACCATCTCTTTCTTATCCATTCATTGGTCAGTGGACACTTGGGCCATTTCCATAGTTTGGCTATTACAGATAATACTGTTATAAACAACAGGGCATATATGTCCCCTTAGTATTTTTGTATCCTTTGGGTAAATACCCAATAGCACAATTGCTGAATCATATGGTAGTTCTATTTTTCATTTTTGAGGAACCTCCATACTATTTTCCAGAATGGTTGCACCAGTTCACATTCCCACCACCATTTTAAGAAGGTTCCCCTTACTCCACATCCTGGCCAAAACCTGTTGTTTCTTGTGCTGTTGATTTTAGCCATTCTGACACGTGTGAGGTGATGTCTCATTGTAGTTTCAATTTGTATTTCCCTGATGGAGGAAAAAAAAAAAATGAATTCTTAAATAAGACACCAAAACCACAGGCAGCAAAAGCTAAAATATTTGTACAAGTGGGATTACACCAGACTAAAGATCTTCTGCATCACAAAAGAAACAATGTATAAAATGAAAAGGCAAATAAAGAATGGGAAAAATATTTTCAAATCACGTATTTGTTAAGGGGTTACTATCCAAAATATATAAGGAACTTATACAACTTATGGCAAAAGAGGAAATAACCCAATTAAAAATGGGCTTAAAATATAGTTCATTTGTCTTAGAAACTCTTTATCTCTCCTTCTATTCTGAATGAGGATCTTGCTGAATAAAGTACTCTTGGTTGCATATTTTTCCCATTTAGCACCTTGAATATATCATGCCAGTCCGTTCTGACATGCCAGGTCTCTGTAGACAGGACTGCTGCTAGCTTTATGTGTCTACCCTTGTAGGTTACCTCTTGTTCTGAACTGCTTTCAGAATTTTCTCTTTACCTTTGTAACTTGCAAAAGTTTCACTATAATATGTCAATGTGTTGACCTACTTTTGTTGCTTTTGAGGGGAATTCTTTGTGCCTCTGGGACTAGAAAGCCTGTTTACTTCCCCAGATTGGGAAGTTCTCAGCTATATTTTGTTCAAATAAACCTTCTGCTTCTTGTTCCCACTCTTCTTCTGGGCCCCTGGTTATCTTGATACTGTTTCACTTTATGGAATTGCTGAGTTCCCTAAATCTACATTCGTGATCTAATAGTTTTCTTTCACTCTTCCTTTCAGCTTCCTACTTTTCCATATTATCTTCTATATCACTGATTCACTCTTATCATTCAATCATCCTCATTTTTGTGACCTCCACTTGGGCTGTACTTCAGTACCAGCATGTTTAATTACAGCCTGACTAGATTTTAGTTCTTTATCTCTACAGCAAAGCTTCTGTAATGTCTTCTATGTTTTTTTCAAGATTTTAAGCCAAAGACTGTAATAAAAGATGAAGAAGGACACTATACCACAATAAAGAGGTCTATCCAAAAAGAAGATCTAACAATTATAAATATTTATGCCTCTAATTTGGGAACAGTCAAATATATAAATCATAATAACAAACTTAAAGACTCATTGATAATAATACAATAATAGTAGGGGACTTTAACACTTCACTTAACAGCAATAGACAGATCATCTAAGTGGAAGGTCAACAAGGAAACAAGGGCTTTTAATGACACACTGGACCAGATGGACTTTACAGACATATTAAGAGCAATTCATTCTAAAGCAGCAGAATACCCATTATTTTCAAGTGCACATGGAACATTCTCCAGAATAGATCACATATTGTGTCACAAATCAGGTCTCAACTGGTGCAAAAAGATTGAGATCAAATCATGCATATTTTTAAACTACAGTGCTATGAAACTTGAAGTCAACCACAAGAAAAATTTTGGAAAGAACTCATATACGGCTAAAGAACATCCTACTAAAGAATGAATGGGTCAACCAGGAAATTAAGGAAAGATTTTTAAAAAACACATGGAAGCAAATGAAAATGAAACATGACTGTTCAAAACCTTTGGGATGCAACAAAGGCAGTCTTAAAAAGGGTGTTTATAGCAATACAGTTCTTCCCCAAGAATGAAGAAAAGTCTCAAATACACAAGGTAACCTTACAACTAACGGAGGTGGAAAAAGAACAGCAAATAAAGTATAAATCCAGTCAGAGAAGGGAAATAATAAAGATTAGAGCAGAAAGCAATAAATAATATAGGGGTTCCTGGGTGGCTCAGTCATTAAGCGTCTGCCTTTGGCTCAAGTCATGATCCCAGGGTCCTGGGATTGAGCCCTGCATTGGGCTCCCTGCTTGGTAGGAGGCCTGCTTCTCCCTCTCCCACTCCTCCTTCTTGTGTTCCTTCTCTCGCTGTGTCTCTGTCTGTCAAATAAATAAATAAATAAATAAATAATTAAGAAAATAATGATATAGAATTTTTTAAAAAGACAGTAGAGCAGATCAGTGAAACTAGGAGCTTGTTCTTTGAAAGAATTAACAAGATTGATAAACCACTTGCCAGACCTATCAAAAAGAAAAGAGAAAGGACCCAAATAAATAAAATCATGAATAAAAGAAGAGGGTTCCCAATCCACATGGCAGAAATACAATTATAAGAGGATATTGTGAGCAATTATATGCCAACAAATTAGGCAGTCTGGAAGAAATGGATGCATTCCTAGAGATGTATAAACTACCAAAACTGAAACAGGAATAAATAGAAAATCTGAACAGACCCATAAGCTGGAAAGAAATTGAATCAATAATCAAAAATCTCCCAAAAAACAAAAGTCTAGGGCCAGATGGCCTCCCAGGGAATTCCACCAAACATTTATAGAAGAATTATTACCTATTCTTCTGAAACTGTTTCAAAAAACAGAAATGGAAGAAAAACTTCCAAACTCATTCTGTGAGGTCAGCACAACTTGATTCCTAAACCAGACAAAGACCCCACTATAAGAGAAGAATTACAGACCAATATCCCTGATGAACATGGATACAAAAATTCTCACCAAGATATGAATTAGTAGGATCCAAGAATATATTAAAAGTTATTCACCATGATCAAATGGGATTTATTCCTGGGCCTCAAGGGTGGTTCAACATTCACAAATCAATCAGTATGATATACCACATTAAAAAAGAAAAGACAAGAACTATATGATCCTCTTAATAGATGCAGGAAAAGCATTTGACAAAATATAACATTGTTTCTTCATAAAAACTCTCTGCTGTGTAGGGATAGAGGGAACATATCTATCTCACTATCATAAAAGCCATGTACAAAAAAACCCACAGAAAATATCATCCTCAATGGGGAAAAACTTTCAGTTTTTCTCCTAAGGTCAGGAGCACAACAGGGATGCCCACTCTCCCAACTGTTCTACCTTCAGCAATCAAACAATAACAAGAAATAAAAGGCATCCAAATCAACAAAGAGGAAGTCAAACTTTCATTCTTTGCTGTTGACCTGATACTCTGTGGAAAATCCAAAAGAATCCACCCCAAACTTGCTAGAACTGATGTAGGAATTCAGCAAAGTTGCAAGATATAAAATCAATGCACAGAAGTCAGTTGCATTTCTATATGCAAATGAGTCAGAAGAAAGAGAAATCAGGAATTGATCCCATTTGCAATTGCACTAAAAGCCATAAGATATCTACGGTAAACCTAACCAAAGACATAAAGCGTATGTATTCAAACTATAGAACAGTTATGAAAGAAATTAAGGAAGACAGAAGGAAATAGAAAAAGTCCCATGCTCATGGATTGGAAGAACAAATATTGTTAAAATGTCTGTGTTACCCAAAGCAATCTATACATTCAATGCAATCCCTGTCAAAATACCATCAACATTTTTCAAAGAAATGGAACAGATATTTCATGAATTTGTATGGAACCACTAAAGACGCTGAATAGCCAAAGGAGTGTTGAAGAAGAAAGCCAAAGCTGGTAGCATCACAATCCTGTACTTTAAGCTGTATTCCAAAGCTGTAACCATCAAGACAGTATGGTACTGGCACAAAAACAGACACATACCTCAACGGAACAGAATAGAGAACCCAGAAATGGACCCTCAACCCTATGGTCAACTAATCTTCGACAAAGCAGGAAAGAATATCCAATGGAAAAAGGACAGTCTCTTCAACAAATGGTGTTGGGAAAATTGGACAGCCACATGCAGAAGAATGAAATGGGACCACCATACACAAAAATAAACTCAAAATGGATAAAAGATCTAAAGTGAGACAGAATTCATAAAAATCCTAGAGGAGAACAAAGACAGCACACTCTTGATCATGGCTGTAGCAGTTTCTTGCTAGACACATCTCCAAAGCCCAGGGAAGCAAAAGCAAAAATGAACCATTGGGGTTTCATCAGGATGAAAAGCTTTTGGGTAAAAAGCAAAGGAAACAATTAACAAAACTAAAAGGCAGCCTTTGGAATGGGAGAAGATATTCTCAAATGACATATCAGTTAGAGGGCTAGTATCCAAAATATATAAAGAATGTATTAAAGTCAGCACCCCCCAAAATAAAAAATGCAGTCAAGAAATGTGCAGAAGACATGAATAGACATTTTTTCCAAAGAAGACGTACAAATGACCGACAGACACATGAAAAAATGTTCTACATCACTTGACATCAGGGAAATACAAATCAAAACCACAATGAGATACCACCTCATGCTGTTCAGATTGGCTAAAATGAACAACTCAGGAAAAAAACAGATGTTAGCAAGGATGCTGAGAAAGAGGAACCCTCTTACACTGTTGGTGGGAATGTTGGAGGGTATTAAGCTAAGTGAAATAAGTCAGTTAGAGAAAGACAAATACCATATGATTTCACTCATATATGGAATTTAAGAAACAAAACAGATGAACATGTAGGAAGGGAAGAAACAATAAAGAGAGAAGCAAATGATAAGAGACTCTTAACAATAGTAAACACAGAGGGTTGCTAGACAGGAGGTGGGGGATGGATCAGTTGGGTGATGGGCATTAAGGAGGGCACTTGATGTAATGAGCAGTGGGTGTTATATGCAACTGAAGAAATCACTAAATTCTACCCCCAGAACTAATAATACACTGTATGTTAATTAAATTGGATTTAACTAAAAATTAAAATAGACGTTAAGAATAGCACTATCCTACCATCGAGCAATTATACTATTAGGTATTTAACCAAAGGACACAAAAATACAGATTTTGAAGAGGTTCGTGCATCCTGATGTTTATAGCAGCATTATCAACAATAGCCAAACTATGGAGTCTACACATCCATTGATTGATGAATGGATAAAGAAGATGTCACACACACACACACACACACACACACAACTAGAATGGAATGCAATGCAATTCAATATTATTCAGCCATCAAAAAGAATGGAATCTTGCAATGATGTAGATGGAACTAGAGTGTATTATGCTAAGTGAAATATATCAGCCAAAGAAAAACAAATACCATATGATCTCACTTGTATGTGGAATTTAAGAAAGAAAACAGATGATCGTATGGGAAGGGCGAAAAGAAAAAAGAGAGGGAAGGAAGCCATAAGTAACTTTTAATGCTAGAGAACAAACTGAGTGTTGATGGAGGGAAGTGGGTGGGGGATGGGCTAGATGGATGTTGTGTATTAATACAAGTATATTAATACAAGTCCTCTTTTTTTTTAAAGATTTTATTTATTTATTTGACAGAGTGATCACAAGTAGGCAGAGAGGCAGGCAGAGAGAGAGGGGGAAGCAGGCTCCCCACTGAGCAGAGAGCCCGACGTGGGGCTCAATCCCAGGACCCTGGGATCATGACCTGAGCTGAAGGCAGAGGCTTTAACCCACTGAGCCACCCAGGCACCCCAATACAAGTCCTCTTTAAAGAGGACACTTGTGATGGGCACTGGGTGTTGTATGTACAAGTGATTAATCACTGCATTCTACTCCAGAAACCACTATTGCACTATGTATTAACTAACAAAATTTAAATTAAAAGAAATTTAAAGGTCCACAATGGACAAGATAATCTTAAAGAATAACTCTAACTTAATTTGTCAGATTTCAAGACTTGTAAAGCAACAGTAATTAAGAAAGTGTGGTATCAGCATAATAAACAAATTGATAATTAGAACAGAATTGAACCATATGTATATGCTTTTGATTTATAACAAATATGCTAATATAAATTAAGTCGAAATGAATGAACTGATTTGTTTGAATGTCCCATATGGTATGACATACTTCACACCATTAGAAATTCAATTTTATCCTATTTGTGATTAGTAAAACAATAACACTTTTAAAAGAAAATCTAGGAGAGTATATTCATGATCCTGGGATGAGCAAAGAGTTTTTGAACAGGAAACAAGAAACACTACTTATAAAAAGGTAAAATGACTAATTGTAGTTCATCAAAATTAAAAATTTCTGCTCATCAAAAGACACATTTAGGAAAGGTAAATGAATTAATTGACTTGGGGAATATATATATATATATGTATATATGTGTATACATATACATATGTATATATGATTTTTATTTTTTTACTTGACAGAGAGAGAGATAGATCACAAGTAGGCAGAGCAGAAGGCAGAGAGAGAGGGGGAACCAGACTCCCTGCTGAGCAGAGAGCCCAATGTGGGACTTGACCACAGGACCCTGAGATTATGACCTGAGCCAAAGGCAAAGGCTTAACCCACTGAGCCATCCAGGCGCCCCAGAATATATATTCTTAATAGAAACAAATGGAAAAATTTTATATCTTTCACCAGGCAAGATATGCAAATACCCAGTAAACATATGAAAAGGTCCCCAATATGCTTGGTAAAATGCAATCAAACCACAATGAATTTCCACTTCACCTGAATCTGATTTGCTAAAATTAAAAAAAAAATAAAGACTAACAATACAAAATATTGATAAGAATGTGAAGCAGCTGAATCCCTTAAAACCTTGGTACCGAGTATTCAGTGTTACACTTTGGAGAATAGTTTGCCAGTTTCTACTAAGACTCCCAGCAATTCCTCTTCAAGTAATATTCAAAGAAAATTACCGTGTATGTCTACATAAAGGATTTTTAGAAGAATGATCATAGTAGCTTTACGCACATTAGCCAAAAAGTGGAAATAATTAAAATACTAATCAACAGAATAATGGATAAATTGTGAAATGTTCATAAAATTGAATGTCACAAGATCAGATTTCAAGTAAATGGCAACATCTTTTTGTACTTTATCTGTCATTGCTATGTGTTTGTAGTAGAAGGATGTGTCAAATAGGAAACATTTGCTTGGTTTTCATTGGAAATCTTCATTGCAATTGGAGTTGAACTCTGGCAGCACTAGTTGTGAAGATCAATTATTATGACAAAAGCACAAAAATTATTTTGACTTACTTTTCCTGTCAGTGTACTAACTTAAATTTATAGGCTTTAGATTTATGTCTTCTCAAAATGATTTTGTGCTGCAACTGTAGATAAAAAAATTTCCTGTTCTCCCCCAGAGATGAGGAAGTCTCCTCTGAGAGGCTGAATGAATTAAATGCATGGTTCTGATCTTATTTGTTCTCACATTCCCCTTTACATTATGTAGCACAAAATTAGCATTGATTTGGAGTCTTGTTGAGTCCACATAGTCAAATAGATACCTCATATAGTCGGTACACAACAATAAGTTGATATGATTGAGAATTGGAATATATAAACTATCAAACCAGATTTCAAATGTATGTCTCTTTGGTATTGATGCAGCAATTACAATATAATGTTCTAGACTACAAAGGTGCTAGCATACATACCCAAGACACAGGTGCAATAATTTTTTTCCTCAGTATAGCACTAATTGTAATTGATTTGACTTGGAATCAGCTTGAATTATCATCAATGGGAGAATGGCTAAATAAATTACAGCAGATCTGCATGATGAATATGACATTGGCATAATGAAGAAAAAGATCTGTATTGCATGTATATTGCAAAGTATATAATTAAATGATGAAAACAATCTGGAGCATACATATGAATCTCATATATGTATAGAAAAATGTCTCTGAGCATATCTGCTAAATCATTATATCTAGATAAAGTGGTATAGTGTCCAGTGATATGGCAGAAGATTGTTTCATGGTTTTTTACATAATGAAAGACTAATGAAAAGCAAGTTTGTCTTGTTTTTACTCATTTGACTCTCCTGATATTCAGCTCACTTGTATTTACAAACCTGTTTCATATACACATGGGAAGATGATCAGGAGATAAACTCAGTCACTTCTCAGTTTCCATAGTAAATCCCAGGAGGGTTCATCCACTTTGTATTTGGCCTGTGGGAAAATCCTGGCTTCCTACACAGGGACCAAATTTCCTTTCCCTCCCTGTTCCTATGAAACTCTCATCAGAATGGTAGGATTTGGGAAGGGAGGGAAAACGGAATGGGAGTAAGACAGAGAGGGAGACAAACCATGAGAGACTCCTGACTCTGGGAAACAAACTGAGGATAGTGGATAGGGAGCTGGGTAGGGAGATGGGGTAACTGGGTGGGTGATGGGCATTAAGGAGGGCACATGATGTGATGAGCACTGGGTGTTATATGCAACTAATGAATCATTGAACATTATATAAAAACCTAATGATATACTATATGTTGGCTAACTGAATTCAAAAGAAAGATAGGTTCGTCTCCCTGAGAAACAAACTGAGGGTTTTAGAAAGGAGCAGAGTGGGGGGATGGGTAAGCCTGGTGGTGGGTATTAAGGAGGGCACGTATTGCATGGCACACTGGGTGTTATATGTAAACAATGAATCTTGGAACACTACATCAAAAACAAATGATGTATGGTGACTAATATAACACAATAAAAAAAAAGAATGGTAGTATTTGTCATTCAGCAGTTCAAAGTGATTTCTTCAACCCAGAATTTCCAGCAATGTTGCATAATAAAGTCCACTGTTACCCTCCCCAAAATTCTTCTTTTTAGTTAATGAGTCCAGAGTCAAACTTCTAGTGTGACCCTAGGGACTGCCTAACATTAGCCAGCTGCCTCTTAGTCTCCCCATTCAATTCTACAACTCATCAACTGACAAAACCCAGCTCCCTACCTCTGATTGGTTACATGGCAGGATCCATTATTAGGACAGTGCAAACAGCAAGGTATTTATCATAATAAGTTAAGTAGGCAAATGATTCTGTGATCAGGATTATGAAAGATGAAAGAAACTTCTGAAATGAGAGGATTCTCAAGCAGAAATTAGAAAAAGTTTCTGAAGATTTACCTATAGGGTCTTTTGGAGCCTGGGTAAACATACTTCTTTTTTCTCATCCAGTTTTTTAGACTGAAAATTATACCTATTCGCAGAGTAGTTGTGGTACATCCTCTCTTTAAGGGAATCATCTGAACAAGTATTGCTTCACTTATTAACCCTGAGCTCCAGAATACAAGCCAAGAGCAAATAATGTCCTTCCTAAACTGTATGATGTTTTTGTTCCTTCTGACCAGCTCCATGAGCTACTTTCTTCTCTCTTCTCTCTTGCCTTCCCTCTCTTTTTGGCTTTCTTAGACACTTATTTTTATTCCTTTCATCTGAACTCTTTTTTACTGTCTTAGAGCTGTCTACAATGCTGTTTCCTCCAGGATGACTAGTTTTTATCTGTTCTCTAAGATGTTCTGGTCAGCTTCTCAGATGTACCTCTTTTCCTCATCCTTTGAAATATTAAGCATTTTAAATAAATTGAAAACTGAGTTGGTTAAAGCTTTTATTTTATGTAAATTAATTAAATTATTATAATACTGCAAAGTGGATATTATCCCCACTGTGCGGATAGGAAATGTGAAATTAAAAAGATGAAATTTCTTTTTAAGCTTGCATATCTAGAAAATAGCAGATCTGGGATAGGGTCTTACATATGTTTGCCTCCAAGGAGGTCTGCCTCTGCTGCTTCTCCTTACCTTTTGACAGAAAGCCTGCATTTTATCAGGGTCTAGAAAGGTTGGTCCACTGAGGTTATCTGAGCAGGTAAGAACATCAAGCACATTTTTTCTAATCTTTGTAGATTAAAATCTACTTTTTGCCCTGAACCCCATGAAGTTGCACTTTTGCAGCTAAAAAATAAATCACAGAGTTTGTATCAGGTAAGTTAGGTTTGTTTTATGTAGTTTTATGAATTGTCAGCATTTCTGTAAATATCATTACTATAAAATGATATATTTAAGAAAAAATGCATACATTGCAACAATAAGTATAACTGGTAGGTCTTGTTTTCTTAAGCAGAGATCTTACCACTTTGTGTGCATAGTTGTGTATAAAACCAAGAAGTAAATAAAGTAAAAACTGAGCATATATAGCATATAGTACATTTGAATCAATAGACTTCTAATTCTGTCACAACAGAAATTGTTGAATCATTCTCAGCATAAACTTATCCATTGTTGGCAATGTGCTTGCTTTTGAATGTCAACATAAAGCAATAAAGAAAAGAAAATCAATAGGATACTTACAAAAAAATCACAACACTGTAAAGCTCACTGAGATGTATATTTGTGGAGCAACTGCACAATCATTTGTTTATAAGTTTCTAGTTCACTGTTTTCTTTTATTTTGCAAATCTATACCTGAAAGTTAAGTTATTTAAAATATTTAAAAATCAAGAAAGTCCAACAGTTCAGTAATTCAAGATGTGTTTTCCATTTTTGTGTTTGACTCTAGTTGCTTTTTTGGTACCATTTGACTGTGAAAATCTGGTTTTAATGCTGTTCACTCAAAGATCTCAAGGCACAACCCTGTTGGCAGAGAGTGCTAACATAGTGAGCGCCATAGACTGGCACTCATCACACCTGAACATTAAAGCAACTGGTCCTGTTACTTGGTTGACACGTGTAGGGAAATAACTTATTGAATTTCTCCTCTAACTAGCTGATTTTGTATTGCATTAACAGAATGTTAGACTTTCTTTTGCTTCAGTTATAGGGATTTGAAGTATGATTCTTCATTTGCTTTTCAGTTTTGGTCGCTTTACCTAGCATATATTTTACATAGGTTGGTTAAGTTCTGCATATTCTTGGTTCTTATGGAGGTAAGACTTCACAGTTTTCGCTTAACAAAATCAAAAGGAAAAGCACAAAAAGTTATTTGAATACATAATTTTTTATTATGTTATGTTAGTTTATTTGGAGTGTGTATGGTGGGTATAGAGGGAGTATGTTTTAACCAAGAATAACATTTTACTATCAGATTTATATTGTAAACCCAATTGCCTTTTAACTAAGGGAAATACACTGTAACTGTTTTCTATAAATTTTTGTATTTTAAGAAACATCATTTAGCTTTAATTTGATCTTCCACAGCGGAAAGGTCTAAGTTAAACTTAGTTATTCAATTTGGCAGGGGGATGTTATTCAAAAATTTTAAAAACATTTTTCACTTCAAAAAATTGTAAACATATAGGAAAATTGTAAGAGTAATATGATAGTATAACTTTCACCTAGACCCACAAATTGGTAGCATTTTGCTACATATACTTTATTAATTTATCTCTATGTATGTATTATGTATGCATTTATATCTGTCTATCTAATTTGACCTGCTGAATCTTTTGAAGTAATGTATGTCAACTGCAACACCTCACTTGTGAATATTTAAGCATTTACCTCCTACGAATAAGGATATTTTCTTACATAATCACAATCCCACTGACAGACCTGCGATAAATAACAGTAATTCAATAAATATCCAATCCTGAGTTTGTGTTTTAACAGATGGAATTTGAAGCCTTTTGAAATGTAGTTACTGCTTCTTTGCCCTCCAAGATAGTATTTCACTTCTAAGGAATTGTTACAGCGTCATTCTTTTGGTACCTCACCATGTTGTCCATGTTCTAGGACAAATGTGGCTGTTATAAGGTACCACAGATATGAGGTAGTAAGCTTTGTCATTTGGAGCTCTTACTGGTAAGCTGGAACTGGAAACTCCAGAAGGTGATCTTAGTTACTGTGCGCTGTATACAGCTAGTCCTCACTCATGTGGAGAAGAAGTTTAAAATCTTGTCAATCAATTGCTTAATAGGAATTATTGTGATTTGTATGTAAATCCTTGGAAAATTTTACTGAAGTCTAATTTATGTAATAATACTATTGATTTCCAGGTTTGTTTAGTAAAGTTTTGTGAAATGAAACCAGACCAAAGACCTCCCTTAACCTACCCCAGAGCATATGAGGTATCTCATGAGTCAAGGAGTGGAACATAAAGCAAAACCAGGACACATATAGAAGGTTATCTTTGGCACTTCTTATTTTATATTTTATTTATATATATTTGATATATTTATATATAAATATTACATATTTATATATTTACATATGTTTATTTATATTTATATTTTATATTTTCCCCCCAATGCCAAGTGCCCCTTATAAAGTAAGGGGCTTCAACTAATACCATTTAGAAGCTTATATCTTGGTTACATAGACTGGCTTGTCTCTTTCCTTACTTCTTTTCTTTCCTTTCCTTTCTCTTTCTTTCTTTCTTTCTTTCTTTCTTTCTTTCTTTCTTTCTTTCTTTTCTTTCTTTTTCTTTAAAGCAGTATCTCACTTATTCATTCACTCATTTGTTCATGTTTTTCATTATCACATTCTGAATAACCCACATGAGTTATTTATTATGCTTGGTACCTTTTGTCTGACTCTGAAATTAACACTTCTCAGGGAACTTTTAGTTTGGGCAAGAGCTAACTAACTAACTAACTTCCTCCACATAATGGTGTTAATATGTAGAAACAAATCTATTCTATTACATTCCCAGAGCTGTTTACTTTACATTTTTAAATAGAGACTAAAAAATAAATCAGTAATGGTCATGTTTCAGGAATGAACCACAATAAAAAATGGAAGTATTAATATAAATTTTAAAGCACCTTATTGAGATGACATTGACAAAAAGCTGAACATATTTAATGTATATACTTGCTGAGTTTGAAGATGTTTACATTGATGAGATCACCATTACAATCTATACCATAAATATATCTATCATCTCCAAAAGTCTTCTCCCATTCTCTTTATTATTGTGACTTATTGTGTGTGATAAGAACATTGAAGATAGATCATGTTAGCCACTTTTTAAATATATAATACAGTATTACTAATTATTGTCACCATGGCATATGGTAGATCTCAGAACTTACTCATCTTATATAACCGATTTTGAACCCTTGATTAATACCTCCCTATTTTGTCCTACTCTTAATCCCTGGTAGCCATATTCTACTCTCTGCTTCTATGAGTTTGACTATTTTAGACTCCTCATATAAGTGTTATCCTGTAGTATTTTTCCTCCTGCATCTGACTTATTTCACTTAGCATATAATCCTCCAAGTTCATCCATGTTTTTGCAAATGGCAGGATTTCCTTTTTTTAAGGCTGAATAATATTCTATTAAATGTATATATGACATTTTCTTTATCCATTAATCTGTGATGGACTCTTACCATGTCTTGGCTACTGTGAATAATGTGACAATGAATATTGGAATGCACATATTTCTTCAAGAGAAGTGTTCGCAAGGAAACTCCTTCACTGTCAGCCAGGCCAGGGATTCTGGGTAGGTTGGTTGATGGAGACCTTGAGCAGGCTGGCTGATGGGAGTATGTGGGTTGGCCTTGTGCCTTTTGCTGGGTATGTGGTCAGGTAAGTCAGGGGTTGGGATCTGTGGGTATGCTTGCTCTCTCTTTGTCCCATGGGAGAACTTGTGGGTCAAGGATATCTTTTTTTGTCGTTCTCTGTGCTGAGTTTTGAGAAGTTTGACACGGGTAAAGTTATTTTTTACCCTTTCAAATGTGTCTTTCTCATTTCTGTGTTCCATCAGGATGCTGTAATCTGTCACCTGGATTCCAGATCTTTCATAAAGGTATTTTCATCCATGGATGGTTGTTCAGTTGGTGTTTCTTTAAGGGAATAAGGGTTGGGACCTCTTATTCCTCCATCTTACTAACATCTATAATTTTATTTTAAAAAGATTGTTCTGAGAACCTCTAAATTATGTTAAAGGAGAAGCTTACTGGGAAATCAAACCCCTAGCCTTGACTTTTATCACAGTGGTTGTTTCTTTACAAGGTATTGCCTTGATCCAAGGTTTGGATTCTCCCTGCAGTTCATAGAATTTCTGGATCTAGTTAGTTGGACTATGTTTGTTAGTAGCCAAGAGAAAGGGAATTTTATTTTGTATGTACAACATACAACACAATACAACACAAGTCTCACTCCTGCTTACTATGAACCCTTACTTGGGTTCTCTTGTTTTGCTCTGGGGGTGACGGGGTGATCTCAGGTTGAGCATTGACAACCCCAAGGATAATATTGTTATATCAAAAGAGTGAAAGAGGAAGAATTTACGAGATTATCTCCATGTTCTGACCCTAAGTAATTGCCCACAATTTATTATTTTACATTGCTAGTGTTGAATCCATCATAAATGTTAACTTCCAATATATGATTTTCTACCTCTCCCTTAAGAATACTAAAACAGTATTCTTAATATTGAGTTCACAAGCTGAAAAATTTTATTACTTACTGGATCTGAAAGTATTGTTGCCACAAAACATTGTACTACTAAATGCGAGTTCAGATAATTAGGTTTTGTCTCTTACATGGGCTGGGATGCTTAACTGTTCAGTTAGTGAATCAACAACAGGATAGTTCCCTCAGTCTTCACTGATGGAGTAAATGAAGTAGTGTTGAATTATAATACCAAGGGCCAGAAAGCACCTCCAGTTTGAGGCAAGGATATTGAACAGTTATATTGAGACTCAGGTGATGTCTAAGATAAAGATACAGATGTAGTGAAAAGAAGGGCCATCCGTACCCCAATGTTCATAACAGCAATGGCTGCAGTTGCCAAACTGTGGAAAGAGCCAAGGTGACCTTCAGCAGATGAATTGATAAAGAAGATATGGCCCATATATATTATGCTTTCATCAGAAAGGATGAATACCCAACTTTTGAATCAACATGAATGAGACTAGAGGATATTATGCTGAGTGAAATAAGCCAAACAGAGAGTCAGTTATCATATGGTTTTACTTACTTGTGGAGCATAAGGAATAACACGGAGGACATTAGGAGAAGGAAAGGAAAAGTGAATTAGGGGAAATCAGAGGGGGAGATGAATCATGAGAGACTGTGGACTCTGAGAAACAAACAGGGTTTTGGAGGGGAGGGGGGTAGGGAGTTAAGTGAGCCTGGTGGTGGGTACTAAGGAGGGCACATACTGCATGGAGCACTGGGTGTGGTGCATAAACAATAAATCTTGAAACACTGAAAAAATAAAATAAAATTTAAAATAAAATAGCAGGCCAGTATGTGGATATATGCACAAGTTTCAAAGTATGAAGTGAGAGTTTAGAGAACCATGTGGGGGCCTTAAAACCTGCAATAATGGACTAGACAGGAGTGGTGACTACATATATTCCTGGATATGTGATTTTTAGGGTTAGCATAGTGATCCAATCAAAGCATTGTCCTATTAAGTAGGAAGAGCTTCTCATGACCCATTGTAGTCATAACATTGCCCACAGAAGCCCACCTAAAACATCACTGGGTATCATGATCTAGGCTACCAATTTTTAACACTTTATTATTATTTTGTGAATGTATGTTAAAATTAAATTACAATATGAAACCATTAAATAAAGTGAAGGAAATTTAAAATTAGAAAAATCCAGAACAATCCAATTCCACATCCAGTTTCTAATTCCTTGATGTCTTATTGTCCTCCTATCCTATAATAGTTTCTTACACTTAATCTTGGCCCCTATGCCCATGATTATGTGCATACTTTTATCATTATCAATAACTTTATAATTTATTGTGTAGATATAGGCATGCTCACACACATACATAAGCACAACAAATAATCTCATTTACACTTTATCAAAAACAAATAGAAATAGTCAAATGGAAACTCACTTCTTGCACTCTTGACCATCTCTCCTAGACATAGACTAGACAAAGTATCTCTGCTTCTACCTAAGTCCTTTTAATCTAGACTTAATCCTACCTCAAATTCTCAAGTAATTCACTCCTGAAATTTTCTTCCCTACCTTCTTCTCATATCAGGAAACTTCTTTTCAAATGTGTCACTCTAAACTACATAAAAGTATTATGGCTCCAAAAAAAGATTATAATCAAGAATAGGATCTTGCCTTATTTAAAATATCAATGACAAGATGATGACCAAGAAATTACCTTTTAAATAACTGAATGTGGATTATGAGACAGTAATGAAAAGATATTTATGTAGGATAAAATCAAGGTGGTGGGGTACTGAGAGGCACTGAAAGACTTTTGGTGGATCTTCTTGTTTTCCAGAGAGAATACTTCTCTATATGGCAATGAAAAACTACAGTGCTATCAGTGAGTTCATTCTCCTTGGACTATCTACTGACCCCAAAATTCAGGACATACTCTTCATGCTATTCCTTCTGATTTATCTCTTCACTCTGATGGGAAATTTCTTGATGCTGCTGGTGATTAGAGCTGATTCCCATCTCCACATGCCCATGTACTTCTTTTTGAGACAGCTCTCCTTCCTGGACCTCTGCCACTCATCTGTCACAGTCCCCAAGATGCTGGAGAATCTACTTTCTGAAAGCAAAACCATCTTTGTAGAGAGCTGTCTGGCTCAGGCCTTCTTTGTGTTTGCCACCGGAGGTACTGAGGCCTGTCTGCTGGCTGTGATGGCCTATGACCGCTATGTAGCCATCATCTCCCCTCTGCTCTATGGCCAGGTGATGAGCAACCAGCTCTGTGTTGGGATGGTGTGGGGTTCCTGGGGCCTGGCCTTTGCTGATGCTCTCATCAATATCCTCTTGGCTGTCAATTTAGACTACTGTGAGAACCAGACTATTTCTCACTTCAGCTGTGAGCTGTCTTCTCTCTTCCCTCTGTCTTGCTCTGATACGTCCACCAACTTCACACTCCTGCTCTGCTCCTCTGTCCTACATTTCTTTGGAACCTTCATTATGATTTTTTCCTCCTATGTCCGAATTGTCTCCACCATCCTGAGCATTAGTTCTACCTCAGGCAGAGGCAAGGCCTTCTCCACCTGCTCCTCCCACCTCACTACTGTGACCTTGTTCTATAGCTCAGGTTTCCTCAGCTACCTCTTGCCAACTTCAGGCTCCCCTCTGGAGATGATATTCTCCTTACAGTACAGTGTGGTCACTCCCATGCTAAATCCCCTCATTTATAGCCTGCAGAACAAGGAAGTGAAGACAGCATTGGGAAGAATGTTCAGAAAATATTTTCATTCTTTCATGTAATAGACCCCAAGTCATGACTAAAGGGAACTGAACTACTATGCTACATGATCAAATAATGGACTTTAAGGAGAGTTTCTTGGTTGTCCATGATGTTAGATGCTACAGAAAACATGGTGGCATTTATTTCCTTGAAGATAATTATGAAGAGGACAGAAAACTAATATCTCAGGATGATTAGTGTACATTCTTGTTCAGAAAAGGAGAAATGAATCAGATAGCCTTCTTTTTTAGGGGATAATTTTATAAAAATGTTAATTTATTTTTCATGTCTATGTGGACATCTGTTGCTATTGGCTCCTCATTACTCCTTCACACTTCTTCAAATAATTACATCTAAATCCTTAGGAAAACTAGTTTTTCTACAGGAAAAAGTATTTTTTCAAATACAAGTATTTGAAAAAAGTACTTATCTGTAAAACGGGGTGATCCTGTAGTCTAGGATAGGCTAACTTTTCTGTCCCTTTCTCCTAACAGTGCGCTGAGGTAAGAATTAAAACCAAGACCCGAGTGAGGTTATTCAGAATCTTACTCTAGGAAATTCAAGTACTTAGCAGGAATAAACAACAAGAAAAGACAGCATTTAGAACAGAGTCAATCTGATTGTAATGCCTAAAGACACCATGAAATCCGGCTCCCCTAGCAGTTGTCCTTCCTGAGGTCATAATAATATAGTAACAATATAGTAACAATTGTTTTATATATATAGTTACAATATAGTATTATATATATAGTTATAATATAGTAACTATTGTAACAATAGCTAATTTGTTATATTTCTTTTTTTTTTAAGATTTTATTTATTTATTTGACAGACAGAGATCACAAGTAGGCAGAGAGGCAGGCAGAGAGAGAGGTGGAGGCAGGGTCCCTGCTGAGCAGAGAGCCCGATGCGGGGCTTGATCCCAGGACCCTGAGATCATGACCTGAGCTGAAGGCAGAGGCTTAACCCACTGAGCCATCCAGGCGCCCCATTTGTTACATTTCTTAACTCATGTCAAGAAGTGTGCTAATAAATTCCTGTGATAGACAGGCTGGCCTCCCAAAGAGCTCCTCCTAAATCCCTGGAAACTATGAATATGTTATATGGCATTAGGTATTGAGCAGATGTATAAAATTATAGACCTTAAAATAGGGAGAGTATCCTGGATTATCCAGGTGGGTTCAGTCTAATCACATGAATCCTTAAAAGCAGGGAAAATTCTCCAGCTGTAGTCAGGAACAACAAGCCAGAAGGGAAGGTCAAAGATAATATAAGCATAAGAACTCAACCTGCCATTGTTACTTTAATCATGGATGAGGTCCATGAGCCAGAGATTGTGTGGCCTCTAGAAACTGAGAGCAACTCCCAGCCAAGAGCCAGCACAGAAACATGAACCTCATTTTGTGGAATTCATAGAATTGACTTCTGCCAAAAATCTGAATGATGTCTTCTCCAGATCTTTCAGGTAAGGCCTGATGGCTTGATTGGGCCTTGTGTGATCCAGAACAGTGGAATCAGTTGAGCCCATCCAGATTCTGATATAAAGATAACTGAGATAATATATTTCTGCCATTTTAAGTCACTAAGTTTGTGGTAATTTGTTATAGGGCAATAGAAAACTAATACAGTACCTTACTTTTGTTACCCTACTTAATCATCTCAACAGGTATGAGATAGGTTTATTGTTAATTTTCCTTTACTGGTGAGGAAATGAAGATGTTTGCCTGTCCAGTGACTCACAGCAAGGAAATGGTGGAGCTGGAGTTTAACCCATGCAGTTTGAACAAAGTCCATACTCTTAGTCACTGACTGCCCTCTCCATTAAGTCTACAAAGCTCGTGGATCCTTCTTAAAATTATTTACTATCAGATGCAGGTGCTTACAATCAAAGAATGGTAACTGATACAGGTATCAAAGGTGAAATTAAGTCAACTGAATTAGTGAAATGCAAAGTGTTTAGAATTAGTTATTTGGTTAAGATTTGAGAAAACAAAGGATTTAGTATGCTACCCTTCCTCTTCTATTTTATGAGTCATCCTCCCCCCCCCCCCACCCCACCACAAAACTTCCTTTTCTGCCTTTAATCAGGTTATCCACAGGCAGTTTCTGTTGCTTTCAAAGAAAGAAAATTAGTTTTGAAATTGGAACTGGAGATTGATTTGTAAACAACTTCTTTCAGGGAAGTAAAGATATGTAGAATTAGTTATTGTGCTAAGATGTGTACAATGAAGTGAATTGTCTTCATTTTTTTTCTGCTCATGATATATAATTGCCACCCTTAAGACCCATGATTGCCTGAGGCAGTGGACATTGTGCTAAGCCTCTGAATAAGGAGAAAATGCTAAAATTTAGCAAGTCCAAGAGAAAGAGGAATGCCAAGACTACAGGTCTTCTATTGTCAAGATAATTATTTCATTTCTTGATTTTTGACCTTCAGGTACAGAATGAACTTCAGGGCCTTTCTTTTCCTATGCTGAAAGGATATCTTTCATTTTATAGACACAAAGTAGAGTCAATACAAAATAACTCAGACTGATTCCATGAATTTACTATCACAACAGGTTGCTTATAGGAGAATTAGATGTTTATCAGGGAATTGTATCATCTGAATAATTGTAATAATGACATCATGGAGAATTTGGAGGACCTAGAAAAAATGAACCTCCAATCCCTCTAAAGCTACAATGTCTACCTTGCTTAGCATGCTATCTCCCTAATGGAAGAAAGCTAGTTTATCATATGCTTTCACTTATGTGGGGAACATAAGGAATGACATGGAGGACATTAGGAGAAGGAAAGGAAAAGCAAAGGGGGGAAATCAGAGAGGGAAATGAACCATGAGAGACTGTGGACTCCAAGAAACAAACAGGGTTTTAGAGGAGAGGGGCGTGGGGGAATGGGTAAGCCTGGTGGTAGGTATTAAGGAGGGTACATACTACATGGAGCACTGGGTGTTATGCATAAACAATGAATCATGGAAGACTGCATCAAAAACTAATGACATATTGTATGGTGACTGACATTAACACAATAAAAATTAAAAAAAAAAAGAAAGCTAGTAACTCCTCCTATCTTATATTCTTCTATGATGCTCTGTTGAGGCTTAGAATTCAAATTAACATGGCCTGAAAGCTAAAATCAGAACCAAAGAAGGAAAGAATTACACATAAAAGAAATAATAGTAATGGATGAATTTTATCTCAAATAATCTAGGGAATTTTTCTAGGAGTATATATTTCTCTTAACTGAAGCATGTATATTTAATTTCTGTGTAGTTTTTAAAAATTTTTTATTTTTAAATTACTTTTCAGTGTACTAGAATTCATTGTTTATGCACCACACCCAGTGTTCCATGCAATACGTGCCCTCCACAATACCCACCACCAAGCTGGCTCAACTTCCCACCCCCGACCCCTTCAAAACCCTCAAGATTGTTTTTCAGAGTCCATAGTCTCTCATGGTTCATCTCTGTGTAGTGTTTTTAAAATATTTTTTACATATATTAATTTATCCAGACATCATTTTATATAAATACCTGAATGGGATCCTATCATACAGTCTATTTCCTGGTGATTTTGGGGGGCAGGAGGAGTTGCTACCCTTCAACATCTTCTCCTACTTATTCTCCACTCAAGGTAACCCATGTTAACCACAAAGTATTTACCTTTCTTAGCTTTCTTTGGCTTATATATTCATGTTCGAGTTTCTGCACACATATTCTATCATATATGTACATATATAGAAGATTTTCCATCTCTGTTTAAAAACTATATATAATATAATACACATTTTCTTTTCTCATTCATTAATAATTTATAAAACTTATTACATGTCAAATGGCATAGCTCCAATTCATTTTTTTGTGTGTCAGCATTAAATCCCATCTTGTGAATGTGTCCTAATTTCTCAAGCCATTTCCCTACATATGGATTCACTTTGCTTCCATTTAAAAAAAAATGTTTATATGAGTATAGTTGACATACAATGTTACATTAGTTCCAGGATTACAACATAGTGATTCAAATTTTATATCTTATATTAGGCTCACCACACGTGTAGCTACCATCTGTCATAATACAACACAACTACAATATCATATTCCTTATGCTGTGTCTTTTATTCCTGGATTTATTCCTTTCATAGCGGGAAGCCTGTATCTCCCACTCCCCTTCACCCATTTTGCCCATCCCCTGACCCATCTTCCTTCCAGCAATCATCAATTCTTTGTATTTACAGGTCAGATTTTGCTTTTTGCTTATTTGCTTATTCATTTGTTTTTTTTTCCACTTTATCTTATTTCTTTTCAGCGTAACAGCATTCATTGTTTATGCACCACACCCAGTGCTCCATGCAATACGTGCCCTCCATAATACCCACCACCAGGCTCACCCAACCCCTTTTGGGGTTCCCCTCCAAAACCCCTCCCTTCCAAAACCCCGTTTTTTTTCTCAGATTCCACAGTCTTCATGGTTCGTCTCCCCCTCCAAGTTCCTGCAACTCACTTCCCTCCAATTCCCAATGTCCTCCATGCTATTCCTTATGTTCCACAAGTAAGTGAAACCATATGATAATGGACTCTCTCTGCTTGACTTATTTCACTCAGCATAATCTCTTCCAGTCCTGTCCATGTTGATACAAAAGTTGGGTATTTATCCTTTCTGATGGAGGCATAATACTCCATTGTATATGTGGACCATATCTTCTTTATTCATTTGTCTGTTGAAGGGCATCTTGGCTCTTTCCACAGTTTGGCATTTGTTTTGTTTTTAGACCACGTATAAGTGAAATCATATGGTATTTGTCTTTCTCATTCTGACATATTTTGCTTAGCTAAAATATGGAAGCAACTTTGTTTCAATTTTTTTAACCACTACAAAAAATGCTACAATAAACATTTCTCAGTACATAACATGAAATTTAGTGTTTTTATTTATCTAGAATTGATTCCCAGAAATAGAATTGTAAAGTGTATACATATTTCTAATTCTAATTTATGTTGCCAAATTGTTTACCAGGTATACTTTACATTTCCACCAGCAGAGTAAGAGTGCCCTTTAACCCCTACTGAGCCTGCAATATGTTATAGTTTATTATATAATGATATTTTTATTTCAGTTTGTATTCTTTTTTTTTTTAAGATTTTATTTATTTGACAGAGAGAGACACAGAGATAGAGGAAACACAAGCTGGGGAAGTGGGAGATGAAGAAGCAGGCTTCCTGCCGAGCAGGAAGCCCAATGCAGGGCTTGAACCCAGGATGCCGGGATCATGACCTGAGCTGAAGGCAGATGCTTAACAACTGAGCCACCCAGATGCCCCTTCAGTTTGTATTCTTTTGACTAGTAGGCAATATTAATGTCTTTTCACATATTAGTTGACCATTTGCATTTGTTGTTTTGTGAAGATCGTATCCATAGCCCATTTTACTTTTGGCTTGTTTGCTGTTTTTATTAATGTTTTAGAGCACTTTACATTTCAGGTATGTTAACCATTTGTATTCTATGCAACAAGTGTCTTTTCAGCTCTATTATGTGCTCTTGTCTTTTTTTATGGTATATTTTGCCAAGCCAAAGTTTTTGTTTTTATGTATTCATACATAATTTATTTTCTTTAAACATTAAGTCTATTTACCTATCTAAGTAAAGATCTACCTCAGCTTTGATTTTAAAAAGTTTCCTAGATGCAGGTGGTGGGTATTAGAGAGGACACGGACTGCATGGAGCACTGGGTGTGGTACAAAAACAATGAATACTGTTATGCTGAAAATAAATTAAAAAAATTATTAAAAAAAGTTTCCTAGATGTTCTTATTAGCCTTTAATTTTTAACTTTTTACATTTAAGTCTGTAATCATTTGGAATTCATGTTTGTACTTGGTGTGAAATAGATGTCCATTTTCATTAAGTTATGATGGATAACGACTTGTGACAACATTAATGACTCATTCTTTGCTGTGAAGAAGCTTTTGATCTTGATGAAGTCCCAAAAGTTTTTTGCTTTTTTTGCTTTGCCTTTGGAGACATGTCTTGAAAGAAGTTGCTGTGGCCAATGTTGAAGAGGTTACTGCCTATGTTCTCCTCTAGGATTTTGATAGATTCCTGCCTCACGTTGAGGTCTTTTATCCACTTTGAGTTTATCTTTATGTATGGTGTTAGAGAATGGTCAAGTTTCATTATTCTGTATATAGCTGTCCAATTTTCCCAGCACCATGAGAGACTGGACTCTGAGAAACAAACTGAGGATTTTGGAGGGGAGGAGGATGGAGTGTTGGATGAGCCTGGTTGTGGGTATTGGGGAGGGCACATATTGCATGGAGCACTGGGTGTGGTGCATAAACAATGAATCTTGGAACACTGAAAAAAAATAAAATTAAAAAAAATTATCTTAGGGAATCATTGTTATGGCTTCCATCACTAATGGCATTCTCTGCAGATCCTATTCCCCTGTGCATGGCACTTCCTTTATTTAAATGAGAGTGGAAGATGGGAGATCATAGGCCTCATGAGGCCAGAAAAGCAGGACAGGGGAAGATGGGTTGCCCAGAGAGTACTCTACTCATAAGCTTCTCCCCAAGTGTAGAATCATTGACAGGAGGGTGAGGAGATTGAGTAGAATTTGTCAGCTCTGTTTTTACCAGTTTGTCCACCACCTTCCATCTCTTCTGCTGTCACCTTTATACAAGCCACCGTATTTTCTTGATTAGATGACCTCAAGGACCTCCTCACTAAGTCTTCCTGCTCTTACTTGTGCTCCTTCATCATCCAAGGTCCATCCAACAGACACTAGGATCATTTTGAGACAAATCAGATCTCCTTATTCCACAGTTAAATATTCCATCTGCCTCTGCCTGCCTCTCTGCCTTCTTGTGATCTCTCTCTGTCAAATAAATAAATAAAAAGTCTTTTAAAAAATTTAGGATTGTTTGTTCGAGCACTTTGAAAAATGCCGGTGGAATTTTGATCGGGATAGCACTGAAAGTATAGATTGCTCTAGGCAGTATAGACATTTTAACAATGTTTATTCTTCCGATCCATGAGCATGGAATGCTTTTCCATCTTTTTGTTTCTTCTTCAATTTCTGCACAGCAAAGGAAACAGTCAACAAAACAAAGAGGCAGTTCACGGAATGAGAGAAGATATTCGCAAATGACACTACAGACAAAGGGCTGATATCCAAGATCTATAAGAACTCCTCAAACTCAACACTAAAAAAATAGATAATCCACATCAAAAAATGGGCAGAAGATATGGTCCATATATGCAATGGGATATTATGCCTCCATCAGAAAGGATGAATACCCAATTTTTGTATCCTCATCAACAGGACTGCAGGGGAGGGGAGGGAGTGGGGTTTGGGTAAGCCTGGTGGTGTGTATTTAAGGAAGGCACATACTGCATGGAGCACTGGGTGTGATGCATAAACAATGAATCTTGGAGCACTGAAAAAATAAAATAAAGTTTAAATTTTAAAAAAATAAATAAAAATTAAAAATTTTAAAAAATGGGCAGAAAACATGAACAGACACTTCTCCAAAGAAGACATACAAATGGCTAACAGACACATGAAAAAATGTTCATCATTAGCCATTAGGGAGATTCAAATCAAAACCACATTGAGATACCACCTTACACCAATTAGAATGGCCAAAATTAACAAGACAATAAACAACAAGTGTTGGAGAGGATGTGGAGAAAGGGGAACCCTCTTACACTGTTGGTGGGAATGCAAGTTGGTGTAGCCACTTTGGAAAACAGTGTGGAGACTCCATAAGATAATTAAAAATAAAGCTTCCCTATGACCCAGCAATTGCACCACTGGGTATTTACCTCCAAAGATATAGATATAGTGAAAAGTAGGGCCATCTGTATCCCAATGTTCATAGCAGCAATGTCCACAATAGCCAACAGTGGAAAGAGCCAAGATGCCCTTCAACGGACAAATGGACAAAGAAGCTACAGTTCATATATACAATGGAATACCCAATTTTTGGGTATTGATGTGAGCCATCAGAAAGGATGAATATTATGCCTCCATCAGAAAGGATGAATACTCCATCAGAAAGGATGAATACTCAACTTTTGTACCAACATGGACGGGACTAGAGGAGATTATGCCTCCATCAGAAAGGATGAATACTCAACTTTTGTACCAATATGGACGGGACTGGAGGAAATTATGCTGAGTGAAATAAGTCAAGTGGAGAGAGTCAATTATCATATATTTTCACTTACTTGTGGAGCATAAGGAATAGCATGGAGGACATTGGAAACGAGAGGAGAAGTGAGTTGGGGAAAATCAGAGGGGGAGATGAACCATAAGAGACTGTGGACTCTGAGAAACACTGAGGGTTTTGGATGGGAGGGGGTGGGGGGTTGGGTGAGCCTAGTAGTGGGTATTAAGGAGGGCACATACTGCATGGAGCACTGGGTGTGGTGCATAACCAATGAATCTTGGAACACTGAAAAAATGAAATGAAATTAAAAAATAAATGACTCATTCTTTCTAACTGAACTAAAATAACAATTGAGACACAATAAAGCCGGGATATATTAATGGGTTTTTAATTTTAATGATGTCCATTGACGTCTTTTTATTAAACTATTATGTGGATATTTGACAAGATAAGGCTCCTTCAATATCTTCCCCACCACCACCACCACCACTATCATTCCTTCTCAGTTCTATTACATGAACCTCGGTATCCTTTTTTCAACTTCAAAGAAAGAATTTTGGGATCACAACTCAAATGGCATCAAATTTAGAAACCAGTTTGGGGATAATAGGCTTTTAATGATATTAAGTCATCGAAGTAAGAATGCTGTCACAATAAGATTGTATCTTTGAATTTGTTCAAACTTTGTTTCTAACCCTGAATAAAATTTCACAGATTATCATTATGGGGGGTCCTGTGCCATTCTTCTTAAATATACCCATAAGTATAAAAATATTCTGTCACTATTATAAATGATTTTCCCCATTTTTGTTTATAGGCTCTTACTAATAGTACAAAGGAAAGATGGCCAGTTTTAAATAATTATTGTTGTTTCCAGTATAGAAGATACTATGAATTGCGTTTGTTTGAATCCCTTCCTATCTTATTCTAGATGCAGAAACTAGAAGGGTAACAACTATATTTGCAAACTCCATTATATCTAGTTTTAAGAAGCTTTCTTAGATTTCAGACATATTCATATGAAATAATAATTTGGACCTCACCTAGGAGAACAATGGAGAGATGTGGGTTATCCTTTTTACTGACCTAGATTATGGTAGAGTTGGCATAACTTCGCAGTCAGTAGCTGTGGTGAAGATCTCCTGATTTAGTAGCTTCTACACTAATATAGACAGCTTTTGATTAGGTTGAAAGTAGCATGGCTCTTTAGTCAAATGCAGCAGTAAAACTTTCCTAATTCCTTGATTTCTGTAACAGTTGCAGCAGCTTTTCCTATTGTGACAAAGGAGTGGTTCTAGGATCTGCGTAAAATTGTTAACCAGAAGATCATTCTAGTGCCTGCTCCTCCAACCCTTCTTAAAAATTTTCATAAGCTGGGGCACCTGGGTGGCTCACTTAGACGTCTGCCTTCAACTTAGGTCATGATCTCGGGGTCCTGGGATCAAGCCCCACATTGGGCTCCCTGCTCAGTGGGGAGTCTGCTTCTCCTTTGCCCCCCTCTCACCCTTCCCCCTCTCATGCTCACTCTCTTTCTCTCTCAAATCAATAAAAAGAATTTTAAAAAATTTTCGCTAGCAACTGAGACCTATAGCAAATTCCTTTCTGTGGTTTCAGATGGAACCAGATGGGTGCAATGAGCCACTGTACCAAAATATCTTATTAACTCTTTTTTTCTTTTACTATAATAATCTCTTAAGTTTCCTAGAAATGCAATTACACAACCAAGGAAAAAAAGATATTTTATAGTGTTTATTTCTAATATCCATATAGTAATTTCATTCTTTTGTTTGTTTGTTTTAGTTTGTGAAAACCTGAATACATATAGACTTTTACATGACAAAAACAAAATTCTGTATTTCTTTTTTTTAAATAAACATATAATGTATTATTAGCCCCAGGGGGTACAGGTCTGTAAATCGCCAGGTTTACAGACTTCACAGCACTCACAATAACACATACCCTTCCCAATGACTATAACCCCATCACCCTCTCCCTCCCCCCCCTCCCCCCAGCAACCCTCAGTTTGCTTTGTGAAATTAAGAGTCTTTTATGGTTTGTCTCCCTCCTGATCCCATATTGTTTCATTTATTCTTTTCCTACCCCCCAAACCCCCCACGTTGCATCTCTACTTCCTCATATCAGGGAGATCATATGATAGTTGTCTTTCTCTGATTGACTGATTGACTTATTTCGCTAAGCATAATACCCTCTAGTTCCAACCACGTCATCGCAAATGGCAAGATTTTATTTCTTTTGATCGCAGCATAGTATTCCATTTTATATATACCACATATTCTTTATCCATTCATCTGTTGATGGACATCTAGGTTCTTTTCATAGTTTGGCTATTGTGGACATTGCTGCTATAAACATTCAGGTGCATGTGCCCCTTTGGATCACTACGTTTGTATCTTTAGGGTAAATACCCAGTAGTGCAATTGCTGGGTCTTAGGATAGCTCTATTTTCAACTTTTTGAGGAACTTCCATACTGTTTTCCAGAGTGGTTGTACCAGCTTGCATTCCCACCAACAGTGTAGGAGGGTTCCCCTTTCTCTGCATCCTCGCCACTATCTGTCATTTCCTGATTTCCTAACTGGTGTGAGGTGGTATCTCATTGTGGTTTTGATTTGTATTTCCCTGATGCTGAGTGATGTGGAGCACTTTTTCAGGTGTCTGTTGGCCATCTGGATGTCTTCTTTGCAGAAATGTCTGTTCATGTCCTCTGCCCATTTCTTGATTGTATTATTTGTTCTTTGGGTGTTGAGTTTGATAAGCTCTGTATAGATTTTGGATACTAGCCCTTTATCTGTCATTCATATCTTCTCCCATTCTGTCAGTTGTCTTTTGGTTTTATTAACTGTTTCCTTTGCTGTGCAAAAGCTTTTGATCTTGATGAAGTCCAAATAGTTCATTTTTGCCCTTGTGTTCCTTGCCTTTGGTGATGTTCCTAGGAAGCAGTTGCTGTGGCTGAGGTCGAAGAGGTTGCTGCCTGTGTTCTCCTCAAGGATTTTGATGAATTCCTTTCTCACATTGAGGTCCTTCATCCATTTGGAGTCTATTTTCATGTGTGGTGTAAGGAAATGGTCTAATTCATTTTTTCTGCATGTGGCTGTCCAATTTTCCCAACACCATTTGTTGAAGAGGATGTCTTTTTTCCATTGGACATTCTTTCCTGCTTTGTCGAAGATGAGTTGACCATAGAGTTGAGGGTCTATTTCTGGGCTCTCTATTCTGTTCCATTGATCTATGTGTCTGTTTTTGTGCCAGTACCATGTTGTCTTGATGATGACAGCTTTGTAATAGAGCTTGAAGTCTGGAATTGTGATGCCACCAACTTTATCTTTCTTTTTCAATATTCCTTTGGATATTCGAGGTCTTTTTCTAGTTCCATATAAATTTTAAGATTATTTGTTCCATTTCTTTGAAAAAAATGGATGGGATTTTGATAGGGATTGCATTAAATGTGTAGAGTACTTTAGGTAACATAGACATTTTCACAATATTTGTTCTTTCAATCCATAAGCATGGAACATTTTTCCATTTCTTTGTGTCTTCCTCAATTTCTTTCATGAGTACTTTATAGTTTTCTGAGTATAGATTCTTTGCCTCTTTGGTTAGGTTTATTTCTAGGTATCTGATGATTTTGGGTGCAATTTTAAATGGGATTGACTCCTTAATTTCTCTTTCTTCTGTCTTGATGTTGGTGTAAAGAAATGCAACTGATTTCTGTGCATTGATTTTATATCCTATACTTTACTGAATTCCTGTACAAGTTCTAGAAGATTTGGAGTGGAGTCTTTTGGGTTTTCCACATATAGTATCATATCATCTGCAAAGAGTGAGAGTTTGGCTTCTTCTTTGCTGATTTGGATGCCTTTAATTTCTTTTTGTTGTCTTTGTTGTCTGATTGCTGAGGCTAGGACTTCTAGTACTATGTTGAATAGCAGTGGTGATAATGGACATCCCTGCCAGGTTCCTGACCTTAGTGGAAAAGCTCTCAGTTTTTTTCCATTGAGAATGATATTTGCGGTGGGTTTTTCATAGATGGCTTTGATATTATTAAGGTATGTGCCGTCTATCCCTACACTTTGAAGAGTTTTGATCAGGAAGGGATGCTGTACTTCGTCAAATGCCTTTTCAGCATCTATTGAAAGTATCATATGGTTCTTGTTCTTTCTTTTATTAATGTATTGTATCACATTGATGGATTTGTGGATGTTGAACCAAACTTGCAGCCCTGGAATAAATCCCACTTGGTAAAATTCTGGGTTTCTTAAGCTATTATCATTTTGGCTTCAGATACTTAGAAATAAACATTATCCCAAAGAATATAGAATTTGATTCCAGGGAGTGGAGTGCTCCATGTAACAAAACCTATAGTATGTCGGGTTGGTGCCAGGACTCAATCAACAGGCAGTAGGGATTTAGAAACTGAATATTATGGGCCCCAAGGTAGCTCAGTTGGCTACGTATCCAACTCTTGATCTCAGCTCTGGTCTTCTTTTTTTTTTTTAATTTTTTATTTTTTCAGCATAACAGTATTCATTATTTTTGCACCACACCCAGTGCTCCATGCAATCCGTGCCCTCTCCAATACCCACCACCTGGCTCCTCCAACCTCCAACCCCCCACCTCTTCAAACCCTTCAGATTGTTTTTCAGAGTCCATAGTCTCTCATGGTTCACCTCCCCTTCCAATTTCCCTCAAATCCCTTCTCCTCTCAATCTCCCCTTGTCCTCCATGCTAATTGTTATGCTCCACAAATAAGTGAAACCATATGATAATTGACTCTCTCTGCTTGACTTATTTCACTCAGCATAATCTCTTCCAGTCCTGTCCATGTTGCTACAAAAGTTGGGTATTCATCATTTCTGATGGAGGCATAATACTCCATAGTGTATATGGACCACATCTTCCTTATCCATTCGTCCATTGAAGGGCATCTTGGTTCTTTCCACAGTTTGGTGACTGCTGCTATAAACATTGGGGTACAGATGGCCCTTCTTTTCACTAATCTGTATCTTTGGGGTAAATACCCAGTAGTGCAATGGCAGGGTCATAGGGAAGCTCTATTTTTAATTTCTTGAGGAATCTCCACAGTGTTCTCCAAAGTGGCTCACCAACTTGCATTGACACCAACAGTGTAAGAGGGTTCCCCTTTCTCCACATCCTCTCCAACACATCTTGTTACCTGTCTTGCTAATCTTGGCCATTCTAACTGGTGTAAGGTGGTATCTCAATGTGGTTTTGATTTTAATCTCCCTGATGGCTCGTGATGATGAACATTTTTTCATGTGTCTGACAGCCATTTGTAGGTCTTCATTGGAGAAGTGTCTGTTCATATCTTCTGCCTATTTTTTGATATGATTGTCTGTTTTGTGTGTGTTGAGTTTGAGGAGTTCTTTATAGATCCTGGATATCAATCTTTTGTCTGTACTGTCATTTGCAAATATCTTCTCCCATTCCGTGGGTTGCCTCTTTGTTTTCTCGACTGTTTCCTTTGCTGTGCAGAAGCTTTTGATTTTGATGAAGTCCCAAAAGTTCATCTTAGCTTTTGTTTCCTTTGCCTTTGGAGACATATCTTGAAAGAAGTTGCTGTTGCTGATATCGAAGAGGTTACTGCCTATGTTCCCCTCTAGGATTCTGATGGATTCCTGTCTCACGTTGAGATCTTTTATCCATTTTGAGTTTATCTTTGTGTACAGTGTAAGAGAATGGTCGAGTTTCATTCTTCTGCATATAGCTGTCCAGTTTTCCGAGCACCATTTATTGAAGAGACTGTCTTTTTTTCACTGTATATTTTTTCCTGTTTTGTCGAAGATTAACTGACCATAGAGTTGAGGGTCCATATCTGGGCTCTCTACTCTGTTCCACTGGTCTATGTGTCTGTTTTTATGCCAGTACCATGCTGTCTTGGTGATCACGGCTTTGTAGTAAAGCTTGAAATCAGGTAACGTGATGCCCCCAGTTTTATTTTTGTTTTTCTCATTTCCTTAGTGATTCGGGGTCTCTTCTGATTCCATACAAATTTTAGGATTATTTGCTCCAGCTCTTTGAAAAATACCGGTGGAATTTTGATCGGAATGGCATTAAAAGTATAGATTGCTCTAGGCAGGATGGACATTTTAACAATGTTTATTCTTCCGATCCAAGAGCATGGAATGGTATTCCATCATTTTGTGTCTTCTTCAATTTCTTTCATGAGTGTTCTGTAGTTCCTTGAGTACAGTTCCTTTACCTCTTTGGTTAGGTTTATTCCCAGGTATCTTATGGTTCTTGGTGCTATAGTAAATGGAATCAATTCTCTAATTTCCCTTTCTGTGTTTTCATTGGTAGTGTATGAGAAAGCCACTGATTTCTGTACATTGACTTTATATCCTGCCACGTTACTGAATTGCTGTATGAGTTCTAGTACTTTGGGGGTGGAGTCTTTTGGGTTTTCCATATAAAGAATCATGTCATCTGCGAAGAGAGAGAGTTTGACTTCTTCATTGCCAATTTGGATACCTTTTATTTCTCTTGTTGTCTGATTGCTGTTGCTAGGACTTCTAATACTATGTTGAACAAGAGTGGTAAGAGTGGGCATCCTTGTCTTGTTCCTGATCTCAACGGGAAAGCTGCAAGCTTTTTCCCATTGAGGATGATATTTGCTGTGGGTTTTTCATAGATAGATTTGATGAAGTTCAGGAATGTTCCCTCTATCCCTATACTTTGAAGCATTTTAATCAGGAACAGATGCTGGATTTGTCAAATGCTTTTTCTGCATCAATTGAGAGGACCATGTGGTTCTTCTCTTTTCTCTTATTGATTTGTTCTATCACATTGATTGATTTGCGAATGTTGAACCATCCTTGTAGCCCAGGAATGAATCCCACCTGGTCATGGTGGATAATCTTTTTAATGTGCTGTTGGATCCTGTTTGCTAGGATCTTGTTGAGAATCTTAGCATCCATATTCATCAGTGACATTGGTCTGAAATTCTACTTTCTGGTAGGGTCTTTGCCTGGTTTGGGGATCAGGGTAATGCTGGCTTCATAGAAAGAGTCTGGAAGTTTTCCTTCTGCTTCAATTTTTTGAAACAGCTTCAGGAGAATAGGTGTTATTTCTTCTTTGACAGTTTGGTAAAATTCCCCAGGGAATCCATCAGGTCCTGGGCTCTTGTTTTTTGGGAAGTTTTTGATCACTGCTTCAATCTCGTTACTAGATATCGGTCTGTTCAGGTTGTCAATTTCTTCCTGGTTCACTTTTGGGAGTTTATAGCTTCCCAGAAATGCATCCATTTCATCTAGGTTGCTTAGCTTATTGGCATATAACTGTTGATAATAACTTCTGATGATTTTTTCTACTTCCTTTGTGTTAGTTGTGATCTCTCCCTTTTCAGTCAGAATTCTATTAATTTGGGCTTTCTCTCTTTTCTTTTGGATTAGTGTGGCCAATGGTTTATCGATCTTATTGATTCTTTCAAAAAACCAGCTTCTAGTTTCATTGATACGTTCTACTGTATCTCTGGTTTCTACCTCATTGATCTCAGCTCTAATCTGGATTATTTCCATTCTTATGTGTGGAGTTGGTTTGATTTGTTGTTGATTCTCCAGTTCTTTAAGGTGTAGAGACAGCTGGTGTGTTCTGGATTTTTCAATTTTTTTGAGGGAGGCTTGGATGGCTATGTATTTCCCCCTTTGGACCACCTTTGTTCTATCCCATAGGTTCTGGACCGAAGTGTCTTCATTCTCATTGGTTTCCATGAATTGTTTCAGTTCTTTGATCTCCTGGTTGATCCAAGCATTCTTAAGCAAAGTGGCCTTTAGTTTCCAGGTGTTTGAGTTCCTTCAGAACTTTTCCTTGTGATTGAGCTCCAATTTCAAAGCATTGTGATCTGAGAATATGCAGGGAATAATTTCAGTCTTTTGGTATCGGTTGAGTCCTGATTTGTGACCCAGTGCGTGGTCTATTCTGGAGAAGGTTCCATGTGCACTTGAGAAGAATGAGTATTCTGTTGTTTTAGGGTGGAATGTTCTGTATATATCTATGAGGTCCATCTGGTCCAGTGTGTCATTCAATGCTCTTGTTTCTTTATTGATTTTCTGCTTCGATGATCTGTCTATTTCTGAGAGAGGCGTGTTAAGACCTCCTACTATTAATGTATTCATATCAATATGACTCTTTATCTTGATTAACAGTTTTCTTATGTAATTGGCTGCTCCCATATTGGGGGCATAGATATTTACAATTGTTAGATCATCTTGGTGGATAGTCCCTTTAAGAATTATGTAGTGTCCTTCTGTATCTCTGACTACAGTCTTTAGTTTAAAATCTAATTTATCTGATATGAGAATCGCTACCCCGGCCTTCTTTTGAGGCCCATTGGCATGAAAGATGCTTCTCCATCCCTTCACTTTCAGTCTGGGTGTATCTTTAGGTTCAAAATGGGTCTCTTATAGACAACATATGGATGGGTCCTGTCCTTTTATCCAACCTGCATCCCTGTGTCGTTTTATGGGCACATTTAGGCCATTCACATTGAGAGTGATTATTGATAGATACGTTTTTATTGACATCGTGTTACCTTTGAAGTCTTTCTCTATATTGTCTATATATTTCTGTTCAATGCTCTTCTTAAGATTTTTCCTCTTTTATAGTATCCCCTTAATATTTCCTGCAGTGTCGGCTTGGTGGTTGCATAGTCTTTTAAGCCTTGCCGGTCTTGGAAACTCTTTATCTCTCCATCCATTTTGAATGTCAGTCTTGCTGGATAAAGTATTCTTGGCTGCATGTTCTTCTCATTTAGTGCCTTGAATATATCTTGCCAGCCCTTTCTGGCTTGCCAGGTCTCTGTGGACAGGTCTGACGTTATTCTGATGGGCTTTTCCTCTGTAAGTAAGGAGCCTCTTTGTCCTAGTGGCTTTCAAGAGATTATATCTACAATTATGATTCCTCAATTTGACTATCAGGTGCCTTGATGTTTTTCTGGAATCTATAATCTTGGGTGGAGACCGTTCAGCCTCTAGTACACGAATGCTGGTTCCATTCGCGAGATTGGGAAAATTTTCATGAAGAACTTGTTCCACTATATCTTCTAGACTTCTTTCTTTCTCCTCCCCTTCAGGGATTCCAATAATTCTGACGTTTGAACGTTTCATGGAATCATTTATTTCCCTGATTCTGTTTTCGTGGCTTCTAAGTTGTTTGTTCCAGGCTTCCTCCTGATCCTTTCTCTCTATTTGTTTGTCCTCCAGTTCACTAATTCTATCTTCTGTCTCAGTTACCCTAGCTTTGAGAGAATTTAGATTAGATTGGAACTCATTGAGAGCTTTGTGAACCTCTTCCCTGGTCGCTTTCAGCTCAGCCCTAAGATTGTGAACATCTTCCCTGGTCGCTTTCAGTTCAGTCCTAATCAATTCCCTTTGGTCATCCATGGCTTTCTCCAACCTAGCTATTGCCTGGATAATTGTTAGCCTGAATTCTCTTTCCGACGTATTGTCTATGTTGATAGCCGTTAGCTCTGTTGCAGAAGGCCCATCCTCTGTATTTTTCTTTTGCTGGGCATTCCTCCTCCTAGTCATTTTGGTGAGAGATGACTGAACGGAATTAGCTGGATGTATCGACCATGGTGCAGTCAAGGTACACCCTGGATCGCTTCTGAGCAATCAGGATTCCCCACCCAAATGAGAGAAAAAAGAAAAGAAAAAGAAAAAAAGAGAGAGAGAAAGACAGGAAAAAAAGGGAAGATAAAAGAATTCCACACTTCTCTCAAGGGAGCGTGTGAGGCGCGCGCTCGCGCATCTCAGGCTCTGGTGGAATGGCGCGGGTCTAAGAGCGTGTGGGGTGGGGGGCATCTCAGGCTCTGAAGCACCTGCCCTCTGGCTCTGGAGCCTCTGCCTTCTGGTGAGGCTCCCAGCCCCTCACAGGATCCAGACCCCACACAATCTTTGTCACGTTGGCAGCTCAGGACCAAGACCTGGTTTCTCTGCCGCACTCTCTCTGGCTCAGCACCAGGGGAGTCTCTCCTGGGTCCAGAGACTTAAGCCCCTGTCCCTAGCCACCCCGATTCCTGCAATTCCCCCCCCCCCCCGCCGCAATCCTTTGCTCTCTTTGAGTGCTTTTAACCAGACTCCAAGTTAATGCTGGTCCCCAGATGCAGGGCACTCTCGGATTGGGGTATTACTTTCCAATCGGTTGCCTCTGGTGGCTCCCTCCCCTTTTTGTTTATCTTCTGATATCATTCCAAAGTTCCCACTCCGCTTTACCTGCCCACTGGCGTCTTCTGCCCCTGTAGAGATCCAGACGTGTATAATTCTGATCTCAGGCTGTTTTCATGGGTGATCGGAATTCTTTGGTAGGTAATCAGCTCACTTTAGGGTACAGGTTGAAAAGGGGCCTCCTCCTACTTCTCCACCATCCAGCTCTGGTCTTAATCTCAGGGTCATAAATTCAAGCCCTGTGTTGGGCTTCATGCTGGGTGTGGAGCCAGCAAATAAACAAAAAAACAAAAAACACAAAAAACCCTGAATACTACAAAATCCAGCACCCTAGTTAAGCTATAATAAACTTTTGGGACTTCGTCAAAATCAAAAGCTTCTGCACAGCAAAGGAAACAGTCAAGAAAACAAAGAGGCAACCCACGGAATGGGAGAAGATATTTGCAAAGAACAGTACAGAAAAAAGATTGATATCCAGGATCTATTAAGAACTCCTCAAACTCAACATACACAAAACAGATAATCATATCAAAATATGGGCAAAAGATATGAACAGACACTTCTCCAATGAAGACATACAAATGGCTATAATAAATTATTTGATCAAAGTCTCATATGTGGTACCTTGAAAGACAACCCACATGCTTACTGACAACATAACATTAGAGGAAATGATAGTAAAAATACAGGATGTTGGTGGTGTTGACTGCCTTCTTTTTATTTTAGCAGAGTCTAATGAGAGGTAAATTATGACTAGAATTCCTGCCCACAAGCAGAAATGGAAAGAAATAGTCTACTGAGTTAATTTTTGCCTACAGTTAACACTCTATATTAGCCGGGGGTTCTCTAATTTAGTCTTATGGGAGTGAAATGTTGATTGCTTCTGTATCTGAAACTGATAGAGTTATAAGCACTGGCTTTAATGCAAAGGCCATAATAGGAGATAAGGCTAAATTCCTTTCATGTGCAAAGGCAAAAACATACTGGCAAAGCAAGGTTTTGAGTGTTACTTTCTCACTCAAATCCATTGCTTCAGATAGCCTCAAAGTGGTCCAATTAAATAGAGGTGAGGGGAGTGCAGAGCATGCTCAGCACAGAGTCGGCTTGAGATTCTTTCTCTCCCTCTGCCCCTCCTGCTTATGGTCTCTCTCTTGAATAAATCTTAATAATAATAAAAAGATAATAGGGTCTTCAGACTTAAAAATCAAGGCTATTCAAGTTTTAAGGCTCTGATTTCCTACACAGAGAACTGACTAGAAGCCTGCCCTGCAAAAACCAGAGTCTGATCAATCCCTAAAGAAAATTCTACATGTTGAAGCCCAATTAAAAAGCAGGCAGTGAAAGTTATGAAGATGCTAAGGAAGACATACTCTCCATTGCTTATCTCAGAGGTGGCCATGCAGGATAATGGACAAGGAATATTCCTGAGAGCAGAGCTAAATGCTAGAAAAAATGATGAATTCAGGAAATCATCCTCCCCAAAAGAAGAACCAGGTCTGTCATGTATGCTACAACAACCTTTCTCCACTGCCAAGGCAGGAGTCTTCATAGCTCCTGAGCATATCTGAAAATTGTGATTGCCATTGATTTGCTGAAGAAACCCATACAGTATTCCTGTGGAATATTTACACTCTGGATTTAGCCAATTTGCTTCCTAGTTGTGTTATCTGCCTTGTCCATTGATCCCACACTTTGACTTGAGTCCTTTCTGAAAATCTTTGTAAGTGGAGTTGTGATCTTCATGTTGCTTACATCAAGAGAAACATGATGTCTGGTTGTCCCACTTTTTTGATGACAAGATTGATTGGTGGGTCCAGGTGATGACACTTGTATTTCTTCACTGTAGAGTTCTCCAACCTTCTTTTACTTAAATATATTCACAAATCATTGATGACAATTGCCCAAAGTAGTTATTTCATTAGAAGTTTCAAACTGGTAATTCTCTTATTTTCTTATTCCTTCTGCATTTATTAGCTGGAATTCATCTGAATAAAATTAAGTTCTCATAACAATTAGGGTTTCTTTCATTACCCTACAAATATAGGGTAGGAATATAATAACTACTTTATTTCATTCCCCTTAATTAGAAATTTCCAGGGTAACTTCTATTGATGTCCAACTGTCATTTGTCCTTTATCAATTGATTGGTTGAATAACTGTGCATTGTTGTGAAATCATCTCTTTTACATATCCAATGTGTTTTAATCAACTTCAGTAACTATTTTTTACTAAAATATTCCATTCTTTTTTTTTTAAAGATTTTATTTATTTATTTGACAGAGATCGCAAGTAGGCAGAGAGGCAGGCAGAGAGAGAGGAGGAAGCAGGTTCCCTGCTGAGCAGAGAGCCCGATGTGGGGCTCGATCCCAGAACCCTGGGATCATGACCTGAGCCGAAGGCAGAGGCTTTAACCCACTGAGCCACCCAGGCGCCTCTAAAATATTACATTCTTGACCTGTGGGCTTATTGATGTGTCCTTTTGGTGACCATAATAGGTTTTGATGCTTTCCTTACTTTCTGGAACAAAAAAAAATCCCAAATTTTTTATGGGCACTTAATGCCCTAAACCTGTAACCAGCCATTTTCCTAAGGAATTCTGGTTCCTTAATGGATCACCATAGGTGATCATTACCACCTTACAATATGCCCAGACTTTTTCAATAGAGCCATTTAAAGTAGAAAAAAAGGTAACAAGTTCATAAATACTTCAATTTCAAATTTAAGATCACAAATTCTTGCTTCTTTGATTCTATATTGTCTTCCTTTGCTCTTTGAATAAATAGTTCTAACCATATTAGCATAATATTTATCTTTCAAATATACCTATAATAATTTCAAAAAACAATATCAACATTATTACTAACAATAAGACTATTGAATGAAATGTCATTCTCACTGAAGCAACGTACTCAAAATCCTATAATCTAAAGTCAGTTGAAATAATTATTTTCTATGGTGATTATATAATTTCTTTTTTATATGGCTAGGCTCATTTGTTTTAGTTCTGTTTTTTAGGATTTTGAATTTATTTTTTAAGCTTTTTAAAATCTAGATTAAAGATTAAAGAACTTAATCTTTTTTGTTTGGTTAAATAGATTATTCAGAAGTCAATACTGTATAACAAGTTACATTAAAAACAGCATAACTTTCTTCTCTGTTTTCCCCATCCTGTTTGTTTTCTCCATCCTCCAATATGTAATCATTTTATTTTTATTTTATAATTAAAATTTTTTTTCCTTTTTTTTTTAAATTTTATTTTTTATAAACATATTTTTATCCCTAGGGGTACAGATCTGTGAATCGCCAGGTTTACACACTTCACAGCACTCACCATACAACATACCCTCCCCAATATCCATAACCCCATCCCCCCTCTCCCAAACCCCTCCCCCCATCAACCCTCAGTTTGTTTTGTGAGATTAAGAGTCACTTATGGTTTGTCTCCCTCCCAATCCCATCTTGTTACATTTATTCTTTTCCTACCCACTTAACCCCCCATGTTGCATCTCCTCTCCCTCATATCAGGGAGATCATATGATAGTTGTCTTTCTCCGATTGACTTATTTCGCTAAGCATGATACCCTCTAGTTCCATCCACGTCGTCGCAAATGGCAAGATTTCATTTCTTTTTATGGCTGCATAGTATTCCATTGTGTATATATATCACATCTTCTTTATCCATTCGTCTGTTGATGGACATCTAGGTTCTTTCCATAGTTTGGCTATTGTAGACATTGCTGCTATAAACATTCGGGTGCACGTGCCCCTTCGGATCACTACGTTTGTATCTTTAGGGTAAATACCCAGCAGTGCAATTGCTGGGTCATAGGGTAGTTCTATTTTCAACATTTTGAGGAACCTCCATGCTGTTTTCCAGAGTGGTTGCACCAGCTTGCATTCCCACCAACAGTGTAGGAGGGTTCCCCTTTCTCCGCATCCTCGCCAGCATCTGTCATTTCCTGACTTGTTAATTTTAGCCATTCTGACTGGTGTGAGGTGATATCTCATGGTGGTTTTGATTTGTATTTCCCTGATGCCGAGTGATATGGAGCACTTTTTCATGTGTCTGTTGGCCATCTGGATGTCTTCTTTGCAGAAATGTCTGTTCATGTCCTCTGCCCATTTCTTGATTGGATTCTTTGTTCTTTGGGTGTTGAGTTTGCTAAGTTCTTTATAGATTTTGGACACTAGCCCTTTATCTGATATGTCATTTGCAAATATCTTCTCCCATTCTGTCAGTCGTCTTTTGGTTTTGTTCACTGTTTCCTTTGCTGTGCAAAAGCTTTTGATCTTGATAAAATCCCAATAGTTCATTTTTGCCCTTGCTTCCCTTGCCTTTGGTGATGTTCCTAGGAAGATGTTGCTGTGGCTGACGTCAAAGAGGTTGCTGCCTGTGTTCTCCTCAAGGATTTTGATGGATTCCTTTCTCACATTGAGATCCTTCATCCATTTGAAGTCTATTTTCATGTGTGGTGTAAGGAAATGATCCAATTTCATTTTTCTGCATGTGGCTGTCCAATTTTCCCAACACCATTTATTGAAGAGGCTGTCTTTTTTCCATTGGACATTCTTTCCTGCTTTGTCGAAGATGAGTTGACCATAGAGTTGAGGGTCTATTTCTGGGCTCTCTATTCTGTTCCATTGATCTATGTGTCTGTTTTTGTGCCAGTACCATGCTGTCTTGATGATGACAGCTTTGTAATAGAGCTTGAAGTCCGGAATTGTGATGCCACCAACTTTGGCTTTCTTTTTCAATATTCCTTTGGCTTTCTTTTTCAATATTCCTTTGGCTATTCGAGGTCTTTTCTGGTTCCATATGAATTTTAGGATTATTTGTTCCATTTCTTTGAAAAAAATGGATGGTACTTTGATAGGAATTGCATTAAATGTGTAGATTGCTTTAGGTAGCATAGACATTTTCACAATATTTATTCTTCCAATCCAGGAGCATGGAACATTTTTCCATTTCTTTGTGTCTTCCTCAATTTCTTTCATGAGTACTTTATAGTTTTCTGTGTATAGATTCTTAGTCTCTTTGGTTAGGTTTATTCCTAGGTATCTTATAGTTTTGGGTGCAATTGTAAATGGGATGGACTCCTTAATTTCTCTTTCTTCTGTCTTGTTGTTGGTGTAGAGAAATGCAACTGATTTCTGTGCATTGATTTTATATCCTGACACTTTACTGAATTCCTGTACAAGTTCTACCAGTTTTGGAGTGGAGTCTTTTGGGTTTTCCACATATAGTATCATATCATCTGTGAAGAGTGATAGTTTGACTTCTTCTTTGCCGATTTGGATGCCTTTAATTTCCTTTTGTTGTCTGATTGCTGAGGCTAGGACTTCTAGTACTATGTTGAATAGCAGTGGTGATAACGGACATCCCTGCCGTGTTCCTGACCTTAGTGGAAAAGCTTTCAGTTGTTCTCCATTGAGAATGATATTTGCGGTGGGTTTTCATAGATGGCTTTGATAATATTGAGGTATGTGCCATCTATCCCTACACTTTGAAGAGTTTTGATCAGGAAGGGATGCTGTACTTTGTCAAATGCTTTTTCAGCATCTATGGAGAGTATCATATGGTTCTTGTTCTTTCTTTTATTAATGTGTTGTATCACATTGATTGATTTGCGGATGTTGAACCAACCTTGCAGCCCTGGAATAAATCCGACTTGGTCGTGGTGAATAATCCTTTTAATGTACTGTTGAATCCTATTGGCTAGTATTTTGGTGAGAATTTTTGCATCTGTGTTCATCAAGGATATTGGTCTGTAGTTCTCTTTTTTGATGGGATCTTTGTCTGGTTTTGGGATCAAGGTGATGCTGGCCTCATAAAATGAGTTTGGAAGTTTTCCTTCTATTTCTATTTTTTGGAACAGTTTCAGGAGAATAGGAATTAGTTCTTCTTTAAATGTTTGGTAGAATTCCCCCGGGAAGCCGTCTGGCCCTGGGCTTTTGTTTGTTTGGAGATTTTTGATGACTGTTTCAATCTCCTTACTGGTTATGAGTCTGTTCAGGCTTTCCATTTCTTCCTGGTTCAGTTGTGGTAGTTTATATGTCTCTAGGAATGCATCCATTTCTTCCAGATTGTCAAATTTGTTGGCGTAGAGTTACTCATAGTATGTTCTTATAATTGTCTGTATTTCTTTGGTGTTCGTTGTGATCTCTCCTCTTTCGTTCATGATTTTATTTATTTGGGTCCTTTCTCTTTTCTTTTTGATAAGTCTGGCCAGGGGTTTATCAATCTTATTAATTCTTTCAAAGAACCAGCTCCTAGTTTCGTTGATTTGTTCTATTGTTTTTTTGGTTTCTATTTCATTGATTTCTGCTCTGATCTTTATGATTTCTCTTCTCCTGCTGGGTTTAGGGTTTCTTTCTTGTTCTTTCTCCAGCTCCTTTAGGTGTAGGGTTAGGTTGTGTACCTGAGACCTTTCTTGTTTCTTGAGAAAGGCTTGTACCGCTATATATTTTCCTCTCAGGACTGCCTTTGTTGTGTCCCACAGATTCTGAACCGTTGTGTTTTCATTATCATTTGTTTCCATAAATTTTTTCAATTCTTCTTTAATTTCCTGGTTGACCCATTCATTCTTTAGAAGGATGCTGTTTAGTCTCCATGTATTTGGGTTCTTTCCAAATTTCCTCTTGTTATTGAGTTCTAGCTTTAGAGCATTGTGGTCTGAAAATATGCAGGAAATGATCCCAATCTTTTGATACCGGTTAAGACTTGATTTAGGACCAAGAATGTGATCTATTCTGGAGAATGTTCCATGTGCACTAGAGAAGAATGTGTATTCTGTTGCTTTGGGATGAAATGTTCTGAATATATCTGTGATGTCCATCTGGTCCAGTGTGTCATTTAAGGCCTTGATTTCCTTGTTGATCTTTTGCTTGGATGATCTGTCCATTTCAGTGAGGGGAGTGTTAAAATCCCCTACTATTATTGTATTCTTGTCGATGTGTTTCTTTGATTTTGTTATTAATTGGTTTATATAGTTGGCTGCTCCCACGTTAGGGGCATAGATATTTAAAATTGTTAGATCTTCTTGTTGGACAGTTCCTTGGAGTATGATATAGTGTCCTTCCTCATCTCTTATTATAGTCTTTGGCTTAAAATCTAATTGATCTGCTATAAGGGTTGCCACTCCTGCTTTCTTCTGTTGTCCATTAGCATGGTAAATTCTTTTCCACCCCCTCACTTTAAACCTGGAGGTGTCTTCAGGTTTAAGATGAGTTTCTTGTAGGCAACATATAGATGGGTTTTGTTTTTTTATCCATTCTGATACCCTGTGTCTTTTGATTGGGGCATTTAGCCCATTAACATTCAGGGTAAGTATTGAGAGATATGAATTTAGTGCCATTGTATCGCCTGTAAGGTGACTGTTATTGTATATTGTCTCTGTTTCTTTCTGATCTACTACTTTTAGGGTCTCTCTTTGCTTAGAGGACCCTTTCAATATTTCCTGCAGAGCTTGTTTAGTGTTTGCAAATTCTTTCAGTTTTTGTTTGTCCTGGAAGCTTTTAATCTCTCCATCTATTTTCAATGATAGCCTAGCTGGATATAATATTCTTGGCTGCATGTTTTTCTCATTTAGTACTCTGAATATATCATGCCAGCTCTTTCTGGCCTGCCAGGTCTCTGTGGATAAGTCTGCTGCCAATCTAATATTTTTACCATTGTACGTTACAGACTTCTTTTCCCGGGCTGCTTTCAGGATCTTTTCTTTGTCACTAAGACTTGTAAATTTTACTATTAGGTGATGGGGTGTGGACCTATTCTTATTGATTTTGAGGGGGGTTCTCTGAACCTCCTGGATTTTGATGCTTGTTCCCTTTGCCATATTGGGGAAATTCTCTCCAATAATTCTCTCCAATATACCTTCTGCTCCCCTCTCCGTTTCCTCTTCTTCTGGAATCCCAATTATTCTAATGTTGTTTCAGTCTTATGGTGTCACTTATCTCTCGAATTCTCCCCTCGTGGTCCAGTAGCTGTTTGTCCCTCTTTTGCTCAGCTTCTTTATTCTCTGTCATTTGGTCTTCTATATCGCTAATTCTTTCTTCTGCCTCATTTATCCTAGCAGTGAGAGCCTCCATTTTTTATTGCACCTCATTAAAAGCTTTTTTGATTTCAACTTGGTTAGATTTTAGTTCTTTTATTTCTCCAGAAAGGGCTTTTATATCTCCTGAGAGGGTTGCTTTAATATCTTCCATGCCTTTTTCAAGCCCGGCTAGAACCTTGAGAATCATCATTCTGAACTCTATATCTGACATATTACCAATGTCTGTATTGATTAGGTCCCTAGCCTTTGGTACTGCTTCTTGTACTTTTTTTTGTTGTGAATTTTTCCACCTTGTCATTTTGTCCAGATAAGAGTATATGAAGGAGCAAGTAAAATACTAAAAGGGTGGCAACAACCCCAGGAAAATATGCTTTAGCCAAATCAGTAGAGATCCCAAATCGTGAGGGGGGAGAAAGGGGATAAAAAGGGGTTCAGAAAAGAAAAAAAAAGAAGCTATTAAAAAAAGAAAGCCGATAAAAAATATAAAAAGGAATATATATATATATATATATATATATATATTAGATAAACTATTTATAAAACGTTAAAAAAAGAAAACGGTAAAAGTTAAAAAAATTTAGCAGAAGAAGAGAAAAAAAAATTGAAAAAGAGAAAAAAAAATTAAATTAACTTCAAGGCTAAAGAATCATGGGGAGAAAGCCATGAGTTCCATGCTTTGCTTTCTTCTCCTCTGGAATTCCGCAGCTCTCCTTGGTATTGAAACTGCACTCCTTGGTAGGTGAACTTGGTCCTGGCTGGGTTTCTCATTGATCTTCTGGGGGAGGGGCCTGTTGTAGTGATTCTCAAGCGTCTTTGCCCCAGGCGGAGTTGCACCACCCTTACCGGGGGCCGGGCTGAGTAATCTGCTGGGTTTGCTTTTGGGAGCTTTTGTTCCCTGAGCGCTTTCCATAGAGTTCTGGAGGACAGGAGTGAAGATGGCGGTCTCCCAGTCTCCAGCCCGGAGGAGCCGAGAGCCCGGGGCCCCACTCCTCAGTGCGCCCTCAGAGAACAGCGCCCAATGACTCCCGTCACCCAGGCCTCCGGCCGCGCTCCGAGCTAACCGAGCCTGCAACTGGCCCAAGGCAACCCCGAGTTTAGAGCTCACTCCTCGGCTCTGTCTCTGTAGCCGACTTCCCTGTTCTAATACCGGTAAGCTCTGCGACACTCAGACACCCCCGATCCTTCTGTGACCCTGTGGTACCTGAGGCTGCGCTGACCCCGCCTGGGCTTCACCCCAGTTAAGCTTCTGGAGCGATGTCCCTCAGGGGAACAGACTTTTAAAAGTCCCGATTTTGTGCTCCGTTGCTCCGCCACTCGCCGGGAGCCGGCCCCTACCCCCGCGGTCTATCTTCCCGTCGCTTTGGATTCACTTCTCCGCCAGTCCTACCTTGCAGAAAGTGGTTGATTTTCTGTTTCTGGAATTGCTGTTCTTCTTCTCTTCAATCTCCCATTGGATTTATAGGTGTTTGCAATCTTTAGATAAGCTATTTAGCTGATCTCCCGCTACCTGAAGTAGTCTCAGCCTGCTACTTCTCCGCCATCTTGACTCTTCCTCCTATAATTAAAATATTTTTTGAAAACTAAATTATATATATGTGTATGTGTGTACATACACATGTCCGTATATATAAAATTCATTTTATACAAACACACACAGATTAAGACATATACAGACAATACCATACTGATTCCTATGGATACTTCCCTAGTTACCAGGTATAATTAGGCCAAATATCTTTAACAACTCCTCCCCTTCTGTTTCCCTGAAGAATAGGAGGGATCACAGGAAAGCTACTGAAACTTACATTCTGCTTATATACTTTACCATGACCACCTATTTGTTGTATTATAAGATACAAATTAGTATTTAGTTATTTTAAAATGTTAAAAATTAGCCTCACTTGATTAATATTAATTTTGATAAATGTTAAACCCAGTTGAATGAATAAAATCATCTCATACACACATGAAAGGATAATCTGGAGCTTAGCTGTGATTCCCCTTTCAGATCCCAAGCGAATTCTCTGAGGGTCCATATGGCCTGTATGTTCTATGTGCCTGAGGGAAAGACTCTGAATTCTCTTTTCTAACCCTGCTTCTCTTTAGTTCCCAGGAGACTAGCAGGAAAGCACATCTAGGAGTTCAAGTTGATTGCTTCAGTTTACAAGTTGCAAAGGTCACATGTGAGAAAATCCCTAATGCCTTTTCTCTCTCTTTTTTTTTTTTTGTAATTTTATTTTATTTTTTTCAGTGTTCCAAGATTCATTGTTTATACACCACACCCAGTACTCCATGCAATATATGCCCTCCTTAATGTCTTCTTAAAAGTTCAAGCTTCTTAGCAACTTAGACTGTAGCTTCAAGCTGTAACTCCTAGGAATATATATTATTGAGCCAGTCCCCCGTGGTCCTTAGTTCAGCCTAAACCAACTGGTCTTTTGATTGGTGGGGCATCAGAGTCCTTTGTTCAGATAATGCTATCAGCAAAATATTTAGAGTTACAAGGAAAATATGCAAAATGTTAATTCCCAGAGTCGGGAAGTTGTAGTACATCTTACATTAATGAGTATCACCTGACCCCTGATCCTTTAACCTATTGACTCAAAACTTCAGGACACTTTCTCCACTAAGAGAATTCAAGAGTATGAAAATGTTCTTCTGAATCCTCTGATGATTTTGCCTCCTCCTAACCTACTCCTTGAGGTGCTTCCTTTTCCCCCTCACTCCATTCCTCTCTTCTTTCTTTCTAAGAGGCTTAGATTCCCCTTGAATATTTCCTACTCTTCATAACCCATTCCTCAAGTAACTGAAAATAAATATGCATATATTGGAAAAATAATATACACAATTCATCATCTCTTATTGCCAACATATATTTCACTACAAATATGAATTTTCTCTTTTTTATTGTGTTAGTCATGATACAGTACATCATTCATTTTTGATGTAGTGTTTCAAGATTCATTGTTTACATATAACACCGAGTGCTCCATGCAATACGTGCCCCCCTTAATACCTACCACCAGGCTCACCCATCCTCCCACTTCCTTCCCTCTAAAACCTTCAGTTTGTTTCTTGGAGTCCACAGTCTCTCATGGTTCGTTTCCCCCAGAAGTCCTCCCCAATCTCCCCTAATACAGGATTCTCAGTACTACCTGAAAAAGCTGAATTATTTTCCCTGGGTATGAATAATTTGTCAGTGAATCTCAAAGTATAGCTGCCAGTAACACCTGGTGTTACTGGTTATTCAGATAGGTAATTGAACTTAGTCATCCAGTGCTTGGTTAACAGTCAAGAGAAGAGAGACCAGTCTTTGATCAACTGAATATAGTTAGTTGTATTCAGTTAGAAGGAAAGGCCGGGGCAGCGGGGTGGACTTGGACAGCATTAAACAGTAGTTATCCTGAGTCTGAGGTTACAAGGCATGTTTGTTAGAACAAAGCAAGTGAACACAGGCAAGTTTTAGAGTGTGAAAATGTGGGTTGGGTTAGCATGTGGACTTCCAAGCTGGCTGAGACTTTGACAGGAGCAGAGTTTGCTTTAAGCTCAGCATGGGATATGTAATCAGATATCCTGTTCCAGGGGAACAGCTTCTCTGATCAAACGCAAGTAGGGCATTTCATCCAATAGCACACTAGGGTTATAACTTGACTGATTATCTTGGGCTGAAATTTTTTCATTGAATTTCTTTAAATTCTAAATATTAAGGAGGGCATGTGTGGTGATGAGCACTGGCTTTTATATGCAACTAATGCATTTTTGAACACTACAACAAAAACTAATGATGTATTATATGTTGGCTAATTGAACATAATAAAAAATAAAAATTAATCTTTATTAAAGGCAATAAGAGTAAAATTTAAAAAACAAACAAACAAACAAAAATTCTTACCATGCTAATTCAGCACTCTAGACTTTGTCTTCTACAGTGCCAGAGACTGAATCTTTTACCCCATCTTAGCTTCCTGATCTCAAAATAACACTCATCACTTTGTCATACAAATAGTTACACCTACGAAATCTGAATTTCAGACCTTCCTCTATCTTACCACTATCTCCAAAATTTATAACTTGCTTACCCTAGTGTTCCTACAGAAGCAGAAGCAGTTCTTTGGACCCAAACTAATGGATTTACTGCCTTTGCCCTAGCCATAATCCTCTGCACATTCCCCACTTAATTCTTTATATAGCCTTGTTTCTGTGATCTATTCACTTTGAAAACATGCTTTATTTTTCTTACCTTTTTTTTCTTTGTCCCTGCATATTCTTGGAAAAAACAAACCACATTTAATACCAAAACTAAATTGGAAGAAATCAGAGAGGGAGACAAACCATGAGAGACTCTTGACTCTGGGAAACAAACTGAGGGTTAAGGAAGGGAGGTGGGTGAGGGGATGGGGTAAACTGGGTGATGGACATTAAGGACATTATGAACATAACATCATCTGATGTGATAAGCAATGGGTGTTATATGCAACTAAGAAATCATTGAACACTGCATGAAAAACTATTGATATACTATATGTTGGCTAATTGAATTTAAATTAAAAAAAATAATACCAAATCACTTTCTGTTCCATGCATATGCTTAAGCAGCTAACTATTACTGAAGATAATCACATACTTGTTCTACTTAGTCCCCAAATCTCAAATGGGCAAATATATCACAGGTAATCTTACTGCATTTCCTTCGTAAATTAGTCTTCTACTTGATGTACCTGAGTTTTGTGTTCTTAGGTCATCAAAATCCCTCACCACTAAAAGCACACACCATATATACACACAAATGATAGATAGATAAATAGATAGGCAGATAGATAGGGAGACTCTCTTCACAATTGCATCTCATATTTCATCAAAAACTTTGCAGTGATCAGCTAGAAAGTCTCTCATATTCCAGCCATAAAATCTACCAAGCTAGCTGCCTCAGTCACCGCTCTCTTTACCTTACTTCTTATTTACAAGAGATAAAGGGCCTCTCCTCCTACCTATGGACAAAAACACTTGTGCTCTGGATCATTTATTGTCCCTTTATCAAGGATCTTACTTCTGTTATTTACCTTTTACTTTGCCACATCATCAAATTTTCTCTATTTCCACAAAATATACAAAGGGTGTGGTGCAAAAACAATGAATACTGTTATGCTGAAAAAAAATTAAAAAAAAAAAGAATTATATTGAAAAAAAATGTTCTCTGTGTTATTATCCATCTTAAAAATAAAGAAGGGAACCTCTAGAGGCATAAGATGAGGGTCTACAAAATTACATAAGGAGTTGATAGGGGGTGGTGGACTCTCATCCAAGAATATCAAATTTACTGTCGTGATTAGGAAGTCAGCTTGGAAATATTTGAACCTGGTTTCCAGTACATTTGTAAAATGATGTACAAGATCAGAAGGGCTAAGGCAGTGAGGGTAATTGGGAGGCACAAAAGGAGTTCTAGTATCTCTTGGATTCCCAGGGTAAATATTTTTATCACTATGGGAAAACCACAGCATGTTTAGTGAGTTCATCCTCTTTAGGTTGTCTCCTGACCCTCAGACCCAGATTCTGCTCTTCATGTTATTTCTGGTGATTTACCTCCTCACTCTGATGGGGAACCTGGTGATGCTGCTGGTGATTAGGGCTGATTCCCATCCCCCATGTACTTCTCCCATGTCCATGTACTTCTTTTTGAGCCATCTCTTCTTCCTGGACCTCTGCCACTCATCTGTCACAGTCCCTAAGAAGCTGGAAAATCTACTTTCTGAAAGCAAAACCATCTTTGTAGAGAGCTGCCTGGCTCAGGCCTTCTTTTTGTTTGCCACCAGGGATACTGAGGCCTATCTACTGGCTGTGATGACCTATGACTGCCATGTAGCCATCATCTCCACTTTCTTCTGTGGTCAGGTCATGTGCAACCAGCTCTGTGTTGGAGTGGTGTGAGGTTCCTGGGGCCTTTGCTGATCATCAATATCCTCTTGGCTGTCAATTTAGACTACTGTGTGGATCAAACTATTTCTCACTTCAGCTGTGAGCTGTCTTCTCTCTTCTCTCTGTCTTGCTCTGATAACCTCCACCAAATTCATATTCCTGTTCTGCTCCTCTGTCTTGAATTTCTTTGGAACTTTCCTTATACCTGCATTGCCTCCACCATCCTGAGCATCAGCTCCACTTCATGTAGAAGCAAGATTTTTTCTACTTGCTTTTCTCACCTCATTACTGTGATCTTGTTCTATGGTTCAGTTTTATGTTTTATGATTGGAGTTGATGTTCTCCTTACAGTACAATGTGGTCATTCCCATGCTGAACCCTGTATTTACACTTGGCAGAACAAGGAAGTGGAGACAGCCTTGAGAAGAATGTTATGAAGATATGTTAATTCTTTCGCATAGTGGACCAGAGAAACAGGACTATGGAGAAGCTAAACTACTTTGCCATAAGATATTTTGTAACTAAAAATTAGGATTCTTTCCCCTCTCCCTCCCTCCCTCTCTCTTTCTTTCTCTCTCTCTCTGCATTAGACTCCATGCTCAGTGGGGAGTCTGCTTGAGATTCTTTCCCTCTCCTTCTGCCCTTCCCCCCACTCACACGCATGCACATGTTCTCTGTCGCTCTCTCTAAAATAAGTAAATCTTTTTTAAAAAGGAAAAAAAGGGGGAGCCTGTGTGGCTCAGTTGTTAAATGTCTGAATTCAGCTCAGGTCATGATTCCAGGGTTCTGGGATTGAGCCCCGCATCCAGCACTGTACTCAACAGGAAGCTTGCTTCTCCTTCTCCCACTTGCCTTGCTTCTGTTCCGTCTCTCGCTCTCTCCATTGAATAAATAAAACCTTAAAAAAATAAAAAATAAAAAATGAAAAAATAAAGACACACCCTAACTTAAATGTTTTAGACATATAATCCTCTTTAATTATTTCATCAACCTTATATGACCTAAGTACTATTATTCCTGTTTCACCAGTCTGAATCCAGAGTCCATTTTTACAAATGCTTTCTTAGTGTGGTATCCTTTGCAAAATACCTTTTTCTTTTCTTTTTTTCCCCTGCCAAAGATTTTATTTATTTATTTATTTTTTGCACACATGAGAGAGAGAGAGAGAGTGAGCAAGAGCAAGCTCGAGTGGTAGGGAAGCAGAGGGAAAAGCAGACTCCCCACTGAGCAGGGAGCCCAATGTGAGACTCATTCCAGGACCCTGGGATCATGATCTGAGCCAAAGGCAGACACTAACTGAGCCACCCAGGTGCCCAAAACATCCTTTTCTTAACTAGCGTGAACCAAATTAAAATTATATTGGTTGGAACCAAAGAATCCAAACTGGTATTCAAATTGGCACTAAAAAGTAAGTTATGTTCTTCACTTGAGCTGCAGTAAAATGTGTGGGCTTTTAAAATTAATATATAAGGAATTGCAAAAAACAGGAAATCTATTTATATTCCCTTATAATTCTCTTATATTCTCACCATGGTATTCAAAGGTGAGTGTACTTACCACCCTGAACACCTCAAATTATGCACCCATTGATAATGAAGTTATAATGATTAAGACACTGCTGCTCTCATCTTGGATGTTGGGGATAAGATTATTAATACTCAAGGATAATTTCAAGCAAGACAAATTCAAATCTAGAAATTCTGACCTTACTTATGGCTTAGAGACAATCTAAAGCCAAGCTTTTAGAAGTTCATTCTCTAGCTTACTGAATTACAATCCTATTAGAATTAACTATCATATTGGATTGCATGTGTAAAATTAGGGAATTGGTCAAGAGTTTAACAGTGACACCTAGCAGAATTTGAGGTCTCAGAGTACCAAACTTCCAAACGACTAAGAAACACTCCTGCAGCTGCATCTGGCTGGCTCAATCGATGGAGTGACTGACTCTTGATCTTGAGATAGTGAGTTTGAACCCCACTCTGGGTATGGAGATGACTTAAAAAAAAATCTTAAAAAAAAAACAAAAAAACACCTACTGCACTTCCCTCAGCCAGCTTCTTCCTCCTTTAATGCAAAAGCACACGATTCTCCTCATGCCTTCCCTTCCTGTTACTCTGTTAGTTTCCAAGAGCCAAAATTAATGGAACTTGGGGTGGAATGAAGATCCAGAAAAGAAATTAGGAAATTTCCATTTAAAACAATAGTCCATTAATTCCTATTTCTAAACTGTGGAGATAATTTGTGGGAAATGATTTTAAGTATGTTCAAGCAAGGAGTGGACTTGACATTTAAAAAATAATTTTAAAATCTTTTTACACATAAAGATATCTATATAATTTTATGAGAATATGTAAATGAGATTATTTTATGTAAGGTGCTTCATGGTGGTCCAATCTTATTTTTTTTTTCTTCACCTACCTCTCCTTTCCCCAATTTCTATTCTTCCTTCAACCACTACCTCCCTCTCTAGAAACCCATTAACTGAATATATTTTCTTTCATCACTTCCTCATACTCATATAATCACACATAAGTCCTCATACATATGTGCACAGATATACATATTCATTTTACATATTCAGCTGTTCTGTTTTTTTAAAAGACTTTTAATTCTGATCTCAGGCTGATTTCATGGGTGATCGGAGTTCTTTGGTAGGTAATCAGCTCACTTTAGGGTACAGGTTGAAAAGGCGCCTCCTCCTACTTCCCTGCCATCTTGTCTCCTCTATCACTTTACACCAGTTAGAATGGCCAAAATTAGCAAGACAGGAAACAACATGTGTTGGAGGGGATGTGGAGAAAGGGGAACCCTCTTACACTGTTGGTGGGAATGCAAGTTGGTGCAGCCACTTCGGAGAACAGTGTGGAGATTCCTCAAGAAATTAAAAATAGAGCTTCCCTATGACCCTGCCATTGCACTACTGGGTATTTACCCCAAAGATACAGATGTAGTGAAAAGAAGGGCCATCTGTACCCCAATGTTTATAACAGCAATGGCCGCGGTCGCCAAACTGTGGAAAGAACCAAGATGCCCTTCAACGGACGAATGGATAAGGAAGAAGTGGTCCATATACACTATGGAGTATTATGCCTCCATCAGAAAGGATGAATTTGTGGAGCATAACAAATAGCATGGAGGACAAGGGGAGATGGAGAGGAGAAGGGAGTTGAGGGAAATTGGAAGGGGAGGTGAACCATGAGAGACTATGGACTCTGAAAACAATCTGAGGGGTTTGAAGGGCCTGGGGGGGGGTGGGAGGTTGGGGGAACCAGGTGGTGGGTATTAGAGAGGGCACGGATTGCATGGAGCACGGGGTGTGGTGCAAAAACAATGAATACTGTTATGCTGGAAAAAAAAAGACTTTTAAAACTTCCTTTAAATATCAGGTTTTGGGTGCCTGGGTGGCTCAGTTGGTTGGGTGACTGGCTTTGGCTCAGGTCGTAGTCCTGCAGTCCTGGGATTGAGTCTCCCATCAGGCTCCCAGCTCCATGGGGAGTCTGCTTCTCTCTCCGACCTTTTCCCTTCTCCCTTCTCTCTCTCAAATAAATAAAAATAAATATCTTAAAAAAAATAAATATCAGGTTTTATAAATCAAACCACTATGAGATACCACTTCACACCAGTCAGAATGGCTAAAATTAACAAATCAGAAAACAACAGATGTTGGCGAGGATGCAGAGAAAAGAGATCCCCCTTACACTGTTGGTGGGAATGCAAACTGGTGTACCCACTCTGGAAAACAAGTTGAAAACAAGTTGAAAATAGAGCTCCCCTACAATGCAGCAATTGCACTGCTGGGTATTTACCCAAAGATACAGATGTAGTTATCTGAAGGGGCACCTACACCCCAATTTTATAGCAGCAATATCCACAGTAGCCAAACAATGGAAAGAGACTAGATGTCCATTGACAGATGAATAGATAAAGAAGGTGTGGTGTATATATAAAATGGAATATTACTCAGCCATCAAAAAATGAAATTGTGCCATTTGCAACTGTGTGGATAGAGCTAGAGGGTATTATGCCAAGTGAAATAAGTCAGTCGGAGAAAGAGAATTATATGACCTCACTCATATGTGCAATTTAAGAAACAAAATCAAGAATCATAGGAGAGGAGAGGAAAAAGATAAAACAAGACAAAATCAGAGAGGGAGACCAACCATAAGAGACTCTTAATCATAGGAAACAAACTGAGAGTTGCTGGAGGGGAGGGGTTGAGGAGATGGGGAACCTGGGTGATGGACATTAAGGGGGGCATATGAAGTAATGAGCACTGGGTATTATATAAGACTGATGAATTAAACTTCTACCTCTGAAACCAATAATACATTACATGTTAATTAATTGAATTTAAATTTTTAAAAGGTGGTATAAAATAATAATAAAATATATTCAGTTGAATTGTTGTTTAACAATAGCTGACCTCAATAACCATACCAGGATCTGGGCCTGCCATTATTGCAAATGCTTACACTTTCTAAGAGAGCAGTATCTTTACCACTTTTGGAGAGATGCATCCATATGCATATATGGCTTTTCTTCAACAAATATGGCAAAAGAAAAAGGGGCAAAATGACTTCTTGATTGATTATTTATTCCATTAGTGTTTCAGTCAATAAATTATGTTCTTAAGGAATTAGCAAAGACTGGCTGTTCTGGTTACCCTAAAACCAAAAATTTCTCCATTTCCTTCTCTTCCCTCAGGAAACTTTATATCTCTGCTACAGTCTTTTACAATGGTAATATAGTTCTAATTGAACATTGAATTGAGTTTATTAAATTTGCTTATAATAATTTATTTGGTGTTATGTGTTGCTTCATTAATATTTTAGGCGTTTGGTTCATACTATGATAATTTTATGGGTCCTGTTAACTTTTACACTACTCAAAAGTGGAACTTATTATGAGAGATTAAATCAATTTTTGAAGTTCAGAACTACAGCCATCCCAGTGGATTTCATCTTAGAATACAGCTGTTGGACTTTTCCTAGAACTACATTCTTATACAACTCCTTGCCTATACTGGATATAATGGATTCCCTTATTTCCTTACTGATTTCTCCTGAGAGCATTTACCTATTAAATCACACATCAGTATTCTTACTTGTCTCTGGTTCTAGGGAATCCAACCTAAGACACTCCGTAATGCTTGATCAATCTCTCCAGCCTCCCAGGAGGTAAATTACCTGATTGGTGAGTTAGGGAGAGGAAGCATTGCTCAATCCCACCTTTCTCCTCTTTCCTATCTGCTCATAGAAAAGGTACATGCTAGTTTACTCATTTGGCCATGTGATAAAAAGGAGCAACCTCTGCCCTCTGTTGAGATATGTGTGGTTTATATTGTGCAATCTATGATGGGATGGACAAATAAATCTAATTTAGGGGGAGTGTCAACTACTCATGACTCAGTAGAGCTCGTGTGTGTGTGTGTGTGTTCCTTATGTTATATTCCTTAGTTTTATTTATTTATTTTATTTCTTAGTTTTATTAGTATTCATTCTTTGTCTTAAGTTGAATTTGTATTAGCAATTAATTTTTTATCACAATTTCTGATTCCTATGAGCATTATTCATTGGGTTCAGAATATAAGTTGAGAAGAATCATCCATTAGTAATCATCTCCTCACCTAAAGTACGCAAATAAAATTTCATAACAGACAACTTTAGAGAGAAAGGGAAACAGAGACAGTACAGAGTACAGAGTACAGTAGTGTGTATACTAGTAAAATAAAAAATATATATGAATATATATGTGTTATAAATATTTCTAAATTTTTGGAGTATCTCTGGGCAGATACACAAGGTAATAATGCAAGAGTAGATATTTATAGTCATTGTGCAGAGTGATATTACAGAGGTCAAATTAAATATATGCATGAATTATGACCTACTGTTTTTCTCTTCCTCCCATCCCATCTCTCCTTCCCCCCCTCACCCTGTCTTTTTCCTTCTCCTTTTACCCTTCTCTCCCTGCTTATATGTGGTCTGTAAAGGAATACATATAAGAGTTTCATTTTAACATTGCTTGTAGAGGAATGGAGTTGTAAACTTAAAATTACATAATGGGTGTCAATCAGAGAAGCAGAAAGGAAAAAAAAAAAAACCTTGGTGGATACATACCATGGGGCACTACAAAGTAGTTAGAAAAAACAGACTAGATACACTGATACTATACTGCTGAATATTAAAACCACAGTGCTGATTGGCAATGCATAAAACAGAGTAAGCCATTTATATAGTAAATAGTAAGCCAAATACTATTTACATAAACTGTACAAACCAACAATATACAAAGGCATGTTCTAATGAAAGGAGATGGGTCTGTGCAATGAGGATAAAAGTAAACAAAGAATATATTTCAGGGAAGTATAATGAAAAAATGCCATGAATTTAGAAATTATACAATATTTAACCACAACAAAAAACAAAGGAAACCAAAAAAACAACAGAAACAAAAACTAAGTTGAAAGCTTGGCTTCAGGCTATGCCTCCAAGAAATGTTGGATACCATCCCAGCTATCTTCTGGGTCCAGTTCAGCTGCCCACCCGTTGACTACTTAAACATCATGGCACCTCTTGTTGACTAGACCAGAGAATCCTTTGTTGTTTTTTTGTTGTTGTTGTTGTTGTTTGTTTGTTTTGTTTTTTTAATTTGTACTTCTATATTTTTTATTTTTTTAAATTTTTTAATTTATTTTCAGCGTAACAGTATTCATTGTTTTTGCACCATACCCAGTGCTCCATGCAATCCGAGCCCTCTCCAATATCCACCACCTGGTTCCCCCATCCTCCCACTCCTGCCCCTTCAAAACCCTCAGATTGTTTTTCAGAGTCCATAGTCTCTCATGGTTCACCTCCCCTTCCAATTTCCCTCAACTTCCTTTTCCTCTCCATCTCCCCTTGTCCTCCATGCTATTTGTTATGCTCCACAAATAAGTGAAACCATATAATAATTGACTCTCTCTGCTTGACTTATTTCACTCAGCATAATCTCTTCCAGTCCCATCCATGTTGCTACAAAAGTTGGGTATTCATCCTTTCTGATGGAGGCATAATACTCCATAGTGTATATGGACCACATCTTCCTTATCCATTCGTCCGTTGAAGGGCATCTTGGTTCTTTCCACAGTTTGGCGACTGCGGCCATTGCTGTTATAAACATTGGGGTACAGATGGCCCTTCTTTTCACTACATCTGTATCTTTGGGGTAAATACCCAGTAGTGCAATGGCAGGGTCATAGGGAAGCTCTATTTTTAATTTCTTGAGGAATCTCCACAGTGTTCTCCAAAGTGGCTGCACCAACTTGCATTCCCACCAACAGTTTAACAGGGTTCCCCTTTCACCACATCCTCTCCAACACATGTTGTTTCCTGTCTTGCTAATTTTGGCCATTCTAACTGGTGTAAGGTGGTATCTCAATTATCCAGGCAATAGCTAGGTTGGAGAAAGCCATGGATGACCAAACGGAATTGATTAGGGCCGAATTGAAAGCGACCAGAGAGGATGTTCACAATGTTAGGGCAGAGCTAAAAGCTACCAGAGATGAGGTTCATAATGCTCTCAATGAGTTCTAATCTAATCTAAATTCTCTCAAAGCTAGGGTAACTGAGACAGAAGATAGAATTAGTGATCTGGAGGACAAACAGATAGAGAGAAAGGATCAGGAGGAAGCCTGGAACAAACAACTTAGAAGCCATGAATACAGAATCAGGGAAATAAATGATGCCATGAAACGTTCAAACGTCAGAATTATTGGAATCCCTGAAGGGGAGGAGAAAGAAAGAAGTCTAGAAGATATAGTGGAACAAGTTCCTCATGAAAATTTTCCCAATCTCGCGAATGGAACCAGCGTTCATGTACTAGAGGCCAAACGGTCTCCACCCAAGATTATAGATTCCAGAAAAACATCAAGGCACCTGATAGTCAAATTGAGGAATCATAATTGTAGATATAATCTCTTGAAAGCCACTAGGACAAAGAGGCTCCTTACTTACAGAGGAAAGCCCATCAGAATAACGTCAGACCTGTCCACAGAGACCTGGTAAGCCAGAAAGGGCTGGCAAGATATATTCAGGGCACTAAATGAGAAGAACATGCAGCCAAGAATACTTTATCCAGCAAGACTGACATTCAAAATGGATGGAGAGATAAAGAGTTTCCAAGGCAAGGCTTAAAAGACTATGCAACCACCAAGCTGACACTGCAGGAAATATTAAGGGGATACTATAAAAGAGGAAAAATCTTAAGAAGAGCATTGAACAGAAATATAGAGAAAATATAGAGAAAGAAGGACTTCAAAGGTAACACGATGTCAATAAAAACGTATCTATCAATAATCACTCTCAATGTGAATGGCCTAAATGCACCCATAAAACGACACAGGGAATCCTTTGTTTTGATAATACTTTTGGGTACTTAGAATGGTCTGAAATCTATTTGGGGGTGGGGTGGGGAGTGAATGTATGACTGGGAATGAAAAACATGAGATTGGGTTTTCAAATAATTACCTGGAGAGAATTGTAACTTTGTTTGTTTGTTTGTTTGTTTGTTTGTTTAAGTAGGCTCCATGACCCTGAGATCAAGAACTGAGCTGAGATCAAGAGTCAGATACTTAACCAACTGAACCACCTAGGCACACCTAGAATTGTAGCTTCTTGATTGATCTTGGCTCTCTTCAGATTACACAGTCCAAGTTCAGAAATGCTTCTGAATATTTTGACTAGTGATTCCTGTAACCTTAATCAATATGGTTCTCTTTTCTCACAAATTATTTCCAGGAAGAAAAACAAAAACCCTGTTTGTCCCCACGATTTGGATAGCTAACTATATGCAAGGTTTCCTGATATCAGACCTATTCACACATCAAGGCAGAAAACCTGTTCACTCTTTCAATCTGCAGAAGATAGAAGCAAGCTACCATCTCACATTCTCCTGGCTATCTGCCAGATGTTAAATAACAAAATTCAAACAAGTAAATTTGAAGATCTAATTGGTTAATCATGTTGAACATTTTTTCATGTGTCTGTTAGCCATTTGTATGTCTTCTTTGGAGAAGTGTCTGTTTATGTCTTCTGCCAGTTTTTTTTTTTAATTTTTTATTTTTTTAGTGTTCCAAGATTCACTGTTTATTCACCACACCCAGTGCTCCATGCCATACATGCCCTCCTTAATACTCACCATCAGGCTCACCCAACTCCTTTCCCCTCCCCTCCAAAGCCCTCAGTTTGTTACTGAGGGTCCACAGTCTCTCATGGTTCATTGCTCCCTCTGATTTCCCCCAATTCACTTCTCCTCTCCAACTCCCAATGTCCTCTGTGTTATTCCTTATGCTCCACAAGTAAGTGAAAAAATATGATAATTGAGTCTCTCTGCTTGACATATTTCACTCAGCATAATCTCCTCCAGTCCCGTCCATGTTGATACAAAAGTTAAGTATTCAACCTTTCTGAAGGAGGCATAACATTCCATTGTATATATGGACCATATCTTCTTTTTTTTTCTTTTTTATAAACATATAATATATTTTTATCCCCAGGGGTACAGGTCTGTGAATCGCCAGGTTTACACACTTCACAGCACTCACCATAGTACATACCCTCCCCACTGTCCATAACCCTACCACCCTCTCCCAACCCCCTCCCCCCAGCAACCCTCAGTTTGTTTTGTGAGATTAAGAGTCACTTATGGTTTGTCTCCCTCCCAATCCCATCTTGTTTCGTTTATTCTTCTCCTACCCCCTTAAGCCCCCATGTTGCATCTCCACTTCCTCAAATCATGGACCATATCTTCTTTATCCATTTGTCCATTGAAGGGCATCTTGGCTCTTTCCACAGTTTGGCTATTGTGGACATTGATGCTATGAACATTGGGGTACATATGGCTCTCCTTTTCACTACATCTGTATCTTTGGGGTAAATACCCAGTAGTGCAATTGCAGGGTCACAGGGTAGCTCTATTTTTAATTTCTTAAAGAATCTCCACACTGTTTTCCAAAGTGGCTGCACCAACTTGCATTCCCACCAACAGCATAAGAGAGTTCCCCTTTCTCCACATCCTCTCCAACACTTTTTGTTTACTGTCTTGTTAATTTTGGCCATTCTAACTGATGTAAGGTGGTATCAGTGTGGTTTGGATTTGAATCTCCGTGATGGCTAATGATGATGAACATTTTTTCATGTGAAGGTTAGCCATTTGTATGTCTTCTTTGGAGAAGTGTCTGTTCATGTCTTCTGCCCAGTTTTTGACTTGATTATTTGTTTTTTGGGTGTTGAGTTCTAGAAGTTCTTTATAGATCTTGGATATTAACCCTTTGTCCAAATATCTTCTCCCATTCTGTGGGTTGCCTCTTTGTTTTGTTGACTGTTTTCCTTTGCTTTGTAGAAGCTTTTTATCTTGATGAAGTCCCAAAAGTTCATTTTCACTTTTGTTTCCTTTGCCTTTGGAGAGATGTCTTGAAAGAAGTTGCTGTGGCCAATGTTGAAGAGGTTACTGACTATGTTTTCCTCTAGGATTTTGATGGATTTCTGTCTCTCACATTGAGGTCTTTCATCCATTTAGAGTTCGTCTTTGTGTATGGTGTAAGAGAATGGTCGAGTTTCATTCTTCTGTATATAGCTGTCCAATTTTCCCAGCACCATTTCCATTGGATATTTTTTCCTGCTTTGTCAAAGATTAGTTGACCATAGAGTTGAGGGTCCATATCTGGGGTTGCTATTCTGTTCCATTGATCTATGTGTCTGTTTTTGTGCCAGTACCATGCTGTCTTGGTGATCACAGCTTTGTAATACATCTTGAATAGCATCATTAGCTATCAGGGAAATTCAAATAAAAACCACAGTGAGATACCACCTTACACCAGTTAGAATGGCCAAAATTAACAAGACAGTAAACAACATGTGCTGGAGAGGATGTGGAGAAAGGGGAACCCTCTTACACGGTTGGTGGGAATACAAGTTAGAGCAGCCACTTTGGAAAACAGTGTGGAGATTCCTCAAGAAATTAAAAATAGAGCTACCTGATAACTCAGCAATTGCACTACTGGATGTTACCCCAAAGATACAGATGTAGTGAAAAGAAGGGCCATATGTACCCCAATGTTCATAGCAGCAATGTCCACAATAGCCAAACTGTGGAAGGAGCAAGATGCCCTTCAACGGACAAATGGATAAAGAAGATGTTGTCCATATATATAATGGAATATTACTCAGCCATCAGAAAGGACAAATATCCACCATTTGTATTGACATGGATGGAACTGGAGGGAATTATGCCAAATGAAATAAGCCACACAGAGAAAAACAATTATCATATGGTTTCACTTATATGTGGAACATAAGGAATAACATGGAGGGTATTAGGAGAAGAAAGGGAAAAATGAAGGTGGGGGGGAAATCAGAGGGGGAGACGAACCATGAGAGACTATGGACTCTGGAAAACAAACTGAGGGTTTCAGAGGGGAAGGGAATGGGGGGAAGTGTTAGCCTGGTGATGGGTAGTAAGGAGGGCACGTATTGCAATGGGTACTGTGTATTATACGCAAACAATGAATCATGGAACATTACATCAAAAACTAATGAAGTATTGTATGGTGACTAACATAACATAATAAAAAGGAAAAAAAGATCTAATTGGCTTCAATAAATGATTCATGAATCAGGCAGCACCCCATCTAGCATGTAGAGGCACTCTGAAGACTTGTACACAATGGAAGGTTTATATAGACAGAGGGTGGAGACATGAAAATTATTAGCAAAAGAAAAGGATTGTTCCAGAGGAGGATGTTGGCTAGGGGGAAAAGCAAGGTGTCTTATCATGCAGATGACCTCATGTTTCTTTGGGGGATGGAAAGAACTCAAGTGAGAGACACACTGGCCCTAAGGGAAAGAAAAATTTTCCTAACTGACTGGTTAATGCCACATTTCTGGGGAATTTGAAACTGTAACTAGATGGGGTATTAAGCACTGGTTTGGAAACTCTGTCTAAGAGATGCCATTTTTAGCCCGCAGTTTTCATTTTTTAACACATAGTTGCTAACTTTTCTTAATTCCCTCCTCTCTGCATATTTCACTTGCTGGCTAGGGCGCTTTCTTCCTCTTTGAGTCCTCTAATTATCTAACTTGCAGTGACACTTGGCTCACAGAGCAGACCATTAACCCTACTCTTGCTCCTTACCTGCTTCTTAGGACTCTGTTCCCTTAGTTCTCTATATCTCTGTAGAGATACTGAGCAATTAAATTTAGAATGGTAAACAAATTTCAAATATATGACTGAAGATGTGTTTAATTAGTGCTGAACATTATTCCTAACTAAATCATCACGTTCTAACTAAATCCTCACATTTTGCCAAGAATATTATTACTCCTGTGGTAAATGTGGGGGGGGAAAGAGGGATCAAAACCTTTCCCAAATTCACACATTGAAAACATAGTAGAAATAGGATTGTTATATCTTTACCCAAGCCAATTTTCATTTCCTATGCCTTGGTCCTCTTAACTCATTTCTGGAACATCTTTTTATATTGTGTATCCATTAACAAATTATTGTATATATAGTTTTTTTTTCTTTCAACTTTTATACTAGACTTAAAATTATAGTAGGGGAGAGAGATTGAATTCTACTGAAAGAAAAGGCAGTCGAGTTTTAAATAAAGCACAAATATTATATGACTTCACTTATATATGGAATCTAAAAACTAAAACTAATGAATAATAAAAAAAAAGACTCCTCTTTGAGGAACCTCCATGCTGTTTTCCAGAGCGGTTGTACCAGCTTGCATTCCCACCAACAATGTAGGAGGGTTCCCCTTTCTCCACATTCTTACCAACATCTGTTGTTTCCTGACTTGTTAACTTTAGCCATTCTGACTGGTGTGAGGTGGTATCTCATTGTGGTTTTGATTTGTATTTCCCTGATACCGAGTGATGTGGAGCACTTTTTCATGTGTCTGTTGGCCATCTGGATGTCTTCTTTGCAGAAATGTCTGTTCATGTCTTCTTCCCATTTCTTGATTGTATTATTTGTTCTTTGAGTATTGAGTTTGATAAGTTCTTTATAGATTTTTGATACTGGCCCTTTATCTGGTATGTCATTTGCAAGTATCTTCTCCCATTCTATCAGTTGTCTTTTGGTTTTGTTGACTATTTTCTTTGCTGTGCAAAAGCTTTTTATCTCGACAAAGTCCATATAGTTCCTCTTTTGCCCTTGCTTCCTTGCCTTTGGTAATGTTTCTACAAAGAAGTTGTTGTGGCTGAGGTTGAAAGTTTGCTGCCTGTGTTTTCCTCAGGGATTTTGATGGATTCCTATTGAGGTCTTTCATCCATTTTGAGTCTAATTATGTGCATGGTGTAGGGAAATGTCTGGTTTCATTTTTCTGCATGGGGCTGTCCAATTTTCCCAAAACCATTTGTTGAAGAGACTATCTGTTTTCCAGTGGATGTTCTTTCCTACCTACACATAGAACATAGAACAAAGACCATAGAGCATAGAACAGTAACCTCTTCGACATCAGCCACAGCAACTTCTTTCAAGACAAGTCTCCAAAGGCAAGGGAAACAAAGGCAGAAATTTGGGGACTTCATCGAGATAAAGCACAGCAAAGAAAACTGTCAATAAAACAGAGGCAACCCATGGAATGGGAGAAGATATTGCAAATATGACACTACAGATAAAGGGCTGATATACAAGATCTATAAAGCACTTCTCAAACTCAACACCCCCAAAAAACAAATAAGTCAAAAAATGGGCAGAAGACATGAACAGACACTTCTCCAAAGAAGACATACAAATGGCTAACAGGCACATGAAGAAAAATGTTCCTCATTATCTTGAAGTTCTAGGGAGGAGACAGGGCTAGTGCTTGTGGTATATGTTGTGTTTAGAAATATTATATGATTGGCATAGAACATCTAAGGAAAATAAACTGAAGAGGAGGTCCTGGGAGTAAGCTCTGGAGCACTCTAGCATTTCTAGTTCAAGTTGAAAATGATCCAGCAAGAGAAACAGGAGTACCAGCTATTGAGTAAGGAAGAAAATCAGGTAATTTTTGTATCAAAAAGCCAAGAAAAGTGTTTCAAGGAGGACAGAGAAGTCAGTTGTATCAAATGCCACTGAAAATTCAAGTGAGGAGAAACAGAAAAGCTACATTGGATTTTGCAACTTTGGTTTTGGAAGTAGTTGATAATACCAACAAGAGAAGTTTCAGTTAGCTAGAATAAGATGAGGAGTGAATGTATGAAGAGAAACCACAGATAACTTCATTGACAAGTTTTGCTATGAAGGAGATTTAGAAAATAGAGCCATAGGTGTAGGTGATATGGAGTAAAGGGAGTTTTTGCTTGTTTTTGCTTGTTGCTTTTGGGTTTGCTAGTGAAAAATACTAAAACATTTAGGTGTTTGTGGAAATGGTAACATAGGCAGTTTAATATCAGGATTTTAGGCAGGATAAAGACAAACAAACTTTAAATCAGTTTTAAAATAGCTAGCTGGTGGAAGAGAATTCCTGAAGAAGTTCTAAAAGGCTGGATGAACACTTATGGAAGATGCTGTGTAGAGTTCATGCTTCAGGTTGAAGATTGAAATAAAATGATCCATCCATCGAATTCACTCCATCGAATTCCATGATTCTAGAAGTGAGGCTCGTTTGTAAGAGAGCATAGGTAGGACTATGTGTGCAAGCAAAATGTATAGTGAAGATAAAGTTCTGCCAAACCTGAGGAAGCCCCAGGCTACTCTTTGCCTAGTAGAAGCATTTGCAGGCCCTCAGTGCTCACCCTTTACTCCCACTTACCCAAACTACAGTAGTGGCAAGAGTGCCAGAGGTCCAGATAGCTGACTATTGCCACTTCCCCCATGAATTCAGATTAGCTCCCTGGGGCCCTCATTACTCACTCTCCCTCTCTAATGGCCCACCTGCCATATGGGTACCAAGTAGGAAAAGATTAGAAAAAATGATAAAATTCATACAAACTGGTCAGAAGCTCTCCTCAGAATCAAAAGAGATAAAGAAAGAAGACAAAGGAAGAAAAAAAGATGCCCAAAGCCTCTTATCAGGTAATGGCTCAAACCAGAACCCATGCATATCAACACTTAAGCCTTTATCCAAAACTTAACATAAGGTGACTTGCTTAACTGCTTTAGACACACAGTTTTCAACTTGTTGGGAAAGGAAACCAGTTTTTCTTGAGACCTGAGTTATTTAAGTATCCTTCGTCATTCATCTCTCAAAACAAGGCAGAAGGCAGCAATTCAGGTCTCCAAGGAAAAGCTAGACTCAACAGGCCTTCTCAATCTTCTCTATCCTATAGATGTGAGAAATCTTACTAGGCAACTGTTTCAGATTTTTCATTGCAGAGCAGAGGGAACTGAGCCCAGGAAGAAGAAGCAAAAGTACCTTCCCAAATTCACAAAAGAAGGTCATGACTGGGTTGAGAGGAAATATTTAGGAGGTTGAGGAGTTTGTCACTTTATTAATCCATAATCTGTCATCCTCCTTTATCAGATTTAGGACAAAAGGCTGAGATTCCTATGGGATTGAATTGGGAGATGGCAGTTTAGCTATCAGGTGGGTAGCTGGATAGAGCATTTTTGATTTATGGGTGGCAGTGAGTTCGGAGTAATCTCATTTTCTCTGGTGGGGAATTTCTTAGCTAAATGCCAGGATCTTAAGCTGAAGTTAATTTGAGAGCTCATTTAGCTCATGGCCTCATCTCCAAGCAAGACCAAATATGTAGAAAGCACAGTCTAATTGTTCAGTTCCTCAGAATTTTTTGTATAATGTTAATGTTAGTCACCACACAGTACATCATTAGTTTTTTATGTAGTTTTCCATGATTCACTGTTTGCGTATAACTTTCCAGAGATGAAGCAAAATCTCTAACTTTCCTTTACATTCTTGTTAGAGAAGAAGATTTTTTAAAAAAGTTTTCATTACCTAAAACACTGATCACCTTGTGTCTCCAAAGATTTACTCAGGGAGACCACGAAGTTTGCAACTAGAGTGAGAAATGAAGAAGTGAGAATATCCTTGATACCCCTTTCTTTCTTCCCACTCTGCAAAAGCATAGCATCCTTTACTTTAAGACACTCTCTTTCCTTAAAACACTTTTTCTGGGCAGAGGGGTGGAAGTGTGGTGGGGAGCGGAAGGTTTCTCTACCAGGGAACTTTCAATGCAGAGAAGCTTTATCCTTCAACCTTCCCAGTGGCCTCAGGGACCACTTTTTCCAGCCAAGTTTCCTAGACCATGAATTTGGGATTGAAAAACCAGTAGACAAAGGACAGGCAAAAGGCAGAATAATTAACAGGAAAAATCAGACTACTTGAGTCATTTCCATTCTCCATCTGAGCAACTAAGACTCCTTCTTAAAGAAATGGCTTTTTAGACCAAATTCAATTTTATTACAGAACGTGCAAGGCAGAAATAGAATGGGAAAAGAAAGAGGTATATATTCTTTATTGGAATTGGGTTTAATTAAATGCTGAGTTTGAAACAAAAAGGTGCAGTGTGGCTCAAATATTATCCACCCCAAAATATATTTTTAATTGAAAGTATAAAAAGCATATTTTTAATGTAAAAATCAAAGCAATTGTCCATTCTCTTACCACCCTAACAGCTGTTTTTTTTCTGTTTTAAACTTCATATAAAACCCTGCTGTGTGCATATTTTCACATGATCTAATGTTTTATAATAATTGTATATTCTGATCTTTTTACTAAACTATGTATTATGGATATTTTGTTTCTGACTCTGTAATTATTTTCATCATTAGATAATATTATCTTGTGTTTCTACTGAAATGTAGCAACTATTCTCCAATTATTAGATCTTTAGGTTTGTCCTAGTGGTAATGTCTTGAAAACAACCCTGGAATATACATTTTCATACATAGTTTTTTTTTTTCTCTTCTTGTGAAGCATGTATTTAAGATAATTTCCCAAAAGAGAGATTTTATATTTCATATTGCCAAAAGTATTATACCAACATATAATGCTACTAACAATGTAAAAGGGCATATAAGTCTCACCAAATCTTACCAGCACTGGCTATTTTAGTTTTAAATAGTTTATCTCCACATAATAGGTGTAGAGTCATATCATCATCTGGTTTTAGCTTGCAAGACTTTGATTATAAGTAGAGAGGAGATTTTTCATCTCTATCATCTAACTGTCTGTCTACCTCTCTATCCTACATGCATAAGATTTCAGGCTATTCCTGCCACCAATTGATTTTTTTTATTTGTCTTTTATTTTGTTATGTTAGTCACCATACAGTACATCATTAGTTTTTGATGTAGCATACCATGATTAATTGTGTATAACACCCAGAGCTCCATGCAATCCATGTCCTCCTTAACACCCATCAGCATGCTCATCAATCCCCCCCATTCTCTTCCCTTCTAAAACTCTCTGTTTGCTTCCCAGAGTCCATAGTCTCTCATGGTTCATCTCCTACTCCTATTTCCCCCCTTCATTTTCCCCTTCTCCTAATATCCTCCACGCAATTCTTTATGTTCCACAAATAAGTGAAACCATATGATAGTTGACTTTCTCTGTGAGAATTATTTCACTTAGCATAATCTCCTCCAGTCCCATCCAAGTTGAAGCAAAAGTCTCGGCACCACTTTAATTTTGCCCAAGGAATTACAGCAGCTGCAAGTCAACACAGAATGGGGAAAACTACATACAGAAAGGCCACTAATAAGGCTCTGGAGTCATTGAATGGTAGATGATGACTCCAAAGCATAAATACTATAGGAGGTTATTAAAAGAGGAAATTTTTTAATTAATGAGGAGACAAAAGAGTAACAAAACATGTTAGGGAGAAATCTGGGAGACCACCCTGTGCTCAGAATCATGTTTAGAATAAACCAAGAAGAATCAATGGACTTTTAAAAAAAATTTCTTTTCAGTGTTTTAGAATTCATTGTTTGTGCACCACACCCAGTGCTCCATGCAATATATGCCCTCTATAATGTCCACCACCAGGTTCACCCAACCTCCCATGCCCCTCCGTTCCAAAACCCTCAGTTTGTTTCTCAGAGTCCACTGTCTCTCACGGTTTGTCTCCCCCTCTGACTTCCCCCAACTCACTTCTCCTCTCCATCTCCCCATGTCCTCTGTGTTATTCCTTATACTCCACAAATAAGTGAAACCATATGATAATTGAGTCTCTCTGCTTGACTTATTTCACTCAGCATAATTTCCTCCAGTCCTGTCCATGTTGATACAAAAGTTAAGTATTCATCCTTTCTGAAGGAGGTATAACATTCCATTGTATATATGGACCATATCTTCTTTATCCATTTGTCCGTTGAAGGGCATCTTGGTTCTTTCCACAGTTTGGTGACTGTGGCCATTGCTGCTATGAACATTGAGGTACATATGGCCCTTCTTTTCACTACATCTTTATCTTTGGGGTGAATACCAATAGTGCAATTGCAGGGTCATAGGGAAGCTCTATTTTTAATTTCTTAAGGAATCTCCACACTGTTTTCCAAAGTGGCTGCACCAAACTTGCATTCCCACCAACAGCGTAAGAGGGTTCCCCTTTCTCCACATCCTCTCAAGCACATGTTGTTTACTGTCTTGTTAATTTTGGCCATTCTAACAGTGGAAAAAAGACAGTCTCATTCTAACAGTGGAAAAAAGACAGGAATAAATGGTGCTAGGAAAATTGGACAGCTATGTGTAGAAGAATGAAACTCAACCATTCTCATATACCATACACAAAGATAAACTCAAAATGGATAAAAGACCTCAACATGAGGCAGGAGTCCATCAGAATCCTAGAGGAGAACATAGGTAGTAACCTTTTCAACATCGACCACAGCAACTTCTTTCAAGATATGTCTCCAAAGGCAAAGGAAACAAAAGGGAAAATGAACTTTTGGGACATCATCAAGATAAAAAGCTTCTGCACAGCGAAGGAAACAGTCAACAGAAAGAAACTGAGGGTTTTGGAGGGGAGGGGGGTAGGAGGTTGGGTGATCTTGGTGGTGGGTATTATGGAGGGCACGTATTGCATGGAGCACTGGGTGTGGTGCATAAACAATGAATTCTGGAACACTGAAAAGAAATTTTAAAAATAAATAAATAAAAATAAAACTAATCATGTAGTATGTGTTGGCTAATTGAATTTAAATTAAAAATATCACTATTTCAGAGCAAAAAATAAATAAATAAAAAGCACGTCACCCATAAAGACTTCATGAACCACCAACATAGACCCCCAAGTGCCTGTGTGACCACACAGTAACCCACACTTCTCATGGTAGTTCACCTCGATGGAGCATATTCCTTATTTAAGCAGTGAGGAGTTCATGGGATTTTCTCGCCTCCATAAAAATTACCCAGGATGTGAATAGACTCATGGTAAAGACTGTGTTTTTTTTTAATAATCTTTCTACCATCTTGTCACCACTCACATGATTGAGAACGGCTCAGCATGTAATTGAATGTTCAGTGAAGCTTCCTTTTTTTTTTTTCACTAAAGATGGCCTCTGTCTCCTTGTCTCCCCACACTTCTCCCAAAAAAAAAGGTTTTTAAAAATTATTAAATATTTGAAATTTTCTGGCAAAAGGAAAAAAAACAGGCTTAAGCTTTACCCCTTCTTTGTTCACCAGGTCATTCAGAGATAATTGATTATATTTGTGCCATAACTGTAGCCTATGCATTATGTTTTATAGCTTTATTCTGCTTCTTTACATGTCTCTCTGCCCCTATTAAATTTTAAGCCCTTTGAGGGCAGGAATCATGTCTCAAGCAACTTTGTATCTTCAGGATCTGGTAGAGTGCCCAGCACTTGGATGCTTATTAATTATTTCCTGAATAAATGGGTATTAAAATTCAAAGAAGCAATTACAGAGGAAGTACTTTGGAATGCTGCATGCCAACAGAATTGAAGTAATAAGGGGGTGATCCAAAGGGAAACTTCTTGACCTCATAGTTTTTTTATTATACCTTTAAGCTGGAAGTCACATTTTTTTTTTTAAATAGGAGAGACAATCTTACTCATCTGAGATGACAATTGCATTATGTTTCTTTCTAGGGCCAGCATCTTTAATCATGAAAAATGTCACCATCATTACCAAGTTTGTCCTCATAAGATGGTTCAGAAATCCTCAGATCCAGACCATGCTTTTTGCAGTGTTCCTGGTGATTTACCTCTTGACCCTGATGATGATCCTGGTGATCAGAAATGATTCTCACCTTAAAACACCCATGTACTTCTTCCTAGGTCACCTGTCTTTTCTAGATCTCTGCCTTTCTTCAGTAACCATGCCCAAGATGATGCAGAATTTATTAACTCAAAGAAAACCCTTATCTACATGGGGCTGTGTGACCCCGAGTTTCTTTCTCATATTCTCTGGGAGCACAGAGGCCTGCCTGCTGTCTGCTATGGCCTGTGACTGCTATGCAGTCATTTGCCACCCTCTCCTCTACAGTGTGGTTATAATAGGCCTCTGTGTGTTGGAATGATAGTTGCAGCATGGGCAGTGGGGTTCCTAAAATCCTTGCCAAACACTCTTTTAACCTACAACTTACATTTTTGTGGCCCCAGTGTCATACCTCACTTTTGTTGTGAGCTTCCTTCACTCTTCCCTCTGTCCTGCAGTGACCCTACTGCCAACGAAGCCCTTCTTGCTGGGTCATGTGCATTGTTGGGATTTGTGACACTTCCCCTGATACTCTTCTCTTATTCTAGAATCATCTCTTCCATCCTAGTCATCTGTTCTTCGGGGGCTCAAGGCAAAGCCTTCTCTACCTGTTCTTCCCACCTCACTGTGGTGCTTTTATATTATGCCACAGCCTTATTCAGATACATGACCCTCCTCTCAGGCTCCAAGTTGGAACAAGTGGTCTCCATTCCATACAATGTGATCGCATCTTTGCTGAAATCCCTCATCTACAGCTTCAAGAACCAGGAGGTGAAAGCAGCTCTACATAAAATGTTGAAGCAATAACTGTGTCTCTCTTTGTATAAAAGATTCATACTGTATTTGGTTTGAAGACAATGAAAAAATGGGTGATGAAATATATTGATAACGACTAACTTGATCACTTCAAAAAATTTTCCATTTGATGAAAATAACCTCTTGGGTCTTGGTAATAGAGGTTTAAGTGTGTGATTGCTTATTTTAGTGTATTTGGCAAGAAAATTTAGTGAAGACTGACAAATAGTACTAGGATGGAGTAGTGTAGACAGACTAGGTCCAAATCTGTTTGTTTTGTTAAAGAGTTTTGGAATTATAGAGCTCAAAGTGGTGTGTGTGTGTGTGTGTGTGTGTGTATGTGTGTGTGTTTAAAGATAGGAGTGTGAAACACATTTTAAAGTGGAAACTAGTTGCTAATTAAAGATGATATTGAATGAAGTTTTTTGTCCACCTAACCCGGAGTAACCTAAAAAATTGATATGCCTAGTTGCCAGAAAGCAAAGATAGAGATTGGTGAGGACCTGCCCTCTACCATTCAAAAGAAAAAAAAAATGTTCAGATTTGCTGGTGGTGACCAATGTCTGGGATGAGATCAAGATGTTTGGCAACTAGAATAGAGAGTCCTTGTTGGAATTCAAACTGGTGAATGTCTATACAGTCTCAAAATGATGTTTTCACTCAACTGTGAGGATATCAAGCCAGTTAATTCATTCAGTATCTGATGGTCTCACTCAGCCAAACCCCTTCTGAGTTTACTTCTCATTGTTCCTTTGACATATATTCAAGCAAATAAATTTTTGTCACAAAATATTCATGGGGTGGAGAGCTCACAACCCAAAGGTAGGCTGACTCATATGACCTCTTTAATGAAATGTTTAATATGAAACATTGTGTTTCTACCCTTATAAGAATTAACCAAAAGTAAAGTGGGTTTTTTTTTTGGCATTTTCTTAACTTCTTACAAATCAAAATAACAAACATTGTTTGTTTGTTTCACATTTTTATTATTATTAACTTTTAATCTTAAATATAAAATTCTATAAAAATTAGGAGAAATGTATAGTGGATATGTAAAGAAGTACTTTATAATTTTTAGAGATGTAAATATGTAAAAATCATTTTTTCAGAAAAATATACTTCAAAATCAAGTATATTATACTTCAAACGAATATATTTCAAAATGAAGTATATTATGGATAATGGTTTATATCAATAATTATTACCCCTTGCATCAGTTATTCTAAGGATTGACATCATCTGATTTTGTCAAGGAAAACAGTGTTTAGTACAGAGCATATGTAGTCTACCAGGTACCTCATGTGGAACATAGTTCTCCTTAAGTGATCTAAATTTGAGATATGGTAGGAATAGAATTAACATGACTTAATGACTTTTTAAATAAAGAAATAGTTAATAATATCATTGTGCTCCCCCACCCTGACTTTTTAAATATTCTTAAGAGAAACTTTCCAAAGTGTACATATTTAGATATAGTTTATGGGCATAACAGGAAGGGCATCCTTATCCAGTTCAAACCCTAATAAAAGATAAAGTGAAGTCACATAAACTGATGTATACATGATGCAACCATTCTCTTCCTCGTCTGCATCTTTGAGAGATGGATCCACAGACCAATCTATACTCAATCTCCCCTCCCTTAGAAGACTGAGATAGTTATTGGCATACACTTACATGTGTGCTTGCTGCCTGCTCCTTTATTTTCAGTTCTTACTGCAGGCCCTTATAGATTCATAGTGGAATAAAATCCATAGTGGACTTCCCCACTCACCTCCCATATATACATTATATGTATGAATTGTGTTGGTGAAAGCATGGCTTACACTCAAACTGTAATCCCTTATCTTCTCACTTACATTTCCACTCCTATCTTTGTGCTATAAGTATTTTACAATCTTAATTTATATTGCCCATATGCTTGCATAAATATTTGCATTAATTTACAGCCAAACCAACAGAATATTAGAGTGTCTGACAATGTTTATTTGCCAGGCCTGAGAACAGTTTTTAAATTATATTTTAAACCCTTCAGATTGTTTTTCAGAGTCCATAGTCTCTCATTGTTCACCTCCCATTCCAATTTCCCCCAACTCCCTTCTCCTAACTCCCCATGTCCTCCATGCTATTTGTTATGCTCCACAAATAAGTGAAACCATATGATAATTGACTCTCTCTGCTTGACTTATGTTTGAAGATGTGGGGGAGTGGGAGGTTGGGGGAACCAGGTGGTGGGTATTAGAGAGGGCACGGATTGCATGGAGCACTGGGTATGGTACAAAAACAATGAATACTGTTATGCTGAAAATAAATTTAAAAAAATTATTATAAAAAAAGCATCAGCAAAACAAATAAAAAAAAAGAAAATTGACCACATAATTTAATTGACAACATATAGAAACATTTATAAAATTTAACAGTGTGAGGTATATATAAGGTAAAAAATAAAGGTTAGTCACATCATAAATTTATGATACCATGTTCATTATTGTAAAACAAACATTAAAGAATATATGAAGGCAAATTCAATAAATTATATGTATTGGTAATGTCCAGAATTATCTAGTTCTAACTTTGGGTCAAAATCACTACAAACATCTTTCCATTCACTTATGAAATAGGATAGGCTAGAAGGTGGAAAGCAAAAAAGAAAGATACAATTACAGAAATTAATTTTTATAATGATGAGTTTATATCATACATGCTATTCAAAGTAAGATGTATAAGTTTTCATTGTATTAAAGTAAAATAAAGTAAATGGAAGAGAAACAAGAAAGAGGTGGGACTTTGTTAAGGATTCTTTTACTTGAAGTGATATTATTTCCTGGAAGATTCCTCCAAGAATAAATAAATAAACTTGAAAAAACAACAACAACAACAACAACAAAACAACAAAATTATATTTTAATCTTTATTAATTTGTTGGCATAAAATCCTACTTCTTTCATGTATGTGCATTTATTTTTCATTATAAATAATATTTAACATTTCTCAAACGTTTGTTAAACATTGGTATTTCCTCTTTTTTATCATTAGCATACCATTTTTCTGTTTGTTACTGCATTCATAGTATTTTTTTATTTGAATGGTGTATTTAAATAAGTTCAGATAGAACTCATTATTTAAGTTAATGGCACCATAATTCATCCAAAACCTGACAGTCATCTTTTGATTCCTTTTTTCTCTTTCTCCCAGCATACGTTCAACACATAAACAGATCCCATTTGTTCTGTTTTCAAATATATCCTGAATCTGGACACATCTCTTCACCTCCACCTCTACCAACCTAGTTTAAGCCATCATTTTCTCCCACCTAGATTCAGGACTGGTATTCAAAATAGTTAATAACAGTAAGGCAAGAGTACAGAACAATTAAAATGGATTCCCAACAGATAAAAATGGATTTTGGTTTTGTTGTCTCTCATGAATACTAGCTGAATATTAGCTAGTAATAAGGCAATAGCTTCCTAACTAGTCTCACTGCTTCCATTACTGTCCCTTAAAGCTACAAAGAAAACTACAAAGACTGATCAACTTTTTAGAAAAATCATAAAACAGATTATATCATTCCCCTAAAGAGGTAAAGAAGAAAAATCTATAGCTTCCTACCACATTTAAAATTCACACTTCCTTGATTTACAAGACTTACCAAATTTGGCTTTTGTTGGCTTGGTGACCCAATTTCTTTCATTTCTCCCTCCTTTACTATACTCCAATCACACTGGCCTTCTTACTGTTTCTCAAAGACTCCAGATTTCTCCCCATCCAAGAGTTTTGCACTTGCTGATTCCTCTGCTGACACATTTTTCTCTGTATATTCACATGGCTTATTCCTTCTCTTTATGTAGGTCTTCCTCAAGAGTATTCTTCTCGCAGAATTATTTCCTGACTACCCTATGGTAAATATTCTACCCTCCCCCATTCTACCATGCATCACCAACTAACAATATTTATGTATGTTTGTATCTACATTCCGTCATCCCCAATATAATGTAGGCACCTTGAGAGCAGAGATTTCATCTGTACTTTATGCATCTGAAACAATATCTAGCACATAGGAGACAATCAAAACTACTTGATGGGATTTCCATGACTAGCTGTATGGAGTAACTGATGCCAGCTTTGTCCTTCTACCCATAAATAACTAGAAAAATGAACAAAATATCTGGGGGAAAAAAAGATCCTGTTTGCCCTTACTGGAAAACAGAAAGCTTAGTTTTTGAGTCCTGAGATACAGGAAACAGATAAGGTGAGTCCTACCTTTCCCACTGGAGGCACTTTTTAAACCATGATATGAGAGGAGAAAAAACAAACAGAAAATGGCCATGTTGCTGAGTTTAGGAGACACAGATTGAGTTCAAGAAGAGCAAAGGGTGGGATTTGTGGGGTAGAGCTAGAAAGAAGAGATACATAGATAAAGAATTCCAGAAATTTGAATATAGATCTCCATTAGCCTTTGTTTCATATCATGCTGTGCATGAATCATTAAATGAAGTTGAAGTAAGCCAAGTAAGCACCACTACTGCAGGAAGCTGTGAGAACAACTCTAGTAGGAGATTCCACATGACTGAGAGCTACTAAGTAATGACCATCCAGAGTACAAGAACCACATCAAACACTTGAGTATTTAAGGGCCCATAAAAAGGTCACACTTTAGAAGTAGGGTTATCCTAGTCTGCACAAGAATTAATACTAATTCTTCCCAAACTCTTCTAAGAAGCAGAACAAGAGGGAAAACTTCCCATCTGATTCTATTAGGCCAGTATTACCTTGGTACCAAAACCAGACAAAGACATCACAAGAAAACTGCAGACACCTAGGGAAAATGCTTAGGTAATGTTAAACTTAATGGTGAAAGATTAAATACTTTGCCCCTAAAATAAAGAACAAGAAAAGAATGTCCACTCTTGCCACATTTATTCAACATTGTCCTGGAGAGTTTGGCTGAGACTACTATGTAAGAATAAGGAATAAAAGGAATCCAGAAAGGAAAGGAGGAAGTAAAACTATGTTCATTTCCAGATGACATAATGATGTATATAGAAAAACTTAATGGGGGTTGTATGGGTGGCTCAGTTGGTTAAGTGTTCTACTCTTGATTGCAGTTCAGGTCATGATCTCAGGGTCCCACATCTGGTTCTATGCTCCACACATAGTCTGCTTGAGATTCTTTGTCCCTCTCCCCCTCCCCCTGCTTGCTTGCTTTCTCTCTAAAATCATCCTAATCATCATTGCCACCACCACCACCATCATCATCATCATCATCATCCCTGGACCTGGAGTTCATGGCCTTGGCCAAAGGCAGACGCTTAACCATCTGAGACATCCAAGTGCCCCTCAGTCACTTCCCTTCAAATACTTATACTTTTTAATCTAGCAATACTAAATTTAATATAGCCATATCAAATTTATTTTGTGAAAAGTTAGTTTATGTATTAATAAACAAATAAGTAAATTCTAATGCTATATGTAATACTTCTAAGCCTGATATCCCTAAACAAAGTAAATTGATATTTACATGTTTATGCTATGTTTATGCAATGTAATTACTTGTAGTCATCCATTATCAACTGGTGTCCTACAGCTTATAAGAAAGGTATCCATCACTAATGGAAACTACTCTTCCTCCTAATCTTATCCTATTGAGGAAGAATTCCAGACTCCTTCTAAAGTAAGGCCTTAATAAAGGGCTGTTTTCCTGATGGCTCAAAAAAAAATCATCACTTCTTCTCCCCAACTTTTTCTTAACTATGCACAGTCCAAAGATGAGATGTTTAGTAAACCCTAGAAAATGAGGACTGAAATGTAATGTCTCTTACATACCAGTATCAGTAGAAAAATTCATATTGGTTGTAGAAGTCACTAGCAACATGAGAGAAAAGGAATGGTGGATACAGAATTCAGAAAGTTGTGGAATGAAAAGTAAAAATGCTTGGCAGGTAATATAGTGAAGTTACACTTTCAGTAGAAGTGGCTGTGGGAGAAGTAGTGTAGTAAGTAATGAGATGTAAAATCAGTTCACCCCCAGTGAAAAATGAGGGTCAACTGGATACTTTTAAATATGAGGCATATTTTAATATGTTTGTATTCTTAGTACAAATGAGTAATAGAAAGAAACTGATGATAGGGTGGCTCAGTTGGTTGAGCATCCAACTCTTGATTTTGGCTCAGGTCATGATCTCAGGGTCCTGGGATCAAGCCCCATGTCAGGCTCTGAGTTCAGTGTGGAGTCTGCTTGTCCCTCTCCCTCTACTCCTCTCCCAATTTGCATCCACTTCCTCTCTATATATCTCAAATAAATAAATAATCTTAAAAAAGGAAAGAGAGAAAGAAAGAAAGAGAAAGAAACCAATGATAAAAACAGATAATTAGCATGGTTGAAGGAGAAGAACCCAGAAGCTCAGGATGAAATGGGTGTTAAAATACATATACGGGTGTTAGTCTTGGATCCAAGGCAGATACATCTACTAAAGAAAGGTCAGAGAAATACATTTGTAAATGGGAAATCAAGAAAATTAAGAGTTCCTGCCTCATAGCTCTAATTGCTCTTGCGAGGCCATGTGAGGAGAATGTGATGGAAAAAACATTACACATCTGAAGACAATAGAGTTTGGAGTATATCCAAAAAAGAAAAGGAAAAGTTAGACTTTATATGAGTATGTAGGGGTGTATGAGTGTGTCTGTGGTGTCTGTGTGTGTATATGTGTGTGTATGTGTGTGTGCGTGCGTGCCAGCAGGCACACTCATGCCTCTCTGTGCACCTACTTATATAGCTAAGGTTGAGAAAACCTAAACTGAGTTTTATTTGTCAGATTCTGCATCATGCCTTGTGCTCCTCTTGGAAATGTTTCTGTACCCTTACGTCCAAATTACAGCCAACCATTCAAAGTCAGCACAAGATCTCAAATGACTCTGATACTGCCCCATGGGCAGTGAGCAGGTTCCCTGGGGTATTTCCTCATGTTCTCTCCCAGGGTTATCTTGGCAAAGAGATAGCCAAAGAAAATCGGGCTGGAGAAATATAAGACTCCTACAAACTGGTCAGGAGCTTTTCTCAGGACTCAGGTAGGTTACTACAAGAAGACTGACAGGAACTGGTGGCTTTTAGCAAGGCCCAGAAAGTCCCAGTGCAGAGAATGCCAGCCCTTTAGGTGTTAGCTAGAACTGACAGCACAGGGTCTGATCCTAGAAAATATCAGGTTATAAAATTGACTTTGCCCAAGACCTAGATAAAGCACTGTCTCATCCCACTTGCCTAACTGTGCGAAAGTCCAATTTTCATAGGTTTGCATAACTGGGAGGAATTCTGACCTCATGGTATTGAAAAAGAACAAAATCAAGCATAAGAGAAATATCTTGTCTAAAGTAAATAGTAGACCAATTTATTCCCCCCTGGGTGTAGAATCTTGTGAGATTTTGGTCTATGTGCACTTCTGTTCATAGGAGATCTGTCTCCTCTATTCATGTTCCTGGTTCCTGACACTATGGCAGGTCTTCTTTTGGCATGGAGGAGCTGTCAAGAGGGCATTCAGATGGAAAACAGGACAGCATTCTCCCAAATGGGTGTTAAATGTAAACAATGAATCTTATAACACTACATCAAAAACTAATGATGTATTGTATGGTGACTAACATAACACAATAAAAAAAAAAAGTGGCAGGAGTAAAGGAAACAGAAGGAGTCCTTCTCCTGCCCTCTTACCTGACTTTCACTAGAGTTCCAAGATCTTATGGCTTTAGGGATAGCAAGAAATCATTAAGCTATATTCCTTGTCTCTCAACAAGAATAATGGGCAGAGAGGACAGACTGGTAGTTCAGTCTCTTAGAAAGTTTCAGAGGTGGGTTTCTTCCAACAATGCCATTGCTATGATTGAGAAGTTTTATGATTGAGAAGTTTTCTTTATCTTAAAAGCAATGCCACTAGCCATAAATATTCCCAAAGAAGGGCAAGGCTCACCCATTTCTTTCTATCCCTTCTTTTTTTTTTCTTTTTCATTTTTTTAAATTTATTTTCAGCATAACAGTATTCATTGTTTTTGTACCACACCCAGTGCTCCATGCAATCCGTGCCCTCTCTAATACCCACCACCTGGTTCCCCAACCTCCCACCCCTCCACCTCTTCAAACCCTTCAGATTGTTTTTTCAGAGTCCATAGTCTCTCATTTTTCACCTCCCCTTTCAATTTCCCCCAATTCCCTTCTCCTAACTCCCCATGTCCTCCATGCTGTTTGTTATGCTCCACAAATAAGTGAAATCATATGATAATTGACTCTCTCTGCTTGACTTATTTCAGCATAATCTCTTCCAGTCCCGTCCATGTTGCTACAAAAGTTGGGTATTCATCCTTTCTGATGGAGGCATAATACTCCATAGTGTATATGGACCACATCTTCCTTATCCATTCGTCCATTGAAGGGCATCTTGGTTCTTTCCACAGTTTGGCGACCATGGCCATTGCTGCTATAAACATTGGGGTACAGATGGCCCTTCTTTTCACTCCATCTGTATCTTTGGGGTAAATACCCAGTAGTGCAATTGCAGGGTCATAGGGAAGTTCTATTTTTAACTTCTTGAGGAATCCAAATGTCTATACTGCCTAGAGCAATCTATACTTTTAATGCCATTCCAATCAAAATTCCACCGGTATTCTTCAAAGAGCTGGAGCAAATAATCCAAAAATTTGTATGGAATCAGAAGAGACCCTGAATCGCTAAGGAAATGTTGAAAAACAAAAATAAAACTGGGGGCATCACATTACCTGATTTCAAGCTTTACTACAATGCTGTGATCACCAAGACAGCATGGTACTGGCATAAAAACAGACACATAGACCAGTGGAACACAGTAGAGAGCCCAGATATGGACCCTCAACTCTATGGTCAAATAATCTTCGACAAAACAGGAAAAAATATACAGTGGAAAAAAGACAGTCTCTTCAAAAAATGGTGCTGGGAAAACTGGGCAGCTATATGTAGAAAAATGAATCGACCATTCTCTTACACCGTACACAAAGATAAACTCAAAATGGATAAAAAACCTCAACGTGAGACAGGAATCCATCAGAATCCTAGAGGAGAACATAGGCAGTAATCTCTTTGATATCAGCCACAGCAACTTCTTTCAAGATATGTCTCCAAAGGCAAAGGAAACAAAAGCCAAAATAAATTTTTGGGACTTCATCAAAATCAAAAACTTCTGCACAGCAAAGGAAAGAGTCAAGAAAACAAAGAGGCAACTCACGGAATGGGAGAAGATATTTGCAAATGACAGTACAGACAAAAGATTGATATCCAGGTTCTATAAAGAACTCCTCAAACTCAACACACACAGAACAGATAATCATATCAAAAAATGGGCAGAAGATATGAACAGACACTTCTCCAATGAAGACCTACAAATGGCTATCAGACACATGAAAAAATGTTCATCATCACTAGCCATCAGGGAGATTCAAATTCAAACCACAATGAGATATCACCTTACACCAGTTAGAATGGCCAAAATTAGTAAGACAGGAAACAACACGTGTTGGAGGGGATGTGGAGAAAGGGGAACCCTCTTACACCGTTGGTGGGAATGCAAGTTGGTGCAGCCTCTATCCCTTCTTTTAGTAGTTAGTTCCTTTCCATGAAAGCTCCTCAGAATGGTTTCTTCAGAAATTTGTCTTTAACCACTGAAAAGCCTTTTTAATAAGTTCAAGTCAACCACATGAGACAGATGTAATTGTTCCATTTTAAACATGTGAAAAATTGTCCTTCAGAAGGGTTAAATGACTTGCTCAAGTTCACATAGCTCTCAGGTCCAGCTTTATAATTTTAAGCATAGTGCTATATTTAAGACACAGCTATATAGTCCTCTAAGCATACTTTAAATGACTCAAAAAATATGTCATCCTGCTGTGTTGTTTGGAAAGAGCACAGGACTGAGAACAGAATGTTCTGTTTAATTCTTGTTCTGCTGATAAATTGCAATGCAGAGAAAGTCATCTTGTCTCTGTGAGCCTTCATATCCCTACTCTGAGATGCTGTGAGAACTTGACCTCCTGGGCTTGAGGACAGAGCAAGCTTTTCTGGGGCATGTCTACCCATTCCCACAAACATTTCTCCAGCTTTACCAGTATGGACTTGAATAGGCAGGGTACCCTTGAGGGATCTTGAAATGTTTGGAAAGTCCCATACAACCCCTACTAGCATTTTCCAAGTCCCCTTTCCACATCTTTATCCAAAACTCAGACTGTCTACAATAGATGGTCAGTTCTGTAGTTTTTGGCTTTGTAATCCAAACCTAAATATAAAAAGACTTGCAACTAAATGTCTGTTTTCTGGAACAGTTTCATTTGAAGCATGCTGTTTATTTGTTTTCATAAGTATACTCTCAAGGGTCAAAGAATGTAATTTGGGCGCCTGGGTGGCTCAGTGGGTTAAGCCGCTGCCTTCGGCTCAGGTCATGATCTCAGGGTCCTGGGATCGAGTCCCGCATCGGGCTCTCTGTTCAGCAGGGAGCCTGCTTCCCTTCCTCTCTCTCTGCCTGCCTCTCTGCCTACTTGTGATCTCTGTCTGTCAAATAAATCAATAAAATCTTAAAAAAAAAAAAAGAATGTAATTTGATTTAGGTTCCAAGATGTTTGCTATATTCGCTGACAAAATTAATGAGATCAGTTGGGAAGGGCCAAGGGGCAGAAATCTTGAACGTTACTGTTAATAGTTGCCTAGAGCTGTTATAACAAAGTACCAAACACTGGCTTAAAACAATAGAATTTTATTGTCTCACAGTTCTAGAGGCTGTTACTCTGAAATCAAGGTGTCAGTAGGATTACTTCCTCCTGAAACTTGTATGGAAGAATCCTTCCCTGCCTCTTCTTCGCTTATGGTGGTGGCTGTCAATCATTGGCATTCCTTGGCTTGCAGCTGCATCACTCCAATCTCTGCTTGTTTTGTCACATGGCTGTCTTCCCTTTGTGTGTCTGTTTTCACATGGTGCTCTCCTCTTTCTTATAAGGACATCAGTTCTATTGGATTAAGAGCCCACCCTATTCCAGTATGAGCTAATCTTAATTTATCACATCTGCAATTATCTTAGTTTCAAGTAAGGTCACGTTGTGAAGTACTGAGGGTTAGGACTTCCAACATATTTTTGGAGAGGAAGGGATACAGTTCAACCCGTAGCAGTCACAACTGGAAACACTCAACTTGTTTACTTTTTATATTTTTAAGCTGAAAGGAGTATTTCTTGAAAAGTTTTAGGGTGTGGGAGTGATATTCTGATTACTAGAAACTACTCAGATTCTGTAATACAGTTGATTCCTTTCTAGGAATGGAATTTATAAACAACCATGAACAACTTCACTTTCTTCACTGAGTTCATCCTCCTTGGGCTGTCTGCTAACTGCCACATTCAGACTCTGCTCTTTGTACTGTTCCTGGAGATTTACCTCCTGACCTTGATGGGGAATCTGGTGATGATTCTGGTGATCAGAGGGGATTCTCACCTCCACATCCCCATGTATTTTTTCCTTGGACACCTGTCCTCCCTAGATATCTGGTTCTCTTCAATTACTATGCCCAAAATGCTACAGAACTTCCTCTCTCAAAAGAAAAGCATCTCAGTGTGGGGCTGCATCACCCAGAGTTTCTTTTTTCTTCTCTCTGGGTGTGCTGAAGCCAGTCTTCTCTCTGCCATGGCCCATGACTGCTATGCTGCCATCTGCCATGCCCTGCTCTACACCATGGTCATGAACAAGCCTCTCTGCATGATAATGGTTAGTGCAGCATGGGTAATGAGTTTTCTGAACTCACTAGTAAATAATCTTTTCATCCACAAGTTACATTTCTGTGGGTCCAACATTATCTCCCACTTCTGCTGTGAGCTACCCTCACTCTTCCCTCTGTCATGTACTGATCCCACTGCCAACAAATTCCTTCTGTCAGGGTCCAGTGCATTTCTGGGACTGCTGACACTTCCCCTGATCCTCTTTTCTTACTCCAGAATCATTTCTGCCATTCTGAACATCCACTCCTCTGAGGGTCAAGCCAAAGCCTTCTCTACCTGCTCCTCCCACCTCACTATGGTGCTCTTGTTCTATGGGGCAGCTCTATTCAGGTACATCAGCCCCGCCTCAGGCTCAGTGTTGGAACTAGTGGTCTCCATTCAGTACAGTGTGATCACATCCTTGCTGAACCCGCTCATCTACAGCCTCAAGAACCAGGAGGTGAAAGCAGCTCTGCAGAGGATGCTGAGGCAGTGAATGTGCTCCTCAGATGAGAGGTTCTATGTGTAGTATTCAGTCAGAGAATGGGGAAGATAGATCTTCAGAAATACCTTGAGAGGATAAAACATTTGAGGTCAGTGGATCTCAAACTGTCATCTACAAACCAGCAGAATCAGCATTATCTGTGAGCAGGCAAGAAAGGCAGATTCTCGGGCCCAATCACTAATCTACTGAATCAACAGTAGAGCTCACAATCTATGTTTCAATTAGTCAGCCAGGTGAGTATGAGATGTATGAGAAAAAATGTTCTAGGGCAACTAATGTTTGAGAAAACTGTGTTTGGTGAAAGAAACAGTTCTGACATCTCAAAATGAAGAATCTCTTAAATCAGAGAGTTGATCTGTCAGGTAGTCAAGATGAGAATATTTGACTGTGTGATCTTATGATCACATCCTCTGCAAGACTGTAAAAGAGAAAAATAAAAACCTATACTATTTTAAGACATTGGAAAGAGGGAAAGTGCTGGACTATCTACTGAAGGCCAACCAGCCCATTCCTCCTATTGCCATTTGGAAGCTAAAAGATTCTCCAGAAGCCAGCACAGCATGAAGCCAAGGGACAGATGTTCCAGAACAGTGACTCACAAGCTTCCTTCACCTTACCTGAGAACACTTGAGGCCATCAAACAGCTAGTGTGCCTGGGTAGTGGTCACTAGTTTGTCTTCGGAAGTGAAGACAGCCTGAGGCTATGGCAGAAGTAACAGACCGGATGAGATAGCAGTTTCTGTGCAAGCACTTTCTCTGAGAGCCTCTGCTTCCTCACCTGGTTGCCTGGGCCATGCTGTCAGGAGCCCAGGGGCTGAGTTCTTGCTTCTGAATGTTTTGTCATAAGACTACCTTTATTTTTATCTTTCACTTAAGAAATAGAGCATTCCCAGAGCCTTAGAAGCTCCATGTGTAGCCCCATCATCTAACCCTTTTTCTCTCCCCAGATGTAACCCCTGTACTGAATTGCAAAATACTCATTCCTCTAAATTTTTTAGTTTTACCTGTTCTTGAAATTTGTATAAGTAGAATCATATTGTAAGTTTTTTTCTATGACTTGCTTTTTTCACTTAACATTATTTATTCTGTGTTTTTAGGTATGTCTTTGTAAGCAGCACAGGGCTGCATTTTGATTATTTTATTCAATCTGAAAATTATTTGAAGAGAAGAGTTTAATCAACAATTATTACAGTAATTACTTGTGTGTTCAGATCCATTTCTTTTTTTTTTCTTTTCAGCATAACAGTATTCATTGTTTTTGCACCACACCCAGTGCTCCATGCAATCCGTGCCTTCCATAATACCCACCACCTGGCTCCCCCAACCTCCCACCCCCGACCCCTTCAAAACCCTCAGATTGTTTTTCAGAGTCCATAGTCTCTCATTGTTCACCTCCCCTTCCAATTTCCCCCAACTCCCTTCTCCTAACTCCCCATGTCCTCCATGCTATTTGTTATGCTCCATAAATAAGTGAAACCATATGGTAATTGACTTTCTCTGCTTGACTTATTTCACTCAGCATAATCTCTTCCAGTCCCGTCCATGTTGCTACAAAAGTTGGGTATTCATCCTTTCTGATGGAGGCATAATACTCCATAGTGTATATGGACCACATCTTCCTTATCCATTCGTCCAGTTGAAGGGCATCTTGGTTCTTTCCACAGTTTGGCGACCTGCGGCCATTGCTGCTATAAACATTGGGGGACAGATGGCCCTTCTTTTCATTACATCTGTATCTTTGGGGTAAATACTCAGTAGTGCAATAGCAGGGTCATAGGGAAGCTCTATTTTTAATTTCTTGAGGAATCTCCACAGTGTTCTCCAAAGTGGCTGCACCAACTTGCATTCCCACCAACAGTGTAAGAGGGTTCCCCTTTCTCCACATCCCCTCCAACACATGTTGTTTCCTGTCTTGCTAATTTTGGCCATTCTAATTGGTGTAAGGTGATATCTCAATGTGGTTTTAATTTGAATCTCCCTGATGGCTAGTGATGATGAACATTTTTTCATATGTCTGATTGCCATTTGTATGTCTTCATTGGAGAAGTGTCTGTTCATGTCTTCTGCCCATTTTTTGACATGATTATTCTGTTTTGTGTGTGTTGAGTTTGAGGAGTTCTTTATAGATCCTGGATATCAACCTTTTGTCTGTACTGTCATTTGCAAATATCTTCTCCCATTCCGTGGGTTGCCTCTTTGTCTTGTTGACTGTTTCCTTTGCTGTGCAGAAGCTTTTGATCTTGATGAAATCCCAAAAGTTCGTTTTCGCTTTTGTTTCCTTTGCCTTTGGAGACATATCTTGAAAGAAGTTGCTGTGGCTGATATTGAAGAGGTTACTGCCTATGTTCTCCTCTAGGATTCTGATGGATTCCTGTCTCACGTTGAGTCTTTTATCCATTTTGAGTTTATCTTTGTGTACGGTGTAAGAGAATGGTCGAGTTTCATTTTTCTACATATAGCTGTCCAATTTTCCCAGCACCATTTTTTGAAGAGACTGTCTTTTTTCCACTGTATATTTTTTCCTGTTTTGTCGAAGATTATCTGACCATAGAGTGGAGGGTCCATATCTGGGCTCTCTACTGTGTTCCACTGGTCTATGTGTCTGTTTTTATGCCAGTACCATGCTGTCTTGGTGATCACAACTTTGTAGTAAAGCTTGAAATCAGGTAACGTGATGCCCCCAGTTTTATTTTTGTTTTTCAACATTTCCTTAGCGATTCAGGGTCTCTTCTGATTCCATACAAATTTTAGGATTATTTGCTCCAGCTCTTTGAAAAATACCAGTGGAATTTTGATCAGAATTGCATTAAAGGTATAGATTGCTCTAGGCAGTATAGACATTTTAACAATGTTTATTCTTCCGTTCAGATCCATTTCTATGTGCCCCACTTATACTGTAACTTCCTCTTATTTCTCACTCCTCTTCCCTTTCCATTTTTTCCTCTGCTTATCTGTTTTTTTTTTTTAGATTTTACTTATTTCTTTATTTATCTGAGAGAGAGTGAGAAAGAGAGAGAGAGAGAGGAAGAGAGAGAGAGAACTTGCACGCGCACAAGCAGGGGAAGTGGCAGGCAGAGAGAAAAGGAAAAGCAGGCTTCCTGCCGAGCAAAGCGCCTGATATGGGATTTAATCCCAGGACCTAGGATCGCGACCTGAGCCAAAGGCAGATTTTTAACCGAGTAACCCAGGCATCCCTGCTTGCCTATTTTTGTGATGGCTATCCTAAAGTTAGTACCTTTCTAACTAAAGTTTCCATCTAATTATCTAAAGTTAGTATCTTTATCCTCTTCCAAAACAATATAAAGACCATAAAATACTTTAAGAAACAACATCCCAAATTTATATGCCACTTAAACCCAGTATTTTAGTTCTTCCCTTTCCCCTGACAAATTAGACATTATCATTACTATATTATTTAATCAATCAGTTTTTATTTAGATTTACCCAGGTGAGACATTGGCTCATCATGTCTTTTTTTACAAAATAATATGGTTGTTATTTATATAGTAGTTACAGTATGCTGAGGAAACTTGATTTATGGAAAGTATGAAGGTACAATTATAGACAAAACACAAGATTATATATAGCATTATAATGATATTTCATAACTTATAGGACAAATACAGGAAATTTCAAATGTTTTGTATTTTCCCTATACATTCTGTAGATCACTATACCTTACTAAATTACAAAAAACTTTGTATTACAGTGTAAAATTAGAGGTTATTTATATCAATATTGCCTTTGCATGCCAACAAAACATTTTATAATAGAATTACCAACTACAAATATTGAATTCTCTGATAAAATTTATCATTACTTTGGGGATTGTTTTATTAAACTATAGCACTTGGGATCTTTTATTAAACCATAATACTTGGAATCTTTTATAGAAGGGACTGAAAACATTTTACAAATATTGAATATCATTTTGAGAATCAGTGACAAATTACACATTAATAATTGATTCCAATGGCATACCCACCAGCCCACTTACTCTTGAAACCTTAATGAAATGCAGGCAAGTTTACCATGTCTTTTTGCATCTCAGATCTTTCATTAGTGATCATTTTCTCATGTCCATATCTGATCCTTTAGAATTCTCTGTGTCAGTTTTGTGATGAATTGTTTTTGTTTGCCTGAAAATTACTTTATTTCTTGAAAGGTAATTTTTCTGGCCATGAAATTCTAAATTGTAGCTTAAATTCTGTTCTCATAGAAAGGTTATCTATTTCCTTCAGTTACCTTTGAGTTAGCCCCACTTTAAATTAAATTCTCTGCTTGAGGTGTTTCAGACCACACACACAGACAGCATGAATTCAGACTTCACACTTGTCTGAGCACCAGCTGTAGTTATGAATTTGCAGGAAATATCCCTTTCCCTCTTTACCCAACTCCAATGTCAAAAGGGCCAATTTTCTCATGGCCCCATCCTCATGGTAGATTATTTTTTATTTATGTTCACACTGAGATTGTAGCACCTTATTTCTAACAATTATATAATTCTTGCTATGTACCAGGCATTCTAAGAACTTTATGTATATTAACTAATTGAATGCTCTGAACAACTCTATGAGACAGATACTATTATTTTCATAGATACTGTTAAAATTTTCCTCATTTTACAAACTTAGAAACTTATGCACTGAGAGGAAAAGTGACTTTCACAAAGTGAGTGGGAGAGCTAGGATTTAAACCCAGGTAGTTTAGGTACAGAGTCCATACTCACATGCTAGGCAATGTTGCTTCTGGGATTTATTTCAATGAATGTTTGTCAAATTCACTATTGGAGTTCTCTTACTGGAATTATTTCTATTAGGATTCTCCTATTAAACTCCCTACCCAGCTGGTTTCTAGATTTAACTTTTACCCTCCATATCAAGCTGGTTAGAGTACTTGCTTAACTCCTAGGATTTCTTCTTTCACTTCATTTGTGAGCTCTGAAGAGCCAAAACTGTCATCTTGGTAACCCATTAAGTTTTTTAAATTTAGTATGTTAATTGTTCAAGCAAAGAATACTGTGAGACAATTAATCAGTTATAATGGTCAGAAGTAGAAGTCACCTCCTTAGTCAACAGATCTTGATAACTTCCATGTCTACCAGGCCAACCCAATTTCTGATCCAAGCCTCTCCTAATTTCCAAACTTGTTATCAACATCTTGAGTGTTTTATGCTTTATTAAGATATATCACTGTGTTTTCAAAAAAATTTTTTCAATAAAATGTAGAAATTAATAACTGTATTATATTGAGATATGATGCTCATACTAATTATTTAAAAAATAAAAAATGGGGTTGCCTGGGTGGCTCAGTTGGTTAAATGGCTGCCTTTGGCTCAGGTCATGATCCCAGGGTCCTGGGATGAAGCCCCGCATCAGGCTCCCTGCTGGGTGGAAAGCCTGCTTCTCCCTCTCCCACTCCCCTGCTTGTGTTTCCTCTCTGTCAAATAAATAAATAAATAAATAAATAAATAAATAAATAAATAAATAAAATCTTCTTTTAAAAATTTAAAAAGTTAAAAAAAAATGTACTTTGGAGTAAGCTCCTGGTTTATTTTGGAAGTAGCAAACTGTCTGATTACTTCAGAGAAAAAGGGTCTTGGTAAAGAACACAACCAGCCACATGTCTCATTTAGAATATCTGGTTCCCCTAGAACTTCATGTTTAAGAAGCTAACATCTCAGATATATTTACAAAGTAGAATTAAGAAACTTGGTGACCTATTAAATCTGATGAACAAAGGAAAAGCAAGAATATGATTTCATTTGATTTGGGTTAATATGAATTATTTCATAATTATGGAATAGAATTTTTGTAAGGTTTTTCAATTATAAATAATTGTAACCAACATTTTTGTGCCTAAACACTGGTCTTCATTTTCAGTTGTTTCATTAGGAAAGTAGATTCACCTGGTCAAACTGTATTAATGTGCCATCCTTACTGCTTCTGGCCATCCCAAGGCTTGAAAGATGGAGTCATAACCAAAAATATCTGGGGAAGGAGACTCACTTTCATCGGCTACTATTGGATGTTTGTTCCCTTCCTCATGACCCGCCTTTATTTGTGGGAAACCCCAGAGGTATTTCTTTGTTTTTTAAGCATATCTTCTCAATTTCCATAAACTGCCAAGAGCACTTGCATGGGAAATACTGAATGGCCCTAAACAATATCACTGATGCCTGTGACTGGAAAGAACTGGGTGTGGTGCATAAACAATGAATCTTGGAAAACTGAAAGAAAAAAAAAAAAAGAACAGATATTTTTGCAACAGTCAGGATTTGGATCTAGGAAAATGAAACCTCTATTTGCTGAGATTTTCTACTTGGGAAACGTGATTTTTCTTCACACTGATTATGTTCCTTCTTCAGGATTAATCTTTTTTTTTTTTTAACAGATAATGTAAATGAAATATCTTTTCCTATTATATCTTTTAAAGTATTACTGGCAAAGAGAATATATAATGAAAATTATGATGCACATACCACATATATGATATTTGTTATATATTAACAAGTAAGTATATGCTGGAAAAACACACTGTGTTTTCTTTCACTCTCATACTCACAACACTTCCATGGCCAGAAGTGTGGATTTTTTTTCCCCACACTGACCAATTCTCTGCCATCAGCTAGGTGTACAATTCAATTCAGTTCTGACTCTGTTAGCACAGACTTTGGAGGTGAAAGGCTTAGTCTGGCCCCCTTCCACAACTTCAGAAACCAATCACAAGTCTAGTTGTTACCTGTGCTTCTGACAAAGCAGCTATAAATCAGAGGTTCCCACAATCCCTCCTTGGGTTTGGTAATTTGCAAGAGCAGCTCAGAGTGCTCAGGAAAACAATTTACTGACTAGATTAGCAGTTTATTATAAAGGAACAAAACTCAGGAAGAGGCAGATTAAAGAGATGTATGGGGAAAACTATGTGAGAAGAGTTACTGAGCTTCCATTTGCATTCTGGGGCCACACTCCTGGCATCTCCACAAGCCTGGTAACCTGGAAGCTCTCTGAACACCATCCATTAGGGATTTTTATGAAAGTGTCATCACATAGACCTAATGCATTCACTTGCTTTCCAGCCCCTCCCCCCGCTCCAGAGGATGAGGTGTAGAACCAAAATTTCCAAGTCTATAATCACAGCTTGGTTTTTCTAGTAGCCAGCCAGCCCCCATCCAGGAGCCCACCAAGAGTTGGTGTGTTTTATCATTCAGGACATTGTAAGGGACTTAGGAACTCTGTGTCAGATGTTCTTATCACTCAAGAAATTACAAAGATTTAGGAGCTATGCATCAGTAACCAGGGTCTAAGACCCAATACTAACAGAAACAAGGAGCAGAGACCAATATATCCATATATTATTTCACAAGTAAGTATCTCACACACAACACAACACACACACACACACACACACACACACACCCCTAATTCAAAAAGTGTATATACCCTTTTAAATTAAAAAAAAAAAACCATTGGGGGTGCCTGCGTGGCTCAGTGGGTTGGGCCTCTGCCTTGGCTCGGTCCTGATCTCAGGGTCTCTCCTCAGCAGGGAGCCTGCTTCCCACCCCCGCCCCTGCCCCCTCTGCCTGCCTCTCTGCCTACTTGTGATCCTTCTGTCAGGTAAATAAATAAAATCTTTACTGAAAAAAACACCCTTTTAATATTATCAATATTCTCTTAAATTATTTTATTATAACATTAAAAAATATTTTTAAATAAGATGTAACTTCCTTACCTTTATGGCATATAATACACTGTGAAATCAAGCTTATGAATTAACATGTACAATATTACAAAAGTTAAAAACCTGTAAACTAACCATGATAATAAGATAGATACTATCATTTGCTGTTAAAATATTATCTATGTTTGGTTTAGTAATACAAAGCTATATTTGTTTGCTTTTGTTTGGCTGATTTTATCTGATTCTGAGCATAATGGATTATCTTTTGAATCACTGTAAATATCACTGTTGTTTATTTTTCTTTTTAGCAATTGACTCTTTTTATATACCATGTGTTATTTTAATTTTTCAAAAGATTTTATTTATTTATTTGAGAGATAAAGAGAGAGAGAGTGAGAGTGAGCACAAGTTGGGGATGGGCAGGGGGAGAGGGAAAAGCAGACTTCCCGCTGAGCTGGGAGCCCTACACAGGGCTTGATCCCAGGACTCTGAGCCAGACATTTAACTGACTGAGCCACCCAGGCACCCCTACTATATGCTATTTTTTAAAAAAGATTTTATTCATTTATTTGACAGTAAGAGAGCACAAGCAGGTGGAGTGGCAGGCAGAAGGAGAGGGAAAAGCAGGCTCCCCAAAGAGGAGGGGAGAGCCTGCTGTGAGACTCGATCCCAGGACCCTGAGATCATGACCTGAGCTGAAGGCAGTCACTTAACCAACTGAGACACCCAGGTGCACTGTCATATGCTATTTTAATGAAACAATTTAATGCTATTGCAGTAAAATACTTTTTAAAAATTGTTTAATGAAGTCTTTCATTTGTATTTAATAATGCAGTTACTGGTGATTACCTTTAGTTCTTTCACTGCATTTTGATATCTTTTACCCTCCACTTAGCCCAAGAATTGATTAGTCTTCAAAATTTTGTCTTTTGTATCGCTTCTCGGCCTTTTGGCTAAGATCAAGTGCAAAATTTTGTCTTTTGCCTGTAACAATTAAGATGGCCCATCACTGTGGAAAGATCTTTTAACTGTAAATTATCACTGCAAAAGAGAAATTAATTCTAACTAGTAACTATTAAAATAATTAAGCATGAATAAAACAATAGAAGATAATTGTAGGATTTCTACATTAGAACTGCCAACCTAATTGCAGCCAGACAGCTTAATGCATCAAATTTAACTTCCATTGTTATTTCCTATCTGATCTGTGAGTATATGAAAGTATTGCTTATTTTGCAAACATTTAAGGATTTCCTAGCCTTTTTTTATTGAAATACTGAAATACTGAACTATTTCTACTTAGAAAATACCATGCTCTGTTGACTTCAGTTCTTTAAAATTTACTGAGATTTTTTAATGTCCTAGTATGTAATGAACTTTAGAAAATGTTTCAGGTACATATGAATATGTGGGATACAATGATTTATGTATACATATGTAAAGTCAAGATATTACTCATGTTTCTCTAATCTTTCATATATTTACTGATTTGGGGTCTACTTTTTATATATCAAATGGTTATCAAGGGTGCATTTTGTCCATTTCTTTTAGTTTAATTTTTTACTTTATATATACTGAGGCTTTGTTAGGAGCTCTCTCAGTCAACTACTGTTGCACAATAAACCACCACAAAATCTCTGTGATAGCAGTAACTATTTAGGTGTATCATTTACAGGCACACAAATCGATTTAGATAGCTAAGCGGTAGGCTGAGGTCTGCAGATTGGCTAGACTTACTTCCCGGCTGTAGTGTTCCACGTGTCTCATTCTAAGTAGGCAAAGCCTACCCAGGGTCGTTATTCTCGTCATGGAAGTTAGAAACTCTCCAAAAGACAAACAGGAGCACGCAATGCCTCTTAAAGCCTAGGCTCAAAGCTGGCAGTCTGCCATTTGTGCTTATATTCCATTGACCAAAGCAGTCCATTGACACAGCCTTAGCATTCCCAACTTCAGTGGAATGAAGTGCATTTCTCCATGAAGGTGATGGTGGTGGGAGAGGGAGTTAGTGGATATTTGTTAAACAGTGATCTAATCTACACATGCTTACAAATTTAAAATTATTATGTTCTTGTTGGATTGATTTTTCTGTCATTATTAAATGTGTCTTATGTCCAGTTTTTTTGTTTGTTTTGTTTTTTTGTTTTTTCCTTCAAACTTTGGTATTAATACAGTTTCACAAACTTTCTTTTGGTTAATGTTGATTTGCATATCATTTTCCATCCTAGTGTCATCCTTAAGTGTCTTTATATTTCAGATATGTCTCTTATAGGTAGCATATAGTTGGGTTTCTTTTTAAAGATTTTTATTTATTTATGACAGAGAGAGATAGCGAGAGAGGGAACACAAGCACAGGGGAGCTGAAGAGGGAGAAGCAGGCTCCCCCCTGCTTCCTCCCTGACCAGGGAGCCAGATATGGGGCTCGATCCCAGGACTCTGGGATCATAACCTGAGCTAAAGGCAGACGCTTAACAACTGAATCACTCAGGAACCCCAGTTTTTGTTTTTTAATCCAATATGATTATCTTTACCTTTTAATTGGATTGAGTCGCTTTACATTTAATACAATTATTCATATATTCTGGTTTACATTTACCATCTGACTGTTTTCTAAGTCCCATCTGTTCTGTTCCCTTTTTTCTCCTTTCCTGCTTTCTTTTGAATTTACTAAGAATTATTATTCTATTTTTCCCTTCCACTAACTTGTTTTATATTTTTAAAAATATTTTTAGTGGTGGCCCTAGAGATTACAACATGCATTCTTGTTTTATTGAAGTCAAATATAAACAGTATTTTTGCTACTTTCTAAACAGTGCAAAGACCCTAGAACCATTTAACTCTATTTTCCATTCCTATCTTTTGTGCTATGGCTGATATGTATTATATAGACACACACATTATTCATAAAAGACATTGTTTTTATTGTTCTATACAATCAATATTCTTTTGGACTTACCCAGACATATACATTTTCTTGTTGATCTTCATTCCTTCTTGCTTCTCTGCTTCCAACTCCAAATCATTTATTTCCCTTTTTCCTGAAGGACTCTCATTAAATGTGCTGGTAATGAATTCTCTATTTTTTGTTTGTTTGTTTGTTTGGGGGGGAATTTTTTGGTCTAAAAGTATATTTAACCTCTTTAAATTTAACTTCTGTTTTTAAAGAACATTTTTACTATAGAATTCTTTTTTTTTTTTTTTTTTAAGTAGGCTCCATGCCCTGTGTGGAGCCAAACATGGGGCTTGAACTCACAACCTTGAGATCAAGACCTGAGCCAAGATCAAGAGTCACACGCTTAACCAGCTGAGCCACCCAAGCTCCCCACTGGCTGTAGAGTTCTTGACAGTTCCTCATGATTTTCTTTCAGCTTCCATTAAGAAGTTAGCTGTAAATTTAATATTGCTAATTAGAAGGTAATATATATATATATATTTCCCCTAGGTTTGCCTATTATTTTTCTCTTTAAAAGCTATTTCATTATGATAGGTCTTGTTGTAGGATTCTTTGTTTTTTTTTTTTTTTTTAAAGATTTTATTTATTTATTTGACAGAGAGAGATCACCTATTCTGACCTATCTCAGGGTCCTGGGATAAAGCCCCATATTGGGCTCTCTGCTCAGTAGGAAGCCTGCTTCCCCCTCTTTCTCTCTGCCTGCCTCTATTCCTACTTGTGACCTCTGTCAAATAAATAAATAAAATCTTTTTTTTTTAATTTATTTGACAGACAGAGATCACAAGTAGGCAGAGAGGCAGTCAGAGAGAGAGAGAGAGGGAAGCAGGCTCTCCGCCAAGCAGAGAGCCCGATGCGGGGCTCGATCCCAGGACCCTGAGATCATGACCCGAGCTGAAGGCAGAGGCTTTAACCCACTGAGCCACCCAGGCGCCCCAATAAATAAAATCTTTTAAAAAAATAAAGAAATGCTATCAAAATAGGTATCAAATTTTATAAAGTAGACTTCCAACATTTACTGAGATTATCATATGTCTTTTTATTGGAGAAATTATAAAATTTCCTAAAATTAAATGATCATTACATTTATACAAAAACCTATTGAAGGATAATACATCTTTTCAAATAACATTAAATTAAATCAAATTAACTTGTATTTGGGAATGGATCATATATTTTATAATTAATGGTGATTGTTATTTAGGTTTCAGGATCAAGTTTGTGTTATGTTACTGATTATATGTCCAAATCTTCTGCAGTATTGTTGATTTTCTCTCCATGTCATCCATCAAAGACTAAAAACTACATATGTACATATTTTTATGTATACTTTGATATATAGTTATATGTATTTGATATAGATATGTATTTGTTATATAGTTATGATATATATATGTATATGTCATCATAATTGTGCTTCTGGCTATATTTCCACATTTTTGCTTCATTCATTTTGAAATTATACAATGTAGCATAAAAAGGTAGCTTTGTCTTTATTGTGGATTATACCTGTTATAAAACGGAACTCTTTTTTGGCTTAATGGTTTTTATTTGAATTTCAGTTTCTGTGATATAAGTATTACCACTTATTCTTTCATTTTAACTTTTTTTATTTGGACATAGTTGACACACAATGTTACATTTGTTTCAGGTGTACAACATACTGATTCAACAAGTTTTACATTATACTATGTTCACCACATGTGTAGCCATCTGTCCCAGTACATAGTTATTACAGTATCATTGACTACATTACTTATGCTGTGTCTTTCATCCTGTGACTTTTTCCTTCCATAACTGGAAACCTGTATTTCCCACCCCCTTTCATCCATTTTGCACATTCCCCCACCCACCACCCCTCTGGAAACCATATGCTTGTTCTCTGATTCTGCTTTTTGTTTATTCATTTGTGTTTTTTTAGATTCCCCATATGGTATTTGTCTTTCTCAGTCTGATTTATTTCACTTAGCACACGGTACCACCACTTAGCTTCAGAAAGCTTGCCAGAGCACTCCCCCCACCCCCAAAACATTCCACCCTCCAGTGCAAGTGCTCAGGAAATTCTTGGCTGATTACTTCAGATCCCGCTGCCTCATCAGGGTGTCCCCTGCTTGGAGCACTCTGGGAAACTCAGGTCCATGCTTTCTTCACTTTCAGCCAACCTACAAGGGCACCCACCATGCAGAGTGCCCTGGAACACTTCTGCTTGTACCAGCCTCAACTTCAGTCAGCCTAGCCAAGGCACTCCTTGTACTGAACACTTGGGACACACTGGCTTGCACTTCAGCTTCCACCCTCAGTGTGGAGAGCCCCAAGACAACCTGGCTTGCAAACACTCATTCTTTCTTTTTATGTATTTTCACTATATATATCTTTGCCTATCACTTTAGTTTTAACAATTCTGCATTATATTGTTGTATGTAGTTTTTCTTTAAGCAGGATATCATTAGATTTTTGTTTCTTAAACCTGTGCCTTTTAATGAGAATACTTAAAACTTTATATTTAATACTACTGTAATTTTTACACTTATGGTCACAAATTATGGTTTACTTTATTTTTAATGTCTTTTGCAATAATTTTTGTTGCAAGCTTCCTTTCTCTACTTTTATTTTTGCCATAAAAATGGACATGAGAGCTAACATTTATCAAACTGTTAGCCAGGACAGTTCTGGTATACTTTAAAGCAATCTTATTTATTCATTACAGCAATCTTGTAAGGTAAAAGGGATGGTCCTTTTTTATAAATGAAGAAACTGAGGGTTGCACAGAATGAACTTACCTAAGGTTACTTAGCCAGTGAGTGATGAAGTCAGGATTGACACCCAGGAATTGTGCACTACGAGTCCAAATTCATGACCATTGTATTTCCTTCCCTCTCCCTCTCTCTCGTTCTCTCTCTCTCCCTCTCTCTGCCCTTCTCTCTCTTTTTTTTTTATCACCTCTGCTGAGTTGAAAAATAAAAATTTCAACCTGATTTTAAAGGGTTTATTTAGTACATAATGCAGTCTCTCTTCCAAGAACCAAACTCTAGAAAAATATAAAAGGGACTATGTGTAACCTCTTTTTAATCCCACATAGAAGGAGTAATCAGAAATTTCATTATAGAAATAGTAACTACTTGCTGCTATAAATATTGGGGTACAGATGGCCCTTCTTTTTACTACATCTGTATCTTTGGGGTAAATACCCAGTAGTGCAATGGCAGGGTCATAGGGAAGTTCTATTTTTAATTTCTTGTGGAATCTCCACACTGTTCTCTAAAGAGGCTGCACCAACTTGCATTCCCACCAACAGTGTAAGAGGGTTCCCCTTTCTCCACATCCCCTCCAACACGTGTTGTTTCCTGTCTTGCTAATTTTGGCCATTCTAACTGGTGTAAGGTGATATCTCAATGTGGTTTTGATTTGAATCTCCCTGATGGCTAGTGATGATGAACATTTTTTCATGTGTCTGATAGCCATTTGTATGTCTTCATTGGAGAAGTGTCTGTTCATATCTTCTGCCCATTTTTTGATATGATTATCTGTTTTGTGTATGTTGAGTTTGAGGAGTTCTTTATAGATCCTGGATATCAATCTTTTGTCTGTACTGTCATTTGCAAATATCTTCTCCCATTCCGTGGGTTGCCTCTTTGTTTTCTTGACTGTTTCCTTTGCTGTGCAGAAGCTTTTGATTTTGATGAAGTCCCAAAAGTTTATTTTGGCTTTTGTTTCCTTTGCCTTTAGAGACATATCTTGAAAGAAGTTGCTGTGGCTGATATCAAAGAGATTACTGCCTATATTCTCCTCTAGGATTCTGATGGATTCCTGACTCACGTTGAGGTCTTTTATCCATTTTGAGTTTATCTTTGTGTACGGCGTAAGAGAATGGTTGAGTTTCATTCTTCTACATATAGCTGCCCAGTTTTCCCAGCACCATTTATTGAAGAGACTGTCTTTTTTCCACTGTATATTTTTTCCTGTTTTGTCAAAGATTAACTGACCATAGAGTTGAGGGTCCGATGTTTATAGCAGCAATGGCCACGGTCGCCAAACTGTGGAAAGAACCAAGATGCCCTTCAACGGACGAATGGATAAGGAAGATGTGGTCCATATACACTATGGAGTATTATGCCTCCATCAGAAAGGATGAATACCCAACTTTTGTAGCAACATGGACGGGACTGGAAGAGATTATGCTGAGTGAAATAAGTCAAGCAGAGAGAGTCAATTACCATATGGTTTCACTTATTTGTGGAGCATAACAAATAGCATGGAGGACATGGGGAGTTAGGAGAAGGCAGTTGGGGGAAATTGGAAGGGGAGGTGAACAATGAGAGACTATGGACTCTGAAAAACAATCTGAAGGGTTTGAAGAGGTGGGGTGGTGGGAGGTTAGGGGGAACCAGGTGGTGGGTATTAGAGAGGGCACGGACTGCATGGAGCACTGGGTGTGGTACAAAAACAATGAATACTGTTATGCTGAAAATAAATTAAAAAAAGAAATAGTAATGTACTTGACTATGGGATACAACAGAGGTGTTATATACTATGTTGTATATACTATGTTACATAGAATATAGCACCTCTGTTGTATGTTCCATATATATCTTTTCTGAAGGATTGGCACAATCTTAGCGTTGTATTAAAATATAGATGGTTGAGAGTAAAATTTTCACTAACTTGTACTTTCCTTTGTGTCTCAAATGGCAAAGCATCTAAATCTGTGTTTTTACATATAGAAGCCTTTAAAAGGAATTGACTTCGTTATTCATGGGAGGGCTGTAAATTTCATTATATCTTTAAGACTACTTATGGAAGAGAGGGTTACTAATTGTCCTTGTTTTATTTTAAATAACATATTTACAATAAACATATGTAGTTTTATGTATATATTGAGTGCAAAGTCTTCATGGACGGGAGAGACAACAGTAGAGAAAGAGCATGGTTGATTCAGGGAGATGCTCAAAAAGAAGGTTCAGGCTGTGATCCAGAGCAGAGAGAGGCACTGACCATAGATGACAGAGGGCCTTTTCCTCAGACTGAAGGGGAGAAGAAAAGAATAACTCCATGTGTGGGGATTAGAAAGTCAGAGATCACCTGTAGCAAGAATAGAACATTTCCTCTGGGAATTATCAGCTGAAAGTTAGGAGTGTCAGCTTAAAGGAGTAGGTAACTTCAGGAAATTAATGAAATTATTGAACTAGTCACACTGGGAAAGATTATATGTGCTTGGGCAGAAAGAGTGAGGGGGTGGGGACTATTAGAGACTAAAAAGGCCCTCAGTAGAGTCTCATACACCAGAGTTCACCAGTATGTATATATGTATCCCCTGTTTCCCTATCAGCAAAGCAGTTTGTAGCCAGGAGCCTTCTGCACTCCTGTGTCCTCCTCCAGCCACAACATTGTTAGCTTGTCCATCTCTGGACAGAGGACTTCTTTGGTTCTGGCTACTGCTGCTTCTCCTTTGAGCAGTGAACAGTGAACAGTTCCTGGCTCCCAGGAGTGCCTACTCAACATCCCTCTCCAGGGCCCACCTGACACAAGATTGCCAGCAAGGTGTTGAAAAAATATAAGTCATGTGAATTGGGCCTAAGCTCTCCTCAACACTTAGGAGACAAAAGAAGACTAAAATGATAGAGGGGTACCATATTCTTTTAGCTGAAACCAAAAGACTCAAAAAAGCATCAGTTAGATGCCTGAACACTTGATCTTTTCCTAGAAGTGGACTTGAAGTGAGCTGTTTTGAGTTTGAATTTGACTCTGGACCTAGCATTGATTGGGAACTAAGCCTGCTCTGTGCTGAATCCATCTGGAGCCCTCTGCAGAAGACCCCTACTGCTAGAGTTTCTTTCCCATGTTGGAGCCCTACTTTGGAGGTTTTAGACAGTCTGGTTCAAAGTGCAGGGTATATTTTGGGCCCAGGACAGTTCTGCTCAGTGGGAAGGTTAGTGAGTCAGAAAAACACCGAACCAGAAGGATGTGAATAGGGACTAGTTTTAAATTTTTTAATAGAAATAGAAATTGAACCCAAGATGGGGAAGATTATGGCTCAAGTCACAAAATGAAGTGGTAATTGTCCTGCAACTCTGAGGTCTTCACCTACTTGCACGTTTGGGATTTTGTGTTCTATTTCTTCATGCACAGGATCTGGACAATCAATCATGAATACGGAAACCAAAGAGGGAGTTTTTCTCCCTATTTCTGCTCAAAGACTCCGTAAGTCACTTGTTTTCAAAGCTATTTTATTAGCTAAATTTTTTTTCATTGAAGAAAAAAAAACAGTAAATGAGGAGCCGTAGTGACTATAGAACAGGTGGGTGGGGATGGGAAAATGCCACATACTTGACTAGCCTCCAGAAAAGACTCCAGAAAACTTGTAGTAGAGTCTAGGATCCTAGGGATTTCTTTTTTTTTTTTTTTTTTAAAGATTTTATTTATTTATTTGACAGAGAGAAATCACAAGTAAGCAGAGAGGCAGGCAGAGAGAGAGGAGGAAGCAGGCTCCCTGCTGAGCAGAAAGCCCGATGCGGGGCTTGAACCCAGGACCTGGGATCATGACCTGAGCCAAAGGCAGCGGCTTAACCCACTGAGCCACCCAGGCGCCCCAGATCCTAGGGATTTCTAAGGTTCCTTGAGGTCAGTGCCTGCCTCCAGATGGAATCAAAACATAGGAAAAGTAGCTGTTGGAAGAGTGTAATGAAGGGTGTGGAAGATTTTTTGGCTGCTGTTTTTAGGAAAGAGAACAAGAGAATTCCTCTTTGAATGAGTAAATCCTAATCTGTCATGTCGACAGTTACTTGATGTGTCACCATCAGGACTTCTTCAGATGCTTCAGGTAGGGAAACGAGGGAAAACCAGAAGAGCCATCTCTGATACACTAATTGCCCCACCTCTATAGATTTCTGCTTCTTTCAGCCTTAATTATTCTTAGTGCTCAGTTTAGCTTTTCCTTTAGTTTTCTCTTCTTGGAATTTTCCCTGGCCCAAAAGTCCCCATTTCTGTTCCAAGAGTCATATCACTGATACCTGTATCTCTGTAAGTATTGAGACATTCTGGGTAAAGAGAAATTCCAGACATAGTCAATGGCCCAAACTCCGAGGACCACATAATTCCTGTCTGAGTTGCCATGTTACCCCAAGAGAAAGCACAGTCTCCAAATCAGGAAAGACTGCTGCAGTGTTGCAAAGTAGGAAACATGTAGGAATTGGACTCAGAGGGCCTTGAGTGAGTCCCAACTCTACTTACTTTGTAAGGCCCATGACTACATCACTTAATATTTCTGACCCACAGAAATGGGGTCAGTAATACCTATGTTACCAGGCTTTGTAAGGATTAAATGAGAGCAAGAGCACATATAGAACTTGTTACAGTACTTGGCATAAATTATGCATTAAATAAATAATAGTTATTATCCTATGAGTAGGCTTAAGTAAGTGTGGGTGGGAAGGAGAATGTATGAAATGACTTTGGGGGAAGGAAGGAAAGAAGGAAGGGAATTAAGGCTTTTCTCAATGGGGTGCAATATAAAATGCAAGAGGTAAGTTAGTGTATCCTGGCAGGGAGGGAGAACATCTGAAGAGAAAAAAAGATGAAAAAGTCTTAGAAATCAGGCTGGGAGGGACTGGGAACCAGAAAGTACTTTTCCTATTAAAAAAAAAATTTAGTAAAAATGTAATTTAATAGCATAGGTAAAATATTTAATTGGGAAAAGTACATATAAACTTGACACTCAACAGATTACAATTTTTATTTGTCATTTTTCATTTCAGTGTTCTGCATAATAGAGTTTTTAAAACTTTTATAAAGCATTTCCTAGATTATAAAAACTATTCTCACATATGACTTCATTTTTTTTTAAAGATTTTATTTATTTATTTATTTGACAGAGAGAAATCACAAGTAAGCAGAGAGGCAGGCAGAGAGAGAGGAGGAAGCAGGCTCCCCGCTGAGCAGAAAGCCCGATGTGGGGCTCAAACCCAGGACCTGGGATCATGACCTGAGCCAAAGGCAGCGGCTTAACCCACTGAGCCACCCAGGCGCCCCACATATGACTTCATTTTTATTCCCATTTTGTGTTTGAGAAGGTTAGGTCTTGACTAGGTTTCACAGCCAGTAATCAGCAAGAACTTTCTGACTGAATCTAGTGCTCATTTTACTATCACAGAAGCTGTTTTAGAACCTTAGGGCATATTGAAAACTCATAGGATCAAGGAATATTGGGGTCACTCATCCTCCCTCCATTCACATCAGTCTCAACCCCAAACTCCTTAAATCCACATATATTTATTGTCTTGTGTGAATCACGAAAAAGACATTTGGATGTAAAATCAGAGCACCTGGGCTGGTCTTAGTTCTGAGACCATCAAGCTATGTGAACTTGTGTAAGTCATGTCCTGTGTGAAGATTCTAAACGTACTTTGTTAGATACATTTTAAGTATTCAGTGTTTGCTGATGTGATTAAAAATGGCATTTTTATTTCATTTTGGAAAATTTGCTTATTTATAAAAATACAAAAATTTAATTTTTATATATTGATACTATTAGTGCCAAACTTTCTAAATAACTTACTAATTCTAATAATTTATCTATAGCTTCTTTTGACTTTTTATATAGAAAATCACATTATCTTGAGAGATGGCAGTTTTTGTCACTTACAGCACTTACACCTTTTATTTCTTTTTCTTTCTGCTTCAATTTTTTGAAACAGCTTCAGGAGAATAGGTGTTATTTCTTCTTTGAAAGTTTGGTAGAATTCCCTAGGGAATCCATCAGGTCCTGGGCTCTTGTTTTTTGGGAGGTTTTTGATCACTGCTTCAATCTCGTTACTAGATATCGGTCTATTTAGGTTGTCGGTTTCTTCCTGGTTCAATTTTGGGAGTTTATAGTTTTCCAGGAATGCATCCATTTCATCTAGGTTGCTTAGCTTATTGGCATATAACTGTTGATAATAACTTCTGATGGTTTTTTCTACTTCCTTGGTATTAGTTGTGATCTCTCCCTTTTCATTCATAATTTTATTAATTTGGGCTTTCTCTCTTTTCTTTTGGATTAGTGTGGCCAATGGTTTATTGATCTTATTGATTCTTTCAAAAAACCAGCTTCTAGTTTCATTGATACGTTCTACTGTTTCTCTAGTTTCTACTTCATTGATCTCAGCTCTAATCTGGATTATTTCCCTTCTTATGTGTGGAGTTGGTTTGATTTGTTGTTGATTCTCCAGTTCTTTAAGGTGTAGAGACAGCTGGTGTGTTCTGGATTTTTCAATTTTTTTGAGGGAGGCTTGGATGGCTATATATTTCCCCCTTAGGACCACCTTTGCTGTATCCCATAGGTTTTGGACCGAAGTGTCTTCATTCTCATTGGTTTCCATGAATTGTTTCAGTTCTTCTTTGATCTCCTGGTTGATCCAAGCATTCTTAAGCAAGGTGGTCTTTAGCTTCCAGGTGTTTGAGTTCCTTCAGAACTTTTCCTTGTGGGGGCGCCTGGGTGGCTCAGTGGGTTAAGCCGCTGCCTTCGGCTCAGGTCATGATCTCAGGGTCCTGGGATCGAGTCCCACATCGGGCTCTCTGCTCCGCAGGGAGCCTGCTTCCCTCTCTCTCTCTCTCTCTCTGCCTGCTTCTCTGCCTACTTGTGATCTCTCTCTGTCAAATAAATAAATAAAATCTTTAAAAAAAAAAAGAACTTTTCCTTGTGATTGAGCTCCAATTTCAAAGCATTGTGATCTGAGAATATGCAGGGAATAATCTCAGTCTTTTGATATTGGTTGAGTCCTGATTTGTGACCCAGTACGTGGTCTATTCTGGAGAAGGTTCCATATACACTTGAGAAGAATGAGTATTCTGTTGTTTTAGGGTGGAATGTTCTGTATATATCTATGAGGTCCATCTGGTCCAGTGTGTCATTCAATGCTCTTGTTTCTTTATTGATTTTCTGCTTCGATGATCTGTCTATTTCTGAGAGAGGCATGTTAAGATCTCCTACTATTAATGTATTCATATCAATATGACTCTTTATCTTGATTAACAGTTTTCTTATGTAATTGGCTGCTCCCATATTGGGGGCATAGATATTTACAATTGTCAGATCATCTTGGTGGATAGTCCCTTTAAGAATTATGTAGTGTCCTTCTGTATCTCTGACTACAGTCTTTAGTTTAAAATCTAATTTATCTGATATGAGAATCGCTACCCCGGCCTTCTTTTGAGGCCCATTGGCATGAAAGATGCTTCTCCATCCCTTCACTTTCAGTCTGGGTGTATCTTTAGGTTCCAAATGGGTCTCTTGTAGACAACATATGGATGGGTCCTGTCGTTTTATCCAATCTGCAACCCTGTGCCATAATATGGGCGCCTTTAGGCCATTCACATTGAGAGCGATTATTGATAGATACGTTTTTATTGACATCGTGTTACCTTTGAAGTCTTTCTTTCTGTAGATTGTCTCTATATTTCTGTTCCATGCTATTCTTAGGATTTTTCCTCTTTTATAGAACCCCCCTTAATATTTCCTGCAGTGTTGGCTTGGTGGTTGCATAGCTTGCCTATTGCACTGGCTAGTATCTCTGATATAATGTTGAAGCTGTAATAGCAGACATCCATGTCTCATTCTCAGTCTAAGAGAAAAAGTTCTGAACATTTCATCATTAAGTTTGATTGCTGTAAATTTTGAGGACATTCATATCAGAGTGAGAAAATTCCCTTATATCTTTAGTTTTCTGACAGGTTTTAAAAGTGAAAGGGTGATATATTTTATCAAATAATTTTCCTGCAACTATTGATACTATCTTATTATTTTTTTCCTTTATTCTGAATGATTTTTCAGATGTTAAACCAATTTCTTTACAAATTCGACTTAGTAATATTGAATTATAATTTTTATATTTACTGGATTAGATTTGTTAATATTTTGCTTTAGGGATTTTACATCTAGGATCATTAGAGAGACTGGCCTGCAATATTCCTTTTTTAAAAATTTTATTTATTTGACAGAAAGAGGGAGAGAGTGGGCATAAGGTGGGGGGACAGAGACAGAGGGAGAGGGGACAGAGGGAGAGGGAGAGGTAGACTCCCCACTGAGCAGGGAGCCCAATGAGGAGCTCAATCCCAGAACCCTAGGATCATGACCTGAGCTGAGGGCAGACTTTTAACTGATGGAGCCACTCAGGCACCACTGTAATATTCCTTTCTTATAATGATTTTATCAGTTTTGGCAAAGTTATTTTGGCCTCATAAGACAAGTTGGGAAGTGTTCCTTATTTTTAGTCTCCAGAAGAGTTTGGTAATACTGGTATCACTACTTCTTCTTTTTTTTTTTTTAAATATTTTATTTATTTATTTGACAGAGATCACAAGTAGGCAGAAAGGCAGGCAGAGAGAGGAGAAAGCAGTCTGCCCACTGAGCAGAGAGCCCGATGTGGGGCTCGATCCCAGGACCCTGAGATCATGACCTGAGCTAAAGGCAGGGGCTTTAACCCACTGAGCCACCCAGGTGCCCCTGGTATCACTACTTTAAAAGTTTTGAATATTCACTGGTAAAGCCATTGGGCCTGGAGTTTTCCTTGTGAGAAGACACTTAATTCCCACCAATGATGACAAGATATAAAATTTTTGTCTCTTGTTATCGTCTTTGTTTTAATCTTGTTTGGGGCACCTGGCCTACTCATTCAGAGGAGTGTGCACCTCTTGATCTCGGGATCATGAATTCAAGTCCTTTGTTGGGTGTAGAGATTACTTAAATAAGTAAAAACTTTTAAAAAAATCTAGTTTGTCTGATACAAGTATTGCTACTCCAGCTTTTTTTTTTTTTAAGATTTTTTTAAAATTTATTTGACAGACAGATCATGAGTAGGCAGAGAGGCAGGCAGAAAGAGAGAGGAGGAGGAGGCAGGCTCCCTGCTGTGAGCAGAGAGCCCGATGTGGGGCTCGATCCTAGGACCCTGAGATCATGACCTGAGCTGAAGGCAGAGGCTTTAACCACTGAGCCACCCAGGTGCCCCCCCCCAGCTTTTTTTTTTGACATCCACTTTCTTTTTTTTTCTAAAGATTTTATTTATTTATTTGACAGACAGAGATCACAAGTAGGCGGAGAGGCAGGCAGAGAGATAGAGGGGGAAGCAGGCTCCCTGCTGAGCAGAAAGCCCAATGAGGGGCTTGATCCCAGGATGCTTGGATCATGACCTGAGCCGAAGGTAAAGGCTTTAACCCACTGAGCCACCCAGGCACCCCAACATCCATTTTCTTGATAAATGTTTCCCCATCTCCTCACTTTCAATCTGCAGGTGTCTTTAGGTCTAAAATGAGTCTCTTGCAAAGAAGGGCACTATATCATATTAAAAAGGACAATCCAGCAAGAACATACAATAATTATAAATATTTATGCACCCAACATGGGAGCACCCAAATATATAAAAAAATTATAACAAATATAAAGGAACTCATTGATAATAATAAAATGTTAGGTGATGTTAACACCCCACTTACACCAAATGGACATATCACCTAAACAGAAAATAAGCACCGAACAATGTTTTTGAACGATATATGGGGCCAGATGGACTTAACAGGTATATTCAATACATTCCATCCTAAAACAGCAGAATATACATTCTTTTCAACTGCACATGAGACATTCTCCCGAATAGATCATGTATGAGGTTACAAATCAGACCTCAACAATACAGAAAGATTGAAATCATACCATGAAACTTTTTTGACCACAATGCTATGAAACTTGAAATCAACCACAAGAAAACATTTGGAAAGACCACAAATAAATGGATGTTAAACAACATGCTACTAAAGAATGTATGGGTCAACCAAGAAATCAAAGAAGAAATTAAAAGTATACATGGAAACAAACAAAAATGAAAACCTTTGGGATGTAGCAAAAGTTGTCCTGAGAAGGAAGTATATAGCAATACCGGCCTACCTCAAGAAGCAGGAAATATCCTCAAATAAACAACCTAACCTTACAGCTAAAGGAACTAAAAGGGACAACAAACAAAGCCTTAAGCTAGCAGAAGGAAGGAAATAATAAAGATCAGAGCAGAAATAAATGACAAAGAAACTAAAAAAAAAAACAAAATAAAACAACAATAGAACAGATCAATCTGGTTCTTTGAAAAGATTAATAAAATTGATAAACCTCTAACCAGACTTGTCAAAAAGAAAAATGACCCAAATAAATAAAATCACATATCAGAGAAATGCAATTATAAGAGAAGATTATGAAAAATTATACACCAACAAATTGCACAATCGGGAAGAAATGGATAAATTTCTGGAAGCATGTAAACTACCAAAATTGAAACATGAAAAAATAGAAAACTTGAACAGACTGATAACCAACGAAGAGATTGAATCAGTCATCAAAAACTTCCAACAAATAAAAGTCCAGGGCCAGATGGCTTCACAGGTGAATTCTACCAAATAAAAAAATAGGAAAGGAAGGGTAACTTCCAAATTCACTTTATGAGGTCAGCATTACTCTGTTACAAAAACTAGTTAAAGACTCCACTAAAAAAGAGAACTACAGGCCAATATGTCTGAGGAACATGTATGTAAAAATTCTCTATAAAATACTACCAAACTGAATCCAACAAGACATTTAAAAAAAATCATTCACCACAATCAACTGGGATTTATTCCTGGGTTGCAAGTGTGGCTCAATATTTGCAAATCAATTGACATGACAGACCACATTAATATAAGAAAGGATAAGAGCCATATGATTATTTCAATAGATGCAGAAAAACATTTGACAAAGTACAACATCCTTTCACGATAAAAACCCTGAACAAAGTAGGTTTAGAGAAACATACCTCAACACAATAAAGGCCATATTTGAAAAACCCACAGCTAATACCATCCTCAATGGGGGAAAACTGAGAGCTTTTTCTCTACAGTCAGGAAAAAGACAGGGATGTATACTCTCATCACTGTTGTTTAACATAGTACTGGAGGTCCTAGCCACAGCAATCAGACCAAAAAAAAAAAAAAAAAAAAAGGAGAGAAAGAAAAGGCATCCAAATTGACAAGGAAGAAGTCAAACTTTTACTATTTGCAGATGATGTGACATTCTATATAGAAAACCTGAAAGATGGCCAAAAACCTGCTAGAACTGAAAAACTAATTCAGTGAATTTGTAGGATACAAAATCAACAGAAAAAGTCTGTTGCATTTCTGTACACCAATAATGAAGCAGCAGAAAGAGAAAATGAGGAATCTATCCCATTTACAATGGTACCAAAATCCATAAGATACCTAGGAATAAACCTAACCAAAAAGGTGAAAGATCTCTACTCTGAAAACTATGAAACACTGATGAAAGGGTGCCTGGGTAGCTCATCTACTAAGCATCTGCCTTTGGCTCGGGTCATGATCCTGGGGTCCTGGGATCAAGACCTGCATCATGCTCCCTGCTCAGCAAAGAGCCTGCTTCTCCCTTTCCCTCTGCCTGCTGCTCCCCTGATTGTTACCTCTCTCTCTCTCTCACTGACAAATACATAAAATCTTTTTAAAATTGTTTAAAAGAAAAACACTGATGAAAGAAATTGAAGGTGACACAGGAAATGGAAAAATATTCCATGCTCATGGATGGGAAGAACAGATATTGTTAGAATGTCTATACTACCCAAAGTAATCTAAACATTTAATGCAATTCCTATCAAAATACTGAAGGATTTTTCACAGAACTCGAACAAAAAGTCCTAAAAAATTATATGGAACCACCGAAGACCCCAAATAACCAAAGCAATCTTGAAAAAGAAAAGCATGGCTGGAGACATCACAATTCTGGACTCCAAATTATATTACAAAGCTGAAGTGATAAAACAGTATGATACTGGCACAAAAATAGACACATTGATCAATAGAACAGAATAGAAAACCCAGAAATGAACCCACAACTATATGTTGGATTAATCTTAGACAAAGCAGGAAAGAATATCCAGTGGGAAAAGGTCTTCAACAAATGGTGTTGGGAAAACTGGACAACTACATGCAAAATAATGAAACTGGATCACTTTCTTACATCATACACAAAATAAATTCAAAATGAATCACACCTAAATGTGAGACCTGAAACCATAAAAATCCTAGAGAAGAACACAGGCAGTAACTTCTTTGACAGCAGCCATAGCAACTTCTTTCAACATGTCTCCCGAGGCAAAGAAAACAAAAGCAAAAATAAATTATTGTGATGCCTCTGGCTTTGCTTTTCTTTTTCAAGTTTGCTTTGGCTATTCAGGGGCTCCTTTGTGGTTCCATACAAATTTTAGGATTGTTTGTTCTAGCTCTGTGAAAAATGCTCGTGGTTGGGGCGCCTGGGTGGCTCAGTTGGTTGAACAACTGCCGTCAGCTCAGGTCATGATCCTGGGCTTCTGGGATCAAGTCCCGCATTGGGCTCCCAGCTCCTTGGGGAGTCTGCTTCTCCCTCTGACCTTCTCCTCTCTCATGCTCTCTCTCACTCATTCTCTCTCAAATAAATAAATAAAATCTTTTTTAAAAATGCTGTTCGTATTTTGATAGGGGTTGCATTAAATGTGTAGATTGCTTCAAGCAGTATAGTATATAGTATATATATAGTATAGCAGTATAGTTGTGATGAGTACCAGGTGTTGTACGGAAGTGTTGAATCACTATATTGTACACCTGAAACTGATATTATGTTGACTAACTGGAATTTAAATAAAATGTTAAAAAAAGGGGCACCTGGGTGGCTCAGTCATTAAGCGTCTACCTTTGGCTCAGGTCATGATCCCAGGGTCCTGGGATCAAGCCCTGCATCAGGCTTCCTGCTCAGTGGGAAGTCTGCTTCTGCCTCCTCCACTCCCCCAGGTTGTGTTCCCTCTCTCGTTGTATCTCTCTCTGTCAAATAAATAAATAAATGTTAAAAAAAGAAAACTTTAAAAAAGAGTAACTTAGCTATGCTTATAAAGATATATGAAACATAACCCCTCAATATTTTACAGTTGTTTCTCAGTTGCATAGATTTCATGTACTTCTTCCTGAACATCCCATAAATCATATTAAATATAACCACAAAATTCAAAAGATAAAAAAAGGCTGCTCCATAAGGCTAAGTCCTGGAGTAAAGACTATGTACTAACAAAGGCACTGCCATCTTAATAGATATATAGCATCAGAATTGAATCATTATTGTTGTTAGCCACTGAAATTTGGGGTCACTTGTTATCACAGCACAACTTGGCCTAGGCTGGCTGCTACATTCAACTTCCCCTTCTGTAGGTCCATTAGCCTCTCTTCAATTCTGAACTGCCTCCACTCCTCCTTCATCCAATATGGAGCTTACTGTTAACAGGTAATTTTTGTGAGGTCATTTCCATTTGTGGGGCTCATAAAGTATCCCTAAGCCTCTTTTCCTAGTCCAGAATATCCTGGACATCCAGTCTTCTGGGGGTTGAGGAAAAGCCTTCACTGAGTCCACCAGGGTTCACCAATCAACCACAGTCTTTATGTCTCTTGTGGGCTTCTGAATATAGTAGGTAAATTGTCCCCGAGGGCAATAGAGGTAACAGAAAAAAAGGTATGATGGTGGGCTGAGAAGTGAATGAGGAGGAGACTACAGTGTAGAGTATACTCCTACCCCCCAAAAAAGAAAAATAGGCTATAAAGAGAAAAAAAAGATAAAGAAGTTCTTGGGAACTCCACCAGCCTGATGTCTTATATGCTTTCTTATATATTCCAGAGAGTTACCTTCTCTTTCATTCCCTATTACAGAGGAGTAAAATCTAGTTTGTAGAGGTAAGCCAAAGTTTTCATTTAATCTTTTCTTCTGACTGTACTCACCACCTGCTTCCTTAGCAGAGTAGGTCCTTCCCTGCTACAGCACGGGCCCTAAGGAAGCTGACTCCCTCTGGAGGAGTAAGGGATATTAATTCTGCCCACTATGTTTTCAAATGGGAATGACTTTAGCAATAACAATGCTAAAGCTCCATAGAGAGCAATACAATAAAATTAGAGAAAGGAACACTTTCTCAATGAAGTAGGAGGCAAGAGCCTAAGCTGAAAGTTGGAGAAGCAAGGGTTGAGAAAGGAGTGTCTTTATAGGAGTGATGAACTTTTAAATTGTATAGACCTGGTTATTTGTGTTGTGCACATTTTCACATTCAAAATCCAAGAGCTGTCAGAGACAAGACAAATCCTTTACAGAGCCTCCTGATCCCCTGCTTCTTAGTTAGTAAAGCAATTTGTGACCAGAAACTTTCTGCGCTTCTGTACTTTCAGCCAGACTTCTTTTGGCAATAGCCATGTTAGTAGCCACTTTGTCCTACGACCGGTGATACCTTTGGCTCTGGTTAATGTTCCCTTCCCCATGAGCAGTGAACAATTCCTGACTGTCCAGAAGCTCTTCTCATCACCTCCCCAGGGCCTGCCGGGCACAAGATCCCAGAGATTTAATGAAAGAAGAAATACAGGGCACCTGGGTGGCTCAGTGGGTTAGGTCTCTGCCTTTGGCTCAGGTCATGATCTCAGGGTTCTGGGATCGAGACCCACATCAGGCTCTCTGCTCAGTGGGGAGCCTGCGTCCTCCCACCACCCCCGCCTGCCTGTCTGCCTAATTGTGATCTCTCTCTCTGTGTCAAATAAATAAATAAAAGAAAGAAGAAATACAACTCACACAAACTGGCCAGGAGCTCTTCTCAGTACTCAGGGAAAAAAGAAGAGAAAAATCCAAGTCTTAAGAGTCACCTCCAGAAAGACCCGCACCAGAATACTTTGGCTTTTAACCACACCTCTCTGTATCTGTCTCTGCTCATATTATTGGCTGGAAAACAAAGTCTACTTTTCATGGGACCTGGCTTGAGGTATCTCATCTCAAGCTGTTGGAACCACATCTCCTTCCAGCAACAGTGTCCTGTGGCAAGGCAGCCTGGCTGGAAAACCAGATGTTACATCGGACCAAAAGCAGTCCTGCTAAGTAAGGTTGGTGAAAGCCTTAGAGGCACATTGGTATATGTATCTGGGGAAGATCTAGTAGACAGACCTCTGGCCCAAACCCCTCTAGTTTACACAGGACCTAGATTAGGGTAGTATCTTTCTCAAAATAAGACATAGCTACTTCTCATTAAACTTACATGAGCTGTAAGTTTAAGTCTTCTGCCCTTTGTCCATGTGGGGTCTTCCTGTTCTCTTTCTTTATGTATCAGGTTCTGGACACACACACACACACACACACACACACACACACACGTTAGGCTTTTATTTTAAATGGGAATGTGCTACTGGCTACAAAGCCAGCTGAAGAGTAGGAAAGTTTCCCCAGGGGATTAAAAGTGAAAAGGGTGAAGAATAGAGAGTGAGAGATTCCTAGTGCTTCTGGCAATGGAATCCCTAGTTCACTGTGTTTTAGAAAGCTTTTTGTAATAGAACCCTTTGCTTCAGTGAAATCGTACTACCAAATCAAGTATGATAAATAAGTGAAAGAAGAAATGAGGCAATTGAGACCGATGCAAGGGCCCAAAGATGCCTCTAATTCCTTACCACCGCAACACTTAGAGTGGCCCCCAAGGCAATACAATGGAATATGTAGAGTTCCATTCAACAGACTTTGAAAACACAGCCCTGGTAGTGTTCTGGGATCCAAGGTATGAGGGATTTCAAGGGGGTATTTTTTCAGTCCATGTACCCGAGCAGAACCAAACTACAGAGATGCCCAGCAGTGATGGGGAAGAGACCGCAAAACAATTTGCTCTTTAGGAGTTCAGCTTCCTTTGCCCTAGGTCTTCTCTCTCACTTTAATCCAGTTTTCTCTCTGCCATCCTCTCTGGAGAAAACAAAGCTAGGCTGAGATTTTCCTGAAATTCTCCAAGTCATTTCTTTACAAAAAGAGAAGTATGCAGTGGAAAAATAATTTTACAACATTAGAAAACGTTCTTAAAAGAAAAAAGGCCATAAGGAATAACATGGAGGATATTAGGAGAAGGAAAGGAAAAGTGAATTGGGGGAACTCGGAGGGGGAGATGAACCATGAGAGACTGTGGACTCTGAGAAACAAACTGAGGGTTTTGGAAGGGAAGGAGGTGGAGGGATGGGTGAGCCTGGTGGTTGGTATTAAGGAGGGCACATATTGCATGGAGCACTGGGTGTGGTGCATAAACAATGAATCTTGGAACTCTGGAAAAATAAAATTAAATTAAAAAAAAGAAGAGAAAAAACGCCATAAGCATACTTCCCAATAAGGACATCTTTACTATTTCTCAGTACTCTGTATCAATCTTTATTCTTACATACAAAAGTTTGATTTTTGCACAGCATGTTATAAGCTATATGGTTTACAAAAGTATTTGTTTCATTTACTCAATATCACAGATGAATACAGTAAGGCTTAAAGAAACAGTAACTTTTAACCAGATGATGCTATTAGATGTTAGAACTGAGACTCAAACTAAGATTACTACTTTAAGGGCGCCTGGGTGGCTCAGTGGGTTAAGCCGCTGCCTTCGGCTCAGGTCATGATCTCAGGGTCCTGGGATCGAGGCCCGCATCGGGCTCTCTGCTCGGCAGGGAGCCTGCTTCCCTCTCTCTCTCTCTCTGCCTGCCTCTCTGTCTACTTGTGATCTCTCTCTGTCAAATAAATAAATAAAATCTTAAAAAAAAAAAAAGATTACTACTTTAAGACTAGTTCTTTTTCCACTTCAACAGCAACTGACATACAACTGTAGAGACCACTGTCTAAGTACTAGAGCCAAGAAATATTGAAATATATTTTAGGTGAACTCCCTACTAGAAAATTTTCTTATGACCCAGAACCACACAAAACTCAACTTGTAACATTCAATTCAAAACACCAAGTGTAGTGCATTGGGAGCATACCGGACTAGTTGAAATATCTGGTCTAGTACCAACCCAACATCATTTTGCTATGAGACCTTAGGCAATGCATTCTGCCCATGTGTAAAATAAAGGCTTTAAAGTCCACTATGACACCACCCTCCCTTACTGTGAGTCTATGACCTTACTATTCTGAAGAGGAATCACTTGTCCATGGACCTCCTAGTCTTTAACCATAAAAGGTTTTCCAGGCTTAACCACTGGGGCTCTTCTCCCTTTTGATTCCAGGACATACCTGACTTACACATGCATGGTATTTTTATTAAAAGAGTGATGAAGTAGGGTGAAGGTATAGAGATCATGACAAGACAGTGCTACTAGTTAGAAAAGAAGGGCAAGTGAAGAAATTGTATTTGAGAAGATACTTCCTTATCCTGAGTTTCCTGTTTTGGTCCATAGGTGAGGAGGTATATTGTCTGTGAGTAGAAAACTCCTGTTCACTGAGAAAGACTCAGATCAATGTCTTCCCAGTGGAAAAATCATTCATTTCTTTAAAGGGACTGAATCTCTAAGCAACCTTGAAAAATGTCAGTATTATTACTGAGTTTGTCCTTCTGGGATTGTCTAGTAACCCCTAGATCCAGACCATGCTCTTTGTGCTGTTCCTGGGGATTTACTTTCTTGACTTTGCTGGGGAATCTGGTGATGATCCTGGTGATCATGGTTGATTCTTGCCTCCACACACTCATGTACTTCTTCCTCAGACACCTATCCTTCCTGGATCTCAGTTTCTCCTCAGTCACTGGGCCCAAAATGCTGCAGAACTTCCTATCTCAGAAAAAAAGAATCTTGGAAAAGAAAAGAATTTCCTTTTCACTCTCTCTGGGGGAACAGAATTTCATCTGCTTTCTGCCATGGCCTATGACCACTATGCTGCCATCTGCCACCCTCTGGTCTACACCATGGTCATAAACAGACCTCTCTGTATTGTGATTGTGAGCATAGCTTGGACAATGGGATTTCTGATTTCCTTGATGAATAGTCTCTTCATCCATAAGTTATGTTTCTGTGAGTCCAACATCATCCCCCATTTCAGCTGTGAGCTACCTCCACTCTTTCCTCTGTCTTGTACTGATCCCATTGTCAATCAGATTCTTCTAGTAGTGTCATGTGCATTTCTAGGACTGCTGACATTTCTTCTGATCCTCTTCTCTTACTCCAGAATCATTTCTGCCATTCTGAATGGCTCCTGTAATGGCCGAGCCAAAGCCTTCTCTACCCGCTCCTCCCACCTCACTGTGTTGCTCTTGTTCTATGGGACAGCTCTATTCAGGTACATCAGTCCCACCTCAGGCTCAGTATTGGAGTGTTCTTCACTGAGAACACTGAGTGTTCTTCATTCAGTACAGTGTGATCACATCCTTGCTGAACCCCCTCATCTACAGCCTCAAGAACCAGGAGATGAAGGCAGCTCTGCAGAGGATGCTGAAGCAACAAAAGAGTGCCTTAGGGTAGAAAAAAAGCTGTGTGATTCTGCTCAGGAAATGGAAGAAAATTATCTCTAAAGAAGATAGATTTTGATAGGCCTAGAGCACTTGGAGAAATTGCATTTCAGTTAAATTCAAGTATTTGTCTGGACTTCAAAGCAAATAAAGGATCACAAAAATGGAAGCTGGGGGAAAAGAGTTTGATGTATAGGCTCCTACTTATCAGCTCTTTGCAAAATATTCTGAGAGAGGGATCTTGATTTCATCTGAGAAGATAGCAAGTGAAGTGTATTTGGAGCAGAGCAGGTGTCTGGCCAAACTGATTATTTCTGGTTGTGTCTTTGAGGGTATTTCCAGAAGAATTTGAATCAATGGTGTGAGTAAAGAAGAGCGCCCTCACCAATGTGGGCGGTTATCATCCAATCTGTTGAGGGCCCAAATATAACAAAACTGCATTGGCAGGGTGAATTTGCATTCTCTGCTTGACATCCATCTCCTGCCCTCAGACATTGGTGCTCCTGTTCTTGGGCCTTCAGACTCAGATTGGAACTTACACCATTGGCTCCTCTGGTTCTTAGAGACTTCTAGGTTTGGACTAGAATTACACCACTGGCTTTTCTTGGTGCCCAGCTTGCAGATAGTAGAGCATGAGACTTCTCAGCCTCCCTAATCATGCCAGACAATCTGTCATAATAAATCTCTATTCTATTCTATTCTATTCTATTCTATTCTATTCTATTCTGTTCTGTTCTGTTCTATTCTATTCTATTCACTCTGTTTTATGGAAAAGTGTGACCAATACAGCACAGAAAATTAAAAAATAAAAATTAATAGACTGTAAGATTGAAAGTCATTATATTGCGCCTATTTTATTTTCCCTAAACTCTCTTGCCTGGTGGATTACATCTAAAAATATAGTATGTGCATGTGCTTCTGTGAGTCACTATTTTTGTATCCTTTGAATAAATATTTAGAAGTGCAACTGCTTATAGTAGCACTATCCACGATAGCCAAAACATGGGAAGACCCCAAAGGTCCATCAACTGATGTGATATGTATATGAACTGGAATATTATTCAGCCATCAAAAAGGATGAAATCTTGCAATTTGCAATGATGTGGCTGGAACTAGAGTGCATTATGCTAAGCAAAATAAGCCAGTCAGAGAAAGATAAATGCCATATGATTTCATTCTTATGTGGAATTTAAGAAACAAACCAGATGAATATAGGGGAAGGAATGGAAAAAGAAAATAAAGACAGAGAGGGAGGCAAACCATATAAGACTCTTAAATATAGGGAACAAATTGAAGCTTGCTGCAGGGAGGTGCATGGGGGATGGGATTATTGCATAATGGGCATTAAGGAGGGCACTTGATGCAATTAGCACTGGGTTTTTTTTACGCAAATGATGAATCACTAAATTCTACCACTAAAACTAATACTACACTATAGGTGAACTAACTTGAACTTAAATAAAATTTTGAAAAATATAAACATAAATATAAATATAAATATGTAATACATGAAGTTGATCCAAATACACATTGTATACCAGTATATAGAATGGGGGATAGATATGAAACATTCTAGAAGCAAAATTAAAAGATCAGGAAGGTACTCTTTGGATCTACTTAATAAACATAAATATATAACAGCAGCTTACTGAGAAATGTTATAGAGGAGCTAATTAAATGGAACTAATATACTATGTGTATGAACTAGTAGACTGGGTTTTTTTTTTTTTAAGATTTTATTTATTTGCCAGAGAGAGAGAGAGAGTACACACAAGCAGGCAGAGAGGCAGGCAGAGGCAGTGAGAGAAGCAGGCTCTCCGCCGAGCAAGGAGCCCGATGTGGGACTCGATCCCAGGACCCCGGGACCATGACCTGAGCTAAAGGCAGTGGCTTAACCAACTGAGCCACCCAGGCGTCCCTAGACTGGGTATTTTAAAGATGTCCATTGCTCCAAATTGATTTATATATTCAGAATAATGTCAGTCAAAAATCTAGAATAGCATTCTAGACAAGGTACCCTTCTTATAAATTTAAAAAGTTGATTGTAAAATTTATCAAGAAGTAAAATGGTCCAAAAAATGCCAAGCTACTCTTGAGGCTAAGAATAACAACAAGATAGATGATCTCATTCTACTAGATATCAAGATTTATTATAAAATGATTTAATTAAGGTTTTCTATTACTAACACAGAGACAGACAAATTCAGCAATGGAAAAGGAAAGAAAACTCAGAAATGGGCCCCAAATACTGAGATGACAAGACATGTCAATTTGTTCAGGGTAGACTTTTCAGTCATTACAGATGGATGATTAGTCTTCATGTATAAAATTAATGAAATTTTATCCTCACCCACCATATGCAAAAGACAATTCCCATTAGACTAAAGTACTAAATAAGAAAGGGGAAACTATAAATCTTTTATAAAATCATATAGGACAATGTATTGATTGTAAAGAAGGATGTTTAAAACAAGATATGAAAATCACTAACTACAAAACAACTGATAAATATAATTGTATATATATGTACTTTATATATAAAGTTATATTAAAATTATGAATTTTATTAAAAATCTCATAAGAATGAAAAGACAAGCCACAAAAGTAGGAAAAATATTTGCCACACGCATGAATAGCGATATTCTAATGTCCTACATATAAAAAGAAAAAAATTATTTTGACAGGAAAATGAACAAAAGAATAGAACAGGAACTTGACAGAAGAGGAAATCCAAATCTTTAAGTACCTCAGCCTTAATAGTAATCATACAAATTAAAACCACAATGAAAAGAACCATTAAAGCCGTATCAGAATGGCAAAAATTAAGAAGCTCAATAAAATAAAGCATTGGCAGTAATGTAGAAAAATGAGGACTCTCATTTCGGGAAAAGTTTTAGCTACCCATTATGTGGTAAAGTTACTTCAGGCAAGAATTCCATACTAGGTATTTATCCTAGAAAATCTCATACTCACTGCCCAAAATAAATTTACAGGAATGTTCATGGTAGCATTGTTTGTAATAACCAAAATCAGGAAATAACTCAAATGGTCATGTGAAAAAGAAATAGTAAGATAAAATTTGATATATACATACTGTGAAGTGAATATAATCAATGGAAGTGAACAAACTATAGTTATATGGAATAGCATGAATGAATTCCAAATATTGAACAAAATGATATGTAATAAATTACTCTGTTCATATAAAGGTCAAGTAAAGGCAAACAGAACTATATTATTTAGAGATGCATATATAAATGGTAAAACCAGGAGGGGAGTTAAGGTAGTGGAATATTAGTGGGACCCTATGTTTGCCTCATCCCTTGAACATAGCTAGATAAATATCAAATCGTTCTGAGCACCCAAGAAATCGATCTGAAGACTGGGAAAACAAACTGCACATCTACAGGATGAAAAATAGCCACATTGTGGAAGGTAGGAGCTGTGGAGAGTTGATCTGGGAGAGAAAAGAATTGTGGGTACTGCAGAGGGGAGGAAGCTCTGATCACAAAGAGAGGAGAGAGGGAGAGAGAGAGAGAAAGAAAAAGCTGTATGCAGAGGATTGCACAAGAAAAACTCTTCCCCAAAACCATTGGATGGGAAAAGGAGGGGAACTGTTTATCACAAGTTTTAACAAGCAGTAGAGCTCAAAGTCTGAATTTTTAGAAATCCATGCCATTGCCAGGGTCATGCCTGGTGCCTGGTGCTACTGCTCCTGCCTGGAACCAAACTGCATGATCTGAGGATCTCCTGGATCACAGCGAGAGAAACAGTTCCCTTTCTTGGAACTGTTTTCTTGGAGTGCATTTGGGAGAGGTGGCACTGCCTCTCAGGGGACAAAAGAGACAGTGGGCACCATTGAGCAGACCTGTTAATTAGCATAGCAGCAGAGACACCTGCTGAAGGCACTAACCTGGAAGCCAGCTTTTGGCTGTGCTTTACCATAAAATCTCAGCTTCTATACAGTCTGTGACTACCTTTCTGGGACAAAATGGCACAAGCCACAGTGCAGCGAGACTCTTCCCCCAGAGGATCAGCATGGGTCTGGCCAAGCTGGGTCCCTAAAACTTGGGAGTTTTTGAAACCCAGCCATTTCATCTGAGATAAAACACAGGAGTACTGTGCTTGCCAGGCAGGCAGACAGCTTTGACACAGACAGGGTGAAAGCATGGTTCTGACAGAAGCCTGGACCATAAGAGGGGAGATTGTTTGCTTTTCTGAACAGTGGCATCTTAACTCCCCTCTCCAAGGTTGAGAGAATGGGGTGATACCATTATCCCCTCCCCCATCAGCAGAAACAGACTTCCGAAACAGCACCCCCCAGTGGAGACTGGAGCCACTTACACCAAGCCCCACCCCACTGCACCCTGCAGGTGCATCTTTACTAGGGCAAGTCTGCCTAAGAACCAGTTCAGCCGTCCCCTCCCCCAGAATTCTAGCACAGACCCTCTGCATGCACTGATCATAGAGTGCTGCAAAGTCTCAGCTCTAGTGGAAATAGGATCAGGCTTATTTTAAGAAGCAATCCAAAGCATACCTAATTAACATGCCACACCAGACAAGGTCCAAACACTCCCCACTGCAGGCAAAGAAAAACTGTGCAACAGACTGACCTGAGAGAAAGAGCAGCCAAAGCACAACAGCAGAGTGCAAAACCTCCTGAAGCACCAAGCCCTGGACAGTGTAGAACCCCTTCTTAATATAGCCATTATCAGGAACAGGAAATATAATAGGCTTTTCCAATGCACACACACACACACACACACACACACACAATGACCTAGACAAATACCAAGATGGAGGAATTCACCCTAAAAGAAAGAACATGAAGAGGCCATGGCCAGAGGTCTTATCAAAACAGATATAAGTAATATGCCTAAACCAGAATTTAAAACAAAAATCATAAGGATACTAGCTGGCCTTAAGAAGAGCATAGAAGGGGGCGCCTGGGTGGCTCAGTGGGTTAAGCTGCTGCCTTCGGCTCAGGTCATGATCTCAGGGTCCTGGGATCTAGTCCCGCATCGGGCTCTCTGCTCGACAGGGAGCCTGCTTCCCTCTCTCTCTCTCTGTCTCTCTCTCTCCGCCTGCCTGCCTCTCTGTCTACTTGTGATCTCTCTCTGTCAAAATAAATAATAAATAAAATCTTTAAAAAAAAAAAAGAAGAGCATAGAAGACACTAGAGAACCCCTTACTGCAGAGATATAAGAATTAAAAACAAGTGAGGCTGAAATTAAAAAATGCTATAACCGAGAGGCAAAACTGACTGGATGTAATAACAACAAGGATGGATGAAGCAAAGGAATAAATAAGTTATATAGAAGATAAAATTATGGAAAACAATGAAGCTGAAAAGAAGAGGGAAAGAAAAGTATTGCATCATGAATATAACTTAGGAAACTCAACTATTCCATAAAGCATAATATTCGTATCATAGGGGTCCCAGAAGAAGAAAAGAGGGAAAGGGGGACAGAAGTTCTATTTGAACAAATTATAGCTGAAAACTTCCCTAATCTGGGGAAAGAAACAGATACCAAAATCCAGGAGGCACAGAGAATTCTCATAAAATTCAACAAATGCCTGCTAACACCAAGATATATTGTAGTAAAATTTTTAAAACATAGAGATAAGGAAAGAATCCTGAAAGTAGCAAGGGAAGACAAATGAGGTCCACAGCCAATCTCTCCACAGAAATCTAGGAGGCCTAAAGAAAGTGGCATGATATATTCTGTGTGCTGAAGGGAAAAATTTGCATCCAAGAATGCTTTATCCAACAAGGCTATCACTTAGAATAGAAGGAGAGATAAAGAGTTTCCCAGAAAAACACAAACTAAAGGAGTTAGTGACCAATAAACCAGCCCTGCAAGAAATATTGAAGGGGACATTTAGACTGGGAAAGAAAGACCAAAAATAACAAAGATGAGAAAGGAACAGAGAAAAATCTCCAAATCAGTGACTTTACAGGTAATAAAAAGGCACTAAATTCTTCTTCTTCTTTTTTTTTTTTTAACTTAAAACAACACAATTTATTTCCTTTTCCTCTTACAGTTCTGGAGGGGCCAGGTCTGACACGGGTTTCAGTGGAGTAAAAATCAGGACTGTGTTCCTCTGGAGATCTAGGGGAGAATCTGTTTCCTAGCCTTTTCTGGCTTCAAGAAGCCACTCACATTCCTTGGCCTGTGGCCACACATCACACCAATTTTTTTTTTTTTAATTTCTTTTCAGCGTAACAGAATTCATTGTTTTTGCAACACACCCAGTGCTCCATGCAATACGTGCCCTCCTTAATACCCACCACCTGGCTCCCCCAACCTCCCACCCCCCGCCCCTTCAAAACCCTCAGGTTGTTTTTCAGAGTCCATAGTCTCTCATGGTTCACCTCCCCTTCCAATTTCCCTCAACTCCCTTCTCCTCTCCTTATCAGTAATGACAATGATGAGATACCACCTCACACCTGTCAGAATGGCTAAAATTAACAACACAGGAAACAACAGATATTGGGAAGGATGCAGATATAGGGGAACTCTCTTACACTGTTGATGAGAATGCAAACTGCTGCAGCCACTCTGGAAAACAGTATTGAAGTTCCTCAAAAAGTTAAAAATAGAATTTTTTCTATTTAAATTATTAAAGCACAACCCTGTGGCCTGTAAGTACTTTTTCCCAGCTTTAAGACTTATCTCTACATCTTTGCTTTGCTTCTTGTTGATGATCATATTGATCTGTTTTTCTCAATCTCCCTGGGTAGCCACTCTTTCTTGAAGTGATCCTGTTGGAAGCCTCCTTGAGTGGCCAGAACTGACCCTTTTCACCTTTCACTTTATCCTGACTTTGAACCATTCTGAAGGTGCTCTTGGCCTTCCCCCTACTCTCTATGATTAGGCCTCCTTAGCAGGCTGCTATCCTCATTTCCTACTGGTGCATTTATTGTGTTAGTGAACATCCTACTACTTCTAAGTGTTCAACAGTCAATGAACTCTCTTTGACACAAAGATAGTTAATGAACCAAACTCTGCATCCTTCCGCAGATCTTCCCCAGAGTCAAGATCCCTTTTCTGTCTTGAGACTCATGTGCCACTAAAGGGCATGGTCTGATGACACAGTTAACCTTCAAAGGCCGGATATGACCAAATGTAATGGAGTCAACTACAGCCCAAACTGTGATTCTTTTACTTCACTTCTGATCTTTTACTTTTCTCCAGTACCCTGCATCCCTAAGTCATGTGTTGAAACTTGGAATCCTATATCTCCTTTTATCTATTACAAGCTTAAAATTTTTTATATTTTTCCAGAAATGCAAATACCCTTTTTAGGTGAGGCAAATGTGAAAAACAAAGTTTGGGCGATTGTGATTGTGATCTACAATTCCACAAACCATTGCCTTGTATCCAAAGATTTTGCTAAACAGAGATGAGTTCTAGAAAATTGAGGCTTTAGCCCAATGCCCTTTGGAGCCCTGTGAGTGTTAGAAGACATTAACAGATGAAGAACTTGAACTGGACTGGGCAGCTAGACAGGCTATGCAGGTTGGGTCACCCCTGGTTACCAGTTTTGGTACATAATCACCTGAAATCTAAAATATACCAGTGAAGTGAAAATATACCAGTGAGAAGTGAAGTCAAAGGGTTTCATGTAGTTAACTAGTTAGTGACTTTGTGCAAGTTATTGAAACTACGTGATCCAATATTCTTATTTGTAAAATTAGTAGAGGATAATTCTATTTTTGCTTTCATTATCAGTACAGTTCTATGTTAGACAGCTTCAATTTTACAGATGAGAAAACTGAGGCTCAGAGGGGTTATTTAATAGCTTATTTCTATAAAGCAGAACTAGGACTAGGTACTTGGATCTCAATACCTGTGTTTATCCTGACTTTTATTTTTACCACACTTTTATTTCTAAGACCCTGATCATCCCCAAAATATCTACTGCTTGGATAGAATTCTTTTTTTTTTTTAATTTATTTTCAGCATAACAGTATTCATTGTTTTTGCACCACACGCGGTGCTCCATGCAATCTGTGCCCTCTCTAATACCCACGACCTGGATCCCCCAACCTCCCACCCCCCACCCCTTCAAACCCCTCAGACTGTTTTTCAGAGTCCATAGTCTCTCATGGTTCACCTCCCCTTCCAAATTCCCCAAACTTCTTTCTCCTCTCTAACTCCCCTTGTCCTCCATGCTATTTGTTATGCTCCACAAATAAGTGAAACCATATGATAATTGATTCTCTCTGCTTGACTTATTTCACTCAGCATAATCTCTTCCAGTCCCATCCATGTTGCTACAAAAGTTGGGTTGAATTCTTGGTAATCTTTTTTTTTTTATCATTTTTTAAAAATTTATTTTCAGCATAACAGTATTCATTGTTTTTGCACCACACCCAGTGCTCCATGCAGTCCTTGCCCTCTCTAATACCCACCACCTGGTTCCCCCAACCTCCCACCCACCCCCACCTCTTCAAACCCTTCAGATTGTTTTTCAGAGTCCATAGTCTCTCATTGTTCACCTCCCCTTCCAATTTCCCTCAAGTCCCTTCTCCTAACTCCCCATGTCCTCCATGCTATTTGTTATGCTCCACAAATAAGTGAAACCATATGATAATTGACTCTCTCTGCTTGACTTATTTCACTCAGCATAATCTCTTCCAGTCCCGTCCATGTTGCTACAAAAGTTGGGTATTCATCCTTTCTGATGGAGGCATAATACTCCATAGTGTATATGGACCACATCTTCCTTATCCATTCATCCTTGGTAATCTTTTTATTTTAAAAATACCTCATTGTTATTTTGGTGATATTGTAATAACTCAAATTTGGGGTAGTTGAAAACAAAAAAGGGAAGAAGGAAGGAAGGAAAAGAAGAAAGAAAGAAAGAAGAAAGGAGAGAGAGAAAGAAGAGAGAGAGCAAGAAAGATGAGAGAGAGAAAGAAAAGAAAGAGGGGGAGGGATGGAGGAAGGGAGGGAGGGAGGAAGGGAGGGACAGAGGAAAGAAGGTAGAAGGAAGGGTGGAAGGAAGGGAAGAAAGAACTGCTCCCAGAAAAGTAGTTGTTATATTTCCCATATTTAAAGAAAGTAAATATTGTAAAATAGCATTAAATAACAACATGGCAAAATATATTTGAGATTCATATTTTATACTTGCTTTTTTTCCAATTATAGGTATTTATTTCATTCAGCCAGCATTCAATGTCTAATGTATTACACCTAGAATAGGGAATACGAAACAAGATGACTGACAGATGTCTTAGGATCTTCATTCAATATTCAGTGGGCCTGATGTACTGAGTATTCAATACTCAGTGCTTGGTTTCTGGGATAAAAGTTTATTAAGGCAATTGCTCCTGTAAATATTTTGGCATCTGCATTAGTTTTCTAGGGCTACCACAAGCATAACAAAGTACCAATTTGTGGCTTAAAAACCAAAGTTATTGTCTCATAGTTCTGGAAGTTGTTAGTCTGGTGTCCACATAATTGGTTCCTTCTGAATGTTCTAAGAAAAAGCTGTTCCAGGTCTCCCCCTATCTTTGTGGCCTCAGGCATTCCTTAGACTATACTCCAGTTATCTTCACCTAACCTTCTGTATGTGTCTTCATGTCATCTTCCTTCTATACGGTCTGGTTCTGTGTCCAAATTTCCCCTTATTGTAAGGATATTGGATTGGGAGCCACCCTAATAACCTCATTTTAGCTTGATTACCTCTGTAAAGACCTTCCAAATATGATCAAATTCTGACGTACAGGATGTTAAGACTTCAACATATCTTCTTTGAGAGACACAATTCCACTCATAACACCATCTTCCTTTTTCTTTTCTTGTAAATTTCGCCAAATTCACTGAAGACCAAATGACTACTCCAGTCTATTCTGATCAATATAACTTTTTATACTGCCACTGCAATATGATGGAAACTCATTTTTCTTTTATTATACTCTTAAGAAATGCCTAGAAAAGTGAATCAAAGTAGAGGTTATACACAGATGAAGAAAAATAAAGTGATCTTAGCAATAAAAGTATCAGGTTTGTAATATATGAAAAAAATGGACAAGATATTGCAAATAGTTAAGTTGTATTGGTTCAGAGGAAAGTCCTCCAGATGGTGGGATTCCAAAGCCATCATCCGTTGGCTGCAGGATTGCCATATTGACTGTCATTTTATTCTACACAGTCTTGCTTCTCACCAGAGAGTTCATTTTATAGAAAACATTTATAAGCAATGGTGAAATCCATTGGTTTTACCATATTCCCCATCACCCTGAAGCTGACATTATAAAATGGTAGAATGACCTTTTGAAATCTCATTTGTCATGACAGCTGAGTGACAACACTTTGTCAGTGTCCTACTGCAGCAGTTCCCAAATTATTTGATATGAGGACTCCTTTTATATTCTTAAAATTATTGAAGACTCCAAAGATCTTTTAATGTGGGTTGTACCTATTGATATTTATTGTTTTATAAATTAAAATTGAGAATTTAGGAGCACCTGGTGGCTCAGTCGGTTAAGCATCTGTCTTCGGCTCAGGTCATAATCTCAGGGTCCTGGGATCAAGCCCTGTGTCAGGCTATCTGCTCAGTGGGGAGTCTTCTCCCCCCACCTCTTCATGTGTGCTCTCTCTCAAAAATTAATTAATTTAAATTGAGAATTTTAAAAAGTTTATCAATTCATCAAAAAATAACAATCCACTATATGTTAACATAAGTAGCATTTTTATTAAAATAATTATATTTTCTGAAACAAAAAAATATGAATCTGTTTTTATTGAAGTATATGAAGAAGAGCATGCCTTAAACAGAGACATTATTGGAAAGGGAAGAGCATTTTCAGATCTGAAACAGTATCAGTGAATTTTCATACTCTGTTAAAATCCACTGGTCTATACTGTACTTTGAGTGGAACTTTCATCCAGGCATGATTTTTTTTTTCCCCTCAGATGTAAAGATCTTTCTTTTCTTTTCTTTTTTAATTAACATATACTGTATTATTGTTTCAGCGGTACAGGTCTGTGATTCATCAGTCTTATACAATTCACAGCACTCACCATAGAACATACCCTCCCCAGTGTCCATCACCCAGCTACCCCATCCCTCCTACTCCCTTCCCCTCCAGCAGCTGTGAGTTTGTTTTCTGAGATTAAAAGTCTCTTATGGGGGCACCTGGGTGGCTCAGTGGGTTAAGCCTCTGCCTTCAGCTCACGTCATGATCTCAGGGTCCTGGGATAGAGCCCCATGTTGTGCTCTCCACTTGGCGGGGAGCCTGCTTCCCCCATCTCTCTGCCTGCTGCTCTGCTTACTTGTGATCTCTCTGTGTGTCAAATAAATTAGAAAAACCTTTTTTTAATTAATTTATTTATTTTCAGCATAACAGTATTCATTGTTTTTTGCACCACACCCAGTGCTCCATGCAATCCATGCCCTAATACCCACCACCTGGTTCCCCCATCCTCCCACACCCCACCGCTTCAAAACCGTCAGATTGTTTTTCAGAGTCCATAGTCTCTCATGGTTCATTTCCCCTTCCAATTTCCCCCAACTCCCTTCTCCTCTCTAACTCCCCTTGTCCTCCATGCTATTTGTTATGCTCCACAAATAAGTGAAATCATATGATAATGGACTCTCTCTGCTTGACTTATTTCACTCAGCATAATCTCTTCCAGTCCCATCCATGTTGCTACAAAAGTTGGGTATTCATCCTTTCTGATGGAGGCATAATACTCCATAGTGTATATGGACCACATCTTCCTTATCCATTCGTCCATTGAAGGGCATCTTGGTTCTTTCCACAGTTTGGCGACCGTGGCCATTGCTGCTATAAACATTGGGGTACAGATGGCCCTTCTTTTCACTACATCTGTGTCTTTGGGGTAAATACCCACTAGTGCAATTGCAGGGTCATAGGGAAGCTCTATTTTTAATTTCTTGAGGAATCTCCACACTGCTCTCCAAAGTGGCTGCACCAACTTGCATTCCCACCAACAGTGGAAGAAGGTTCCCCTTTCTACACATCCCCTCCAACACATGTTGTTTCCTGTCTTGCTAATTTTGGCAATTCTAACCCTGATCCCCAAACCAGGCAAAGACCCTACCAAAAAGGAGAATTTCAGACCAATATCACTGATGAATATGGATACTAAGATTCTCAACAAGATTCTAGCAAGCAGGTTCCAACAGCACATTAAAAAGATTATCCACCATGACCAGGTGGGATTCATTCCTGGGCTACAAGGATGGTTCAACATTCGCAAATCAATCAATGTGATAGAACAAATTAATAAGAAAAGAGAGAAGAACCACATGGTCCTCTCAATTGATGCAGAAAAAGCATTCGACAAAATCCAGCATCCATTCCTGATTAAAATGCTTCAAAGTATAGGGATAGAGGGAACATTCCTGAACTTCGTCAAATCTATCTATGAAAAACCCACAGCAAATATCATCCTCAATGGGAAAAAGCTTGCAGCCTTCCCGTTGAGATCAGGGACACGACAAGAATGCCCACTCTCACCACTCTTGTTCAACATAGTATTAGAAGTCTTAGCAACAGCAGTCAGACAACAAAGAGAAATAAAAGGTATCCAAATTGGCAATGAAGAAGTCAAACTCTCTCTTCACAGATGACATGATTCTTTATATGGAAAACCCAAAAGACTCCACCCCCAAACTACTGGAACTCATACAGCAATTCAGTAAACTGGCAGGATACAAAGTCAACGTACAGAAATCAGTGGCTTTCTTATACAGTAACAATGAAAATACAGAAAGGGAAATTAGAGAATCGATTCCATTTACTATAGCACCAAGAACCATAAGATACCTGGGAATAAACCTAACCAAAGAGGTAAAGGATCTGTACTTGAGGAACTACAGAACACTCATGAAAGAAATTGAAGAAGACACAAAAAGATGGAAGACCATTCCATGCTCTTGGATCGGAAGAATAAACATTGTTAAAATGTCTATACTGCCTAGAGCAATCTATACTTTTAATGCCATTCTGATCAAAATTCCACCGGTATTTTTCAAAGAACTGGAGCAAATAATCCTAAAATTTGTATGGAATCAGAAGAGACCCTGAATCACTAAGGAAATGTTGAAAAACAAAAATAAAACTGGGGGCATCACGTTACCTGATTTCAAGCTTTACTACAAAGCTGTGATCACCAAGACAGCATGGTACTGGCATAAAAATAGAAAAATCTTTAAAAAAAAAAAAAAGTCTCTCATGGTTTGTCTCCCTCTCTGGTTTCGTCTTACTTCATTTTCCCCTCCCTTCCCCTACTATCCTCTGTCTTGTTTCTCAAATTCCTCATATCAGTGAGATCATATGATATTTTTCTTTCTCTGATTGACTTATTTAGTTTAGCATAATACCCTCTAGTTCCATCCACATCAATGTAAATGGCAAGATTTTGGGTTTTTGATGGCTGCATAATATTCCATTGTATATATATACCACTTCTTTATCCATTCATATATTGATGGACATCTAGGTTCTTTTCATAGTTTGGCTATTGTGGACATTGCTTCTGTAAAAATTCGGGTGCACGTGCCCCTTCAGATCACTACATTTGCATCTTTAGGGTAAATAACCAGTAATGCAATTGCTGGGTCGTAGGGTAGCTCTGTTTTCAACTTTTTTAGGAACTTCCATACTGTTTTCCAGAGTGCCTGCACCAGGTTGCATTCCCACCAACAGTGTGGGAGGATTCCCCTTTCTCCACAGCCTCGCCAACACCTGTCATTTCCTGACTTGTTAATTTTAGCCATTCTGATTGGTGTGAAGTGGTATCTCACAGTGGTTTTGACTTGGATTTTTGACTTGGAGTGATGTTGAGCACTTTTTCATGTATCTGTTGGCCATTTGATGTCTTCTTTGCAGAAATATCTGTTCATGTCTTCTGCCCTTCTTGATTGGATTATTTGTTCTTTGGGTTTTGAGTTTGATAAGTTCTTTATAGATTTTGGACACTGGCTCTTTATCTGATATGTCATTTGCAAATATCTTCTCCCATTCTGTCAGTCGTCTTTTGGTTTTGTTAACTGTTTCCTTTGCTGTGCAAAAACTTTTTATCTTGATGAAATCCTAATAGTTCATTCTTGCCCTTGCTTCCCCTGCCTTTGGCAATGATGCTAGGAAGAAGTTGCTGCAGCTGAGGTTGAAGAGGTTGCTGCCTGGGTTCTCCCCAAGGATTTTGATGTAATCCTGTCTCACATTGAGGTCTTTCATCCATTTTGAGTCTATTTTTGTTTGTGGTTTAAGGAAATGGTCCAGTTTTGTTCTTCTTCTGGTGGTTGTCCAATTTTCCCAACACCATTTGTTGAAGAGGCTGTCTTTTTTTCCATTGTACATTCTTTCCTGCTTTGTCAAAGATTAGGTGACCATAGAGTTGAGGATCCATTTCTGGCTCTCTCTCTGTTCCATTGACTTATGTATCCGTTTTTGTGCCAGTACTTTATTGTCTTGATGATTACAGAGCTTGAAGGCTGGAATTGTTTTTTTGTTTTCTTTGGTTTTCTTTTTCAACATCCCTCTGGCTATTCAGGGTCTTGTGTGGTTCCATACAAATTTTAGGATAATTTTTCCATTTCTTTGAAAAAAGTTGATGGTATTTTGATAGGGGTTGCATTAAATGTATAGATTGATCTAGGTAGCATAGATTACCTACAATATTTGTTCTTCCAATCCATGAGCATGGTACATTTTGTGTCTTCCTCAATTTCTTTTAGAGTATTCTATAGTTTTCTGAGTACAGATTCTTTGCCTCTTTGGTTAGATTTATTCCTGGGTATCTTATGGTTTTGGGTGCAACTGTAAATGGGATCAATTCCTTAATTTCTCTTTCTTCTGTCTTGTTGTTGGTGTATAGAAATGCAACTGATTTTTGTGCATTGATTTTATACCCTGATACTTTATTGAATTCCTGTATGAGTTCTAGCAGTTTTGGGGTGGAGTCTTTGGGTTTTCCACATAAAGTGGCATATCATCTGCAAAGAGTGAGAGTTTGACTTCTTCTTTGCTGATTCAGATAGGCATGCATTTTTAAATACTATACATTAATTATTTGAAACTACTGGTTTGTTGATGTTCCAAATATTAACACATTTATTATATATTATACATGTTGGGCTGGCAGAAAGAAAGGGCTACTTAAGATGGCGAGAGTTCCAGCCACAAAACCTGAGCTCAGACAGGAGAACAAAGACCCAATCAGGAATCTGAACCCCCCATTCCCCCACCCCCCGCCCGGGCTCCCGCGGACCAATGGGACCCTGACAAGCGGGAATCTGAGACCCCCCGCCCCGGGATCCAGTGGACCAGTGGGACCCCAACAAGCAGGTGAAATATCCAAATAAGGGAAACTTGCCAAAAGACCCCTGAACTCCCCTCGAGGCCCCTTAAAAGCCCCCTACTCCCTGCCTTGGGCGCGACTTCCGCCACTCTGCTTTCCAGAGTCGTGGAACCTCGCGCCCGAGGGTGCCCACCTCCTCCAGGCGCAACTTTCCTGGCTCCCCTTCTCCTAAGCCCTGAAACTTCTCAGGAGAGTGCCTTTAATAAATCTTGCCTTGCACCCACTTTGCCTGGTGTTGTGTTTATCTGCCGGAAAAACTTTACAATACAGATGTTCCAAATATTAACACAGTTAATTACATAATGTAAAAGATGACATCCATTAACATCACCACGAATCTCCATCATGATTTTATCACTGGCAACAAAAGAAGTCAGTATTTTTTTCTCTGTCATGCTCGTTTAAGTTGGTTTCAAGAAAAATTCTGCCAAATATGTTTCAATAACTATAGTCTGCCAGGCATTCTTTCAAGTATAAGTGCTGTTCTATCTTTTTTAGAAAAGTAATCACTTCAGTTCACAACTAAAATAGTTGTACAGGTGTTTTTCCTTGAGACAATCATCATGGTCTGGTTTGTAGCACAAATGATTTATACATACTTCCCATTTTGTTACACAGAATAGTAAAAAGATATATACTTGAGTGTCAAGATTTAATAAAATTAACATTTTGTACCATTTCACCAAGATGTTCTCAGTGTTGTTGAGCTATCTTCCTATGTTTTCTTCTAAAGACACTAGGAACAATTTGGAGATCACTGACATGTTAATAATAATGAGTCTTCCAATCCATCAACAAGGTATATCTTTCCATGTATTTAAACTTCTTCAATTTCTCTCTCTGATATTTTCTAGTTTTCAGTGTACAAGTCTTAAACATCTTTTGTTAAACTTATCCCTGAGTATATCATATTTTAAATATCATAAATTGAATTGTTTTTACTTTTATTTTTCAGTTGTTTGTTGCTTGTATATAAAAATATAACTGATATCTTTACTGACCTTGTATCATGTAGCCTTCTTGAATTCACTTACTATTGTCTAGTAAGTTCTTTGTAGATTCCTCAAAATTTTCTATGTGTATGAAAATGTTACTTTCCTAAACTATGTGCATTTTATTTTTTATTTTTGCCCCTTTTTTCCCACTGGTTAGTGATTCCAGTACAGTGATATAAAGAAACAGTGAGAGCAGACATCCTTGCTTTGTTTTCAATCTTAGGATAAAAGCATTCAGTTTTTCACATTTACTATGTCTGCTATAGGCTTTTCAGAGATAAGTTTTTTATTCCTAGTTGTGAAGGGGTGTTGCATCTCATAAGTTGCTTTTTGGTATCAGTTGAAACCATAAACATTTCCTATGTTGTTCTGTTTATGTGGTATATTGATTTTCAAATACTAAAGCAAACTTGCATTCCTAGAATAAATCCCACTTGGTCATTGGTTATATATTGCTGTGATCAATTTGCTAAAAATTAAAGATTTTTTCATCTGTGTCCATGAGGGTCTGTAACTTTATGTTCTTATAATGTTGTCAGTTTTGACATCAAGGCTATATTTGTCTCATAACAAGTTTAGAAATATAATGTCTTGGTCTGGTTTTAGTATTAGGATAATTACAGCCTCTTTAAATGAGTGAAGAAACGTCCCCTTCTCTCTTTTCTCAAAGGTTTTTTTGTTTGTTTTTTTGTTTGTTTTTTGTAAGGTTAGCATCCTTTTGTTTAAGTTTGATCAGATTCGCCAGTAAAACCATCTGGACCTTGAGGTTCCTTCTGATTTATGATTACAAATCTAATTTCTTTACTTGATATAGTGTTATTTAGTTTTTCTGCATTTTTCTATAATTTGATAATTTCTGTCTTTCAAAGAATTTGTCCAGTTCACCTAATTGTCAAACTTATTGGAATAAAATTGTTCATAACAATCTCTTTATTAGCTTTTGAGTCTATCAAGAATCTGTAGTGAGGCAGTCTTTTATTCCTGATGTTGGTAACTTGTCTTTTAAATTTTTCTTTTAGTCTAGTGGAGATTTATTAACTTTTTTGTTTTTTTAAACAGTTTTTGCAACAACTTTTCCCATGTGGCATTATTGTATAAAGGTGAATATTCACATATTCTATGGTTCAACAATTCTAATCCTAGGGAAACTCTTAAATGCACCAGAAGTAATTTACAAGTTGTTCACAGTAGCATTGTTCAAAAAGATAAAAATAGTGTAAACAGCTAATTTCCATGTATAAGAAAAAAATGTAGTTGCATACACAATCATAAATGTAGTTGCATACACAATCATAAAAATTAAAATGAGACACATAGTGTACTCATTTTCTATTGTCACATAACAAATTACTGCAATTTGGTAGCTAAAAACAACACAAACTTATTAACTCATGGTTTCTGTGTATTAGAAGTCCAGGCATGGCTCAGTTTAGTACTCTGCTCAGGGTCTCATCAGGCTAAAATCAAAGTATAAGCTATATTATGATCTCATCTGAGACTCGTAGTCTTCTTTAAAGATAATATGGTTGTTAGTAGAATCCAATCTCTTGTGGCTGTAGGACTGAGATCCCCACTTCCTTGCTAGCTGACAGCCAGGGACTAACTCTGAGCTCCTATGGGCTGCCTTCACTTCCTAGTCACATGGCCCCCTCACAGCATGGCAGCCTCTAATCTCTCTGATTTTAGGGAGTGCCCACTTCCATGGGCTCACCTTCTTAAGTCAGGGCTATTCAGGATTATCTCCCTTTTGATTAACTCAAAGGCAGCTAGCTGATCAGTAGCTAATCATGGAAATTAAATCCCACCATATTCACAAGTCCTACCCATATTCAAGAGGAGGGGACTATACAGGACATGTATATCAGGGGGCCAGAATGTTAGGGAACATCTTAATATTCTTTCTCCACAGCCATATAATAGGAAAATAACTTTAACCTGATGGAAAACAACTTTGAACATGAATTATGCCAGCTATTATACGCTATAGACATTTATAATCTCAAAAGAAATTTTAACCCAGTCTAACTCTTTCTGCCACTGGGTATTAGATGATGCCAGGTGTTTCTCTAAAATGATTCAACAGTCTGGCCTACTTAAAATATAAATTAAGAGCCAGAGAAACAGAATTGAAAATTATATTTTCAGTAACTTATAAATAAAATGTGTTGTAAATAAACAGCTGAATTAAAAAAACTGTACTATGTCATTGAGAAGTCTGCTTTGAGTAAGTTTTTGTACTATTAAAAAAAAAGTGACGGTTTGAGATTACACAACTCCAAAGCTGTCCCAGTGTAATATGATATTTCACAAGTGCTGTTTTGACCCAGTCTTAATGTCATGGCCAAAACTCTCAATTCCCCTCCACTGGCAACTTATCAAAGCCCCACCCCAGCTACATCACTTATCAGGGTCTAACACTCCTGGGTTACAATACACACATACCCAACTGCCAGAGGCCCCCAGATACCTACACTCAGGAACAGCTCCTTCTTTCTTAGGCCTATTCAATTATTCAAAATACCCAATCCCCAGGAAGTCTGGGAAATCTACCTAATTCTATCCTGTTTGCCATATATAAGCACCTCCTACAGTTCCAGCCTACTGTTACCCTGTACTCAGGTGTAACTAGCTATATGGCCCTACACAACAGACTTCTCTCTTTGGAGCTATAAGTAACAAAGAGTTCTGCCTTTCATCTATTTGCCTGAATTGTGCCTCATCATCAAAAATCTCTTTAAATCTTATAAAACATCTAGTCTTACCCTGATTGCAACACCAGCTGTCACTAACTGACAGCTGCTTGCACTTAGTCCACTATTTGCACTGACTACAAATTATTTCTGCCAAGTAATGCCCATTGCCAACATCTTGCCTTTGAATAGTGCTTTATAAATTTTACACCATATGCCTATATTTTTACTTAATTTATTCCTCAGAACAGCTTTTAAGAAAAAGAAGAACAACATTATACTAATTTGATAGATGAGGTTAATGCTCCGATTTATCACCCAGAGGCACAGCCAGAATTAAAAAGCAAATCTTTTGGTTCTTAGTTTAGTGCCATTTCTAGCATATCTTTGTGCCCACTATTTAACTTAGCACAGTCTTTTTAATTAAAATTTTCCTACTTAAAGAATACACATGAAATCATTACCTCCTTGTAAGGCCACACCTTCCCTCCCCCTCAGCATCAAGGACAGCAGGATTTAAGTGTAAGTCACAGAACTTCTTAAGCCTTGAAACCACTACCACTCATTGCTAACCTGATTTAAGGTACCCTCAGAGCCTTGGCACTTCTGGAAAGACAGTCCCTCTAGCCTTAACTCATCCACAATAGAACTGAAAAACAGTCCACACAGCTCAGCACAATTCTGTGAGACCCTCATTCTACCACACATACTTCATCTACTCAATCCCAACCAACACTTAAACCTCATCCCACCATGGACAAACTAAGAGACCAGTTCCAAGAAGGGAGTTATAATTAGAACTGATTATCCACTTCCCCCTGAGAGAATTAATCCCATTATGTCCTATATCTCTGTTTACAACACTCACCATAAGAATCCTTAGGGTCCAGAAGATCCCTCAAAATAGAGATTCTTACCCTATTATAGTCCCCTACATTGCCTAATTTGAATCAGACTTTTTTTTAACTCTCAAAACAACCTCTAAGTCCTTCCATTGTAACCTTTGGAATTCAGGGTCTGTCATCAACAAAACCCCATTTCTATAAACTGAAGGTTTGTGTCTCCCCAAAATTTGTATGTTGAAAACTAATTTCCAATGTGATGATATTTGGAGGTGGGGCCTTCAGGAGGTGATTAGGTCATGAGGACAGAGTGCTCATGATGGGATTAGTCTCTCTTCTAAAAGAGACCTCCGAGAACTCCCTCACACTTTCCACCATGTGAAAACACAGTGAGAAGACACGTGAAAGCAAGTTCTCACCAGACACTGTCAGCACCTTGATCTTAGACTTCTCAGCCTCCAGGACTGTGAGAAATAAATATTCATTGTATAAGCCACCTAGTCTACAGTATTTTGTTACAGCAGCCAGAACAGATTTGGACATCCATATATCCTTCAGCCTCTTTGATAGATGTTTCTTTCTTCTCCTTTATCTAGTCAAAACTTGGTGGGCGCCTGGGTGGCTCAGTGGGTTAAAGCCTCTGCTTTCAGCTCAGGTCATGGTCTCAGGGTCCTGGGATCGAGCCCCACATCGGGCTCTCTGCTCAGCAGGGAGCCTGCTTCTCTCTCTCTCTCTCTCTCTCTCTCTCTCTGCCTGCTTGTGATCTGTCAAATAAATAAATAAATAAATCTTTAAAAAAAAAAAAAAAAACTTGGCTGTCTCTTAACAAAGCATGCTTCCCGTGCAGTCATTTCAAGAGCTGGTTATTTTTATTCCTACAACTCACATACCAATACTTTTCCAATGATAAGCTTCAATCCATTAGTGGATTGTAAAATCAATTTAGTGGGTAGTAAATAGAAAACTTTTTAAATAAGGTAACAGAAGAGAAATCAACAACATATACTGCATATAGTTAAGGTATTATTTTCATGAAATTTTTAACTATATAAATGATGGTTTTACACTATCTAGGGCTAGAAATAAAGTGTTCTCTTTGCTCTTCATTGCTGCAAGTACCATTTCCTTCCTTCCTCCATAAAGTGCCTTTGAAGCACTTGCCATTAAAGCATTCTAACAGAACCCTTCCTTCTTATTATCACCTAACATATCCTGGTCATTCTCCTTCTTTCATTAAAGCCTCCCTTTGCCCATTGCCAACATCTTGCCTTTGAATAGTGCTTTATAAGCCTCCTTATAAGCCTCAGAATATAAGCCTCAGAAACACCCTCCATAGCCCCATCATCATTCCTGGTGACTTTAATATCCATGTGGACAATTCCATCTTGAGCCCTGGGTTATATTGCACAAGTGTGATTCTGAAAATCCTTAAATATTTTCATAGTCATTGGTGCCTCCAGAACAAACACTACCAGCTACACCCATTTTGATGGATCCATGTCCATGCTAGTATTGGTAGTTAAATACTTTGAATACTAATAATTCAAATACTTTGAGTACTAATCCTGCTGACACAAGGAGCCCCTTAGCTCCTTGGCTTTCTCTTACCTGAAATGACCTTGTTCACTATCTTGGCCACTCATTCTCACAGTCACACTCTATACCTAGTTATTACCAACAACTGCAACCCCTTTCTATCTCCAATTCAAGCACCTCACTCTGTGACCAACACCTTCAAATCATTCCATTCCAACCAATCTGTCTACCTCATTAAGATTCTGGAATAAAACTGATCTTTCATCCTATCTTTGCATTGTCTATCACTCTCCCAGAGTTCTCTTTTTACCCATTATGCAGCTTCAATTCTTAGGTCTCATAATTTATTGAATTCTTACTATGCATTAAATTGCTTATACATCATCTCATCCTTCACAACAACCCCACCAAGTAGGTATAATGGCATTCATTTTATTGATCAGGAAACAGGTTTATACATATAAGTCTGCCCAAGCTGATAGAAAGGGGGAGTTTCTATAATTTTTTTAAAAAGATTTTATTTATTTATTTGACAGAGAGATCACAAGTAGGCAGAGAGAGAGAGAGGAAGTAGTCTCCCTACTGAGCAGAGAGCCCAATGTGGGGCTTGGTTCCAGGACCCTGATTCATGACCCGAGCCTGACCCAAGCCTGACCCAAGCTGAAGGCAAAGGCTTAACCCACTAAGCCACCCAGGTGCCCATAGAGGTTCTACAACTTAAATGCTTATTTCCTTAACCATATACTAGGAATAAAGAGAATTTATCTCTGTGAGTTGTGAAGATCACATATACAAGAAGCACTTTGCAAACTGTAAATTGCTGTCCAAATGTTAGTTACACTTATTAATTACCGACCAGGGGCCCTTACCCTTTCATTCCATAGGAGACCTAATCTGAAACTTCCCTCAATCTTTCTCTTTCCTTTCTTCTTTTCCTATGTAGGACATAGAGGAAGTAAACAACTCCACTTCCCTGTTGACAGAAATTTCATTTCTGACATAAAGCTTCAAAACTTTGAATGAAAGGAAAGCAGTGTCATAAATGGTGGTAGATTCTAGTTAGCAATTGAAGATAAGGTTTCATTATGGCTGAACAGGCTTTTATAAGGCAAGCTGATAATTCATTACATTCAACTAATAAAGGAACTTATAACACAGTCTTAACTGATGAACACCTGCATTGCACTTTCTTGTTCAAGCCACAGCAGAACAGGAGTTCAGAAAGGAAGAAGCCAAGGCTGATAGACAAGAAACTGAGTCTCTTGAGGTTTTTCAAAGACCTATAGAGACTTGAAACCTTAAATGTCTGAGAATTCTCCCTGAGCCTCAGAAAGAACACTGCTGTGTCCTAAGGAACTCTGTATTCCATACACTAGAATCTGGCTATGGGCCCAACTCATCCCATTCTTTTGTTCTGAACTCTTATCAATAGGACAGCCCCAGACCACCAAATTTCCTTAGAATGACTTAATTAGAACCATCAGGTATATCACTTCCTTATAACACTAAGTATAAAGACTCCAAATTACTTGACACGACAAATAAAAAACCCACATTCTGATCTTTCTATCAATTTCCCCATCTCATTTCTCCTCTACTCTATATAGACATCTCCACATCTGTGTTCTTCATCCCACAGGATGCGATAACCTATCCATTTCTGCCTACTGATTCTATCCAAGATATTCTTCTTACATTTTGCCATCAAAACTGATGAAATTTTTCCACCAAGAAGTCTTAAAAAGATGGAATTATCTACTTGCTGCTCACTGCATATTTAATTACTCTATCTTATAACATTTATAGGAGTTTAGACTTGTCCATATATTACTGTGAAAGGTAAGGTACTACTCTGGTGCACCAGGTTATAAGTCTTAGGCGAAGGCTCAATTCCTAATTTTGCTTTTTGGTTCACTTAATTCTCTTGAACCATGCTGAGATAACATCTACACTTTACAGTTTGTTGACTGCTAGGTAAAGAGGTGGTGCATCAAAGCATAATACAGAGGTATTTTACACTTTTTCCTTGTGATGTTTAAGGCAAGGTTCTGACATAAAGCACATTTACTAAATATTAATGCTCCACTATCATGCCATTAGGCCAAAGCCTTTTTTACTTCCCCTCACCCCCCCCCCCACACTGTCTTTTTTTTTTTTTTTTTTTTTTTTTAAGGATACAATCTTACAATGATTTCTTTCCCAAAGAAGAAGATGGAGAGCCTGGGCTGCCTCTCCCATATATCTGCCAGCTTTCCCCAAATATCTCTTTTAAATAAAGTCAGGTGTAGGTGCTTGGTTAAGTTCAATTTAACATTGTATGGCAGAAGCAATGTAAGTGTTCATTAAACCCCATTTCCTTTTCTAGTAGGCATAAGCATTTTACTTCCAAGCTATCCCTGCAGTTGGGTGACTGGTGACTAGACAATGTGACTACACACCTGAATTTGGACTAAGAGAATTGGGTAAAAATGATGCATTCCACTTCCAGGAGTGGCCCCTGATATCTCCAACAAGTCCACTACAGCTCTCCTCCCTTATCTGAGGAACATAGATTGGATGATTCCAAGGCAACCAGTGATGGCAACCAGAGCCATAAGATAGTAGCCATGTCCTATGATTGCAAGGAGCAGACAGCTTACCCACTGGCCCCAATTAATCCACTATACACAGACTTGTATGAAACAAAGCCTTTATGGTGTTAAACCACTGAGACACTGGTTTCATTAGCCTACCCTGCTTAGCATACCTTGTATTTATCAACAGTGGTAACATAAATGAAAAGAACCCCTAGACTTAGTTCCAGGACCTGAGATATAAATCCTGGCTGTACCCGCACATGTCTTATTATTAGTTCTAGAATATACTCTATTCCCTTTCCCAACCTTATGTCTAGCACATTCTCTTCTTTCTCATTATGGGGCTCTCTCCACTTTCCTCCGCCTCAAGACTTCTGTGAGGCATTCTCTGACTTCCCTCCCATACATATTTATTTCTTTGTTCCTAGCGCAGAGTATATTCCTCCATTTTAGCATCTCTTACATTTGATTGCAAATATTTGTTGACTTGTTTTTCCAAAGACAGTCCTTGAATCCACAGACAATTCCTTTGGGATCTCTGACTGCCAGCATTTAGTTACAGTGCCTGGCACATAGCAAAAAAATAAATTTTTATTAAAGGAATGATTGTCACCTATGACCTTAAGTGAGTCATTTACTTTTTAAATCTATACAATTTTACAAAATTGTTGTGATAATGAAATAATGAGATTTGTAGATTATAAACAGATTCTAATGGTGTCATGGTTTCTTCTGTTTTGTAGTCCCTGCTCATCTTTTTTTCAAATTCATCTTAATGCTTCGCTCGAGGTAGCTCTATCAATAGAAAAATAATGCAAGCCACATATATAATTTAATAATTTCAGTACCCATATTTAAAAAGTGAAAAGAAGTAGGTGAAATTAGTTTTAATAATGTATTTAACCCTATATATGCCAAATAGGCTTATTAGCTCTTTGACATTTTTGTTAATCAGTCTTCTAGACCCAGTGTTTGTGTTACAACACATCTCTGTTTGGACTAGCCACACGGCGAGCACTGAGCAGCCACATGTTGGCTAGTGGCTCCCGCAAACCGGACCACGGGGCTACAAGGCCTACTTCAGACACCGGGAGGTCAACCTGACTATCCCTCGAGCGGAACGGGTGGCTCGTCCTCAAGGCTCCTCAACCCCCCTATCCCTGCTATCTGGAAACGTAGCAGTCAGTCAAGCTCTTTGAGGAATTCCAGACTGTTGCCTGAGAATTCGTTCTCACAGCGACTGTCCGGCATATAACGAGCGGTTATTAAATGTCGGGGTAATTAATGATCCCGTGTGCAAAGAACCCCATGGGAGGCCGAGTGGCCGGGACGAAAACGTCAGTCAGGGAGCAGGAGTGGGCGCGAGCGGGCGGCCACCGTAGGCGGTACCTGGAGGCCTGGGCCCGCAGCGTCCCTCGGCAGGCGGGCGCCCAGCTCCGGGACTCAGCAGGCAGGGGCGCGGGGGGCGTGGGGGCCGCGGACCGCCCACGCCCCCTCCCCCACGCCGCCGCAGCTCCTGCCGCCGAGCCCCGGAAGCGGGCGGGGATTTCCTGTGCCCGCCCCGCCCGCGCCCGCCCGGCCGCCGTCTCCGCCCGTCGCTGGCTCCGCGGCCGCCGGCTCCGACCAAGCGGAGGGCGGAGGGGAGGGGCAGGCGGCGCCCAGGAGGGAGGCACGGGCCGCAGGCCAAGCGGACCGGGGTGAGTGGAGCCGGGCCACTGAGAGTCGCGGCTGGAGGGAGGGACGCCAGGCTGCCCGGGGCGGCGGGTGGGGGCCCAGTCACCCATGGGGCGGGAGGAGGATCGACGCGGCCTCCGGGTCGCAGCCTTAACCGGGGGTCGGCCCCACTGACATTCTGTGCCCGCCCCTCGGCCCGGCTTCCCGGTCCCCGGCGTCGCTGTCAGGCCCCGCGGCTTCCCGCCGCTGTCACTCGCGCACAGGTTACCCCGTGGCTCCTTTCTCTTGACTTGCTCTTGCCCCCGTTCACGGGAAACCTGTTTCCTGACCTCACTTCTCCTGCCCCGGCTCTGCCTCTCTCGGATTCTCTGAAATTTGACCCTCTCCAGGGGCACTGTGACAAGAAGAAGGGGAGCGGCAACCTTACTCCGGAGCGGGCGCCCGTCCCGCCCATGCCCCACCCGGGGCAGAGGGCAGGGTTCCCTGACGGAGCGCGACTCGCGCCCGTGCCCTTGGGCTGCTCTTTTTGCTACACCCTCCTTCCCTGTCCAACAGCGCCCGCTGCAAAAACTTCTTTCAGCAGGTGCCCTGACACTCCGATATGTGAGGAAAAGTGGGAAATGGAAGCCCTAGAACCCAGACTCCAGTAGGCCTGGAAACATCCTGGAGCTAGGAGAAACCTGGTTAGGGCTGACACCCTTAACTGTCCAGGTGCTGACTCTGAGAGAGTGAACATCTTAGGAAATGCAGTGTGAGTATAAGTATCCACTCCCTTGTTGCTGAGATTTTTGCCAGCCCTAACACAGGTTTTCTGTCAGTGGTCTGGAGAGGCTCACAGCTAGCCCAGTACACTCTGCAGAAACAGGCTTCCCATCAAGGGACTGTGCTGCTGGGGAGATGGAGAAATGAGTTTGAAACAGGTGTCCAGGTATTAGATGTAGGTAAACCCTGAGGGAGGATGTTCAAAGGGAGCTTGAGAAGCAAAAAAGATCTCCAGTGAAGAGAGGGAATTGGTGCCTTATATGTTAAAAATATGGCAAACACAGGGGCTGGAATTCAGAAGAGAGAGCTAAAATGAAAGTTTCCCTTTATTGCTTTATTGGGAATTTTCCTTTCTCATGAGAAGTCTCTAAAAAGGAAACCTCCTAAGCCGGGAATCAGTCCAGGATGCTCCCATGAGGCCCTGAGACTTCTTTGGACTTCTGAGATGAAAGGGTAATTTGTTCCCTTCCTGTGCATTGGTCTTAGGGTTGCCACCTACCTTTTCTGTCAAAGACAAATAGACAAGAAAATAAACAACTTGACATCTGTCATTACCTGTCCAGGTCTTCTAGGTTCTTGCAAATGTTACTGAATGAATATGAGTGAGCCAGGATAGTTAACCAAGGTTCTGACCTGTTTTGGGAAGCCTTTCACTGGCTCTGACTTCTTGAGTACTTTAATAATAATAATCTCTCTCTCTCTCTCTCTCTCTCTCTCTCACACACACACACACACACACACACACACACACACACACACACACACAACAATGTTGCCAAGCAGAAAGGACTCTGTGCAGTCTCATAGACTGTTTCTCTGCGAGAAGTCAGGGAAGCCCTTGTCACAACACATGAGACCTGTTCTGACTCCTAAGATTTTCAGAGAAAAGTCCACAACCTGGTCCTGTGCACTACAGGATTATTAAGAGTTTTTTTGTTTTTTTTGTTTTTTTTTTTTAAATCTAGAGGTGCCTGGGTGGCTCAGTTGGTTAAGTGTCTGCCTTAGGCTCAGGTCATGATCCCAGGGTCCTCGGTTAGAGCCCCTGCTTAGCTTCTCCCTCTGCCCCTCCTCCTGTTTATGCCCTCTCTCGCTCTCCCCACTCCTTCTCTTTCTCTAAAATAAATAAAATCTGTAAAAAAAATCTTTATCTCATCTAAATCTCTTCTCTTGCAATCAAGAGAATAGATCTATACAGAGCTATAAACCATTTCTCTTTCTTGGTAGCATCATTCATCAGCTTTTTTTCCCTAGACAGAAGAAAACTATTGTTTTTAACTTTTCCCCAATGGCCATATTTCCCATCCCTTTCTCCACTTTTGTTTCTTCTGATGAAACATATTCTGGCTTCTTCATTCCTTTCTTTAAAACTGAATGTATTTTTCTAATAAGACCTGAATAGTTCTTTCCTGTGTCTCAACTCACAGGATTGTTAATTCACACACTGAGATCATGTTAGCATCAACTATTTCTCCTTTATCCAGTCTGGTTCAAACCCTTTCTGTTCTCTTATTACTTTTCTCAGTTAGACATCAACTCCTCACTGACCAACAATTTAGGGTTTCTTTGGATTTTTATACCTGCTTTCTGAGTTATTGGTCTTTCTACCACTTTTCTTACCAGTTCTCATTTTCTGCATCAAAGTGATAGGTTATGTCTCTTTGTTGAGACTTAAGTGAGGTGTCATTTGGTTCAGTCTTATAAAGGAGGGGTGTACTCCTTACACACACACACACACACACACACACACATACACACACACACCTTTGACTGGGTTTTCTACGTTCAGTAATTATTTCATTTTGAACTAATTGATGAGAATGGGATTTGTGGCAGAAAATCTTGTATGTGATTATATCCATTTTTGTTGAGTGTAAGTCAGGGCACATCACATCCTACATGTGTCCAGATTGCTTAGTTTATTGTATATTCAGTGGTTGAAATTAAATGAATAGCTTTTCCAGGATTGTTCTTTTTTTTTTTTTTTTTCAAATGAAGTTCATCCAGCCATCAGAGATATTCTGTTTCTGCAATGAAGTCCCCAAAATAACTATTAGTAACTTTGCTGTTTAGCACCTGCTCACTTCTGAGTTCCCTTAGGAAGCTTGGCCCAGGCTTAGTTGATTGGAACACACCAAACTTTTAAAGTTCATCTGCCATCAAGCTCCTCTTATCCAGTTTTATCTTTTTATCCCTGAGGCTGTTCTCCATAACTCCCTTAGGAATATCACCCCTTTCCATTTTTAATGGGTGCAGCTGATAATGAATTTGTTCCAGGTCACAATTTGGGTTTGCAGCAAAAATGCTCTCAGAACAGACAGCAGTCCTGGGGACAGGATGGGAGTCAATGAATGTCCAGCTGGATGGAGCAGAGCCTCAGGTGGAAAGGGGAAGCCAAGAAGAGGGGCCATGGAGAATAGCACCAGGGTCACTGGAACACCTGTGCTGTGACCTTGAAGAGGAACCACAGTCCCTTCAGGAGAAGGGTGAGAGCCTGGAGGGTGTATGTGTGTTTGAGTACTGTAACCAGTACCAGGACTAGTCCATTATTCCTGGCTTCCTGAGCCCTGGTCGTAGGAATATAAGGAGCTCCTGGATACTGTAAACCATAAAAACTGGGCTTCTCCCATTTCTTGCATGATCACTCCCTTCACATGCTACAAATGCATGGTTAGTGGTATTGAATGTGGGAGACAAAGGAAGTGACAACAACTCCGATTACTGTTGAGAACACTCCCAGTAATGTGCACTTTACTAGGTGAAAATTTTATTCAAATAATATCAATTCAAATCACAGCTAGTCTAGTAGAGATGGCTGACATATAAGCTTTACTAAAAACCACCTAATACCCTCGCAGAACATTTTGAGTGAAGGTCTCTTCCATTATGTGTGTGCATTTGAGTTTTACCAATGGGCATAGATATAGGAAAATGTGACCCTTAAGCTCCTCTAACATGGGGCCCAGGCTTTCACTGGGAAAGGGTGGACGGTCCATTTCTAGTGGTTCCTCTTTCTTCTTTCCAGCTCAGTCAGCTCCCTGGGTTCCTGCCATTCCCCAGGAGGGGAGCACCGGAGATTGGGAGATGGCAGCTGCACTTCTTGCGGCAGGATCACAGGTGGGCTGCCTGCTTCCCTTGGCCTCTCCCAGGGTCTCATCACTGCTGCCTTTCTGTAGCCTCAGCATTATCCTATTGATTTGTTATCTCACATGTTTACTAATGGTATCTTTATCTTATAACTGAACAGATTCTTTCCCTTTCCGGGCGCTTATAATATCCTTGAAAAAATAAGTGGCATGACAAGAAGAGGGGAATTCCTAGAGGTTGTTTTTAATGGATGGCTGTCCCATCCCTAGAGGGATTTTAAGAACAATTTATTAATGTCCCTTAAGAAAAAAATCTGGAAAGATTAGGAAAAGAGGATCTGAAGGAAGCTTGGAAGAGCATAAATTAGGCAAGACTGGGTGGATAATGGAGCATTTATGGAAAAGAAGAGAAGATAGATGGGGCAGAGCCAGAGAGAGAAAATAGGTTTAGATTCAGCAGGCAATGGGAGACCCATGGAAAAAAATATAATAGTAGTAGTAGCTACACTCTCAAGAGTGCTTACATGCTTGCGGTTCTCTGAATGTTTTAGGTATATTAACCCATTCAACCCTGAGAGAAACCCAATTATGCCCATTTTACAGATGAGAAAATAGGGTAGGAAGAAAGATTGTGTAAGAACAGACTGCTAATATGGCAGAGCTATGAGTCATTTGGCTCAAGAATCTGGGCTCCTACCCACTACACATGCTGTCTCAAAAGGTAAGGGTGAGGCACGATGGGCAGAGGGCAACAAATAATGTTTTATCTATATCATTTTGTGATAATAGAAGAGGAAAGGTCAAGTGGTTGAAGGAGAGGCTAGTACTCAATTTCTGCAATTAAAAGAATAAGGCAAGTGAGAAAGACTGGGCAGATACCTGTAGTTAAACAGAGGGAGCAATGAGTTCATCGTACTTCCAACTTCCCATGGTCCTAGTGGGAAACTCATCAAGGGACATTATCTTCACTCACTCATTGACCATACTTTTGCCCCTCTGCTTATTTATCTTTCACCAAAACTATATGCCTTTTCCAGGGACCTCTGGGAAATTCTTTCTCTAGATGTTCTCATGCCCTCTCCTCTACTACTTCAGCCTTTTATACTAGGATCACATTTTCCTTAAGGAACACTTATTAACAGATGATGCTACATTTTGTTTCAGGGCCTGGTAACCATCAAGGATGTGTCATTGTGCTTCTCTCAGGAGGAATGGCGGAGCCTGGACCCTTCTCAGACAGACTTTTATGGAGAATATGTCATGCAAGAAAACTGTGGCATAGTGGTCTCTCTAAGTAAGCATGATCTCCCCTAGCCACTTTTTTTTTTTTTTTTTAAAGATTATACTCTGGGAGGATCGAACCATCTGTTCCAGAGCTATCAGATAGTTTCTACCTAGGGTTCTTGGCTGGAAATCTAAGCTTTCACCAGAGAAGGAGCATTAAGGCTAATCCAAAGAGAATGGAAATGAGGTGTCATTTCCTAAAAACAATAGCAAAATAATGCTGAATTGTGGAGAAGAGAACTTTAGGCTCTTCTTGGTTGGGAATTGGGAGGTTCTTACAAAGCAAAGAGAAGGGGGAGCCTGGGTAGCTCAGTGGGTTAAAGCCTCTGCTCAGGTCATGATCCCAGGGTCCTGGGATCGAGCCCCACATTGGGCTCTCTGCTCAGCAGGAAGCCTGCTTCCTCCTCTCTCTGACTGCCTTTCTGCCTACTTGTAATCTCTATCTGTCAAATAAATAAATAAAATCTTTAAAAAAAAAGCAGAGAGAAGGACATTTAAGTGATAGAACTGAGTCCTTGGAAACTCAGCAAGCCATCTAGGGTAAGATGGGAGTGGGGGTAGGAAGCTGTGGTAGGGCTAATTAAGTGAAGTTAAGGACAGTTGGACTGGAAGTATTTGAAATTTGAGTGGAAGGGAACAGACACACTAGAGAAGAGAATATGATTATTTAAAAGAAAGAAGAGGGATTTAACAGAAATGGGGACATGGGAAAGGCCTGTATCTGGCCCTCTTTTATCTTCAGTTCCAAGGAGTAATCTAGGAAACAGCTTTTTTTCAGAAAGAGAATTATAGTTGAACTCATTGACATCTCTGTTTTCCTTCTCCATGGGCAGGATTTCCAATTCCCAAACTGGACATGCTTTCTCAACTAGAAGGAGGGGAAGAACAATGGGTCCCTGACCCCCAGGACTTGGAGGAGAGGGACATCCTGAGGGTCACATACACAGGTAAGCATCTAGAATAGACTTTCAGCAGCTGCTTTCAGTCCTCTTGGAGTGTTAACATTATGTGCCCATCTAATCCCTTCTCTGCTCAGTGAGTTACAGGGTCCAAAAGTTTACAGATCTTTTTCTCCAAAGGCAAGAGAGTGTAGCATAAAGGTTTAGAAGGCAGGCTATAGAACCAAACTGTGGACTTGAATCCAGGACCACACCTGGGGACCTTGGAAGAGTAATTAACCCCTGTTTGGTTTCCTCATCAGTAAATCATTGTGAGACTTAAATATGTTAACAGAGTAGAACAGTACCAGGCACATAGTAAGCACTCAATAAATGTTAGTTGTTATTGTTGATGTTATTGTTCAACCTCCCACCATTGTGGCAATGCTTTCCAGAGTGTCTCTAGTATTGCTGACAGGTGATCACTCATCCAGTAAGGATTGCAGCACATTTCTTAACTCTCTCCATCTATGCTTAGGCAGGAAGATGGAAGGAATTATAATAAATAAATAACAACAATAGCATAGACCATTTACTAAGTGCTCACGATGTGCAGGTATTATGCTATCTATTTTATAACATCTGTCTTACAATTACTCCCATTTTACAGAAGAGGAAATGAAGGCTTACAGAAGCTAAGTGGGAAAGCTGAGGTTCAAAATTGGGAAATCTGCCTCCTAAGCCTAGGTTTTTAACTTCTATACCTCTTGTACTATCTTGTACGACATTAGAGTCTGTTCTCCCAGCCTTTGTGGGGTGAGGTTTAGGCCCTAACAGGAGTCAGACAACCTTACCTGTGACTTGGGTCCCGGAGTACTCTCTTGTGACTCCCCTCTTGGGGTTGGTATTTTCCCTTCTCCACAGGAGATGGAAGTGAGCATGAGGGCGATACCCCTGAACTAGAAGCAGAACCTCCCCGAATGTTATCTAGTGTGTCTGAAGATACTGTTCTCTGGAACCCAGAACAGGATGAGAGCTGGGATTCCATGCCCAGGAGCTCCAGAGGAATGCTCCTGGGCCCACCTTTTCTTCAGGAAGATAGCTTCTCAAACCTTCTATGTAGCACAGAGATGGATTCCCTTTTAAGACCGCACACATGCCCCCAGTGTGGGAAACAGTTTGTGTGGGGCTCCCACCTTGCCAGGCACCAGCAAACACACACTGGGGAGCGGCCCTACAGCTGCCTCAAGTGTGAAAAGAGCTTCGGGAGAAGACACCACCTGATCCGGCACCAGAAAACCCACCTACATGACAAGCCCAGCAGGTGCTCAGAGTGTGGCAAGAATTTCCGATGCAACTCCCATCTGGCCAGCCACCAGAGAGTGCATACGGAAGGCAAATCCTGCAAGGGTCAAGAGGTTGGAGAGAGCCCAGGGGCTAGGAAACGGCAGCGTGCCCCACCAGTGCCAAAGTGCCATGTGTGCACTGAGTGTGGGAAGAGCTTTGGCCGACGGCACCACCTGGTGAGACACTGGCTGACCCATACTGGGGAGAAGCCCTTCCAGTGCCCTCGCTGTGAAAAGAGCTTTGGCCGTAAACATCACCTGGACAGGCACCTGCTGACCCACCAGGGACAGAGTCCCCGGAGCAGCTGGGACAGAGGGACATCTGTCTTTTGAAATCTGTTTCTGCTGCAGCTATGGTCACATCTATCAGCAACTGGTGCTACCAGGAGTCTCTGCCAGAACGGCCCCTCTCCTGCACCCCAGTGGCCAGAATTTTGAACCCTGGCTCCATCCCTAGAAAGAGGAGGTTCTAACATTGGCCAGACATTTCTCACCAGTTCTGTGAGATATCACATAAAATGGAGTTCTTTGTGCAAAACTTTTAGGAAACAGTGCTTACTGCATGGGCTGATATTCAGCCCTAGCCCATTATCAAGGGTACCACTTGAGAATCAGCACTTTATTGCTATGGTCCATTCTAAGTGGTTGGAACCTATGCCATACCAGTTAAATATTTGAGTAACACCTTTGTGTACTGTAACTATTCTATCCTCTCTGTATATAGAGAGGAAGACCATATTAGTATATTGAAGGCTCTAAGAACTTACATGTACAGAGAATTGTTAAACACTTCTAATGCAGTGTTTCCTAAATGTGTTTGACCTCAGCGTCCTTTCTATCTCACATCCCACAGAACTGGTGACTCCACAAAACACACTGGTGAACACTGGGTTAGAGAGTAATGAGGAAACAGGAAAGATAGAGTGAGCCCCAGAGCCCCCCCCCTTTTTTTTATCCAAATGAAAGCTGAGGGGCAGACCTCATTCCTGTGTGGGTCCATCACACTTACCCTGATCATCCAAATATACATCCACACCTCTTACTAACCCCTACTGAAAAATAGAAATAAGAACCTTTTCATCCTCTTTTTCCAACTCCCTTCATCCTCCTCATACATATATCTAGCTAAGAGATCACACTACAATGCTAAGAGATGAATTTATAACCCCCAAGGAACCCAGGCCCACACAGAAGAAAAAAACTTTATCCCCTTGAACAGACCCCTCTCCTCTTGACTGTGTCTTTTTGTGTCTATGTGTATCTGTGTGCAGGGTCGTTGAAGAGAGCATGCAAAGTGTACAAGCTAGATTTTCTAGGGGCTGTTTTCTGGGGATGAGGGTAGTAGGGATTGTATGGGATTTTTGTTTTGTTTCAAGATAGGAAGTAAACTGAGCAATTAAGGGAGCCCTCGTGGAAAGGGTTAAGTGATGGGTTAAGTTGTGAGAGTTGAAGTGTAAAGCCTTCCCTGGTGTAAGTGAGATCAAGATAACTGTGGATATGTATGTCTAGATCCAAATCTCTGGGCCACAGGTTCTTTTTGCCTGGGAAGAGAGAGAAAGACATATCCTCAGAGAGGTGAGCTGTTTCTTGTCGGTTTCAAGTAAGATGCATATAGAAGCTTTGTGCTTAGTGGGTTTCTTTGTCTTGTTTTAGTGCTGAGAAATTAGGAAAGGAATCACAGTGCTTAGAGGCTGTTGTCCTCACTCTTATTTGACCTTGATTGCCTCATCAAGGAAGCAGTTTTTCTTGAGGATCTCATTCTCCCAGAAACAGAACTTTAGGGAAAATGGCTGTGGTTTAGCTTTTAAGCTGACAGTGGGGAGGGGTAGTTTTGGGTTTTCTTCCCAGCTCTGGGAAGGAATCCACACTAAGACTCTTAACTCCAGGAATTGTATAAGTATTCTAGTATCTGTTGGTTGATGAGTTGTCATTGTTTTGCTTTATTGATAATGTGTTAATACCAATCTTTTAAAAATTTTCTTATATATAAGAGCAGTTTGGGGTTAGGAAGAGAAAGGAGCAAAGCAGATGAAAGTGGGATAATTTCTCTTCAATGCTTAGATTCTGGTTTTTCCTTAACACACTTATTTCTCAACCACAATTGGTGGAATTAACCAGAGAGACAAGAGGAAGTAAGCTGCAACAATGTAATTTAGTGATTGTCCCATTTGCTTAGAAAAAACTGGGTGAATCACAGCTCCTCAGAATTCTGGACCCAAATGGAGCTGAAAATAGGGTCATTTTGTTGACTGGGCTTCTTAGAGAGGATATGACTCAAACAACCCAGCCCACACCTCCATTTTGCCACTCAGAGCAGCTTTCCTTCTTTGCCTGGAATGCACTTCTCTTGCTTACGTTCCTACATATAGAGCAAAATGGCCAGCCCTTTGTAAGGTCCTCAGAGACCGGAGCATTTTAGGATTAGTATTGGGAGATACCCCAGGCTGTAAGAGAGTATTGGATTCCAGTGGGAAAACCGGACTACACCATTTCTTTTACCCTCTCACTGTGCCTCATTCATTAATGCAGATCAGCTCTGTGTAAGCAATGGTTCAGAACCTGTTTTAGATCACAGACCCTTATGAGACTCTGATAAAAACCAGAAACTCACTTTTGAGAAAAACAGACATTAGCAACTCACTCTGTTTTATATATACACAGTTAGCAGGTTCAGAGCCCATCCATGGAATCAATAAACTGGGGTCATGGGGAGTTACCGTGACCCAATATGGTCATTTATATACTTGTGTCAAAAATTACAAGGCAAAGATCACTAAATATTTTAAGGACTAGATATGAGAGGCAGTAGGGTATAAAGACAGAGTCTAGTCTTTAATGACTAAAAGAGTATTGCTGACATTCTACTCTATGTTTTTTCTTAAAAAAAGATGACATGCTGACAAATGGAGCTCCTCACAAACCTTGTTTTAAAGACTTGTGGGAGGCGACTCTCCGTACTATCAGATCACACATCTTAATAACCAAATGTTAACCTCCAGCTGTTGATCTGTTTTAGTAATTGTAAGGATAGCAAGTGAAGCCCCCAAGTGTGAGTGCTGTCATAGCACCCAAATGAAAGGCATGATGAGTCTAAGAGCTTTCTGCAGAAAGGGCATCCCTTTAGGTTATTTCTGGTATACCACTGTCTTCTCTACCTCGGTCCAACACCTCTTCCCTTGGATGAAAAATAAAATAAGCAGCAGCCATCAGATGGGTGAATAGATTTGAATGATTTTTCCCACAGGGAATCAGCTTCAAACTCCCATCTTTCTCCTAACTGGCTTTGCCACATGTCTACCCTACCCCCTTTAAATAAAAAAAATGTCTCTGTGTTCTCTCTGGGCAAATATAAAATGGAGAAATCCATCTTCAGGAACCTGTTATCTTTTCCTTCTGTGGTGCCTCTACTCTGTTCAGGGCCCAAATATCCTCCTCTTTGCACCCCATCAAAGTATATCTGCAGAGAATCCCTTCAAAGCGTTAGCTTTTCCGAGTTATTTACATTTTAAGCCTTAACACAGATGTAGAAGTGGAAGGCAAAAGGTTTCCCTTGTCAAAGTGACGTTATACCTTCGGGGAGCTAAAGGGGTGATAATTTGTGACAAAAATCCTTTCCTTTCCTGCACTCCTACACTTAAACCACTGTTTCCTCATTTCCATCAAGGGCAAGGTGAGCCCTGACTCAGAACCAGAGGTGCCAGAGGAATGTTTTTTCCATCTCTGTTCAGATGAGTGGTGGATGGGGATGAGTGGGGCTGGGCAGTAACAGAAAGGTGAAATCTATTCCTTTAGACCCCATAGAAATCCTGAGCTGGCAAAATTTCCTTCTGTTCCCTGGAGCGTTATATGAGGTCTTGGGTCTCAAAATATGGTCTCTGTACCCGCAGCATCTACATAACCTGGGAACTTGCTTTAGAAATGCAAACTCTCAGGCTCCATCCAGACAAGCTGAATCAGAAACTTTGGGAGTGGAGCCCAGCAATCAGTCTTCACTTGCCTTCCAGAATATCTGATATATGCTAAAGTTTGAGAATCACTGGCCAGGAGATTCAAATTCCACTTCAATCAGTGGTATCTTACCTTCTTCAAATGGAGAGAGAGGGGAATCTTTATGCCTTGTGGTCAGATTTATTTTCTGCAACCCTTCAACACTAGTTTCTCCTCAGTTCTGGTTCCATTGAGTCCCCACCCTCAAATCAGTAAAAGGAGTGGGTTAGTCAACAATTTTAGAGACTGTGTTGGAGCCATGCCAAACTTTTGTAACTGATTGGGGCTAGAGCTTCGACAATGGACACTAAGGATTCATGGGTCCAGAAATCTGAAAAGACAAAAAGGAGCAGATATCTCAAAGAAGGGAAAAACCATTGTAAAACTGAAAAACCAACATCCAAGGAAATGGTCCTCCTTTGCTAGTTAACCTCGTCCTTCTCCTGGCCTAGTAAGTTGGCCTGGAGGCATGCAAGGTGAACGTTTAACTCAGGATAAGAGAGTAAGGCCAACTTTCCTAAGCCCTTAAGGAACCAAGTTTTCCAGCCTCAGGATTGCTTTGGAGATCAATGAGGTACCATGCAAGGGATTCCAAACCATGATTTGGCCTACCCTATGGGCAAGGGCAATGGAAGTATTGGAGAGCCACACAAGAAAGAACGAGGTTCATTTAGTAATATGTGACACAAGCGAGATTTGAACCCAGACTCTGTGCACCAGGTAGAGTTGTAATCATTTAAGCCATGGCACCTATGTCAAAAATGCATTTCCTCCTTTGAAGATTCTGTCCATTCAGGCTGCAGGAGGGGACCTGTCTTGCAGACCCTGGTTGCTTTACCTCTTCTAGCTCCTCTCCTAACCAAACCCATGAGGACAGACTGAACTGACTCTTACCAACCCACCACCCCTGTGGGGCTCTCCCAAGATCAAAAGGTTGGAGTTTGGGAGAGGTCATCAGCCCCTCTCCTCCAGATAGAGAAACTTGGCTATAGTTTTCTTCAGCTACAGGCCTCAGGGGTCTCTCTCTCTTGCATTTCCAGTCACTGCCTCCATTTTCCCAATAAATGGAGCTCCTTCTCCACTCTTTGCTCCCACTTCTCTTTTTCTGTTGGTTTGGTTTGGGTTGGGTTTTTTTATTTTGTTTTGTTTTGCCTGGGGAATGCCTCACCTTCCCAAGGTTATTGTTCTTCTACTCACTATCCTTCTCTATCACAGTTAACTCTCTTCAAGCTTCTAGCCAATTCCATTCTACTAAGCCCCCTGTCCCTCCTACAAAGCAGGGTTAATGATTCATACTTCCCACTTTCTTCCCTCAAATTCTTGGCTTGGCTCTAGCAGCTCAGCTGCCATCTCACCACTCTGCATCTCTTCCTCTCTCTCTCTCTCTCTCTTCCTCATGCACCCTAACCTGGCCAATGGGTTGTCTATACTGCCAAGTCTAGGCCCTGCACTCCATTCCTGCAGGCTCTTTTTCTCTTGATGTAGCTTCCAAAGTGGATTTCTACTTTTTGCTACTTTTACTCAGTCCCTTCCTGTCTCTTGTGGTTTCTGAGAATCAGTCTCAATTCTATAAACCATTTTGGGCCATCTCACTACATGCCAGGCACTGGCTCTTCCAAGCCTGGGAGATCAAGTGTGACCACAGTCCCTGTACTCAGCATGTTCCTCAGCCGAGCCCTTCCCTGGCACCACTTTCCTGCCATGCCTCACAATACTGTCACCATGGCACCCTCATACAGGAAGCTTTGGAGGTGTATGCCCATTTGCTCTCCAGCCCAACTACTCTGTGCCTGCCAAATTTCTAGTTGTTGTCTGACTTGGTTCCCTCTGATGGACTGTGAATTTCCCATGGGTTACCCCATTGGGGACTTTTGTCTGCACCCTTAGGGTCTCTAATATGTTCCTATGGTCCCTGTCAGTTGAATAAACATCGTATTGGCTGTATCACCGATTTCCTCTCTCAGTCTTCTCCTCTCCTTTTCCCTCCATTCTCAGCTTTTCTCTGGTAATCAAAAAGCTGCAACAGAATGGGAGACACCAGACAGCTCTGGGGGTATTTACACAGTCAAGCATGAGCACTTTCACTGCCCCTCCCAAAAACATAAACTTTGAGATGCCACAAATTAGGCCTCCCCATTTCCTTCTTGGTGTCCTAACTTCCAGATGTCCCTTCTCAGTTAGCTGGTCTTAACCCAGTCTGAAGAAGGGAGAAGGAGAGTGCTGAACAGGACTAGGCTCAGGTAAGGCATGTAAGGGCCTAGGGAGCAAATTTAAGGAGGCCCTCCATCTCAGGGTCATTCGAGTGCTGACCCTGCTCTTGGGAGCCCCTTAAAGTGGTAAGTGGAGTCTAGAGACTGAGGTGATGGCAGTGACTGTGTCTTGACACCCCCTAGGCAAATTTACAATAATTGGAGATGTGGGGGGAGCCAGAGGAGGCATGCACAGTTGGGGTTAGGCAGGAGCTGGGTCCACCAGACATACCTTTGTGAGTAGAGGAAGGGCAAATAACAGAGGATATGAAGAGAATAAGGTAAGAGAAAAAAAATAGTGTGGGAGAAAACATGGGAAGCTGGCATGGAAACTGCCAGCTTCTGATCCACTGACACAGCCTTCCACCTGTGGAGCTTCCTGGGGTGTGGGGAAGTGGGGAAGGAACCCCTCCTCGGGCCTTGAGTGCAACCCAAAGGCTTTGCTCTTCCTCTGTGGGAGGTGCCTTCATGGAGTTTCAAGCCTGCTGGTTAGGGGATGAGCCGCCTCTACAGCTCCCTGAGCACCAGCCAGGCTGTTCTGGCACCTACCTCGGTGCTTCATATTTCCCTTTGTTCTTGTGTTCACTCCTACTTCCCCCAGTCACCTCAAGTAATACTCTTGACAAGTCTGGTCTTTACCCTAATCAAAAAGGGGAAGGAGTAACAGTGGTGATTGTTCACTGAGGCCCTTGTTCTTTTTTTTTTTCTTTAAATTCAATTAACATATAGTATATTATTAATTTCAGAGGTAGAGTTGTTACTCATCAGTTGTATACAACACCCAGTGCTCATTACATCACATACCCTCCTTAATGTCCATCACTCAGTTACCTCATCCTCTCACCCCATTCCCCCTCCAGCAACAGTTTGTTTCCTATGATTAAGAGTCTCTTACGGTTTATCTCCCTCTCTGATTTCATCTTGTTTTATGTTTTCCTCTCTTCCCCTATGATCCTCTGTTTGTTTCTTAAATTCCACATATGAGATCACAGTGTAATTGTCTTTATCGGATTGACTTATTTCGCTCAGCATAATACCCTCTAGTTCTATTCATGTCGTTGCAAATGGCAAGATTTTGGGGGTTTAATGGCTGCATAATATTCCATTGTTATATATATACCACATCTTCTTTATCACAGTCATCTGTGAATGGACATCTAGGCTCTTTTCATAGTTTAGCTATTGTGGACATTGCTGCTATAAACATTGGGGTGCACGTGCCCCTTCAGATCACTACATTTGTATCTTTGGAGTAAATACCCAGTAGTACAATTGCTGGGTCATAGGGTAGCTCTATTTTCAATTTTTTGAAAAACCTCCATACTGTTTTCCATAGTGCCTGCTCCAGCTTTCATTCCCACCACCCCTGTTCTCTCTGCCATCTCCAGTGGTGTCTGTTGAAATCCTGACTTTCTCTTCTTGCTCCCTTCTATCAGTTCCTTTCCCAGCCCATCCAATGCTTCATGCTGACACCCCCTCAATCTTCAGTTCCTCTCTTCCAAATCCTTTGGCTTTTTCTCTTTTTAAAGCCCCCCATCTGCCATGGTACCCCTATATTTATTTCCCAGAATAATTTCCTGTCCTTGCCAGGCATTTAGGTTGTGGCTAGATGATCTCCAGCCCAACCTCATAGCCTTGGTCATCACAGAGCTCCCCAGAGGACGGGGGACAGAAGAGAGCTACTATTGCTTTGAGACCACTGACAAATGGAGATGTTTGCATGCTCTGAAAATATACCCCAAATGTGTTTGAGAATACCCTCCCCCACAAGAAACCTCAGACTTTTAAAACACTCAATGTAGAAATGAATTCTAACTTCTGACCTTTACCTACATTGAAAGATGTCTCAGAGAGTCACTGAATGGATGGTGAGGCCCTCTTCAGCATGAATAACTGTAGACAAGAGAGCACTGGAATTCACAGTTAAAAGCCAACTTCTAAAGTGCACATTTTCCAAACATTAGCTTTTTCACTTAAGATCTAAGAGACTGAGGTGAAAATGAACTTAATGTATGCAAAAGTACAAACCATCTATTAATGAAAAAGCTATACCTGAAATTGCATGGAGAATTTTTTACCTTATTTTTGAACAAGTTACAATGTACATAATTCTGAAAACAAATACAAAAAAAAAAGATAGAAAAAAAGTCTCATTTCTATGTATCCTTTATAATTCCCATCATCTTCCCCTCCCAGTAGAGAACCAGTTAGTTTTTTTTTATCTTTGCAGAATTTTATACAATTATACAGAGGTATATTTTCCTTCATTTCACACAAAAGATAGTATGGTATACTTAATGTCCTGAATTGTTTTTTCACTTACTGTATCTTTGGGTGTTTGTTATAATAATACAAAGAGAATCTCCTCCTTTTTACAACTGCCTGCAGTTTCACTGTATGGAACTTTCAGTTTAACCAGTCCCCTAGTAACATTTAGATTTCCTTTTCTGTTACTGCAGTGCTGCCCTGAATACCTTGGACATAAGTCTTTTCACAAATGCATTTACATCTAAAAGATAAAGTGGTTCTGCTGGGTCAAATGACATTTGCATTTGTAATTTTGAAAGACAGATTCCTTCCATTTACACTCAACCTAGCATTGTGTGTGAGTGCTGGATCTCCCTCCCACAGTCTCACCAATGGAGTGGGTTCTCAAAACCTTTGAATTGATTTAAAAAATATTATCTGTTTTTAATATGCACCTCCCTTATGAGTAAAATTGTACCTTTTTCATATTTTTAAGGGCCATTTGTATTTCTGTTAACTTTTATCAACAACCATTGAATATCTGATGCTAAAGGATATCTAAATTTTGTTACAACTCTAAAGTCCAACAATTTTCTGATCATCATCACATGAAGCAGCTGAGATAAAAGGAAAGCAAAGAATTGAGGTCAGGAATGTTCCATTTGCTCTGACTAAAGTTAAATGCCCAAACACGCCACTAGAATATGAGCAGTGAAAAGTGGGGATTATGCTTTATCCATCTTCATTCAGCAAAGTGCCCAGAATTTTGCAGCCATTTAGTCATTAGGGAATACTTGGGATGAGATTAACTGTTCTTGGCGCTTCCTTTCACAGAAGTACCCAGCTAGCATTATGATCTAGATAATGCGGATAGCTTGCCAACAAGGTTAAGTCTTTTCTTGTATTTCACTGGAGTACAGCCACCCTAAATTTAACCAATGAAAAATAATCTAAAATGACCAATTAGCTGTATACGGTCAGGGTCTGACACTTAACAAATCTGCCAGATTTACTGACTGACTGAACGGAAGTTTGCTTAAATGAAGAAATCATCACAATACAAATAGAACTGTGATGATTCTTAGGAAATCTAGAAAAAAAATTTCCAGTGTCCTTCTCATCCCATCTTAGGAGAAAAGGTTTCTAGTTTTAGGCCATCTGATCCTTTAGGTAAAAAGCTCCCAGGACCATAAAGGAGCAATACATCTGGATATCATAAAAACATCTGATTAACTTTGTTCTAATTGTGCTCAGTAGCCAATATTTCCCACTACCTTTTTTCAGATGGCTCCCTATTCTCTTATTCTATTTGATTCATTCTGCTACTCACAGACAATTTTTTTTTTTTTTTTAAAGATTTTATTTATTTATTTGACAGACAGAGATCACAAGTAGGCAGAGAGGCAGGCAGAGAGAGAGAGGAAGGGAAGCAGGCTCCCTGCTGAGCAGAGAGCCCGATGCGGGGCTCGATCCCAGGACCCTGGGATCATGACCTGAGCCGAAGGCAGCGGCTTTAACCCACTGAGCCACCCAGGCGCCCCACTCACAGACAATTTAAGTGCACAGTGTCCCTAATTACAGCAGGGGGAAGTTTCAAAGTTCAGATCCTCTATAGATGAGATGCATGGCAAGCATTTTGCTAGTAGCTCTGCATAGGTTTAAAGCAGTGACTCCATTTAAGGGTGTGAGAGGGCGAATATTAGTATCATTTAGCTTTTTTCCCCTCCCTCCCTCCCTTCCTCCCTTCCTTCCTTCCGTTTTTGTGTGTGTGTAAATGTTCCCCCTTGTAGAAGATATCAGACTCCTGGGAAAAGTTTGGTCAGATACACTGAAAAAGCTCCCCAGGTTGTTCCAACACATTCCCACCTCCCACTATCACTCTCTTTATAAGAATGAAAAGCACCTTCCCAGTGCTTTCCTTTGCCCTACTCCTTTGGCCTCAGCTAGAAACAGCAAGTCATTTCCCTGAACCAGCAACTCTGACGTTTTTACTTCCCTAGGAACCATTTCTGTGTCCTGTCATGACCTTTAGTGTGAGAACTATTCCCGTGCTGTTCTTAATCTCTGCATTCAGAATTAAAAGAAATCATGTATTTGCTTTATATTTGATATATGGTGCTCAATACATGTTGTTTTTTAAGAAAGCAAAAGACCTAGCTATTCATTAGTTAGCCTTCATGTCTCCTCATATTTTTGATATGCATTCCATAAATCTTAATAATTTCCTCTGTAGGAGTTAGTATTTTTCCCAGTTGAAAATTCCCTCACTGCATTTGTCAAACAAAAGCCCATGTCATGATATTTTAAGTCCTTATTTTACTAACACTTAAAATCACCTAAAACCATCCTAACCTTATTCCAACATTTTTTACAGAGAAGGAGATCAAGACTATAAACAGTTAAGAAACAACTCAGCCAACATCAGAGTGGCAGAACTTTGACTAGAATCCTGATCTCATTAAGCACTGATCCAGTATAGTTTTCTGCTATAGCACATTATCACACCATCACAAACTATTTATACTCTTAGTTAACTCTCAGTAATGAGCACCTACCTTGTGCCAAGCCCTGTGCTAGATGTTTTCACACATTCATTTAACTTACGGTTGTCATAATAAGAAAGTTTTAGTTAAAATAATATTATCAAGTCAGGCAAAAACTACGAATCCATTACAATCAATTTTGGGAAAAGAGCCTTTTTCCTAAAAGGAATTTCAGTTCAGAGGGACTACTCAGCTTAAAGTTGTCTATTCTTCTCTTCCCCCAATGATGGCCCAACTTCTCTCTTTACATGCCCTTCTCCCCGAAACTCAATTTGGATTTGATTAGGTGTCTAACATTAATTCAACACTTAACATCTAATGCCCCCTCCCCAAGTTGCTGCTTTTCTTCTACCTGTTTTTTTTTTTTTTTTTTTTTTTTCCTTCTGAAAGGCATTGTCCTGGGGCCTGAAGCAGGAACAGAATCGCCACATCTTTCTGTCTCTTCACCCTATATGCCTGTTATAGGTCTCCCCTCAACACCCACCCTTTCCCCTCCAGATGCAGCAAAGAGGAAACAGACACAATGTAGTGGAAAGGTCTTGTATATAGTTTTGTCCACTTCAGTTTGTGAGAGCTGCTCTCATTAGAGCCTGGGGGAAAAGGCATCTGTGCCTGGAGGAAGGGAAATTGCTCCCACACTAGGAATACCCCGCTGCATTCCGAAGACTTTCAGATTTAGTGGAAGTCTTTGTGCGAGGAGCCCTTAGGTCATGACTCTTCCCCTGACTGCTAGAATTTTGGTCAGTTTTAACCAAGGCTGTCTTCTGGATGGTGCGTTTTGCCAGCTTCACCGGGTCCTGTTGTTTCTCTTCCCTGGGCTTCGGGCCTGACCTCTTCTTCTCCTCTCGCGTTCTAGGCCTGATGTCTTCCTTCATGGCCCGTCCTCTCCCCTCATCCATCGCCTTGGCCCTCACTTCCTCCCTGGCTCTGGAACGCACCGACTCCTTGGCTCTTGGCCTTATCTTCCTCACCCTTGTGTTTGCCTTCGTGCTTCGTCTCCATACTTCCCTGGCCTTCTTGGCTGCCCTGCGATGCGTGCAGCGCCTCCGTGGGCTCCGCGGCCCAGGAAGGGTCCTCCTTGAAGAGCGCACACTCTCCGCCAACCTCGAGCGTCCTGGCTTTCTCTTGGGCTTCGGAACCTTCCAGATCCTGAAGTAGCCAGAGGCATCGCTGCCACTGACCCGGAGAAGCGTTCCCTTAACATCAGACCTGGGTGCTTCACCCAAGTGGCGACAGCACTTCCTGCGCACTTCGTAGCCAGCGTTTCCAAGCTCCTTCTTGAGAGTGGCAAGAGTCAGCCCTTTGTGCGCGGTGATGGCTCTGAGCAAAAGCTGGGACACTTTGAGCACCGAGCGCGGGGCCCGCCTCAGCGGCGCCATGAGGGCTTTTTCCGTGGCCGGCTGGGTTTTAACTTCAGTGCTTTTGGATTCACCAATGGGCCCAGCCACCTCAGCCATGGCCCCGCTCCCGCTCCTGCGGGGCCAGTGCTTTGGGCCATCCCCACCAGGGCGCGAGCTTAAGCTGAGGCTGGCTGGACCACGTCACAATGGCAGGCCCAGCCTAGTCTTTCAGGTCCTTGTTGGGGAGTTGCCAGATCCCACCCAGGTAGGTGGTCCAATCAGACTCCACTTCCTTATTGGTCTGAACCAATCCAGATCTTGGCACCTGTGCACCCCTAAAAATCACCTTTATAATCTCCAGGGTTTGTTCCTGGCCCTTCTAATGCTCTCATTTCTCATTGACCTTGATGTCAACCACTTTCTGACGTTCACTATTTTTCCGTGGTCCTAAACACCATCTACCCACATTTCCCTAAGGTCAAAGAAGCTGCTCTCAACTATCTAAAACAGGTAATACAATGCCTTTAAAAAGTAAGTGTGATAGTCCATCAAACAAAACCTGACCGAGAAACTCCTACCTTTATGCCCTACCAGTTAGAGATTACAGTCAGGACTCCCTGACTCTCCACACGGTGGGTTCTGTGCAAGAATACGAAGGAAAGAAGGAACCACTGTGGTCCCTCTACCCTAAACAATGATTCCCACACCTGGGAAATTCTGATGCCTCATTCAGTTGGATTGAAACGACCCAGTTTCCAAATAGACCAAGAACTCTGGTCTAATCATTATTCTTTCACCAGACTTTGCTTTTCTGCCTCTTGTCCCTCTTCTTGGACTGCTCATCTCCTTTCTCTGTCCAGGTATATTCTGCTCATCTTTCAAAGTCCTGCTAAATCCTTCCCTCACTGAAGCCCCCTCACTCTTTCAAATGATTTCTCTCCTTAACTACCACATTAAACTTTTGCAATCCTATACCGCATTTTCTTTATTTTAAATTAATTTGGTACTAGAGAGTATAATGCAGCACAATAGTTTTAAAGAGAAAACAGCCTGGACTTTGAGCTGGAAGACAGGGACACATACTCCAGGTTTTTAACAGCCATATGGCATTGATAAATCCCTCCATATCTTTGGATCTGACTTCTTTATCTTAAAAAAAAAAAAGTCTAATAATCCCTTCCACCCAACATCACAGAATTATTGGAGAGGTTCAGAAGAGGTGATGGTAGATGACAAAGAACTACCCAAATATAAGATTTAAAATTAATTTTACTCTGAATGTTTATGCCCTTCCAACTAAATAAAAAGTTTCCTGAGAGCCAAATAGCCTTTGAATTTCTATGGCCCCTGCTGCACCTAACACTATTCTTCATTATACACAGCAGGCATTTAATTGAGTGTGTGTAAGCTTCTCCGTGGTGAGCAGGATTTCTCTGGATTCTAAGGAAATTTCCAGGAAATCAGGAGAAAGGAGCAGGATGAATCTCAAAGGATTGAAAATGAAGGGGACCAAGGAAGCTAGTTACTCAAGGACTTCTTATTTTGGACACAATTTAGTTGGTATTTATTCAAAGAATACTTCCAGTTGCAAAAGTACATCATACTTCTGTAAAGGACATTCACATATATTAGCAGTCACAGGTTGGACTGTGACATAGTTTCTTCCAGGAATAAAAATGCCAGGAAGTAGCTTAGACCAGTGCTTCTTAAACTTTAGTATGTACTTCATAAAGTACTGATTCTAGTATATTAGGTCCCAGATGGGGCCAGAGGTTTTACCTTTCCAACAAGCTCCTAGCTGTTCCCATTTAGTTAAAACACAACTGTTGGGGAGTGGGTGTTAGGGTCCATAATCAAAGGAGTGAGACTGATACAAAGCGAAGGTCAAGCAAAGCTTTATTTCACACCAAGCATTGAGAATTAAACTGACCGGTCAGGGCCATCTCTTGCAAAGAGGCGATCCCTCCCAGCCTCACGAACCAACTTTTATAGAGGTAGTTTAGCCGGGCTATACACAGGTGGCCAATGAGATTGCAATACACAGAGAAAACTACACAGTCATGCTAAGTCTGCCACACACAGAAAAAAAATTGCTAGGTAACACATGGGTGGCCAATTGAATTTCAATTTACCCTAGTAGATATATGCGTGCCCAACTGATTGGACGTCTTCACCTGGCCTGACCCACCCCTGTATCTAGGCTTTGCAAGTAAGTTCCTCTGGGAGAGGCAGGGTCAATCTAAGTTTACTGCATAAGGTCAATCTAAGTTCACTACATAAACACAAAATGACTCTCTCTGGCCAACCAGGCCCTTACATTCCTCCCTTTTCTTTGGAGATTAGTCAAATCCTTGACTTTTCAGCCAGTTCTATGTTCTCTGGTTGTAAGGGGTTATATTGAGCATGTTAAGTCTAACATTTTTATCGCTCTAGTTTTCTTTTGTACAAATGACACTAGTGCACAGTCGGCTGATGAGTTAGCCATTTACCGCTTCATAGAACCTTTTCCATTTTTTTCCTAATTTCTTTCATCTAATTTCCTACCTATACTTTACATAAACAGGTAATAATAGGAGCAACAATATACTCATAGTCTTTTGAGTCTTAGCTTTAGTCCATGGTCAACGGGGTCCATTGGCTGAGGCTTCCACCTCTGGGGGGCGTCTTCGTCCTTGGCTCATTTGACATGACCCATGTGAATCCAGGCCCTGATGCCTTCTACTTTTGTCGCTGTGGGGGTGGTCAGGATGACAGTAAACGGTCCCTTCCAGCAAGGCTCCAAATTTCCCACTTGATAGCGACGTATCCAAATCAAGTCCCCGGGTTGGTAAGGATGTGGTTTCACCTCCATCTCCGTCCCAGTGTGGGCAGTCCGGATCCCTGCATGGGCTTTTTTTAAGACTGACTGTAATGCCTGCAGTGACTGGAGTACAGACTGATCAGTAATGTCTGCTAGGGCAACCTCTTGTAGCCGAGGACAGGGGCGGGGGTGTCTCCCAAACATTATTTCAAATGGGGTCACCCTGTTTAAATAGGGTGTACATCGTGCTCTGAGGAGGGTGAAAGGAAGGAGATCCACCCATCCACCACCAGTCTCCAGAATTAGTTTTGTCAAGGTCTCTTTAAGAGTCCGGTTCATTCTCTCTACTTGCCCAGAACTCTGGGGCCGATAGGCACAATGTAGTTTCCAATTTGTGCCCACGGCCTTGGCCAATGTCTGTGAGACTGAGCTCACAAATGCAGGGCCATTGTCTGACCTAATCGCGAGAGGCAGCCCAAACCTAGGAATTATTTCTTCTAGTAGCCTTTTTTGCCTACCACTCCTGCCGTCTCATGTTTGGTGGAAAAATCCTCTACCCAGCCTGAAAAGGTATCTACAAAAACTAACATATATTTGTGCCCATATTTCCGGGTTTCATTTCTGTAAAATCTATTTCCCAATAAATTCCTGGTTCCTTACCTCTTTCTCTTTTCCCTCTTCCCATTTTAGTTCTTCCCACATTAACTGCCAGGCTTTGAGCACATCTATCAACTACATCCTGAACCATATGCCCTAATTTAGAAACCTGGAATTGCTTGCCTATAAGGTCCTTGAGTTTGCGTATCCCCAAATGAGTAAACTGATGTGTCTGGTCTACTAACTTCTTACTTAGTCTTCAAGGAAGAATTATTTTTCCTGCTTTAGTCTTAGCCCAGTCCCCTTCGTAGTCTAATTTAGCCCATTTTTGTAACTACTTTAAATCTCCCTCTGAATAGTCCGGTTTTTCTGGTAGGGCTAGAGCCGGGAGTGTAACCAACTCTTGCACTGTTTCTTGGGCTGCTTGCTTTGTGGCTTGATCTGCTAATTGGTTTCCTTTTGAAATCAGATCAGTCCCCTTTTGGTGTCCCGAGCAATGCATAACAGCCACTTCTTTTGGGTCCCAAATAGCCTGGAGGAGAGCCAATATTTCTCCTCTGTTTTAATTCCTTTTCCTCCTGCTGTTAATAGGCCCCTTTCTTTATAAATAGCCCCATGTATATGGAGAATAGCAAAGGCATACCTGCTGTCCGTATAGATATTGGCGGTTTTACCTTTGGCCATCTGCAGTGCCTTAGTGAGTGCAATCAGTTCCACTTTTTTGTGCCAAAGTTCCATGTGGCAGGGCTGCTGTCCAGAGTTCCTGCTCAGGAGAAACCACCGCAGCCCCCGCATACCTTTTTCCATCGACCATGTAGCTACTCCCATCTGTGAACAGTCATCTTGGCATCCGGGAGGGGAATGTCTCTGAGATCCGGCCTTATTCCTGTGACTTGGGTTAGGACCTCCCCATAGTCATGTGGATGGTCAGCCAGCTCCTCTGGCAGCAGTGTGGCTGGGTTTAGCACCACTGGGGACTGGAAGGTCACTCTTGGTTTGTTGAGGAGGAGGGCCTGATACCCTGTCACTTGGGTGTTCATCATCCATCAGTCGGGTGGAGTCCGGAGAAGGCCCTCGATAGCGTGGGTGGTGGTCAAGATGAGATTTTGACCCAAATTCAGTTTACTCGCATCCTTGACCAGGAGGGCCATGGCAGCAATTATGCAGAGGCAAGAGGGGAACCCAGCTACTACTGGATCTAGTTTCTTGCTAAGATTAGGCTACTGGCCTTTGCCAAGGCCCCAGAGTCTGAGTTAAAACTCCTTTGGCCACCCCTGCTTTTTCATCCACATACAAGTGGAAGGGCTTGGTAACATCTGGGATGGTCAATGCTGGGGCACTCAGTAAGGCTGTTTGTAATTCCCGAAATGCTCCTTCTGCCTCAGCTGTCCACTCTATCATAGTGAGCCCTCCTTTTGCCAGTTCATAGAGAGGTCAGGCAATCTCTGCAAACCGCGGTATCCACAACCTACAGTAGCCCACTGTCCCAAGAAACTCCCTCACTTCTTGGGACATGGTGGGGCAGGGATATTGGGTGATCACCTGTTTCCTGGACTCAGACAGTGAACGCACTTCCTCGTGGAGACCAAAGCCTAGATAAGTGGCATGGCTCTGACAGCGCTGTGCTTTCTTTGCTGACACCCGATACCCTTTTTCCTGCAGTCTATAAGAGAGCTCTCGTCCCCCGCAAACATGACTCATAGTCCTCAGTGGCTACTAGCAAGCCATCAACGTACTGTAACAGAGTGACTCCTGGGTTGGAGGTTCTGTACTCATGCAAATCCTCATGTAGGGCTTGTCGAAGATAGTGGGCGAATTCTTGAACCCTTGGGGAAGTCTTGTCCAGGTGAGCTGGCCTTGGAATCCTTCCTGTGGGTCAGACCACTCAAAAGCAAAAAGAGGCTGAGATTCCCTTGCTAAAGATATACAGAAAAATGCATCCTTGAGATCTAAGACGGTATACACAGTTCTTTTGGGGCCCAGGAGGGAGAGTAGGGTATAGGGGTTAGGCACTGTCGGGTGGATATCTTCAACCTGTTTATTAACTTCCCGCAAGTCCTGGACAGGTCGGTACTCCCCAGTCTCGGCCTTTTTGACGGGCAGCAAAGGTGTGTTCCATGGAGATTTGCAAGGAACTAGGATCCCGTCTCCTCGGAGGTGGTTAATGTGTTTTCTGATCCCTTCCTTTGCTTCCCGGGGAAGGAGGGTACTGCCGAACGCAAACAGCCATGGCTGTCGCCTTTAATTGTACCACCACTGGAGGTTGTTCCTTGGCCACGCCAGGGGGCTTCCCTTCTGCCCAGACCTTGGGAAACTCGTCCTGTAGGATTTGGAGAAGGCTCCCCTCCTTTGTCTCCTCTGGTTTTGAGACTGGCTTGTAAAGGAGGTGTTCATCTACTGCTGCCATAAGCACTTGTACAGTGGGTTGTCTCAAGGTTACAGTCATGTCTCCTTCCAAGAACTGAATGCCAGCTCTTAACTTGTGGAGGAGATCTCTTCCCATCAAGTTATATGGGGCATTAGGGAGGACCAAAAATCGATGTTTAACTACTCCTGAGGCCAAATTTAAAGTCCTTTCTGTTGTCCATTTATGTCTCTCTGTGCCATTTGCTCCTTGTACCCAAACTCCCTCTCCAGATAGTTTTCCCATAGGTTTAAGTAATGATGAAAATTGGGCTCCCATGTCCACCAAAAAAATCAACTGATTTCCCCTCCACTTCAATTTTTACCTAAAGTTCGGGGAGGGGCTCCGAACCATGGCCCCTTCAGTCTCTGGTGGCAAGCGTTGCTGTCTTCCTTTTGGGGCACTCCCTGGCCCAATGTCCTTTTTCCTTACAGTAAGCACACTGATCTGAATCTAAGTCTTCCTGCCTGCCTTCTCTGTGCTTAGGCTTTTCCTTCCATTTACTATCCCCTATCCGTCTCCTCCCTGCCTCATGTAATGCCAAAACCTTAACCAGTTTTTTGGTCTGTTTTTCATCCTCTTGTGCATCCCTGTTGTTAAACACTTTTTCTGCTATTCCCACTAACTCAGTCAGATTCTTCCCTTCAACAGTTTTCTAAAGTTTCCTATATCTGGGGCTGACTGACTGGCAAAGCAAGATTGTCTAAATGAGCTATCGTGCAACTTCTCTGAAGTTTACCTCAAGTTGTCTAGCAAACATTTAAAGACAATCAAATCTAGAATTTAACATCCATAAAGGTGTGTTATTAAAACATAATTTTTCTCTCTAAAATAACCCTTGTTTTCAGAGATAGCCAAATCAGGACTAATTTATTTGAAAAATAAGTCCAGTTTTAACAAGCTTGGCCTAATTATTTACATAAGCTCAAAAGAACAGTGAGGGATCATATAAATCTTTTAGAGTCTGCTCTGCTGGAACTTCTCGTAAGGAATCTCTAGGTTGAACTTATGATAGCCTCTCCAGGCCAGAAGCCAAGCTACATACTTGCCATCAGACATGCCTGCAATACCTGTCAACTTGGGTGAATTCCTCTTCCTGAGGCCCCCAAAGAATCCTGAGGTTCCTGCACCTGCCAGGAAGTAATATCCTTTACTCACCTGGTGAGGGTCGTGGGAACTCTGTAAGCAAGGTATCAGGCCAACAGTTCCAAAGGGCTTTACAGTTCTAGGTTTTATAAAGTCAACCTTAGTTCCTTTAAGCTGTCCAGTCATATCTGAGTCTTTTCAAATATGACATCCCAGTCAAAGCCATGGTGAAATAACCAGTGTTTCCAATGGTGTCCTGTTACAAGGAGAACAGATTCTTATTGAGCTTATGCAAATGACTGATTGCCATGGAAGAAAGAATACTTGCTGAGACCTTTTGGTTTCAGAGGGTTCAGATAGAGAGAAAGAGTTGAATACCTTGATTTGCTTACAAATGACTACATTTTTATCTCTGTAAGTTACAGATAACTTAAGAAAAAGTTTCCCTAGTCTGGAAGAGCAAACATAAGACAAAACATCAAGAGATACAACATTACAATCTTTCAGTTCACCTAATCCCATGTTAATAATTCTGGTTTAGTCTGAATGCAGCTTTTACTTCTGTAAATTCTTACCCATTTCAATTCCAGGATTTCAACATATCAAAGACCTGTATTTGTCCTGAAAGTCTCCCATATGAATTTTCTTTGAGGCAGAATTTATCTTACAAGAGAATTAAAACAATTACAAATGACAAAAACTCAGAATAGATATGGTAAAGAGCTGGTGAGATGCGAATTTACAATGTAACTGGCAAGGAAATCAGGTTACTTCTGTGACATGTAACACTTCCGTAATCACAATATCAAGTGATGATCTATCAACATATTAAAAATTTAGGAAATGCATAGCATTTTCCCAAATGTAACCCAAGGTTTATCATTGGTTTAAATCTTGTCAACAATTGCTAAAACCTTAGAAAGTTTTAAAACACATGCCTAAATATAATTAGGGATGTTAAACACCTGATAAAACAAAACATAGAAACTGAATTTTCTGGGCAGGCAAAGAGAAAACCATAACAGATCAATTAACTTTAAAAAAACTTTGTCTTTTTAAACAGAGAGAAAACCAGCTTTTCTATACCAGTGTCTTTTTTTTTTTTTAATGTATGCAGATAATGAGTTTCCTAGGTTTCCCTCCCATCGTGAAGGATGTCGCAGACAAAGGGAGGGGGATCTTTCAGATGCTGTCCTGCTCACGTCCCTCGCGGGAACTTAGGAGCGTCTTAACTAAGGTCTGTCCGTATAAACCCCAGACCAGGCTACTCCGTGGAGTGGATGACCGTTATGCCATATGACGCCCCGCGAGACTCAGGGTGCAGCCCACTCAGACTCTGTAGCAGAAGCGGTGGAGCCATACAGACACATTCACACAGTCAGGCACTCTTCAGATTCAAACTTTTACATATCTCCTCCTTTTTACATACAGAGTTGCTTTTCTCATTTCCATCAGTCTTAATTACACTTAACAGAATTTTGTACTCTTAGAAATACCTTAACCTCTACTGAAGACTAAATATAAACCAATTGTGAGTTGTTACAACAGAATTCTTTAGATGGCAAATTTATCAATCAGTTAAGCACAGAACGTGTTCACCAGCAGATTTCAAAAGCACAAACCCAATTCCAGCAACCAACGCTCTAGCATTTTATCCCATTTGGTTAAGACCTACATGTCCAACAAATTTAATTCCATTTGTCATTCAAGCAACCCTTCACAGTTTCAGGTTACCAAAGACTTCGGAAGCCACTTTAACAATTACCCATTAAAACCCTGAGACAGACAAATAACCATCTCCACTTCAGATGCCATGCTCTCCCGCCAGCAAGGGGGAGGGCTAGGCAGTCCACTTCGGGCCAGAGAAGGCAAGGAATTTCCCAAAACAAAGGGAGTTTCGACAGCTGCTTGGGAATATTCCTTAAAGTCTCTGTCTCGAGGTCGGTTCATCCTGCAGTGCCAGTTCTGCTTACCAAAAGTGGCCCATTAGGCACTCATATTCCACGCCCGTCTCCAATGAGCATCAGCATTGGGCACCTAAACCCGGCATTAGACTAACCCCAATTGGCTCCAGTCATAGCCCTTAACACACAAAATGAGTGAGCGAGAAGTCTCACATCTATTATGAAGAATGGAGAGATGAAAGTCAGAGTCCCCTTACTCTCTGCTTGCCCCATTCCTTCAATCATAACAAACAACACAACAGACAACAAAAGGACCAGGCAAAGAAAACCACAGGCCCAACAATTCTTACCTAGAACCTGCCACTGGTGGGGGCTTTATCTCCCGACCGCCTAGGGGGACTCGAACCCCTCAACCATCCAGCAGGACTTGAACCCCCCGATAGTATAGGGGGACTCGAACCCCCCGATGACTGCTGACCGCCCAGGGGGACTCGAACCCCCTGGCGACCGCTGACCACCCAGGGGGACTCGAACCCCCCGGCGACTGCCTAGGGGGACTCAACCCCCCAACCACCCAGGGGGACTCGAACCCCCCATCGATCTACCAGCAGAGGGATGGAGCATCCCCGCATCCATTCCAGCCCTGGGGAGCATGGCTGCGTCCAGCTTCTCCCTGGTGGGCCATACCCTGGAGCTCCAACCAGACAGATAGGATCCCGTGATCTTACCTCCGGAGGCTTTTCCCAAAAATTCCGATGCGGGCTCAGTTCTCATTGTTTGAATCCGGGTGTCCCCTCCAATGTTAGGGTCCATAATCAAAGGAGTGAGACTGATACAAAGCGAAGGTCAAGCAAAGCTTTATTTCACACCAAGCATCGAGAATTAAACTGACCGGTCAGGGCCGTCTCTTGCAAAGAGGTGACCCCTCCCAGCCTCATGAACCAACTTTTATAGAGGTAGTTTAGCCGGGCTATACACAGGTGGCCAATGAGATTGCAATACACAGAGAAAACTACACAGTCATGCTAAGTCTGCCACATACAGAAAAAAAACTGCTAGGTAACACACGGGTGGCCAATTGAATTTCAATTTACCCTAGTAGATATATGCATGCCCAACTGATTGGACGTCTTCCCCTGGCCTGACCCGCCCCTGTATCTAGTCTTTGCAAGTAAGTTCCTCTGGGAGGGGCAAGGTCAATCTAAGTTTACTGCATAGGGTCAATCTAAGTTCACTACATAAACACAAAATGACTCCCTCTGGCCAACCAGACCCTTACAGTGGGGAGTATACAATGAGAAGAGAAGTGGCAGGAGATTAGACTGGAAAGGTAAGTTAGGGCCAAGGTGTGAAGGACACATAACATAATGACACCCTGTAAGTAGTCACACAGCAGTAAGAGGTAGAGTGTAGATTCATACCTAAGTCTACTTAATTCTAAGGCCCGAGTTATTAACTACTGAGCTAGGTTTCCTTTTCTCCAAGGTTGACCCTCTCTAAACCTTTATGTGTCTCCACTACAGGCAAGAGGAAGTTTTTCTCCACAATCACAACTCAACATCAGAAGGATCTACAAGCACTCACTGTACCTTCTCTCAGTCTTTAAATTAGAGCAGGGTACTGTGGATCTCCAAGAACAGGAAACTAACACATCAGCACTGGGACAGTGCCCCAATGAAGAGCTGCCAGACTGAGAGGTAGAAGCACATGGAGCAGGATTTCTCTCATTTGTGTAGTCTCTTGGTCTGGCTGTACTTCCTGGTTGGTAGGCCACTGGCCATAGAATGGGACAACCATCAGAGAAAAAAGACAAAACTGTTTGCTTTGCTTGAGAATAAGAGGAAAGTAAGTGAAGTCTGACCTTCATATCACCTGACTCCAGATAAATTAGGTTGGCTGCACACAATGGTATCATGATGAAAGAAAGATAAGAACCAAATTAGGGGTGGTTCATTCAGTTAAGTAACTCTTGATTTTGGCTCAGGTCATGATCTCAGGGTTGTCATATTGAGCCCCATGTCAGGCTTCCTGCTGGGTGTGGAGTGGAGTGGCTTAAGATTCTTCTCTCCCTCTCCTTCTGCCCCTTCTCTGGATCACTTAAAAAAAAAAAAAAAAAGAACCACATCAAATCACCATGTTTATTGATACCCATGTGATGAGAAAAGAGGCCAATTAAAAACCTTTGGGAAAGGCTGAACTCAAAGGAAAAGAAATATATGGGGGAAAAAAAACATGGCGAACAAAACAAAACATTTTTATTTATACATAACCATTCATTTCTATATAGACTTCTGTATAAATATACTGTAAGTAATAGAGGAATAACAAAAAAATGAGAGGTAGGAAACAAATGCCCCACTACCACTCAGCTGGCTTAGAGGACAAGAATGCTAACTAGCTGACAGAAACTTTCTGCTGCACCAATCCCTTAGAGTTCTTCTGTTCTGCTTTGGAATAAATCTACTTGCCAGCCTTCTTCTTCTGATACCCCGAAAGAAAAAGACACTTCAGGAAAAACAATTTCTTTAGGAAACGAGTCAGTACAAACCAGTGTCATACCTCTAATCAGGTGACACTCCAGCTCCAGAAAGACAAGACTGAACCATCCCTTCCAATTTTAATCATCTATGATTATAAACCAGACGTTACCACCTGGTGCCACCCTGTTGTAAGAAAGATCAATGGCTCTTAATTTATGGAAGCCTTGGTGTTGGCAGGAGTGGGGGGTTGGGGGAGGCATATATGGAGGAGGAAAAAGGATACTTGGGAATAATGTTTAGCCTAAATCTTTCTGTTTCACATTTCAGAGCAAGATCATATTGTTCTTTGTTGGTATCAAGACTCTTCTGTGGTGGTCATGACTATGAGGTCTCCAGGGAACTTTGTTGACTTAGGCATAGCAACCTTTAATTACTATACAAAATTCCAAGAACATCGAGGTTTTATTAATCTTACTCCCTCACATAGAGTTATGCAGCTCTAACTTCATTAAGAATAGCTCCATGTAAGAGTACAGCAAAATTTAGTAGCATACTCTGATTTAACCTCAATCTATTGCCCTTCCTTGATCCACAGTTCTGGGGCCCCAAGTTTCTAGGCCTTGCTGACTCAATTATTTTGCATTGATTTGATTTATCTCTCCCAAAACCAAATGATATAAACCTGTTCAACAATCTATTACAACTCCCCAACTTAACCTTAAACTGCTAGTTGTTTTTCCCCAAAAGACTCTTTCCCTCTCCTGAACCACTTCGTGCCTTCCACTTTAATGCAAATAACACCACAACAGTCATTTCAGCAAGTAAACCTACTAGTCAACTCACGGCTTTTGGGAGAACTAAAGTGGTTCACACAAAGGAATGTGAAAATAAAAATATTAAAATTCTATGACAGCATGGAGACAGACTAACAACTGGACATTCATCCCTCTAAACCTTGGCGCAATTGCTCAGAAGTTAAGTCTAGAGATTCCAGATCGAGAGGATCTTATTGAAGGACCAGGCAAGTTTCTCAGCAATTATCCCCAAAATACGAAGATCTGGTCTCCCTGACTCCTCCCAAGAAGCTCTAAATAAATACCCAGCATAACACACTCCACCACAAATATAAAATCTATACTCATCCCTCCAAAGATGACAACAAGAGAGAAATAAGGGGTTTGTTATCAGCAAAATCCTACCCAAGTACTTTTTTTCACCCACAGGTGTCTATATACATTAAATCTCATAAATTAAATTAAGCATTGTTAATAGCTAAGTCTTTCCATGAGCCCATAATATGGGGCCTCTAAGAACCATTCTGCTACAATCAGTTAAATCTCAAAACCCAAAACCCATTTCTCTGAGGATTTTTACTTTCAATATGAGGCTCAGGACATCCCAAGACACAGACAAGCTGCAATCCCACAATAACACTACATTCTGGACAACATTCAGTTCTGTTATAGTAACTCCCAGCTATCCATGCCCTTGCCAATTCCCAGAATATTGTACAAATGAAGCCAAAGCAGAAACACACACACAAAAAATGGCAGAGTAGAAATTATTTACCATTTATATGTAACTCTTGTAGTCAGAGAATTCAAATATCCCAGACCTGCAACACCCTACAGAGAAGCTTATTTCTAGCCTAATCACTACAGATCTAAAATTCCAGAAAATCCAAATTCACTAACTAAAAATTGCTTTCCTTCAAATTAAATGGTTTAAATAAATGCCCATACTTCCAAGAGCAAGCTTTATTTGCATTCTCAATTCATAATACACATTCTGAGATTATACTGCATAATAACCTTCCTGATTTTTCCTTCAAAACTGCAATTCCAGGGGGTGCCTGGGTGGCTCAGTGGGTTAAAGCCTCTGCCTTCGGCTCAGGTCGTGATCCCAGGGTCCTGGGATCGAGCCCCGCATCGGGCTCTCTGCTCGGCGGGGAGCCTGCTTCCTCTTGTCTCTCTGCCTGCCTCTCTACCTACTTGTGATCTCTATCTGTCAAATGAATAAATAAAAAAAACTGCAATTCTAAATATTTCATTTCAAAAAACACTTACCGCTCCATTTCCTGTTTAAAAATCACATCTAATTTTCTATTTTAATCCTACTCTTCTCCCTTGGCTTTTTCTCAGCCTTTGGCCCATCTAGAGAAGAAGAGCTACTATATATTTATTGATAGCCTATGGATCATATATTGTGTATAAATTATCACTAATTCTTTCAACAACACTGAAAAGTGGATAATATTATTCACATTTACAGATGAGAAGGTAAATGGAGTACTGAAAGAAAAGTTTGGAATAAGAATTCTCTGTATCTCCCAGGTAAACCAAACAAGGATTCCTATTTTTCACCTTCCACTTAGAGAAAAGAAATTTCCATACCACCTCTATTCTTCTATCACTTCACTAGTCAAAGCTCTGAGCAAGAAATTCAGATTCTCTTTCCACACTGGTTATGCCAGTTACCAATTTATTGCTTTTGTTACCTGAAAATGGCTCTGGGCTTTTAAAATATTTTTCCTTTTTCAGCTGACATGTGTTAAGCTTTGTAGTAAAGGGTACTGTAGCAACTCTGCAGGAGGAGAGGGTTTTCCCTCCTAGTTCTGGTTCTCTGGTCTGTCCTTTACCAGGTTGCTAGAGCAGAGGTTGGAAAACTGTGGCCCATGGACCCAAACTGGTCTGCTGCCTATTTTTGTGTGGCTTATAGGCACAACTCAGGTAGAGTAGTACTTTGAGTTGCAGAGAACAAGAATAATGTCCCCACATCTATTTCATGCTCCATTCTCAACATATGCCTCCCTGGTCTGGTCCATGTCTCACCACTCTCCAGGGCCTATGCTGGCTACCACATATAGTCCCCAATTCTCCACTGGTGGCACTGAAAAACAAATATCTTTAAAATGAATTCCAATCTGGGGCACCTGGTTGGCTCACTTGGTAAAAGATGTGACACTTTTTTTTTTTTTGAGAGACAGAGAGAGAACATACGTGTGTACAGTGGGGGATAGGGCAGAGGGAGAGGGAGAGAGAGAATTTTAAGCAGGCTCCACACCCAGCCTCATGGAGCCTAATGTGGAGCTCAATCTCATGACCCTGAGATCAAGAGCTGAGCCAAAATCAAGAATCAGACACTTAACCAACTGAACCACCCAGGCTCCCCAAGCATGCAACTCTTCATTGTGAGTTCAAGCCCCACATTGGGCATAGAGCTTACTTGTAAATAAATAAATAAATAAATAAATAAATAAATAAATAAAATTCCAATCCTTAAAATCACTTCATATTTAAAAAAAAAAAAAAGGCACTGGAGTTTTGTTTTTTTTTTCTATTTGTCATTAGGCCTAACTTTCAACAAGTTAGGAGTAATTTTTAATGAGAAAAATGTATAAGATACAATAGTTGATAACTTGAAAACTTTTGAACACAATACTTATGTTTCACCAAATGCTAATAAAATTAAGAGGAATCAAAGAGTTAAACACAGAAAATGAAAGCAGGGAAATGTTTATGTATTTATCTGATTTTAGGAAGAAGAAAGATTTTCTAAGCATAAAATTCGTGGAAGAAATCACAGAGGAAATTAGCGACATGATTATATTAAAAACCTTAAAATTTTGTACATTAAAAAAATAAAACAAGAGTAAAAAAGCAAACAGGAAAAAATCTGCCAAAAAAGACTATGAGTTATTCCAAAATTAAGAGTAAACCCCCAAATTAAGCAATGTAGAAATGAAACTAATGGTTAATATGTGAAAAATAAGCTCTTCCTTTGCCTATAACAAAACTACAAAATAAGTAATAATTTTGGCCTATCAAGGTAACAGATTATTTTTAATAAAAACAGAGATAAGAGACTTCTATTTCTAAATATCTATTTCTAAATAATCACCCTCCACTCAACCTCTCCTACAATTAAAAAACCTTGGACTATAAAATATGTAAAACAACTACAAAAAGACTCTGAAAAGCAGCTACAAGCAGGCTAAGGGTCTCAGGACTTGGGGGACAAGGTAGCTACAAGTTCCTTGGGTTTTCTTTTTGCCTCATATATATCCCTACCTGGACACTAGAGCAGCCTAAAAACCAGAACTTTCAATGGCCCAGACAGGTTTAAAAAAAAAAAAAAAAAAGGAAGAAGAAGAAGAGAAAGAAGGAGGAGGAGGAGAGGAGGGAGAGGAGGAGGTAGAAGGAGAAAAAGAAGATGGCGACGATGGACATGACTCTATTTTCTAACTGTAATAGACTGGCAAGTAGGAAAGGAAGGGCTGTGGGAAGGAATCTTTCTGATTTTTACCCGTCCTACTCCAGGTGGTTATCCCCAAATTAGCAGCACTCCTTCCCCCTCCTCACCAGCAGTAAGGTAGCCTCTGAAGAGAAAAGACCTATTTCAGGCTTCTATTCTATACCAGGAAAGCACTAATAAAGAGCAGAGCTAGGGGCACCTGGGTGGCTCAGTTAGTGTCTGATTCTTGGTTTTGGTTCAGGTCATGATCTCACAGTCCTGGGATTGAGCCGCATGTCAGATGTCAGGCTCTGCACTAAGCACAGAGCCTGCTTCAGTTCTCTTCCTCTCCTTCCCACTCATTCTCTCTCTCTCAAATAAATAAATAAAATTTTTTTTTTTTTAAAAAAGCAGAGCTTTTTTTTGCTCCCCACTGTGCAGCAGTGGCAGATTCTACATAACAGAACGCTAGAGCAACACTGTAGGGACTCAGCAGAATGGAGATGACAGAGGAAAGGTTCACTGAGCTTGAAGATAAAACATATTCAATATAAACAAGAGAAGGGAAAAAGAATGAAAAGAATTGAAGTTACTCTTACAGACCTGTAGGACAATATCAAAAGGAACAATATTCATGTCACAGATGTCTCAGAGGGAAAGAAGAAAGAAACTAGAGTAGAAAAAATATATAATACATACATACATACAGAATGGTTGAAAACTACCCAAATTTCATGAAAAGTATAAATTCACAGATCCAAGAAGCACAGCAAAACCCAAACTGCTTAAAACTGAAAGAAAAAAGTCTTAAAAGCGACAAAGAAATATAAGACATTACATTTAGGTAAACAAAGATTCAAATGGCGGCATTTAGGCCAGAACATTTAAAAGTGACTAGTTATTGGAGTGCCTGGGTGGCTCAGTCAGTTACATGTCAGATTCTTGGTTTCAGCTCAGGTCATGATCTCAGGGTCCTGAGATTGAGCCCCAGCAGGGCTCAGTGGGGAGTCTACTTGAGGTTTGTTCCCCCTCTATTTCCCTCCCACTCTGCTCCTGCATGCTCTCCCTCTTTCTAAAATAAAATAAATAAAATATTTAAAATAACTAGCTTTGGTCTGAATGGCTTCTAAAATCTCTTCTGTGGGTTGCAGATTGAATACTCTCTTTACATGTAATTGGATGAACAACTGTACACACACAAAAAGGAGATCCTGAATAATTCACTAAAGTGTACTACCTTCTCTGAATGAGGATTAGAGAGAAAAAGAAAAGGCCTTACTATTCCCTAAGGCACTGAGTCTCAAAATGTAGTCCTTATACCCCTGGGGGAGTGAGACTTTTACTCAATAGTGGGTAAAACTGCTGGGCTCTAAACATGAATCAAGGCAATGACACCAAACCTTACTAAAAGGCACTATATTCTTTTTTTTTTCCATTTTTTAAAATTTAATTTCTTTTCAGTGTAACAGAATTCACTGCTTATGCACCACACCCAGTGCTCCATGCAATACGTGCCCTCCATAATAACCACCACCAGGCTCCCCCAACCTCCCACCCCCACCCTTTCAAAACCCTCAGATTGTTTTTCAGAGTCCATAGTCTCTCATGGTTCATCTCCCCTTCCAATTTCCCTCAACTCCCTTCTCCTCTCCCTTCTCCTCTCCATCTCCCCATATCCTCCCCATATCCATATCCATATCCTGTGTTATGCTCCACAAATAAGTGAAACCATATGATAATTGACTCTCTCTGCTTGACTTATTTCACTCAGCATAATCTCTTCCAGTCCCATCCATGTTGCTACAAAAGTTGGGTATTCATCCTTTCTGATGGAAGCATAATACTCCATAGTGTATATGGACCACATCTTCCTTATCCATTCGTCAGTTGAAGGGCATCTTGGTTCTTTCCACAGTTTGGCGACCATGGCCAATGCTGCTATGAACACTGGGGTACAGATGGCCCTTCTTTTCACTACATCTGTATCTTTGGGGTAAACCTAACCAAAGAGGTAAAGTATCTGTACTCGAGGAACTACAGAACACTCATGAAAGAAATTGAGGAAAACACAAAAAGATGGAAGACCATTCCATGCTCTTGGATTGGAAGAATAAACATTGTTATGTTCATTCTAGAGCAATCTATACTTTTAATGCCATTCCGATCAAAATTCCATTGGTATTTTTCAAAGAGTTGAAGCAAATAATCCTAAAATTTGTATGGAATCAGAAGAGACCCCGAATTGCTAAGGAAATGTTGAAAAAGAAAAATAAAACTGGTGGCATCACGTTGCCTGATTTAAAGCTTTACTACAAAGCTGTGATCACCAAGACAGCATGGTACTGGCATAAAAACAGACACATAGACCAGTGGAACACAGTAGAGAGCCCAGATATGGACCCTCAACTCTATGGTCAAATAATCTTTGTCAAAGGAAAGGAAAAATTATACAGTGGAAAAAAGACAGTCTCTTCAATAAATGGTGCTGGGAAAACTGGACAGCTTTATGTAGAAAAATGAAACTCGACCATTCTCTTACACCATACACAAAGATAAACTCGAAATGGATAAAAGACCTCAACATGAGACAGGAATCCATCAGAATCCTAGAGGAGAACATAGGCAGTAACCTCTTCGATATCAACCACAGCAACTTCTTTCAAGATATGTTTCCAAAGGCAAAGGAAAAAAAAGCGAAAATGAACTTTTGGGACTTCATCAAGATCAAAAGCTTCTGCACAGCAAAGGAAACAGTCAACAAGACAAAGAGGCAACCCATGGAATGGGAGAAGATATTTGGAAATAACAGTACAGACAAAGGGCTGATATCCAGGATCTATAAAGAACTTCTCAAACTCAACACACACAAAACAGAATAATCATGTCAAAAAATGGGCAGAAGACATGAACAGACACTTCTCCAATGAAGACATACAAATGGCTAACAGACACATGAAAAAATGTTCATCAACACTAGCCATCAGGGAGATTCAAATCAAAACCACATTGAGATACCACCTTATACCAGTTAGAATGGCCAAAACTAGCAAGACAGGAAACAACGTGTATTGGAGAGGATGTGGAGAAAGGGGAACACTCTTACACTGTTGGTGGGAATGCAAGTTGGTGCAGCCACTTTGGAGAACAGTGTGGAGATTACTTAAGAAATTAAAAAGAGAACTTCCCTATGACCCTGCAAAGGCACTATATTCTTCACCACTACAGAGTGACAAAAAGAAGGGAAGGAAAACAAGTTTCACCTGAAATATCTTTATTGAAGCAAAAAAATATATATATAATTTCACTGAATCTCAACCCTTGAGTACCCTTCTTTTTAATAATCTGTGTAGCAAAATATTTTCTGTATTTTAATTTTAAATGTGTATTTAAAAATTTATATTTATTTTTATTTATATTTATGTCTGTATCTAAAGCAATTCTGCTGTGTGCTAAAAGTTTCTCGAAGAAAATGTAGTGGGCAACACCTCCCCAGCTTATTCTCCCTTCGTCCTCTTCACTTTACCTGACCTGATCACATACTGAGTCTCCTGCCTCTTCCCCTGTTGTAGAATATTTGTCTTCAGAAAACCCCCATTTCTGGGTCTTCAAAAATCGTTCTTCAAAAATTCACAACCTTGCCCACCTCCAGAAGTGCTGCTGACAACAGTAAGACATATCAGCCATGCAGGCAGAAGGCTTGGCAGGGAGGTCTAGGGGCCCTTAGAAAGCCAGAGGAGTCCAGATTGAAATGATGGCTCACAGGTGATGTCCTCCGAGAGGGGTCAGGGCCTCGCGCAGTGGCCTCACCCCCAGAGGAAGCTGACCGGTGGGCCCAGAAAACCCGGAACTCACGCCCCCAAAGCAGCGAGGCACAGTAATTAGCGCGGTCCTTCGCTGCAAGAAGAAAAACAGAAAACAGAACAAACACCCCTCGAACTCTCCTCCCAAGAGGCCCCGCGCCGGAGGAGAGCAAACGTCAGCCAGTGAGATAATGTGTTCCTGGCTTTCCCGCCCTTTCTCCCTGAGGCTGGAGAGAGGAGGCGGCACCTTCGACTAGTGGGGAGTGGGCTTTAACCCACTGAGCCACCCAGGCGCCCCGGTATATGATTCTTTTAATATGCTTAACCCACTGAGCCACCCAGGCGCCCTGTTATTTCTTCTTTTTGATAATACCCATTCTAATAGGTGTGAGGTGATAGCTCACCATGGATTTGATTTGCTTTTCCTCATGATTAGTAATGTTGGCCATCTTTTTCATGTCTTTGTTGGTCATCTTTATGTCTTAAGATTTTGCATGGTTAATATATTCCCAGCTGATGCTATTGCTGCTGTTCTGGGGACCACTGGCCTAGCATATCTAATAGGTAAAATTTACCAAAGTTCAGGATTTGTGCTAAATGAGTGATTTATTTTATATTTAATTCTTATCAAAACTGTAATATATGAGGTTAATATTTCTCTTATGGGGAGTAAATCTGGCTGAGGCTAATGACTGAGATTACTCATTCTTGGAGAAGGCTGAAATTTACAAAAACACACCTCTCTACCCTCAGGCTGGTACCCATCATCTTGTTCTTCTTTCATCCAAACAGTAAGCAAGCAAAGAGAACACTATTGTGCTATGGTTAAAAATATCGTTGTTAATAAATATAGACATACAGACCAATGGAATAAAGAACCCAGAAATAAACCCTCATTTATACAGTCAAATGATTTTTTGACAAGGATCACAAGACCATTTGATGGAAAAAGGATAGTCTTTTTAACAAGCAGTGCTGGGAAAATTGGATATCTACATGTAAAAGAAAGTTGGACCCTTACCTAACACCATATACAAAAATTAACTCAAAATGAATTAAGGACCTAAATGTAAGACCAGCAGCAATAAAATTCTTAGAAAAAATACATAGGATAAAATTTCATAACATTGGACATGGTAATAATTTATTGGATATGATGCCAAAGGCATAGGTAACAAAAGAAGAAAATAAATTGGTCTTCATGAAAATTTTAAAAATTTGCATATCAATAAAAACTATCCACAGAGTAAAAAGGTAACCCTATAAAATGGGGGAAAATATCTGCAAATCATATATCTGAATATCCAGATAATATCCAGAATATATAGAGAACTCCTAAAACTCAACAACAAAAAAACAAACAGCCTGATTCAAAAATGAGCAAAGGACTTGGCATTTTTCCACAACTACACAAATGACCGATAAACACATGAGATGCTCAGTATCACATCTCACACCCATTAGGTTAGCTACTATTAAAAAAAATGTGGAGAAACCCTTTGGTGGGAATGTAAGATAGTACAACTGCTGTGGAAAACAGTGAGATGGTCCTTGAAAAATTAAAAATAGAATTACTATAGGATCCACTACTTCCACTTCTGGGCATAGAGCTAAAAGAACTGAAAGCAAGGTCTCAAAAAGATACTTGTACAGCCACATTCATAGTATTATTCACAATAGTTAAAATTTGGAAGCAACCCAAGTGTTCATTGATGGATGAAAGGATAAGTAAAATGTGGTATGTACACACAATGAATATTACTGAGTCTTAAATAAGAAGGCACTTCTGACGTGTGCTGTAGTATAGAGGAGCCTTGAGGACATTATGCTAAGTGAAATAAGCCATTCACAAAAAGACAAACTGTACAATTCCATTTCTATGAAGTACTTAAGAGTAATCAAAATCGTAGAGACAAAAAGTAGAATGTGGTGGCCAGGGCTGAGAAGAAAGGGAGAAAGTTGAGTTATTGTTTAATAGGTATAGCTTCAGTTTTATAAGATGAGAAGAGTTCTGGGGATGGACGGTGGTGATGGCTGCACAACAGAATGAATATACATAATACCACCCAACCATACACTGAAAAATGGTTAAGATGGTATACTTTGTTATGTATATTTTAACCCAATTTTAAAACTTTGAATACTTTTACTGAACTGTGTTCCCTAGGAGAGTAGCTTTGGGTGAATCATTTCACCTCTCCTCAACATGGACAGGTTAGACTATAGCAGTTAGACCATCAAGAACCCTAATTTGGGGGCACCTGGGTGGCTCAGTGGGTTAAAGCCTCTGTCTTCAGCTCAGGTCATGATCCCAGGACCCCCACATTGGGCTCTCTGCTCGGCAGGGAGCCTGCTTCCTCCTCTCTCTCTCTGCCTTCCTCTCTGCCTACTTGTGATCTCTGTCTGTCAAATAAATAAATAAAATCTTTAAAAAAAAAAAAAAAGAACCCTAATTTGTTATTACTTTTCCTCCTTGGGTCCCATGCTTTGAAAGGCTTTGTCTTGCAATGTACTGTATCTGTTAAGAAACTATTTGTTTTACATTTCTTATTAATTAAAGACATTTTTGTTTCTGATTAGCATTAGATAAGCAGATTGCCATCTTGAGATGTTAGGCAAAGGGAGAAACAAAATTTTATATACATAGTTATGAGATTTCTGTTAGAACATTTCAAATATTGAAAATTGTTAGTTAACTTCTAGAAGTTTGGAGACCATAGGCTTCACATACAGAAATGGTTGATTGTCAAGGTTCTTCCTCATGACAAATATGATTCTGAAAATATTGCTTTCTGTAGGGTCAGTGCTTACATAAGATTATGGAAATTTGTACTACATCAATCATAACTGGCCTGACTGAGGCTTGAGTGTATAGGATAATTCCATCAATATCTATGTTCTTTTACTTTGCCCAGAGATGAAATAGGAATGAGAAGTGAAAATGGAGTTCAGGAAAATGCAGTGCAGTTTATATCAACACACTTTGGGGGGTCTGGAGACTAATTCAAGCTATGTGGTCTCTGAGGCCAAATTCTTAGACTTCTATTACGATCACTGCACTTGAACCAGATAAATTTTTCTAAATAATTATTCATTTTCTATGAATTATATAGTAGAACATTATCTAACAATGGGAAAAAAACCCTCTGATTAGTGTGAATCTCTCAGACATTATATAGAGTGAAAAAAAGACATGAATACATTTTGTACAATTCTGTATATATGAAGTTCAAAATAGGCAAAACTAAGCAACAGTATATACCCAAAATATTTAGTGTTTCAGTAATCATTATGGTGATAATCTTGTTATTCTGAGAGTGTATTGATGTGGGATAAAGCAAATGAGTAATTATGAAATTTTCTAATTCTATTGTTTCTTCATGCTTAATAATCAGGATTATTAATGTAGGAGAAAGGAGATACAGATATAAACAAAAAAAAGTTAAGTTAAAAACTCTGTAGTCTTGAATTTGAATTGGAAACATCAGTATGAACTCACAGGGTACAAATATAAACATAAATATAAATGTATAGCTGCTATATCCACCGGAAATTCCTAAAAACAATAAGGAAAAGAAAATAAAAAGAACATTAACAGTGAGCATCCCTAGCATCTATATTGTGGTCTCAAAATACCATTTCACATTAGAAGAAACCAGGGCTTTTTTTTTTTTTTTTTAAGATATTTATTTATTTATTTATTTATTTATTTATTTATTTATTTATTTTGAGAGAGTGAGAGAGCACAGGCAGGGAGAGTTACAGAGGGAGAGAGAGATGGAGGCTTTCCACTGAGCCAGGAGCCTGATGTGGGGCTCAATTCCAGGATCCTGAGATCGTGACCTGAGCCAAAGGCAGATGCTTAACCAACTGAGCCACTCAAACATCCCTGAAACCAGGGCTTCTTAGAGAAGTAGCCAATTCTAAATCTGAAGAGGAAATGTACAAGACAAGCTTGAAACATCTTGACACATGGGATAGTTAGGAAGCTTTCAAAGACTACAAGGGTCTTACCAAAAGACCTCAGCAGCCAACAGAAGATAATCTAGCCCAAAACGGTATAATCTGAGTATCAATAAGGATAAGAAATAGCATAGATTGAAACCCATCAAAAAGGTTTAACTCCATGAGTTTGTTATAGATATTTAAAAAGAAAAGTATTGACCACTCACAGAAGATAATAGGAAACCCATTCATTATCTGGTAAATGAAAGAATCAAGTGTTCATCTGGCCTTTCCCATATGAATTATACCACTGTATAACCAAATAGTACAAGTAATAGATGAAGTATCTCTTTTTATAAAAGTATCCCAGCTAAAACATTGAAAAAACTAGGAGAATATCACCATTCTGCAACTCCTGATGAATTAAGAGATACATGCATGATGCATCAATGACTGTTAACATCACAAAGAGACTAAATATTTGTCTCCTATAATCTTGGGAAACACCACACATATCTTTTGTTGTTGTTGTTGTTATGAATCTTTGAATTTTTTTCTTTTTTTAATTGAAGTGTAATTAACATAGTTTTAGGTTTGGACTATAATTATTCAACAATTGTATACATTACTCAGTGCTCAAGGTAAGTACACTCTTGATTCCCTCTATTTTACCCCTCCCCACCCACCGCAACTCTGGCCAACACCAGTTTGTTCTTTGTATTCACAGAGTTTGGCTTTTTGTTTGTTTCTTTTTTTCTTTGTTCATTTGTTTTGTTTCTTAAATTCCAGTGAGTCAATTCATACAGTAATTACCTTTCTTTGATCGACTTCTTTCACTTAGCATTATACCCTCAACAGAAACACTAAGTTGAAAAGATATATCCATTCCTAAGTTTATTACAGCATTATTTACAATAGCCAAGATATGGAAGCAATCCAAGTGTCCATTCATAGATGAATCGTTAAAGAAGATATGGCATGTGGCACATATATACACAATGGAATATCATTCACCATGCATATCTTTAATATTCAGATCAAATCTGAGTTTGATATAGGTTGTGGATCTAGCTGCTAACTTACAGAGAATACAGAAGATAAAGGAACATGTAGAATTAGACATGAATATGCAATCAGCAAAATCTATATTGTGGGAAACTCTACAAGGCAAATGGGTCTGGGTTCAGCATATAAATTGTAAGGAAAAGATGTATAAGACAACTCTATAGATTAAAACAAGCCTAAAATCAAACATTTTTTAATGGACAAGACTGAACTATCATAACTAAGGATGCATCTTTGAGTGATAAAACTGAAAAAGTGATAACATTTTCAAAGAGCTAGGAGTGATTATTTTTAAAGTCATGATAGCAGTTACATATAGGAGGAGAGAGGATTATCACTGGGACAGGGCAAATAGAGTTTCTGGAGTGAAGTGCAAAGTTCTGTTTCTTTACCAGGGTGTCTCCCATGGGGATGTGCCCATTTTATATAAATTTGCCCGGTTATATTAAGTTATATAATTTGCCCAGTTATATTAAGTTATATTAATTCTCCCAGTTATATTAAGTCATATAATTCATGTTAATTATTTTATTTAATTCATAGTATAGTCTCAATGAAGATATTACACACTAAGGAGAAAAAATCCTTGGGAGATGAAGAGATTCTAAATTTTCCTGTCACCTATTCCCACCTGGTGGGGTTTTAATGTCTGAGGGGCACTTGTATGTGTGTGTATTACAGAAGGGTAACACTCATAGTGACTTTTGTCTTAATTTTTAATAGTAAAGTTATAAACTTTAAATTCATCCTAGATTTGGTTATAAAAGTTTATGTTTACTTCTTTTTAGATTTAGTGCTCATTTAGTTTATAAATTTGACAAATTAAATTTCCTTAAATATTGAACATCATTTACTAACTTTACCTCCTGCATTAAAGGCTGTTATACCCTGAAAGGGTTCTGAACTGCTTATTTGTCCTGAAATTACACCACCTTTCTCTTTCATAATTCTTATGTGTCTCATGGCTACCATTTTGTAGTCACTATTGTGGTCACTACCTTCAGAAGTAAATTACTCTCCTGACTACCATCCTTTAGGAACCCTTTCTTCCCATGAAGGGCCCCTCCAATCAGAGTAGACATGATCACTGCGTCACCTGTGATGGACCTTTAGCTGGTCAATGTAAATTCAGTAGAATAATTTGCCTTAGAAAGTACTGAGGTTACTTATATCCTCAATTGAGTATGTACTCAAATGAGGATATGAGTAACCACAGTACTTTCTACATATTAGGCAATAACAATATTTTTTTCCACACGGACCAATTTTTTTTTCTTTTCTTCCTTCAAACATTTTTCTGTTTGCTTGCTTTCTTATTTCTAACAACATTGACTGAGTCCAGTACTTATGGACTTTAGAGTCAAACATAATTGGGTTTGAATCACAGCTCTGTAATTTATTTGTTGTGTTACCTTGAACAAGTGATGTAGCTTCTCTCAATTTCATCTATAAAATCTGATTATTATGAGGAATAAATAAGGCCAATATTTTTAGAGCATTTAATGATTTATAGACAATGTTGTTACAGCTTAAGAAAGATATAGTACTCTTAATTTATCTCTTAATATCCTCTTACTTCCACATGTAGAAACCAGAAACCCTCCTCTACTTTGAAATGAATCTCAAAATACACCTGTTCATGAAGTTATCCTGATTCCCTTGATATAACCTTTGCTTCTTCTTAAAATCCAAGCAATTTGTGCCTCATTTGTATACTTGTTTACCCTCAGTAGATTATAAGCTACCTTGCACAAATACTCCCTAGAAACTAACACATTACTTTGCATGTAGCATAAGCTCAATAAGTGATTAGTGAAATTTACCAGCAGTTATTATTAATGCTAATGTCAGTGCTCTTCAGTCATAGCCTGCAAGAACACCTGCACTTAAACCAGTTGGATCTTTTATTCACTGTAGTAAAAGAGAACACATGTCATAGGGAACTGTGGGGTGTCTCAATAAGAGGATGTTAGAATTTATTTTGGGATTTGGATGTTGTTTGACTAATTTTGGGGGAGGGTCTGAGGAAGTAAAAGTTCTGTATTTGGTGGTGCCAGAAATCTGGGCAACACTATGATTGGGTATCTCAAGAAATTTTATCTATAGGAAGGGCAAACTAGAGCAAAGGCCAATATGTAATTGGTAAAGAAGTGGCATTTGTTCATTTAGTTGACAAGGAAATGTTTGGCATGTTGTGGGTTGTACAATGATCATCTGAGGTGGATGTTCTTGTGAGATCCTTTATGTCCAATAAGAAGACAACAGAGCTTAGCTGTAAATGTCAAATCAGTTTCTGGGTATTAGAGGTAAGGTTTTTTTTTTTTTCTTTCTCACTACATTCCACTTGTAGATACCTCACACTTGATTTTTCTCATTTAAGAATTATAAAAGGTAATTTTGCTTTGCTCTTGGTGTTGAATTATAGATTCAGACTATCACAAATGTTGGAGGATCTCTCTAATTGGTCTTGGACCTAAGAATAAGTTTCCCTTTTGAGTAGTGATTGGGACCTTTCTTCTCCCCTCCAAAGTTACTGCATTTTGAACAGTATAAAGTACTCCATGATACACATATAGAACTATATTATTGTCCTTGATCAATTAGCCAGGATCATACCTAAAGGTTTTCTTTTTTTTTTAAGATTTTATTTATTTATTTGAGAAGGAGGCAGTGAGAGAGAGCATGACCGAGGAGAAGGTCAGAGGGAGAAGCAGACTCCCCGTGGAGCTGGGAGCCTGATGCGGGACTCTATCCCGGAACTCCGGGATCATGACCTGAGCCGAAAGCAGTCGTCCAACCAACTGAGCCACCCAGGTGTCCCATACCTAAAGGTTTTGAAGTGACCTTGAAGTCATACCATCTGGGTTCATTTTCCTGACTTTGACACTTTCTACCCTTGTGATTTTTAGAAAATTATTTAATTTCTCTGTTCCTCAGACTTCCTTATCTATAAAATATGTTTAATACTACCTGTGAGACATTGTTGAAATGATTATATAACTCATTAAATCTATAAGAAAATAAGCCCACTGACTGTAAGGCTGGTTAAATTTGTGCAAATCAATCAACACATGATATACCATATGAATAAAAGAAAGGATAAGAACCATATGATCCTCTCAATAGATGCAGAAATATAACAAACAAAATATAACATCCATTCATGATTAAGAGCCCTCAACAAAGTAGGGATAAAGGGAACAAATTTCAACATCACAAAGACCATATACGAAAAACCCATAGTTGATATCTTCCTTACTGGGGAAAAGCTGAGAGCTTTTCCTCTATGGTTAGGAATAAGACAGGGATGTCCCCTCTCATGACTCTTATTTAACATAGTACTGGAAGTCCTAGCCACAGGAATCAGATATCAGATAACAAAAAGAAATAAAAGATATCTAAATCAGCAAAGGAAGTCAAACTTTTATTATTTGCAGATTACATGATACTCTATGTAGAAAATCTAAAAAACCACCAAAAAACTGCTGGAACTAATACATTAATTTGGTAGAGTCACAGGATACAAAACCAACATACAGAAATCTGTTACATTTCTTTATACCAGTAACAAAGCAGTAGAAAGAGAAATTAAGGAATTAATCCCATTTACAATTACACCATAAAACATAAGATACCTAGGACTAAACCTAGCCAAAGAGGTAAAAGATCTATACTCTGAAACCCATAGAACACTTATGAAAGAAATTGAAGATGACACAAAGAAATGGTAAAACACTCCATGCTCATGAATTGTAAGAACAAATGTTAAGATGTTTGTATTACCCAAAGTAATCTACACATTTAATGCAGTCCCTATGAAATACCACCATCACTTTTCACAGAGCTAGAACAAACAATCCTAAAATGGGTATGGAACCACAAAAGCCCTGAATAGCCAAAGCAACCTTGAAAAAAGAAAAAGCAAAGCTGGAAGGCATCACAGCTCTGGACTTCAAGTTACATTACAGAGCTGTAGTGATCAAGACAGTATGTTACTGGCACAAAAATAGACATAGAGATCAATGGAACAGAATAGAAAACCCAGAAATGAACCCACAACTATATGATCAACTAATCTTCAACAAAGCAGGAAGTAATATCCAATGGCAAAAAGACAGTCTCTTCAACAAATGATGTTGGGAAAACTGGACTACTTTCTTACACCATACACAAAAATAAATTCAAAATGAATGAAAATCCCAAATGTGAGACCTGAAATCATAAAAATCCTAGAAAAGAACATAAGCAGTAACTTCTTCGACATCAGCCATAGCAACTTCTTTCTAGGTAATGTTTTCCGAGGCAAGGGAAACAAAAACAAATATAAACTATTGGGACTTCATCAAGATAAAAACCTTTCTGCACAGTGAAGGAAACAACAAAAGTAAAAGGCAACCTTCGGAATGGGAGAAGATATTTGCAAATGGCTGATCTCATAAAGGGTTGGTATCCAAAAGATATCAAGAATTTATCAAACTCAGCACCCAAAAAACAAGCAATCCAGTTAAAAAATTGTCAGAAGAGGGGCACCTGGGTGGCTCAGTTGGTTAAGTATCTGACTATTGATCTGAGCTCAGGTCTTGATCTCAGGGTTGTGAGTTCAAGCCACATGTTGGGCTCCAGGCCCAGTAGGGAACCTAATTTAAAAAAAGTGTGTGTGTATGTGTGTGTGTGTGTGTAAAATAGAAGTACTGAATGATCCAGTACTTACACTTCTAGATATTTACCCAAAGGGTACAAAAATACTAATTCAGCAGGATACATGCACCCTGATGTTTAAAGTGGCATTATCAACAATAGCCACATTATAGAAAGACCTCAAGTGGCCATCAACTGATGAACAGATAAAAAAGGTATGGTCAGTATATATAATGGAATATTATTCAGCCATCAAAAAGAAAGAAATCTTGACATTTGCAACACCATGGATGGAGCTAGAGTGTATTCTGCTAAGTAAAATAAGTCAGAGAAAAATATACATATGATTTCACTCGTGTGGAATTTAAGAAGCAAAACAGATCAACATGGGGTGGGGGAGAAGGCAAACCATAAAACAGACTCTTAACTGTAGGGAACAAACTGAGGATTACTGGAGGGGAGGTGGGTTGGGAGATGGGTTAAATGAGTGATGGGTACTAAGGACGGCACTTGTGATGAGCACTGGATGTTGTATGTAAGTGATGAATCACTAAATTCTACACCTGAAACTAAAAAAAAAAAAAAAAAAAACAAAACAAAACAAAAAAAAAACAATGAGAGCAAGAATCTTGTCTAACTTGTTAACTATCTTATTCTCAACTAGCACTGTGCTGACAAGCACATACTAGGTGCTCAATAAATATTGGTTAAATGAATGAATATAAAACACTTACAGCCTTTCAACATATTAAGCATGCAAAAAGTTTGGCTATTGTACATATTATTATCCTCACTATTTTTCCTAAGGGTTAAAGTGAAGCCCACATGAAATTGCCAATGAAGCTGTAACATTTTATCACTCTCTAGAGCTGTAATACCAATCTAGTTACAATATGTTTGGATACAATCACGTTATAGTATCTGTGCTTTACTTTTATCTTCTAATTGGTTCTAAACTCTTGAGTATATTTGTAAGCTTTCTATCATCAAGTTTATCCGTCATCACAGTGTTATACAATGAACGACTTCAGTGAACCCACTGACGCCTTCATTCTTATCTCTTTGTAAAAAACCACTTCAAAGTCTATGTGGCAGTTTCACTGGGAACCTGACCCTTACCACACCATAACCTTGAGATACCTGAGTCCTGCTGTAATTCATCTTCAGCGCTTGGGTCTCCTTGAACTTGCTTCTTAGTTACATTTTTCATTCTCTTCTTTATGATGGAATTACTTTGATAAGGTCAGATAAGATCTGCAACTGTAGGATACACTTTTGTCAAAATTTAAAGAGGCTTGATAGGCTTTGGTTTTTCTGCAGTGAGATAGAATAGGCCTAGAGTTTGATCATTTTCTTCTGAAAGTTCTGTTTTAATTATTAAGTAATGACTCATTGTGAGAGGAAATGATATATTTGGTTTTGGGCATTTTACATTTGAGTTAATAAAAGGAAATATTCCAGAACTATGAAAATTAACCTTCAGTGAAAGTTAAGTCTATAGAAGCAGTTTAAATATTTTATATAATAGATTATATAGCCTATGAATATATTATATATTCCTCCCTGACCTCACTCTTCAAACCTCACCCAAATCTTGACCCTCTTTAGCAAAGCCCAGAATTGGAATAAGACACAGGAACAAAATAAAAGGGCCTGATGCTCACATTGTCTAGTAATTAAACATAAAAGCTTTTTAAAGCAGTATTAGCATGTCATAAGGTCACTAAATCAGTTTAGAATGTTGGCAGCCCTTATACATAAGAGTAACCAGACTCCTCCTTGCAAGCCCTCATGTAATTTTAAAATGGGTCATAGAATCTGGGTACTTTGGGAAAATCTTGTTTTTCCCATATGAGCTCTTTTCTGTATAGGTACTATACTTTGATAACCGTTTAGCCAAGCCAGCTTATCTGGAGTTGCCTGTTGACATAACTATTGTATAATATTCCAGAGTTTAATTATTCCCTTTTGACAGTTTTTACTATTACAAACATACTACAATAAGTCTCTCTTCACATTCCTCTTTGTGTATATGCGCATACAATTCATTAGGAGACATCTTTGGAAATGGAAAATTCTTGGTAAGGGTATATGCATATAATGTTTTGGTAGATACTGGCAAATTGCTCTCTGAATAGGAGAGCCAGTTTAAATGAATACCCATGGTGTTTTACTGTTTTAATTTGCATTTTCCTGTTGGTACAGTTAAACATCTTTTCATGTGTTTAATTATTCATTTGTATTTCTTTCGTGAATTATTGTTTCTGTCCTGCCATAATGTTTTATATTGCTTTATTATAGACTTGTAGAAGCTCTTTATATATTCTACCAAGAAAGAAAATGACAAGTGTCAGATAAGAGCTAGCCTGTAACTAGAACCTAGGCCCAGAATTTCCCTACTTAGTAGAAACAGTTTCATAGAACACCATCAAACAAGGCTATTCTGTGACTCTGTTGCAGCAAGACAAAAATACAACCACTTTGTAATCATGTCTGAGCACAGATAAGGGCAAGTACACTGTGAAAATTACCCCCAAAATAACCAAACATCTCCTTTCCCCAGCTAACACGAGGCCCTGCTACTGCTTTATCAAATACAGCTTTAGCTCCATTCAAGTCCTACCACCTCATAGATAATAATTAAGCTATCCAATCATGAAATTGCCCCACTTTCTGACTGTCCCCAAACATAACACAAGCCCAAATCACAAGACAATTCCTCCTTAACCCCCTCTTAGGAGATGTCCAATAGGTTCCCCCTGGTGCACAGTCTTTCTTGTTGCAACATGTAAAAACCCAAATCTGCTTGCTTACAAGTATATATCCTGGCACTTTTGGCTGGTGGGCACAAACATCTAGATATTGATTGCTCTCATGCATGATACAGATATTTTCCCCTTGTCTTTCTCTTATCTCTTAACCTTGTTTATGGTATCTTCTGTTATTGATAAGGTGCTAATTTTATGTTGTCAGTTTTATCAGTCTCCTTTATGGCTTCTTAGCTTTGTGACTTGTTTCCCTGCCTTAGGTAATAAAAATAGTTATTTTTTTAATGCCTCATTCTTTAAAATATCTGGACTTTAAAGTTGCCTGTAGATAATGGGGATTGAAGTTTTGCAAATCTAGGACACTTCAGGACTTTTGGAACACTTTCTCTGGGTGGCTTTCCTTGACTCTAGACCTCCATTTCAGCAGTCTGGGTTAGGAGTCTTTGTGTTTTGTTTTTTGTTTTTATCCCATAGCACTCATCACAATAGTCATCACCTCTGTCTTAGAAAAATATGATTGATAGCAAGAGCGGCGTTTAATTTGTTTGCCTCCATGTCTAGTATGTTGCCTACACAGTAGGAGTTTAATAAATATTTATCGACTGACCAACTGTCCTTACTTCATCTCCTGGAGAGCAAAGTCCAGATCTTATTTGGTGGGCCTTCCTTTACCAGTGTATTTGAGATTTGATTTAAGAATGAAAGAAACCAGAAATTTTAGTCACTGGGCTGTTGCCGTGGCAACGGGGCGGGTTTTTCAGATCTGCAACATTGATTGTGTTTTCCCATTGGCTAAGAAACGGACAGCTTGCCTCACTCCCGTTTACAATTTTCTCCCTGCCTACTACACTTATAATTAAATTATGCAAGCTGCACAGATAATTTTATGTGCAGTTTCGACAAAGTCCCTTTCCTGGGGCTCTGGTTCCTTCTTCCGTAAAGCTGAGGAGACACAGGCAGCGGACTCCTGTCCTCCAGGAGTCAGACTGAGGAAGCAAGCGGGTCCCGAGGCTACCGCAAGAGATGCTGGAGAAAGATTGGGTGCCAGGAGTTTGGTAAAAGCCCAACCCAACATGCCTATCTTTTGAGTACTTTCCCATATTCTGAAGGCTGGGTGGGTCTAGCCTGGCCTATACTGCAGTCGCGGGCATCTTGTACTAACGGTCAGAGCGTGAGTGCCCCCTGGGAAGAAAATTACAAGACCGGAAGCAGTGCATTGTCTTGTGGGGAATGTAGTCTCAGGGCATCCTGTGTCCCGATTCCGAAATGGAACTAAGAGGCCATTCGGCCCCCAGATGCTGTATCAGTCATTTTGTTCGTTTGTTTTGTTTTGTTTTGTTTTGTTTTTTTTCTGTATCAGTTATTTGCCCCAGAAGGAAGAGCTGTTGTGTTCCTTATTAAAGAGAGGTAGAAGAATGAGAAATGGGTGAGAGGATGGCTACAGGCAATCTGGGGTAGAATTTGGCAACTTCCTAAATTTCACCTTCCTGAAGAACAGACCCTACTTTCCTTCAATCTCTTTGAAACTGATGAGCGTTCCAGAATCTGACTAGGATTTTTGGTCACGGAAGCATTGGAGTGAGGGAGTGAGGTTGTGTTTGGTTTTTGGGTTTTTATCTCCCTGGCAGTGCTAATGGGGAAGCTTGAGAAAGATGCTTAGCACAGCACTTGGCACAAAGAAGCCAATAGGTGTATGGCCTTTGTTGAATCTAACATGGTAAAGGCCCCTGAGGGTAAAAGTGATTGCCCGTTATGGGTTAGGAACTTGGGAGAAAGAAATATATGGTTTGGGTTAGAGGATCTATGCGTCTACCCTTGCCCATTCCTTGACACCCTGTAAGTGTATATTGGACATTCCCTCATTTCACAGAAGGAAAAACTGAGATAAAGGGCCCTGATCAAGGTCCCACCACCATATAGCAACAGCACTGAAACTAGTACCCAGGGCTCATTCTCCAGGGATTTACATACAGGCAAGCCAATGAAGTGTGGAGATCAGCTTCTCAGACTTCTGAGCATGGATAAAGGCAAGGGAGGCAGTGGCAGGGAAAGGTGTTGTCAGAATTTTGGCCTTTCTGCTTAGACAAATGGGTGTCTTCTACTCCAGGGAATCTCCAGTGTGTTTTGGCTATACAAAACAAGTTTACCCTTCCTGTGAGCTTTGGGAAGTGAGGAATAACTGTTTGAATCTCCAGTCATAGGAAGTCTGGGACCCATGAAATTGGTAAAGTAGACCTATTCAGTTGTATTCTATGCTCCAGCCTAAGTTATATTATCTCTTTCATTTCATGTTTCCTCTTCCTCATGATTATTATTAGTTCTAACCTAACCTATGAAATGATGGCGTTAGAGGATTTTATTATTTTCTCCTTAGATACCTTTAGAAATTGAATTCCCAGGCGCCTGGGTGGCTTGGTTGGTTAAACGACTGCCTTCGGCTCAGGTCATGATCCCGGAGTCCCAGAATTGAGCCCCCTATCAGGCTTCCAGCTCCATGGGGAGTCTGCTTCTCCCTCTGACCTTCTCCCCACTCATGCTGTGTCTTACTCTCTCTCTCTCTTAAATAAATAAAGAAAATCTTAAAAAAAAGAAGAAGAAAGAAAGAAATTAAATTCCCAATTGAATGATGAACAGCATTGTGGGACTTGGAAAGAGCAGAGGCCTTGGCTTTAGAAAAGCCTAGATTCAAGTCCAACCTGTATCATTAAACCTGACATAAGCAAGTTATTTTCTGAGTTTTCTTATTTATTAATTGGTGGTACTGATACTTTATGGGGCTGTGGTTGAACACAAATGAGATTTTTACCAAAGTAAAAGACTTAATACATGGGTATAGGGTACAGTGTATACTGGTTTCAAGGGTTTTGAGCTTCAGCCCCCAAATGTCCCTGAATTATAGCTAAAGAGCTAGAAAAGTAAGAAATATGAATAGAAGTATTTACAGGAAGTCCTGGGGAAGATCTTTTTCAGAGAGGGAATGTTTAGCAGGGGGTATATAACCAAAATTTGGAATACTAGCATGTAGATTAAGATGGTGTTTAATTTTCATAGAGCTTCTGTATGTACCAGGATGCACTTCTGAAAGTCTGTATCTCTTCTTAAAAGCTGGCTTCCCCCTGGCCTGCAGTTGACCTTTGAGCTAGATAATGGCCAGGTATCGGAGACAGAAGAGTACCCTGTGTTGAAATGCAGGAACATTCTCCCTGGATCAGGAGCTCAACCTAAGCGGGAACTCTTTTGGCCCAAACATGTTTTTGCCATAGTTTCTTTGAATTAGCTCTGACTCAGTTATGGCAGCTACGCCTTAAGGGGTTGAGGTCAGAACCACACCAAGGAACAGATCCTAGAGAGACAGGAGCAAATCCTTAAATTTTCTGCCTAAGGATATCTAGTTCCACATTCAGTAACAGAATCCAAAAAGTGATGAGTAATGTGTAACTATGACATAAGAGAAAACTTTTGTAGAAAGAGTCCTAGAAGCTCACATAGTAGGTGAGATGGGGCACTTAATTGATCAGGGAGGGAGGGAAGTTGGAAGGGCAAAGTTGGAGAGAAGGAATAGGGCTCATTGCCTCTTTGTTTCCCCTAAGGACACACACAAATTCAGTATGTGGACTAGAAGAAAATGTTATTGAGGATTTTTTGCCAGAAAGGAAAACAATGAGCAGCAATGAGGAAGGAAGTTATATATCCCTGGGCCAATATCTTCCCTTTGTGTTGTAAAGATTTATATTCCTCTTGGGTTTCTAATCTTTTCAGAGAAGAAGTTTGCGATTCTTTCCTAAAGCCATATACCACTAATACTAATTTGTCTCTTTGCTTGAAGTTATAAACTCTAATAGCACTTCAGAAGCATGATGGAAATGAGTGAACATAAAGATATAAAACAGGGCAACAAAGTTGACTAGAGAGATCAGAAGGTCCTTCTGCTCTCAGTATTCCTTATTTCAGTAGATCCTAGCTTTATCTTTACATCAGAATCCTTTGGAAATTTATTTAATGTCCCAAATAACACCTGAAAACAGAGCTCTATTTTCTCTTTCCCATTCTCTTATTCCTCAGGTTTATGCACAACTCAAGCCAGTTTTCCAAGAAGTCTTGACCCTGAAGTGCTACAGCATTCACATCTCAATCCAGAAATAGGACCAGGGAGTTCTTTTGGTGGAGTCGACATCATTGACCTCCCCAGTACAGAAAGCTAAACCGTAACCTGAAGAACTTCCCTAAGAGGATGGGTCACAGTATCTGTATCCCAGAGTAGAGGAAGAGGGAAGGCGCAGGTAAGTGAGTAGAAATTTCTCAATTGTTTAAACCCAATGTAGTCTGAAAACAGCTTATGACCTCTGTCCTTCTCCCCTGATCCTAAACTTCTTAATCTCACTCTGAGATGCAAATTCAGTTTTGGACTACTCTATGGCCAAGCAACAGAAGGTCTTGAAGACAAACCACCTTTCTAGAATGAATTTTATGGAGAATAGATCTAGATTTCAAGTCAATGATGAAAAAAACATAAATACATTTCAGTTTTCATTTTTCTAATGTTGTTAGTATAGTATCACCTTTGGGGAGATAAGCCCTCTTATAATGAAGAAAATCAGAATATTGCTCATTTCTAATTACTTTCTTTTTTTTTCTAGAACATTTACCTTCCTAGTTTCCTTTTCTTCCTGATGACAGTATGCTAGAGACTGGAAGTGGTATCCCCAGTTTTCTTATAGTCAAGTCCTAAGTAAGTTTTTTTTGTTGTTGTTTTTTATTGAGAAGCTGACAGGCCACAAGTCAATTCAGAAATCATAGTGCTAGGAAGTGGGAGTTCCTAGGGAATTGCTATGATGAAATCTGACAAAAGGCTTCAATGGTGAAGCTAGGGAAGATGATTTTCTGATAGTTTGGAGTGCACATTTGCTTATATGTGCCTGTATTTCCAGAATATGACTTCAGTAAGGTGCTAAGTCATGTGTCTAAGCATTTTCTATAAAGGACCGGATAGCAAATATTCTTTACTTTGTTGGCCACAGTCACTGTCACAAGTACTTATCTGTGCCATTGTAGCACAAAAGCAGCCATAGACAAAATGTAAACAAATGAGCATGGACACTGAAATATGAATTTCATGTAATTTTTTGTGTCACAAAATACTATTCTCCTTCTGATTTTTTCAACCATTTAAAACAGTAAAAGCCATTTTTATTCACACCTCACAGAAAAAGAGGTAGCAGGCCAATTTTGCCTGATGCTATAGTTTCCCTATCCCTATTCTATGTTCAGGAGATTTCATTGTGCATTTGGGAAATATGGACGATGGGATAAACTGGGCATTTACAAAGGGAGATCAAGCTGGATATTCAGAATGAATATCCAATTTAAATATAAACCAGGCCAAATCAGTCATTATGGCTGTTCTTGGAAACCAGAGATTTTAAATACTACTTTGGACTTGGACTGATGTAAGGCATGTAGTAAGAATAAAAAGTCAAATAGTATTGAAAGACTTATTATAAATATAATGGCTTTCTACCCCACTCCTCCTTACTTCCTCAAGTCTTCCTCCCCAGAGACAGAAACTTTGGACTCCATTTCTAGCTGTGTCTTCTGGCTTTTATATATCTCTGTTTACCTATCCACAAATTTCCAAGTATTTTTTTCATTGATTTATTTTTGACATTGTCCTTTGACTTCATATTATGGTTGATAGGAAAGGTAGAGAAGATTCAGCTCTGCTGTGCTTCCGTCCTCTCTGGTTTTCTTTCCCTATCTTCCCAGTAGAGTTATCATACGTTTTTGGTTAAATCAGTATTCAGTATTTACATTATTGTCTTTCTAGATATTCTATTAGATTATTGTAATGTACTGTGACTGCATTCTTACTTCTTCCCTAAAATTAATAATTGCTTTATCTTTTCATAGTTTTTACATAGTTTTTCTTTTACCAATTGCTGTTTCTTCTCACATCTTCCAGTAACTTCTTTATAGATTCCCACAAGGGCAATTTCATCAGCTAATCTATCAGCTCCAGTAAGAGAGAGAGAGAGAGTGTGTGTGTGTGTGTGTGTGTGAGAGAGAGAGAGAGAGAGACTCTTGCTAGAGATTCATTCTACTCTGATTATCCTTTGATCCTGCTGTGCAGCTGTGATTCTGAGACTTCCCTTTACTGCTATCCTAGGAATTCCCCTTGTCTTTCTCCTGATTTGAATTATGTATTTCTTGGATCTCATTCCTTCCTTTTTTTTCTGATGGAATACTCTTACTAGTAGCTTTGTCAAGATTTTAAAAATGGCATAGTGACAGAGGGAATGGGGATAGCAGCCTTTAATATGTATGACTTTTTATTTTATTTTACTTTGTCAGTGTTCCAAGATTCATTGTTTATGCACCACACCTAGTGTTCCATGCAATATGTGCCCTCCTTAATACCCATCACTATGCTCACCCATCTCTCCACCCCCCTCCCTTCCAAAACCCTCAGTTTATTTCTCAGAGTCCACAGTCTCTCATGGTTTGTCTCCCCCTCCAATTTCCCCCAGTTCACTTTTCCTTTCCTTCTCCTAATGTCCTCCATGTTATTCCTTATGCTCCACAAGTAAGTGAAACCATATTCCACTGGCATTTTTCAAAGTGCTGGAACAAACAATCCTAAAATTTGTATGGAGCCAGAAGAGACCCTGAATTGCTAAGGAAATGTTGAAAAAGAAAAACAAAACTGGAGACATCATGTTGCCTGATTTCAAGCTTTATTACAAAGCTGTGATCACCAAGACAGCATGGTACTGGCACAAAAACAGACATGTAGACCAGTGGAACAGAGTAGAGTCCAGATATGGACCCACAACTCTACGGTCAAATAATCTTCGACAAAGCCCAAAAAAATATCCAGTGGAAAAAAAACAGTCTCTTTAATAAATGGTGCTGGCAATATTGGACTACTATGTATAGAAGAATGAAACTCGACCATTCTCTTACACCATACACAAAGATAAACTCGAAATCTCGAAATGGATAAAAGACCTCAACATGAGGCAGGAATCTATCAAAATCCTAGAGAACATAGGCAGTAACTTCTTCTACATCAGCCACAGCAACTTCTTTCAAGACATATCTTCAAAGGCAAAGGAAACAAAAGAGAAAATGAACTTTTGGGACTTCATCAAGGTCAGAAGCTTCTACACAGCAAAGGAAACAGTCAACAAATATGTATGATTTTTTAATCCACTACTCCAATCTGGTACCTAACTCTCTTTTTAAGATGTCTCTTCATTGTTGGGATCCTCTCACTTCTCTCTCTTGTGGGATCTCTTGTGTTCCGCACCCCATATCTTCTTCCCTTTTTAATCTACTCCCTTTTTTAGAGTAAAATATTCCTGTAGTATCTTCTGAGGAAAAGTACATGGGAGAAGGGGCACCTGGGGAACTCAGTCATCAAGCATTTGCTTTTGTCTTGAGTCATGGTCCCAGGGTTCTGTGATCGAGCCCCTGGAGCCCCATGTTGGGCTCCCTGCTATGTGGAGGTGGGGGGACTGCTTCTCCCTCTTGTACTGTCCCTGCTTGTGTTCCCTCTTTCACTGTCTCTCTGTCAAATAAATAAATAAAATCTTTAAAAAAAAATTTAAAAATGCATGGGAGGTAAAAGTAAGAACTTGCATGTCAGAAATGTCTTTTTTCTACCCTCACACTTAATTGGTAGTTTCACTGGATTTAGTATTCTAGACTGGAAACATTCTTTTTCTCTGGTATTTACCCATTGTTTTTAGATTTTGGAGTTGCTTTGGAGAAGTGTTTCTATTTCTGATTCTTCTTATTTTACTTATTTCTACCTATCTTTCTATTTTTCTATATTTCTATCTATCTGGAAGCTTATAGTCTTCTCTCTGTTCCAGGGTACTATAATTTTACAATGATGTACTGTGGTGTAATTCCATTTTATTTATCACACTGAGCATTTTGTGGCTCCTTCAATCTGGAAGTTCATAAAGTTCTAAGAACTTGCTTGGTTCTAAGAAAAATTTCTTAAATGATCATAATGATGGTTTCTTCCCATATGACAGTCTCTGGCTCTTTGCCTTACTTCCTGAGAGATACTCTTAGGTATTTTCCAACTCTTATATTCTATTTCTGTATCATATTTAATCCTAAGAGCCCTTCGCTTGTTTGTTTTCTACATATTCCTTTTCATAGCATCCTGTACTTGCTTCATGGTTGCATTTCATCTCTCTGAATATCTTTGAATACTGACTTTTTATTTTCTTTCCTATACATATTCTGCTTCCTCCAAGTTGCCTCCCCCCTTTTTAATTTTTTTACTATTATTATGTTCAATTATCCTACATGTAGTACATCATTAGCTTTTTATATAGTGCTCAATGATTTATTAGTTCCGTAAAACACCCAGCACTCACCACAACATGTACCTTAATTTGGCCTTTATCTTTCATATTGGAAGCTTCTCATTTGCCTGATAATACTTGGTTGTCTTTTCATATGTAGAATAGAAGATGAAAGTATAGATTGAAATTCCAAAGTGCTTTGGTGGGGACTTAGCAACAATGAGCATTCTTTATTGGTTAAACTAGTTGAGTCTTTGGCTAGGAAGCCCTGCTATCAGTGTGTTTAGTTCTTTCCTCTTGGGTGGCTCTGATTCATCAGTGAAGACCCTTCTGGTCTACTTGGAGGCTAAAGATCTAGCTACCAGCATTCTGGTAATTAAATGGGAGAAGAGAGCTGAGAATCTTAGTATTTAGGAAGTATATATTTCTTTAATCCCCCTATTTTTGGCATAATATTAATGCCTTCAAGTAGACCTCTGGTAGCTGAGATGAAATCACTCTGTTTACTCTCTTCAAAGAATAAATTTCTGATTTTCTCCTAGGGTGGGTAAGAGATGGTCCCATAGCTATTGCAGTGGGGGAAAGGATGAAGGATTTAAAAGTTTTTGAAATAACAACCAGTTCTTCCCATTTTAGCCTCCACCCCACACCTTTGATTCTCGATTCCAGAGGATTTCACACATCACATTTGTTCTTAGTCCCATACTCCCACCTAGCCGCAGGCCTGAAATTTGTCTTTCTTAGCTCTGCAAAATCAGATACCATGCATCTATCTTCCTTCTGTTTCTAAATATGTTGTGCTGGGGCCCTTGGTGGCTCAGTGGGTTATGCATCTGACTCTTAATTTCAGCTCAGTTCATGATCTCAGGAACATCAGATTGGCTCTCGCTCAGCATGGGTACTGCTTAAGAGTCTCTCTTTCCCTGTCCCTCTGCCTCTCCCTCTGCTCACTCTCTGTAAATAACTAAATAAATAAATAAATAAAATCTTTATTAAAAAAATATATTGTGCTGATGTTCTATCTCTTGGTTACTCTGTAGGTTTGTGTCTTTCAAAAAAATCCCTTTGCTAAATTAGATGTTTGTATTCAAAGGACAATATTCTGGCTCCCATGAATTTTGACCTCTCTCATTAGCCCTCTGTTAATTCACTAACAATATATAGGATGCCAGTGCAACAAAAGCAAATGGCCAGTTTGCCAAATTGTCACAATATCATCATTTTGACAAATTTACCTCTTTATTTTAACTGTTTACTATTATTTAAAGCTTTTAAAAAATCGTGTGTTGCCTAATAGCATTTTAAATAATGTTCCATTTTCTTTACACCATCTCTTTGCTACCACAGCTAGATACTGAGGAGCAGATAGAGGAAGAGATGAAAGATTATAAAAAATAACATTCTAGAATATGAAGAATTGTTATGATTTTACTTAAGAATGTATTCTTCTTGAATATATTTTCGTAATAAAGTAGATTCTATTTGTAAAAGCTCTTACTAATTGAATATTAATGTTTAACTGTCAGTGAAATTCTTCCTTAGCTAGAAATCCTTGTTTTTTAATGTATTTTTTATTCTTGTTTATGTTTTTCCCAGAGGGTGATTTCATAATTGATACATGGTATAATAAGCTATCTTGAAAGCAAAAAGAAATGTTCAACCAAAAAGGAAATAATTCTGCCACCTGTTGCAGCTCTTCTTCATCTACCTTACTCTATAATAAAGTTATGAATCCTACTCTAGAGAATTCTGTTCCCAGCACATGTAAAATGAAATTCAAAATCCTTCCCTGATGTGTACACCCTACATGATCTGCCACTTCTCTGCCCTTTGCACTCTGCTCTGGTCACTGGTCTTTCTGTTCCATGAACTCACCAATTCTTGTCTTCTTGTCTCAGGTCGTTCCCTGACCACCCAATCTAAGGTAATATAGCACTTATTATTATCTAAATAATGCCCTCTTTACCTGTTGATGTGTTAATTGACTTCCCCTTCCTCTAGAATCTACAATCCATAAGAGTGAGGACTTATCTTTCTTTTCATTGTTGCAATTCCTCCATCTAAAAAAATGTCTGGAGCATAGTTGATGCTTATTCTTTCCTGTCTTTACTTAAACAAACTTCTTACCTTCCATTTGACTTCTTCCACATCTTCTGCTTGTTGCCTGCTCTTGTTAATAGTTTTAAAAAAACTATAGCCCTTTTCATCATTTATATATTAACTGCTTGGGGTATAGAGAGATTTGGTTCCCATGTGAAATAGCGTAGGAGTCAGGAAATACACAACCACATTCCTCAAGTATTAAATCTCAAGTTTACTTATATTTGTTCATTTTTATATTTATATAGCTATTTGTCTTTCTACTATTTGAGGATAACATCAAGCTAAGGGAAGAGAAATTGAGGAATTTTTTAAAAATTTTATTGTTTTTTTCAGTGTTCCAAGATTCATTGTTTATGCACCACACCCAGTGCTCCATGCAATACATGCCCTCCTTAATACCCACCACCAAGAAAGTGAGGAATTTTAAAATAGGATAATACCCAGATAGTGGGCACATTTTATGTGAGGGAATCAGTGATAAATCTTTTGGATAGTGCTAAACTTCACCCTTATCTTTTTTTTTTTTTAAAGATTTATTTTTCTGAGAGAGAGGGAGAGAGAGAGAGAACACACAGGTTGGGGGGAGGGATGGGGGAGAAGAAAAAGCAGGCTTCCTGCAGATCAGGGAGCCTGATGTGGGGCTTGATCCCAAGACCCTGAGCAGAAGATAAATGCTTAACCAACTGAGCCATCCAGGTGCCCCCAGCCTTATCTAATATAGATCTTCTGAAATTTAACTGGGCCTATATATCACTGACCTTATCTTAGACCCAGAAGTAAGGAGAATTGACAAAATGAGAGTCATTAATCAGTTGAGTCAGTGTCTAAAAACTCCTAATGTAAGACTTTCTGGTAAATTCTGAGTTAGCAAGTGTTCCTTAGGCTCAAGGCTTATGTAGGGGCTCTCACTTTCCTCTGATCCCCGACTCTTAAGTTTTGGACCACATACTCCCAGGTATGCCTGCAAAGAGAAAAAAAAAATTCCATCCTTTCCAAAGAGGGTTCCTGAGTTCACTTATGGAATTATCTCTGTGTTGAAGAGGAAGATTAATAAGGGCGGCTGGCATACTCCCTAGGGACAGCTGAGGCAAGAAAGCAAGAGGGTGCATTATGTCTTTAAAGCTTATATAATTTCCATGGTTTCTTAGATTTCATGTATAAACATGAAAACATGGCCTTTTTTCCCACTGGTGATGAATACACAGTTCATTTGACTATCATGATGAAGACATTGCTAAGAAAATCTTTACTATCATTATAAAACAGTTGTTTCAATTCAAGGAAAAAAGAAAATTTCAAATGTCCAATAACAACATCAATGTAATTGATGAGTGTGATATATTGTTGGGGGAAAAGGTGATCAAGAGCCATGTGAATATAGCTGTCCAATTTTCCCAGCACCATTTATTGAAAAAACTGTCTTTTTTTTCCATTGGATATTTCTTCCTGTTTTGTTGAAGATTATTTGACCATAGAGTTGAGGGTCCATATCTGGGATCTCTACTCTATTCCATTGGTCTGTGTGTGTTTTTGTGCCAGTACCATGCTGTCTTGGTGATTACATCTTTGTAATAAAGCTTAAAATCAGGCATTCTCTTACACCATACACACAGATAAATACAAAATAGATGAAAGACCTCAATATGAGACAGGAATCTATCAGAATCCTACAGGAGAACATAGGTTACTAACCGAAGGGGTTACTACCTCTTCGACATTAGCTACAGCAACTTCTTTCAAGACACGTCTCCAAAGGCAATGGAAACAAAAGTGAAAATGAACTTTTGGGATTCCATCAAGATAGAAAGCTTCTGCACAGCAAAGGAAACAGTCAACAAAACAAAGAAGCAACCCACAGAATGTGAGTAGATATTTGCAAATGACACTATAAACAAAGGGCTAATATCCAAGATCTATAAAGAACTTCTCAAACTCAACACCCAAAAAACAGATAATCAAGTCAAAAAATGGGCAGAAGACATGAACGGACACTTCTCCAAAGAATACATACAAATGGCTAACAGACACATGAAAAAATATTCATCATCACTAGCCATCAGGGAGATTCAAATCAAAACCACATTGAGCTACCCTCTTACACCAGTTACAATGGCTGAAATTAACAAGGCAAGAAACAACAGTTCCAGAGGATGTGGAGAAAGGGGAACCCTCCCACAGTGTTGGTGGGAATGCAAGTTGGTGTAACCACTTTGGAAAACAGTGTGGAGGTTCCTCAAAAAATTAAAAATAGAGCTACCCTATGACCCAGCAATTGCACTACTGGGTTTTTACTCCAAAGATACAGATGTAGTGAAAGGAAGGGCCATATGTAACCTAATGTTCATAGCAACAATGTCCACAATAGCTAAACTGGAAAGAGCTGAGATGCCCTTCAGCAGATGAATGGATAAAGATGTGGTCCATATATACAACAGAATATTACTCAGCCATCAGAAAGGATAAATACCCAACTTTTGCATCAACATGGATGGGACTGGAGGAGATTATGCTGAGTGAAATAAGTCAAGCAGAGAAAATCAATTATCATATGGTTTCACTTACTTGTGGAACATAAAGAATAGCATGGAGGATATTAGGAGAAGGAAGGGAAAAATAAAGGGGGAGAGAATGGAGAGGGAGATGAACCGTGAGAGACTGTGGACCCTGAGAAACAAACTGAGGGTTTTAGAGGGGTTGGGATGGATTGGCCCAATGATGGGTATTAAGGAGGGCATGTATTACATGGAACACTGGTTGTTATATGTAAACAATGAATCTTGGAACAGTACATCAAAAACTAATGACATACCATATAGTGACTAACATAACATTAAAAAAAAAAGAGCCATGTGAACTAAATTATGACATTGGTCTGCAGAGTTGATATATCTCTGAGTTAAGACAGTGAAGGTGTATTGCTGGTCTTGTCAGCTGAAATCAAACTGCTTCTGGTGATATTTACTAGAAGGTATCAAGGGAAAAACATTTGATAGATCAGTAGGTGCATACCAGGTACCAAGGGTTGTGTCAGTTTGGTCAAGCAGTGAAACCACATCTGGTACAGCAGCTGCAGTTGGAATCACCACCTGGTTAAGTTTATGATAATCCATTTTATTCTCTGGATCCATCACACAGGCCAGAGTTGAATAAATCTTTCAGATTCATTCATTTATTTATTTATTTATTTATTTATTTATTTTCCCACTGTAGCACATACCCTTCCCAAAGTCCATCACCCAGCCACCCTTTCTTTCGGGTTCTTGATGGTGGCACTAATCTTTGCATTCCTTCCAGGAGTGTGGTCTGCCTTTGATTACTATTTTCCTAGATAGAGACAGTTCTATCTGGTATTTCCTAGCATAGTAGCCCTCACTCCACAGTTCAGGGAACCAATGTGAGGATTCTGCCTGCTGCTTAGTATATATTCTAGAAATGGAAAAATAACCACAGGATAGGTTTGTTGACCCACTATGCCCTCTGTGAGGTGAATCTGAGCTAAAATTCCATTGATCACCTAACCTCAGTAAGTCCCTATTCTGACTAGCAGACCGAAGTGACATTTTGAGCCTCCTGGAATGTGTGTCAATTCAGAGTCCGTTCAGAGTGTCCAGTGGTCTCTGAAAGGCCTAATAATTTCCTTTTCCCCAGTGCACAGTAACTCTGGTAAAAGGCCACAGTTTCCTTTGGGGAAGGCTGGGATAAGGATTAGTAGTTTAGTATATAACTCAAGAGATTTATGAGGAATTGGCTCATAGGATTATGGAGCCTGAGAAGTCCCACAATCTGCCCTCTGCAAACTGGAGACCCAAGAAAACTGGTGTGTAGTTGCAGTCTGAATCCGAAGGCCTGAGAACTAGAACACCAATGAAAAAGGCCACAGTCCAAGGACAGGAGAAAACTGTTCGCACAGCTCAAGCAGACAGAGAGTGAATTCCTTCCTCTGCCTGTTTAATCTTTGTTAGCCCCTCAATAGATTAATTAAAGCCTACCCACACTGGGAAGAGTAGTCTGCTTTACTCAGTCAACCTATGCCAAGGCTAATCCCTTCTAGAAACACTCTCATAGATACACCTAGAACTAATGTTTAACCATAATTCTGGGCATCCTGTGACCCCGGCAAACTGACATGTAAAATCAACCATTGCACTTCCATTGCCCCTTACTGCCCCACTGGCTCAGGCTACTCCAGCAAGTCTCATGTCCAGATATTTCAAGGCAAATTGTAGGCACATCTCTTTAGGAACATGTAAACATGACAGACACCCCAAAGAGGTTGTGATGGTAGCATCACCAATTTCACCATTCTTTGAGCATCCAGCTGGGGATTTATATACTTGCCTCCTGTTTCTAAATACACTCCCCAAAACCTACTGGGGATTTTCTTATAAAGTCCCTCCTTACTTTTCTTGGTGTGGTAGTAGAGGAAACTTCCCTGTCTTCTGTGAGAAAGGAGAAAAAAGCCATAAAGCTTTTCTAAGCTGTCACAACTCTAAGAATGTCTTACTCTCTTCTCCCCGGTCTTTTGAATTCATGAATTGGGAAATGTGGAATATGTAGTTGAGCATGGCAGAACTGGTTTATCTGAATCTTATTAAACCTGGAGAGAGTATCTGACTTCCAAGTATGGCTGGTGGTGGTGTCTCTTCGGAACATGAGGATTTCAGTACCCCTCTGCCTCACTACAGGCCCTAGACACCGACTCTGGAGCAACAGAGATAATTCCACTCAACACAAGTTGCATATACAGTGATTTTTTTTCCCCCTGAAATAATAAATAAGTGGAAACAGTGGTTTCCTCTGGCAAAGGAAACCTGGAAGCTGGAGATATAATTACATGTCTATATTACCTATTTATAAAGAAAGTAATCTTAAGAAGGGAAAATGGGGGACTTGCTTATGAATTTGCTGTGCCTAAATAGTTTCTGGACAATGGTAGGGCTAACAACCTGTTGGAAGTGGATTGAGCTATGCATTTTCCTTGGGCAGGACATGACTCAGGTGAAGAAGTTAAGCTTGGATTAGTGGATCTAAGGAAGGAATCGTTTAGCAGGAGAGGAAAATATTTCGGACATTTCTGGGGGCTTGGGTAAGGCTACAGAGAATTTCAGGAATGAGGTAGAAGAGAATTTCTGAATGTATTAATATTCATGGTTGACATAATGAACCTGTATATTGGCATGTCCTGTATTCAACACCTTATCAGAGAATACAGTTCTACAGGACAGGGAATTTTGGCTCCTGTTCACTAATGTATCCCTGGTTCTTAGAACATTGACTGGCAAATGATAGACATTCTGTGTATATTTGTGGATTGAATAAATGAATAGGGATGACACAGATAACACCAACATCCAAAATCATGATGTCATCCATGAATGTTAATTTTAGATAATGCCATGTAGTTCCTGTCATTGGAACAGCTCCCTTCAGTCACTTCACATCACTGCCTTCCAATAAGGTAGAGGAAGATCTGGAGGGAGAAAAGGGAAAGAAGCTGCTTAAAATGAGAGTAGCTGGAGAAAGGACTAGAGCAAGCAGCCCCAGCTCTGCAATGACCTGTCATGTATTCCCCTCTGATTTTTTTTTTAAAGATTTTATTTATTTATTTGTCAGAGAGAGAGAGGAAGAGAGAGCGAGCACAGGCAGACAGAATGGCAGGCAGAGGCAGAGGGAAAAGCAGGTTCCCTGACAAGCAAGGAGCCCGATGTGGGACTCGATCCCAGGACGCTGGGATCATGACCTGAGCCGAAGACAGCTGCTTAACCAACTGAGCCACCCAGGCGTCCCTCCCCTCTGATTTTTTTGTTTCACACTCTTGCTTTAATCTCAAAGTAGTATTAAAAAAAAAAAGTCCTAAATTTTTAAGGATGGGGGTAGGTGCTGGGAGCACATATCTGTTCCTAATTTGCATGTCCAAGTCCAGTTTAGAAAATAACACAAAGATCTCTCTCTTCCCCAGCTCAGATGCCTTGCTCTAGAGCATGTTAAAAAGTTTCTATTAATTTCTGATTTTTGCTCCTCTGATGATGTAAGGCACAGCTGGATATTAAATAAAAGACCTTCTTCCACTTTTAGCAATTAATGATACAGAAATCATTGTTCAGTTGTGTGAAAGATATTTGTACAAGATGTTCATTTCATTTACTTGTAACAATTAAAGTTTAGAATCCCAATTATCCAACAACAGAGGAATGGTTCAATAAATTATGACCCATCTGTGGAAATAGTACATAGAATAGTGGTTAGAAACATTGCCTCTGTAGTTCAAATGTCTGGCTTCAAATCCTGGCTCTCCTATTTACTAGTTATATGACCAAACCTAAATTTCCATTCCTATAAAATGGAGATATATCAGTCTCTATTTAATATCATCATTCTGTGACTGAATAAATTATTTCATCTACTTGATCTCATATTTTCACCAGTAAAATAAAAATGATAATGTCTGCTTCCCTGGAAAAAAAAATAATCACTGTGTAAGTTGCCTAGTTTAATGTCTGACATAAATAATAATAATACTGCATATTTATTACACCATTGTAATGTGTCAGGCATTGTTTACTTTATGTACATTAGTGTATTTAATCTTCACAAGAGATATATGATGTAGGTACTGAACTGAAGTAAAGAGATTAAATAACTTGCTGAAGGTCCCAGACTTTAATAAGAGTTACTCTGTATGTGAGAGATGCTATTTAAGAAATAAGGCATGCTCTTATCTGTTGCAGTACTTTCAGTGGCATGTAATATAAATCCAACCGAAAGTGACAAAACAATGACTACATTATTAAATCACATGAGGACTACAGAGTTGGATGATCCAGAGTTGAGTGATTCAGCAACTCAGTAACTTCTTCAGAAGCCCAAGTGTTTTCTGAATCTTTCTGCTCTGCTGTCCTCACTTGGTGTTGGTTTACCTTCTTAATCTGGATGCTCCTTACTTCTGAGATGACTGACAAAATTCTGGACCTCACACATTCAGAGGAGCAGGAAGTGTCCCTGTGTTTATGTCCTTTTAAAGAGTGATGGTAGTCTTCCTAGAAGCCTACCAGGAGATTAGCCTCACATATTTTTACTGGAATTTTATCATACTCTTATACTTAAAATTCTTGGCAAGGGAAATAAGATCACCATGATTGGTACAGGCTAATTAAGATTGACCCCCTAGAGCTGAGAAGAGACCCAACTACCCCTGGGGCATTTGATCATTAGGAAGAGTGGGAACAAAATTAGGAGTCTATTGGAATAAAGGGGGGTAGTCACATTTGTGTTTAATTCCTTCCCTTTGAGTATGGATGGGACCTACTGACTTGCTCCTACTGAAAATAATACAGGAGAAATGATGGGATGTCACTTACATGATTAGGTTATAAGAGACTTCTCCTTCCATCTGGCCGGCATTTTCTCCCTTTGTCTTATGTGTTTCAGTGAAGCAAAGTTAGAAGGTTCATGTGGCAAGGAACTGAGGATGGCCTCTTGTACTACTAGGGAGGAACCAAGGTCTCAGTCCAAGCATACAAACACCCATGACACTAAATAAATATCCAGTGTGCTGAATGGCTTCCTTTTTCCTTTATAAATCCATTCTCCACCCTGGTCACTGTTCCTAGCAAATAATCTGTATGGTCTCCATCATGGGCTTCCTTGCCATCTGGTATCATAACTCTATGCTAAATGGCTCCATTACCATTTTAATGTGTTTTTTTTTCCTGATTATGATAGTAATACATGCTGTTAAAACAATAGAAAAAATTAAAAATAACAATTAGGAAATAGTATCCATAATACTTTCATGATTATCATTTTGGTATTTTCCATTTATCCCTTGCCTAAATGTGGTTTTACAGAGCTTTTTATATGATATATAGAATTCTTGATCCTGATTTTTCACTTAAAATTATAGGTAAGTAGCTATTCTTGGAGTAAGGAACTCATCATAAATATTTTAATGACTGCATGAAATGCCATTACATAAGTGTTTCCATATTTCAGTTTATTTGTCTTTTGAATAACTGTTTTGTTTGGATTCTTTTTGTTTTGTTATTGGAAACAATCTGTGATGCAGGGTATGATGAGAGGAAAGTTTTGTTTCCAGAAGGGTTTTTTTTTTTTTTCAGCGTAACAGTATTCATTATTTTTGCACCACATCCAGTGCTCCGTGCAATCTGTGCCCTCTCCAATACCCACCACCTGGATCCCCCAGAAGGGGTTTTAATCTGGCTATTGGTGATTTGTGTAGATTAAAGAAGTGCTTGTAAACAAAGATGTCCCAAAGTCAGAGATTAGACTCTCCTGACTAATCCAGAAATGACTGCAAGGCAAAGATTTAGGGTAGGAATAGAGAGGGTCTTCCAGGGACATTCCTTAACTTACACAGCAGAGACAGCTGGCCCTGGAGTTGCCAGGTTACTCAAGATGTTTGGAATAAGTTCTGTAGGGACACCTCCTGGACATGTGCCCTTTGCTTACTCTTTTTTATTTATTTATTTATTTATTTATTTTAAGAATTTATTTATTTATTTGACAAAGAGAGAGAGATCACAAGCAGGCAGAGAGGCAGGCAGAGAGAGAAGGGGAAGCAGGCTCCCTGCTGAGCAGAGAGCCCCATGCGGGCCTCAATCCCAGGACCCTGAGATCATGACCTGAGCTGAAGGCAGAGGCTTTAACCCACTGAGCCACCCAGGCGCCCTATTTATTTATTTTTATCAATTTTTTTAATTTATTTTCAGCATAACTATTCATTGTTTTTGTACCACACCCAGTGCTCCATGCAATCCGTGCCCTCTCTAATACCCACCACCTGGTTCCCCCAACCTCCTTCCCCCCACCTCTTCAAACCCTTCAAATTGTTTTTCAGAGTCCATAGTCTCTCATTGTTCACCCCCCCTTCCAATTTCCCCCAACTGCCTTCTCCTAACTCCCCATGTCCTCCATGCTATTTGTTATGCTCCACAAATAAGTGAAACCATATGATAATTGACTCTCTCTGCTTGACTTATTTCACTCAGCATAATCTCTTCCAGTCCCATCCATGTTGCTACAAAAGTTGGGTATTCATCCTTTCTGATGGAGGCTTTGCTTACTCTTTTAAAAAATCCCTGCTGCTTCTGATTCTCTTTGGGCTGTCGCTTGGGGAGTTCCTGTAGGCATCTTTCTAACTAACCTCTTGAGACTTATTTAGAATAAAAGCAAATCTGAGGCTGACCTTAGTTGATCTAAAGTGAAGCTGCCTGTGGGGATTTCCACATCGAACTTTGGGAAATCCCTAAGTAGCAAATGCTAATGAGGCCCTAACTGAGACTTCAGTTCAACTCTACCTTCTTCCCTAAGGTCTATTCCCACAGACACCAGAGAAGGAGGGAGGAAGAGGGGTTCAGCCTGGGCAGAGACTGGCTGGGATCCAAGCACCTCCTTAGAGTATGCTTAACACTATTACCAGGCTTCCCCAGGTAGCAAAGTTTGGAAGTTCAAAGTCATTTCTATTGGCCTAACTGGGATGTGCTGAGAAATGCTCAAATGCTGTGTATTACAATTCACTGGGGGAAGAGCAGGCTTTTACTTGAGATTATTAAATCTAGATCAGTCCATTATTTGTATCTTCCTTTGGTTTACCTCAGAAAGTGAAATTTGGCAAGTTCATACCCTGGACAAAAAACCTTTGTAATGAGTTTGGAAAACTTCCAAGTGGGATGGGCTTCTCCCAAAGAGGCTGAATCACAGGGAAGCTACCCAGGTACCCAATCTGTGGAAACCTCTTCTCCTTACCCTAGAATGGGAAAATTTTCAGATCATTCCCTCGTTCTTTTATTCAACACATATATTCAGTCTACTATGTGCCAATGCTACACATTGTGGGAGACAGATAAATAAAATGTAGTCTTTGCATTAAGATAGGTAAAAATCTGGCAGGAAAGAGAAGTCATTAAAAACAATCACTGTAAGAGTTAGGGCATGTTAAGTGACACAAGTAAGGCACAAACAGAAATTAGAGGATGTTCAGCCATGGGACATTATATTCGATTTCTGACTAGAGAGATAAGGAGAGGCCTCAGAGAGGACTGGACATTTAACCTGTGTCTTAAATTTTTCAAATATCCTTTCCCCTTTTACCCATGGCTGCTGTCCTGTATCAGACCTTCATTATCTCATTTATCCATTCACTCATTCATTCAACATTTTGTTTAAAACCTACAAAGTACCAGAGTCAAGGCCAGGTATGGGGATATAACAGTGAACAACAGAAATGGCCCTTGTCTTCATGGTGCTTACACTCTATTTGAGGAGGTAAGTAAACAGACAAAAAAGAGTTATGACAGAATCCAACAAAGAGCTAGGTAGAGAATAGCAAGGGGACCAGCTTTAAAGAGGAGGATCAGGGAAGGCTGATTTGAGAAAAATGATACATTAACAAAGATTTAAGAGGTGAGAGTGAGCTAGGCATGGCAGAAATTAAGGAAAGAACATTCTAGAATGATATAACAACATAAAAAAGAAGATGTAACAACATATCTAAAGGCAGTAAAATAAGAAAGCTTAGAAAATTCAAGTTTCTGAAATAAGACTTATGTATCCCAAATATAGTGAATGAAGAAGAAATCAGAATTAGATGAGATTAGAGATAGGCAGAGGGAGGATGATGCATAGCCTTTAATGCTATTATTAGGAATTCAAATTTTATTCTAAATGCAATATAATTTTTTTTAAAGAAAGAGACCACATGAATTGGGGAGAGGAGCAAAGAGAGAGGGAGAGAGAATCTTCAGGCTCCATCTCATGACCCTCAGATCATGACTTGAGCTAAAATCAAGAGTGGGACACTTAACCGACTGAGCCATCAGGGAAGCCCATAAAGTCATTTTTTAAGTGAATGAACAAAACAAACTGATTTGTATTTCAAGATCACTATTGAAACAGTGAGGGAAAGTAGTGGTGGTACCTTGGATTAGGGTGGCAGAGAGAAAAATGTATGAATTCTGTATGTACTTTAACAACAGATTGATTCAACAGGACTTCCTGATGGATTAGATGTGAAGAGTGAGGAAAATGGAGGGATCAAAGATGACTCCTAGGTTTATGGAATGAGCAATTGTATAGACTGGTTTTATAGACTAGCTTCTCTCTCCTTGAAATATGATAATAATTCCTATCCATTGTCACATGAATCTGGACTTGATCATGTTTTTGACCAATAAAATGTGAGCAGGAGTAATAGTGTGCTCACATCCTCAGGGTCTTCTCACAGTTGCAAAAGAGCTTCTGGATTCCAGTGACCATATCTTCATTTGACACACAAGAAAAGGGGAGACTGGAGAAGGGGAGAGTAAGCAAGGGGCAAAAACCATCAGAGTCAGCTCCTACCTCTCTTAAAGGTAGTCCCACCCAGAAACTTCTGCTTGTATCTCACTGGTAAGGACTTAGTCATATGACCATCTCTATATGCAAGGAATCCTAAAAGAAAAATGTTTTTTCATCTGAGCACATTGCTACACTAAGCAAGACCATGAATTTGCCAAAAAAATAAGGGTGAGAATGAATATGGGCTAGGTGTCTGGCTCTGTCATAAAAAGTTGTTTCAAAGACATGGAGAAGACTAAACAAATGGAAAAATATTCCATGCTAATGGATTAGAAGAATAAATATTGTTAAAATGTTTATGCTACCCAGAGCCATCTACACATTCAGTGTAATCCTTATCCAAATACCATTGACATTTCTCAAAGAGCTGGAACAAATAATCCAAAAATTTGTATGGAACCACAAAAGATCCTGAATAGCCAAAGGAATGTTGAAGAAGAAAACCAAAGCTGGTGGCATCATAATGCCAGGCTTCAAGCTATATTACAAAGCTGTAATCATGAAGACAGTATGGTACTGGCACAAAAAATACACACATACATCAATGGAAAGAATAGAGACCCCAGAAATGGACCTTTGACTCTATGGTTAATTAATCTTCGACAAAGCAGGAAAGAACATCCAATGGAAAAAGGAGAGTCTCTTCAGCAAAAGGTGCTGGGAAATTGGACAGCCACCTGTAGAAGAATGAAACTGGACCATTTTCTTACACCAAACACAAAGATAAACTCAAAATGGATTAAAAACCTCAATGTGTGACAGGAATCCATCAAAATCCTAGAGGAGAACACAGCAGCAACCTCTTCAACCTCAGCTGCATCAACTTCTTGGTAGACACATCTGCAAAGACAATGGAAACAAAAACAAAACTGAACTATTGGGACTCCATCAAGATCAAAACTTCTGCATAGCCAAGGAAACAGTCAACAAAACTAGAAGACAACCTACAGAATGGGAGAAGATATTTGCAAATGACATTATGGATAAAAAGTTAGTATTCAAGATCTATAAAGAACTTATCAAACTCAACACCCAAAAAACAAATAATCCAGTCAAGAAATGGGCAAAAGACATGAACAAACATTTCTCCAAAGAAGACATCCAAATGGCCAAAAGACACATGAAAAAAATGCTCCACATCACTTGGCATCAGGGAAATACAAAGCAAAACCACAAAGAGATACCACCTCTCACCAGTCATATTGGTTACAATTAACAAGACAGGAAACAACAAATGTTGGCAAGGATGCAGAGAAAGGGGAACCCTCTTACACTGTTGGTGGGAATGCAAGCTGGTACAGCCATTCTGGAAACGGTATGGACATTCCTTAAGAAGTTTAAAACAGAGCTATTCCATGATCCAGCAATTGCACTACTAGGTAATTACCCCAAAGATACAAATATATTTCTCCCAAGGGGCACCTGCACCCCAGTGTTCATAATAGCAATGTCCACAATAGCCAAACTGGAAAGAGCCAAGATGTGTATTGACAGATGAACAGATAAAGAAGATGTGGTATATATATATTATAATATTACTCAGCCATCAGAAAGGATGAATAGTGGGTGGGACTGGAGGTTATTATGCTGAGCAAAATAAGTCAGAGAAAGACAATTATATGGTTTCACTCATATGTGGAATATAAGAAACAGTGCAGTGGATCATAGGGGAAGGGAGGGAAAACTAAATGGGAAATCATCAGACAGGGAGAAAACCTATGAGAGACTTAAGTATAGGAAACAAACTGAGGGATGCTGGAGGGGAGCTGAGTAGGGGGATGTGATAATTGGGTGATGGACATTAAGGAGGGCACATGATGTGATGAGCACTGGGTGTTATATGCAACTGATAAATAATTGAACACTACATCTGAAACTAATGATGTAATATATGTTGGCTAATTGAAATTAAAAAATTTTTTAAAAGTTGGTCTTCTAAATTTCTTGTAAAAAACTTTATTAAATAACTGATCCATTACAAAAAAGAATAATGAAATTCAAAACAAAAACAATAAAATCAATGAAACAAAAACCTGGTTCTTTCAAAATTCAACAAAATTAATAAATGTCTAGTCAGACAAAGAAAATTGAAGAAGACACACATTTTCAATATCAGAAATGAAATAGGAAATTTCATTACAGATGCTACAACACTTTCTACAAAATATGCCACAAATATTAAGATAATAGAGGGTTGGTTTCTAGGGTATTTAAGATGATTTGATAGTTATCTAGCTGTGCTTACATTACATTACATTACAAAGCTGTAGTAATAAAGAGTGTGGTACTTGGGGCGCTTGGGTGGCTCAGTGGGTTAAAGCCTCTGCCTTCAGCTCAGGTCATGATCCCAGGATCCTGGGATCGAGCCCCACATCAGGCTCTCTGCTCAGCAGGGAGCCTGCTTCCCTCTCTCTCTCTGCCTGCCTCACTGCCTACTTGTGGTCTGTCTCTCTGTCAAATAAATAAATAAAATCTTTTAAAAAAAAAGTGTGGTACTAGCACAAATATAGACACATAGATCAAAGGAATGGAATAGAAGACCCAGAAATGTCAATTAATCTCTGACCAAATAAGAAAGAATATTGAATGAAAGAAAAACAATCTCTTAAAAAAATCAGTGTTGATGGGACGCCTGGGTGGCTCAGTTGGTTAAGCAGCTGCCTTCGGCTCAGGTCATGATCCCAGCGTCCTGGGATCGAGTCCCACATCGGGCTCCTTGCTTGGCGGGGAGCCTGCTTCTCTCTCTGCCTCTGCCTGCCATTCTGTCTGCCTGTGCTTGCTCGCTCTCCCTCTCTCTCTGACAAATAAATAAAATATTTTTAAAAAAAATCAGTGTTGGGAAAACTGGACAGCACATGCGAAAGAATGAAGCTATACCACTTTCTTACATCATACAAAAAAAAAAATTCAAAATGGATGAAAGACCTAAATGTGAGACCTAAAAACATAAAAATCCTAGAAGAGATCATAAGCAGTAACTTCTTTGACATTGGCCATAGGAACTTTTTCTAGATATGTCTCCTGAGGCAAGGGAAACAAAAACAAAAATAAACTATTAGGAATGCATCAGGATAAAAAGCTTCTGCACAGCAAAGGAAGCAACCAACAAAAGTAAAAGGCAGCCTTTGGAATGGGAGAAAATGTTTCAAATGACGTATCTGATAAAGGGTTAGTATCCAAAAAAATGTAAAGAACTTACCAACTTAACACCCAAATAACAAATAAGCTAATTAAAAAATGGCCAGAAGACCTGAATAGATATTTTTCTAAAGAAGACTTACAGATGGCCAATGGACACATGAAAAGATGCTCAACATTACTGATCATCAGAGAAATGCAAATCAAAACCACAATGAAATATCATCTCACACTTATCAGAATGCCTAAAATATAAAAAACACAGGAAACCACAGATGTTGGTGAGAATGTGGAGAAAAGGGAACACTTTTGCACTGTTGATGGGAATGTAAGCTGGTGCAGCCACTCTGGAAAACAGTATGGACTTTCCTCACAAAATTAAAGATAGGATCCACCAATTGCAGTAGTAGGTATTTACCCAAAGAAAACAAATACTAATCCAAAGGGATGCAAGCACCCCATTATTTATAGCAGCATTATCTACAATAGCCAAACTATGGAAAGAGCCAAGTGTTCATTGACTGATGACTGGAAAGAAGAGGTGGTGGTGGTGGTGTGTGTCCATGTGTATGTAATGGACTGATACTCAGCCGTAAAAAATAATGAAATCTTGGCCTTTGCAATCACATGCATGGAGCTACAGCGTATAATGCTAAGTGAAATAAGTGTGTCGGAGAAAGACATATACCATATGATTTCACTTATGTGTGGAATTTAAGAAACTAAACAAATGAGAAAGGGCAAAAGAGAAAGAAGCAAAACAAGAAACAGACTCTTAGCTATAGAGAACAAACTGATGGTTACCAGAATGGAGGCTGGTTGGGGGGGATGGGTTAAATAGGTGGTGGGGATTAAGGAGTGCACTTGTGATGAACACTGGGTGTTGTATGGAAGTGTTGAATCACTATATTTACACCTGAAACTAATATTACACTGTATGTTAACTAACTGTACTTTAAATAAAAACTAATCAAAATTTAAAAAGAGGATAATAAGAAAGCCACTGATTTCTATACATTGACTTTGTATCCTGCCACGTTACTGAATTGCTGTATGAGTTCTAGTAGTTTGGGGTGGAGTCTTTTGGGTTTTCCATATAAAGAATCATGTCATCTGTGAAGAGAGAGAGTTTGACTTCTTCATTGCCAATTTGGAGACCTTTTATTTCTCTTTGTTGTCTGATTGTCGTTGCTAGGACTTCTAATACTATGTTGAACAAGAGTGGTGAGAGTGGGCATCCTTATCGTGTTCCTGATCTCAATGGGAAGGTTGCAAGCTTTTTGGCATTGAGGATGATATTTGCTGTGTGTCTTTCATAGATAGATTTGACGAAGTTCAGGAATGTTCCCTCTATCCCTATACTATGAAGCATTTTTTTTAAAGATTTTATTTATTTATTTGAAACAGAGAGAGAGAGATCACAAGTATGCAGAGAGGCAGGCATAGAGAGAAAGGAGAAAGCAGGCTTCCTGCTGAGCAGAGAGCCCGATGTGGGCCTCGATCCCAGGACCCTGAGATCATGACCTGAGCTGAAGGCAGAGGCTTAACCCACTGAGCCACCCAGGCGCCCCACTATGAAGCATTTTAATCAGGAATGGATGCTGGATTTTGTCAAATGCTTTTTCTGCATCAATTGAGAGGACCATGTGGTTCTTCTCTCTTCTCATATTAATTTGTTCTATCACATTGATTGATTTGCAAATGTTGAACCATCCTTGTAGCCCAGGGATGAATCCCACCTGGTCATGGTGGATAATCTTTTTAATGTGCTGTTGAATCCTGTTTGCTAGGACCTTGTTGAGAATCTTAGCATCCATATTCATCAGTGATATTGGTCTGAAATTCTCTTTTTGGTAAGGTCTTTGCCTGGTTTGGGGATCAGGGTAATACTGGCTTCATAGAAAGAGTCTGGAAGTTTTCCTTCTGCTTCAATTTTTTTAAACAGCTTCAGGAGAGTAGGTGTTATTTCTTCTTTGAAAGTTTGGTAGAATTCCCCCAGGGAATCCATCAGGTCCTGGGCTCTTGTTTTTTGGGAGGTTATTGATCACTGCTTCAATCTCGTTACTAGATATTGGTCTACTCAGGTTGTCAGTTTCTTCCTCGTGCAATTTTGGGAGTTTATAGTTTTCCAGGAATGCATCCATTTCCTCTAGGTTGCTTAGCTTATTGGCATATAACTGTTGATAATAACTTCTGATGATTGTTTCTACTTCCTTTATGTTAGTTGTGATCTCTCCCTTTTCATTCATAATTTTATTAATTTGGGCTTTCTCTTTTCTTTTGGATTAGTGTGGCCAATGGTTTATCGATCTTATTGATTCTTTCAAAAAACCAGCTTCTAGTTTCATTGATATATTCTACTGTATCTCTGGTTTCTACCTCATTGATCTCTGCTCTAATCTTTTTTTTTAAGATTTTATTTATTTATTTGACAGACAGAGATCACAGGTTGGCAGAGAAGCAGGCAGAGAGAGAGAGGAGGAAGCAGGCTCCCCGCTGAGCAGAGAGCACGATGTGGGGCTCAATCCCAGGACCCTGAGATCGTTACCTGAGCTGAAGGCAGAGGATTTAACCCACTGAGCCACCTAGGCACCCCTCTCTGCTCTAATCTTGATTATTTCCCTTCTTATGTGTGGAGTTGGTTTGATTTGTTGTTGATTCTCCAGTTCTTTAAGGTGTGGAGACAGCTGGTATATTCTCGATTTTTCAATTTTTTTGAGGGAGGCTTGGATGGCTATGTATTTCCCCCTTAAGACCGCCTTTGCTGTATCCCATAGGTTTTGGACCGAAGTGTCTTCATTCTCATTGGTTTCCATGAATTGCTTAAGTTCTTCTTTGATCTCCTGGTTGATCCAAGCATTCTTAAGCAAGGTGGTCTTTAGCTTCCAAGTGTTTGAGTTCCTTCCGAACTTTTCCTTGTGATTGAGCTCCAGTTTCAAAGCATTGTGATCTGAGAATATGCAGGGAATAATTTCAGTCTTTTGGTACCAGTTGAGTCCTGATTTGTGATCCAGTATGCGGTCTATTCTTGACAATGAAAATACAGAAAGGGAAATTAGAGAATCGATTCCATTTACTATAGCACCAAGAACCATAAAATACCTGGGAATAAACCTAACCAAAGAGGTAAAGGATCTGTACTCAAGGAACTACAGAACACTCATGAAAGAAATTGAGGAAGACACAAAAAGATGGAAGACCATTCCATGCTCTTGGATTGGAAGAATAAACATTGTTAAAATGTCTATACTGCCTAGAGCAATCTATACTTTTAATGCCATTCTGATCAAAATTCCACCGTATTTTTCAAAGAGCTGGAGCAAATAATCCTAAAGTTTGTATGGAATCAGAAGAGACCCCGAATTGCTAAGGAAATGTTGATGGTTCAACATTTGCTAAGGAAATGTTGAAAAACAAAACTGGTGGCATCACGTTGCCTGATTTCAAGCTTTACTACAAAGCTGTGATCACCAAGACAGCATGGTACTGGCATAAAAACAGACACATAGACCAGTGGAACACAGTAGAGAGCCCAGATATGGACCCTCAACTCTATGGTCAAATAATCTTCGACAAAACAGGAAAAAATATACAGTGGAAAAAAGACAGTCTCTTCAATAAATGGCACTGGGAAAACTGGACAGCTATGTGTAGAAGAATGAAACTCGACCATTCTCTTACACCGTACACAAAGATAAACTCAAAATGGATAAAAGACCTCAATATGAGACAGGAATCCATCAGAATCCTAGAGGAGAACATAGGCAGTAACCTCTTCGATATCAACCACAGCAACTTCTTTCAAGATATGTCTCCAAAGGCAAAGGAAACAAAAGCTAAGATGAACTTTTGGGACTTCATCAAAATCAAAAGCTTCTGCACAGCAAAGAAAACAGTCAACAAGACAAAGAGGCAACCCCTGGAATGGGAGAAGATATTTGCAAATGACAGTACAGACAAAAGGTTGATATCCAGGATCTATAAAGAACTCCTCAAACTGAACACACACAAAACAGACAATCATATAAAAAAAAATGGGCAGAGGACATGAACAGACACTTCTGCAATGAAGACATACAAATGGCTATCAGACACATGAAAAAATGTTCATCATCACTAGCCATCAGGGAGATTCAAATTAAAGCCACATTGAGATACCACCTTATAGCAGTTAGAATGGCCAAAATTAGCAAGACAGGAGACAACATGTGTTGGAGAGGATGTGGAGAAAGGGAAACCCTCTTACACTGTTGGTGGAAATGCAAGTTGGTGCAGCCACTTTGGAAAACAGTGTGGAGATTCCTCAAGAAATTAAAAATAGAGCTTCCCTATGACCCTGCCATTGCACTACTGGGTATTTACCCCACAGATAAAGATGTAGTGAAAAGAAGAGCCATCTGTACTCCAGTGTTCCTAGCAGCAATGGTCACAGTCGCCAAACTGTGGAAAGAACCAGGATGCCCTTCAACAGATGAATGGATAAGGAAGATGTGGTCCATTTACACTATGGAGTATCATGCCTCCATCAAAAAGGATGAATACCCAACTTTTGTAGCAACATGGACGGGACTGGAAGAGATTATGCTGAGTGAAATAAGTCAAGCAGAGAGAGTCAATTATCATATGGTTTTACTTATTTGTGGAGCATAACAAATAACATGGAGGACAAGGGGAGTTAGAGAGGAGAAGGGAGTTGAGGGAAATTGGAAGGGGAGGTGAACCATGAGACACTGTGGACTCTGAAAAACAATCTGAGGGTTTTGAAGGGGTGGGGGGTGGGAGGTTGGGTGAACCAGGTGGTAGGTATTAGAGAGGGCACAGATTGCATGGAGCACTGGGTGTGGTGCAAAAACAATGAATATTGTTACACTGAAAAGAAATAAAAAATTTTTTAAAAAGAGGATAATAAATACTACAATTTTGTGCTTACAAAATTCAACTTAAATGAAATAGGAAAATCCCTTGGGAAACACAAACTACCAAATATTACTGAAAAAAATCAATAACATGAAAAGTTATGTGTATTACATAAATTCATAGTTGAAAACATTCCACCAAAGAAAACAGACCCATAAGTGTTTACTGATGAACTCTACCAAATATTTAAGGAAAAAATAATGCCAATTCTTTATAAACTCTTCCAGAAATTTGAAAATGAAGGAATACTTTTCAACTCTTTTAAGGCCAGAATATAAAAATGAGACAAGGACTACAAAAAAAGAAAAATACAGACCAATACCCCTTGTGAACATAGATAGAAAAATCTTCAAGAAAAAGTATTAGCAATTAGAATACAGCATTATATAAAAGAGATAGTACATCACAAACCAAGTGAGATTTATTCCAGGAATACAAGGTGAGTTCAACACTAAAAATTTGATGAAATTCACCATATCATGGATTTTAGAAGTAAAACTATATGGTTATCTCAATAAATGAAGAAAGGCATTTGACAAAATTCAATAGTCATTATAAAATATCTCAGCAACTTTGAGTAGAAGGGAACTTCTCTACACTGTTAAAGAGCATCTGAAAACAAATTATTTTTTGAAAATCTATTTATTTGACAGAGAGAGATCACAAGTAGGCAGAGAGGCAGGCAGAGAGAGTGGGGGAAGCAGGATCCCCACTTAGCAGAGAGCAGGATGCAGGGCTTGATCGAAGACCCTGAGATCATGATCTGAGCCAAAGGCAGGTGCTTAACTGACTGAGCCACCCAGGATCCCCCGAAAACTAATTTTTAATCCATGGCTAATTTCGTAATGGTGAAAGACTAAATCTTTTTACACTAAGGTTGAGAAAAGGCAAAAATATCTGCTATTACTGCTCTTACTCATCATACAGGAAGTCTCAGAAAGTGAACAATACTTTAAAAAAGGCATTAAAAAAAGAAAAGGAAATAGAAGGAGGGAGAGTACAGATATTGGTACCTCTGAAAAAGTACAGATTGGAATGCAATAAATGTAAATGATCTCTATTAAAAAATGACAGGGTTGTTGACAGAAAAATCTCAAAGAATCTACAAAATAAGTGAGTTCAGCAAGGTCAATATACAAAACCAGTTGTATCTCTATAAACTAGCTATGAATAACTAAGCTTGAAACTTAAATAGTGCCAATTACAATAGCACCAAAAGACATGAAATACCAGGGATGCCTGGGTGGCTCAGCAGTTAACCTTCTGCATTCAGCTCAGGTCATGATCCCAGAGTCCCTGGGATTGAGTCCTGCATTGGGCTCCTTGCTCAGTGGAAAGCCTGCTTCTCCCTCTGTCTGCTGCTCCCCTGCTTGTGTGCTCACGCTCTCTCTCTTATCACAAATAATTACATAAAATCTTTAAAAAAAAGATGAAATACTGAATTATGATTCTAATATAATGTATGTAGGATCTTTATGATAAAAACTATAAAATGCTGAGGAAAGAAGTAAAAACAAAAATGGAAATCTATATTGTATTCAGGAATTAGAAACTAAACATTGTTAAAATGTCAGTTCTCCCAAGACTGATCTAAATGATGAAGTTTTGGAATATAGGTGAGGTTCAGTGGGGTGGAGTCCAGAGCTGATGACCAAGAAAGAATTCTTGAGACATCTTTGGTGGAAAATGGTGGTTTATTAAAGCACGGGGACAGGACCCATGGGCAGAAAGAACTGCTGCCCTGGGGTTGTGAGGGGTGGTAATTTATGTTTGATGGTGTTGGGGGAGGTAAGGAAAAGGGAGGTTTCAATAGAACTTTCATATGCTAAAGAGGACTTACAAGATACAGATGCCTTGAGGCCTTATCATTGTCAAGGTTTTTTCCCCTAGCAAGGTATTAACATTAAGATAGTTGGAAGATTCCTAAAGAATGTCACATATGTCCCACCCAGGAGTGGGGGTGGGGGAAGATTGCAGGTTGTCAGCTTTTGCTTTGTCCTCAGCAAGCCTTCTGTTCCCTCATCATATCCCCTCTGGACAATTTTGACCCTTAAATCTTTAAGGTTATTGAAGGTGTAAAGTCTCATCTTCTGTAAATTCTTCCTGCTAAATAGGGGCATAGAGTTGTCCCTACCTACTCAGGTCAACACTGGACAGTTGGGGAATGTGTAGGGGAGTTATGAAAGACAGAGGCAGCTGAATCCAGGGGAGACTGCTCAGGTGATCTTCCCAAGTGGAAAGGACCATCTGTGGAAGTTATGACAGCAAAGGAGTCGATGCCAGGTGAGGAGACATGGAAGAAAACAGCAAAACATGATTAGTGTAACAAAAAGAAAATGAAGCTCAAATACATTTTTTGACAAAAAAAACCTTTTCCAGTCCAAGAGTTTAATCTATCATTAAAGGAGAGAGGGACTGTTTAAAGTGCTAACTTGAGTCTGTCAAAACCCAAGAAATATTTCGTGATAATCTGGAACGTAAATATAGTATTTTGTTTTTCTGGTAGCACAACTTCTACTTTGTGGAGCAGTTAAAACATCCAATGCCATTCTATTTTGTAAAGCTGCTTCACATTTGTATTACCGTAACATTTTAATAGAGAGATGCTACTTTGAGGGTCATTTAGGGCTGACCATGTACTTAGTAAGAGCTTCCATGTGCCAAACATCCTCCATTTCTGAAGGAGGAATAAAAATGGATGTTAGTTGGTCATACCAAAGAGACACAGAATAAGTTGACTATTGTTTTGAGTTTTGGAAGGTTGGCCAGGTTGGTAATTGTTTTAATAGTGCATCTGTGATTCCAGGCAAAACCTGGAGTACAGTGGCCTAACCAGCCTGGGGGAAGCCATGAGCACAAGTTAGAGCCATATAACCATTGGGTCCCGTTAGGAGACAGTCCTCCAATTCTGGGTTTCTGTAACTGCAGTCAAGATATCAAGAGCTATTCAGTTTTGGAGGGCCATCTTTTTAATGCGTAACAAAGGCAGTCCACTATTACTTTGTAGGGACCAAGGGAGTCCAAACCTAGGGACAATTTTCCTTCAAGAAGTTTTTGTCACCTCTGTGGCCTTTTTGCCCAAATCAGTGGCCTGGTGTAAACCCTATATTGTTTTCATTGGTTCCTAAGGTCATATCCTTTGACATCCTTTGAAGTGAATTACAGCTATCTCCTTTGGTAGGTGTACAGCCTTAAGAAGAGTAATAATTTTAGGACTGTATTTGATTGTGGAGTTATGGCCTGATAATAATCCCCTTTTCTTCCAAATTGTTCCATGGACATGTAGGACTAGGAAAGCACATTTGGAGTCAGTATTAGTATTAATTCTTAAGGCTTTGGCAATTGCAAAGTCCTAGTAAGTACTATGGCATACCCAGCTTTTAAAAAAAGTTTTTATGGAAACTATTGTCATCAGTAAACCAACTGTCATTTGTATTTTTAATAGGAGCATCTTAAATCTGGTCAACTACAGTAAGCAAGATCAATAACCTCTGAACAGTTATGCTCTATAGAGAAGTACAATGGTCAGGTCTAGGTGTAAAGGTAGATGGGTTTAAAGTCTGACAGGTTAAGTATTATTTCAGGCATATCTATAAGTGTAACCTGGTATTTAGTAAGCTGGCCTCCATCATCCATTGGTGGCCTTTGGTTTCTAAGACACTCTGGACCTGATGAGAAGTCCTTACATTCAGGGACTGTCCCATAGTGAGCTTTGAGGCTCTTTATATGAGGAGAGCTGTTCTATGCTTAGCTAAAGCCTTTGTTTGCAATTGTACCTCAATAGAGGTGGCTTCTAGGATAATTATGACCAAGGGGTGAAACCATTAAGAAGCCCTTTTTGAGTGGTCCAGCCTTAAAAATATCCTAATTACAAAAGATCACTGCAAGTGGGAGAAAACTTGTCAAGAGATAAGGGGAGTTCCACATGCATCATCCAATCCAATCATAAAGAAAATGAGGTAATCTATTATCTCCACAAGTTGATAGTTAATCCTATGGGGTGGGGTATGCTTCTGGCTTTTAGACAATTTCATTCCCGCCACACAGAATTGGTCAAGGTGATGGCTAAGTTATATAATTGTTGAGGAATCAATCCCATTTTCCAGTTGTTTAATCATGTGCCATGGGGTCCTGTTATTATCCCCACAGAATAAAAAGCAAGAAGATTGTCTAAATGAGCTATTGTACAACTTCTCTGAAGTTTACCTCAAATTGTCTAGCTTAGGTAAACAATAAACATTTAAGGACAATCAAATCTAGAACTTAACATCCACAAAGGTGTGTTATTGAAACAATTTTTCTCTCTAAAATAACCCTCATTTCCAGAGATAGCCAAATTAGGACTAATTTATTTGAAAAATAAGTCCAGTTCAAACAGATTTGACCTAATTATTTACATAAGATCAGCAAGAACAGTGAATGATCATATAGATCTTTTACAATCTGCTTTGCTGGAACTTCTTATAAGGAATCTGTAGGTTGAACTTTTCGCACCCTCTCCAGGCCAGAAGCCAAGCCAATTACTTGCCATCAGACATGCCTTCGATACCTGTAGATTTTTGCAGATTCCTCTTAATGAGGTCCCCAAAGTATCCTGAGGTTCCTGCACCTGCCAGGAAGTGACATTCTTTACTCACCTGGTGAGGCTGCTGGGAACTCTGTAAGCAAGGTATCAGGCCAACAGTTCCTAGGGGCTTTATGGCTCTAGGTTTCATAAAGTCAACCTTAGTTCCTTAAAGCTATCTGGTCATATCTGAGTCTATGCATGTCTTTTTCAAATATGACATTCCAGTCAAAGCCTTGGTAAAACAACCAATGTTTCCAAAAGTGTCCTGTTACAGGGAGAACAGATTCTGATTGAACTTATGCAAATGGCTGATTGCCATGGAAGAAGGAATACTTACTGAGACCTTTTGAGTTTCAGAGGGTTTAGATAGAAAAGTTAAATGCTTTGATTTGTTTACAAATGAATATTTTTACATTTCTGTAAGTCACAGATACTAAGTAAAATTTTCCTTCATGTAGAAGTATAAACATTAGAGAACCAGCAATGTTTAAAATGAGACACAACACTAAGAGAGACAACACTATAATCTTTTAGTTCATTTAGTCCCATGTTACTAATTCTGGTTTAGTTTGAATGCAGGTTTAGTTAGTTCTGGAAATTCTTACTCATTTCAGTTCTGATCTTAAAGTCCTTTATATGAATCTCCTTGAAGATAAAACTCATTTTACAAGAGAATCAGAACAAAGAAAACTCAGAAATGGACATTGTTAACGATCTGATTTGAGAGTTCACTATGATACTGTAGACAAGGAAACTCAGTTATCCTGTGACCCACTGACACATAACAATTCAATAATTAAAATATCAAGTGATGACCTTATCAAAACATTAAGACTTTAGGAAATGCATAGAACCTCTAGAATAGTTATAACATTTACCCAAAAGTAACCCAAGGTTTATCATTTGTTTAGCAGTACTTCCTAAGTAACTTAGCATACCAAGGAAAAACCTAATGAGTTAAAGAGATTTCATTTACAATTTAAATCTTGTCAACATTTGCCAAAATCTTATAAAATTTTAAAGCACATGCCGAAATATAATGAGGGATGTTAAAGACCTGATATAGGCAAAATGTGGGAAATGGTTTTTCTGGACAGGGAAAGAGGAAGCAACTGTTAACATTTTCTTCTTAACAGCAGATCAATTAATTTAAGAAAACTTTGTCTTTTTGAGCAGAGAGAATTTCAGTCTTATACCAGTGCACTTTAAAACCTGTTTTTTTTTAAGATTTTATTTATTTATTTGTCAGAGAGAGAGAGGGAGAGAGAGCGAGCACAGGCAGACAGAGTGGCAGACAGAGGCAGAGGGAGAAGCAGGCTCCCTGCTGAGCAAGGAGCCCGACATGGGACTCGATCCCAGGACGCTGGGATCATGACCTGAGCCGAAGGCAGCTGCTTAACCAACTGAGCCACACAGGCGTCCCAAAACCTGTTTGTTTTAATCTTAGTCTATCCTGACCATGCCTAAAATTCTTTTCCCAAGTTTTTCCATCATAAACCTTCTACAACTTCTTTGCATTTAGGTTTTGTCCCAAGCGATTTCTTTGTAAACAACCATCTCATTTAGAACAAAATTATCTCTTATCTTCAACAATATGCATTCCCATCCTTATGTTTCTTACCTATATCCTACTTTTCCACATACAGAGTTGTTTCCCTTATTTCCATCAGTCTTAGTTACAGTTAGCAGAATTTTGTACTTTTAGAAACACCTTGGTCTCTAGTCAGTTATTAACAATTGTGAATGTTACAACAGGATTCTTTAGATGACAAATTTATGAACCAGTTAAGCACAAAACATGTTTACCCACAGATTTAAATATTCTTAGTTTCTTTGCAGTAAGTCAAAAGCACAAACCTATGTCCAGTAATTAATGACTTAGCATTTTATCCTATTTGAAAGACCTAGATGTCCAATGAATTTAATTTCATTCATCCAAACAAAACTTTAAACTATCAGGTTACCAAAGACTTTGAAAGCTATCTCAACAATTACCCATGAAAACTTTGAGACAGACAATGAGCCATAAGTTTAGTCATCACTTTGCTAACAAGTTTCAACAGAGATAACATGAGCTTATTTGACCTTCAGTAAACCTAGATGGAATAAAAGTTTCACATTTACTGATGTAACTTCAAAGACATGTCTATCTTAATTAAACCAACAAACTTAACTTAGTTTAAATACTGATTTATGTTCCACCTGGGCCCACCCCATTTTCAGTGTTTACCTGAGACACGGGTGGGGAAATCTGGAGTGGGGCGTTAGGTCCAGGGGGTGCTCTTCTTGCTCCTTGACAATGAAGAGAGAAGGAGCCATGGTGCAGGAGGCACCAAGGATGGTCTAGAGGCAAGTTACACAGGACACACCCAAATTGGTGCAGAAACAGGAGAAGGGGGAGACAGAAGAACCAAAGTGCTGCCAGAAGGCAGAGAAAGGATTCCCAGTTTTAGAGCTCTTCAGACCCAACAGGAGCAGACGCCATGTTTTCCTGCCAACAAGTGGGGAGGGGCTAGGCAGTCCATGTCGGGACAGAGAAGACAGGGAATTTCCCTGAAACAAAGGGATTTTTGGTAGCTGCTTGGGAATATTCCTTAAAGTCTCTGTCTTGAGTTAGACTAACCCCTATTGGCTCCAGGTATAGCCATTAACATGGGAAATGAGTAAGGGAGAACCCCCCACATCTGTTAGGAAGAACAGAGAGAGATAAAGTCAGAGTCCCCTTTGCTAAGGATGGCCTGCATATCCTCCAGCAACATGGGTTTACTAGGAGGAGGCTTACTTAGATAATTATCATCCAATATGTCAGGAGGGAGTTTACTAGCCAGACATACTTGGGCAAACACATTCTGCAAAAGGCCCTTAGGTCAGGGTCCTTGTGTAGAGCAATGAAGGCCTACGTCGATGAGTGTCTTGGTCCATTTGCCCTGTTTCCTACAGAGGAGATCTGATAGATCCCACTGATGCCATGCAGTGTTACAGGAGCTCTGTCATTCCTAAGTTTTGCAATCCAAATTATTTCCAGTGGGTTAAAAGGCAATCTGAGATAGAGTCCTTGGGAACCGAAGAAGCCATGCTCCCAGAAAAGTAAAGAAGGTCCATTACCAAATCCCCCCTGACTCCTGGGCATCATCCCGTGCAGGATATGTCAGAGGTTCCCATGTGTCAAAAGCGACTGGAGGCATCCCCCAAACAAGACATCTCTATTGATCATGATCCTGCCTTCCCTGGGAAGGCATTCCTGCCATAAAAGGCCCTGGAGGGATGCTGGTGCCCCTCCCTTACCCCATCACATCCTAGGCTGCTGATGGGTGCCTGATGAATGGACTAAAATACCGTGCCATACCATGCCATCATCTGTCCTGAAGGTTGTGTACTGTTTTGCCATTTTAACCCATGGAAAATACTAGAAAAGGTTGGCAAGGGGAAATTACCCAATTTTGTAGCTCTAAGTAGTTAGTAGAGGACACTGACAGGAAACAGTAAAGACTGAAATCCGTCATGGTCTAAGCTACATTCCCACACACATGGTCCTTACAGCCAACTTCCCTAGGAAACCATCCCCAGTTGGGTTTTAATTCAATCAGGTATTGGTTTCAGCTGGCTCCCAGTGGAGGTACCATGGCCAGAAGCAGCTAGACCAGGTATGTGGAGGGAATCACACTAGATCCAACAGGAGTCTTAAGATTGGCAGCCATCCTGGTGACTTAGGTGGCTGTCCCATGCCCATGACAGACAACTTTATATAAGAACAAGAATAGAGAGAGGGCATGATGTTTCTGGGTCTTATTACCATTCTGGCCAGGGTACAAACTTCCAGCCAAAAGGTAGACTTTCTCCTTCCTGTAGAGTAGCCATGAGCTAAAGGATTGCAGCTTGAGCAACTAAGGTGAAAGTGTTCCAATAAGACCATACTCCTTGAAAAGCCCCTGAAATGAGACAAAAGGAAGAGGAGAGAAAGTACTCACCAATTTTGCACTGAAGCTCAGAGTCCAAATGTAAAGATTCAAAGCCCCACGTTGGGCACCAAATGATGAAGTTTTAGAATATAGGCGAGGTTCAGTGGGGTGGAGTCCAGAGCCAATGACCAAGAAAGAATTCTTGAGGTATCTTTGGTGCAAAATGGTGGTTTATTAAAGCATGGGGACAGGACCCATGAGCAGAAAGAGCTGCTGCCATGGGGTTGTGAAGGGTGGTAATTTATGCATGATGGTGTTGGGGGAGGTAAGGAAAAGGAAGGTTTCAATAGAACTTTCATATGCTGGGGCACCTGGGTGGCTCAGTGGATTAAAGCCTCTGCCTTCGGGTCAGGTCATGATCTCAGGGTCCTGGAATCAAGCCCTGCATTGGGCTGTCTGCTCAGTGGGGAGCCTGCTTCCTCCTCTCTCTCTGCCTACCACTCTGCCTACTTGTGATCTCTGCCTGTCAGATAAATAAATAAATAATCTTAAAAATTTTTTTAATTAAAAAAAAACTTTCATATGCTAAAGAGGACTTATAAGATACCAGATGCCTGAGGCCTTGTCATTGTCAAGGCTTTTTCCCCTAGCAAGGTATTAACATTAAGATAGTTGGAAGATTCCTAAAGAATGTCACATATGTACCATCCAGGAGTGGGGGTGGGGGAAGGTTGTAGGGTGTCAGCTTTTGCTTTGTCCTCAGCCAGCCTTCTGTTCCCTTATCATATAGATTCACTAGAATCTCAAAAAACTAGACGGATTTTTGTAGAAATCATAAATCTGATTCTAAAATATACATGGGAATGCAAAGGAACTAAAGTATCTAAAACAAATTTGAAAAGAACCCAGCAAGTTATTTAAATTGCATGGAAAAGCAAAAGGCACAGAACAGCCAACACAATGTTGGAGGAGAAAAACAAAGTTGGAGGACTGACAATACTCAACTTTAAGACTTAAAATAAATCTGCATTAATCCAGACAATATAACATTGGCCAAAAGAGAAAAAATTTAAAAAAATGAAACAAAAAAACTCAGACAAATTGGTCAATGGAACATAAGACAGAACCCAGCTATAGACCCAGAGATATATAGTCAAGTAATAGTCAAAGGGGCAAAAACAACTCAATGGAGAAAGTACTGTCTTTTCAACAAATGGTGTTTTAAAAACTGGACATACACATGCTAAAAAAAATAATAAACATATCTTACATCTTTCACAAAAAAATTTTTTTTAAGAATTTATTTGACAGAGCACAGCAGGGGGAACAGAAGGAGAGGGAGAAGCAGGCTTGCTCTGAGCAGGGAGCCTAATGCAGTCTCCATCCAGGATCCTGGGGTCATGACCTGAGCCAAAGACAGATGCTTAACAACTGAGTCACCCAGATGCCCCATCTTTCCAAAAATTAATTCAAAAATAGATCATAGAGCTGAATGTAAAACATGAAACTATAAAACTCCTAGAAAATGATATTGGAGAAAATCTATGCAAACTTGGGTTTGGCAATGACTTTTTAGATACAATATCAAAATCATCATGCATTGCATGTTCACGAGGTGGGGATCCTGGTGATTGGAGCCAGAATGATGGGGGGACTACTGACTGATGATCAGTAGATGTTTTTATTACAATCTCTTCTTTTATACCTTCCACAAGATCCAATTACAAACAGGATATAGATTTCCAGGCAGGCCGTGGGCTACGGGTGAGATGTGATTTACCTGCAGGCAATCAAGTGAGACAAGTGAACAATGATTATGTCTTAGCTTTAAATGACAATATCTCTTAGCTTTAAATGACAAGAGCGAGTTAAGGATTCTCCACACTTATCAGATCTATCTAAAGGAGGACAGGAAAACACTCCAGGGATCCTCCATGTTTATTCCCTGCGTTGGCCCAGGAAGACTCTTGCCCTGCTGGAGTTTTCTCACTGGATTCGACAGGACACCAGTCACATTGGTGAGGATCTGGGGTGTGTTCCAACAGTGCATAAAATTAAAAATTGATAAATTGATTTCATTAAAATTGAAAAATTTTGCTATGCAAAGTGCAATGGCCAGAGAATGAAACAAGCCAAAAGCTAGGAGAAAATGTTTGCAAAACATATATCTGATAAAGGACTGGTATCTAAATTTACAAAGAACTCTTAAAACTCAACAATATTAAAACAAACAACCTGATTTTAAAAATAGGCAAAAGATCTGAACAGAAACATTATCAAAGAAGATATACAGATAGCAAGTAAGCATACGAAAGATGCTCAATACCACATGTCATTAGGTTACTCTAAATTAAAACAACAGTGAGATACCACTACACATCCATTAAAATGGCTAAAATCCAAAACACTGACAACACCAAATATTAGTGAGCATATGGGACAAAAGGAATTCTAATTCACTACTGGTGGGAATGCAAAATGATACAGCCAGTATGAAAGACAGTTTAGCAATTTCTCACAAAACTAAATATACTCTTTCCTTATGATCTGGCAATTATACTCCTTGATATTTACCCAAATGAGAAATGAACTGTAGACAAATGTTTATAGCAGCTTTATTCATAATTACTGAGTCCTTCAGTGGGTGAATGGATAAAAAAACTGTGGTATATCCATACAATAATATTACTCAGTGATAAAAAGAAATGAGCTACCAAGCCACAAAAAGTCATGGAGGTTCTTACATGCATATTAGTAAGTGAAATAAGCCAATCTGGAAAGGGTACATATTATATGATTCCAACTGTATGGTATGTATGTATTAATTGTGGAGACAATTTTTTAAAAAATCAGTTGTTGCCAGGAGTTCAGGGAGAGAGAAGGAGGCAAGAACAGGTGGGACACAGGTGTTTTATAGAACAGGGAAGTCATGCTGTATGATGCTTGAAGGTAGGTATATGCCATTATGCATTTTTCAAAACCTATAGGATGTGCACACACAGAGCGAATTCTAATGTAAACAATAGATTTTAGTTAATATATTGATATTGGCTTATCAGAACAAATGCACCACACCAATGCAAAATGTTCATCATAGAGGAAGCTGGGTAGGTGAGGTTAAGAGTTAGAGGATATGTGGGAATTATTTGTATTTTATGTTCATTTTTCTGTAAACCTAAACCTCTGCTCTTAAATATAGAGTCAGTTAATTAAAAAGAACAACAACAGAATTGGAGGACTCACATTACCTGATTTCAAGATCCACTATAGAACTACAGTAACAAAGATTATGTGGTATTGACAAAAAGACCTAAATCTGTGGAATGGAATAGATTTTTGAAATAGATCCTCATATATATGCCCAGTTTATTTTCAACAAGGTGCAAAGTTAATTCAATAAGGAAAAGATCTTTTCAAGAAATGACACAGAAAATTGAACATACATATGCAAAACAAACTTGAACCCTCATCATGTACCCTATAAAAAGATTAACTCAAAATGAGTCATAGACCTAAATGTATCATGTAAAATGATCAAACTTCCAGAAGGAAACATAGGAAAAAATTCTTTTGATCTTGGTTTTGGCAAAGTTTCCCTAACTGTGACACTAAAAGCATAATCCATAAATGAAAAATATTAATAAACTGAACTTCATCAAAATTTAAAATTTTGCTCTTTGAATGTCACTATTAAGAGAATGAAAAAAAAAAAAACCCACACAGACTGGGAGAAAACATTTGCAAAGCACATATGTGAGAAATTACTTGTATCCAAAATATATCAATAATGCTCAAAACTAAATAGCAAAACAAATGGATTTTTTAAATGTGCAAAATAGTTGATAAATATTTTTCCAAAGAAAATATATAGGTGGCAAATAAGTACAAAAAAAAAAAGTTTGTCATTAGTCATTATGGAAATGCAAATAAAATCACTATTTGAACATACCATTTATCTGTTAGAATTACAGAAAAAGTTAAAATCTAAAATAGTGCTGAGAAAGAAATAATATGAGTGGAACTCTCATGTTTCTTATATACTGCTGGCGAGAATGTAAAAGGTACAATTTCTTGTAAAATAATTTTTCAGTGTCTCATAAATTTCAGCACTTAACATACCACCTAGAAATCTTTCTCCTAGGTTTCCACTCAGGGGCATTGAAGACTTAATAATCACACAAAAATTTGTATGCAGATATTTATGGCAGCTTTATTCATAATCACCCAAAACTGACATTTTGAATAGTAGTGAATACCTCCAAATGATGAATGGATAAACAAACTGTGGTACATCCATACAGTGAAATACTACTCAGAAACAAAAAGGAAAAAACTATTGATACACACAACATGGGTGAATCTCAAATACATTATGCTGAATAAAAGAAGGCAGACTCAAAAGGCTATGTGTTATATCATTCTATTTACATGACATTCTCGAGATGGCAAAAGTATTGGTACAGAAAACAGTTCAGTGACTGTCATGGTTTGGGGGGTAGATGGAAGAGTTGACTAAAATTACATAGAGCCATGAGGGAGTTTTTTGAGATGACAGATGATGGAATTTGGGGATATGTGTCTTGAGTGCAGTGATGATTACATGACTATATATATATTTGTCAAATAGAACTGCACTAGAAAGAGTAAATTCCACTGAATATAAACTATATCCCCACATATAAAAAGATTTGGGGAAGAATTTCCATTTCTGAACCCCCTTTCCAACCCTCCCCACATCCACAACTATAAAGCCCAACAATGCTATATAAAATATGTCTTAAATCCGATCAAATGCTTACGAAGCTTTCAAGAAAATAAAGAAAACACTCAGTGGAGAAAAAAAAAAAAAAAAAAAAAAAAACAGAAAAACCTGAAAAACAAGATGACAATCCATTACTAACACTGTGTTTTTTAGGGAGTGTTTGCAGATCTCAGTAAATAAGAGACTTCAGAAGACTATACTAGAACAGGAAGCAAACCCTTGATGTATATAGTGTAGGAAGCTGAAAATGAAATCATGACTGAAGCTTGTATCCTCAAAGGCCTACACACTCAGTAAAATAAAGGACAGGAAAATAATCTTCCCACTGGCAGCAGAAAACAACATGGGTATCTCTTTATGTTAGTTGAGTTATGGGGAAAAAAATCTCCCTTGAAAATTTATGACCACAAACCTTCACTCATGAATTTATACTTTATACATGGTTTCAGAATAATAATTCTAAACCAAATAATTATAAGATGGTTCTAGGTTGGTACCTTTCTGGAGCACTTGATTGAATCAAAGATAAAGCCTCTCATAAAATAGACTGCACAGGATTTCCATATGTGAAGTCCAACTGAACATGATATGATAATCCAAAATTACAAAGCAACCACTTTGAGCAACAGTTACCAGAAACAAGAAATATCACATTAGACACCTCAGTGTTTTCAGATAATAGAATTTTTGGCTTAATAATGCAATGCAAATATGTTTAAGAAGTTCAAAGAAATAAAATCTAGAGTTGAAAACATGAGAAAGGAACAAGATACTATCAGTGAAGGCAGATAAATTGGCAGAAACAAATAAGATATATAACTATAAAATATTTCTTTGAATAAAAAACTTAGATGTTTCAACAGTACCTTACATATCACAGAAGGATCAATTAGAAAACTAATGAGATGTGGAGCTAAAGAATCACCCAGAACACAGCTCAAAGAGACAGTGAGATAAACCAAAATAAAAAAAGTTAAGAGATGTGGCAGAACATTTTTTCATGTGTCTGTTAGCCATTTGTATGTCTTCATTGGAGAAGTGTCTGTTCATGTCTTCTGCCCATTTTTTGACATGATTCTCTGTTTTGTGTGTGTTGAGTTTGAGGAGTTCTTTATAGAGCCTATATATCAGCCCTTTGTCTGTAGTGTCAGTTGTGAATATCTTCTCCCATTCTGTGGGTTGCCTCTTTGTTTTGTTGACTGTTTCCTTTGCTGTGCAGAAGCATCATCACTAGCCATCAGGGAGATTCAAATCCAAACCACATTGAGATACCACCTTACACCAGTTAGAATGGCCAAAATAAACAAGACAGTAAACAACAAGTGTTGGAGAGGATGTGGAGAAAGGGGAGCCCTCTTACACTGTTGGTGGGAATGCAAGTTGGTGCAGCCACTTTGGAAAACAGTGTGGAGATTCCTCAAGAAATTAAAAATAGAGCTTCCCTATGACCCTGCCATTGCACTACTGGGTATTTACCCCACAGATAAAGATGTAGTGAAAAGAAGAGCCATCTGTACTCCAGTGTTCCTAGCAGCAATGGTCACAGTCGCCAAACTGTGGAAAGAACCAGGATGCCCTTCAATGGACAAATGGATAAGGAAGATGTGGTCCATATATACTATGGAGTATCATGCCTCCATCAGAAAGGATGAATACCCAATTTTTGTATCAACATGGACGGGACTGGAAGAGATTATGCTGAGTGAAATAAGTCAAGCAGAGAGAGTCAATTATCATATGGTTTCACTTATTTGTGGAGCATAAGGAATAACAGGGAGGACATGGGAAGATGGAGAGGAGAAGGGAGTTGGGGGAAATTGGAGGTGGAGATGAACCATGAGAGACTGTGGACTCTGAAAAACAATCTGAGGGTTTTGGAGGGGCCGGGGGTGGAAGGTTGGGTGAACCTTGTGGTGGGTATAAGGAGGGCACGTACTGCATGGAGCACTGGGTGTGGTGCATAAACAATGAATTCTGGAACACTGAAAAGAAATTCAAAAAATAAATAAAAATTTTTAAAAAGGGAGATGTGGCAGATAGAATGAAAAAAACTAATAGGGGGCCTGGGTGGCTCAGTCAGTTAAGGACCAGCTCTTGGTTTCGGTTCAGGTTGTGGTCTTAGGTCATGGGATCAAGCCCCAGGTCAGACTCCGCCCTCAGTGTGGAGTCTTCTTGGGACTCTCCCTCTCTCTTTGTCCCTCCCCAAATAAACAAATCTTTTTAGAAAAGAAATTAAAAAAAAAAAAGAAATAAAAACTAATATACCAGAAAGAATAAAGAAGTCATATTCAAAAAGATAATGGCTGAGTGATTTTTCCCAATTTAATGAAGAAGTTTTATTCTTAAATTTAAGAGGGACATTAAGTCTCCAACAGGAGAAATAAAAATTTAAAAGGTAGTAAAATTTCAAAATACCTAATACAAAAAGAAGGTCTTAAGAATAGCCAGGGAGAAAAGACATTGACAAAGAAGAGATAGTAGACCAAAAGAAGGATTTTTAGTAGCAAAAATAGAAACCAAAATGGCTGGATTCTGGCTCGTCAAGGATAATGATAGCTATCTAAAACCAAATCTCTCCACAAATACTTCAGAAGCAGTTATGCCAAAAAGAAGAAATAAAACTCACAAAACACATTCCTCAGCATAATTAGAAGACAGAGGGTGCTACAAACTTCAAACCTCTTTAAGTAGAAAAATAAACACCAAATCCAAACAGATCATGCTCCCTTGGCAAGCTTTGGAGAATAAGGGCCATTCAGGAAAAAAGTATGGAAAAAAGAAGAGGGGAATGAGTGAAGTGCCTAAGATTTATCTAAAATCACTTCCACAAAGAGTCTACCCAATGTTAGAAAAGACTGAAAAGGACTTCTGGAATTCTAGGAAATATAGTTGGGGGTCGACTCCACCTTCCTTGCAATTCCTGTAATGGCTGCTTCCTGGAAGGTGGAATCACACTGAACCTCTTAGCTTTAGTATCTGGAACTCCAGGAAGGGAGTATTTCAAGCCCAATAGAATTATACACTTACTCATTCATTATTAGCCCTGTAGTCTCTGGCCAAGCTCACAGCAGAGCATTAAAAGCTCTTCTTACACCCTGTGCAATTGCTAAGCCCATCTGAACAAGGCAGGGGAGGAAATTAAAACCTTTCCTCTGACAGCAGAGATATGCAGAATTAGTCTTGTTGACATGGGCGCACTCTTCCTATGCTGCTTTTAAGTTCTGGATCTTATTTGAATTCTCATTCTAAGAAACCAGCTATAAGAAAAAGAAAAGCTGATGAGGCAAGGAGGAAATTTTGAACATGACTGGAAAGCTAATTCAGTTCAGGAATTGTTCTGAATAAACATTTTTCCAAAGAAAACTTACTATCCATTGCATTTCCTGGGGTCCCATGTTGGATTAGTTCTCCCTGAACCCCCTTGCACTGAGGGTCAGGATGGTCAGTTCTAGAAAGGTTCTACTTTGGGGGATGAGGGTTCTTTGTCTGACATAAGGGAGCAGGAAACATGAAAACACCCTGACCCTTAGTTCCTCCAAACAGCAATCTTGGGTTGGGGTAAAGATTCTGCTTAGGAAATCAGAAACTAACTCAGAAATTCCAGGGCCCTTTGCCAATGGACAGGTCTCCCTGAGGATTCTAGGACTGGTCTGATCTGCTTAAACTCCTGAGACCTGGTCAGACTAAGGCAGACTGAAAGAACAGATTGTTCATCTCCTATTAGTGATTGATGAGAAGTAGTTTCTACTTCCCTGATGTTGAGAGTCTCCTGGATATCCTATTATATCCGCGCGCATATGTGTGTGTGTGTGTGTGTGTGTGTGTGTGTGTGTGTGTGTGTGTGTGTGTTGCAGTGTATAGTGTGGTGCAGTGAGAGAGATAGCATGGAGCATACAATAGACTCAGAGGGAGCCAAGAATCAGCAGGTAACACTATAAATGAGCAGCTGCTTTACAGCAGAACTTACTGTATCCTCACTGTGGGCCTGATATCAACATAGCCAGTGTCCTCACCTGCCGATGCTGAAGCCCATGGAGAAGGTCAGTGAATAGGTTCACTTCTCCTGTGCTGAAATTTGGCATCTCTCAGAGATGAATGCTCACTGCCTCCCTCAGCAATCATCTGTGTTCCAATCGTACCAGGGATCTGCACACAGTGGCCATTGATAAGATGTCACAGATATTGACTTTCTTTACTATTCTGCCTTACAGTCTTTCTTTTCTCTAGATGTCAAGCTGTGTCTCTGCTTGCCTAACTAACTCTCTTCAGTTTGTTGCTTCTTTCTTTGTGTCTCCCCTCTGTACGTCCATCAGACTCTGAGTCTGCCTACCAGCCCTTCTGGCTCTGGCTGAGGGATAGGTTGACTTGGATGAGAAGGCTGGTCTGATTTTGAGGTGACCTGTCTACAAGGCAGAAAGAACCCAGAAACCAGACCAGTTATTCTCAGAGTCACCTGGTTGGAGGGAGAAGGTTCTAAACCCCTAGACTGGGGAATTGGTTCCATTTCATCCAAAGACATGTGCCATTATGCTTATGTGGTCCTCTCAGTCTGTTTCCTATTTGGCTTTTCATCTTTCTGGGGACTTTTTCTGTCTCTTTTCTAGCTTACTTTCTGCCTTCACCATGTCCTTCAGCTCCCTCTCTCCCCACTTTCATCATTTTTCCATCCTCTTTTAGCATGAGTAGGAGAGAGAGCACTGTGCCAGGAGTTAGAAAATTCCTTTTCGTTTTAATACTTTATGTTTAAGTGGCCTTGATCCACAGAGGTTTAAGGACACTAGAAGACCATAATTAGAGTCTTGCCTCTATTCCTGTCTAGCTAGATACTTGACAAGTCAGCTTGCTTATTCCTTCCTGAGAATCCATTTCCCCATCTGTTTCTTTTTTAAGATTTTATTTATTTATTTGAGAGAGAGAGTGGCAGAGGGAGAGGAAGAAGCAGGCTCTCTTCTGGGAGCCTCATGCAGGCTGGATGCTGGGCTTGATGCCGGGCTCCATCCCAGGACCCCAGGATCATGACCTGAGCCAAAAGCAGATGCTTAACCAGCTGAACCACACAAGTGCCCCTCCATTTCCCCATCTCAAAGTCCTGTTAGTGACACCTTTTTAGAGCACAAAGTTCCTCTCCAATTGTTGTAAGGAGCATATGAGAGTCACAGAAATGGAAGGGATTTTTATAATTATGTCTCTCTCAATGTATTCTTATCTCCTCTTATTTCTAACTTTCACTTTCCCTATTTGACTTTATCCTCTGTTTTCTTCTCATCTGCTTTTTCTTTTATCTGCCTTGTAATTTATTTTTCTTTCTCCTTCCCCATTTCTGCTTTTCTCTCAATCCATTTGCCTGCATAAATAGTCTACCTGTGTATCTATGCACTTTTCTTTCCTGCTCCTTTGAGAAAAGATTGGTTAGTGTTCTCAAAGAGGTTTATAAATATATTACAAAATAAGGTAAATAACATGAAGATTCAGTTTTTCTCATTTCCTCTAAGATCTGAAGAATAAATAAAATTAAAAGGAAGTAGGTCAAGGAGTCAGAGATGGGACTGGAGTTTAATCAGCTATACAAAAGCATTTCCTGACCTAGAAAAGTTAGTTTTTTAAAGCCATAGTTTCTACCTAGGAATTTTCTGTGGCAATGGAATATTGGTTCAAGACCTTAAAAGATCTCTTCCAACATATGAAGTTCAAAGAAGAAAAGATGGGAGAAAAGAAGTAAAAGAGAAGGTAATAAACATGTACTAAGCAATTACTGTCTTTCAGTCACTTTAAATGTATTATTTCCATTATCATTTTATCTTTATACCATTCAACAAGCCAGAGAGGATATCCCAAATACTATTAGTAAGTGGTAAAACTGAGATGTAAGTATTGGTTTATCTTAATTCCAAACCCTAAGCTTTTTCTATACATCTACCATATATATGCAAGTTTCAGATGTGGATGTTGGATCTCAAAAAGTGACTATTTTTCTTCTTTTTTTCCCTAAATATGTATTTATTTTTGAGAGAGAAAGAGAACAGGGGATAGGGGAGAGGGAGAGAGAGAATCTCAAACAGTCTCTCCACTGAATGTGGAGCCCAACACTGGGCTATATCAAGATCCTGAGATCATGACCAGAGATGAAATCAAGAGTTCAGCTTAACCAACTGAACCACCCAAACACCCATCTTTCACTTCTTAATACTATCTATATCATTCACCAACTAACTCTCTAGTTCAGGGCTTTCATATATGACTATCTCATGTCCCTATCTTTGTGTTTCTGATTATTTTTACAATCAGTGGAATTTTTCAAGACAAAATAAATAACATGTGGTTTACATTAACCATGGCTGCTACTACTTCTTGAAAAGAGCCAGTTTAATGCTCAATTTTGCCCTCATGATTCACAAAGTCTGTATAATTTCCTACAAATAGCCAAACCCTTAATATTTAAGGATTAATCATTCTGTGTATGGCTCAATTGGTCACCATTTCATCTTGTTTTCCTTCTACATTTTGGGAATTTGGAGTCATGAGGCAGTTTTGAGGGTTTATTTAGGAACTTTTTTCAGAAATTGCTTAAATCCCCTTCTAAGATTAGCCATTGTCAGGAGGAGGAATGTATTCTTGGCTTTATTTGATTTTTGCTTTATATATAGCTTTAATTGTTACTCTGGAGGGGAAACTGTGAACAACTACTAAGTATTTTAGCAGAAAGGATAAGTGGATATGATATCCATCTAGAATTAAGAAAATAGATTGAAATAAAGACCTAAAATAAGATTATCTGTGCTGTCTCTCACTCCTGTGGATGCCAGAGAAACTTCTTTGTAAATAGAGCTTGTGCTTTTGTCTTGTCCATAGTAGTAAAGATCTGTCATGCCAAGCAAGGGCCCCCACACTGTCAGTCAGACCATCATTAGATAAGAAGTGTAGTTCAGGATCTCTCAATTATAGAAATATGGAGACATTGCAGTGGATTCAGCTATAAGAGGGCAGCATCTATAATAGAGAAAAGGGAAAGAAACCATATTTACCTTGAAAAATGTCTAGATAACATAATAGAAAATATTATTATAATTTAACAAATTTAAGTTTTTCTTTCACATAGTGAAGAAAAGATTGAACATAAATTTCAATTTTTGCTAAGGCAAGAACAATGTATATTGTTCCAAAATAGATGTAGGTTAGATCTAGCCAGGCATTTAATATTAGTATTTCTTTTAATTCCCATAAAAAGTTCCAAAAGCTATTTAGTTATTAATTCTACCATGGCCCAAAGACAGCAAACTAAGTATCCTAAGACCAATTCTCCTATGAGCCTAATGGTTAATTTCCACAATGACAAGTTGACATGTATTAAATTTGTAACATCATATATGTAATTAAATGACCAGACATTTTCTATTTTTGCATTTGTTTATGGGTCTGTCTTTTTTTTTTTTAATATTAACATCTTAGAAAATCATCTCAGAATATGGTTGTCTGAAGTTGGTATGTCTAAGAATTTTTAAATTTGTTAAATTTTGGTTAATTATACCATAAGTCTCACCCTTCCAAATTCTTCTTAATTATTTGAAAGATATTTTTAGACATCTCAAGATTCTTTTAGCCAAAGCTATTTCCAATTTCTTTTCTCAATTCCAGTTGAATGGAAGCATCATAAGGACAAAAGTCTTGATCTCTTGCTATTTCCCAAGTGTCTAAAACGGGTCCTGGCCTATAACGGGATTTTAATAAGTATTTGTTGAGTGAATGAATAAGTTAGATATTTATTAAGTTGGTTTATCCCTTTTTAATATTATCAATATATTTTAATTACATACATGTGTTACTATATATTAATTAAACAAACTAGTACTACACAGTGTTCAGTTTAAGAGGAGTATCTATACTCTAAGAGTAAGAAGGTATAATGGGTAAATGAGAAGTGTGTTTTCTTTGGTGCACTTTATGACAGTTTAAATCATAGAATAATAATATTACACATAATATCACTTTCTACCTTGAAAATGTATATAAAGAAATATGTAAAGTATGCTGAGTTTTAAATAAATGGAAAGTAGAGAAAAGCATTAAAAATAAATATTTTATATTGCTATCATCTATAAGCAGACATTCAACATTTTCATGAACTTCCTTCTAATGTTTTCCCAATGCAAAGGAAATTTCTTCTTTATTAATGTAGTGAGAGTACCAAATATACTGGCTTGTATTTTGCTTTGTGTTTCACTTAAAATTATAACTATTTCAACATTATTACACAGAGTTCATAAACATAATTTTAATGACTACATATTATTTCATTAAATTTTCAATAATATAACCATTCCCGTACTATAGCTTATTTTTTGCTATTATAATTTATAATTTTGTTTACAAAGCTTTTTCTCTATTGGTAGTTAATTTCTTGGAGTAAAATTTTTAAATAGTTTAATCTATTCACATTTAGCAAACTTATATAGCACTATGTGCCAGGCACTATTCCAAAAACTTCACAAGTATTGATTCATTTAATCCTCATAATCCAATAAAGTACTATCACTATTATTCTCATCTTAGAAAAGAAGAAACTGAGGCATGTTAATTTAAGCCAACTCAGTTTACACAGTTGCTAAGTGGCAAAGCCAGGATTTAAATCCAGATCATTGGACTCCAAGGTTTGTATTTTTTTTTTTAAGATTTTATTTATTTGACAGAGAGAGATCACAAGTAGACGGAGAGGCAGGCAGAGAGAGAGAGAGGGAAGCAGGCTCCCTGCTGAGCTGAGAGCCCGATGCGGGACTCGATCCCAGGACCCTGAGATCATGACCTGAGCCAAAGGCAGCGGCTTAACCCACTGAGCCACCCAGGCACCCCTCCAAGGTTTGTATTTTTAAAGGGACTTTACATTAAAGGGAATTAGCGTTCTTAAACTGCCAAACTTCTTTCCAAGTAAGAATGGAATACCATTTCACCAGCACTGGTGTTATAATTTCAACTTTGTTGATTTAATGGATCAGGAATGGTATTTGATTGTTCTGAAACCATTGTTTGATTACTAATGAGTAATCAAACTGTTGTTTGATTAGTAATGAGTTTCCACTTCTATGAGCTAAGAGTTCATATCTTTTTATTTCTCTCTCTTTTTATCTTTCTCTAGATTCATCATGGTGTTTTAATCCTTTTATCTCTTAACATTCTGGTGTTTTTGATGAGCTTTTTACATAATAAGTTTAATATGTTGTTGCCTCTTGTAATTGAATGTTTTTTGAAGCAGTTATTTGTTAAAAATAAATACGGTAGCTTTTTTTTGTTGTACCAAAGGTTCCCATTTGATGTAAAAATCTAAGATCTATCTTCCTCTTCATGATTTCTTTTATGACTTAGACAGTCTTCAAGTTCAAATTCCTTTAGTGGTCAGAGAGTGCAATGGAATGGCAGTGGGGAGTCTTGGGACTGGAGGGACTTGAGGCTTGTACAGAGACCTGCACTAAACTCCAATTAGTTGTTGATGAGATTAGGCACAGTGCAGCAAGACCTTCTGATTGTTTTTCCTGAAGAAGCTAAAATCTAGATTTCTATGTGAGATATCTTTCAGAGAAGAATGTAGGCTTAATAAAAAAACATCTGCGTGGGCCAAAGGGCTGATGGTTTATCACATTTGGTTCAGAAGTTCCTCTTCATTCAAAATTCAATTCTGTTTTCTTCCAGTTTTTCTGTGAGTTTTTGAAATATATTCAAAATTTGTATGGAACTATAATGAGGTTGTGGTGTGAAGCATCTAGTTGCTTTCTTAAACTAAAGGAAAGAGATTAATTTATATTTCTTTTCTCTTTTCCTCAAGTTCCTCTTTCATTTTTGGAAAGCAGAAGGACCAATGAAATATTAAATGTTATGATGGTGTTGTCTCTAATTATAAAAGAATAATTGTCATTTTTTTCCTATATGATGTACTTATATCAAATGTTCTCATTTCCTGATTAATACAATATAATATGCTTGTTGGAAATTAAGGCAGAAGGGTCTGTATATAAATTAGAATTTAAAACTCCTTGAAATGCTCCAAAGAAAACTAATTTGAAGGGGATAAGCACACAAAGTAATGCAAAATTTTCAGAGGATTAAAATAATCTAACTGTATATTAAATATTACAAATTGGAAAAAATATGAATTTCAAGCAGATTTCAGTTTGTGGATTACATAATTAGAAAATGATCACAAAAATTACAGCTTAAATATTCATTTCTTTGTTCAAAAATCGTTAATCAAAACATTACTCTGTGTTGGAGAACCAGTAGTTCTCCTGTAGTTATTTGAAGTCCCTGTAGTTATTTTTCCCTCACTATTTTGATCCTGAGATTGATTCTGTGTTAATGAATATAAAAATTAAAATCAGAATTATAACAGCACCAAATTCATATAAACTATTGATATGAAATTACACTTAATAATTAATTCCATTAACCTGAATTAATCCCTTAATCAATTTTCTAATATAGTACTTAAGATATCTCCAATTTTGTTATGAAGGAAGGTTGGGGGATGAGGTAACTGGGTGATGGGCATTAAGGAGGGCACTTGATATAATGTGCACTGGGTGTTGTATGCAACTGATGAATCACTGAATTCTACCTCTGAAACTAATAATATGCTATATGTTAATTAACTGATTTTAAATAAAATAAAAATAATAAATAAAAATTAAAACTATAAAAAATACTAAATTATTTTCATCCAGACTAATTTGTTTATGTTTAACTTATCAAACAGTTCTGTTATCAGCTTTTGCCCAAATCAAATTTTACATAATAGCTTCTGCTACTAGGGGTTTCCTTTTGTGGGAATTATTTTTATCCAGTCCCATTTTCCCAGGTCAAAATTTATAGATCTACATCTTACCACATCCAGTTTTGCCTATTTTCAGTTTTATTTTTATATTGATTATTTCTGTCAGTTTTATTTGGTATTTATTTCTTAGCTAATCCATTATAAAATTGTTAAATATCTCAGTATTGGTCTGTTCCCAAGAACTGTTATAAAGCCAATTTAATCCTTCTAATTATTTTGAGGGCCTTGTATAAACTGTACACAGCACTTGTGGCTCAAAGAGAAGATAGTGTTGGATGGTGACAGATGGGAGGTACACCTGTGGTGAACATAGCATAACATGGAGAAGTGTTTAATCATTATGTTGTATACCTGAAACTAATGTAACATCATGTGTCAAAAAAGAAAAAGAAAGCAAAAGGAAAAAGGGAGCAAATAATAGAATAAAAGAGGTTACCTCTCAAAAAAAAATAAGCTATTTTCACAGCACCTGGGTGGCTCAGTATATTACATCTGCCTTTGGCTCAGGTCATGATTCCAGAGTCTTGGGATAGAGCCCCACATTGTCAGGCTCTCTGCTCAGGGAGGAGCCTGCTTCTCCCTCTCACACTCCCCCTGCTTGTGCTTGCTTGCTCGATCTCTCAAATAAATAAATAAAATCTTTTTTAAAAAAGTTAAGCTACTTTCAGTAAAAGAAATTGGGGGAGGAGTGATAAGTTATTGGGGAAAGCTTTGTTGAGGAGGTGGCATATGATCAGCATCACAGAAAATAAGAAAGAATTTTCCAGATGCCAATAAGGGTGAAGGGCATTACAGAGAAAACAACCAGCGTGTGTGAAAGCATGGAGGCAAGAAGGAGTGGAGTGTGTGTATAGGAGGCACCAACTAATAACAATGAACAGATGGATGAGATTGTGTACAGTAAATAGTAACTGCAGAATAGGGTGCATACAGGTGGTGGAGGAGGTTGAAATGAGAGAATGAAAGGCTAATTGGATATGGAGGTGAGTGAGTAAAAAGCAGAAGAGGTCACCCAGTCTCCTGCTTAAGTGAATGGATGTGTCTTAATGCTATTAATCAAGAAAGCAAACAGAAGGACATGTAGACTCCAGTCCACTTTTTGCTTTTGGACCATTTTGAGCTGAAACAAGACCTGATATTCTGGTATCTGTCCTAATTCCAAAGATTACAGAAAAGGTTTTTCATTACTCCTTGGTCACTTCGATGCTTGCAAATCCCTCATTAAAAACAATAAAGTCAATCAGAGAAAGACAATTATCATATGAGTTCCCTGATATGAGGAATTTGAGAGGAAGAGTGCAGGGGTAGGGGTGTAGGGAAGGAAAAAATGAAACAAGATGGGATTGGGAGGGAGACAAACCATAAGAGACTCTTTGATTTTTCTAATTTACTTGAGAGAGAGAGAGAGAGAGAGAGAGAGCACAAGAGGGGAGAGGGTCAGAGGGAGAAGCAGACTCCCTGCTGAGCAGGGAGCCAGATGCAGGACTTGATCCTGGGACTCCAGGATCATGACCTGAGCTGAAAGCAGTTGCTTAACCAACTGAGCTACCCAGGCACCCACCATAAGAGACTCTTAATCTCACAAAACAAACTGAGGGTTGCTGGAGGGAGGGAGGGTATGGAGAGGGTGGTTGGGTTATGGACATTGGGGAGGGTATGTGCTATGGTGAGTGCTGTGAAGTGTGTAAACCTGACGATTCACAGACCTGTACCCCTGGGGCAAATAATATATTATATATTAATAAAAATAATTTAAAAACCAATAAGGTATGCCTTGTCTTAATTTTACTACTCTTGCTGCACTTACCTCCATTCCTTTCAGTCAGCTTGCAGGAGTTGGAGAATAGCTGGTGCTGTGTTTGAATAAGGGTATTTTCAGATTGTTCTTAACCTTTTAAATCGCTCTTTTCAGTGTTCTGATTCAACTGCCTCCTTAGTATATAACTCTTTTGTTTCAGGAAGGATCTGATCAGCCTGTCAGCCAAGGGTATACACACATTCAATTTTTTAAAAATGCAAAATGTGCTTATTTCGTTCTTATCACACTTTCCTTCATGTCTCCAATCGATTTCTTCTTTAGTTGTTACTTTTCTTATTTCTGGAAACTTTAAAGGTAATGAAGAAATAAGGATAGCAGGGCATGGTAAAAGGTCTCATGAATATTCAGCTTGAAGGAAAAGACTAAAATGGCTAATAAATGTATTCAAATTTCAAAGGGCTTTTCCCCTCTACATGTACAATAAATTGTTCTCTACCATGATTAAATTCAAAGAATGAAAAATATAACCATAAGGAAATGTGGGTTATAATATATGTGTGTATGCATGTGTATTCCTGACTAAATGGGATGTTAATTAATGGTATAACTTGCAAGAGGTAGTAACATCTCTGCCCTAGGCACCTTGGTATTGTGGAAAAGGTATTCTAAGAACTTTAAAGGCCTGGTCTGAGTTTCATTGCTTTCTTTTTAATAGCTATAGGATCTTAAGCAAGTTACTTTAGCTCTCTGAGCCTTAGTTTCCAGATCTGTAAAATGGAGGTAGTATCTACCTCACAGGATTTTTTAAAAGAGTTAAATGGGATAGTATATGTGAATATGCTTTGTATACTATAAATTGCTATAAATTTACCCATATCTGAGTAGACATTCATTTGGAATGATTTAAGAGGTTATTTGTGAGGGATTATATAAACTTACAAAGGCACCATCTTTTCCAGCGAGGACCCCACCATCAGATGCTCTCCCTGAGCTGGCCCATCCTCAGGCTCCATGAGACTGTCTTTCTTACTTGTTGCAGTGATTTGGTGACAGAAAGCCCATTTAGAGGCATAGCAACAGAATGAGGTAAGACAGTTTCCAAAGATTGTCCCATCTCGTGTATGTACCGTAATATATGTAACCAGGATATTTATTTCTAGAATGAAGATGAAGGGTGGGGTCAGAGTGCTTCCTGTAACATTACTCCCTCCTAAAGGGAGAAATTTATGTAGAAATTCTGGCCTCCCTATGGGTTGAGGCAGAAACATAAAAAGAGGAGAAATTCACCCTACTCCCAGAACTATCTTCTGCAAATAATTATAATTCTGCCCTTTCCTTTTCATTCCAGTGATATACTGGAGCCAGTTGGTACCAGCTATCAAGGGCCAATTGTTAAATTTTCAGGAGTTTTAAGAACAAATTATATAAACTTACTACTAAATAAATTATATTTAAAAACAAAGATAATGCTAAAAATTCATCATTTCCTAAGGTTTTTTTACTACATTTTACTATTATCTATGCTCTCAAAGTTATTTACATCTATTATATCTGTATGGTTGTAAAAATTATATAATAGGAATCTAATGAGCATCCATTCCTAAAACATGTTTAGTAGTGTCACATTTCTAGCTTGACATAGATCATGGTGGAAGCATTTACTCTATGGAAACTGACAAATGCTACAAATCAGAGCCCCTCCCAGAGCCATCTGTTAAACACTTACCAATACACCACTCCTTTAATTCATTTGTCATATGCTTTGGCTAGTACTTGTAAGGCATTCAAAACCCTGAAGGTGTGTGTGTAGTCAACAATGAAGCTTCTGGAATCAGACTCCCTAGATCGGGATTCAAGCTTCACTGTTTATTTACTGTGTGATATTGGGCAAATTACTGACTCTTTCTGTGAGAGTAAAAGAAAGATTATCTACCCCATGTATTATTTTGAAGTTTAGAACACTTATTACTTAAAGCACATGTAAAACAAACAATACCTAATACATAGTATGCCTTATAATTATTATAATTTAGGTAAATTTTGAAATCATAATGTGAAAGCGTCTTTTTAGTCCTATTTTAGTAAAGATTTTTAAAAATCAGGTATCACTGTTGAATTTTATCAAATGTCTTAACATCTCTTGATTAGAAGTTTTTCATCTCTGACACATTAATACCATGAGTTGTATTAGTAGAATTCCTCATATAAGGAAAATCTTAAATCCCTGGAATAAATTTCACTTTGTCATAGTGTACTATTCTTTGAATGCACTGATTTGCTAATAATTTGTTTTGCCTATTTCATTATTAATAAATTATCTTGTCACAATTTTCTTTTGTGTACTTTTTTTAGGTTTTGTTACTGGTGGTTGATGACTTTGTAAAAATAATCAGGAAGCTTTTATTTTTGGTAGCCTTCAAAAATGTCTCATCCCTATAAGATTAGAAAGAACATACCTAAGGAACTATCACGACCTGGCACTATTTGGTCATAACTCTTTGTCAATTTTCTCTACTTTAATAATTATCAAATTTGGCTGCACATTGGACTTACCTGGGGAACTTTAAAAATATCGATGACTAAGCCCTTTCAATACATTCTGCTTTAATTTGTCTGATGTGCAGCCTGGGCATGGGGATATTTTATTTTATTTATTTATTTTAATTCCATCATCATTAATGCACAGTGTTATATTAGTTTCAGGTGTACAATATTGTGATTCACCAATTCTATACATTAGTCAGTGCTCATCATGTTAAGTGTACACTTAATCCCCCTCACGCTTTTTTTTAATCATTTTTTTTATTTATTTTCAGCATAACAATATTCGTTGTTTTTGTACCACACCCAGTGCTCCATGCAATCCATGCCCTCTCTAATACCCACCACCTGGTTCCCCTAACCTCCCAACCCCCCACCTCTTCAAACCTTTCAGATTTTTTTCAGAGTCCATAGTCTCTTATTGTTCACCTCCCCTTCCAATTTCCCCCAACTGCCTTCTCCTAACTCCCCATGTCCTCCATGCTATTTGTTATGCTCCACAAATAAGTGAAACCATATGATAATTGACTCTCTCTGCTTGACTTATTTCACTCAGCATAATCTCTTCCAGTCCCGTCCATGTTGCTACAAAAGTTGGGTATTCATCCTTTCTGATGGAGGCTTAATACTCCATAGTGTACGTGGACCACATCTTCCTTATCCATTCGTCCGTTGAAGGGCATCTTGGTTCTTTCCACAGTTTGGCGACCGTGGACATTGCTGCTATAAACATTGGGGTACAGATGGCCCTTCTTTTCACTACATCTGTATCTTTGGGGTAAATACCCAGTAGTGCAATTGCAGGGTCATAGGAAAGCTCTATTTTTAATTTCTTGAGGAATCTCCGCACTGTTCTTCAAAGAGGCTGCACCAACTTGCATTCCCACCAACAGTGTAAGAAGGTTCCCTTTTCTCCACATCCCCTCCAACATATGTTGCTTCCTGTCTTGCTAATTTTGGCCATTCTAACTGGTGTAAGGTGATATCTCAATGTGGTTTTAATTTGAATCTCCCTGATGGCTAGTGATGATGAACATTTTTCATGTGTCTGATAGCCATTTGTATGTCTTCATTGGAGAAGTGTCTGTTCATATCTTCTGCCCATTTTTTGATATGATTATCTGTTTTGTGTGTGTTGAGTTTGAGGAGTTCTTTATAGATCCTGGATATCAATCTTTTGTCTGTACTGTCATTTGCAAATATCTTCTCCCATTCCGTGGGTTGCCTCTTTGTTTTCTTGACTGTTTCCTTTGCTGTGCAGAAGCTTTTGATTTTGATGAAGCCGGGCAGGTGGCCCCGGCGCTGGAGCGATTCCCTCACGTTTTTCACCCATTCACCCATCTACCTCCCCTCTGATACCCAGCAGTTTGTTCTCTATAGTTAAGAGTCTGTTTTTTGGTTTATCTCTTTTTTCTTTGTTTTGTTTCTTCAGTTCCACTTATAAGTGAAATTATATAGTATTTGTCTTTCTCTGACTGACATATTTAACTTAGCATTATACCCTTTAGTTCCATCCACGTTGTTACAAATGACAAAATTTCATTCCTTTTTATGGCAGAATAATATTCCATTGTGTATATAGACCACATGTTCTTTATCCATTCATCTATTGATGGCCACTTGGTATGCTTCCATAGTTTAGCTATTGTAAATAATGCTTCAATAAACATAGGGAGCCTATAACTTTTCAAACTAGTGTTTTTGTATTCTTTGTGTAAATCCCCAGTAAGTGGAATTACTATGTTCCACTACATAATGGATAATAGAGTAATTCTATTTTTAATTTTTGAGAAACCAGTTTGCATTGCCACCTATGGTGCAAGGGGGTTTCTTTTTCTCCATGTCCTTGCCAACACTTGTTGTTTCTTGTGTTTTTTATTTTAGCCATTCTGAAACATGTGAGGTGATACCTCAGTGTGATTTTCATTTGTATTTCCCTGATGATGAGTGATGTTGAGCATATTTTCATGTGTCTGTTGCCCATCTGGATATGTTCTTTGGAGAAATGTCTGTTCATGTCTTCTGCCAAGGGGATATTTAAAAACCCTTCAAATGACTATAATGTGAAGCAGAGTTTTAGAACAACCATTTAATTCCTTTCACTCAGAATAGTAGCTTATCTTGATTTCTCTTGTTCCTATAATGAATTTCTTTAATGAATTTAAAGAACACTATTTAGTGATTTATATTTACCTAGAAACTTCTCTCTTCCTCCAGTACATATTTTCCCTCTCTGGTCTTCCTTAGGTTCACTTTGTTTATCTGCTTCTGACCCCCTCAGCAATTTTATTTTATTTTATTTTATTTTCATTAATCCTTTTTGCTAAGTGATAAAATTATTTCAGGCTATTAACTTTTATTCTAACAAATATCTATGTATGGTATTTATTGATATATGCTACTTTTATTATCAGTAGTTTTTTAGATAGTCTGTAATTACTATTTTGACTGCCTGTTTTATCTAAGTATTGTTTTCAGAGGGCTATTTTCCCCCCATTTTCAAGTAAGTGGGGTTATTTTCATAATCATGTCTAGTTTTATTGTTGTCACAGAAGTTCTTATGAGTTACCTGGACAATGCTTCTAAAATAGCTGCTTGATCTTTTCAAAAAATTGTATTATCGAAGTACATCTGCTTTATCATAATTGAAATGTGTAGCACCAGGCACTTAAAAAGGGGAAAGCAAGATGTGGTCCATATACACTATGGAGTATTATGCCTCCATCAGAAAGGATGAATACCCAACTTTTGTAGCAACATGGACGGGACTGGAAGAGATTATGCTGAGTGAAATAAGTCAAGCAGAGAGAGTCAATTATCATATGGTTTCACTTATTTGTGGAGCATAACAAATAGCATGGAGGACATGGGGAGTTAGGAGAAGGGAGTTGGGAGAAATTGGAAGGGGAGGTGAACAATGAGAGACTATGGACTCTGAAAAACAATCTGAAGGGTTTGAAGCGGGGCGGGTGGGAGGTTAGGGGAACCAGGTGGTGGGTATTAGAGAAGGCATGGATTGCATGGAGCACTGGGTGTGGTACAAAAACAATGAATACTGTTATGCTGAAAATAAATTTTAAAAATGTTTTTTTTTAAAGGGAAAGCACCTGATATAAGTGCATTTAATAAACAGAAAAAGAAGTGGCACCAGCTGCCCTTCCACCCAGGCAAATTGGCTTCCTAGTTTTATTCTTCTTCTTGAGAAGAAAGTACTTGAGACTGGATGCACCAGAATCCCAGGTGTGTACTCAGAATTAAGGATTTTTCATTGCTTCCCTTACACACCCTTGTTTATCAGAAGCAAGTCCACTCTAAAGTCAGTACATTAAGCAGGAGTCAGCAAATGTCTTCCATAAAGGGGCAGGTAGTAAGTATTTTAGGCTTTGTGTGTTGAGTTACTAATATTACATGGAATGTATTTAGAATTTTTAAAATCCATTATTTATCCGAAAAACACAATTAATGAAGCATTCTATATTTTTAGTTGTTAAATCTGACAACCTAATTTATAGGCTCTCTGGTGTCTGTGGCAACTACTAAGCTCTGCCATTCTAGTGGGAAAACAATCACAGAATTACATAAGTAAATGGGTGAGGCTGTGTGCCAATTAGACTTTATAAAAATAGGCAGTGGACTGTATTTGGCTCAGGGGCCATAATTTGTCTACCCCTGTATTAGACCAGTACTTTTCAATGTTTAATGTGTATCAGAATCACATGGAGAGCTTGTTAAAACACTGGTTTCTGAGCTCCATCCCCAAAGTTTATGATTCAGTAGTTGGGGTGAAGCCCAACAATTTCCATTTTTATCAAGTTCTCTGGTAATGCTGCTGGTGGTGGTGGCCTGGGGGTCACACTTTGAGTACCACTGCATTATAAGAAATGCATGTTGTGTTTTTATTCCTAAAATCCACTCAGAGGAACACATTTTATTCATTCAAAAATTTCACCAATCTTATAAGACAAAAAATTTAAGTGTTGAAATTTAAATATTCTCATGGCTGGATCTTCTACATCAGCACTGCTTCCCTAGCACCTATGGTTCTTTTGGTTAATTATAAAGAGTCACTCTCTCTAAGGGAAGAATTTTTAAAAAAGGCACTGCACTTCTTTCGAACTCATACCTCAGCAGGGTGCACAGCTTGATAAATTGAGCACAGGCTAGATTCCACAAGCTGATTTTTAGCATTCACTCTTCCCTTCAGGGGCCTTTGTGCCTTACACAAATGACACAACACTCCTGGTGACCCTGCCAATCAGAAGAATGTCATCTACAATTTATTTATCAAAAAAAAAAAAACAAAAACAAACAACATATTCTAAATTTAAAATATTCAATAAGAATTTACTTCTTTTCCATTGGACATTCTTTCCTGCTTTGTCGAAGATGAGTTGACCATAGAGTTGAGGGTCTATTTCTGGGCTCTCTATTCTGTTCCATTGATCTATGTGTCTGTTGTTGTGCCAGTACCATGCTGTCTTGATGATGACAGCTTTGTAATAGAGCTTAAAGTCCGGAATTGTGATGCCACCAACTTTGGCTTTCTTTTTCAATATTCCTTTGGCTATTCGAGGTCTTTTCTGGTTCCATGTAAATTTTAGGATTATTTGTTCCATTTCTTTGAAAAAAATGGATGGTACTTTGATAGGAATTGCATTAAATGTGTAGATTGCTTTAGGTAGCATAGACATTTTCACAATATTTATTCTTCCAATCCAGGAGCATGGAACATTTTTCCATTTCTTTGTGTCTTCCTCAATTTCTTTCATGAGTACTTTATAGTTTTCTGAGTATAGATTCTTAGTCTCTTTGGTTAGGTTTATTCCTAGGTATCTTATAGTTTTGGGTGCAATTGTAAATGGGATGGACTCCTTAATTTCTCTTTCTTCTGTCTTGTTGTTGGTGTAGAGAAATGCAACTGATTTCTGTGCATTGATTTTATATCCTGACACTTTACTGAATTCCTGTACAAGTTCTAGCAGTTTTGGAGTGGAGTCTTTTGGGTTTTCCACATAGAGTATCATATCATCTGCGAAGAGTGATAGTTTGACTTCTTCTTTGCCAATTTGGATGCCTTTAATTTCCTTTTGTTGTCTGATTGCTGAGGCTAGGACTTCTAGTACTATGTTGAATAGCAGTGGTGATAACGGACATCCCTGCCGTGTTCCTGACCTTAGCGGAAAAGCTTTCAGTTTTTCTCCATTGAGAATGATATTTGCGGTGGGTTTTTCATAGATGGCTTTGATAATATTGAGGTATGTGCCGTCTATCCCTACACTTTGAAGAGTTTTGATCAGGAAGGGATGCTGTACTTTGTCAAATGCTTTTTCAGCATCTACGGAGAGTATCATATGGTTCTTGTTCTTTCTTTTATTAATGTGTTGTATCACATTGATTGATTTGCAGATGTTGAACCAACCTTGCAGCCCTGGAATAAATCCCACTTGGTCGTGGTGAATAATCCTTTTAATGTACTGTTGAATCCTATTGGCTAGTATTTTGGCGAGAATTTTTGCATCTGTGTTGATCAAGGATATTGGTCTGTAGTTCTCTTTTTTGATGGGTTCCTTGTCTGGTTTTGGGATCAAGGTGATGCTGGCCTCATAAAATGAGTTTGGAAGTTTTCCTTCTATTTCTATTTTTTGGAACAGTTTTAGGAGAATAGGAATTAGTTCTTCTTTAAATGTTTGGTAGAATTCCCCCGGGAAGCCATCTGGCCCTGGGCTTTTGTTTGTTTGGAGATTTTTGATGACTGTTTCAATCTCCTTACTGGTTATGGGTCTGTTCAGGCTTTCCATTTCTTCCTGGTTCAGTTGTGGTAGTTTATATGTCTCTAGGAATGCCTCCATTTCTTCCAGATTGTCAAATTTGTTGGCGTAGAGTTGCTCATAGTATGTTCTTATAATTGTCTGTATTTCTTTGGTGTTGGTTGTGATCTCTCCTCTTTCATTCATGATTTTATTTATTTGGGTCCTTTCTCTTTTCTTTTTGATAAGTCTGGCCAGGGGTTTATCAATCTTATTAATTCTTTCAAAGAACCAGCTCCTAGTTTCGTTGATTTGTTCTATTGTTTTTTTGGTTTCTATTTCATTTATTTCTGCTCTGATCTTTATGATTTCTCTTCTCCTGCTGGGTTTAGGGTTTCTTTCTTGTTCTTTCTCCAGCTCCTTTAGGTGTAGGGTTAGGTTGTGTACCTGAGACCTTTCTTGTTACTTGAGAAAGGCTTGTACCGCTATATATTTTCCTCTTGGGACTGCCTTTGTTGTGTCCCACAGATTCTGAACCGTTGTGTTTTCATTATCATTTGTTTCCATAAATTTTTTCAATTCTTCTTTAATTTCCTGATTGACCCATTCATTCTTTAGAAGGATGCTGTTTAGTCTCCATGTATTTGGGTTCTTTCCAAATTTCCTCTTGTTACTGAGTTCTAGCTTTAGAGCATTGTGGTCTGAAAATATGCAGGAAATGATCCCAATCTTTTGATACCGGTTGAGACTTGATTTAGGACCAAGAATGTGATCTATTCTGGAGAATGTTCCATGTGCACTAGAGAAGAATGTGTATTCTGTTGCTTTGGGATGAAATGTTCTGAATATATCTGTGATGTCCATCTGGTCCAGTGTGTCATTTAAGGCCTTGATTTCCTTGTTGATCTTTTGCTTGGATGATCTGTCCATTTCAGTGAGGGGAGTGTTAAAATCCCCTACTATTATTGTATTATTGTCGATGTGTTTCTTTGATTGTGTTATTAATTGGTTTATATATTTGGCTGCTCCCACGTTAGGGCATAGATATTTTAAATTGTTACATCTTCTTGTTGGACAGTTCTTGGAGTATGATATAGTGTCCTTCCTCATCTCTTATTATAGTCTTTGGCTTAAAATCTAATTGATCTGATATAAGGATTGCCACTCCTGCTTTCTTCTGATGTCCATTAGCATGGTAAATTCTTTTCCACCCCCTCACTTTAAACCTGGAGGTGTCTTCGGGTTTAAGATGAGTTTCTTGTAGGCAACATATAGATGGGTTTTGTTTTTTTATCCATTCTGATACCCTGTGTCTTTTGATTGGGGCATTTAGCCCATTAACATTCAGGGTAACTATTGAGAGATATGAATTTAGTGCCATTGTATTGCCTGTAAGGTGACTGTTATTGTATATTGTCTCTGTTTCTTTCTGATCTACTACTTTTAGGGTCTCTCTTTGCTTAGAGGACCCCTTTCAATATTTCCTGTAGAGCTGGTTTGGTATTTGCAAATTCTTTCAGTTTTTGTTTGTCCTGGAAGCTTTTAATCTCTCCGTCTATTTTCAATGATAGCCTAGCTGGATATAGTATTCTTGGCTGCATGTTTTTCTCATTTAGTACTCTGAATATATCATGCCAGCTCTTTCTGGCCTGCCAGGTCTCTGTGGATAAGTCTGCTGCCAATCTAATATTTTTACCATTGTACGTTACAGACTTCTTTTCCCGGGCTGCTTTCAGGATCTTTTCTTTGTCACTAAGACTTGTCAATTTTACTATTAGGTGACGGGTTGTGGACCTATTCTTATTGATTTTGAGGGGGGTTCTCTGAACCTCCTGGATTTTGATGCTTGTTCCCTTTGCCATATTGGGGAAATTCTCTCCAATAATTCTCTCCAACATACCTTCTGCTCCCCTCTCTGTTTCCTCTTCTTCTGGAATCCCAATTATTCTAATGTTGTTTCGTCTTATGGTGTCACTTATCTCTCGAATTCTCCCCTCGTGGTCCAGTAGCTGTTTGTTCCTCTTTTGCTCAGCTTCTTTATTCTCTGTCATTTGGTCTTCTATATTGCTAATTCTTTCTTCTGCCTCATTTATCCTAGCAGTGAGAGCCTCCATTTTTGATTGCACCTCATTAATAGCTTTTTTGATTTCCACTTGGTTAGATTTTAGTTCTTTTATTTCTCCAGAAAGGGCTTTTATATCTCCCGAGAGGGTTGCTTTAATATCTTCCATGCCTTTTTCAAGCCCGGCTAGAACCTTGAGAATCGTCATTCTGAACTCTATATCTGACATATTACCAATGTCTGTATTGATTAGGTCCCTAGCCTTTGGTACTGCTTCTTGTTCTTTTTTTTGTTGTGAATTTTTCTGCCTTGTCATTTTGTCCAGATAAGAGTATATGAAGGAGCAAGTAAAATACTAAAAGGGTGGCAACAACCCCAGGAAAATATGCTTTAGCCAAATCAGAAGAGATCCCAAATCGTGAGGGGGGAGAAAGGGGATAAAAAGGGGTTCAGAAAGAGAAAAAAAAAAAACTATTAAAAAAAGAAAGCCGATAAAAAATATAAAAAGGAATATATATATATATATATATATATATATATATATATGATAAACTATTTAAAAAACGTTAAAAAAGAAAACGGTAAAAGTTAAAAAAATTTAGCAGAAGAGAAAAAAAATTGAAAAAGAAAAAAAATTAAATTAACTGCAAGGCTATGAATCATGGGGAGAAAGTCATGAGTTCCATGCTTTGCTTTCTTCTCCTCTGGAATTCCGCAGCTCTCCTTGGTATAGAAACTGCACTCCTTGGTAGGTGAACTTGGTCCTGGCTGGGTTTCTCGTTGATCTTCTAGGGGGGAGGGGCCTGTTGTAGTGATTCTCAAGCGTCTTTGCCCCAGGCGGAGTTGCACCGCCCTTACCTGGGGCGGGGCTGAGTAATCCGCTCGGGTTTGCTGGGTTTGCTTTCGGGAGCTTTTGTTCCCTGAGCTCTTTCCGTAGAGTTCTGGAAGACGGGAATGAAGATGGCGGCCTCCTGGTCTCCGGCCCGGAGGAGCCGAGAGCCCGGGGCCCCACTCCTCAGTGCGCCCTCAGAGAACAGCGCCCAATTACTCCCGTCACCCTGGCCTCCGGCCGCGCTCTGAGCTGACCGAGCCTACGACCGGTTCAAGGTAACCCCGAGTTTAGAGCTTACTCCTTGGCTCTGTCTCTGTAGCTGGCTTCCCCGTTCTAATACCTGTGAGCTCTGCGACACTCAGACACCCCCGATCCTTCTGTGACCCTGTGGGACGTGAGGCCGTGCTGACCCCGCCTGGGCTTCACCCCAGTTAAGCCTCTGGAGTGATGTCCCTCAGTGGAACAGACTTTTAAAAGTCCTGATTTTGTGCTCCGTTGCTCCACCACTCGCCGGGAGCCGGCCCCTCCCCCCGCGTTCTATCTTCCCGTCGCTTTGGATTCACTTCTCCACCAGTCCTACCTTTCAGATAGTGGTTGATTTTCTGTTTCTAGAATTGCTGTTCTTCTTCTCTTCAATCTCCCGTTGGATTTGTAGGTGTTTGCAATCTTTAGATAAGCTATTTAGCTGATCTCCCGCTACCTGAAGTAGTCTCAGCCTGCTACTTCGCCATCTTGACTTCTCCCCCCAGAATCCTATTTATAAGCTGACCAGCACCTGTGCTCTTTTTCTCCCTCAAGGGAAGAAATAAACACAATTTTTAGAAATCTCCTTTATACAGAAATTTTTCATTTCTGAACATGATTTATCATCTTCATCACATGGACAGACCTCAGGCTTAACAGCTCCAATGTGTTAGCATAGTGAATATGGTCTGAACTGTTCTGGCTCTTTGGATTCATTTAAGGTTTCTTTATACCCTAATAGATCAACAGTATTTTACAAGTGTACCATGACCCTTCAAAAGATTACATTCCCTATATGGAAGCGTAGAGTTGAAATATATTTGCTTATAAATGTATGCTTTTTTGTTAATATTACCCATCTATTATATGGATTATCTATATTCCTACTTAGTGCCTTGATCTAATGACTTTATTATATATAGTATAATTCCCATGAAGTCAGAGAGAATGGTCTCATGCATGATTCTATATCCCTGGCACCTTGCACAATATATGGAACACAGTAGGCACTCACTTATTAAATGAGTAAAATTTTTGGCTATAAAATGGAATGGAATGCAATTGTTCCCAGTTGCCCATTCAAACAAAAAGTGAATTTTTATCTTTTTTTTTTTTTTTTTTTTTTTGACAGAGAGAGATCACAAGTAGGCAGAGAGGCAGGCGGGGGGGGGGGGGGGGGAGCAGGCTACCTGCTGAGCAGAGAGCCCGATGTAGGACTCAATCCCAGGACCCTGAGATCATGACCTGAGCCGAAGGCAGCGGCTTAACCCACTGAGCCACCCAGGTGCCCCTGAATTTTTATCTTTTATATACTTTTTCCCTATTGGACTTATAGCAGATCTTCCAATCAGGAGTCAATGCTGTGTTTCATCCTGAAGATACACTTCTCCCCAGCACTTCAGTTTTGAAGGCAGGTTCTATTCAGGCTTTATGTTGATCTTAAAAGCTTTTAAAATATAAACATAGAAAACAAAATAATAGAAAAGACATGAACTAAAATATTGACATTGCACTCTGAATGACTCTTTGTTATTAGTATTATTATTTAAAATTCAATTACTTAACATCTAATGTATCATTAGTTTCAACTGTAGAGTTCATTTATTCATCCCTTACACATTATACCCAGTGCTCATTACATCATGTGCCCTCCTTAATGCTCATCACCTACCCATTACTCCATTCTCCCACCCACCTCCCCTCCAACAACCCTCAGTTTGTTTCGTATAATCAAGAGTCTCCTTGGGTTTGTCTCCCTCTCTGACTTCATCTTATTTTATTTTTCCCTCCATTCCCCTATGATCTTTTGTTTTGTTTCTTAAATTCCACATATGAGTGAAACCAGGATAATTGTCTTTCTCTGATTGACTTATTTCACTTAGCATAATACCCTTCAGTTCCATCCACATTGTTGCAAATGGTAAGATTTCATCCTTTTTGATGGCTGAGCAATGTTTCACTGTATACATATGTACAATATCTTTATCCATTCATCTGTCAATGGACATCTGGGCTCTTTCCAGTTTGGCTAACGTGGTCATTGTTGCTATAAACATTGGGATGCAGGTGCCCTTTTTGATCACAGTGTTTCTAACCTTTGGATAAATACATAGAAGTACAGTTGCTGGATTATAGGGTACTATTACTTTTAACTTTTTGAGGAATCTCCATACTGTTTTCCAGAGTGGCTGTGCAAGACTGCATTCTCACCAACAAGTGTAAGAGGGTTTCCCTTTCTCTGCATCCTCACCAACACGTGTTGTTTCCTGACTGGTTAATTTTAGTCATTCTGACTGGTGTGAGGTGGTATCTCATTGTGGTTTTGATTTGTGTTTCCCTGATGCTAAGTGATATTGAGCATTTGTTCATGTGTTTTTTGGACATTTGGATGTCTTCTTTGGAGAAATGTCTGTTCATGTCTTCTGCCCATTTCTTGATTGGATTATTCTTTGGGTGTTGAGTTTGATAAGTTCTTTATAGATCTTGGATACCAGCCCTTTATTTGATAAGTCATTTGCAGATATTTTCTCCCATTCTGTCAGTTGCTTTTTGGTTTTGTCGACTGTTTCCTTTGCTATGCAAAAGCTTTTTATGTTGATGAAGTTCCAAAAGTTATTCTTTTGCCTTTATTTCCCTTGCCTTTGTAGACGTGTCTAGAAAGAAGTTACTGCAGCAGATATTGAAGAGGGTGATGCCTGTGTTTTCCTCTAGGATTTTGAAGAATTACTGTCTCACATTAGGGCTTTCATCCATTTTTGAGTCTATTTTTGTGTATGGTGTAAGGGAATGGTCCAGTCTTATTCTTCTGCATGTAGCTATCCAATTTTCCCAACACCATTTATTGAAGAGGCTGTCCTTTTTCCACTGAATGTTCTTTCCTGCCTTTTTGAAGATTAGTTGACTATAGAGTTGAGGGTCCATTTCTGGATTTTCTGTTCTGTTCCATTGATCTGTGTGTCTGTTTTTTGTGCCAGTACCATATTGTCTTGATGATTCTTTTAATTTATTTAATTTTGCTTTTGTTTTTTAGTATTTTCTAGATGTTCTATAATGAACAGGCATTACTTTTATAGTAAAGAGAGGGGAAAATGTACAGTTAGAAATATTAGTCATTTTTTCTCTGACATTTCTGCTCTCTAGTTTAAGTTCTATTCATTGAGATTACATAGAAAAAGAAAATTCACTCTTCTAGATGCAGAACCCATTAAGATTTATTTATAAACTTACTTTTTATTTATTTGTGTTTCAAGTTTTTAATTTAAATTCTAATTAGTTAACATAAAGGGTTATATTGGTATCAGAAGTAGAATTTAATGATTCAACACTTATATATAACATGTAGTGCTCATCACAAGTGCTTTCTTGATATTTAAATGGACCTCTCAGATTCTCCTTGAGTCTTTTTTTATTACATTATGTTAGTCACCATACAGTACATCATTTGTTTTTGATGTAGTGTTCCATGGTTCATTGTTTGTTTTTAACACCCAGTGCTTTATACGTACTGTCCTTAATACCCATCACCGAGTCTTCTTTAAAGTTTCCCTCTAAATGTTGACACCTGGTTCCCAGATCTTTCACCACTGGCATTTTCAGTGCCCATGACTCTTCTGAGACTCACATGGAATGTACTAAAATTCCTTTCTTATTCATTCATTTGTCCTCAAACTGTTTTTATACAACTAGGTTGTGTCTATACACAATGATCTCTTATGTACTTTTCCTGTCCTCCCTCTTCAAGCAGACCACAGATGGTGGACCTAAGGAACGGAACCACAGTGGCAGAGTTTATCCTCGTGGGCTTTGAACAGAGCTCCTCTTCCACTCGGGCATTGCTCTTTGCCCTCTTCCTAGCCCTCTACAGCCTTGCCATGGCCATGAATGGCCTCATCATCTTCATCACCTGGACAGACCCCAGGCTCAACAGCCCCATGTACTTCTTCCTTGGCCACCTGTCCTTCCTGGATGTCTGCTTCATCACCACCACCATCCCACAGATGCTGATCCACCTGGTGGTCAAGAACCACATTGTCTCCTTTGCCTCCTGCTTGACCCAGATGTATCTGGTTTTTGGTGTAGGTGTGGCTGAGTGCATCCTCTTGGCTTTTATGGCCTATGACCGTTATGTTGCCATCTGCCACCCACTCAGCTATACCCAGATCATGAGCTGGCAGGTTTGTGTGAAGCTGGTGAGTACTGCCTGGTTCTTCGGGCTGATCAATGGCATTCTGCTTGATTATATGACATTTCGTGGTCCATTCTGTAGAGACAACCACATAGAAAACTTCTTCTGTGAGGCCCCCATAGTGATCGCTCTCTCTTGTGGAGACCCTCAGTTTAGTCTGAAGACGATCTTTGCTGATGCCATCATGGTGCTGCTCAGCCCCATGGTGCTCATTGTCATATCCTATGCACGCATCCTGGCCTCCATCCTTGGCAGAGCCTCCTCCTCAGGTCGTGGAAAGACCTTCTCTACTTGTGCCTCCCACCTGACTGTGGTCATCTTTTTCTACACCTCAGCCATGTTCTCTTATATGAACCCTCGCAGCACACATGGCCCCGACAAAGACAAGCCTTTCTCCCTCCTCTACACCATCATCACCCCGATGTGCAACCCCATCATCTATAGTTTTCGAAACAAGGAAATGAAGGGGGCCATGGTGAGGGCCCTTAGGAGGACCAGCCTGGCCTAAGCAGAGTCTGTCTAGTGGGAAGCCTCCTGGAAGAGAAGCTCCCTCCCTGAGTCCTGACAACTGGGTAACTTTCCCATGCTTAAAGGCTCTAAAAAAGAACATTCATAGATTTCTTCCTACAGGCATCTGACCCAGAAGATCCTGATGGTGTCTAATGTTCATCTGTCTGATTTACACCCAGTGTAGATTGATCCTTCCAAATTCCTGTTACTGATACATGTTCATAATTGGAGGGACAAGCATAATGAAATGGAAAAGTTTTTTCCAAAATTGGGAGATAGGTAGTAGACTCCTCAAGAGAAGGAAGTAATACGATGGCCAGTCCATTCTTTGGAGCATTTCTTTCCAGAGTAAAGGCAAATAGCAGGAGCTTCATCTTAAGGAAAAGATCATACTGAAAGCTATAAGGGAAACAAAGGGATGTATAAAAGTTAGGGGAAAGGCAGTAGGTGGGAGAAATATGCTTAGAGGTGTGTGATATTATCCCTATATGGTGGCATCAAAATTATCCAAGAAGTCCCCAGAAAAAAATAAGAATGGCTAAAGAGGACTGTATTACTCCTCAAAGGAGGCAAGAGGAAGAGGTATATGCCAAATGCATGTGAATTATTAATGGGGAAGTGTGAGAGCAGAAGCAAGAGCAGGAAGTCTGAGGAGAGCACCCACTTCCTCAGACTGTGAACTGGGAGTGGTAGCTATAGAACAAAATCTCCTGGAGTCAGGGAAGCTTCCCATGACATCTGCATTTTATAAGAATATTAAAAAGAGGGACGCCTGGGTGGCTCAGTTGGTTAAGCAGCTGCCTTCGGCTCAGGTCATGATCCCAGCGTCCTGGGATCGAGTCCCGCATCGGGCTCCTTGCTCGTCAGGGAGCCTGCTTCTCCCTCTGCCTGCCATTCTGTCTGCCTGTGCTCTCTCTCTCCCTCTCTCTCTCTGACAAATAAATAAATAAAATCTTTAAAAAAAAAACAACAATGTTTAAAAAAAAAGAATATTAAAAAGAGTAGTTTAACTTATTTGTGCATTTGTCTGCTTCCACTGGAAGATTTTGTCGCTGGCCTGGATGCATGTTTTACAATTTAAATGTTTCCCTATCTTCACGAATATTCTGCCCTATGTCTTGTTTTATTTATAATACACTACATTTCCTGAGACGCTGTTCACATTCTTCTTTCTCCCCTACCCCAGTCAGTTACCTAATGTCTTAGCTCAGGGATTCTTAGCAGGGATGATTCTCTCCCCCAGGAGATATTTGGCAATATCTGAAGACATTTTCTAATTGTCACAAAAGAAGGAGGGTATGTGCTACTGACACCTAATAGGTAGAGGCTAGGGGTGCTGAAAACATCCTACAATTCACAGAACAGCACCCACAGTAAAGAATAATGCAGCTGAAGGAATCATTAGTGCTGAGCTTGAGTAACACTGGTCAGGAGATAAAGTATTAAAAGAGCAGATGATGAGAGGTATTGATATGGGAAAAGAAGAGGCAGTAGGGAAACCAAGAATCTATGATTCAGAATTCTATCTACAAAGACATTTCTGGTTTACTGTGAGCAAGCTTTCTGCTGGCACTGCCATGGCAACAATCTACGTAAGTACTTGTGATAAAACCTGCTCTAAAACCTGGGTGTTTGTCTCTATCTAAGCCTACTTCTACTCCAGGTTTCCCAAGTTATACCCAATCATGCCTTCCTGCCTGCCCACAAGCACGGATACATACTTAAGTTCTGCCCCTTTCCTCTCTTACTTCAACCCAAACTTCATTCACCCAGCAGTCATCTTTCCCTTGTTCCCATCAGCCTCACATTCCTGCCCAGCTAAATCCTAACATTCATCACCTTTGCTCATTTGCAGTAGGACTCCTGCACATGCCATTTAGTGCAACCCATGAAAACCATGTGGGAATAATTATGGGAATACTTCCTACAATGTCAACATTTTTCTCATTGACTTTATCTATCTCCTCCTTTCTCCAGTGCTTATATTTCCCCACCCATGTGTTCCATTTGTTTGAAAGGTCCACTCTACCTTCTATGTGTGCTAGATACTTTCTTTTGCCCCTTTAGAATGAAATACACACATTTTCCCTCTGGTCTCTGTCCTCGTAGACAGACCTTTGTTGGCTGCCTCAGTGGGTTTTGTTGCCTCTACATACTGGTCGGGTTTAGCTAGTAAGAGTTACTTAGTAGGATAGAGGAAGGCAGGAGAAGAAGGAGTAGGGATATTTATTCTTCCTGCTCCATCTCTGATATCCCAGAGTTACTGTCAGGTGGCCTTCTACAGCTCCCTTCCCTGTCCCCATAAGGTGGTACCTGCTCCCTGCTCTTGAGAGCCCAGGATGATTCACCATCCCTTTTTGATTTCCCTTAATCCTTCCACATCCTGGTAAGCACCCTCATTAGTCCTATTTGGTGTGCCAACCATTTCCTTCCAGCACACTGACTGACCTAGTAACAGGTACCAGGTATATATTACCAAACACAAATTGAAAATGTCTCAAAATAGACCATATACTAGTCCATAAACTAAATCTCAAAACATTTCAAAGATATGAAGTCACACAGACCAAGTTCTGACCGTAATGAGGTTAAATGAGAAAGCAGTATCAAAACAATAACTAGAAGGAAACTCTTATGGTTGGAAATTAAGAAACATAATTGTAATTAATATACCTCCAAGGAATGAATATAAGACTACTCCAATATGGAAAGAGTAAAGAGCTTGGAAGTAATAGGCTCGCACTCCCATCCTCACCAATGAATAAGGGTAAACAAAGGGAAAATCAGCAACACTTCTTGATCTATCAGAGAATTGAAGTCGCAGGGGAAACCACCACCCCCAAAACTGGGAGACAGGTGAACACAGAAAATCATAGCTCTCTGGGAGTAGAATATGCAACTGGAACCTGGTCAGATTACTTAAAGGGAAATTGACCAGTTATTAGAGACTGAGAATGGACTAACTTCAGAGATAAAAACTCAGGGCTTACCCTCAGAGGAGCCCTCATAGTTTCATGAGTTTTACTTCCAGCAGCCCAACTCTGGTCATGATAACAATGAGGGGAAAAAAATCCCTTTGTGCTTTAGCAGGGGGAAGGGACAAGCTAGCATTTTGCAATAAGCCCAGAGAACACTGTTTACCATCAAGGAAAACTATTTTGATGAGAATCTAACAAATCAGGGGAAGGATCCATGAAGGAACAACAACAACAAAAGACAAAAACAAAACAAACAGAAGTGCTGAGAGGGACCTGTGAAGGTTGTTACAGCCCAAGGACACAGGCTCACTTTAAGACTGAGACCTAATCATAGAACTGTGGAATGCTTCCACTCCCCTCTACCTTACCACCACATCAATAAGGCTGTAGAATTTCAGGGATCACAGCTGAAAGAGCTGTAACACTCAGACCCTATTTAAGAAGGAGTTTATAGAAAAAAAAAAAAAAAAGAAGGAATTTATAGAGAAACAAAAAAGACAGCAAAGGAGACAAAAGCAAGGACAGGTGAGGAAATTTTAGCCTCTGACACCACAACTACAGAAAACATTAAACACAGCCTAAAGCCTAACACAAAACCCCCTGCTGAAGGCCTATTTACCTCAGTTCCTTCTATCTGATACTTCATGTCAGGCTTTCAACACAAAAATTGATTATGGTAATAATTACAAAAATTTGCAAGCCCCAAATTAGTAATGAAACTACTTACAATTTTGTGGGATGTACCTGGAGCAATACTTTCTTTTATTAGGAAAAAAAAAGAAGTGTTAAAAAGTAATAAACTAAGCTACCAACTCAATTCCAGAATAATAGATTATGCAAGGAACATAGAAGGAATAAAAATGCATATAATAGATTGATTCAAACAAATCCAGAGATTGATGAAATTGATAGAAGAAATTAATAATTTCACAGGTCTGTGGCATGACTGATCAAAAATAAATGGACTTAAACAATACTAAGACTGAAAGGGGCCCATAACTACAGATGTTACAGAATGAATTATAAGAGGCCTTCTGTTTCTGATATTGATGGACCATGTAATTTGGATCAGCTATGTCACTCAGAACAACAAAAGTTGGACAAACTATTTTAAACCATCCACTTGAAAGAACTAAAGCATTAAAAAGTCAGTGAAGAATTTGGGAGCTAAGACCCAGGAAAAATCAGTCTACATTTAAGTAGATCTAGGAAGGGCTGATAAGAGGATTAGTAAAGTGGGAGATATGTCACAAAGAAGATGAAATGAAGAATAGATAGAGCAAATACACTATCTGAAGAGAAAATAGCCAAGATTTTTCCAAAACTTAAGAAGACATCAGCGTACCGATTACAGAGGCCCTAAGTATACCATAATATGTTACTTGTAAAAAGAAATACACACATAGGCACACCATTAGGACATCTGAAAATGAGGGATTCGGAGAAAAAAAACAGCTGCCTGAAGAAAAGGACAGATTCCCTTCAAAAGAAGCACAATTAGATTGACAGCTGTCTTCTCAACAATGAAAGTCAAAATATAAAATTTATCTTATGTAAAATTCCATTGTAGCAGACTAGAGAGGAGCTGCAAGTCAAAGAAAGATAATGCTCCAGCTGGCCTGGAAGAGAGCATACATCCATATTGTAAACTGCCTGGGCATCCATGTGGCAAGCAATTACAGGCAGCCTCCAGGAGCTGACAGCAATGCCTGACTGACAGGCACCAAGGACATGAGTACCTCATTGGTACAACTGCAAAGAATATAGATCTTGCCAATAACCAGTGAGCTTGGGGGAGGACCCTGAGCCTCCGAAGAAAATCACAGCCTGGTTGACACCTTGCTTTCAGCCTGGTGAGACCCTGAGCAGAATACCCAGCTAACCATACCCAGACTCCTGACCCAAGGAAATTGTAAGATAGTAAATTTGTATTACTTTGAGTCCCTGAATTTGTGGTAATTTGTTATACATCAATAGACTACTAATACAAGCTTTTTAATTTCTAACATAATACCATGGAAAATTTATGACATAAAATCTGCTTAGATAAATAGGAAAAAAGTACTAGAAAAATATTATTTTCCACAATGACAAAAGAAGAAGGGAAACATGAACACACTTGTAATCATAAAGATAAATCATTAGCTTAAGAATATTTCCATAAAATTGAAGATGACACAAAGAAATTGAAAGATGTTCCATGTTCCTGGGTTGGAAGAAAACCTGTTAAAATGTCCATACTACCCAAAGCAATCTACACATTTAGTGCAATTCCTATCAAAATACCAATAGCATTTTTCACAGAACTAGAACAAAAAATCCTAAAAATTATATGTAACCACCAAGACCCCAAATAGCCAAAGCAATCTTGAAAAAGAAAAGCAAAGCTGAAGGTATCACAATTTCAGACTTAAAGTTATGTTACAAAGCTCTAGTAATCAAAACACACTGGTACCGGCACAAAAATAGACACACAGATCAATGGAACAGAATAGAAAAACTAGAAATGTTTTTCTCATAATTATATGGGAAACTAATCTTAGACAAAAGCATGAAAAAATATCCAGTAGGAAAAAGGCAGTATCTTCAACAGATGGTGTTGGGAAAACTGGACAACTACATGCAAAAGAATGATCCTGGACCACTTTTTACACCATATGCAAAACTAAACTCAAAATAGAATGAAAAGAGCACAGACAGTAGTTTCTGTGACATCGGCTTAGCAACATTTTTTTTCCAGATATATCTCCTGAGGCCAGGAAATAAAAGCAAAAATAAAATATTAGTTTTCCATCAAAATAAAATTTCTGCACAGTGAAGGAAACAACTGACAAAACAATTGACAAAACAAAATAAGAGGTGACCGACTGAACAAGAGATGAGATTTGCAAATGACATATCTGATAACAGGTTAGGGTCCAAAATCTATACAGAATAGATACAGTTCAACACCCCCAAAATAAATAATCCAATTAGAAAATGGATAAATCCAATTTATTTATAAAATAAATAATCCAATTAGAAAATGGTCAGAAGACATGAACAAACACTTCTCCAAAGAAGACATTCACATGGCCAACAGACATATGAAAAGAGGCTCAACATCACACATCAGGGAAATGCAAATTAAAACTACAATGAGATATCACCTCACATCTGTCAGAATGGCACATACTGCATGGAGCACTGGGTGTGGTGCATAAACAATGAATTCTGGAACACTGAAAAGAAATTTTAGGGGCGCCTGGGTGGCTCAGTGGGTTAAAGCCTCTGCCTTCGGCTCAGATCATGATCCCAGGGTCCTGGGATCGAGCCCCATATCGGGCTCTCTGCTTGGCGGGGAGCCTGCTTCCTCCTCTCTCTCTGCTTGCCTCTCTGCCTACTTGTGATTTCTCTCTGTCAAATAAATAAATAAAATCTTTTAAAAAAATTTTTTTAAAAATAAATTAAAAAAATTTTAATGCAAAAAAAAGTGGCTAACATCAAAAACACAAACAACAAGTGTGGTAAGGATGTGGAGAAAAAGGAACTCTCTTGCACTGTTGGTGGGAATACTTACTTGTGGAGCATAAGGAATAACAGGGAGGACATTAGGAAAAGGAAAGGAAAAGTGAATTGGGGAAATCGAAGGGGGAGATGAACCATGAGAGACTGTGGACTCTGAGACACAAACAGAGTTTTGGAGAGGAGAGGGGTAGGGGGATGGGTGAGACTGGTGGTGGGTATTAAGGAGGGCACAAACTGGTGCAGCATCTGTGGAAAACAGTATAGAGGTTCCTCAAAAAGTTAAAAGTAGAACTACCCTACAATCCAGTAATACCACCACTGGGTATTTACCCCAGAAATACAAAAACACTAATTCATACACATAATGCATTATAGGGAAGATATAAGCAGGGATAATACATGTTTCTATCAGCATTATTTACCATAGCCAAATTATGGAAGCATCCCAAGTGTCTATGGAGAGATGAATGGATAAAGAAGTTGTAGTATATATGTATATATACAATGGAATATTATTCTGCCATAGAAAAGAATGAAATCTTCCCACTTGCAACAACATGATTGGAGCTAGAGAGTATAATGCTAAGTGAAATACATCAGTCAGAGGAAGACAAATGTCATGCTTTCACTAAGGGTGGAATATAAGAAACAAAAAAAGAGCAAAGATAAAAAACATAAAATAAAAAAGGAGCCAGCCAAACCAAGAAGCAGACTCTTAACTATAGAGAACAAACTGATGCTTACCAGAGAGGAGGTGGATGGAGTGATGGATAAAATAGGTGATGGGGATTAAGGAGTGCACTTGTCATGATGAGCACTGTGTGATGTGTCACCATGTGGTACTAAATGGTACCATCACTCTATGGGACACCTGACTCACTATATGGTACACCTGAAACTAAAATAAAACTGTACATTAGCTATACTGAAATTTTAATTTTTTTAAATTTTATTTTATTTTTCCAGTGTTCCAAGATTTATTGTTTATGCACCACACCCACTGCTCCATTCAATACGTGCCCTCCTTAATACCCACCACCAGGCTCACCCATCCCCCTACCCCTCTCCTCTCCAAAACTCTGTGTCTCAGAGTCCACAGTCTCTCATGGTTCATCTCCCCCTTCGATTTCCCCAATTCACTTTCCCTTTCCTTTTCCTAATGTCCTCCCTGTTATTCCTTATGCTCCACAAGTAAGTGAAACCAAATGATAATTGACTCTCTCTGCTTGACTTATTTCACTCAGCATAATCTCCTCCAGTCCCGTCCATGTTGATACAAAAGTTGAATTTAAATTTTAAAAAAATTTTCTAGATTTTGGATACTAATCCTTTATCAGATACATCATTTGCAAATATCTTCTCCCATTCCATAAGTTGTCTTTTAGCTTTGTTGATTGTTTCCTTCACTGTGCTGAGCTTTGTATCTTGATGAAGTCCCAATAGTTGATTTTTGCTGTGATAGTATGGAGGTTCCTCAAAAAGGTAAAAATAGAACTAACCTAAGACCCACCAATTTCACTACCTAAAGATACAAAAATACTGATTTGAAGGTATTTACCCAAAGATACAAAAATACTGATTTGAAGGAGCACATGCACCTCTATGTTTAAAGCAGCATTATCAACAGTAGCTGAACTATGAAAAGAGTCCAAAGGTCCACTGAATGATGAATGGATAAAGAAGATGTGATATATATATATACATGTATGTATACATCTATGATGGAATAGTACTCAGCCATCAAAAAGAATGAAATCTTGCCATTTGCAATGACATGGATGGAGCTAGAGAGTATTATGCTATGTGAAACAGTCAGATAAAGACAAATATTATATGATTTCAATTATATGTGGAATTTAAGAAAGAAAGCAGATGAACATAGGGAAAGGGGGAAAAAAGAGAGAGGGAAGTAGACCATAAGTGACACTTAGCTAGCGAGAACAGAGGGTTGATGGAGGGAGATGGGTGGGGCATGGGCTAAAAGGGTGATGAATATGAAGGAGGGCACTTGTGATGAGCACTGGGTGTTATATGTAAGTGAGGAATTACTAAATTCCACACCTGAAACCAAATTTACCATTTATGTTAACTAACTAGAATTGAAATAAAAACTTGAAAAAAATTTTCTATAATATTTCTATAAAGAACCAGACATAGGACACCTCAACTTTTTAAGTGATAACTTCAATATCAAAACTTGATAAAGACAAAATCAACTAATCTCACTCACTCTCAAACATAGTTGCAAAATTCTTAGAGAAAACTGTGCCCACAATGTATTAAAAATGTAATATCTTATGTCCTGAACAAAATTGAGTTTATTCCAGTAATTCAGAGTTGATTGCACATCAGAAAATGAGGGGCGCCTTGGTGGCTCAGCAGGTTAAGCTTCTGCCTTTGGCTCAGGTCATGATTTCAGGGTCCTGGGATCGAGCCCCGCTTTGGGCTCTTTGCTCAGCAGGGAGCCTGCTTCCCCTCCCTTCTGCCTGCCTCTCTGCCTACTTGAGATCTCTCTCTTTCTCTGTGTGAAATAAATAAATAAAATCTTTTTTAAAAAATGAATTATGTAAATGACTACCTTAACAGACAAATGAAGAAAAACCACATGATCATCTCAGTAGATCAGGAAAGGCATCTGTTTTATTCAACATTTATACCTGTTTATAATTTTTTAAAAAGCAACACTTCTCAGCAGACCAGGAATAAAAGTGAACTTCCTTAAGCTATTAAAGTGATTATACTCCAAAACTCAATAGCAAATACCCTCCAAAACTGAAACATTAAAATTGCCTTCAGATCATAATTAAGCCTAAGTAACCATTATGCCTACTTTTATTCAAGGTAGTATTTTATTTCATTTAAATTTTAGTTGGTTAACATACAGTGCAATATTGGTTACTGGTTTCTGGAGCAGAATTCAGTGATTTGTCAATCACATACAACCCCCAGTGCTCATCACAAGTGCCCCCCTTAATACCCATCACCCATCTAGCCCATCCCCACCCCCCTCCTCCCTCCATCAACACTTAGCTTGTTCTCTATCATTAAGAGTCCCTTATGGTTTGTTACACTCTCTCCTTTTTTCTTTCCCCCTTTCCATATGTTCATCTGTTTTCTTTCCTAAATTCCACATATGAGTGAGATCACATGATATTGTCTTTCTCTGACTTATTTCACATAGCATGATACCACATCATTGCTGATGGCAAGATTTCATTTTTTGATGGCTGAGTAATATTCCATTGTGTATACATACTTAAGATTGTACTGAAGATCCTAGAAAATACAATAAACCGAGGGAAGTAGGTAATTGTTATAAGAACTGGAAATGAAAAAGCAAAACTGTCTTCATTTACAGATGACATGTGGTGGTCTTCATAGAAAAACTGAAAGAATGTACAGATAATTTATTAAAATTCATAGGTTTTAACAAGGTTACTGGACAAAATCGATATGCAAAAGTGAATTGCAACCTATATACCTGCAAACATATTAGAAAATTGAAATTTTAAGATACCACTTTAAATAGTATCCAAGATATAAAGTACATAGGAATAACCCTACTAAAAACATCATGGAAAGATGCATATAAATTTATGGAATGTCACTAGAGAAAATAAATAAAAGGAAATATATAGAGACTTACCTCATGTAGCATCAAGAGAGCGAACAACTCTGCCCTAATGGCTCTAGAAATTATATGACTTTGGACATCACTTATTTTGATTTAGAAGTGACCCTTGAACAATGCAGGTCTGAACTGTGCAACGCCACTTACATGTGGACTTTTTATAGTACAGTACTCTAAAGGTATTTCCTCTTCCTAATGATTTTCTTTTTTTTAATTTTATTTATTTATTTGACAGATAGTGATCACAAGTAGGCAGAGAGGCAGGCAGAGAGAGAGGAGGAAGCAGGCTCCCTGCTGAGCAGAGAGCCCAATGCGGGGCTCGATCCAGGATCCTGGGATCATGACCCGAGCTGAAGGCAGAGGCTTTAACCCACTGGGCCACCCAGGCACCCCCCTAATGATTTTCTTAATAACATCTTCTTTCCTCTAGCTTGCTTTATTGTGCAAATACAATATATAATACATATAAAATACAAAATATGTATTAATTGATTGTTTATGTGATCAGTAAGGCTTCCAGTCAACAGAAGGTTATTAGTTTTGGGGGAGATAAAGTTTTATGCAGAGTCCTGACTGTACATGGGGGTGGACTCTAACCCCTCATTTGTCCCAGGGTCAACTATAATTACTTTTCACCCAAATTTGGGGCTTGGATGAAAAACCCCATATTTGGGTTGGAATTCAGTCATAAAATGTGGACGAGAGGTTATAGGGAAGTGAGGAGACCAAGAACATTCCTTCTTAGCATATCAATTGAAGGTATAGAAATAGCTGTTTTTAAAGAACTGGACAAGTTGGTCCTTTTTTTTTTTCAGGAGGTTTTGGATGGATCTCTGAAGGAATGTCAGACACCTTGTACTGCAAAGGTCAGTATCCTGAAGCTTAGTTTTTGTGCCTTGGGTTTTAAAATTGTGTCTTCCTCCAAACTGAGTTATGGTAAAAAAATGCCCCAATTAGGGACACCTGGGTTGCTCAGTGGGTTGGGCCTCTGCCTTCGGCTCAGGTCGTGATCTCAGGGTCCTGGGATCGAGCCCCGCATCGGGCTCTCTGCACGGTGGAGAGCCTGCTTCCCCTTCTCTCTACTTGCCTCTCTGCCTGCTTGTGATCTCTCTCTCTCTCTCTCTCTGTGTCAAATAAATAAATAAAATATATATTTTTAAATGCCCCAATTAAATTAGATTTTGTAAGACCCAGTGTATGGTAGCATGAAGAGAAAAAGCCATCCCGCACATATAGAATGAGTCAGGACACAAGCATCATAAATTTCAATTTTATAGGAGTCCAGGCTCTCCAGGAGTAGAAAGAAGAGCTTTAGAGGATATATGAGGACAATTGTGGTTCTTTGGGTTATGCAGAATCAAATTCAGTATGAGGCAGGGAGGATTTTGGAAAAACAGTGGGTGCATCAGAGAAGGAAGGTTCTTCCAGATTTCAAGAAATGAAGTGTGAAGAGGAAAAGGTAGAGGATGGTGTTTAGGAGGGGAGCATGTTACCAAGGGGAGCTTGTGACACTGTGTTTATCACCCTATTGACAGCATTTAATAAGGTGACTGGAGTAGAGTGGTACTCAGCCAATGTTAATTATTGTGCTGAATGTACCATAATGGTATGAAATTGTATTTAACTGGGGACACAAGGAATGTTGCCTATGACATAGAACCCGTAACTATAAAATCAATTCAAAATAAAATTAGTAGATCATAGTTAAAGGGCTCCCAGTTTTGAAGCTGAGGACACAGGGATAATGATACTTGCCAGGCCACCTTGTCTATCAGGTTATCTGGTAAATGGAGTAGAACTTTCCTGGGAAAACCTGAGACTATTCTAGACCTTCCAGGATGCCTGCCATGGACAGAGCCTCACAAGGGAGCCTTGGAATGAACTGGTATAGGATTCTCCCCAGGGATCCAGTTAGAATGGTAACACTTCACAAGAGATTGTTGGCCTTATTACAGTTGGGTCCCAACAGAAACCAGTTAGAAGCTCACACCTGCCTGTGTGCATGTCCTCCTTGCCCTATAAACAAGCTGCTGGTTTGCAGCAGAATTCACTACACCCTCACTCTATACCTGTGGATCCCTCCTCTGGGCCTGAGATCAGCACAGCCAATGTCATCACCTTCATGTACCAAAGCCCGTGGAGAAGGTTAGTGAATGTGCTCACTTCTGCATGAAAGCTGACCCTGAATCAGTTGCATCCATCAGAGATGAATAGCTTCTGGCTCTCTCAATGACCACCTGTGTTCAGATCACATCAAGCTCTGCACACAGAGGTCATGAAGGAGACTCCATTAACCCCCACCTTGTCCACTTCTCCCTCTCTAGATGCCTAGCTCTGTCTCTACTTTCCCAGTTCTCTCCCAGCTACTCCATTCTCTCGATCACCCCTCTGAGGTTCCATCAGGTTCTCAGAGTCTGCCCACCAGTCCTCATGGCTCTGGCTGGGGGGCATCTGGCTTGCATGCGTCTGGTGGGGCCTGTCTGATTTACAAAGACCTGTCTCTAATTGCTGCAAAGAGGGAGACAATCCAGAAGGTCGATCTTTCATTTCTAGAACTTGAGGGAGCAGAACCGTAGTACCTGGCTACTTAGTTCTGATTCCTCATGACCAGGGAGCCATGCCAAGCCTGCCTGGCCAGCAGTCTTTTTCCACATTTGGCTTTTCTTCTCATTTTTTTCTGTGCCAAAATTTGGGTCCTTACTTTTCTGTCTCTTGATGTGCTTCTCTCTGTTTCCTGCCGCAAAGATCCACCTGGTCATCACTTTTCTACATATACCCCATCTTGTCACGTAATGCACCCTCTTTTCCTATTTCCTTCTCTTTGTTTCAGTCTCTCTAATTCTCTCTTTGGCTTTAACATTTTTCCTTCTTTTTTGTTTTGTGTGGTTGGGATCTCTCCAATATCTCTAGGATTACTTTATCTCATTTCTTTTTCTTTTCAACCCTTCCTCCTCTTTATGTTTGTGCATGGCAGTATTTTCTATTTATCTGGCATTTTTCTTTCTTGTTCCCTGGAGAAAGAGAGACTGAGAAGTGATTCAAGGATGATCCTCTCTTAGAGATTCTGCTACAGATCTTGAGGCTGCTATTTTTTTTGCAATGTTTCTGGAAGTCAAATTAAGAGAAAATGGGACTCACATTGGGGGGGGGGTGCGGGTACTGAGTTAGATGGAAAGACCCTCCTGATAGAGAGAGGCAGGAACCATTAGGATGGAGGTGATCCTCCTCTTTCTCTGGGTTTCTGCATGTGGGAAGCTGGCCAGATCTTTACAGTGTTCCTTCCACTTGTGAAGTGAAACCACAGGGAGATGGAGAGGAAACAGAGACCAAAACTAATGTTTATTTATTGTCTAATCTGTGGCAACCTCTAATTACATGTTATTTTAGTTCATTCATGTTTTATATGAAAAAACTTGTGTCTCAGCTAGCCAACTCCACATTATAGTAAGTGACAATGCCAAGGTTGAACTTCAGGTATGCTTGCCTCCAAAGTCCCTGTACTTTACCCTGTTAGCCTTATTGCTTCCCTATAAGGTAATAGATCAGGTTCCAGATGGTTTTTGAGTCTCTAAATATGTAATGATTTGCCTTAAAAATCATTGGTAGCTCAATGTGGTTTTGATTTGAATCTCCCTGATGGCTAGTGATGATGAACATTTTTTCATGTGTCTGTTAGCCATTTGTATGTCTTCTTTGGAGAAGTGTCTGTCCATGTCTTCTTTCCATTTTTTAACGTGATCATCTGTTTTGTGTGTGTTGAGATTGAGTTCTTTATAGATCTTGGATATCAGCCCTTTGTCTGTACTGTCATTTACAAATATCTTCTCCCATTCTGTGGGTTGCCTCTTTGTTTTGTTGACTGTTTCCTTTGCTGTGCAGAACCACATGGTCCTCTCAATTGATGCAGAAAAAGCATTCGACAAAATACAGGATATCTTCCTGATTAAAAGTTTTCAAAGTATAGGGATAGAGGGAACATTCCTCAATTTCATAAAATATATGAAAAACCCACAATAAATATCATTCTCAATGGGGAAAAGCTGACAGCCTTCCCTTTGAGATCAGGAACACAACAAGGATGCCCACATTCACCACTCTTCTTCAAAATAGTATTAGAAGTCCTAGCAACAGCAATCAGAAAACAAAAAGAAATAAAATGTATTCAAATTGGCAAAGAAGTCAAACTCTCTCTCTTAGCAGATGAAATGATACTTTATATGGAAAACCCAAAAGACTCCACCTCCAAACTACTAGAACTCATACAGCAATTCAGTAGTGTGGCAGGATTACGAAAATCAATGCACAGAAATAAGTTGCTTTCTTATACACTAACAATGAAAATACAGAAAGGGAAATTAGAGAATTGATTCCATTTACTATAGCACCAAGAGCCATAAGATACCTGGGAATAAACCTAACCAAAGAGGTAAAGGATCTGTACTGGGGTAACTGCAGAACACTTATGAAAGAAATTGAAGAAGACACAAAAAGATGGAAAAGCATTCCAAGCTCATGGATCAGAAGAATAAATACTGTTAAAATGTCTGTACTGCCTAGAGCAATCTATACTTTCTATTCCAATCAAAATTCCACTGGCATTTTTCAAAGAGCTGGAACAAACAATCCTAAAACTTGTATGGAACCAGAAGAGAACCCAAACTGCTAAGGAAATGTTGAAAAAGGAAAACAAAACTGGAGGCATCACATTGCCTGGTTTCAAGCTTTACTACAAAGCTGTGATCACCAAGACAGCATGGTACTGGCACAAAACCAGACACATAGACCAGTGGAACAGAGTAGAGAGTCCAGATATGGATCCACAACTCTATGGTCAAATAATCTTCGACAAAGCCCAAAAAAATATCCAGTGGAAAAAAGACAGTCTCTTCAATAAATTGTGCTAGGAAAATTGGACAGCTATGTATAGAAAAATGAAACTCGACCATTCCCTTACACCATACACAAAGATAAACTCGAAATGGATAAAAGAGCTCAACATGAGGCAGGAATCTAACAAAATCCTAGAGGAGAATATAGGCAATCCTAGGAGAATCCTAGAGGAGAATATAGAGAAGATAGAGAATCTTCAACATCAGCCACAGCAACTTCTTTCAAGATATGTCTCCAAAGGCAAAGGAAACAAAAGCAAAAATGAACTTTTGGGACTTCAAGATCAAAAGCTTCTGCACAGCAAAGGAAATAGAGAAACACAGCTGAAGTGAGTTCCTAAGACTTGAGAAGTGTTGCTAAGTTGTAACAGAGTTGCCAGCAGAACTCTCCAGGGGTTCACACTGATGATTAGCTGTCCTTCCTTAAAAGTCATTTACATGTGTCTTCCAAATATCTTCTCAGCCATGGATCCATATGCTTTTGTCTATACAACTTTGTTAGATTCTACATGGCAAAATTTATTTTCCATTGCCTTCCAATTTTATTCCTAAATTCCTCAAATTTCATACAGCTCTGTTAGTGAAAATCATGGGATTCCAAAGTTACTTCTCAAATTTGAAATCTTTAGGGGCATCTGGGTGGCTCAGTTGCTTAAGCATCTGCCTTTGGCCAGGATCCCAAGGTCCTGGTATCAAGCCCCAAGTTGGGCTCCCCGCTGACAGGGAGCCTGCTTCTCCCTCTCCCTCTGTCCCTCCCCCCCACACACACACCCACTTGTGCTCTTGCTCTCGCACTGTCTCAAATAAATAAACAAAATGTTTTTTAAAAAATCTTTAGAAATGCCACAATTACAGGGCATTCTGAATAATGTACAAAATCAGAAGGAAAAACAATTTTTTTTTTTTTTTCTGGCCATGTAAGGATTTGTTTGGTAAGGACCTGGGCTATCTTTTTCATCATGGAGCTAATCAGTAGGCTGCAGAGTAGGGCCTGGCAGACAACGGCTTGGTCTTACAAGATCTTTCTAATTTCACTTTTTTGCTCCTGGTGAAGTGTCTCAGTGTAAGTTACTGTCTTTCTAATATTTCTGATGTGAGACATCACGCAGCTAGATACAACTACCTAGTTCTCTTCCTCCACAGATAGATGGCAAAATCTTCCAAACAGCTCTGCAACTTGTGTATTCTTCTTGATCTCTGGTTGTGGGTGCCTGCCCCCCCATCTCACTAATAAGAAACTCTGTAGATCCAGGTAGTCCTTCTCTTTTAGCAAGGCTAATTGTGGGTCTCACCCTCATTCCTTTCTAGAGGTTTTCATCAGGTCTATATTTCTTTCCTTTTTTTTTTAATTTAAATTCAATTAGCCAATGTATGGTACATCATTACTTTTTGGTATAATGTTCAAGGAATCCTTTGCTGTGTATAACACCTACATAACATCACATCACTGCCCTCCTTATTGCCCAACACAGAGTTACCCCATCCCCCACCCACCTCCCTTTCCACAACCTTAGGTCTATGTTTTTGAATTATTAATGGCCCTTTTTGCTTTTTCAAATCTGGTTTCTAAATCCTCATTGTTAGTTAACGAAGAGAAATTGATTATTCACCTTAGGATGAACTGTAGCTTGTCTGAACTGGAATCAGGAGGTGGATGCCTTTGCCTTCTTCCTGAAGACTGCCTGTTGATCTAATATTATTGAGTTAGAGTTTTCAGCCAGCTTTTAGTTCTCAGTCTTGAGAAGCAGTGAAAATTTCACTCAGTTCTCAAAGAAGCCCCATTTTTTATACATTTGATTTCAAAATTATTGAGTATCAGCCATTTTGGAACTTAGGGCCTCCAATCGATCTGTGCATTGTCCAGTTGGGGACAGGAATTTCTATCTTCATTACTAAATATCAAGGAGAAACTGATTTTCATCACTGAATCTCTCTTTTATATCACAATAATCACATATCTACTAATAATTCAATTTACTAAAAGAACACATTTTTAGGGCCACTTTCTACCTCTTAAGTCTTCCTCAAAGTTTGCGCATAATTTCAACTTTCAGTTTCAGATTTTCTGGGCTTAATCCTTGTTTCCGCTTAGATTGGCCATTTTTTCTTTTATAAAAATACACTTTTCTTTTTTCTTTAAGACATTTTTTATTTGAGACAGAGTGAGAGAGCATGAGAGGGGGGCAGGTCAGAGGGAGAAGCAGACTCCCTGCCGAGCAGGCAGCCCAATGCCCGACTCCATCCTGGGAATCCAAGATCATGACCTGAGCAGAAGGCAGTTGCTTAACCAACTGAGCCACCCACGTGCCCAAAAATGCACTTTTCTGAGAACAACCTCTGAATCTGTCAGTCATTAGCAGCTATTTTTTCTGGAGTTGATGTTTTTTCTTCTTACACACTTTTTCCTTGAGTATGTCATTATTTTATTACTCTGCAATACTGTAGCATTTTACTGAAGCCCTGCAGGAGCTCTTAACCGTATCACCGTGCAGTTAAATAACATATCATAACATATCCCTACCCCCAGCTGTACTGCATGCCCCCCCAGAATGTAACAATGCTTGGAAATACATTTTTAATTTGCAGATTCAGTTTTCAAAAGGCTTCAGGCATTTTGAAGATTACTGACATTTAAAAATGCAAATGTCTTAAGTAATATTTTTTATTTATCCAGTGACCTAGAAAAGGAAACTTTAGATTTGTTGAGCACTTTCCCTACTACAAATATGTTTCTGTGTAATTCCCACACACACACATTTTTTATTGAATGAATAAATTTCTTCTTAATCTTCACAACTACCATACCCACAAATATGTTTTTCTTCATTTTACTCTCAAGAAAAGTGCTCTCACACACACGTTTTCATACAACATTTCAGAGAAGCATGGACACACTGAATCTTCTGACTCCCTAGAGCTCCATGAACCCCAGGATAAATATAGCCACCTTAAAGTTTTTCTGCTCAGGAAAATAGTGCTTTTGGCTTTCAGGTCATGAAATTATGTGTTTAATCCAAAAAAAAAGGGAAGGGATTAGAGCATGCAGAAGAGAAACCAGATTTCAAGCTGTGTTAGATGTGAAATTACTAGAGGCACATTTTATTTACACCAGACCTGCAAGAAGATGGCCAACCCTTACAGAAGCTGAAGCTTTCTAAGAACACACATGATTTTAAACAAGGCTGATAAGTTCATTTACAACTTAAGTGAACCATTTTCATTCCTAAAACAAACATACTCTCCAGAATAAATGAATGATACAGTGCTGTGTGATATTTTCTTTCCTGTGGTCATAGCATGCTAGGAAATCTACAGAAACATTGTGGCTAACTGTTGAATGTATTCAACAGTATCCTGCTTCTCTTTGGTGAGTAGGACAGGAATCAGAACCTTAACATTACAATGAGACATTTTCCCACCCATGTAGGCTACAATAGCACACTTTGTTCATTGTCCTTCTGGGTTCAAGGAATGTAGACTTCTCTCCCTGAACTCACCAGCACTATACCTTGAGCATTCAGCATACATGTATCAGGGAACTCCTCCCTCTCAGGATCTTCCCAGACATCTCTGTAACTCATGGTTTCTTGTTGTTGTAATCAAAGCTCTAACACATTGTTGTTTAAATTTTATTTCCATATATGTGATTATATCACTAATAATTGTTAGGGATTTTAAGGGGTCCAGTAAATAACACTGTTCTTTATTCCATTGTGTATTTTTTCCTGCCTTGTCAAAGATTATTTGACCATAAAGTTGAGGGTCCATATCTGGACTCTATACTCTGTTCCACTGGTCTATGTGTCTGGTTTTGTGCCAGTACCACGCTGTCTTGGTGATCACAGCTTGGTAGTAAAGCTTGAAATCAGGCAATGTGATGCCTCCAGTTTTGTTTTCCTTTTTCGACATTTCCTTAGCAATTTGGGGTCTCTTCAGGTTCCATACAAGTTTTAGGATTGTTTGTTCCAGCTCTTTGAAAAATGCCAGTGGCATTTTGATTGGAATGGCATTGAAAGTATAGATTGCTCTAGGCAGTATAGACATTTTAACAATGTTTATTCTTCCAATCCATGAACATGAAATGGTCTTCCATCTTTTTGTGTCTTCTTCAATTTCTTTCATGAGTGTTCTGTAGTTCCTCAAATGCAGGAACTTTACCTGTTCCCATACTTGGTATCCTTTACCTCTTTGATTAGGTTTCTTACCAGGTATCTTATGGTTCTTGGTGCTATAGTAAATGGAATCAATTCTCTAATTTCCCTTTCTGTATTTTCATTGTTAGTGTATAAGAAAGCAACTTATTTCTGTGCATTGATTTTGTATCCTGCCACATTACTGAACTGATGTATGAGTTCTAGTAGTTTGGGGGTGGAATCTTTTGGGTTTTCCATATAAAGTATCATGTCGTCTGTGAAGAGAGAGAGTTTGACTTCTTCATTGCCAATTTGGATACCTTTTATTCTCTTTGTTGTCTGGTTGCTGTTGCTAGGACTTCTAATACTATGTTGAAGGGAAAATTGGAAAGCTAGGTGTAGAAGAATGAAACTCGACCATTCTCTTACACCATACACAAAGATAAACTCGAAATGGATAAAAGACCTCAACATGAGGCAGGAATCCATCAGAATCCTACAGCAGAACATAGGCAATAACCTCGGCCATCGGCCGAGCATCAACATCGGCCACAGCAACTTCTTTCAAGACATGTCTCCAAAAGCAAAGGAAACAAAAGCGAAAATGAACTTTTGGGACTTCAACAAGATCAAAAGCTTCTGCACAGCAAAGGAAACAGTCAACAAAACAAAGAGACAACCCACAGAATGGGAGAAGGTATTTGCAAATGATGGTACAGACAAAGGGCTGATATCCAAGATCTATAAAGAACTCCTCAAACTCAATACATACAAAACAGTTAATCACATCAAAAAATGGACAGAAGACATGGACAGACACTTCTCCAAAGAAGACATACAAATGGCTAACAGACACATGAAAAAGTATTCATCATCACTAGCCATCAGAGAGATTCAAATCAAAACCACATTGAGCTACCACCTTACATCAGTTAGAATGGCCAAAATTAACAAGACAGTAAACAACATGTGTTGGAGAGGATGTGGAGAAAGGGGAACCCTCTTACGCTGTTGGTGGGAATGCAAGTTGGTGCAGCCACTTTGGAACAGTGTGGAGATTCCTTAAGAAATTAAAAATAGAGCTTCCCATAAATACCCTGCAATTGCAGGGTATTTACCCTAAATACCCTGGGTATTTATTTATTGGGTATTTACCCTAAAGATAAAGATGTAGTGAAAAGAAGGGCCATCTGTACCCCAATGTTCCTAGCAGCAATGGCCACAGTCGCCAAACTGTGGAAAGAACCAAGATGCCCTTCAACAGATGGATAAAGAAGATATGGTCCATATATACAATGGAGTATTATGCCTCCATCAGAAAGGATGAATACCCAACTTTTGTATCAACATGGACAGGACTGGAGGAGATTATGCTGAGTGAAATAAGTCAAGCAGAGAGAGTCAATTATCATATGGTTTTGTTTATTTGTGGAGCATAAGGAATAACATGGAGGACATGGGGAGATGGAGAGGAGAAGTGTATTGGGGGAAATTGGAGGGAGAGATGAACCATGAGAGACTGTGGACTCTGAGAAATGAACTGAGGGTTTTGGAGGGGATGGGGATGGGGGGTTAGTTGAGCCTAGTGGTGGGTATTATGGAGGGTAGGTATTGCGTGAAGCACTGGGTGTGGTGCATAAACAATGAATTCTGGAACACTGAAAAGAAATATAAAATTTTTTTTTAAAATTGCACAGCTCTTCCCACCTGGTTCTGAATCATCTGAGAAATAAGACAGAGCCTGCAGATGGAGGTTAAAACATTACCTTTACTAAAAAAAAAAAAAAACATTACCTTTACTAATAACAAAGCAGACATTGAAGCCATTGGACTTCCTAATTCAGAAGCAGAGAATTGGACAGAAAAACCTATTCCCTAGCAGGAACATACAGCCACAAAACCTCCTCAAACAGGGGTAAAGCCTTCCCTGAAGAAGGCCACTCACTCCCAAGAGGAAGGTGAGAGGAAAGGGATAGAAAACACGTGCTTGGTTTCCCTTCTAAAATCACCAATCTGGTAAGCCACTCCATTCCCACCGATCTGTGTGAATAAGGAAGAGAAAGGTCAAGAGTATTATGCTATCACAATTTCATCCATGTGAAAGGAAACATCAGGAATATGGAAGAACTTATTCCCTACCTACCCTACCCCTAATAGTATCTAGCGTTCTGTTCTCTAATCCCATTAAGTCTACAGTTAACCATAGGGTATAAGATATTAAAATAGTCGTACTTCCACTTTCGTGTTGGCTGGTCCAGTGACAAATCACTGCTCTGTTGTGAGGCTCTTGGAACTTTGGAACAGTTCTATTTTGCTTATAAGTGGTTCTAAAAGGAATCAGAACAGTAAGTTAATTAGTCAGCTCTGAAGCCAGTCTAGACCCACAGCTGAAAACCTATACCCTATTCCTCTCTCCCTGCCAAACTGTGTTCAACTACATTGTCCAACATAACTTAACAAAGGTTCTTCAATGAGATTAAATTATATCCTTAAATTTACAATAAAAAGTCATGGCATGTGTGAACTACTTTATAAACTATTGTTAATTTAAATAAGATTACAGACCCTTGACTCTTTAAACAAGAAGTCCAAGGGGTCATGGGTGGTTATTTATTTTCTATCTATACCCTTGGCATGAGAAAATCCTATGATCCTCTTCTGGTTTAACAGAGAAATCTCATAATCTACACCTTTTCTGAAAACAGAGAAAGATCAATTTAAATATTACAATGGCCTTCATTAGGGCCACCAATAAAAATGATATTTTAGAGGTTCCCAATTAGTTTTAGAGCACATAGCAACAATTTCTGATGTCCAGTCTCAGAAAATTCCTTGTCAGAAACAACCACAAGGACATGTTTTATGTTACAGAGTAATATGAGATTGTCTACAGCTAAAGGAGAATGAATGCTTTATTATTTTCTTGCTTGTGTTTCTTCAAATAACAATTGAGAGAGCATGTGATTTTCAAGTCAAGGTGCTAAAATTCAGTTAGTACTGGGACAAAATTAAAAGTCCTGAGAAGGTCAAAACATATACTATGAAAAAGTAAGAGCAAGTAAGCTTATTAACAAGTGGAATATGTGACAGTTAAAGTGCAGTACATATGTAACTTAGTATAATTATTTAAGTAAACATTCATCATCTATGGTATGGATGTTGAAGAACTAATGAGGTCATCACCACAATTCTCTTCCAGAGTGGCCCACCTGGTCAGACCATCCTCCCTGGACCAGTTCTTCTTCAAACACCATGGGATTTTCTCTATTATTTGCTGCAGTGATTCAGTGATAAACATCATCACTAGCCAAGCAACAGAATGAGGTAGAATGTGATTTTCAAGTCATTACCCTATTTATTTATACAAATGCTTGACTGGTTAACCCTGGTAGTTAACAGGGCGCTAGATGCCGGGTATCATGGAGTATTCTTTCTTGGACAGTGAGCCACAATAAGCATTTATATACTGCTATAGATCCTAGTGTTTTCTTTGGTTGAACTTTAGTTTTTTCTTGGACAAGTCCCAGGTTTATCTGGAGCATAGCTCACTGCCTTCCCTTGCCCAGGTTCTGACCTCAAACCCAACATGTCCATTGGGCCCATGATTCCAGGCCGCTTCTTGGGTTAAACATTGCTCTCTGACCCTCCCTGCCCTTTCTGGGCCCCAAAGAGGAGAAGTTTTAGGTACAGTTCTAGGGGAATGTTCCAAAGTACAGACGATGGGAATGGCCTACTGCCTTGACCTATCAGGAAATCATCTATTAGGAATCCAATATGGAAAATAGTAGCAGTTAATGGGGTAGGTCTCTTCTAAAATTAAGATAGGCAACATGAAGGGCGCCTGGGTGGCTCAGGTCATGGTCTCAGGGTCCTGGGATCGAGCCCCGCATAGGGCTCTCTGCTCGGCGGAGAGCCTGCTTCCCTTCCTCTCTCTATCTGCCTGCCTCTCTGCCTACTTGTGATCTCTGTCTGTCAAATAACTAAATAAAATCTTAAAAAAATAAATAAATAAATAAAAATTAAAAAAAAAAAGATAGGCAACATGAGATGTTTAAATCATGGAGAAGAGGGGGCAGTCCAACCAGAGGTAGCTGAATGGCAGACAGCCACACCAAATATGAGAAAGGGAGAGGGAGAAGAAAAGAGTGAGAAGTGGAAGTGGAGAATGGAGGGGGAAAGACTATCAGAGGGGGTAGAGTAAGAATGTGTATAAAAAGGAGCGAGAGGAAAGGAAATGAAGAAGAGTGGTTGGTAGAACTGAAGGTTAAGAAGGAATATGCTGGGTGCCTGGGTGGCTCAGTGGGTTAAGCCGCTGCCTTCGGCTCAGGTCATGATCTCAGGGTCCTGGGATCGAGTCCCGCATCGGGCTCTCTGCTCAGCAGGGAGCCTGCTTCTCTCTCTCTCTCTCTCTCTCTCTCTCTCTCTCTGCCTGCCTCTCTGTCTACTTGTGATCTCTCTCTGTCAAATAAATAAATAAAATCTTAAAAAAAAAAAAGAAGGAATATGCTAACTATCTATAAGCATCTGAAAGTAGAAGGGATCTATCGGACATCCTAACTCCAAGACAAGATGAAGAGTACAAGGGAGATTTAACATGAACATAATGACTTCCTAAAAGTTACAATAATGAGAAAAGAACATAAGAATTCTGAATGTTCATTCTCAGATGATGGGAAATGAAAACAAGACTAATTCTGGAAGCAAAGGGACAGATCAAAGTTTTCATTCCAGAAAGGCTAAATTTATGTCCTGCTCATAGCTTCCCTTGTCTCACAGCAATGGATGCATCCTTTCCACCCAAAAGTGCTTATCCCTAAGTTCCAACCCCTGTAGGAAAATTGTATCCTATTGGGAAAGTATGTGAGAGCTTAGAGCCAGGCCCCATCTCCAGCACGCACTGCATGGGTGGTGGATGCAGCAGCACAAACTACTGGGAGAGGGAGTCTGGAAAGAGGGTGGATGACTAGTAAGCATGGCTGTTCCCAGAGTTATGCAAATCATTCTCCCTTAAGGGGCAATGCTGAAGGCTAGAATGTTACTGTTTCCTCTGAAACTTCAAACCATTCATCATTTTAAATATATACGCTAGACTGAGCATTTTTTTCTTCTAGAAAAATATATCTTTAAACATCTCCCAAGTACTTCCTAAATATGATCTTCTATCAGCTAACAACTATCATGCCCTCCCCTCAAATACTTCATTCCTTAAATTCCTCATTTCTTAAACCTGTCCTCGTTTGGCATGGGTTTCCGGCCCAACCACCCTAGTTTTGCATCTTTGAACACATTTTGGTTACTGGCCAACCCTTCAATATTTATGGCCCTGGAGCAGATGCAGTACTTCATCTGAGGCCTGACCAAACCAGAATAAAGTATATCCTTTGCTTCCTCAATTTTTGATATTATAATTCTATGTATGCAGCCTATGGTGACACTGGCATTTTCACTGGTTCACAACATTGCCAATTACATAGTTTACTAAAGCTCCAACATGTCTGTCACCACTCATTTTCCTTCTATAGCTGCATCTCTTGGCCCAGATGAGTACCTTACATTCCCCTACAACTGTCTCACCTTTGCTTTTCCTGTTCTACCTCCTCAAGCAGGTCCAAGACAGTGGACCTAAGGAACAGCAGCACAGTGACAGAGTTTATCCTCGTGGGCTTTGAACAGAGCTCCTCTTCCACTCGGGCATTGCTCTTTGCCCTCTTCCTAGCCCTCTACAGCCTTGCCATGGCCATGAATGGCCTCATCATCTTCATCACCTGGACAGACCCCAGGCTCAACAGCCCCATGTACTTCTTCCTTGGCCACCTGTCCTTCCTGGATGTCTGCTTCATCACCACCACCATCCCACAGATGCTGATCCACCTGGTGGTCAAGAACCACATTGTCTCCTTTGTCTCTTGCTCGACCCAGATGTACTTGGTCTTCTGTGCAGGTGTGGCTGAGTGCATCCTCTTGGCTTTTATGGCCTATGACCGTTATGTTGCCATCTGCCACCCACTCAGCTATACCCAGATCATGAGCCGGCAGGTTTGTGTGAAGCTGGTGAGTACTGCCTGGTTCTTCGGGCTGATCAATGGCACCTTTCTTGAGTATCTGTCATTCCGGAATCCCTTCTGTAGAGACAACCACATAGAAAACTTCTTCTGTGAGGCCCCCATAGTGATCACTCTCTCTTGTGGAGACCCTCAGTATAGTCTGAAGATGATCTTTGCCAATGCCATCGTGGTGCTGCTCAGCCCCATGGTGCTCATTATCATCTCCTATGCACGCATCCTGGCCTCCATCCTTGGCAGAGCCTCCTCCTCAGGTCGTGGAAAGACCTTCTCTACTTGTGCCTCCCACCTGACTGTGGTCATCTTTTTCTACACCTCAGCCATGTTCTCTTATATGAACCCTCGCAGCACACATGGCCCCGACAAAGACAAGCCTTTCTCCCTCCTCTACACCATCATCACCCCGATGTGCAACCCCATCATCTATAGTTTTCGAAACAAGGAAATGAAGGGAGCCATGATGAGGGCCCTTAGGAGGACCAGCCTGGCCTAAGCAGAGTCTGTCTAGTGGGAAGCCTCCTGGAAGAGAAGCTCCCTCCCTGATCCCTGACAACTGGGCAACTCTCCCATGCTGAAAAGCTCTAGGAAAGAGCATTCATAGTTTTCTTCCCACTGGCATCAGACCTGGAAGATTATGTTGATGTCTAATGCTCATCTATCTGATTTACTTCCAGTGTTGTTTTCTCTTGGTCCTTTCTCAGTATAATTTGAGATTTTCCTATGTTTTTCTTCTACATCGTTACAACCAGATCTTATAAGGACATAAATGTACTTAACTCCATTTCATTGTATTTGTACAGTACTTTCACATGCTATTCCCAGCCTGAGTTTCACATTTACATCTGGAAGTAAAGTTTTCCTCTCTTTAAATTGTCATTTTAGTCTTTTCTTTCTCATGTTCCACTCTCATGTCCTGAATCTACCTTCAGCCACCCATCTCTACATAAGAAAAAGTAGAGGGAAAAATTAAGGAAAAGGAGATTAGGGAGCAGTATTGACATTAAGAAAAATCAGAGAAAAACAGAAAATGAAAAAGATTATCAGCCTCAACTCCATATCTTAGGCTCCACTAGCCCGTGAGGGAGAACTTAGAGTGGCATTAAATTGCCACCATAATAATGCATTCAACTTAAGTTTATCCTTGTGTGTAGAGGAAAGGAAGGTGAGAGAGGCTAGTGTGTCAAACCCCTTCTCCTACCTTTCCTAGTTTCCTAGGTAACATGATTGCTTGATATTTCTCTTCTGATCCAAGTAGTCAAAGCCTCTGCAAGCTTCTCAGACTACTAGTCAGTCTCCTTCCCTGGTATAGACTCCCAGTTAACTCCCTTCTCCCTACTATCTGCCTTTTTCCCCAACCTTCTTTCATTTCATTCCAACTATCCTACTGCACCTTAACTTCCCATCTCAAATGGATACATTTCATTTCCCGTACTTTAAGGAACACCTCTCCACATTACCTCTACCACTGCAGAAGCCTTTCCGTTACCAACCCTGACCTCTCTCACTTCCTCTAGCTTCTCTCCTTAACCACATTTAGCATCTCTTGAGAGGTGATTGTATTTTTAGCCATTCTCTTTCTTTGAAAATTGCATTTTTTTCTCATGCCTCTTTCATAATAATAGAAAAGGGGACAGGTCAGTGGCACTGGGTAGCTCAGTTGGTTAAGTGTCTGCCTTTGGCTCAGGTCATGATCAGAGTCCTGGGATCAAGTCAGTGTCAGGCTCCCTCCTAAGGGAGCCTGCTTCTCCCTCTCCTGCCCACTCATGCTTTCTCACTATCTCTGTCACTGTCTCTGTCTCTCTTTCTCAAATAAATAAACTTTTTTAAATCTTAGAGAGAAAAAAAGAAAGAAAGACAAGGGGACAAGTCTGTTCTTTATTTCCTGGTACCACTTCCATAAGATAAATGCACCTCAGTTAGGATTCCCTCAAATAGATATACTACCCTTTCCACATCATACTTATCACACTACTTTCTGCAATGACTTTAAAGTGGTAGCTTCACTCCACAAGGTTCTAATCTTTTGAATCCAAATTGGTTAATCTCTAGATATCCAAGGACATGTGAGAAGGCCTTCTCAGTCAGCAGGGAGGAAGAAATGAAACACCTGTGTAATTGAGAAGAAACAATAAACATAGAACATAAAATTTTCATTATCAAGGAGAAGTTACACTGGGCAAATTAAATAGACAAAGTTAAACATGAAAGAAAGACTTTATTTAAGACTATTGCAGGACGCCTGAGTGGCTCAGTTGCTTAGGCGTCTGCCTTGGGCTCAGGTCATGATCGCAAGGTCCTGCATCAGGCTCCCTGCTCAGTGGAGAGCCTGCTTTTCCCCCTCCCTCTGCGGGCTGCTACCTCTACTTGTGCGCGCTCTCTCTCTCTCTCTCTCTGTTAAATAAATAAAATCTTAAAAAAGAGAGAGAGATTATTGCAATAGGAAGTTGAACTCAACTCTACTGAAACAAGTGGCTGGAGTTACTAAGAGCTGCAGTAGGGCCACCTTTGTGTGGTGACTGGTCTTACTCAAAGGAAAAGTAAGCTTACAGGTTGTAATTTTGCAATTGGAGCAAGATGCCCTTTGATTTGGGGCCCCTACCCTTCAATAGACTAGGAAATAGGAATGCTACCTAGGAGCTACCTGATTCATCGTTGAAATGCTTTCAACATTTATGGCGGATGGTGAGCGTGGCCAGGAATGTTGTAATCAAGCTGACGATCTAAAACTGTTTTCTCAAGGGCAAGCACTTTCTCATCCAAGGCCCTGGGGCCGGGAGGACCCGGCATCTGGCACGAACCCGCCCTGGATGAGCGGGGTCGGGAACGGGAATCCGGACAGGGGTGGGCGCGCGGGCGGAGTTATTCGCCGCCCGCTGCGCTCTCGCGCGAGAAGCCGCTGCCCTGCGGATCTCCCCTGCGGCAGCCTCAGCCATGGACCCTGGATCCCGCAGGCACATAAAAAGCCCCCAGGGACCGCGAAAACGTATGTGAATGCAACAACCAGAATGTAACGATCTCCCTGAAATGCGCGTCCCGTCCCAGCCCTCTAGTATATCCAGATGCAAATCCACTTGTGGGAGGGCGCACGCCCTCGGTCTGAAAATGTGGACAAGCAACCCAGGAATTCTAGCTGTGGTCCCACCTCAACCCGCCCTCAGGGTAACCTCACCTGGCGCTCCCTCCCAGCTAAAGCCGACGCCCGGGCTCGCGAAACAGTTCCGAGCTACACGCCCAAACTACCCATGAGGCCTTGGGCCCTCAGTCCCTTGCCGGAGCGGAGGAGATGGGCGTGGCCCGCGCTAAAAAAAAAAAAAAAAAAAAAAAAAAAAAACCCTGCCAATCAGTCTTCCCCTGCCTCTCGGATCACCGTTACAGCCACCAATGAGCGCCTTCTCCTTGGCCGCTCGGGGGAGGGACAGCGCTAACGCCAACACCTTGGGGAAACACGAGCTATTTGGGGGACTGGGCGGCACCCTGTCCTGCTGGAGACGCGGGTTTTAGGCCTAGGATTCCCTCGCAGCTGAGTGGAATTGTTGATAGGTAGAGTCCCTTTTGTTGAGGATGGGCTGGGATGACAGCGGAACAAGGCTGGAGGCAGGGCTGAGCGGAGACCTTTGCCAATCACAGCGAGTCCTCGTACCTCCTAGACTTGTGCACGGGTCCGTAGCCTAGTTCTTTCCTGGTGGTAACTCCTCTTTTAGCGAACTGAACACTTGTTGGGCTTCTCTTCCTTCCGGGACAGCGCCATTGTCTTCGGAACATCCTTACCTACCCTTTGCAGTTACTCCAGGAAGTCTTCCTTGACCGCTTCCCCTTTCTGGGTTCACTGGACTTTTATTTATGAGTTCCTGCATAACCTGTGCATTTTCCTAATCCTGTACTCTCATTTACTTTTCTGTCGTCGCCACTAGTTTGTGATTCACTTGTGAGGTTTTATTTTAGCACAGTATCTGGAGGTGTTGTAGCGCTATTTTCTCAATGAAATCTTAAGCAGAATGCTGATGTATTAACCAAATGACGAAACTCTTCTAGTAGGTGTAGAGAATGAGTGTCCAGAGCCTTGAACCCCCCCCCAAAACTCTTTTTTTTTTTAAGATTTTATTTATTTATTTGACAGAGAGAAATCACAAGTAGGCAGAGAGGCAAGCAGAGAGAGAGGAGGAAGCAGGCTCCCCGCCGAGCGGAAAGCCCGATGTGGGGCTTGAACCTAGGACCTGGGATCATGACCTGAGCCGAAGGCAGCGGCTTAACCCACTGAGCCACCCAGGCGCCCCAAAACTCTTGAAGCACTCATTTTTAGTGACCTAAGCTAAATATCCACTTTAATACATAGAAACATGGTTTACCCAGGGTGTGAAAATTAAACAAGTCCAGATCCTCTAGGAGCACTCTTAAAATCTCATTTTTTTGGACTTCCAATCTGATTGCACATTTGTTTTTATTTTCCAGTCTACAGACCAAGATATTTCTTTGCCTCCTCAGATCAGTTCCTGGCCCTCTTTATCCACGCAGCTCTGGGCCTGGGAAGCTGACCTGCATGGAAACATGTCAACAGATCCCCTTACCACTAGCTATCTATTGGGATTGGCGGATGAGTGTCTCGGCCAAAGATTAGAGAGGGAAGTAGGAATGTGAGGTTAGGCTAATTAATCCTCTAGCTCCCTGTGGAGTTGTGACAAGCTCACCTGAGTCCCTTTCTAAGATTTCAGCCCCTGTCATGTAGCCTTTTCTACCTAGTTCTCTGTTTCTAAGTTTTGAAACTGCTACCTCCATTACCTCCTCAGGCTTAGCCCTTCTAATACCAGATTTGGGGTACTGTGGCCCCTTAGCAATTTCTCTGCACCCTGTTCACATTGTTGTAAATAATTCTTTATGAAACTTTCAAACTGTCTTGATTTGAGAATGCCATTGTTTCCTGGGGATACCTAATACAAGACTGTTCTCTTACTGAGGCAATGAAAACAGTTATTTCAAACATTTGGAAGGCTATATGTTGTAGTAGAGAAAACATGGGCTTTGAAGTTAGAGAAAACAGAGTTTCATGTCACTTATTATTCATATTCACTTGGCACCTCTTCTGCAGTCCTATTAGTTGTGGTAGATATTTTAGAGTACGCTATAGCACACAGCCCATTCTCCAAGAACCCTCTTTTTCTCCCACTGTGGTGAGCCCTGGCAACCAAGTTAGTATCATGGAACACCCCCCGCCCCCCAATGTCACCACAAGCAGTGCAGTAAAGCTAGATTAAGTCCTCTTTCCTGGGAATTTGGAATTGGTATGCTGTGGGTTCAGTCATTTCTGGGCTGGAACAGGCAAACACGTGAGCTATGGAGCAGTTGTCTTCTTCCATGTATGTGAAGAAGCAAAGAAAGTTGGCAGGCGGGGAGAATAGGTTGAAGTCAGAGGACAGAGAGAAGCAAAGACAGATGACCATATTTTCAGAAAAAGAGCCTGAGATCATTGCTACCCTGGTTTCAGTCAGCTTTGGAGGACCAGCTGCATTCTTGCTCTTGGGTTTTGTGAGATAACCTTGCATCCTTACAATAAAGTTTTCTTCCTCAAAATTACTACAGATAGATTTATATTTCTTGCAACCAAAAAAGTTATTACAAAGAAAAAGATATTGCTAAGGTAACACCTACCTCAATGTGGTTATGGGGATTAAAAGAAATATTTCAAATGTGTAAGTCAGTGTCTCCAAAAATGTTACTTTCTTTAAATGTAAATTGTATCCCATGTGTTCAGAGCATCAGAGATATCTGTTCTTTGTTATTTCTTTTTTCAAATAATGAGCCCATTTTGCTGTCAGTATTTTTACAAGTTTTTATTCATTTCAACTTTTCTAAGTGTTGTTCTGTTCATGGTCTAGGTGCTGATAAATTTGTGTTTTTCTATGTTTTATTTTGAAGTTTTTGTCCCTTGAAGGATTGAATTAATCATACTCTTCAGTTCATGATACACCATCATGGTTGCTGCAAGGAAACACCCTCTTATTTAAATCTTTATTTCTTTATTCCGTCATTACACTCTATCTCCACTCCCATCCACAACCCCAACAATAGGCAATTTTCTAATGTGTTTAAATGTGTTCATAGAAAATAGTTATTATTCGGTAGGCATGTATTTTCAAATGTACTACAAAACTACTGAGTTATATGTCTATTTCTGTGTTTTATGTTTTTTGCTAAGCAATGTTTTTTTATCTCTATCCATCTTGCCAGATGCTGACATTTAATGTTACTTCACCCTGATGCCTAGTATTTCATGGTGTGCATTCGCCACATTGTACTCATCCACTCCTCCAGTGATGAGCACACTCATTGCCCATGCCACTACAAATAACCCTGCAATGAACATCCTCATTTTAGTCCCTTTCTGAACTTGTAAAGAATTTGTTTTATGTTACTTAAGAAAAGGACTGCTGGGCTGTAGGGTATGAGTCTATTTAATGTGTCAAGTAATGCCAGCTTGCTTTTAGAAGTGGCAGAAAGATGTCTTGCAGCAGATTTCCACATTGCTGACATCTGTAATCTAGATTTCTAGTTTTTGTTGGTTTGATAGGTATAAACTAATATCTTATTGTTGGTTCAATTCATATTTGATTACTAATAGTTTTGATCAAATTTCCATATGCATATTAGCTTTTATCTATTCTTTAAATTGCCTGTTGATATTTTTTGCACCTTTTTTTTTTAATTGGGTTGCTGTCTTTCTCCTGTTTTTGCAGGAGTTCCAAATATAGTCCTAGGATATTACATCCTTGTCAGTTTTAGACAAAGCAAATTATTTTCTTCATTCTGCCATCTACCTCTTAGCTTTGTCCATGGTGCCCTTTGTAGAACATAAATCTTTGTTTTGTTATTAAATCCCCCAGTTTTTGCCTTATGTTTGTACTTTTGAAGGTACTAAAATATGTGGACTACTCTCTTAGTTATGCCTATTCTCTGCCTTGCATCTCTAAATCTGAGTTTAATGACAAGGTCCCTGTGGTCATTCCATCCGGTCCTCATCACTGGACTCTAGAGTAATTACACTGACTAAATTTCATTCTTAGGTGAGCACCATCTTCCTTGAGCCTTTTCCCCCTTTAGAGCTGCAGGCTATGAAAATCATATCTTTTAGTTATGTGAAGTCAGACTTCAGTAGCTCTGGACTGCATCTCACCTGACCTCCTTGACTATCAGGAAGAACCAAAATGGCATAGTTAACTTTCTTTCAAGATCTTCTTCACCCTCATTTCGCTAATCAATTCCATCCTTGTGGATCAGAATTAGATCTAGAATCATCATCTTAGCTCTGCCGTATTCTTCCTTCTGAAGGATTATGTTACATTAAATCAACTTCTGGAACTTCATTGTGCCAATTTCATGATTTATTCCTGGGGCCTGTAATCCAGTTTATCTGTTGGGCAGACTAGCACATTTTTACTATGATGTCACTTCTTTTCCTCTCCTTTTATCTTCACCTAAATAATTCCTTTCCTGTGTCCATTCTCAAAGATATAAAATCCCATCTAAGAGTATCTTCATGACGTAAAGTGCTACTCTGACTTTCCTTTTATCATTTTCTTTTGTTTTTATTGTATTCTTCCTGCTTACTGTCTTTTGTCTCCTTCCTTCTTTCGTTTGGTCTTTACACTTTTTCTTCCTCCTTTCCTTTCTGAATTTTAGAAATGCTGAGAGTAGGGGCTTATAAATACTGACTTTCCGTAGATCACAGCAAAGAAGCCATTTCTGTCCCCATAGACATGCAGTTTGTATCATATGACTGCCATTTCCTTTCCAGGTGCTCATCAGAACCCAGTTCTTTTTATTTGGAACAATGTTCCTCACCTTTTCTCACTGCCATGTTCTAGTCATGAGTCCCATCCTAACAAGTTTCTTTATATCTGTGAGAAATTATTTTCCTCATTGTATAAAATCTCGTGTTCTATTTGTATATTACCCGTACTTTTTGCATTGGTGTAGAGGCCATAAATATTTATTTTTCCCAACCCCTTTCAACTTACTTTTTCCAGAGAATTATGAGATGCCAGCTCGGCTACTGCTTTTCCTCCAATGTCATACTTGATGTCCTCTGTAGTATAAAATTTTGTGGGTTTTCTTAGCATTTCTTTTCTTTTACCTTGTCTTTCCCACCAGTTGGCCCCAACACACACACACACACACACACACACACACACACAGAGACATACACACACCCCATTCCCATTTTAAAATTAAACTACTCTTCATTCAGTTGACGATGCTTACAGAAAACAGATTTTCCTTTCAATCTTCTGAGAAGCACTCTGTCCCAATTCAAGAACACATCATCCCCTTATCATTAAACTGTGAGCAACTTAAGGGCAGAGGCCATGACTTCTTCAAGTCTGCCCCAGTGCCTACCACCTTCCATGATACACAGTAGGCATATGGGAAATACTTGCTGGCAGATTGACTCAGCCGTGGTTCCCTTCTTGGATGTCTTTTTTCCATCATGCTTATAAGAATTATTCGCCTGCTATAAAAGGAATGTTGACTTGCCCTTTTTATTCTTGAAGCTGAGCCACCATAAGCTTCCCTTAGTATATTATAACCACTTACAACAAAGTAAGGCGCAGTACCATTTAAAGGGAGGAAAAAAACAACACTGATTTATATAATTTAGACAAATGGGATTCTGCTCCTAATACTATCATTAACTGTGCAACTTTGGGCATGTCATCTCATCTATTTCTTAATTATATGCAATGAGATCACATATATTCACTATAGGAGACTATACCTTTTAATAAGGTACTTAGGCTAGATATGAGGTAAATTTCTCCCCACTGAGGGGACTAAATGGAGAGAAACTATTCTCAGAATAAAAGGAAGAATTTGCTTGTTACTCGGGATCAGGGCAGAGGAGGATGAGAGTAAAGGTGGGATAGGGTGAAGGAGCCTTTAAAAGCAGAAATTCCTCAGTGGGACTTTTCCTTGTGATCACTCCTCCCTCTATTTTTTTTTAATTCAAATCTATAGTAAAAGTTTTTAAATGCCTAGTAATGTTATATTTGTTATTGAAACCAGTGAACAGGCTGGGCTGTTTTATGTGTCCCAGAGCTGATAAGAAGTCAAACTAAGGTGGCTTGCATGGACTCAGGTGTGTGGATGCAGAAAAAAGCAGAAGCATAATAAACCATAAGATATAATAGAAATTGTATGGAATGCTGTGGAATTCTCAGAATTTAGCATTGGAATTTGAGCCAAATTTAATCAGATACTTTAAGAGACAAAGCTATATCTTCAGACATCTGAGTTATATATAAAAAGCCTATATGATCATCACTAAGATTTCTTTCAGCAGTAACATTTTTGAAGATTCTAAGAGATGGGAACACATTTTTTTATTCCCAGCTCTAAAAATCCTATAATTTTTAATTTATGTATTTAAGGTTCAAATATTCATTTCCTGCCTATTATGAGAAAGTTTCCACTCTATTGATTTCATCATTTGCAAACATTCTCCCTCTCCCGCCTCCCCATTTTAGCATTTCTGAAATGGGATGTGTCTTATAATCAGTAATCAATGTCATCTTACAATTACTGTTGGCCAAACAGCAGTTATGACATAGTTGCCACTGCCTACACATGCCTGAGCCTAGTTGTTATTCTAGGTAGTATGACTGCAAATCCACAATCCCTTGATGTTTCTGTTAATTAACCATTCAAGGACCATTCAAAGGAATGTTAGTCCTGGTTGTTGTCTGAACATATTCCTTGAACACTTTCTGACAAGATAAAAAAAAGTCCCAGCTTTAAAACTTGCCGAATAGGTTTGTGGCCTGGAAGAAATTGCCAGAGACAACAGTGAAGCTCTTTTTTTTTTTTTTTAAGAAATGCTGCTTCAATAATACTCAAAATGACCCAGAGAATATAAACGTTTGGAAAAATAGAGACATCAGCAACCCTGAGTCAAAAGTGATTCATAAGTGTTAGACTCAATATGAAGAAATTATAAGAATTCCATAATGACTTTGAATTTGTGTGCATCATAGTGATACAAAAAAGTTCTATTTCTAAATAAGTCTAAATGAGCTCTTTAAACAGACTGAAAATTTAAAATAAAAGTGATAAAGTTTAGTTGACAATATTTTTTTATAATAGTACCTAAAATGATGTGTTACACAATTGATGGTGCTTTAAAGTCAATAAAATAAGGTAAATACTTAAGAGACTATAAAAATGAGAAAGAAGTTCCAGCCCTCAAGATAGTCATAACCTAGAAGAGAGAATAACAAGCACATTAAATAACATAAGTAAGGAAAAATATAATAATTGTCCCCAAAAGAAGTAAGATCTGGATATTTTTTAAAAGATTTTATTTATTTATTTAACAGAGAAAGAGAGATCATAAGTAGGCAGAGAGGCAGGCAGATTTTTTTTTAAAGATTTTATTTATTTATTTAACAGAGAGATCATAAGTAGGCAGAGAGGCAGGCAGGGGGAAGCAATCTCCCCGCTGAGCAGAGAGCCAGATGCAGGGCTTGATCTCAAGACCCTGAGATGATGACCTGAGCCAAAGGCAGAGGCTTAACCACTCAGGTGCCCCAAGATTTGGATATTTAAAGGAGGAAGAGATATTGGGAAAGGCTACATGAAAGTAGTAGCATTTGAGAAGGGCCACAAAGAATTGGTAGGATTCCAACAGGCAGAAACAGAATAGAGTGGGAAAAGAATGAACAAAGAATCAAGGACCAGGAGGGACTCATCCTGTCTACTGGTCCAGAGATTTAAAAGAACTGGGATACCCTTGGGAATCATTTCTAGCTGACTGGATGATACAGGCTTCCAAAGATGGAAAGGTTGGTTAGAAAATGTACCTAGGAAATAAATGTATGGGTTTAAAAAAAGTATGTCAGGGTCTTATCCAAGGGAACCCTGACTTCCTACAACCACTGGATTTTATGCTTAATTCGGGAAGTAGTGGGGACATGATGCAGATTTCTGAGGAGAAGGAGTGCTCAGAGCTGTGGTTTAGGAAGACTAATCTTCAGGATTACAGGTGTGTGAGAAGCCAGGGGAGACCAGTCAGGAGTTTACTGCAGTTGGTTTTTATATTGTTCAAATACATTCTATTTATTCTGTTTCCTCCGCCACCCACTATTTGGCAAAGGGCCAGGCCTTTAGTAAGCAGTTGGTAGCGCTTGCTGAATGGAAAGCCATAAATTCACGGAGGGTCCCCTTGTAATGTCCCTATTCCTCACTAGGTGGCGCCAAGACAGCACCATTTACAGAGCAGACTGCCTTTTATAAGCACGGTGCTTCCAAGGAGAAAGGCTGTGTTTCTGTGAGGGAATCCACCTTCTGGGGACAATGTGGAAGTTGGGGGAACTGGTAGTTGGGAAAACAGACTGGTTATTATTCCTTTTATACTTCTATTTCTCCTTTTATACTTCTATTTCATTTCTTACTGTCGAAAGTATCTTGGCTGAATTTCTATCCCTAGTCATGTACATGTGGAAAGATGCCTAGAAAACCTGCCTTTTCAAAGATGCGAGCCATTGTCCATCTTGCCAGAAGTATAGAATTACATGTATTGTACTGTTCCTTAGTTCTGGGAAAACTTCTAGGGGAGCCATTTCATTGCACATAATCAAGCAGAGATCATAAGTTGACCCTGAGGCCACACAAAAGTGCATATTTATGTTAGAGGCCATTTTGCATCTCTTCTAAAAATAATTATTTCTCTAGAACAGATTTTACTTGTACCAGGCGACAGTTGTAGCTTATCTCTATGAAGCTGTATGTCTTTTCATTTTGAGATTAAGAGTTAACCCTGAGAGATTTCCCTTAGACTGGTGAGAGATAGAAGTGCCAGAAATGGAAAGAGTTATGACGAGTTACACACAGCGTGGTGTTAGGCGCAGACATAAAGTGCAGTGCAGAACTTTTGGGGGGTGAGGTGCACCTCTTCACCCATATTCATCAGCAGTGCTCGGGCAAATTCCCAAGTACAAAAAGACTTGGAAATAATGGGAGACAGGATTCTTAGCACAGGTGTTGATATAATTTGAATTTGTTGAATAGGTGGTGAATAGTCAGATTTATATGAAGATTTCAATTCACTGTGGCAAATGTTCTGGAAGCCCCAGGAGGCAGGGGTGCCATACAGTACTGGCTCAGCAGGGTCATCTCTGGCTTGGTATTCTTCAAGCTAAAAAGTTTCATTCCTCTTCAGCTCTGCGACCTTTATTACTTAATTCTTATCTTTAAGAATTAAGTTGAAACAACAGAAGTCTCTAGAGAATGTTCATATTTACACACTCTTGCATTCGATTTCAAGAGACTGTGGCCTCTGGAAGTTCAATAATGACCCTGTCCATGAGTCCCAGGTTAGATGTCTCACCTGAGACTCACTCATCAGGAGCATCCCAAAGGGGAAATGCAAGGGAAGGATGGGGAGAAGGGAGAAATAAGGTGGTGGGAGGCCAACCTGTGCTGGACCCCTAGGAGATCCCGGGACAGGTAACTTTAAAGAGCTGAAGAATTGTTTTTTTCTGCAGAGATTTTTATCTGGGCTTGGGAGGAGTAGCTAGAGAACTTCTGGGAGGTCTTGGGCTAAGGGACTTATGACACATTTAGGACAGTGGGCATAGGAAGGGGAACTGAAATGGAGTCAAAGGGTAAAGAGCTCAACCCAGACCTTTCTATAGAGGCTAAAGGGCTTAGCTGCCTTGGGATTCCTGTCAGACTCTGCAGAAACTGAGCTTTAGGGAACAGGAAAGAGGCACAAGAATGGAGCAGTGTCAGAGAATATCCAGGAGCACTGGCTTCTTCCTTTCAAGGAGCAGGTCCAAAAGGCCGTCTTCTCAGTGCCATTATTATATTATCATCCACTAGACTCTGATGAGGGCCACAAACTAAGACTTGAACTGCAATTTCTTATTCTCATCAAGAAGATGAAAAGGGACTAAAACTAATGTTATTTACTTTTCAGGACTCTTAGATTGACTGAGGAAATAAGGGACCTGAATATCTAAATAATAGAGCAATTAGCACAATAGTTCCAATTTAGGGTTCTTTAAGTCAGAAAACCTGGGTTTAAGTCCTGGTTCTGCCAAGTACTAGCTGTGTGACCTTGAGAAAGTCTTGGCGTCTGTTTCTGGCACTGTTAAGTGAAAATAGAAATAGTGTTTACTTCTCACTGGAGATGAAATTGGGCAGTGTCCAGCACATGGTACGTGCTCAGTAAATAATAGCTATCATTGTTATTGGTGCTGAATGCTGTAAATATAATAGGAAACTATCTCCCAGCCTTTGGGGATACTTCAACACAAATATACTTTAATTGCCCTCTCTAGGGCCCCACCACCCATTCCCCAACAACAGCAACCAAAGCTTCCTTTGGTCATTCTATACAGGGTGGCCCCCAAGACCTTTTTGGCCCATAACTGCATGGCATTTATGATGAAAAGCCCCATGTCACCTTGGGAATTTCATCATCCCTCTTTATTTGACTATCCTAAAAGTTAAGAGTTATTTAGATGGGGAGGGATTAATATAAAAAGAGAGCTTCTAGGACCTTCTCTAGGTTGTTTTGTTTGCCCAGAGGACCCAGTCACTACCATCACCACCCCCATCCCAAGAGAACTATTAAAAAAAACTAACATTTGCACAAGAGTTCCTACAGGTCTTAGATATTTTTATCCCCAGCAACTTCTTGTCCCCATTTTACACAGGCAGAAATTAAGTATCAAGCAGCAAACCAAGTTTCAAACAGTCATTCAGTGTTGGAACTGAGATTCAAACCCAGATCTGTGGTTCCAGTGCTCTTTCAACCTCTCCGCAGCAACCAGCAGCAAGAACGCAGGTACACATACATACACATATACTCATATGCACAGCACACACACACACACACACACACACACACACACACAGCCCTCCAGCTCATTCGTCTTCCCAAGGGCAGTCCTGGGAAATTCCATAGCCCAAGGGAGCAGACGAGAGCTGATGTCAGTCTAAGCTCCACAGGGAATACCTTACCGGCATTCTCCACTAGAGGCCCAAGGCAGTTACTGTGGTTTCTTTTGTGATGTGTCACTCTATTCCAGAGATCCAAGGCAATCCCTCCAGAACAATACCCACAATACCCAATCCCTAACCCTCCCATGGAACAGGTGTCATGCCTGCCCTTCCACAGCTCAGATTTGGAAGTCATCTCTCAGGGAGCAGGCGCTTCACTGAAGTCACTTGCACATCTGGAGTTCTGCTACTAAAAACCGGAAGACTCAACACAGACGCTCTCCTTCCCCCCATCCAACTTGAGTTCATGGTCCGGGATGCAAGGGAAAGTAGATGGAGCTGGCAATGCACGTCCGGACCAGGGCAGGGTCAGTCAACTCCTTGGAACCGGAGGCAAGGAGAGAGGAGGGAAGGCATGGTCCCTGCAATTCCCCCCTAAGCCCTGGTCCATATAGTGAGCCCAGAAGCCCCACCCTGACATCCCCCTAGTACCAGTCAGCAAGAAGGGGAGATGACGCCTCTTTATTAAGGTTAACACCAAGGAAAGCATTGAGAAGGAATACACAGCGGAGGAGAAAGGGCACACAAAGTTACTACTTAAGGAGGTGGGAGGGAGGCACATCAGTTAAGAACCTCAGGACAGCCACATGCTCCATGCCCTGGTTGTGGGGGGAAAGAGGAAAGGAGAGGGGAAAGCGCCATGATAGCCTGGGACTCACAGAAGGGTTTGAAGCCCCCTGAACCTAACACCAGAGCCACAAGCCCTGCCCCTCAGGGCTCACACACTACTACACAAGTCAACACACATAACACACACAGGACATTATGGAGGCAACACCGAGAGGCAGCGGGCAGGGACAAATTGACAGGAAAAGGAACTGAAGTTAAGCGGGTATAGCCAGGAGAGAGACAGTTTTTGGCTGCGGCCCCCAAGAGTCCCTCAAACGTCCCCTAAATCTGGGCTGCTGCTGAGCACCCCCCAAGTCTCTGCCTGTGTACTGGGCTCTTTGTTCTCTAAGCCCCAGTGGGTGGATAAAGCAATCCCCGATGAAGTCAGTGACAAGGCAGGATCCGCTCTGCATGCAAGAATCCTAGAGGTTGAGCTATTATGTCTTCATGCACATTCATAGCCAGCTCCTCCCAGCCCAGGGGCCCTTGGAACCCCATTCACCCAGATTCCTAGGGCTGCAGTTCCCTCCTCAAGCTTCCTTTACCAATCAGCAGCCGCAGAGATCTGTGAGGGGGAGAGGCTTCTGCAGAGCGCTGAATATCTTGGATTTCAGCAGAAGGGTAAATTTTCTGTTGCCAGAACAGAATACCCCCAATTCCTTAATTTCTAGGTAAACCGTTAGAGATTATTTGCCATAGTCCTAGATAAGTCCTTTTTCAGAATAGAAAAAGCAGAATTTTATTTACACAATTCAGGGGTTCTCCTGTTGGCTGGGGAGGGGGAATGGGCAGGGTAGGGGATGGATGGGAGTCCAGAGATGGGCGCTTCCTCTCCCGGAACCTCACCTTTCCGCAGCTTGCTTTTGTCTCCCTTAGATAGGCAGAAAGAATTCTTGATGCTCCCAAAGTCCTTCACCCTATAAATCCTTCCTCGAGGGAGTCACTCTGCCTGACCCACAAGAGCAGCAGTCGGAGTGAAGCATGCTGCACCGCACCGTTCAGTCCCCTCGCGTCATGCACTCGGAAACCCAAAGCCAGCCCAGGAAAGTAGTGCCCCTCGGAGTCCCCTCACAGAGAGGCCTCGCCCTCCAGCTGCAGCAGGGTAATGTCGGGCAGATCGAGGGGCTCCACAAGTGGCCCGTCCCCCCCAAGGAGACCAGCACAGGGGCTCTCGGGGCGCTCACAGTGACTAGTGGGTGTGGCGGAGCTGGGCATCTCCTTCTCTTCATCGTCGTCCTCGTCCTCAGGATCGCGACCCAGCAAACCGCTGTCCCCGATCCCAGGCGAAGGGGTCTCCGGCTCTTGGGGGGCACCCCGGAAGCTCCCCTTGCCGCCGACCACGCCCAGACCGCCCTGGCGGGGCGCCGTGGTCATAATCTGGCACATGGAGACGATGGCCCGCTGGTTGGCGCACACGTCGTCCGAGAGCACCTGGATGTGCGAGGCCTGCTCGTCCAGGGCCCCCCGCATGGCCCTCACGTCCTCAAACAGGGCCTGCAGCTGGGCCTTCAGGTGCTCCATCAGTTCCTTCATGCCGCCGTTGTACTCTCCGGAGATCACGTCCCCCACGGCCGGCACGGTGGACACCTCCAAAGGTGCCGGCATGTCGCCGCCGTCCTTGGTCATGATCTCCAGCGGACCGTCCTCCATTGAATGGCAGAAGCGGGCGGTGGCGGCTCTGGGTCCGGTCCAGCCCGGCCTCCGGGGTGGGGGGAGGGACAGGGATGGGGGACAGGTCCCCGGAGGGGCGGGGAGGAGCCGAGGGAAAAGGAGGCTCCCGAGAGGGGCGGGGAGCCGACGTGAGAAGATGAGTCCCGGGCGGAGGGCGCGGGCAGGATCGGGGGAGGCCGGGAAGAGCCGGCGGGACGAGGACCCGGCGAAGAGTCCCAAGTCGGCGACTCTCCGGCTTGCCCCGGGGCGAAAGCGCCCAGACCCGCCTAGCCTCCTGAATTGAGCCCGTGTCAGCGCCTCCCTCCGGGCGCCACGAGCTGCAAGTGCCCGCGGGTTCTCTGGGTCACAGAAGCTCTCGCGGAGGGGTCCGGGTGGGGGCCAGCAGTGGGTACCAGCAGTGGGTACCGCTCCGGACTACCGCCGGCCATTAACGGGCAGCGCCCGCGAGTGTGGTTGGAGTGGCAGGGGCGGGTCTCCCAGCGGCGCCGCGGATGCTCCTCTGTTTCCAAGGCGACGCACGGCACGTAAATGACGTGTATCTCCATGGCAACCAGGAAGTGGAGAAGAAAAGGAAGGATGGTTGCGAAGCTGCAGTGGGGCTCTAGAGTCTGAACTAGCGGGTGGGGCAGGAGGGGAGGAGACGCTGCAGTGGCCTCAGCTGAGTGGAAAGAGCGTGCAGCTGCGATGCTTAATAGGGAAGCATGAGAGAGCAGTTTGCTGCATAAACCTCCAGGTCAGGGAGAACTCGTCCCTCCCCCAGTCTGGGTACTAGACCCTGAGCGCAACCGCCTTGCAAGGATTTTTCACCCACCCGCAGTCCTTTCTCGGAGGATGGCGCTAGAGCCGGGTCTTGTTACTCTGTCCTCCAGCCGTCCGCAGGAAAGCAGAGAGGGTAGAGAGGCCAGCGCTAATAATCCCAGACCTGAGCTGGGCGCGGTTGCGCGCTGGGGCGGAGTAGGCCCCGCCCGGCCTCCGCGGTACAGAGGGCGGGGAGGGCACTGAGGAGGCGCCCGCCTTTCTCTTCGGCTACTGCAGTAAATCACCCCTCTCCCTGCAGATCGCACAGAAGCTAAGGAAAGATAGGATTCCCTTACATATGAGATGAGACCCAACCGTTCCTACCCTGGGCACGGGGAATTTTTCCAGGATGATGAAGCAAAGTACTTAAGTTTTGAGAACGAAAGCTCCTTAAGGGCAGAGGTTTGTCTCCACGCCCTCAATCACGGAATTTCCAGCACCTAAAATAGTGCCTGGCACGTAGTAAATAAAAGCTCTATGTATTTATTGAATGAATACTTTAACAGGAACCACTATGCTCCCATTCCCTCATCCAGAACTCTCCAGCCCACACACAGCTGATGCTTGGGGACCTGAATTCAATTTTGTTTCTGCCTTTTAATTCAGAGAACTTGGATAAATAATTTTCCTGATCCGTTAGGGGATTGGGCTGGGTAATCTATAATATTATTTCTAACTGAATAACACTCTGCATTAGCTCACAGGTGAAAGGGTAAACTGTTGGCCATGTGTGGAAGGGATGGGTGGGGACAGTGTGCGGTACTGCAGTTTCCCCTCCACAGGCCCAGTGTTCATGTACAGACACACTTGAGTGCCTCAGCCTTTGTGACAACTCCTTTCCCTACTGGAGAAGTGGAGTGGGAAAGGAGAAGAGGAGGAAAACTTTAATATATTTACAGATGACTTGAGACTGAGAAGCAAAAGCACCTGGGCAGCAGCATACTAATTAGTAATGACCCTAGTAAATTGGGAGAAGCCAAGTGGTCAGAAACTAAAAATGAATTTCATACGAAGAAATGACTCTTGTGGAGAAACAAACTGTATCACTTCAAGCTGGGGGAAAGCTAGGTATGGGTGACTGTTTTGTACATCCTGAGTATGTTACCTTGAGATTTCCCTGGTGGCCTGCTCTTATAAGGAAGAGTGGGGCTAGCCCAGAGAAACCTTTGTAGCACTAAAGAACTGTTTGGTTTATGTCTATTTTACTATTATTAAAATAGAACTAAATGGGGGAAATAACCTAAACAGCAGGAAGTTTAACCTAAGGCACTGCTGATAATATTACGCAGCCATTAGAAATTTGATTTCCCAAAATAAATACGTGAACAAACTAAAAACCCTACAGTATGATATTTTCTAAAAACAAATGATTTGGTCCTATTTGCTTGCTTATTCCTTCTTCTTTACTCCACCAGCTTGTGGCGCTCTCACGTTGGTTGTCATTCCTACCTCCACCCTGTTCAAGGGTTATTCCCAAAGCTTAGGAGAAGACAGAAATGCTTTTCCTTGGTTTTCCTAAGCACAGCTGAAGTGGGCTGGTATTTACAAAAAGACTTTACCAGAAAAATATAAGAAAACTAGAAACAGAGACACACACACACACAGACACATACACACACACACACACACACACACACACACACAAGGCTGAGCTTATACAGCATAAGTTTCTGATCTCATATTATAGCAAGCATGTTCTCAGGGCATGTGGATTCAACCATGCTGTTCATCCTTCTCTGGAGAGCTCTGCCATAGCCAGAAAAGATAGGACTTCCGGGTTTTTTGCCTGGGTCTGTTACTTCACATTCTTGACCAGCACTTCACATGAACGATTTCAGCTTGCCAATGTTCTCAGCCTTCAGGTGGGTCCCTGCCTTCTACCTGTAAAGATGACCCTGCCCCTTGTATAGGAACTCACATCTTAGTATTACTCTTACATTAAACATAGTCCCCATACAGTAGGAGCTGACTTATGTCATCATAAAGGGCTTTTTGCCACTATTGTTGAGGATACCATGTATGTCAAGTCTTTCAGCATAAGATTATATCATGCTGCCCAGAGATGCTGGCAAGAAGTCTGCTGAAAGTATAGGGGGTCTGAGCCTAGAGGGAAGGGAAATTATTGGAGAAGCACGAAAGAACATAGGAAACAGGTGCAGAGATCAAGGGGTGTGGCTGATCCAGTCAAGTTCCAGGTCAGACATTTGAGAGCCAAGGGTAGGTGGGAACTGGGGGAGTCGACTAGTAACAGGACTTGAAAATGTGAGGAGGAGACAATTGGTGCATCAGATTCAGAACCAGATCATTTTAGGAATTCTGTGTGAAATGGAACTAGGAAAAATAAAAGTGTCTAGCCACTGAAAAATAAGGGGGACAGATAGAGAGAGCAAAGAAGCCTCAGTTTCCTGGTGGGGTTTCAGGGCTGGGACCTCTGGATGCCAGTACCCCAGGGTTTGTTGAATGGATCCAATCCCAAGCAGAAGGAGGCTCAATGGGTACTCTGACCATGTCATTAAAGTATTCACACATAGCATGTATGCCCTATAGCAAGAAAAAAAAAAATAACCCCTTCTGCTTCTTGCCTTTCTTTTATCTTCAGGGAACCACCCTAGCTGTTCTATTCCTTCATCCCAGTTTCATGAGCCAATGGGGGGAAGAGATTCCATGGTACATAGATACAGGTCTCTGTCAGGTACACTTAGTTCCAAACATCACATTCTCACTAGAATTGTGATTCTTAGTAGTTTCCGCCATTTTCTTCTATCTGGCATCCAGTTTATCTCCAGTCTATCTTTTATATAGCTGGTGTACTTTTTGAACTATAAATTCAACAGCTGTGAAGAAGATGCTGTCTTGACCCAGATCAAGAGTGATGATCAAAATCAAGGCAGAGCTGACTGCTATTCTTAAGGTCCCCGATCCCAGACGGTGCTCTCCAGATGTAACTTTTATTGCATTGAGTTGCCTTAGGGCCCATCTCAGCATGATATCACATTCAAAAGAAACACATCCAACAACCAAAAAACTAAAAAGCACTTTATTTTTATTATAGTCCCTGGGAAAACTCTAAAGGAATTTGCATTCTCGGCACAAAGCAAAACACCTTAAACTTTTCGTCCCTCCTTCTCTACTCATCTCACACATCCTGACATAGCTGTAGCTCCTATTCCCTCTCCTTTCTCTGCAGACACCCCCAAACTTTCTCTCAAGTCTGTCCCTTGCTTTCTCACTCACCTGCTTACTTCTCCTCTTGGATATATTCTTTTTCTCTTCCGTGAGAAGGAATTCCTTGTCCTTGTTTCATCTCCTTTGATTTTGCCCTCCATTCTGAGCAGGTACTCGGAGCACCAGCTGTCAATGACAGAGTCTCTTCCTAGAGGGCAAGAAAGACTGAAAATACTCATTCTTGTAGGTTTGGTCTGTCGCATAGACTAAATATTCTCATCATGGGAGGGTGGTTTGTCTGATATTACAATCTGTTTTGCTCATTTCCTCTACTCTTTTTTTTAAGGTTTTATATATTTGAGAGAGAGTGAATGAGTGAGAGAAAGTGCAGGGTCAGAGGGAGAGGGAGACGCAGGTTCCTCTGCTGAGCAGAGGGAGCCCCATGGGGGCCTAGATCCTAGGACCCCAGGACCTGGGATCACGATCTGACCTGAAGGCAGACACTTAACCAACTGAGCCACCCAGGCCTCCCCTCATTTCCTCTACTCTTATACAGAGAAATGGACACGGGAGTTTGCAAGGACCCCAAACTGTTTTGAGCCCCTGGCTGGAAAGGGGGTCCAAATGTCCACAGTCTAAAGAGCTCTGTTGTCATAGACATGGCCATGAGGTGAGCCACACACACACATCCTCACCAGAGGATGAAAACCAGAGCAAGACTTTCAGTTGCTTGTTCTGTGTCCTCAAACTATTTTTAGGAATCTTTAAAAGGCCATCTCCTGCCCACACATTTCTTTCTCTTCCATAATAACTTTATTCAAAGCAAGAATTCCTTCTTGGGGAGTCTGAAATTCCACTGAAAATCACCTGTCATTCCAATTAAACCTGTTGTGCTGGTGTTTGCCCTATCTCCCCTTTCTGCATTACCCGCTGCAACAGCTGCTTTTGTGTCAACACTTGCAGAGGCCTTTCCCCCCTCATTGGATAGTCATTTATCCTGTGCCCTCTGACAGGTCTAGTTCCAGTCCAAGTGTTGCAGGGTAGTTGGCCACAAACTGCCGTTCGGAGTTCTGGAGCCAACCGTGATGTCTGGTACAGGGTCTCATGTACCTTCCATCCTTACTATATATTTTCTGCCCCCAGAAAGTTGCCAACAGCCCAGGGACTGGTTTGGCCCCAAGTCACAATCTTCATCAGGCACTGACATGCTTTACTACCGGAGAACACTCTCAATTTTTGGTGCCATGGGACAATTTTGCTTGACAAACTCAGAGGAAATTATGTCCCAGCATCTGGACAGGGTATGCACTCTGGTATGTCTGCTCTTCCATTTAGAGGAATTTTTAGAAATTCAGTGTTCCTTTATGCTGACTTATGCAAACTTCCAGGCCTCTTCTCACCTGTCATGTCTTGAGGAAGTCTGAGGTATTCTATCATAGACAATTCACACAAAATTGTGTAGGTCTTACTGATACATCTAGTTATGCTCTCTCTATACCTCTTAGACATCCTAAAAATACTATCAAAGGTAGTTTTTACTTCTCTTTTGCCATGAGGTGGTATCCCAAGGATAAGCAAGGCACTGCCATCTACAGTTGAGCAGCAACTGTGAGGGCGCATTGTGCTTCTAGTCAACACACATAGACAGGAACTACACTAGTATTCATGATGGTGAATACTATGAAATGTGGATCAACTTTTGGGGACACACTTGGTCCCCAAAAGTTGATCCACATTTCAAAGTACTGAAGCAGTGCTGGATCTTATGCAGAAGTGAGGAGAAGGACTTTTGCCCCAACTTTTCCACACAGACCCTGAAGCCCCTGTTTTAAGAAGTCTTAAATGAAAACAGTCCCATCTTCTATAGTCAACCATAAGTCCATAATTTACAGGCACAATACCTGCTTTGTTTTTAAGGCACAAGGATCCCCTTCACTCCAGAACTCTCCAGTCCCTTCACTTTGCTTTACTCTACTCCACAGCAGTTAACATCTGTTATTCTATATTTTATTTGTTTGTTGTCTTTCACTTTCAAATAGGGTATAAGATCCATTAGGGCAGAGGTTTGGTTTTGTCCACTGTGACATTTCCAGCACCTAGATTAATGCCTGGCACATGGGAGGTGCTCAATAAATAATTGTTTAACAGATGAATGAATGAAGCCTGAATCCATAACTAGGAAAAGAAACATCACCCTTAAGGATATGTAGCCTGCGAGCTCCAACTCCTCTTTATCCTAAAGAGAAGCATAGCTTCTTTGGTTTCACCCATCTACTTTAGTGATTTCTAGCTTATGTTCATACACATAACCCTTTGAGTGGCCTTTAAAAAAAGGAATACTTACTATAAGACACACAGAGGTATCTACCTCTTGCAAAAGAGAAAAGTGCTTATGGCTTTGAAATGAGAGTTATCACCTGCCCATGTAGTCGAACCCCCAGTGGTATATTTTACCACTCTACCCATCAAAGTCTCAAAGATAGTGGAGTCATGTTTTAGTCAGAAGTCAAAGTCAAAGAACTGCATGCTTTCCCGTCCCCTCAATGTTGTTTGAGAATGTGATTATGCCAAGTCTGTATCTCCATCCTGTATGTCAGGGAGAATTCCTGATTTATACTCTGAATCTACTAGAGGCAAGCTTGATAAAAGTACCCTGCTACTGATTATAAGATTGGTAGCTGAGAAGGGTATTGTGAATAGAAAGGCTACTGAGCTTTAAAAGCTAGTGTTTCTCTTCCCTTTGAGCTCCTGAGCTGTAGACTAGTAATTTAGGGTAATGTTAGCTCAGGGTACTTTTTACTGTAATAAAATTAATGCTTGCTTTCTGTCCCTTGCTTGTGTCTTCTCTACTTTCTAAAACCAAACCAAACAAAAACAAAAATTCTCCACATTGATCAAATACATAATAAAGGGTAAGTCTTCCCAGGGTAGTAAAACCAAATTAAAACCAGACATCAGGCATACCTGGGTGACTCAACCAGTTAAGCATCTGCCTTCAGCTCAGGTCATGATCCTGGAGTCCTGAGTCAAGCCCAGCATCGGGTTCCCTCCTTGACAGGGAGCCTGCTTCTCCCTCTCCCTCTGTTCCTCCCCAACTCATGCTCTCTCTTTATATCAAAATGGGTAAATAAAATCTAAAAAAAAAAAACCTCAAACATGGATCAGAAAAACAATATTCCTGAAATCAAGGTTAGTCTCTAAACAATGTTAGTAAAACAATTTCAGTGAGACCTTACCATTCTCAGCAGTATGGTCTGGGTCTCTAAAAGCAGAGGGCAGTTTTCTGTGACTTCGGGGGTGATTGCCAGAATGAATGCACTAAACTGGGACTTGGTTTCCCTCAAAGTGTGATCCTGAGTCACATCTCCCTTCTCCTATTCATCCCAACTCATCCATCACTATATCATATACCTGCTCTCAGTTGCTGCTTATATATTGAAAATCGGTTCTTACCAATAGCATTAGTGGATTTTGCAGCTCTGTAGAACAATGAGTACCATCCAAGACACCTCCAGGTGTGGTAGATAATAAACTGCTTGCAATTTCACATGATTAGAATATTGAAATTCCTGGTGTTTAATTGTAATGAGATCTGTGAGACCTAAGTCCCCTCTGCTTCACACTTGTGGATTTTTATTAGTGTTTGGGGGGAAATTCTCTTTACTGGAAACAGTGATTATGGAGAAAGGTTCTTTAGGGATGGAGCATGGAGGTGATGCTGGGGTATCATTATAATCTAAGGTCTAATGGAAGAAAGGAAATAATCTACAGAGATGTGAGAGAGAAAGAAAGGCTAGAGAGAAGGATAGCACAGAGCATAGACAACAGTATCATTCCCTGATCTACTGTAAGGGCAAAAGGCAGGATGATGCATTTATGTCAGATTTTTAAAGGGCTTCTTTTTTTTCATATTTCAAGTTTTTTAAAGATTTTATTTATTTGACAGAGATCACAAGTAGGCAGAGAGGCAGACAGAGAGAGAGGAGGAAGCAGGCTTCCTGCTGAGCAGAGAGCCCAGTGCGGGGCTCGATCCCAGGACCCTGGGATCATGACCTGAGTCGAAGGCAGAGGCTTTAACCCACTGAGCCACCCAGGCACCCCTCATATTTCAAGTTTTTACTTAAATTCTAGTTAGTAAAAATACAGGGTATTATTGGTTTTAGGAGTACAATTTAGTGATTCATCACTTAATGTAACACCCAGTGCTCATCACAAGTGTCCTCCTTAATCTCCATCACTTATTTAGCCCACTCCCTACCACCCCTCCAGCAACCCTCAGTTTGTTCTCTATAGTTAAGAGTCTCTTATGGCTTGCCTCCCTCTCTTTTTTTTTTTTCCTTCCCCTATATTCATCTTGTTTTGTTTCTTAAATTCCACAAAGGAGTGAAATCATATGGTATTTGTCTTTCTCTGACTTATTTTTCTTAACATAATACACTCTAGCTCCATTCCTTTTGTTGAAAATGGCAAGATTACGTCTTTTTGATGGCTAACATTCCATTGTGTATATAGACCATATCATCTTTATCCTTTCATTGGTCGATGAACGTTTGGGTTTTTCCACAAGTTGGCTATTGTTGATAGTGCTGCTATAAATATCAGGGTGCATATGCCCCTTCAAATCAGTATTTTGTATCCTTTGAGTAAATACCTAGTACTGCAATTGCTGAGCCCTAGGCTAGTTCTATTTTTAACTTTCTGAGGAACCTCCATACTGTTTTCCGGAGTACTTGCACCAGCTTGCATTCCCAGCAATAGTGTAGAAGGGTTCCCCTTTCTCCGCATCCTCACCAACATCTGTTGTTTCCTGTGTTGTTAATTTCAGCCATTTTGATAGGTGTGAGGTAGTATCTCATTGTGGTTTTGATGAGTGATGTTGAGGATTTTTCATGTGTCTGGTAGTTATCTATATGTCTTCTTTGGAAAAATGTCTTTTTGTGTCTTTTGCCCATTTCTTAACTTCTTATCTTGGGGGTCTTGAATTGGAAAAGTTCTTTATAGATTTTGGATACTAACACTATCAGATATGTCATTTGCAGATATCTTCTCCTATCCTGTAGGTTGCCTTTTAGTTTTGTAGATTATTTTCTTTGATGTGCAGAAGGTTTTTATCTTGAAGAGGAGCCCCAATAGTTCATTTCTGCTTTTGTTTCCTTTGTCTCCTGTCTAGTGGGAAGTTGTTACAGCCAAGATCAAAGAGTTTGCTACCTGTGTTTTCCTCTAGGATTTTGATGGTGTCCTGTCTCACATTTAGGTCTTTCTCCATTTTTAATTAATTTTTGTGTATGGTGTAAAAATGTGGCCCAGTTTCATTCTTCTGCATGTTGCTGCCCAGTTTTCTCAACACCATTTGTTGAAGAGACTGTCTTTCCCCCCAGATATTCTTTCCTGCTTTGTTGAAGATTAGTTGATCATATAGCTGTGGGCCCATTTCTGGGTTTTCTATTCTGTTCCATTATCTATGTGTCTGTTTTAGTGCCAGTACCATACTGTCTTAATGACTACAACTTTGTCATATACCTTGAAGTCCAGAATTGTGATGTCTTCAGCTTTCCTTTTCTTTTTCAAGATTGCTTTAGCTATTCAGGGTCTTTTGTGGTTCCATACAAATTTTAGGGTTGTTTGTTCTAGCTCTGTGAAAAATGCTGGCGATATTTTAATAAGGATTTTATTAAATGTGTAGATTCTATGAGGCTAGCATTACCTTGATTCCAAAACCAGAAAAAGATCCTACTAAAAGGGGAATTACAGGCTAATATCACTGGTGAACATGGATGCAAAAATTCTCAACAAGATTCTAGTAAATTGAAACCAACAGTAGTACATTAAAAGAACTATTCACCGTGAACAAGTGTGATTTATTCCTGGGCTACAAGGGTGGTTCAATATTTGCAAATCAATTAACATAATACAGTGCATTAATAAAAGGATAAGAACCATATGATCCTCTCAATAGATGCAAGAAAAAGTCTTTGACAAAGTACAGCATCCATTTTTTTTAAGATTTTATTTATTTATTTGACAGACAGAGATCACAAGTAGGCAGACAGGCAGGCAGAGAGAGAGGAAGGGAAGCAGGCTCCCTGCTGAGCAGAGAGCCCAGTGCGGGGCTCGATCCCAGGACCCTGGGATCACGACCTGAGCCGAAAGCAGAAGCTTTAACCCACTGAGCCACCCAGGCGCCCCTACAGCATCCATTTTTTATAAAAACCCTCAACAAAGTAGGGATAGAGGGAACATAACTCAACATCACAAAGGCCATGTATGAAAGACCCACAGCTAATATCATCTTCATTGGAGAAAAACTGGGAGCTTTTCCTCCATGGTCAGGAACAAAACAGGAATGTCCACTGTCATGATTATTATTTAACATACTACTGGAAGTCCTAGCTTCAGCAATCAGACAACAAAAAGAAATAAAAGGCATCCAAATTGGCAAGGCAGAAGTCAAACTTCCACTATTTATAGACAACATGATAATCTGTGTAGAAAACCCAAAAGACTCCACCAAAAAATTGCTAGAACTGACACACAAATTCAGTAAAGTTACAGGATACAAAAATCAATGTACAGAAATCAGTTACATTTCTATACACCAAGAATGAAGCAGCAGAAAGAGAAATTAAGGAATCAATCCCATTTACAATTGCACCAGAAACCATAAGATAACTGGGAATAAACCCAACAAAATAGGTCAAAGAGCTGTACTCTGAAAACTATGAAACACTGATGAAAGGAATTGAAGATGACACAAAGAAACAGAAAAACATTCCGTGCTCATGGATTGGAAGAATAAATATTAAAGGGCTTCTTGAAAGAGATGGATATCTGAGATCAAGGAGCCTTGATTGCTTGGAGGACTTGAAAACTAGCAGAGTCTTGCTTGTCTGAGCTTAGCTTGGAAAGAAATAGATTTATATATGCTTGAGACTAGCTCTGTGATATTTTGGCACCATACTATCCATGTTTTAATCACAAACCCAAAGTTGAAAGAGCCCTGAAGTGACTGTGTTTTTCAAAATAGGAAGATTACTGAAATGCACACAGACACTTCTCTAATTCATTTCCTCCTCCCCATTTCTATAAACAACACCATACCTTAGGCTCTTGCTATCTCGTGCCCAGAGAATTGTAATAGCTCCTTTCTCTCAGCCTTTCCTCTGCCCCTTCCCTTCTCTCTCCTCCCTGTGCATCATTCTCCCCTGCAGCAGTTCAGTTTCCTGCAGGTAGATGAGTCTACCTGAAATTCAGATTTGAGCCTTTTCACAGCCCAGCTGAAATGTTCCAAAGGCTTCCATAGCTTCCAACCTCATTTTTTCCCCACCACTTTCTGCTCCACTGCTTACCTTCCAGATGCACAAATCTGCTTGTAGCTCTCATGCACCCAGCACACTTCCATGCCACCCTGCCTTTATTCACACTGTCTTCTATGTTTAATGCCTTTCTTGCTTTTGTTTCCCTTTATGTTTAGACCTTTATCAGTTGTGGAAATATAACACAAATACATACACGTAAATAGACATACATTACAATTTAATGAACAAAGGCAATAGATCACTGTCTAGGTAAGAGAGACAGCAGTCATCTTCCCACCCCTCCCCAAAGACCCCCACTGCTGTGCTGGGGTCAAACTCTCTCTTTCCTGTGTGTACCTATTATATTGATTGTCATGATAATAATTTTTCACTTTTCTATATAGTTTATCACATATTTACACATTCCTAAACAATATAGTGTGATTTTGCCTACTTTTGAACATTATATGGATGGAATCACAAGGACCTTATTCTCTTGAACTTTATGTGAATGGAATCACACTTCATATGAATGGAATCACACAATTTATCTTTAGTGTTTCATGTGCTGCTTCTTTTTCACAACATTAAATTTGTAAATATCAATGTTTTGGGGGTAGCTGTGCTTCATTCATTTTCATGGTTCTACTGTGTTCCATTATATGAACATACTGCAATGCATAAATGTCTGCATTTACAGTTGCATTCTACTGCTGATGGACAGTTCAGTTGTTTTCAAATTTGGGGCTCTTACTAGTAATACTGCTATGAATATTCTAGTACATGTCTCATGGTACGCATAACAAATTTTTCTAAAGTAGAATTTTTCTGAAGTTTATACATATGGATGGATTTGTTCATCATAGGGTAGGCTTATCTTCAGCTCTACTAGAAAATATCAAATTGCTTTCAAAAGTGGGTGTAATAATTTATACTCTACCAGCAAGGCAAAAGTTCTCATCATTCCATATTCTCACCAACACTTGGTATGTCAGACTTCTAATTATTACCTTCTCTCTAATATAATACAAACTGTCTAGAACAGTGCCTGGCTCAAAGTAAGCATGCATTAAGTATTGTTGAATAAATTCATATTTCTTAATTTCCAAACATGAGAATTTTCTGATTGTCTTTTTGTTATTAATAGCTTAAGTTCATTGTAGTTGAAAAATACCTTCTGTTCAATATCAGCTTTTCAAACTTTGTTGAAATTTGCCTAATAGACAAGTTTATATATATATATATATGTATATAATGAAAGAATATGTGTTTTGCACTTGTTGGATGCAAGTTTTAGATATATCCATTAGTACAAATTTTAAAACAAATTTATAAGCTCTTTATAAAACTTTTTTATATCAGTGATTTTTCTATTTATATTACAAATTACAACAAGGGGTTATTATAATCAACTATATTTGTGAATTTATCCTTCTGATAATTTTTTTCTTTATATATTCTGGTGCTAGAAGTGTAGTCTAAATTTTTTAATAGTCATAACTTCTAGTGAGTTGATTCATCTTCATTATTAAGTGGTTTTCTTCTTTACTAATTATGCTTTTGTCTTAAATTTTGACTGACATTAATATATAGCTGCACCTGCTTTCTTTTGAATGGGGTGCATGATGTTTCCCTTTCCATTCATCTACTTTCAGCCTGTTTCCTTAAGTTTTAATATATTTCTGGTAGACAGCATATAGGCAGATTTTTGTTTTGTTTTTTTTATCCATTTTGGCAGCCTTTATCTCTTATCTGGAGCATTTAGTCTAATTATGTTTAATATTGATAAAATTAATATTTGGATTTAAACTATTTTGTAGATTTTTCTATTTCTCATTCTATTATATTTTGCTTCCTATATTTTGAAACTCTTTATTAGGTGTTTGACAATTTAGGATTATTATATCCTTTTGCTGAATTGACCACTTTATCATTATGAAATGTCTTTTCTTTATTCCTGGTATTATCCATTGCTCTAATATTTATCTAGTCTGATGTTAAAGAAGGCATTTCAGCTTTTTTTTTTATTAGTATTGGCCTGGCATATCTTTTCCTTTTTTTTCATTTTGTTGTATTTATGCCTTTATATTTAGAATATGCTTGGGTCTTTTTTTTTTTTTTTTTCATCTAACCCGACCATCTCTACTGTTTAAATGTGATATTTAGACCACTTATATTTATTATAATTATTGATAAGATTGGTTTTCAATCTATCATCTTGCTATTTGTTTTCTGTTTGTCCCATCTGTTCTGTTTCCTTTTCCTTGTTTCCATTCCAGTGTTTACATTAATTGAATTTTTAAATGATTCCTTTTTGCCTCCAGTATTGACTTATTAGCTCTTCCTCTTTTCTTTCTTTTGCCCTGTTGTTGTTATTATTACTTTAGAACAGTTCTATCAAAAGAATTTTCTGTGATGATGGAATTGTTCTAATGTGTACTGCTCAGTATGGTAACCACTATCCACATATAGATATTGACTACTTTTAGTGTGACTAGTATGATTAAGGAACTAAATTTTTAATTTTCTCAAATTTTAATTTTAATTTAAACAGCTATGGGTAGCAAGTATCTACTATATTGGACAGTGGAGCTAGAGAGTTTTTAATATATGCTTCAGTTTATCACAGCCCATCTTTAAATAGTGTAACATTTTTCATTTCCTCCCTTACATCCTTTGTGTTTTTATTGTCATATATATGCTATGTTACATATATGCTTCTACATACACTAAAATCTCAAGTGCATTTTTATTATTTTTACTTTAGTCATTTATCTTTTCAAGAGATAAATATGTAGGTAAAATATTTTTATATTTTTTATATTTTACCTACATTTTATCACTTCTCACACTCTCTATTCCTTTGTGTTGATCCAAATTTTCACATTTTTTTTCTTCTGCCTGAAGAGCTTCCTTTTAATATTTCATTTTTTGTTTGTTTAAAATAGTCTTTATTTTCCCTTTTGTTTTTGAAAGACATTTTTGCTAAGCAAAAACTTCTGGGTTGACCTTGTCTTCTGCCTCACAGCTTTTATAAGAAATCTGCTGGCATTATTTGTTCCTCATTTCTTTGTTTATCTAGATCAGAATGGCGAAGTTTTCTGGAAAGGGCCAGATAATAAATCTTCTAGCCTTTGCAAACCATAAAAGGCTTTTAGGCTGTTACAACTACTCAACTCTGCCAATGGAGCACAAAGCAGCCCTAGCAAATACATAAATGAGTGTGTGGGGCTGTGTTCCAACTAAACTTTTTTACAGAGACAAGTGGTGGGCCAGATTTGTCCCATGGGCCATAGTTTGCCAATCCTTGTTCTATGTGTAATACATCTTTTTTATCTGACTACTTTTAGAAATTTTTGCTTTACCCTTGGTTTTTAGCAGTTTGATTAGAACATACCTTGCCATGTTTCCTCTAAGTTTATTCTGCCTAGATTTCATGAGTTTCAAATTTGGAAATTTTTTAGCAATTACTTCTTTTTTTTGTTTTGTTTTTAAGACTTCATTTATTTATTTATTTATTCATCAGAGAGAGAGAGAGTGCGCTCAAGCAGGCAAAGGCAGAGAGGGAAGCAGGCTCCCTGCCGAGCAAGGGGCTTGATGTGGGACTCAATCCCAAGACCCTGGGATCATGACCTGAGCAGAAGGCATCGGCTTAACCAACTGAGCCACCCAGGCGTCCCTAGCCATTGCTTCTTATTTGAATATATTTTTGGTCCCCAACTCCTGAAACTTCGGTTGCATATGTGTTAAGCTGCTTGATATATTTCACAGATCTCTTTTGTCCCGAACCTTTCTTTTTCAGTCTTTTTTCTCTCTGTACTTCATTTTAAATAGTTCCTATTTCCAGATCTTCAAGGTCTCTACTCTTTTCTCCTATGTCTATAATTTGTTATATTTCCTCCTGTAAAAATTAAAAATGTTTTAAATTTGATAATCATGATTTTGTTTAATATTAAACTTTAAAATTTGTGCCACATTTTCAAGATATTACTTGACTCACAATAGTATTTTACATATTTAAATTCAGTAAGTCACAGAATAAAACTATTCACTTAAACAGTATAATTCTCCTTTAATAGCAGTGACTTTATATAAGAGGTTTGACTTCAAACTGCCTTACTATTCCTTTCTTTAGCCTCTATTGTCCAGAGACAGGCACATTTCAACTTATGTCTTTTTTTTTTTAAGATTTTGTTTATTTATTTGAGAGAGAGAGAGAGAAAGAAAAGGACAGAGTACAAGGGGTGGGGAGGGGCGAGGGAGAGAGAAAAGCAGAATCCCCACTGAGCAGGAAGCCTGATGCAGGCTCAGGCTGGATCCCAGGTCCTGGAGATCATGACCTGAGCTGAGGGCAGATGCTTAAGGGACTGAGCCACCCAAGCTCCCCTCAACTTTTTTCCTTAATGAATATTTTGCATCAAGCTCCTGAAGTTTTCCATTTCTTTCACACTTGTAGAAACTCTTCCAGTTGCAATAAACAATGATACTATTTCTTGTCTGGTTAGATGGAATTCATAAGTGGGCCTGCTTTCTGTTATGTTTGCTAGCAATGTCTCTGGGGGAAAAAAAAAAAAAAGGCCTTCAAAGCAGTGCCCAAACCCTTTATTGTGGGAAAACCAGTATTTTCCCACAGTTGACATTTAAACCAACAAATACAACCCATAATTTTTGAAACATTTCTATAATGCAGTCTAAAGTCTGCCTTTAGTTAGCTTGCTCCTTTTTCTATACCAAGCAAAAAGTAATAATAATTCTTATAAAAATGCAAGAGAAATTATTTAACTTTATGAAGTATTTCCAAGAGTAACTTTGTCCTTTGAATCTTAAACTTCATTTCCATGAAACACTTGAAAGTTTGGGTGCTCAAAGAATGATAGCAATTTAGATAAAGGGCTTCATTCTTTTAAGTAGAGAAAACACAAGTTCTTTTTTTAAAATATTTTATTGATTTATTTGACAGACAGAGATCACAGGTAGGCAGAGAGGCAGGCAGAGAAAGAGGGGGAAGCAGGCTCCCTGCTGAGCAGAGAGCCCAATGTCATGCGGGACTCTATCCCAGGATCCCGGGATCATGACCTGAGACTAAGGCAGAGGCTTTAACCCACTGAGACACCCAGGTGCCCTGAGAAAATGCAAGTTCTTGAAAATCCCATCAAACACACTAGTGAAATTCTGTAACGAACGTCCTCATTTCTTTTCCCAACAGGTATATTGTGAAGGCGTTCTTGCTCTCGGAGGCACATAATGCCTGCAGGCAGTCCAGAGGTAGTTTGTTACATGCCCCCCTCCCCTTTTTTGTACATGGAGACCATCTGTGAAAAATGCTCTCTTCACATTTCCCTTGAACAGAAGCTAAAATATTGAAAGGTTTTTAGTTGTGACTTTAAAAAGTTGTTTTCATAGATGATGATATCCCCTATCTTCCAAGCATCTGGTCCCTTGTAACTGTGTAAAAACAATTTACATATTTAGTATCAGGGTATTATATATCATCAGCTTCACAGATGTTTTCTGGGGATCATCAGCCTCAAGCACTGAAGAACAGTCTTCTGTGATTCCTCATTCAAAGATTCATGCACAGCTCCGCATCATTCAGCTTGCTCACATTCTTCAGTGAGATTAGTGCCTTCTTCAGAATACCTATAGCTTGCAGATCGAATTTACACACTTGATTTTTAACTTACTTGATTTTACATTTTTATCACTTCTTACATTGAACTGACTTGCTTTATCCTATAATAAACATAAAATGTTTCATGATACCAGTATTGATATTAACAGTAAAACTACAGAATGAAGTTTAAGATTCTTTGCAGTTTGTTTTGTTACTAGGGCATGTCCCACAAAGAAAGGACAAAGTCCTGCATTCAAAAGTCATGTGAAATAAATCTTTTTTGTTGAGGGGGGGTTTGTGTTATCACTCACATGCTTAGGCTTATTTACTTTGTTTTTAATTTTAAGGATTGCTCTTTTTTTTCTTTTTGATTTAATTTACTTTTTGACTATGTAAAATAATTACATTATTCTAAAGTCAAAACTACAAAAGAAAAGGTATATTCAGAGGAGTCTCTTCCAATCCTACCCGTTAATCCTCATTCCCCATCCCCACCTCCTATAAATAGCCATTTTAATTAGTTTCTAAATTATTCTTTAATGTCTAATTTTGTACAAGAACTAGGTACCCATATACTGCTCTGCACCTTACCTCACATAATATTATGACAATCATTCTATAGCAATGCAAAGAAATACTCCTATGTCTGTATGACATGTCCACTATGTACTATAATTTATTTAACTATTTGGGTCCTCTCTCTTAATGGCATTCAGGATATTTATAGTCTTTTGCCATTAAAAATAATGCCACAGGAATAACCCTGTGCATATATCATCCTGAATTTGTGCAGATGTACTTTTAAGATAGTTTCCTAGAAAATGTGCTTGCTGGGTTAATGGGTGACTGCCTCTATTTGTAATTTTGCTAGATAGTACCAAATTCCCCTCCTTGAGGGCTGTATCATTCTACACTTCCACTGGTCCATATCAGTATGTCTCTTTCACCAGAACTTTGGTAAGAGTGTGCTCTCAAACTTTTGGGGTTTTGCCAGCACAATAAGAAATCCTATCTCAAAAGGGGAACCCTCCTACACTGTTGGTGGGAATGCAAGCTGGTGCAACCACTCTGGAAAACAGCATGGAGGTTCCTCAAAATGTTGAAAATAGAACTACCCTATGACCCAGCAATTGCACTGCTGGGTATTTACCCTAAAGATACAAACGTAGTGATCCGAAGGGGCACATGCACCCGAATGTTTATAGCAGCAATGTCTACAATAGCCAAACTATGGAAAGAACCTAGATGTCCATCAACAGACGAATGGATAAAGAAGATGTGGTATATATACACAATGGAATACTATGCAGCCATCAAAAGAAGTGAAATCTTGCCATTTGCGACGACGTGGATGGAACTAGAGGGTATCATGCTTAGCGAAATAGGTCAATCGGAGAAAGACAACTATCATATGACCTCCCTGATATGAGGGAGAGGAGATGCAACATGGGGGGTTAAGGGGGTAGAAGAAGAGTAAATGAAACAAGATGGGATTGGGAGGGAGACAAACCATAAAGTGACTCTCAATCTCACAAAACAAACTGAGGGTTGATGGGGGGAGGGGGGTTGGAAGGGGGGTGGGGTTATGGACATTGGGGAGGGTATGTGCTATGGTGAGTGCTGTGAAGTGTGTAAACCTGGCGATTCACAGACCTGTACCCCTGGGGATAAAAATATATTATATGTTTATAAAAAATAAAATTAAAAAAAAATAAATCCTATCTCAATGTAATATAATTTGCTTCTTTTTTATTGTTGTTGTTTTTAATGAGTATATTTTACTACTTTAAGGGCCACTTGCATGAATTTTTAACTATGTTTATGTCTTGTGCCATTTTTCCACTGGATTTATCTTTTTATTTCTAGGCTCTCTTTTTATATTAAGGAGATTAGCTTTTTCCTGTGGTTTAAGTTGCAGATATTTTGTCCAGTGAATCATTTGTCTTTGGTCTTACTTGTGGTATCTGGGTCATGCCATTTTTAAACATATTTATGTAATAGAATTTGTCTTCTATTGATTCTAGATTTCAAGTCATAGAGATGTGTTCCTCACTACTCCTATGGGTGATGATTACACAGAAACTGACCCATGTTTTCTTCTGTTGTTTTTAGGGTTTCCATTTTGGTTATGTTTAGTTAACCAATCCATGCAGAGTTTATCTTGGTGTACAGTCTAAACAAAGAATTCAATTTTACCTGTGTCCAAATTGTAGCCAGTTGTCTCAGCAACATTTATTACAAAGTCCATTTCTTCCTTATTTTGCAATTTCTTTATCATATATGAAATTACTTTATATACTGGATTTATATTATGTTTCATTAGTGTAACTGTCTGTTCATGTGCCAGTTCTACACTTTAAACTGTGAAGGCTTTCTAGTATTTTAAATGTCTGGTAAGACTGACCCCTCCCCATTGCTCTTCTTTTCAGCATTTTTCCTAGAAAGTCTTATTTAGTTTTTTCCATATGAACTTAAGAATCGATTTATCTAGGGGTGCCTGGGTGGTTCAGTCAGTTAACCATATGCGTTTGGCTCAGGTCGTCATCCCCAGGTCCTGGGTCCTAGGTCCTCGGGTTGAGCCCAGTGGAGTCTGCTTTGGGCTCCTTGCTCAGTGGGGAGTCTGCCTCTGCCACTCCCCGCAGCTGGTGCACACTCTCTCAAATAAAACAATAAAATCTTAAAAAAAAAAGAATCAATTTATCTAACTAAAAAACAAAATCTTGTTAGACTTTTTACTGAAATTATATTAAATTTACAAATTAACTGAAGGTATGTCTTTTATTCATTCAAGTTTTTTACTTTTGTGTTTTGGGGAGTATCATAAAGTTTCCCTGTATGTATGAATCCTACTGACTTCTGTAAATTGCTTTTATATCCTGCACTTTGCTGAGTTATCTTTTTATTTTCAGCAGTTTTCCTATTGCTTTGCTTTCATTTTCTAGACACATGACTATATTTTCTACAATTCTCATATATCTAATTGCTTTCTCTATATCAGTGCTGTGGCAAATACCTCAAACACCATGTTAGATGTTATAGTAATAGTGTAGAGATCCTTGTTGTGCTTCAGACATTAGTAAGGATGCCTCCAGTGTTTTCCCATAAAAAGAGTAAGCTACTGATAAGCAAGATGCTTTATGATGTTAGGAAAATACTCTTCTATTCCTCTTTTAACAATTATTTTTATTGGGAATACATCTTGAATCTTCTTAGATATTTTTCCATAATCTATGGAGATAATCACAAGTCTTTTCTTCTGATATATAATATTAATAAATATACTAATGTATTTTCTAACATTGAACCATCTTTGCCTTCCTAAAGCAATATCCACTTGGTCATGACATATCATGTTGTTTGATTCTATTTGCTAATATTTTATTTGGGATTTTTGCATTGATACTCATGAATGAGATTCATCTGTACCTTTCTCTTTGTACAATCTATCAGATTTTTGTCTCAATGTTATATTTATTTCATTAAAGACTTTTTGAAGTTGTCCTTTTTCTGTTCTTTAGAGTGGAGTTGAGATTATCAGTCTTTAAAGGTTTCTTTTGAAACATCTTGGATAACTTTAAGGGTAATTAAAAATATAGAGAGTGGAAAAAAGACAGTCTCTTCAATAAATGGTGCTGGGCAAATTGGACAGCTATATATAGAAAAATGAAACTTGACCATTCTCTTATACCATACACAAAGAAAAACTCAATATGGTTAAAAGGCCTCAGTGTGAGGCAGGAATCTATCAAAATCCCAAAGAAGAACATAGGCAGTAACCTCTTCAACATCAGCTACAGCAATTTCTTTCAAGACATGTCCCCAAAGGCAAAGGAAACAAAAGCAAAAATGAACTTTTGGCACTTCATCAAGATTAAAAGTTTCTGCACAGCAAAGGAAACAGTCAATAAAACAAAGAGGCAATCCACATAATGGGAGAAGATATTCACAAATGACACTACAGACAAAGGGCTGATATCCAAGATCTATAAAGAATTCCTCAAACTCAACACACACAAAACAGAGAATCACGTCAAAAAATGGGCAGAAGACATGAACAGACACTTCTCCAAAGAAGACATACAAATGGTTAACAGACACATGAAAAAATGTTCATCATCATTAGCCATCAGGGAGATCAAATCAAAACCACATTGAGATGCCACCTTGCACCAGTTAGAATGGCCAAAATCAATAAGACAGTAAAAAGGTGTTGGAGAATGTGGAGAAAGGGGAACCCTCTTACGCTGTTGGGGGAATGCAAGTTGGTGCAGCCACTTTGGAAAACAGTGTGGAGATTCCTTAAGAAATTAAAAATAGAGCTTCCCTAGACCCTGCAATTGCACTACTGGGTATTTACCCCAAAGATACAGATATAGCGAAAAGAAGGGGCATCTGTACCCCAATGTTCCTAGCAGCAATGGCCACAGTCACCAAACTGTGGAAAGAACTAAGATGCCCTTCAACAGATGAATGGATAAAGAAGATATGGTCCATATATACAGTGGAGTATTATGCCTCCATCAGAAAGGATGAATACCCAACTTTTGTATCAACACGGACAGGACTGGAGGAGATTATGCTGAGTGAAGTAAGTCAAGCAGAGAGTCAATTAACATATAGTTTCACTTACTTGTGGAGCATAAGGAAGAACACAGAGGACATTGGGAGATGGAGAGAAGTGAGTTGGGGAAAATGGAGGAGGAGACAAACCATGAGAGACTGAGGACTCTGAGAAACAAACTGAGGGTTTTAGAGTGGAGTGGGGTAAGCCTGGTGGTGGGTATTAAGAAGGGCACATATTGCATGAAGCACTGGGTGAGGTGCATAAACAATGAATTTTGGAACACACACAAAAATTTTAATTTAATTTTAAAAAATTCTATCCAGTATTTTGTTTTCAGCAGATAGCTGGTCTAAGTAATCTGTTCCTTGCTTCTCATGAAGAAAAAAACTTCCACCTTTCTGTACCTTAATTACTTCTTCTAATCCTTCAAGACTTTATTCAGTTATAATCTTCTTTAAAAAGTTTTCTCTGAGCCCCCTGGTTGTGCTAAGTTGCCTCTTGTCTCTTTTCTGGGCTTCTACTGGATGGCATTTATTCTTGCATAACTGTATAATATTGAAATAATTCATTATGTTATCATTATCTTCCATTAACCCAAAGTTTTTTATGGACGGGAATCCTGTATTGCCTCTACTTTTTAATTTCCAGTATCTAATGCCAAACACAGTACCTGACATTGAGTAGGAGCCTTAATAAATATTTAATGAACTAATCTTTGATCAGATCCTCCCAACACACACACATAGACACACACTACCTGTTTCCTCTCAAATTCTTACCTTTGTGAATGGCTACTCAATTCATCTAGGAGAATACAGTAAAAATCTAAAACTCATTGTTGGCAGATTATACCCCCTCATCTTCAATTTGTAGTTAATCACCAAGCTCTATCTATTCTGACCTAAAATATTTCAAATTCACTCACTTCTCTCCCTTTATATGGCCACCACCTTAGTCCAAGTCCCTACCACTTCTTGCCTAGATCACTTAATTGCTATTCTTCCTATTTTAATCACTGTTCCTTCTATAATCCATTCATCAGAAAGTCAAAGTAATCCTTTAAAAAAGACATGTGATTATGTCACTTGTATAAAACCTATCAATAGTTTCTTCTTCTTTTGGGATAAAGTTTAGAATCTTTAGTATGTCCACAAAGACCCTGGCTAATCTGGAGCATCTATCCTTTCCAGCTTTAACTTGTGCCCTTTGCTTCCTTATCATTCTGGCCTCATACTCTTCATCCAACTTCCTAAGCTTTTTCCCACTCAGAATCTTGGCCATTTGCTAGAGGGCCCACTCCCTGCAGCTTTGATCTAGTTATATCCATTTATTTTCCAAATCCATGCTCAAAGCAGTTTTCTTTTACCTCCCAGATTTACTGAGACTCTACTGAATGGTCATATTATCTTTCATACTTTTCCCTTATGGAACTTGCCACTACTGTGATTATTTTTGTGTTTCTTTTTTTTTTTTTAAAGATTTTATTTATTTATTTGACCGACAGAGATCACAAGTAGGCAGAGAGGCAGGCTGGGGTGGTGGGGGGGGGAACGCAGGCTCCCTGCTGAGCAGGGACCCTGGGATCATGACCTGAGCTGAAGGCAGAGGCTTTAACCCACTGAGGCACCCAGGTGCCCCCATTTTTGTGTTTCTTTGCCTAATGTTTATTTCTGACACTAACTATAATTTTCCTGGAGGCAGGGACCATGTTGATCTTATTTTCAGCCATATCTTCAGCATCTGTCATAAGGAATAGCACAGTAATAGAATTTAATAAGATTTATTGAATGAATGGGTGAATGATGAGTGAATGAACAAAACTAGTTAACTGAATTCTGAGAAGTCTGAGAAATAAATTCTCTATTTCCCCCTCTAGGGGGAGACCTACTCCTACTAGAAATAGCATGGGGCTCAAGAGAGCTCAAAATTCTCAAATTAACAGTTTCTAAAGCTTCTTAAGTCCCTGAAATGGATTCAGAGAATCCAATCATTCCTTGCTAGTAGAACTCTCCAGGTCAGTCTAGACCACCCAATGGTACCAGACAAGTGTTAATTTCCCTTCCTTGAACAATCTGAAATCCCTCCTGCTTGTGTTTCTCTATTCCAGTCTTGGTTTGCTAGGTGATTTAGCTATAATGGCCCACATTCTTGGAAAAATAATATTTATGTATATGTAATTTAAATATTATCATTAACATTGTTATTTGTATTTTTATTGCACCCCCCCAAAACCTTTAGGCATTCTTTCTGTACAAAGTCTCAAAATGGTTTAAAATTATTCTAATTGTGGAAAATATTGGTAACCTATGAGGCCAAAAAAATAATAAAATATTGATGAAAAGCTAATTTTCAAAAAGTAGCGATTCATAGATTTTCTTGAGCCTTGGGGAAGGTTAAAAGGAAAAAGAAAAAGAATAGAGTTTGAATATTGGAAGCATGTCTGCCTCTGAGCAGTTTCTGAAAGAAATCCTTGTTTAATCCTGATGACATGTCTTGGGAGACTACGCCTGCTGCACACTAATACTGTTCTTTTCTCTGCTGAACTACTTTCTCTAGGACAAAGTTTAAGTGTAGAAAAAGTTTCACAAGGCTTATCTTTCTCTGTACTTTTTTTTCTTTTCCTTTGTTTCTATTTCCAAAGCTCCTTTTCAAATTTCCTTTTAAATGTAACTTCTGACTTCTTTCTCAGGGTCAAGGACCAGTACATAGAGGCATTCCACTATTCCTGTCTTTGGGAGGTCAGTTAGTTCACTTTAGTTCAATGCATGTATCCAATACCTACTGTGTGTCTGGGACTGTGCTATGGGGGAAGGAGGAGTGAGTGCAGGAAATCCGAATCTCTGCCTTAGAGGTGCTTACAGTGTAACTGGGAGGACCAGACAAATACAAAATATATAAGAACCACCATCTGCACATCAGGTTGTACAGATCAGTAAATTGATACTTAGATAATATAACTTGCTTAGACGGGCAAAGTAACTAGAACTAATATCAGAACTGGAAACTTGGTTCCTGTGGTATTTACATATTATTTTGTTTCTCAAATAAGGGATAAGCAATAAACAGTAACCCTAAAAACTGAAGAAATTCAAAGTAGAGAGAAAATAGAGCATTGTATTAATGAACCAAAGCTAATTTTCCCAACTAGTCTGACACTTAGATCTTGTTTTTTTCACCCTACTTTGCTAATTTTGACTGATCCCCTCTCTCTCCTTCACTCTTAGAGTATCACAAATTTCCTTTTCATTCTTTCCCCCGCTCTTTGGGGACAAGAGAATAGCTCATTTGGAAGGAAACACGTCTTAAGTCACCTTTCTCTAGGACAGGTGTCAGGAAAACGTTGCACCAACATTACCTAAATGGCCCCCAAAGAAAGATGAGTCCTTTTTTAGGCAGAAGAATAATTGATAAGTTCTGGCCAGAAGCCAGGAAACTGTTGGGAAAGGCTTCATGTTACCACTTACAGAGGTTGTAAGACAGAATTCCTCTCCTCTAGTACATGGTCACTCTAGAGGGTTGCATGCAAAATCAGGAAAGGGTTTGGAGCCAGCTGGTGAAGAAAGGAGTTTTTCACTCCAAAAAAGGAGTTACACAAAAGCCTGCCGCTGTGAGGTAGCCACAAAGCTCAAAAAGCAAGACACCCAGGTCTATAACCTGGGACAGCTTAATGGCATCTGCCCGGATCCTGGACACTAATACATGTTGAACGGTGATGGCAGCAATCATTACAAGCAAAACAGCGTTATCAAATTTCTAGTTCAGGTCTGTGCCAAGGTCTGAAAATAGAAACACTAGTTGTACTGTTAGCACCATCTAATGAACACTTCTTAAGAGCAGAACTGGGATTAGCAGAGGAGAGAAAAAAAAATAATGACCTAAAAGTTTTATGAGAGACGCAACGTATCTAAAACAAGCAAAAAACAACTCACTTATATCAAAGCATGAAGATCACAAATAACAAACTAAAACATATAGACATGGAACTGGAATGTTAAATGCAAAATTCATGGGATGTGATCAAAAACCATTTTGTTTTTTGGCTTTTATCATCTTTTAAAATTTTTGGGAGAGGGGGAAGCTGGTGGCCGTTGGTTAAGTGTCCTACTCTTGATTCCAGCTCAGGTCCCCTGCTCAGGGTCATGAATTAAGCCCTACATTAGGCTCCATGTTGGGTATGGCGCCTACTTTAAAAAAAATACACACACACACACACACACACACACACACACACACACATACACACATATACATACACATATATGCAAACATACACACATTTATATTTATATATGTATATATACATAGATAAAGATGTGTGTGTGTGTATATATATATATATATATAGAGAGAGAGAGAGAGAGAGAGAGAGAGAGAGAAAGGATGATCTTCCCCTGCAATTTTCCCTGAGTGGAAAATTGGGCAGATTCCCTGACTTTGGTTCATTCTTTGATAACTGACAATCCTTTAAGTACATCACTTTAAGCCAAGAAAGAGAATCTTGATTTGGTAATCAGAATGTTTCCAGTCCAAAATGGTAATCAAATACTCCAGTCTTCATTCTAAGGCACCAGTTTAAGATTCTCCTCCCCATTCCCCATGTAAGGCCTCTTGTGGCTGGTGGCTGCCTGCCTTCAACTTTCCCCTTAACTTACCTCCTCCCCCCACTAGCTAACTGCTGTTTGACCTGCTGTATGAAAGCGGGAAGCAGAGCACCTAGGAGATATGATATATGTGTACTACCTAGGTCTGACAGATGATTTAAGTTGACTTTTTCTTGTAGGGTGCTTTTAAATGTTCTTTAGAGATCCTATCATCAGAGACCTCTCACTTCAGTCCTTTTGGCCTAAACAGATACAGGTGGTTGCCTATGACAACCTCTGTGTATGCTAAGATTCCTATGTTTGTCCATGTATCTCTAGCTTCTGGTCACTGGGTTCCTCCACACCTCTAGACAGCCCTTTTGAATAAACCAAAGGCAACACTATGCTGACTGTCTTCTATATGGCCCACATCTGGTCCTAAGAAACATTTTTCCATTTATCATCCCTATCAAATCTGAGAGTGCTGGCAGATCCCAAAGCATCCACCTCTGCTTTGTGGCTCCTGCCTTTAAATTATAGGCAAGTGCTGGTGCAGTTCTCCGTGTTTTACAACTATGGGAAACAACTGCCAACTGCTCTGGTCCCATAGAAGAGGGCTCTGGGCTCAAGGATAAGGATATAGCATGAGCACTAACTCTCCCTCTGGGTGGGAAGGGAGTGGGAACTGAAAAGCATAAGCAAATTGCTCCTCAAGAAACCTCCACACAGACCCTTTCTCTCTATATTCTGTGTTCTCTCACTATGAAGTAGAACTGTTCTTCAACATTGACTTTGTACATCAAAGCTTTGTTGAAATAATTATCCTGAATGGCAATTGACTGTTTGCAAATCCATCTCTAACCTTGATAATAAGAGAATGTGTTTCACCATCACTGTCTTCCCTGCACTGTGAGCATAGAGCCTGAAACAAAGTAGGTGCCAGTAAATGTTTGATAAATGCATGAATGAATGGATCTGAAACTTCATTTGGTTGTGCAGTATATTTTTCAGACACTATGAAATAATCTGTATAGTTAGCCTATGGGAGTCTCACTGGGAAAGTCATCATTCTATATTTATAAGATGTTGGGAGTCTCCCAGAATTTATACACCATAACATTTACCAATCAAGAACTTTTGAGAAAGTAGACAACCCAGGGGAAAAGTCACAGTTTTTCAAGAAAGAAATGGATAAACATGAGATAGCTCAAGTTTTTATATGACCATGTAGGGTGTTAAATCAAAACTTCTCAGAAAAAAAATTCCACCCAAACCGTGGATGTTGTCTGAATAGTCCATTCGGAAAGCCTAAAGCTGTACAAAACAACAAATAAAAAAATAGATATAAGACATTTATCAAAATGTTAATATGTTAAATATGGATGACGGATAGAAGGAGTTCATGGTACTATTCTCTCTAGTTTTTTTCAGTATGTTTGAACATTTATGTAACACAAATAACATTTAAAAACTGAAGCTTGGAATTGGCACTCTCTTTATGCTGCTTTAGAAAGGAGGCACCAGAAGAAGCAAAAATGGAAGGGAAGCTATGTAGACTTTGGCATCTTATAATTAAGCCATAAATACTACTACTAATGTAGTAGTATTTTTATAGCCATAAAGCTATTCTTATCTGATGAGGAGTCAAAATTTTGGAAGCAGAATTTTTGCTTAAAATTAAATAGATTCAGAATTGTAGAAATAGAAGGATGTTCAGAGATTATTTCCGCCAATTCTCTCACTTTACAAAGGAGAAAACTGATGCCCCCAAATTTGGGATGGAGTAACTATCAATCTCAGAGCCAGGACAAAAGCTAGGTCTGTACTTCTGTACTCTGGTTTCTCTTTCCACCTAGGTGGCATATGACATTGAACTAAAACTGTTAAGGCGAGGAAACTCAGGTGTTCTATTTTCATTTGCTGCATCCTTTGACTCCATCATTTCTGGTGTGTACATGTGGAGGACCTCCTTCTTTTGTGCAGTGGATTTTCCAAGATTTTCCAAGACACAGTGGTAGACTCACTAGAACTATACTTAATAAAATGAAGCCCAGAAAGGCAGTCATCAACCCTTCCATACATCAGTTGTTTGAAGCTTGTGCTCCACTTAGAGAAAGCTATGGGTGGTGTCAAGTATAGCATCATCTTACCGGGTCCAGAGAGAGGGAGACCTAGCACACCTTGGCCCACTGCATCATGCAGTGGACTTTTTACACATCTGCCTCTTGCCTCATTAATTCCCCAGCCAACTAGAATTCAAGGGGATTCTAGGGAGAATATATACTGGGGTATTGATTCTAGACAGTTATAGGCACAGAGGTGGGAGTTTGGGAGGTACCGACCAAAACAAGGTTAGGTCTGACAAGACATGTAGTGGTTTGATTTATCTATGATCTTCCCTTTTGACAGCCAGGAAGGACTAAGGTTCACAGGATGAACTTCCTATTTTGGATCAGCACAAACACAGGTATCTCTTGCCCTTGTATCTGAAGGTTTAACATTCTCTAGGGCCCTAGAGAATAATATAGATTTCTGGTTTAGAAGCAAGGGGCACAGAATCAAACTGCTTCCATTCACTGTTTTGATCAAATGCCTTATGGTAGTTGGGGCATGGGGATAGGGTTCTGGCCTCCACATATCATCCAAATTCCTTCAGCCTTTCCTAAGTAAATCTATGAATTAAAAGCAATGTAATTAATATGTAGCTACAGCTTCAAGTCAACTCCCCAGACTCCATCCCAATCAGCAGGCTGTCCCTAAGCCCTTCTTTCATAGAGCTGCCAATGACTAGAGCAGCCTTTAACCCAGAACATGGAATTGGTGGCTTACAAGCTGACTGTTGCCTGCTTGCAAAATGGTTCTTTTTTAAAAATGTTGCCAATATTTGCAATTGGAGAGGATTCACTTTTATAAAAATCTAGATTTTAGCTTCTTTGGAAAATTGGACAACCTCACCATAGCAGAGTGGCAGGAGGTGGGGGACACACATCTGCATGGCAAAAATCTTTTCAGTTTGGAACTGAGAAGAGGCTCACTCTTCAGACAAGACATGAGCTTTTCCAGTTCATCATCCTCTCGGTGATGTTCATGAACTCTCTGGGCCGCGCTTTACTCTAAAACTCATTCGATTATGTTGCTTAGAACGCGCTTTGGGAGGTAGGGGTCGGGGCATTTTTGGGTAAACAGGCTGCCGGGTAGATCTCAGTCAACACTGACAGTCGTCCTGTGTACGCTGCTTCACTCTTTACCTGCACCACTGCGTGCTGCTGGCTTCAAATGTTTGCGCTTTGCACGGAAAGTACATCACTGAGAGATGTCAGCATCTCTCAAGGTGGGAAGGGTTTTGTCAGCATGTACGTCTTTTTCAGTCTTCAACATTTGAGCTACTACACCTCTTGGGTGGTCATCTTCGGTATGGTTCCCTTTGAGGGAGCGTGGACAGTATCCAGGAGGGTTCAGAAGAGCATACATGCGTTCCGATATTATGAATGATGGAAATCGCTTCCAAAACGCTTCTTACTAACAGTTTAGTCTCCTAAGCAACTAAACCAGTGCAGCGAGTTTAGAAATTTCGAAATGAGGTGCTCAGGCCACCTCAGTTGGAGACAGAGGGAGGCAGCGAAGGGCACAGAAGGACCCACTGCAGGCCTGGTCCACGCAGGCACTGCCGCAAAGCGTCGGAAAGAGCCGGGGCGGGAGAGCTTTTTGCCTACTGGCGGAGTCCCGAGTTCCCGGACTGCGGCCGAGAGCGCTACACTGCGCCTGCGCGCAAAGCCTCCGGCGGGCAAAGAACGTAATCTGTTATCTATACCTGGGTCGGACGGCGGCTGCCTCCGTATGCGCAGGCGCACGCCGCCTCCAGCCATTGGCCGGTGCGCAGGCACCCATCCCAGTCACCCTTCACATCCTGTAAACAGAGGGGGCCGGCTGGAGACGACAACTTCTGCTTCCGGGTCACGCCTTGACAGCGGCTTTCACCACCCAGCTCAGCCCCGCGGTTTGGTGAGTGCGTACCTTGCTGCGGGAATGCCTGCAGTCAGGTTCCTTAACCCGTGGCACTACGCGCGGTAGCTCTTTCTCCATTCCCAGCTCGGGTTTCGTTAGCCCTGGAGACAGAGACATGGTTCCTGGCCTTGGGGGAATCAGGGCGGGGGTTGGTTAGCCTCCGGAGCTCCACAGGCGTAGATTCCTCGATCTTCTTCCATCGTCCCCCCTCCCCCCCCCCCCAGCTGCGGGGACACCTGCCGGCATTGCTGCGATCTTTGCGGATCCCATGAGGAAAATGACACCACAAGTCCTCGCATTTCGTGCCCTTGCCCTTCGGCTCTGCCTCGGCAAGACGCAGCTGCCGCGAGCCGCCCCCCACCCCCTCCACTTCACCCCAGCAGGTGTGGTGGGGTTCGGGGCGCCTCTGGCTGGGCTGTGGGTCTCCCGGCCTGGGCGGAAGCCGAGGCCTCCCTAGCACCAAAGGTGTTGAATGTCGCCTCTCTCCCCCTTTGCTTCTACCATCGCAATAGAAAACCCCTTGGTGTTTTCTCTGGATCCGCAGTGAAAGAAAACCGGGGGAGAGAGGCTTTTCAGTTCCAGCAGAGGAAAGGAGCTGCTGTCTGGAATTAGGTCAAGCTTACATTTCCTTGACCCTTCCCCACAGTGCATGTTGTTAATGTGCCCCGAAGTTTCACTCTTCATCAGGAGCTTCCATGCAACAGCAGAGAACTACTGGTCATGTCCTGAGTTAGGAGTTCTTAGCCTGGAGTCCCAGGAGTGCCCCGAAAATGATTGCAGGGTTTACTTTCTTCAGATTATCATGGCCCAGAAACGGATAACAGAATCAGTTCAGTCTAAGCTTTTCACTTTAGATGTTCTGTGTTCTGCCCCCCATTCTTGGAATCTCTGGTTCAAATGCACCTCTGGTTTTTTCTCCCTTTCCCTTGCAACAAAAAAGTATAAGATACAGACCATTGTCTCTGCATGTAGTGGCTGTTAGGTTAAAACATATGCCAACTCTGTTCTATCTAGAAGTTTCGGAGAGACATATAAACAAGTGTGTAAGCTTATTCATTCATAATAATGTAGGGGAGAAGAATGCCCAATATGAATCATTGATACCTATGAATTGAACATTGTTAACCTGCATTCTATTAATTAATACTGTATATAGTTTAAACAGATAAATGGCTACTGATTAGCAAAATAAAAACTATTCAAATTTATAATATATTACATACTGCATAAGGGGATACTCCATTATGAAAAGCAAAAATTATGTAGTGTGAAATGACGAAAATAATTTTAGGTTTTTTACCCTAGTAGCGATCATTTGCATAACATTTAATTATGCAAGGTGTGAATTTTTTAGGATTTAAAGTAATAATCTTTACATTAATTCAACAAATATTTATTGAGAACCTGCCATTTGCCAGGAACTTTTGAAAATAACACTGTCTTTACCCTCAAAGAACTTAGAGTTTAATAAGAACACATATTTCTAGAGAGCTGATACTGCATACTATATATTCTCTATAGTTTTTTTTGATATATACTTTTTCATAGAAATGCTCCACCTTGTTTGCTATAATTTTGAATGTTCCCCAACAGTATATGGGTCTTATACAGCCCGAACTCTTATTAGTTAAATTTAAGTATATTGCATTTTTTTCTTCCATGCTAGAACTCTTTGTCATATTGTGGTTTGAACATATATTATCCCAAATCTTTTTCTTAGTTGTCATAAATGGCCAATTATTAAAATTTTTAATTCGTTTTGCCTCGTAAGTCTGCTTGTTTTCCTACAACCACCAGCATATGTCATTGGTATGAACTTCAGTTTTTTTCTGATTTTTTATACATGACTAATTGTCCTTTTGAGATTTTTATTTTAGAATGTCACCCAAATATTTCCCATGTTTTCTTTGGTGAAGACATTTTAACCTGTTTCACAGATGTCTCGTCATTGTTAACATAGATGTATTTCTTCCATAGCCTTTTCCTTCTCTTCTCACAGGTATTGATCACTTCTATAGCCTTTAGTCAACCAGTATTTATTAAATACCTACTTTTTGTGAGATTCTGTGGCTGGTCTTACATGAACAAAAAATAGAAGACAGGGACCTTGCCTTCTAATTGATTACAATTTAGAGGAGAAACAATATGCACATAACTATACTTGGGGGACCAAATATAACAAGTAAGCTAAAGGTGATGGTGATAGTAAAGACCACAGAATCCAGAGGAGGGAAAGTTAGTTTTGGGCATCTTCAGCCTTTAAAAAAAATCCCCTTGCTTGCCTAGTCTTGTTTGTAAACTCCACAGAGCTCCATGAGGGTCTTGGGGCCGCATGGGGAAATCTTGTTCCAGACTAGTTCAGAGAGTAGAATTGAAGTACTGAAGGTCAGAGAATTTTCATCCAGGTTTACCCAGCTCCCTAAGCAACTATTACATTCTATTTCTTTATGATTCCAAAAAATTATTACTTAGTCATTGATCGCTTTGAAATCTACTTGTACTGTTGGGAAGGCCTCAGAGAATTCCTAATCCTAGGGACAGGTATGCTCAGTGATGTTGTGTATGCCTAAAACTTCTTTGTTTCAGGCAGTTTGGAGCATGTGAACATACTCTGAGCCTTGATGAGTTCCAGTATGTGGTATATTATGCAGAGCATTCAGAGCAAATACTCTCTCTCAGAGCGCTTAATCCGAACAATCGCGGCCATTCGTTCCTTCCCACATGATAATGTAGAGGACCTCATCAGAGGGGTGAGTGTGCTGGACTGACGGAGAGGCCTATGGGAGGTGAAGGGGGAAAGTTCCTGGGGAATTGTAATAGATTACAGATTGGAAGCATTGACTCAGCACAATATCACAAGGAGGTTTGTTTTTTTTTTTTTAAGATTTTATTTATTTATTTGTCAGAGAGAGGGAGAAGGAAAACACAAGCAGGCAGAGCGGCAGGCAGAGGCAGAGAGAGAAGCAGGCTCCCCGCTGAGCAAGGAGCTAGATGTGGGACTGGATCCCAGGACCCTGGGATCATGACCTGAGCCTAAGGCAGCGGCTTAACCAACTAAGCCACCCAGGCGTCCCAAGGAGTTTTTACAGTCCTCTTAGATGTATTAACTTGACCATGAAAATACATTTTCCTTGTGTTTTGCTTCTCTTTTCTTCTCCCTCTCACTTTGTGCATCTGACATTTTCTTCAGGAAGTATGTTCTAGGTAACCCTAGTCTCACATTCTTTGTGAAATCTCTGGATATGGTACATGTGGGATCCAGTAAGCTCAAAGTCTTCTATACATGGTTTACTAAGGGAGGAAGGAGAGGAGCAAAGCAGAAGCGGTTTTCAAATCCTTGTGGTTTATAATAATTACACAGAGAGATATCACTTGCCATCTATCTTGACAACAGCTACCACTTGTAGTTGTGTAAGGAATGTCAATCCCTAAAGTGCATGGTAATTTTTGACTTAAGAAAACATCTTAACATGTCTAACCACTGCTATCCAGCAATTGTTATATGACTAGTGTCCTAGATGGTCTTTGGTCTTTGATATCTTTTTCTGAATATTATTCCTGTTGAAGAGAAGTTATAGGGTCATTTTTTGATCACTAGTAAATGCATCCAGATGCTTACTTTTGTAAGTTCTTTTCAACAACAGTGGAATCCTTATTTACTGCCTGGAGCTCTCTAGCTGCTTCGAAGTTGGGTGGTGCAGCTTTGAGAAGAAAGTCATACAAACTTGTTTTCAGCAGAAGCGGTACCAGAGGATTCAGCAGTAGGAAGTTTGTCACATTCTAATTCTAGCTCTGCTGCTGAGTCATTCAGCGTCTTTGGTCTGTCTTTAGGATCCCCATCCCCTTTCATCAGATGTGAAACAGAAGTACCAGCAGGGACTAGGCAGCAGAGAATGCCGATGCTAAGAGACTACTTTGAAGATGTTTATAAACAGAAAGAGAACATAAACATGACCTTATTATTAATGATGGTCATCTGTTGAATGGCAGAAAGAGCATGCCATTCTCTTGGTTTCAGTCTGACAGACTCAGTTTCCTGACTTTTTCAGAGCATGATGGCCATAGAAAGTGGATTGCTTTTCCAGCTCTCTTGTTTGATTGATCCCCAGTTTTCCACTGCTTTTGCACATGAGGTTATGTCCTCAATGAGGTCTAGATGACCGTCTGGCAAGTTACCTTGTGGAAAACCATAATAATTTGATCTAAGGAATCAATAGTTCCTTTCCTTCATCTTCAGTGTATTCTCTTGGTGTGGATATTATTTAATAAATAGGACTGGAAACTGGGACCAATGATGTTTATAATGCGGTCAGAGCTAGATGCCTGTTCTGCCCTGGACTCAGTTCTGAGTCTCATCCTGCTCAGTGAGCCAAAGCCGAGCACACTGACCGGAGTTTCCTTCTGCCCATAGGGAGCAGATGTGAACTGTACCCATGGCACACTGAAACCCCTGCACTGTGCCTGCATGGTGTCAGATGCTGACTGTGTGGAGTTACTCCTGGAAAAAGGAGCAGAGGTAAAGTTTTTAACACTGTCACATTAATGATCCACTAAAGCTTGAGCTTCACATTTCCTTAACATTTCTGTCTCTTCTCCCATCTCTTCCCACCTTCTAGCCCATGGTAACATCGGCATAGCAAATAGTAAAGCAAAATGTAATGGTAACTATATACAATGACCCAAAGGATTTCATTCCTTTGCCTTTCTTTCTTGTCTGTGGCTCCAGGAAGAGGGAGTTTTATTTCCCCTTTGTTCCAGCCTTCCTTCTGGGGTCATTTACCTTTCCATTCAGTCCTCTCCTTGCCTGTTGACTGTCCAGGAGCTCTAAGTACAGAGGACCCTCCAGTGATGAGTGGAAACCATTGACACCCACTGCCAGACACGTACTGGGAGATAGATCTCCTTAGGTAGTCCTTTGCTCAGGACTGGGTCACTGGTGCTATTTCTGCCCACTCATTATTTTACTTTTGTTATGTCTTGTTCATATCTTCTTTTTAATGTGTCTTACGGTAAGAAACATAGATTAATTTATATTGACATTAGCAGGAAGTGGCATAGTGTAGTGAATGGTTAAAAGAATGGACTCTGGAGCCAGACTTCATGGATTTGAATCCCAACTCTGTTACTTCCAGCTCTGTGACTTTGAACAAGTTACTTAATTTTTCTTTGCCTTGGTTTCCCTATCTATAAAATGGAGGTGATAGTGGTGTCTTCTTCATAAGGTTGTTGAGTGTTTAGTACGCTGTCATGTAGTAATTGCTAAGTAAGTGCTTGTTAAATAAATAAATAAGCAGTTTTGACTGTTTGTAAGCAGTTAGGAAGTCGCATAGGCTGAGGCGCTGTTTGGAATCAGACGTGCCAGGAAGCTTATGCAGGCCCCAAACACATTGGTCAGTAAGCCTAAGGGACCAGCCCGGAGCACCATCATCTTCATACAGCCATGCTGTTCTCTACTTATCATTATCTAGTCACTCTTGTGAGTTACCCTAAAATGAAGGCCAGTGATCAATGTCAATGGTGAAAATACCCTGGGGGGAAAAGTTTTTAGCTAAATAGAAAGTTAAACTCAGTTAAATATTCCAGCATATTTTTATTGTATTTTGAGGGGAAGATAATATTGAAGTCTTTGTAGCCTTCAGAAATTATTGGTAATATTGATTTTTAGCAAGTCAGCTGCTATTCCAGTATTGAAAGTTCTGTGCTCTTCCTTGTACATGCTTTTATCCAGGTTCTCTTGTGACTGCACAGTGTATATTTGCAAGGGGGCTGATTGGATTCACAATTTGAGCTTCTCTGTATGGCTAAAGAACACAGCAAAACTACATGGGCAGAGTTTGGCCTCATATCTCAGTCTAGTTGCCATTAGCCATAGAATAGAGTGAGCTGGGATAAGCAAAATAATCCAGAACCTTTGCTCTGGCTTATATATTCAAGCTCCTTTCCAATAAATATCTTCCAGAGTAGTTACAAGGATTTAGACTTCATCATCTCTTTTTTTTCCCCTCCCCCCATGGTAGAGATCCTAGTGAATAATAAACAAGAACATAGCAAAAACCTAAATGAAGCCAGCCAGCTAATCAGTGCACGGAATAGAGTGCTGGTTGTTCTGAGACCGTTCTCTTCCTATTTGCTCCTAAGATCCTGTCATATCTCCTCTTGATCACCAGGACTCGCTGGGAATTGCTTGTTGACTCTCATATTCAGAACATGACATAGCAAAGGTTATGGATAAACATTGCAAGCTGCTTTTGCCCGCCCATCTTCCTCTTGGTGGTCTAGCTGCTGTAATGTAGTTCCTCCCTCTTTACAGGTAAATGCCCTGGATGGTTACAACCGAACAGCCCTCCACTATGCAGCTGAGAAAGATGAGGCTTGTGTGGAGGTCCTTTTGGAATATGGCGCAAACCCCAATGCACTGGATGGCAACCGAGACACCCCACTTCACTGGGCAGCCTTTAAGAACAATGCCGAGTGTGTGCGGGCCCTCCTAGAGAGTGGGGCCTCTGTCAATGCCCTGGATTATAACAATGATACCCCACTCAGCTGGGCCGCCATGAAGGGAAATCTTGAGAGCGTCAGCATCCTTCTTGATTATGGTGCAGAGGTCAGAGTCATCAACCTGAAAGGCCAGACGCCCATCTCCCGCCTGGTGGCTCTGCTAGTCAGGGGACTTGGAACAGAGAAAGAAGACTCTTGCTTTGAGCTCCTGCACAGAGCCGTGGGACACTTTGAGTTAAGGAAGAATGGCACCATGCCACGAGAAGTGGCCAGAGACCAGCAGCTGTGTGAAAAACTGACTGTCCTGTGCTCAGCCCCAGGAACTCTAAAAACACTCTCTCGCTATGCTGTGCGCAGGAGTTTGGGACTCCAGTATCTGCCAGATGCAGTGAAGGGCCTTCCACTGCCAGCTTCTCTGAAGGAATACCTGTTACTTGTGGAATAGGCTGGAGTAAGGAATGTCACACAGGCAACTCTGGGGGAGGCTTTTCCCTGCAGTGCTTTGTCTTGGAGAACAGGAAAAGCAGTCGTTCCTGTTGTGTGGTTTGTAATTAGAGGCAACGTGTCACAACGGTAACCTCCACACATCTCCCTCCCCAAACCGAGCAACCAAACAAAAAAAGATCCCTCACTTTTGTTTTCTGTTTATTGCTTACATGGCTTTTTATATTGCACCCTGCAAAAGAAGAGCTCTCCCCGTACCCTCCCCTTTAGGGAAAAAGTCAATAGCACAACCAAATTCTCTAGGAGATGAAGAGTATTTAAAGAATGTGTTTAGTTTTCCTTTGGGAACACGATTAAAATTTCAGAAGAATCCCTCTAGAAGCATTGTAACTGGTCAGTGAAGAAGTTTAAGAAAACCCCCGCTAACAGATGTGGCCCGAAGATGAAGAAACGATGACCTCAGATGGTGTGCAGAAACACAGTTGGGCTGGATGATACGGATGATACCCGAGAGTGCCACATCATGGAGTGTGTGGAAGGGACTAGCCCCCTCTCCCAACAGCAAAGGAAACAGCAGTCTTTGCTTCTTTTCCATGGGTGTACCTGCGGGTTATAGTAGTGCAGCAGTGTTATTTCAGAAATAACACTGTCTTGCTGCTTTCCACATGGTAGAGGAGATAGCAGGTTCTGAGCAGTCCTAAGAACTCAGTGTCCTAAGGACTTTTCTCCTAATGCAATTCTTTCTCTTTGTGAAAGCCAGTTTGCTCCAGCGGGCTTAGCAGGTGTTTGTACACCTTGGCTGAAGGTGTTTTCTCCAGCAGGGGACGAGAAGGGCTGGGCTTTTCCCACCGGTCTTCATTTCCCTATAGATAGCTCACTCTGCTAAGAGTTGGGAGTTATTTTCCTTTCAGCTGTTTTGGAAACTTTGCTTTTTACTGATCTGTACAAGACATCGGGGGAGCCGAGGGTGCGGGGGAAGAGCAGTATAAGAGCTTCTTTTGAGATGGCCCACCTACTCAAAAAAGAACTGCTTTAGTGAACCATACTGGGTCAACAATACTCTTTCTTTTCATGTTCTTAAACTAGAGCAAGTTGTTATTGATCTTGGATGACCCAGATGCAAATTTGAAAAACTTTTTTTTTTTTCTTTTCACTGATTGGGAACCACAAATAAAGATGACTGGAATCTGCTGACGTAGCTAATTTGAAAAACAATGTCTGCTTTTGCCCTTTTGCTGTTGGTGGGGTTTTTTTGCTCACTTGAAAAAAAAAAAAAAGAAAGACAGAAAGAAATAAACACTTCTAAAAGCAAGTTTGGCAATTTCTACTATTCCTACTTTTCTCCAAATTATTTAATCACTGGGAGTCCTATTGGCTGGAACTCTGAAGCGGGGCTGTCACTACCCTCCTCATAAGCTGGTTTGAGGATACAGTGGTAATAGTGCTCGATATTTATTGTTAATTTCTCTTCTCCTTAAAGAACTGCGCCATGAGCATTTGGCTTCCTTAATTCTGAACTCCCAACAAGACTTCTCAGTTACTGTTTAGAACTGTTTTCAGGGTATAGAGGTAATACTTTGGACAGCCAGCAAAAGCCATGTAGTAGAGCTAATCCGTCCTCCACACCTGGTAAAACCTGGAACCTCTTCCTGCTTCATCAAGCAAGTGAAAAACTGGGTTGGGAGGAATATGTAGGCTTGTGCCAAGAGCAACAACAGGACGCCATCCTGTCAATTTGGAGGCTCCTGAAGACCCAACTGCATGACACGGTCACTTGGCTGATGAGGAGGAAGAAGCTGTTGTTATGACACAGAACATAAATTGAGCCAAATAAGAACTGACAACTTTGTAAAGCCGTATTTCAGCCAGCCCACCAAACCAGGCCCCGGTCCAGGTGTCTCTTTCCCAGGCTTTCAAAATGTGCATGTGTCCCCACAGATGGATTCTACCTAGATTCATCTAGGAAGGAGTACAGGGGAAGGGTTGAGAAGCAAGAACACTGAGTTGTCAGAAGAGGAGTAAAGATTGTGGGATGGCTGGAAAAAAAGCACCCCTGGGTAATAGGTATAGGATCAAAAGGTGAAACACAACGTCGTGCTTAGGAGAGATTGGTACACCCTATGGCTGCAAAGGATGCAGGAGGGACTAGTGTGAAACAAGGGTAAGGACCAGCATAGGATGTTCTAGGATCTTTTGTACAGAGCCAAGAGATGCTGCGGGAAATACACCAGGAGGTGGAGAGAAATATGTGGGGTGATCGCATGGGCTGCATTTTCCCAGGTGTCTGAGCAGAGTCTTTTCCTTAGGGTTGGCAGTATGACATCTACTTGTACAAGTGACAACAGGAGAACCAAAAGGACAGTGACCAGTTGGCATTTATTAGTGTAGCTATTGTCTGTCACTGCAGTAAAAGTAGTAGAGGAACTAAGCCTTTGTTATCACAAAGAAATAAATAAAGCTTATTTTTAGGAAAATTCTAACCGAGTGGCTGAAATCTAGCAGTAGCACGAGAGGAGCCCAGTCTTGTGTGACAGGTGAAGCTGGGGTAGAAGTCATGATAAATTCTACCTAAAAAGAGTTTCTACTCACTGTCTACCACCCCAGCTACCTGGCCAGAGCTGGTCATGGCTACAGTTGCAGAATAAAAGGAAACCTAAAGAAAAATGCGCTAAAACACTTGGGAATACACGGACTTGGATCTATCAGGGTGAGCTGACCATGATCAGACAATCCATGACCCTCACTCCAAAGAGGGTTAGATAGAAGTTTCTCCAGATCGCTTCCGACTGATGTGCTCCAGGTGGGCGTGCTCTGAGGTGTCCAAGTCAATCTCATACTTGGCTAGGATTTTGAGGATGGGCCTCAGCTTCAGCCACCACTGTTCCTTGGGGATGCGGTGCCTACAGAGAAATGAGATAGATGATGATTTCACCTTTTAGCACCCCAAATGACTCTATCAAACGCTGATGGGAAGAAGTTGAATAGAAGAGGCTGGACTTTAGGGCAAGGGCTAAGATCTGAAAGAGGTATGACTACCTGGGTTAGTCTTAAGATAAAAGGATGGAAGACCGCAAACAGGTTGGGAAGAGGAGATCCTGAAACTACTAAGGAAATAGATGTACTCACTCAAAATCCGTCTGGTCCTTCAGCTCAGTCACTGGTTGAAAGACCAGAGCCCTCTTACGCATCCCCAGAACACAGCCCGAGTCTGGCGTGTTGGCAAAGATCCTCCCTGCAATAAAGGATGGTCAATAAGCTTCATTAATAGGGAGCCAACCTCTGTGGAGGGGGCTTACCCTCTTACCCCACCTACCATTACGGTAACTCTCTTTGATTTTCCCAGACATCCAGTTCATAGCCTTGGCGCCCATCTTCGTGGCAAAATTCCTGTCAAACGGAGTTGGGCTCCCACCCTGAAAAAGGAGTCTTAAAGTTAGAGAGGGAAAGACTCTAATGAAGTGGCAGAGACACCCAAACATAGAGAGAAAAAGGAAAGAAAAGTACGCAGGTTTACAGCCAGAAACGGGAATCCAGAAGTCTAACTCTGAAAGGAAATCCTGGGACAGTGCTGAGAACCAGGGTGAGCTGGCGTGGCCGATTTGGCCGTTTATCAAGTATAAGAGCTAACTAATTAGATAAAGGAGTAAATGATCTCACAACTGCCTCTTCTCGCTCCACAGCTGCCAGATCCCATTGTTTACTTCTAGTCTAACTGGCCACTCAGTCACTTCTCTGCCCCTCTTCAGCCTAGCAGCTTTTGTCAGTTGCCATCGTCAGGGACATAGAAGTGTTCCTTGTGAACCAATATGGATGGCCTTGGTAGCACCTCAGAATAATGTAAAACATCATGTACATTTTCTCCGAGCTAAGGGAAAGTAGGTGGGAAGTGGGGAACAGATTGTCATACTTTATCCACTTGGATATCCACTACCCATTCCTGCAGGGGCTAATAGCAAGCTCATTCAGACTTGAGATACTGGGAATTCTTACGTGGGTAGACAAAGGTGAAATGTCCATACGTAAGCAGGATCAGCTGGAGACACTGAGGATGGGGAGGCCCAAGACCACTAGTATCATCTGTGAGCAAGGCCCACCAGAGGTGGGGACTGAATGTGGATGGTAGAAAGGAATTCATTTCCCCTGGAAGCCCCAGTTCTTGGGGATGGAGCCCAATACCAGCAAGGTACCCAGACTCATTTCCCAGGTTCCTTACAGAGGGCGGCATGGTGTGGTGGGAAGAGCACTGGCTCTCACCCAGGCTTGATGAGTGGCCCTGAAAAAATTGTTTCTCCTCTCTGGGCCTCGCTTTCCTCATCTGAACTGGTGGTCCTCAACTAGAGATGATTTTGCCTCCCTGGGGACGTTTGGCAATGTCTAAAGACATCTTTTTAGTTGTTACAACTCAGGAGGGAGGTGCTACTGGCCTATAGTGGGTAGAGTCCAGGGATATTGCTAAAGCACCTCACCACGCACACAACGGCTCCCCACAACAAAGACTTATCCAGCCCTCAGCCTAGGCTGAGAAACCCGCCTTCATGAAGAGGATGGATTTATAATCTCTAAGGCCATTTCCAGAGTAAAGATGTTTAGATTCTATGCCTATACAAGACTGCAGGTTCATGCTCTGTGGTGGCACTGATGGCCCCTAGCAGATTGGAGGCCAGCAGGAGGCCCAGTGGCTACTGGGGGTAAGGCCATCTGGTGAAGGGTGTGACAGGGTGTCTTCCCTACCTGCTGCATGTGGCCAAGCACATTCTTCCTGCTGTCAAAGATGCCCTTTCCCTCCTCAGAGTACAGGTTGAAAATGAAGTCAGTGGTATAGTTCTCATTGCACTTCTCATTCCTGCCAAGTAGAAACCAAAAGCCTGTGACTTTGGTTATCTCCCTTCCCTCCAGACCCTTTTCTGCTTTTGTAAGCTTTTTTCTTCCCTTTTCTATCTCCTCCCATGGCACAGGTTTTTTCCATTTGTGTCCAAATTCCTCAGGGTGTCCCAAACAGATTCAATCTGTGGGCTAGAGCCAGAGCCTAACTAACTCTTCTCTTCACTCAGAAACAAGCCATGGTTGAGATACCTTAACACCAAGCCCCTCTTCACAGTGGTTTTCATCTTTTGCACCAGATGTTCAACATTTGCCTGAAAACAAGAGAGTAAATCCTAAGCTTGGCTGAGAGCGGAGACAGCTGGGCAGGTGCACAGCTCTCTTGTTCCCCACCAGACCTCCCAGAAGGGGAGAGGGACATGGAAGACAGTTGTTTACAATCCTGTGTCTAATTCCTATAAGAAGTTCAGTGTAGACTGAAATTTTTTTTTTTAGACTGAAATTTAAACAAAGATGGCAAAGGAGACATGCAGAACTGGAAGAGGGCACATCAGAGACAGCTGTGGCAACTGCCAGTCCGCCCTTCCCCTGCTCCCAATGTCCCTTTCCAGGGGTTTCTGGTTCCCGTCCCTCAGAGGGCTGACTCTTGCTCTCAGCATTGGTCCTTAAATGGTTGTGTGTGTGGCAGTGATTCACCTGGGAGGAACCAGTTCCTTCATCGGGGCTTTGAGCTGGGGGTAAAGGAGGAAGACTCTCACCTCCATTCCTGGCAGGGGTTGGCTGGGTTCTTTTAGGGAGTTCCCTCAGCCTGCTGCCCCTCCACTTTGTGGCCTTTCTTTCCTCTAGTGGACTGAGATCTTGGAAAATTAGGATCCTACAGTTCCTCTGTGAACAGGAGTCCAAGTTCCCCACCCCTCCAGCCCTGGAAGTGACAGGGAATGGAAGAGTCTGGAAGCAAGGAAAGTCCAAAGGGGTGGCAGGATGCAGTAGAAAGGCTGACTTTCTCTGTTGGTTAAATCCTCTACTCACTCGTTTAAGTTTAGAAAGGGCTGTTAACCTGTCTAAATCTTTCTCATCTGTATCATGGAGATAATGTCTCCTTGCATGTCTGTTTTGAAGATAAGACACAAAAACACATGGGAAGGGCTTAGCAACATGCCATCCTTCAAAACCGACACACCCGACAACAGGAGCCGAGGGCACATGTGAGCGTACACCAGACAATGCCTGTGTGCTGCCCTCTCCCGCCTCCTGGCAGGGCCCCACGCACCAGGCAGCTGTCCTCGTCTTGAGCTCGCACAGTTCGGGTGCGACAGACGGGGGCAAGGGAGGGCTACGGTACAGGCTCAGGGTAGCCGTCTACCTGCAGGTCCCGAATGGTGAAGGGCTCCTCAAAAATATAGGCGGCATCAGCCCCAGCTGCCAGGCCGGCCATGGTGGCCAGGTAGCCGCAGTAGCCGCCCATCGTCTCGATGATGAACACGCGCCGCTTGGTGCCTGCTGCTGACTGCTTGATGCGGTCACAGGTCTGGCGAGACAGCGGGTCAGTTAGAGACAAGGGGCCTGGCCTCTGCTGCCTGTCGCTTCCCCGGCCCTTGCCGTGACCCCGCTCTGGAGTGCTCTCCTCTCCAGGCAGGCCGGGCCGCTAGGCCTCATCACGTGCTTGCCTTCAGGGGCGGCAGGCACACGGGCCCACCGAGCTGTGGAACCCTTCTCCTCAGAAGGAAGCTGTACTCCTCCTTCCTGTTGCTCAGGGTAGGGAAATTGGGCCCTAGACCCTCAGGAGGGAGAAGCTATGGCATGCAGAGTACTGGTGCCTTTCTAGGTCGGAGACGCCCAGGGGAGAATGAGCCCCACACCTGTGGTCGAATAAGGCCTGCATAAAGGCCTGTGCTTCCAGAAGCACTCTTCAAGCACTCACTTGGTTGGTACCAAAAAAGTGGCTCACTTTCTAGGAGCACATGCAGTCCAGGGGCTGCAGTCCCGGCCAGAGGCCTGGGAGGTAGCAGCAGGGTCTCACCGTGCAGATAGTGTTCAGGGCTGTGTCAGCCCCCACGCTGAAGTCAGAGCCGGGGACATTGTTGGAGACCGTAGCGGGGATGACCACAAACGGGATGCACAGCTCGTCAAACTGCTTCCTGCCCTCCATCAGTTCCAGACCCCCGGTGTAAGCCTGAGAAGAGTGGCGAGGGCAGCGATGAGAGGAGAGGGAGAGGTGGGGGGTGAACGGGAGGAAACGGGAGGGCACTCACCTCAAAGCCCCCAATGATGACAAGGCCCTGAATGTTAAATTTCGTGATGTTGGCACTGATCTGCTCGAAGCTCTTCTTGGGGAGAGTCCTAGTTGAATAGGGTGGGGCAGGGGTGGGCAATGAGGTGATGGGATTTGGAGAAGGGACAGCAAAATCCAGGGAGAGAAAAGCCAGAATTAGAAGAGTGCTTTATGTATAATTTCTTGACTTGTGCCCCCTTCCCTATACCACCTCTCACCACTGTCCACGGGTCCACCTTGGGGCTTTACGTGCCCAAAGCTGCTAAAAGAGGTCTGCACGAGCATGCCTGCCCCCACTGAGGCCACTGTGAGCTTGGGGACCAAAGTCCCAGACGATAGCAGTGTAGATGCTGACCTAATGAACTGAGGGACATCTTTAGGGGTAACTAGGAGGAGTGCTCCTATGATGCCCCTTACCTTTTTGTCCCAAGTTTGGAACCGCCTTGGCCAGTCCAGCCCCCTACATAGCTCCAGCCAGCTTCCTCGATCTGCAAGAAAGGTCACACAGGTGTGCACTGTGAACTGACACCACTTCCCGTGTTCTGAGCCCACCCCAACAACCCCTGGTGGGAGAAGGAACGCCAGGCATCGGCCTTTCCCCACCTCGATGAACTTCCTCCACCATTACTGCTCATCCACAAATATTAAGCGCCTACTTATGCCAGACACCGCACTAAGCTTTGGGATAGAGAAATAAGGTATGTGATCTGCAAATGGTTCATTTCAGTGGCTCCTGCCTGTTTGTACTGCCCTAAAATTAAGTATTTACTTCTGTTCAAAACCTTAGAGGAAAGCAAGGTAGAGAACGGAAGGGGAGTTTGGGGGGTGGGGGGCAAGAGAAAGGAGAATGGACAGGTCCCCCCTGCTACACTTATCATCCTCATGATGGCTCCTTGGCCCCAGAGCATGTGCCCTCTGTACTTTTAGTCCCCATACCTGACCCTTGGCCAGGCCCTCGAAGCCATCGTGCACAACCAGCACCCGGTTGCCTTGGATGAGGCCAATTCTCACAGTGGAGCGCACGGCAGCGTTCATGCCTGCGGCCGGGGCCCCCACGTTCATCACGGCCACTGTGTGTGTGCTACCCTGGGGAGAAGGAAGCGGAGAGGGAGTGGGGCAGAGACAGGGACCAAAACCCCAGCAGAGAGAAGGGGGCAGGTCGGTAAGGGGAGCTCGACCCCGAGTCCCTGGTGGTCCCACAATCAGGACACGTGCCTCTGGATAACACCCCCCTTACCCTAGGAATGCTGGCATAGCCTGTTCCCTCATGCTAGGGAAGCAAAACTCTATCACCGATCAATAAGCAAAGCTCTGTCCCTAAGCCCACACATCACTCGTTATGTAACGAATGAAAGCTTCCAAAGCATGATCCTCAGGCCACATGATCTTTATGCCATTAAACCTGGGCCTCTGCCCCAGATCTAAATCCTCTCTGAGGGTAGGACCCAGCAATCTGCATGTTTAATAAGCAGCCCACATAATTCTGATATACCCCAAATACCGAGAACCACTACCGCAATGGAAGTGGCTAAAGTACACTCAGACGTGGTTATTCCCAGATTTGCCCAGGGGAAAAAAAAAATACATAAACTTCTTTCCCGTTCCTTGCAAGCTACCTTGTCAGTCCTAATCTGGGTGTGGGTCTTGGGTTCAAGACGCCTGGGGCACACTAAAAACAGGGGGCTGGAATCTGGGGTGGCTGAGCGATTTCTTAATAGGGTCAGGGGCTCGGTACCAAAGATGACAGGGGGCAAGGAAGCTGGCCAGGCTGTAGGCTGTGTGGAGTGAAAGTAGCACTTCGTAGAGGGAGACTGGGAGAAGGAGAGAGTCAAGGGCGGAGAACTCACCGGTGCCTTCGTGACTGGGGGTCTGACATGAGCCAGAAGTTTGTATACCTCCCAGTTGTTCATGAAGCTCCTGTAAAAAGTAGAGAGAGAGAGAGAGAGAAAGAGCGGAGTGTCTCCAGGCCACTCCCCATGCCAGCAGCCAAGGGGGTCTGAACTTTTGCTCGCGGTGTGAAGTTCCACAGGGCAAACCTTGAAGGATATAACTGGGACACAGCAGGGACTAGGTTGAGGCTTAAAAGGGGCCACTGATTAATCCAACCCTCCATGAGTGCTCTCCTCCCAGCCCCGCACGCAGCATGAGATGCTGCACTTTCCCTAGAGAAACAGAAAACCTAACTGGAATCAACACACAGAGACACCAGATTTACAGAAGGTACATCCCAGGGAGAGACCCCCGGGATGTACTGTGCCTCCCGGTCACCTCCCCACCCATTCTCCTGGAGAAGAAACTGTTGCAGAGGCAATAAAAAGCCCCTATTTTGGGTCTGAAGCTATGTCTTTTATTTATTTATTTATTTATTTTTGCTTCATTCCAGTATCTGATTTCTGTAGCTAGGGAGCTTCTGGTCATTCCCTCACCGGCCTCTCAGCTTCATGGCTTCGTCAAATTTCCTGTCGTTCATGGCCTTGGTCACATCCTTGGTCTGAGGAAGGAGCACAGCTAGAGTCACAACTACAGGGCAGGGCTCTCCATGGCTGGATTTATATCCCATGGGAACACCCGGCCCGTCTCCACGGTTATGACTGGTTCCTGACCACCAGGCACCCCACCTGCTCCATGCCCCCCGACCTTGCACAGAAAGAAGTATCTGTTTGTCCTCAATTTGAGTAACCAGAGGAAGGAGCCAATTCAATGCTCTACTTACTAGAACACGGGCAGAGTGGAGGAGTGCTCACAGAATAACATCTCCTTCTATGCCACACCCATGCCACAACCTCAAATCAGCCTCTAAACTGAGTAAAGGAAGACAATCGCCCAGAGACCGCAGTCGGGGAGAAAGGCCAGTCCCTGCCATGTGTTTCCCAGCTACTGATTTCTCCTCCATGAGCCAGAGCTTTCACTCTTGGGCTTCCAGAGACACAGTTCCAAGCAAGGTTGGAGTGTATCTGTGCAGCAGGTGGCTAGGACTCTGAGTCTCCGAGAGAAGTGGGGCAGGAGACGGGAGCCCCTCAGCCCTGTGCATGCAGACCAGCCCCAAGGATGGGCCGGACCCCTGAGCTCCCAGCCGCGATGTCTGCTCTGTGGTAGCAGAGGAGCAAGTCCTTCATGTAAGAGCCACCTCTCCCTGAGCACTGAGCATTTTCCAGGTACTGCAACAGACCCTTTACAAAGCGTCCCACCACTCCCTCTACTAGCCTTCAGGGTGAGCGTCAGAAACCTGGTTTTGGTTCAGAGGAACATGGTCAAGGTGGATACTATAGAAACATATAAGCCAGCCAGCCAGACCTTACTATTATCCCTGCTTTTCATAGTGTTTGGAGAGCTACTGCATTCCTCTTCCCACAAAGATGTGGTGAAAGCAATTGAGGTTGGATATTATGCAATGTTGGGTCTCATTACTTAGTGGGATGCAGCATCTGTCACATTCTTTAGGAACACTTACAGAAGGGGACCCTGAGACTCAGAGAGGAGACCGCTCCCATACAGAGCCTATCGTGTTCTTTCCCCATCTGACTCCTCTGCTGTCTTTCCATCTGTTCCTTGCTCCACTGGCCTTGGAAGTGGGTCTCTTTCCCTCTCAGCTCAAAGACAGGCTCGGGGCTGTTAGGAAATGGGGTTGACGTTAGTACTTACCACCTGGACACACTCCATGAGGGGCAGGCGCACAGCCTGGTTACCAGAGAGGCTCACCACACAGGCTGGGGTATCCGGGGTCCCCTCCAGAAGTGCCATCACGGCTTCCACACCCATCCTGCTGCCCTGCAGGAGCCCAGGGAGCAAAGGCAGTCTGGTTCAGGCCTCCTAATCTGGACTCAGCCTGGACAGCCAGGGCACCTGAGGCCCGTCCAGATCACAGGACCAAGCCGCGTATCTGAGGACTACAGTCAAGAACTTACTGGGCTTTCCCTCCCTACTCAGATTTCATCTAAGCTTAATGATTCCTCATCCTCTTGCCATTAGAATTCTATCTGATTCCAGAGAAATGTGTCCACTGTAGTAATCAAGGAGGTTACTGAAGCTTAATAATATTCCCTTCTTGTTGATAAAATAAAGAAGAGTATGGTGTCTCTCTTCCAATGAAAGTAGGATAAGAGGGTTCAATCTGAGAGTCGGAAATTAGATCTTAATAATGGTATTAATGTTCAAAGCATTAATACTCAGAGGAGATCTGGGAGCTCATCGTTTGGGGAGCATAGAGTTTCCCACCAGTTTTTGCAACAGAAGAGAACTGGTACATGTACAGGAATGGGCCGGTGCCATCAGAGGCTGGGGGCGGACGGCATGGTCAGTGGGGTGCACCCCTGTCACGGTGAAGTGCAGTTCTGTAGGCTATGAGTTCTAACATGTGAGGGCCTCATAACCCCATGACTTACCAGGATTCGGTCAAAGGCTGATGGGGTCCCACCCCGCTGCACATGCCCCAAGACAGTGACCCGAGTGTCGTATCCCAGACGCTTTACCACCAGCTAAAGAGACCAAAAGAGAGACAGAGACAGGGATAAGGAGTCAAAGGCTGAAAACAAGTAGAGACTAAGATAAACCCAAATGGCTTAGCCTCTTAAGGTGTTCATTGGACACCAGGGAGCAGGAAACATGGGGAGAGATATACAGAAGGTCTGAGGGGAGACTCAGATCACTAGGGAAGGGTGCAGGGGATCGTGTCCAAGCCCTTTCTGGGTTCTTCCTACTTACGTTCTTGATGTCCTCAGAGGTGATTGGTTTCCCATTCTTGTCGATCGCACCCTCAGCCACAATGATGATGTTGAGACGAGAACCACGGGTCCTTGTCTGGTCAAGAACAAAGAGAAGAGAGCTCAGTGGAGGGAAACTGATGTGAAGGCAGCATCAGTGGAACAGGCGAGGGTTTTTTTAAGGGCAAAATAGAGCGCCAGTACCTCACTGAGCCGGCGACAAAGATGTTCCTCCCAGTCATCATCTGGCGGACACTCAGGAATGAAAACCCAGTCAGCCCCGCAGGAGAGGGAGGTGACAAGGGCCAGGTATCTGAGATGAGAGGCAGAAGCATCACGCTAGGAACCACAATCCACGAACAGCCTCACCCATACCCAGCAGGTCTGCCTGTCCCCATAGTCAGTGGAAGGTCTGAAGGTCTGTGGTTTCCTTCTTGGGGTGAGGTGTCTTCTTGAGACAGCTTCTCAGTGGGCCTCTGTCCCTGAGGAGCACCTTCTAGTCATGCTCACCTACCAGAGCAGCTTCTAATCTCAGAGCACTGTGTGTCCCTTCACACTGAAGTGTGCCTGGGCCCATACACACAGGCACAACCCCGCACATGTGGGTAGGTGGGGGGTTGGGGCTGGAAGCAGGGAAGCAGAGGAGCTTCCTCCAAATCTGCTATCCCTGGGAGACCTCTTTGGACTCTCCGGGGAAGAGAAAGCCATTGCAGAATCAGTGACTCCAGATGGGGATCTTACCCACAGTGCCGGCCCATCACTTCTAACACAAACGTCCTCTGGTGGCTGCAAGAGAGAGACAAAGGGCTTACACAGTCCTCATGTCCCTGTGGCCAGGATCAAGCTGCCACCCACATCCAAGCCATGAAAGCTCCCTGGGAGATGCATTTATGCTTCCAACAGGCTTCCAACAAGCTTCCTGAGAGACCAGGGAGACCCGGGGAAACACGTCAGCCACAGGGTAGCTGAAATACAGCAGTACATTGTGTCAGTCCTGTGGCTCTGTTCCAGGGAGCAAGGGGGCCCGGGAAGGGATGGGAAGAAGTGAGGTCTCGACTGGCCTGGAATCTCCAAGGATTACCCTGGGAAACTGTGACCTTCTGTCCTTCCTTCTCACAGTCTCTGAGCGGTGGTGGTGGCCACCACAGTCACTATGACTTGGCTGAAAGGGTGGCTGAGGTTTGGGGCTCCCTGGATTCATCTCATATTGGCCCCTAATCATCTGGGGACCCCTTGGGTATTAAAGCCCTCAGAGCTACAGTGTGGACAGTGCACCAGACAGCGACAAGAGGCAAACCCACAGCATTTAGATGGCAGCACCATTTCGGGGCTCCAGGGATAACTCTTCGTTAAAAACAGCATTCTGGCCCCAGAAAACTGGTTGTTAGAGTCTACAGCTCCAAAGCATTCATCTTCCCTAGACCCCAGCCCTTCAGCCAGTCCCAGTTGCCACCCTCCTCCACTGCCCCTTACCTCTGAGCAGTAGTGGTGATGGCGTCCACGATCTCTATGATACGATGCAGGGCAGAATCGGTACCGATGGTCATATCAGTGCCGCAGAAGTCATTGTCAATCGAGCCCACCAAGCCCACGATGTTCAGGTAGCTGGACTTTGTAGCCTCCTCTGCTGTGATCTTACCTGACAAAGACAAGCGAAGCGGAAGCCACTGGGTGAGGTGCCTGGCGTGCCGAAAGAGCAGGTGACTGGGGAGGGAAGGATCTGCAGCCAATGGGAACCATAAGCAATGGCAGAACAAGGAGGCCAGAGACTGTCCGTTGGCATCTAGGTAATGACTTCCTCCAGTGGGAGGACGGGGGTGTGTGCAGGAGCACAAACCATACTTAGGACAACAACGTCTCACCCGCTTTCTGGAGGTCACTCAGTAAGTCACTCCACTCAGAACGGAAGGTGTCAGCCCCAGTGAGGCTGCCATCACCCCCAATGACACACAGATTGGTAATCCCACGCTTCACCAGGTTGTGGGCAGCTCGCAGTCGCCCCTCTCGTTCCCTGAAGTCCTTGCACCGGGCACTTCCAATGACTGTGCCTCCCTGTGGGGAAGAGGTAGAAGTCAGCTCCCCAGAGGACACGGCCAAATTTGGGCTCAACATGCTAAGATTTCCTCCATTCCAACACTGTGATGGGCTGTCCTAACCACGTGCCTTTCTAGAAAGACCCCTGACATCCTGAAGGGCCATCTGTCCTTTCTAGAAGAGAGAGAAATGATACTGGCTAAGCTATCATAGGGTTACTCCTTATATTCTGCTATACCTCTTTGAAGACTAAGATCAACCCATTTCATTGAAGACTTTGTCATCAAAGCGATTATCCTCAAGGAGACAAAGGAATACATACATCTCAGTTGGCTTTTGGAATAATCTCCATCTTTCACAAGAAATAACACTGGCTTCAGTCCTGGAAATTCTCCCTAGTGACCTGACTTCATCACACTGCATCCAAACTATTCTTAGGAGTTCATCCCAATGTGCTTGGTAGTACCTTTTCCCTCTTGAACTCACTGATTTCTAATTGCAACCAGGCACTGCCAATTTCCTCTCTGCTCCTCAGACTATGGTGCTAGTGAGAGGAGACACAATACCTAGGTATTCACAGGAGAAATAGCTCTGAGTATTCCCAGGGGTTTATAGATACCCCGAGAGAGCTAAGTAATTGGCTCCATGCCTTTGGGAGTATTGATGGAGAATTCTGGCTCATTCTCAGACCACTTTACTGCAGGCATTATTGCTTATAGAGAACCTTCACGAAGTAATGCACATTAAAATTCTTCCTATGGATTCTTAGAGGGTTGAAGTAAAGAATGGGGATACAAATGTAATTTGCAGATTTTTCAGTAAATCAGAAAATAGGTATATGACTTAGAGAAAGTGGCACAAAGGGTTCTGGATATAGTCAGCATAATCTTAGGGTATTTTCTGGAAACTCTGAAATGCTATATTGGTTCCTTCCTCCCTTAAACATTTTGGTTTCAGGTGACATTATCTCCATCACATGAGGACTGGCAGATTTCAGCTCTACTTCTGGCTCTGGCTCCAGTCCTCCGGTAAAGTTATTTTCATAGCCAGGCCTTCCCCGTGATCCCAAAGCAGGTCCTGCTTACATATGGCTCCTCAAGTCTTGCCTATGACCTTTCTATAAAGAGCAAACTGTCCTGTGACTGCATTCCCGTCCCCATGCCACCCTAGGAAAACAGGGACATATTTTCAGACTCAAAGAGTAAAGGACAGTCGTAGCACCTCTCTTGTCATAGACCCCTTCACATCGAGCCACATGGGGGGGGGGGGGGGACTTGAGCAACCATGAGGCCAAACCAGAGGGGGTGCAACAAGGACAGGACAAACATGGGACAGAAGTCTTTGGGAACATACCAGCTGCAGCATCATCGAAACACTCTCCCACGTGGCCTCCCTGATGTGATCTCCGCCATCCACCAGGCCTTGGTAACCCTGTGGGGCACATTACACCCATTCAGCCTCTGCTAGGCCAGTTCTCCTAAACCCCCACGATTAAGACAGGATCCTGGGAAGAAGTTCTCAGAATCAAATCACCTCCTCCCATTACTGTTCCTGGATGCCCATGACACTGTCATATTTAACACAGTCCAAGGAAGAAGACATCAACTTTCAATACCCTCTTCTAGTTTCTTATAATCTAAAAAGGGCAGGATGTCCTTTCTGATATTTCACCCTAATTCCCCTTTCTTCTGGCTCATCCCATGTCCTCCAATCTGCTTCCCAGGGAACTAGATAACAGATGGCTTTGATAATAGCAGAGGGAAAAGAGAAGGGTGTTGGAGGGAAGGAGGGAGAGAAGTGGGATTTGAAAAGAGGAAATTGGGAAGAAAGCAAATAAATCTCATAGAGTGAAGAGCGGACAAAGAACGAGAGGGAAGGGAGAGAATGGTAGAGGAGTTAGACCCTAAGAAGGTTCAGGAAACTACAGAAACCTGATGAGACTCTTCCTTCCAAAGGCTCTATCTCTGGATATACTAAATTTTCTGTGAAATACTCTGAAATGAGGTACTTATTTCCTAAATTGGACAGGCACCATGAGGACCCAGTCTACAGACCCCTAGATCCCACCATCACTATCGGAGACTGGAGTGGCAGGGGATACTCATGCAGATGGGGAGCCAAGACAGGTGAGACATAGCATGTAACTGGGAGGAGAGGAAAGAGAAAGTAGGGAGGGAGGAGCAGAAAACAGAGAAAGAATGATGAAGAACAAAGTAGAGAACCAACCTCATGGACAAAGAAGACACGGGCACCAGTGAAGATACCAACTCGAACCACAGCCCTGACAGCAGCATTCATACCTGCAAGGAGGGAGGAAAGACAATAGGGAGAAGTTAGTCCTCAGAAAAGCAGCTTGGACTACAAGATATGACCCAGTCCTTTTCTTAGGCTTTTCTCTGAATCTAGAATACTTCTCTCCTCCAAGTCTTCTAGCCTCCCCACTAACACTGAATTACCATGTTTAGTGTTTATGTAGCTCCAAATATCTCTCCCTTTCCGCCAAATCCCATCTTTCCTAAGACCTTTCCTCGCCAGGGCAATTGAGGGAATCATCATCTTGAATGCTTACTGTAGTGTTGTTAGACATTGCTAAATGCTTATCAAACCTCATCTCATTGACTCCTATCCACAACTCTGAAGCTCCCTCCATTTTACAGATTTGGAAACTAAGGTCCAAAGAAGTCACAGTCACAGTCACTATCTCCACTGGGAGAAACAATTAGGACTAACACTAATTAGGACTAAAACAGAGAGGAGAGCCTTTCCCCTTTCTCCCACTTAAGCATCATTCTTTTCCAGTAGCTACTCAGTAGCAAGAACAGTCTCTGCCATGGATACCGTGTGGAGGAACCACCCCCCACAACACACGACACATGGTGAAAGCTATAAAGGCCGCCATATTAGAACCAGTGCTACTGGGGCGCCTGGGTGGCTCGGGGGGTTAAAGCCTCTGCCTTCGGCTCAGGTCATGATCCCAGGGTCCTGGGATCGAGCCCCGCATCGGGATCTCTCCTTGGTGGGGAGCCTGCTTCCTCCCCTCTCTCTCCACCTGCTTCTCTGCCTACTTGTGATCTCTCTCTGTTGAATAAATAAATAAAATCTTTAAAAAAAAAAAAAGAAGAACCAGTGCTACTGATAACTGTACGAAGTAAGCAGGGCTTCCCTGGTGAGAGATGGAAGACACTCCCGTGTCTTGATCCCAGTAAGCCCCTCCTACCTTGTAATGGGAGGAGGGGCTCACCGTGATGCTCAAGGAATCTCAAAGCCAAGATAGATCAATTTCTTGTGAACCATCTGAACCACCTTCCCTCAGATACCCCAGTTCGTTTTTTTGTTTCAATCTAAAGTCTATTCCTAGGGTCCTTAATCCTGGCTAGAGAAACACCAGATTCCAGTGAGCACTAGGGAAACCAGTAGTTAGAAGAATCCACAGCAGCAAACTAAAATCCATCAAGAACTACTACAAAATCCCAAACTACCTGGAATGGAACAGAATAAAAAAGACCAAAATGTCTGGGGTTTTTTGAGGGGCGGGGCAGTTTGCAGGCTGACAAGATTTGGTATTAGATGGCTATAAGTGCCAAATCGGATCGAAGGGCCATTCACTCATTGAGCAAATATTTATTGAATACATGCTCCAGGCACTATATAGGCACTAGGGAAATAGTAGTGAATGATATAGTCTAGGGATACAAAATTAAGGTAATGGTCCTCAAGACTTGCAAAGAATATAATATGGTTACAACATGGATCCCTACAAAGGGGATATGTACAAAGCACAGTAGGAACAAGGAAAAGGAGCATCTCAACTGCCAGGAGGAAGTCAGGACACATTATACAGAAATGACAGCATTTGACCTAAGACCCAAAGGACAATATTCTTATAAATCTTTTTTGTCAGATGGACACTTTGGATGAGTGTTCTAGGCAGGAGATTAGCACAAATGAAGGCAAGAGTCAAGAAACAACCTTAGGTGGATACCTGGGTGGCTCAGCCAGTTAAGTGTCTGCCTTCAGCTCAGGTCATGATCCCAGGGTCCTGGGATCGAGCCCCACATTGGGCTCCCTGTTTGGTGGGGAGTCTGCTCCTCCCTCTCCCTCTGCCCCTCCCCTGACTTGTGCTCTCTCTCTCTCTGCATGAGAGGAAGCCACACACAGCTGGGCAGGCACCCAAATGCCACATGAGGAACTGTGACTCTTATTCTGTAGGCCAGGGTTCGACTGGAGATCCATGGGTGGTGGTTTCGGGGACTTCGTGAACCCCATGAAACTACGAAAAGTGTTCTGGGCACAGGAATTTCATTTGGGAGAAGGTCCACAGCTTTCATATGATACTTAAAGGGGTATGTGACCTAGAAAAAAAAAGTTGCAAATGATGGGGAATCTTTGCAGACTTTCGAGAGCAGAGAGGCATGATGCTCTGTGCATATCAGAAAGATCACCGTGGCAGCAACACGGAGGATGCAGGGATAAGATGGCTCTCGGGCATCCCACACAAAAATGATGGACAGCCTGGACTGGGAGAGTGGCAGTGGGGACAAAAAGGACACACTGGACGGGAGACACCTCAGAAGCAGCACAGCTATGCGGTTAGATTTCAAGGTGTTGGAGAGGGGGATGGAAACGCCCCAAGAATGATTCAGGCGCAGGGTACAATGGTGGTGCGATTAACCGAGCGGAGGCGGGTTTTGAGTCAGACAGGTGGGGGTGCAGATGACACATTCATATTGAAGTTCTTGTGGGACATCCACGTGGACTTGGAAGAGGCTGTCTCAAGAGAATACGTAGAATGGGAAAAGGCAAGGAATGGAACCCAGAGGAAAACCAATACTGAAAGAAAGGGCAAGGGAAAATGGGATCTAGGAGGGAGACTGAGGAGGAGCCGCAATAAAGACAGATGGAAAATCAGCTTAGCAATGTCTTGGAAGCCAAAGGGGACAGTTTCAAGAAGCTGGAACAATGCTGAAGGCTCCCAAAACTGATCTCAGGTAAGAACTGAAAGATTTGGCTTGCCTACGAGAGGTCCCTGGTGAGCAGCACTGTCAGAGTCTAGAAATCTAGGTTCACATTCTCAACTTGAAGGGATCAAAATGGAAAAATCTGTGATGGGAGCAGGCTTCTCAGAAGTTTTAGGAAAAGCCTATGTTTATGAAAAGAGCAAAGTCAGAGTCAATGCACAACCATCTGTGCTTTAGGAAGGTGGAATAAAGTCTATAAGATCAGAATACAAATGACTATTGTTTATTCATTTTCTAGACTTTGACAAGGCCTTTGGGATTCTCTTTGGGATACCTAGAGTTCCAGAGCATGAGCTGTAATTTTAAAAAATAAGGAAAAAACATTCTTCTGAAATTTGTAAGTTAGAATGCTGTTTCCCACTCCCTAACTGAGTAAGGGTAGGGGAAAAAAGACTTAAGAAAAACAAATGACTTGGGGAGCCTGGGTGGCTCAGTGGGTTAAAGCCTCTGCCTTCGGCTCAGGTCATGATCCCAGGGTCCTGGGATCGAGCCCTGCATCGGGCTCTCTGCTCAGCAGAGAGTCTGCTTCCTCCTATCTCTCTCTGCCTGCTTCTCTGCCTACTTGTGATCTCTGTCAAATAAATAAATAAAATCTTTAAAAAAAAAAAAGAAAAACAAATGACTTAAAAGGTTTTAAGTGTAAACAATGGCTGTCATCCAAATCCATTGGGAAGAAGAAAATTCTTTCTCTTTTCTCCTCGCTTTACCTTCTCACCCCATCATATCAACCTCCAGAGGTCATCCTTCCTGCCTCTAAGTTGGACAGCTATTTTCCTAGAAACCAAGTTTTAAGACTTCCTTCGTCCCCTATACCTGCATCTCAAACCCCCAGTTCCCTAGAAATCACAGACTGGGATGTATACTAACTTTTACTAGGGAGTCCCAGTAATTCTTTGGGCTCTCCTACTTCACATTACTGGCCTATTCTGGCCCCAGACCAGTCCTGGCCAGGCTCTCCTTGGCTGTTCCACGTTGCCCTAAATAACCCTGTGTTCGCAGCTGTCTCACTTATTAGAAGCAAGACGAAGGATAAGATTACAGGCACCACCCAGGGGGTATTATGGGTACAGTGAAGAGGGGCTCTGGAGAACATCAGAGGCACGTAGTCTGGAGTTTCTAATTACAGCCTGTAGGGAAGAGGTGTTAGGGAGAACTATGGTTCTATGGGTGATGGGTCCCTATCACATGAGACAGAAACAAACTAATAAATGACTTGGTCACTACCTTTTTGAAAGCAAATGTTAAAAAGTTTCTACCTTAACTGAACTCTGAATAGGAAAAAAAAAAGATCCTTTAAATTCCAACATGAGAAATAAATATTAGACCTGAATTACACTTCTGAATGTGTAATTCAAATTATGAATCCTAGAACAGCAATCCAGAGAGGTCATCGAATCCCTGTTCCTGTAAACCTCTAAAACCTTTGCAAACAGGATAGACAGGCATTCGGAATGGACTGCCCCTCTAAGGACATAGGGCCAGAGCAGACGACTGAGATCCTTTCCAGCAGAATAAGCCAATGTCAGAATGCCCAATGTGGTATGACTGAGCAGAGCTGGGGCCATTCCTGGGCTGAAGCGGGAATTAGGATTTATATCTACTCAGACCAGCTTCTGAACTCAGGCTGCTTTCTTCTACTTTAAAAAGTTACGAGCTTTGCTGAACTCAGGGAATGACAGAGCTGTGGCCTGTCTGGATTTTACAGAGCCCGATCTCACTCTCCCGTGTGGCCCGCAGCCTCTGGGGAAAAATCATTTCTATGCTCCGCTCTTCCTAGGAAAACTAAAGATCATGAAACTGATCTCTGGGCGGGCATTGCTGTATTTGAGCTGCTCCTTCAGCTGGGATCTCTCAGCTCTGCTTTGAGTTTTCTGCTTTGCTTCCTGCCTCTCTCAGTTTCATCCTGTCCCAACTGCTCCCATGCACCTGTGATGTTATGTGGCCTCCCAATGGGATGTTTCCTTGGGGACACCGTGCCTGTCACAAGACCCCACAGGCCTGGGTCCAGCTGGCCCTCCGCAAATCAGCTTATGCTAGCCCCTGCCTCCAGGAAGGATGATCTTCCTGTGAAGCAGGTGACAGTCTCTCTAAAATGAGGGTTTCTCTGCTCAGGATCTGAAGCTGGAAGAGCTCTGCTGCTCTTAGACCCAAGTTAAATCCTAAGTGTCTCTCTCTCTCTCTCTCTCTCCTTTTTTTTTTTTAACCATTTCCCCCCCTCCAGAGAGCCCTTCTTTTTCATAATTTCCTAACTTCATATACCTCCCTTGGATTTTCAGCAGGCTCCTGCTTCACTTCATCCAATTTCACAACCCACCCTACCAAGGTTTTAGGGTCAACACCCAAGAGTTTACGTAGCATGGGAGTCTTTCCAGGAGAGAACAGAGAAGCAAGAGAAGCCAGGCCAGCCTCAAGCAGGGCTCTGCATTCCCAATCCAGTCACCATTCCCGAACTCAGACTTCTGGCCCTCTTCCCTAAGTGTCTTCGTTCTAGCATTCTCGTGTTCATAATATATATCACAGGTGTAACTCAATAAACATTAGTTTAAAACATATTTAAAGTCTAGATTTACTAATGACACTCATCAGAAGGACTGTAAGAGCGAAGACAACCTGTGACCTTTTCATCAATGTATCCTTAGTGCCCACCATCCTGCTTGCTACACAGGTGCTCAATGATTCCCTTTGCACTTAATTAGGAATATGTTTATTTAGCACTTACTATGTACCAGGCACTGCTGAAGCAAGAATCCATTCAATGAAGAGTTCAGTTTCTTGAAATCTACCTTGCCTGGGAACTTTTCCCTGGTTAATCCTACTAAAGCCTAACATTTCGTGATATAAGTGGGTTCTACTTGCTTAAGGCACACTTGATTATTGTTATTTATGAGTCTCACAGAAGAAATGTAGAAACACTCTAGAAATGTATGTTACCTCTCCTCCTAGAACTGTAAGTTCCCCAAGAAATCAACTTTTTCAAAACACACAGGACAAGGCCCCAAACAAAATGGGTGCTTAACACAAAGTCTAGGAAGCCTAGAGAGACAGAGGAGTGGAGTGAAGGGGAGACCAGCTAAAATCTCTTTCCTTCTCTCTTTTTCTAGCACAGTGTCCATGTCCTGGTGTCCCTCTCAAAGACAGTCTGCCTCTCTTCAAGGCATTATAAACTAGAATATATGAGACCATCAAACGAGAAAAAAAAAAATCACATATTCTCTACCTCCCACTTCATTTTGCCATATACCTGATTTTCCTGACTTCCAGGTTTCTGGGACTCAACCCAGAAAGTGGTTCTCTCTGGCTTTGCTGTCTGTCCACCCCACCCCCAGACCCCACCCTATGGGTCTGTACCAATTAGCTACTGCTGTTTCTGTTTGTTGGAGGGCTGGAGGAATGGAAGAGAAGGAAAAGGCCAGAGAAAACAGAAAACGGAGCGGAACTGTGCCTACTAGAAGGGAATGTGCTATCGGAATGAGATGCTGGACCCTGGTCAGTGCAGCAGCCCCACAGACATCAGAGGCAATAACTGAGGCTCTAGCTAGGGCCCACCAAATCCCAATTCTGGTCCCTCCCTTTCCCCACTACTTCGGTGTCCTAGAAATGAATCCACCTACTGCTTTCTCAACAATTTTATCTCTTTAGTCTCTTTCTAATGCAGCTTGAGGAAACACCTGTCTTTTAGGTACCAAAAGACCCAAATGGTCCCAAATCTTCAGAGAAACCTGGAAAGAAGTTATATGAAGATTTGAGTAAATTAGAGCAAACAATATCCAGAAGCATTTGGGGACTTAGACCTGACAGAGAATTTTGGGAAGAACCAGGATTCCAGAGTGAATCTACAGCAGGAGGACATTAAGGAGGACAGTTCTTGTTCTACAGGTGAAGGGAGTCAAGAAATTCAAGGGGGCCCACCAGCCATGTTTTTTGACCCTTCCCAAGCAGCGTCTTCCTCCTTACCTTGGGCATCTCCACCAGAGGTTAACACGGCGATGGCTTTGCCGATCCCCAGGGTTTTGGCTGCATGGTGCTCTTCATGGGTCATGATCCACTCTGAAATTCAAGGGAATGACCTGTCAAGACACAAGTAGATCAAGGTGCTCGGGGAAATGGCTGTTTGACTGGTGAGAGCCGCCTCAGTCAGACTCTCTCACTATACTAAGTCTGGGCTTTACAGCCTGGGTGCTTTGGACTTCTTCCAGAGGAAGGCCACACCCCCGCAGAGTGACAGGCTGAAATGTCACAGTAATCAAACCCAGCACCGCAAAGGTCCTAGCTAATCCCTCCCACCTCAACTGGAGCCTATTTGGAGAACAAGCTAAGGTCAAGGGGAAAGGCAGTTGACCGAACAGACCATGAGAAAGCAGGGAGGAAAGTCAAGTTCGCCTCAAGGGAAGAGAGGGGCTTTCATGAAGGGAAAGGCTGTTGCAGACAGCGGACTCCGATGAGGTTTGGGGCATTGACTGAGAACAAGCAAAATGGAAGCAGGAAAGCAAGGGTAGGCTGGGTTACGGTGAAGATCAGGGTTCAGTTGTATGGAATCAAGCTAAGCTAGAACTAGAGTTTGAGGTTTTACATGCACATTTGAGCTTGCACAAATCAATGGTTCAGGCTCAGGGACAGTTAAAGACATTCCAGGGCTTCCCCCATGCTCTCAGGCTCCCTGCCTCCTGGGCGTCGCCTGACTCCCCTTCAGGCCTTGCACCTCACACGTGTTATCTGGCGGGAAGAGTAACAGAATCATCGCCACATTTGCAGGGATAGGGACACCTGACATGTGACCACCTTCCTATTTTTGTCTGCAAGTCTTATTTATCTCTCTCACAGGAACACACAAGACACGCTTTCATATCCTTAAAATGTCAACAGAATCATCACTCTCCCAGTTACCCAGGCTAAAACCTCAATTTTTAAATTTATCTCCTCCTTACTCTCAGAGTCAAAATGGTTACCAAATCCTATTCTTCTCCCTTCTATCTGCCCTTACCCTTCTCTTCTTTGCGATCCTTGCTGCCTCTCTCCACCGGAATTGCCTACAATAGCTGCTCTCCCTCTATTTGTTTCCCTTCTCCACTCTGTCAAAGACACAAAACAAACCTCCACAGAAGGTCGGCAGACCCTGGGGCCTCGGTGGAGAGAGGATGCATTCACCTGAACGGGGCCTGATGACCTTTAAGCACAGCTCCTATTTCTGCTGTGAATCTGGGGAAATCAGGGGAGGGGAGCTGCTGATAAAGACACAGGTCACATAAACACACAAATCCACACACGTGTCCATAAAATACGTGCAATGGGACACTCATGAAGACACACCTACACAAACACACATAGCATTATTAAGGGACACAGAGCCTCACAAACTACACGTAATCCGTGCTCACTTCTTGGGTTGGCGGTCCAAGCTTCCATGGTCTGGCCCTTGCCTACCGCTTCAACCTTTGCTCCCATGAATTTCCTGCTCTATCATCACCTGAACATTACTTTGCTCCTCCCCATGTGTGTACTTGGGCACAATGATCCCACATCCAGAAGTCCACCCGGGCCCTTTTCCCCAGATCGATAGCCCAGTCCATCATTTAAGAACAGTCCTAGTCACAACCTTATTAATACTAACTCTATTAAGCCTTCACTGATGACCTCATAGGTCAAGGAGTTTCTTTTGGGACTTCTTCTCATCACATATTGTCTGGTACTGGATCATTCATTTAGCATTTAATCACTACTTTATGTGATTTTAAAAAATTTATTATTTATTTGAGAGAGAGAGAGAAAGAACACAATGGGGAGGGACAGAGGGAAAGAGAGAATCCCAAGCAGACTCCCTGCTGAGGGCAGGGCCCATCTTGGGGCTAGATCCCAGGACCCAGAGATCATGACTGGAGCAGAAATTAAGAGTCAGCTGCTTAACCAGGTGAGCCACCCAGGCGCCCCTATGTGGTATTTAAATTGCTTCTCATATATTGAAAAGAAGGTCGGACTAGATCAGGAGTCAGCAAGCTATATAGCACATGGAACAAATCTAACCCCTTTTATGGTTTCATATGGCAGCAAACTAAGAAACGTTTTCACGTTTTTAAATGGTTGAAAAAACAATTTCATGACATGTTAAAATTGCACGAAATTAAAATTTCATTATCCATACCACTCTCATTCTTTCACACATCATCTTATGGCTGCTTCTGACTACCACAACCGAGTAGATTATGGTGACAGAGACCAGATAGCCTGCAAAGACTAAAATATTTACTATCTGGCCTTTTACAGAAAGTGTTTGCAGACCCCGGGATAGATGATTGCTATAAGCCATTTTCCCTAACTAGACTGAACAATCCTCCAGGGAGGGATCATGTTCATTTTTTAAAAACTCTCCCACAGCTTTCCAAAGCCTGGTGAAGTCTGTGCACATCACAGTTCAATAAATCGTTGCTGAAAGCATTAGGGAACTGACAAACAATACAAAATGCACACAGGCATATGAAAACTTTTATTTAATATGCTTAGATACATAGCTCCATACTCTAACACATACAGATACAAATAGGACTTTAAAAAGCATATAATGACAAACAGTGAAAGAAATACAATAAACAAACATGGATGGAGACACTCTCCTAATAACTAGAGTGTTCATGTTCAATTTTCTGCCGTTCTCAAAAATAGAAAGACTAACTAGCTAGTGCAAATAGGAAGGCAAAAATTTGGGAACAGAAGAACAAACGTGAGTATGCTGATCCCTTTCCCTTGAGTTTATTCCTCTCATTCACTCTGGGAGCTCCTCACTTACAAACCCACACTCTGATCTTTCACCCCTGGGGGCTTCCCTGAGGGAGAAAATTCACCATAACAAGGGAGAAGGTTAGGAGTGCTGACCTGCAAACACAGCTCGGATTCTTCTGCATCTCTAAACCAGTTCTAAAGGCACGGAATACCAAATGTACGCAGATTCGTCTATAAGCATCCTTACAGATTCACAGTGACACACACGTAGAAACACAGGCATAAAATCTAAATATGAAATCACACGTGTGTAGATAAGTGCGCGGGAGGGAGAAATACAGGGAGACAACATCACAGGTGCACTGATTTGAATTGGACAAGTGCCAGGATAGGAGTCAGGCAGCCAAGGGCAACGAGATCCAGCACTACTCACCCATCCCTGGTTTCCAGGGATGGGGGCTGTGCGTGCAAGCAGAGGGAGCTGAGCCCAAGAGCTAGGATTCTTCACGACGGCCATACCCATCCCCCCTCTTCCCTCCAGCTTCACATTCCATACCACCTCTCCTTTTCCCGTCCGCTCCTTCCAGTTCTCCCCACCGCCTCCTCCCAGCAAGGTGATCCCCACCTCGCTCTCGGCTTTACCCCTGGGTCTTTACCCAAGGGCCCCTCTTGCCTTTTAGTCTCAGCTCTCCTCCGCCACGGCTTCCTTGCAGACTGTCCTTGGGGAAGGGGGAGGGGAGCTTGGCGAACGCGGGGAGGAGCCAGGTGGAGGCAACGAGGGAGGGGGAAAGCGAGGCTTCCCAACCTCCACTGGCTGATGCTGGTCCCGAGGCTCCACCTCCTCCCTCTCCTCCCCTCCCTCCTTCTCCCGAGGACGGCTCAGATATGGTATCAGCTTAGTCTCTTCACTCCACAGAAGGTTCTCGGGTCCCCATCTCTGTCTTGGGAACCCTCAGCTCCTGTACACAGTGGGAATCAGAAATTATTTAGTTGCCTCCCAGGTTGTTCTCGGAGACAACTTTTTCCTAGCGGGGACTGACTGAGACGCCCTGCCTTCAAACACCCTCCACAACTAGTAAACTTCCCCCTCCGGCCTGATGCATTTTCTCTCACCTTTCCCCCTCTCTAAACATTTACGGAAAGTCTTTCTGCCGGGGTTTGTGTTAGGTGCTTAGGGATGAAAAGGTAAAGGAAATAGAGTCCCTGCCCTGGAGGAACGTTGAACACCAGTATTTTCTTTAGAAGGACCTCAAAAATTCCTTTTATATGTATATACCTTTCTCAGAGAGAAAATCCAGGTCTACAAAGCAAATGGCATCCACAGCCAGAACTTGGGCCAGAGCTAAAGGTGCCTCTTTTCCTCCATCCTCTTTATTCCTTCCTCTCTCCACCCAGGGCTTTGTGGCAATGCCTCTCCAAAGGCGTCTCTCCTCTCCTGGCTCTTCCTACTGCTCTTCCTCTTACATATTTTTGTTTCTGCCCCTGTATATTCTGGCTGCAATTAGTAAGAGTTAAGATGAAGCCACTGGAATACACAAAACTTTTGTGGTGCAAATGTTACCATCAAAAGACAATCTATCGGGGCACCTGGGTGGCTCAGTGGGCTAAAGCCTCTGCCTTCAGCTCAGGTCACGATTCCAGGGTCCTGGGATCGAGTCCCGTATCGGGCTCTCTGCTCAGTGGGAAGCCTGCTTCCTCCTCTCTCTCTCTCTCTGCCTGCCTCTCCACCTACTTGTGATCTCTCTCTGTCTCTCTGTCAATAAATAAATAAACTCTTAAAAAAAAAAAGACAATCTATAGAATAGGATAGAAAATTTGCAAATCATATATGTGATAAAAGGGACTGGTTTCCAGAATATGTAAATAACTCTTCCCATTTGATAATAAAAAGACAATAACCCAGTTCAAAAATGGGCAAAAAGTCTGAACAGATACCTCACCAGTGAAGATATACAGATGGCAAATAATCATACAAAATGATGCTCCGCATCATTCTCATTCGAGAGCCACAAATTAAAACAGCGAGATACACTACATATCAGAATGGCTGGCATCTAAAAAGCAAAAAACAAACAAAAAAGCTTGACAATACCAAGTTCTGACAAGAATGTAGAGAAACAGGAACCCTAATCTTTTGTTGGAAATGCAAAATGGTACAGTCATTTTAAAAGGCAGTTTGGCAGTTTCTTACAAAACTGAATATAACCTTATTATATTCCAGCAATCGTACTCCTCTAAGTATTTACCCAAATGGACCAAAAACTAGATTCACAAAGAAACCTTCACACATATGTTCATAACAGCTTATTCATAATTGCCCAAAACTGGAAGCAACCAAAATGTCCCTCAAAAGGTGAATGGATAAATTGTGGTATATCAATTCAATGGAATATTATTTAGCAATAAAAAGAAATGACCTATCAAGCCAAGAAAAGGCAGAGAGGAAACTTAAAATATATATTGCTTAGTCAAAGAAGCCAATCTGGAAATGCTACATACTGTATGATTCCAACGAAATGACATTCTGGAAAAGGTAAAACTATAGAGATGGCAAAAAGATCAATGGTTGTCAAGGGCTGGGAGTAGAGAATGAGGATAAGTGAAGCACAAGGCATTGTTAGGGCAGTAAAACTACTCTCCATGATGCTATAATGCTGGATACATGACATTATGTATTTGTCAAGACATAGAACTTACAACACAAAGAGTGAAATTTAATTTCAACTATGGACTTTAGCCAATAATAATGTATCAATATTGGCTTATCTTTGTAACAAATGGACCACACCAATTCAAGTAGTAATAAATGGAAACTGACCATGGGAGAAGAAACTGTACAATCTGCTCAATTTTCTGTAAGCCTAGAACTTCTCTAACAAAGTCTACTCATTTAAAAAGCATACTCTGTTCAATGAAATATCTAATAAAATTGTAATATTAAAAAACAAAAAATAGGCAAGGGTTTACAGAGACATTTTTCTAAGTAAAATATGCAAATAACCAATAAGCACATAAAATGATGCTCAACATTACCAATCACTAGGAAAATGCAAATTGAAACCACAATGAGATTTAACTTCACACCTATTAGAAGGACTATTAAAAAAAACAAAAACAAACAAAAAGGGGGAAATAAACAAGTATTGGAAAGGACCTGGAGAAACTGGAACCCTGTGTATTGCTGGTATAAATGTAAAATTATATAATCACTATGGAAAATGGTTTGGCAATTCCTTGTGTTAAACAGAGTTACCATATGGCTTAGCAATTCCACTCCTAGGTATACAGCCAAGGAAAATGAAAACATATGTACACACACACACACACACAAATGTGTACACCAATGGTCATAGCAGTTATATCATAGGCAAAAAGTGCAAACAGGCCAAATGTCTACCAACTGATGAAGATGTGGCATGTCCATACAATAGACTATTACAAGAAAAGAAAATGAAGTACTGATACATGCTATAACATGGATAAACCTTAAAAACATTATGCTAGGTGAAAGAAGCTATTCACAAAAGACTGCTGCCGTATGATACCATTTATATGAGATGTCCAGAACAGGCAGATCTATAAAGACAGAGAGTAGATTAGCAGTTGCCTAGGGCTATGGGGAAATGAGGGGTGAATGCTAATGAGGACAGGATTTCTTCTGTGGGTGATGGAAATGCCCTAATCTTAAAATGACTGCAAAGCCCTATGAACATACTATATTCCACTGAATGACAGGTTTCATTGTAATGAAGTTGAGTTTATCAATTGTAGTTGGTGCTTGAATAATGAGAGGGTTGGGGCATCGACCCCCATGCAGCCTAAAAAGCTATGTATAAATTTTGGCTTCCCAAAAACTTAGTTATAGTTCACACTCAAACGACATGGGTTTGAACTGCATGGGTTTCCTTGTGCATAGTTAATAGTTACCACTAATAGTAGTTAAATTTGTGGAGAGTCAGAAGTTAATAGGCTGATTTTCAACTGCACAAGGGGTTGGTGCCCTGAAGCCCTGTGTTGTCCAAGGGCCAACTGCACTAACAGCATACTGTTGACTGGCAGCTTTACCAACAACATAAACAGTTGATTGACATGTATGTTGTATGTTGCATGTATTATATACTATATTCTTATAATAAAGTGAGCTAGAGAAAAGAAAATGTTATTAAGAAAGCCATAAGGAAGAGAAAATATGTTTACAGTATCATAGAAAATCTGTGTATATGTGGACCTCCATAGTACAAATCTGTGTTGTTCAAGGGTCCACTGTATTTCTTCCATGAATAATATCTTCAGAATTGCATCTAAAAAAGCATCACCATACCCCAAGGTCACCTAGGTTTTGTCCTATATTATCTTCCAGGAATTGTATATTTTGCATTTTATATTTAAGAGATAGAAAAGAAATTTCCACTTACGTCATAAGAGATATTGATCTGTAGTAGTCTTTTCTTTTAATGTCTTTTTCTGGTTTTGGTATTATGGTAATGCTGGCTCACAGAATGCTTTAGAAGTTTTTTCTCTGCTTCTGTCTTCTGAAAGAGATTGTAGAAAACTGGCAAAATCTCTTCCTTAAATGCTTGACAGAATTCACCAGGAATATATCTGGGCCTGGTGCTTTCTTTTTGACAAATTATTAATTTTTTTTGAAAAGTTATTATTAGTTCAATTAATTTAATAGATTTAGGCCTATTCAAGTCACCTATTTCTTCTTGTATGAGTTTTGAAACATTGTGTCTTTCAAGGAATTGGTCCACTTCATTTAGGTTATTAAATTTGTGGGCACAGATTTGCTAGAGTATTCTTTTATAATCCTTTTAATTTCCCTGGAATCTGCAGTGACATCCCCTCTTTTATTTCTGATAGTAATAATTTGTGTCCTCTCTTTTCCTTACTTAGCCTCGTTAAAGGCTTATAGGTTTTATTGATCTTTTTGAAGAATCAGCTTGTGGTTTCATTGATTTTTTTTTTCTTTTCAAAAGTTTTGTTGATTTCTGCTCTCTTTTCTTTTTTTTCCTTTCCATTGGGGGAGGAAAGGTCAGAGGAAGACATAGAGAGAGAGAATCTTATGCAGGTTCCACACCCAGCAAAGAGGGGGACACAGGGCTGAACCTCGTGACCTTGAGATCATCGTAGGCTGAAATCACACCAATTTCTGGTCTAATTCTTATTTTCTCTCTCTCTCTCTTTTTTTTTTTTTTTTTTTTTTTGCTTTGGGTTTGATGTGCTCTTCTCTAATGGTTTCCCAAGTTGGAAACTTCAACTATTGATTTTAGACCTTCTTCCTTTCTCTTATATGCATTCAATATTACAAATTTTCCTTTAAGCACTGCTCCCACCGCATCCAATAAATTTTGCTAAGTTGTGTTTTCATTTTCATTTAATTCAAAATATTCTTAAATTTCTTTTGAAAATTTAAATTTCTTTGACCTATGTGTGATTTATGTGTTGTTTAAATCTCATATATCCTCACAGTTATCTTTCTATTACTGATTTCTAGTTTAATTCCATCGTGGTCCGAGAGCAGACATTGTAGGATTTCTGTTTATTTAGTTATTTATTTTTTAAGATTTTATTTATTTATTTGACAGAGAGAGACACAGCGAGAGAGGGAACACAAGCAGGAGGAGTGGCAGAGGGAGAAGCAGGCTTCCTGCTGAGTGAGGAGCCCCATGTGGGGCTTGATTCCAGGACCCTGGGATCATTACCTGATCTGAAGGCAGACGCTTAACAACTGAGTCACCCAGGTGCCCCATGGATTTCTGTTCTTTTAGTTAAGGTGTATTTTATGGCCCAGAATGTGGGCTATCCTGTGAATGTTCCACGTGAGCTTGAGAAAAATGTGTGTTCTGCTGTTGTTGGATGAACTGTTGACGTCATTTATTTAATTTGATTGATGATGTTGTTGAGTTCAACTATGCCTTTGCCTATTCTCTACCTCCTGAATCTGTCGCTTTCAGAAAGAAGAGTGTTGAAATCTCCAGTTCTGATGGTGGATCTCTTTCTCTCTTTCCCCTTTCACTGCCTTTTGCCTCAGGTAGTTTGATGCTGTATTGTTAGACACGTACCCATTAAGGACAGTTATATCTTTTTAGAGATGACCCCTTTATCATTATGCAATGCCTTTCTTTATCTTTGATAACTTTCCTTACTTCGAAGTCTGTTCTGTCTGAAATTAATAGAGCTACTACTGCTTTCTAAAAATTAGCTTTAGCATGATATATTTTTCTCCCTCTACTTTTAATCTATATGTATCTTTACCTTTATAGTGGGTTTCTTATGGATAAACATATAGTTGGGTCATGTTTTTGATTCACTCTGACAATCTATTTATTAATTGATGCATTTAGACCATTGACATTCCAAAGTGATTATTGATACAGTTGGATTAATATCTACCATATTCATTAACTGTTTTCTATTTTTGCCCTTGTTCTTTGTTCCTATTTTTGTCTTCCACTCTTTTTTCTGCCTTTTGTGGTTTCTTTTTTTTAAGATTTTATTTATTTATTTGACAGACAAAGATCACAAGTAGGCAGAGAGGCAGGCAGAGAGAGAAGGGGAAGCAGGCTCCCTGCTGAGCAGAGAGCCAGATGCTGGGCTCGATCCCAGGACCCTGGGATCATGACCCGAGGCGAAGGCAGAAGCTTTAACCCACTGAGCCACCTAGGCGCCCATGCCTTTTGTGGTTTTACTTGAATATTTTATATGATTGCATTCTCCTTTCCCAGCATATCAGTAATACTCTTACCTTTTTAGTGGTTGCCCTAGAGTTTGCAATATTTCACTTACAACTAATCCAAGTCCACTTTCAAATAGCACTATACCACTTCACATGTGGTATGAATACCTATAATAAGAAAATAATCCAAATTCCTTCTTCCTATTCCTTGTACATTTTACTTATATATAAACATAACATAGGTGTATACAACCCACCCTTGAACAACACTGGCTTGAATTATGCTGATCCACTTAGGTGCAATTTTTTTTACTGTCCTGTAAATGTATTTTCTGTTACTAATGGCTTTCTTAATAACATTATCTTTTCTGTAGCCTACTTTAATGTGAGAATACAGTATATAATACATAAAACATATAAAATATGTCAATTGTTATTGATAAGGCTTCCAGTCAACAGTAGGCTATTCGTAGTTAAGTTTTGGGGGAAATCAAAGGTTATACATAGATTTTCACCTGTGCCCTTCACCCCCAAATTGTTCAAGAGTAAACTGCATAGATATATGTGAGTTTACGTAATTGACTACATTGTTGCTATTATTATTTTGAACAAGTTATTATCTGTGAGATCAACTAGGAATAAGAAAAATAATTCTTTTTGCTTTATCTTCATGTATCATTTAAAAAAAATTTTTTTAAGATCCTATTTATTTGACATAGAGAGACACAGCGAGAGAGGGAACACAAGCACGGGTAGTGGGAGAGGGAGAAGCAGGCTTCCCACTGAGCAGGGAGCAGGATGTGGGGCTTGACCCCAGGACCCCAGGATCATGACTTGAGCTGAAGGCAGATGCTCAACCGACTGAGCCACCCAGGCACCCCGTGTATTCATTTTTTGATGCTCTTCCTTTCTTTATGTAGATCCAAGTTTCAGACCCATGTTATGTTTCTTCTCTCTAAAGAACTTCTTTAACATTTCTTACAAGGCAGGTCTACTGGCAACAGATTCCCTCAATTTGTCTGAGAAAGTCTACATCTTCACTTTTAAAAGATAATTTTTCAGGGTACAGAATTTTAGGTTGATTTTTTTCTCTCAACATTTCAAATGTTTCATTCCATGCTCTTCTTGGTTGCATGGTTTCTGAGAGGTCAGATGCATTTCTTATCTTTGTTCTCCTATAGGTAAGGTGTTTTTTCTTCTGGCTTCTTTTGGTACTTTATCTTTGATTTTCTGTAGTTTGAAAATGAGATGCCTAGGTATAAGGGTTTTTGTCTTTATTTTTGGCATATATCTCTGAGCTTCCTGGATCTATGGTTTGATGTCTGACGTTAATTTGGAGAGGTTCTCAGTCATTATTGTTTCAAATATTTCCTCTGTTCCTTTACCTTTCTTTCCTCCCTTTGGTATTCCCATTTTGTGTATGTTACATCTGTTGTATTTGTCCCACAGTCCTCTCTGTCCCACAGTCCTACTCTGTTCTGTTTTCTTCAATATTCTTTTCTTTTCTTTTTGGTTTTTGAGAATTGTATTAATATAATCTTTAGTTCTTAGTCTCTTCTCAGCCATGTCCAGTGTACTAACACCAAAGGCAGTCTTCATTTCTATTATTGTGTTTTTTTAATCTCTGGCATTTGTTTTTGGCTCTTTCTTAGGATTTCCATCTGTCTGCTTACATTGCTCTTCTGTTTTGCATGCTGTCTATTTTCTTCACTAGAATCCTAAGCACATTATTCATAGGTGTTTAAAATCGCTAGACTGGGGACGCCTGGGTGGCTCAGTTGGTTAAGCAGCTGCCTTCGGCTCAGGTCATGATCCCAGCGTCCTGGGATCGAGTTCCACATCAGGCTCCTTGCTCGTCAGGGAGCCTGCTTCTCCCTCTGCCTCTGCCTGCCATTCTGTCTGCCTGTGCTCGCTCTCTCTCCCTCTCTCTCTCTGACAAATAAATAAATAAATAAATAAATCTAAAATCGCTAGACTGCCAATGCCCTGCTATGTTGGATTCTGATGTTTGTTCTGCCTCTTCAATTTGTGTTTTTTGCCTTTTTATATGTCTTGTAATTTTTCTTGATAGCCAGACATGATGTAATGGGCAAAAGGAAGTGCCGTCAATGGGCCTCTAGTAATGTGGTGTTAAGATGTGGTGGGGAGAGAAAGCATCTACAGTCCTATGATTAGATTCCAGCTTCTGCCCCCAGACTATGAACTTCACAGACATTTCTCAGGATTTTTTACCCAGGGCCAGAATGGCTAGAGTGGGCTGGAGTTGGGTATTTCTCTCCCTCTAGTAGGTTAGACTCTGATAATACCCTAGTAAGTTAAGCCCTAGTTAGTTTCCTTTGAAGGCAGGGCTTGTTAACCAGGAAAGAATGCTCTGGTATATTTCAGATGGTTCCTTTTCTCCTCACCTTGTTGGAAGCCTCAGGGGGCTTTCTCTGATATTTACTATGAGAATCTGGTTGAGCTCCTGAAAGTAAATCTCACAATATTGTGGGGACTCCCTTTGACTGGGTCCCCCTGCAGTTTTTAACTCTCAGAATTGTCTCCAGAAATTAGTTAATTACCATTCAGGCTTCCTACCCCATCACTAATTCCAAGAAGGTTTCCACTCATCGGTCTCTGCTCTAGTAAGCCGTGATGAATTGTACTTGCCTGTCTGTCTCTCCAGATTTGGGGCTAGCAGTCTGCCCTGTGTCCTCCCTGTTTCTTATGGATCCAAGAAGAATTGTTAATTTTTCAGTCTTTTTACTTTTACTTATTGCTAGGATTGGAGTGGTAACTTGTAAGCTACTTATGAGGAATCGGTTTGGAATGCCAATGTTCAAATTATACACTTTAAATGGTTGAATTTATGATCTGTGAATTATATCTCAATAAAGATGTTAAAAAGTTTTGGAAAAGGAAAAGTTAGAAAAGCTTCCTACAACATTCTAACTCCAACATAAAGGTTAAAATCTGAGAGATGATCAATTCCCTACCCTTTCTACCCAATACCAAATTTTTTTTTTTTAGATTTTATTTTTAAGTAACCTCTATACCCAATGTGGGGCTCAAATTTACAACCTCAAGATCAAGAGTCGTATGCTCTACCAACTGAGCCAGCCAGGGACCCCTACCCCAAACCAACTTTTAAGTCTTCATTGAAAGTGTTCTTAATGAATTATTGCATTAATTGGGTGAAAGCAAGGAAATGTCACTGTTATTCCTAGCCTTATCCAGAGACACTTGATCCTTTAGATTCCTTTTTCTGTCCAGGCATCAATCATCCCCAGGAGTTCCTGGAAAATTATATAAGCACAAATCAAGGAACTATCATCTCAAAAGGCACCTTCAGGTCAGTTGGGAGTGGAAGCCATAGAAAAGAATTTTCTCAGAAGTACTTAGGCCTTGCTTGTGGTCATCTTAATGCAATCTCCAAACTTGAAGATATTATTTTCTGAGAATTAAACTAGTAAAAACCAACACAAAATAGAGATAGCTGATGGAAGAAACACATTGTATTAAGAGCTGTAAACATCTTCCTAATAAGAATTCTTGAGAAATCCCTATTCATTATTAATTCATACATTCAATCAATATTTATTGAGGACTCATTATGTGCCAGCCACCATACCTAGTGCTGAATTATAATAAACTCTCATGGAGTTTAAAAGCTAGAGGGACTAACAAAGGTTCACAGGGAGTTTACATTTCACTGGACCTGGAATATAATTGAAGGAACCAATTAACAATGCACCAATTTCTTATGACATGAATATATTACTTGAGGGTAAATGAAGTAAAAAAAATGGAACCTGGATAGTAAGAATTTGGTGGTGTTTATTTGGACCATTCCAGAGTAAGACACAAATGGATACAAATATTTCAGTATTAGAGAGATGGATGATGCAATGAAACAGTGATTAGCTCTTTAAAAATTAGTTTTCTTTAATTTTAATCGTAAACTCCAAGACCATACATTTTACTTTTTCCAATTTTCTGTTTATTAACCAACTTTTAAATTTCAAATACAGTTTTTAAGGAAACTGAACAACTTAGAAAGGTCATCTTAGCTAGCTATGGTTGACATTTTACATTTCAAAATTTGGATACATGATTTATTGGTAAATTGATGATGGGAGAGAATATTTGAGATATGGGTAGTTCTAGGAAATATGACATATGTCCAACCCTCCTCCCTCTAATCAGGGAGGATGAGAAGCATTCCTTGGGGCAGGCTGTTGGTGCATGAAGCCTACATGTAAACACAGTATGGTGACTACAGAAGAGGGATTGCGGAAGGAATCTAAATATTGCCGTACAAAGTAGGGTGCCTAAGGGAAGCATCAGGAGTAAATTGCACAGCTTAGCAGAAATAAGGACCAATAATCACAGAAGCAAAACAGCAAGTTAGACAACAAACAAACAAGAAATGATGCCAACACATTCTCCAGGTAACCAAACTTAAGCCAGCAGCTGTATTTGATTCCAAGATTATTCTCATTGCTGGTAAGCATTAACGGGTCTATAAAAAGAAGAAAGCTGAAATGTCCTGAGTTTGTATTATAAAAAAAGTTGGAGTACTCTGATGGGCTCCTCAAGGGGACTTATGCCTATTCTAATGCCATATTCAAGTATGGGAATTAGCTAGGGTACTGATGGAAATCTAGAACTTTATCCTAAACCATACCCAGCTTTATTCAATTCTTGAGGTCGGTAGCTAAAATTCAGGATTTAGGGGATAGGCAGAGAGTAAGGGGGGAAAAAAAATCACTGAACCTAAAAGAAGAAGTTCATCTGGACCAAGAAGTTCATGTGGTCAAATCCACTATTGCTTCTATCTTGTATGATCTGGCAGTGGTCTTCCTGTTTTCAGCATGTCAGGAAACCCATATGATATCTCACCTTATATGTCATGCCCTGGTACCAAATGATGAAAGGCATATTCTTTATATTAATCTCAGAGTATAGGAAGGTATTTAGAAAGTTCTCCTGCACTTCCCAGAACTCTCCATATATCAGTTAGCTATGAGGATGTTGACATGAAGTCCAAGCGAAGATTAAGTGCAAAAGTTATAGTTATTATAAAAGAAGGTATTCTGGAGGAGAGAAGTGTCAGAAGATGTTTAAAGATAATTCTGTAGCAGCTAGATAGGAAGAGCACTTCGGTAACCCAGTTGAGGTATTCTAAAGTACCTGGTTCATGATGCTGTGGCCATTAGTCCTCTTAAGTAGTGGATAGTTAAATGAAGTCAGAAAGTTTTGAACAGTACCTTCCAAACCAGGATAAAGCTAGATACTATAGCCAGGAAGCTGAGTAGTTCATGAAGACAGATGATTTCTTTAACAATGATTACCTAAGGTTGGCACAGATGGGGGAAAATTAAGAGGATGGTGTATGCCATACCCATGAGCCCATTCACTACTACAAAGTTGGTGTCATGACTATGGAGTGGGTACAGATCTACATTTAGACCACTGTGATGAGATGATGAAGAGGATAAAGATCATGTTAATGATGCTAGTAATGGTGTACCAGGACATTTAGGAATGAGAGATAGGCATGGTAGTCATCCAGCTGTGACTCTCACCCAAGAGAATAGGAAACAGCATACTATAGATTTCCAATATTCAGCCAACAAATACAGAGCACCTATTATATGTTACGCACTGTCCTAGACTCAAGGGGATCCAGGATTGGGAAAAAAAAAAAAAAACTTGTCAGTCCTCATGGAGCTTACATTCTAGTGAGGAAAGCAGATAATAAACAAACGAGTCAAGGGAGGCCTGGGTGGCTCAATCAGTTATGTGTCTGCCTTGGGCTCAGATCCTGATCCCAGCATCCTGGGATTGAGTCCCACATACAGCTCCCTGCTCAGCAGGGAGCCTGCTTCTGCCCTTCCCCTGCTCATGCTCTCTCTTGCGCTCTCTCTCAAATAAATAAGATCTCTAAGAAAATAAATTAGTGTTAAGTGCTTTGAAGAAAAAATAAAGCAGGGCAAAGAAGCAGAGTGACAAATGTGCTATCTTAAATAGGGTGGACTGGAAAAACCTTGCTGAGATGACATTCTAGGAGGAGGTTTGAATGAATGGGAAAGAAAACCATGCTACCCTTTAGAGGAAGAGCTTTCAGATAGGGAGAATAGCAAATGCAAAGGTCCTGAGGCAGGAACAAGGTAGGAGTGTCACAAAGGAGGACCAAGATTTCCTTTGGACTAGAATCAGAGTTGTAAATGGGCAACAGTGACTTGGTGGGTTGAAATGAAACACATACAGCAACTAGGTGTGAACTTCTGAGTTGAAACAAATATCTATCTGGTCCTCTCACTTCTACACAATTCCTGGATCTCATCTAGTCATCCTCTGACTATAATCTGTTTTCCTCCACCAGAATGGAAGCTCCATATGGGCAGGCCCTAGACATGGGCACAAAACCACTGTCTGCCCTGGAGAGTCATCTCTAGCTCTGTCTGGGACAAGATGACCCCTGGAAACAGAGCACCCTCTGCTATCCTCTAATATTAATGTTTCTGACATAGGGCCCTGGCTTAAGACAATGGTTCTCAGTTCCAGTCTAGCAGATTCAGCATCACCTGGATGCTTGTCAGAAATGCAAATTCTTGGGTCCTACCTGGAACCTCCTAAATCAGAAACTCTGGGGGCAAGGGCTCAACTATGTGGTTTAACAAGCCCTCCAGGTAGTTCTAATGCACAATAAAGTTTGAGAATGATTGTTGCAAGTTGTAGAGGTCCAAAACAACCATCACTTGAAAAGTAAATTTGCATGGCCAGAAAGCATGGATGACTCCTATTTTCACCCATTAGGATCAAGTTCCTGGGAAAACTGGCTCAAGAAAGAGGTGACAGGTAACAAGATAACCCCCATTATAGGTTGAAGGTGCCACCTTCAAGTCTTGAGTGGGGCAGAGGAAAATAAATCCTTCAGCTGAGGTATGTAGTCTCAAACTTGGACCAGATAAACATTTTCTTTCCTTAAAGAAGTAAGCTTTGTGGGCTATCAGAACAGAGAAGACAAATAACCTTATGGTTATTTTCTTACTCAATGATCTTCCCAATTCAGTTGACAGTTGAAGAGCCCTGAGCATTTCAGTTTCATGAAAACTTGAGTTCTCTGGAGCTGGTCCTAGGAGCTTGGGACCAGGAGATCAATGCTGAATGGCAAGTAGGCTGAGATTAAGACAATCTTTACAGAGGCAGAACTCTCACTGATTTTCTTTTAACAAGAGTACAGGCTCTCAGGTTACTTATAACATAGCATCTATATATGGAAAACCTTGTCTCTAATGCAGGAAACAAGTACACCCGCTTGGAAGAAACTTGGGCTGTGAGTAGCAATCACCTCCATGTATCAGTTGCATTCACAGTGTTGAAGAAACTTTGCATCCTGGTCTGCATAAACCGGGACGTGGGTAGTTTTGACAGTCTTACTGTCAAAGGAACCGAAGAGTGCTGGGAACTGGGCAATGCTGGTGACAGATCGTCTAAATGAAGGAAGGAATATGGTAGTAAGGTCTTAGCTTCTAGGGATAAGTGGTAACACAGGGGGTGGAAGCGGTAACACTACTGTCCTAGTACACTTGCTCATTTGCAGCCCAATAAGAAGTCATCTCAGGAGTCCCAGATTGCCAAGGCTTGTTGTCCATCAGTGGCCAGGAGGGGTATATGCAGATGAAAGGCTCTGGGTCTAGTGGGTAGTTGGATCTGCTGGATCAGAACCTGGCACACAAAGCTATGGTTACCCCCTGAGCCTTTGTTTTGGAGGTCCTTGTCTCATGCTTTCAGCTCTCTAGGAATTCTAACCACCTTTCTTTGCAAAGGTTGAGGGCCTAGGTGACTCATCCCCTTGCTGTGTCCCAGTGCAGGCAGGACCAAATGGCTTCCTTCTGTTGGGAACTGATCCTCCATTGCTGAGAAACATACACACACACAGAGTCGGCCTCATCACAGTACAGGCAGAGCTGGTCTATTCTAAGCTGCAAGGAGTCAGAGAAGATAGTAACGGCAACTGCTTCCCTGCCAAGTGTGATATTAGAAACAAAATGTGGGGACGCCTGGGTGGCTCAGTTGGTTAAGCCGCTGCCTTTGGCTCAGGTCATGATCCCAGTGTCCTGGGATCAAGTCCCGCATTGGGCTCCCTGCTCAGTGGGGAGCCTGCTTCTCTCTCTGCCTCTGTCTGCTGCTCTGCCTGCTTGTGTTCTCTCTCTCTCTCTCTGACAAATAAATAAATAAAATCTTTAAAAAATTATAAATAAATAAATAAATAAAAGAAACAAAATGTGTTCCATTTTCCATCAGGATTAGAGCTCACCTTGTCCACACACAGCCTCGTGGGGAGTCCCTATGGAATCTTCAGGCTGACAGCAGCAGGGGGACCTCAGGCAAGGGTTTTGGGGTGCTGTGGCATCAGTAGTTCTGGGCTCATCTCTGCCAACCAGATTTGACCGCAATTCCTCGCTTATGCCCTAGGTGGAGAGGAGCCAGGAGATGGCATTTCCCATCCTGCCAGAGCACATAACCACTCCTGACCCCTCCAAGTCATTCTCAACCCAGGAGCCACATCCTGTCACTCTTCAGTGAGTTCCTGTAGCGGGGGAGTGGTAAGACCTAGAAGGCACAGCGTGATTTGGCTCTTATCTTTATAGTTCAATCTCCAATTACTCTTCTCTAACCCAAGTTGTGCTGGCCTTCTCTGTTCCTCCAATGAGCCAAACTCCTTCTCAATTCAGATCCTACTGTCCCTTTTTCCAAAAAGCTCTTCTTTCCCCTTTTCCTGAATAATGCATATGCATCTTTCAGGTATTCCTTAGAAAGGGTTTTTCCAATTCTCAGGCCAGATTAGGTACCCTGTTTTTACCCTCTGATTATGTGGTGTTATTTTCACCGTAGTAGCATCATTCTAATGATCTGTGTGTGATGATGTGATTGCTGTCTTACTCCTACAGGACTATCAACTTGAAGAGAGTAGGCAATGTACCTGTTTTGTTTACTACTATCTATTCCCAGTGCCAACTACAGTGCCTGACATAGTATATGCTCAATTTTCTTGGAAGGAATAAAAAGGAAGAAGGAAAGAAGAAAGGAAGCAGGCAGGGAGAGAGGCAGAGGTCCCAATGGGGCTAATTGGGAAGACATTTGATTCTCCATCTCTAGGGGGAAAGCTGGAAGGGTTCACTGTGGCTCTCACCAGAAGCCTCAGTGTTTTGTTTTGTTTTTTAAAAATTTATTTATTTATTTATTTATTTATTTATCAGAGTGAGAGAGAGAGAGCGCGCACACACAAGCAGGCAGAGTGGCAGGCAGAGGCAGAAAGAGAAGCAGGCTCCCTGCCGAGCAAGAAGCCTGAAGCAGGACTGGATCCCAGGACCCTGGGGTCATGACCTGAGCTGAAGACTGCAGCTTAACCGACTGAGCCACCCAGGTGTCCCAAGCCTCAGTGTTTAAAGGCAGAAGTTAACATCAGAATTTTGTTTGTGGAATAATGCTGAGTTCAAACCACAGAACCGACTCCAAATGGATCATCAGAGCTAAGGGGTCTGAGGTGAGTTTTAGGTATAGAGTAAAACGAAAATGGGAAAAGCAGGGAAGACAAGGGCAAATAAGAAATAATCTATACAAATTCAAGGAAGTATAGGACAGGGCCAAGTGGGTTTACTTCTTATACCTAGCAGCTATTTATGGATGGGCAAAGCAAGTCTGATTAAAGAGAAACAGACCATACAAAATTGTCATATACAGACATCTATTGCTCCAACATCTTAATAAGTTAATATTCTTGTGTATAAATAATTTTCTTGTAAGTATGGTTAACTCTAGGTTCACTAAAATGAGACCGAATTAAGCTATAGTTTATGCACTTCAAAGCTTAGGACTTTGCCATGTGATACCCTGCCAAAGTAAAACTCTGCCTAAGAGGTCCACTTCTCCCTCCCTTCCCGACTTCTCAATGACATTCTCTTTGGAAATTCAGCATTTTGGACCAAAGCTATAAAGCTCTTCGCTTACATGCTCTCTCATTCTCTCTCCTTTCTTGATCATAGGCTCCTTGGGGAAAGGGAAAGTGACTAGCTCATTTTCTCATTTATTGAGCCTAGTACAATGACTTTGAATAGAAACTGTTTGAAAAAATTATTGAGGGGTGCCTGGGTGGCTCAGTCTGTTAAGAGTCTGCCTTCGGTTGGGACGCCTGGGTGGCTCAGTTGGTTAAGCAGCTGCCTTCGGCTCAGGTCATGATCCCAGCGTCCTGGGATCGAGTCCCACATCGGGCTCCTTGCTCATCAGGGAGCCTGCTTCTCCCTCTGCCTCTGCCTGCCATTCTGTCTGCCTGTGCTTGCTCTCTCTCCCTCTCTCTCTCTCTCTGACAAATAAATAAATAAAATCTTAAAAAAAAAAAGAGTCTGCCTTCGGCTCCGGTCACCATCCCAGGACCCACTTGGGGCTCCCTGCTCAGGGAGTTGTCTACTTCCCTCTCTGTCCTTCCCCCTTGCTTGTACACAGACAACTCTCTCTCTCTCTCCAATAAATAAAAATAAAATCTTTTCTAAAAAGTAGAATAAATACTGCTGTATATTTCACAGGTGCTGAGACTGATTACTCCAATGAACTTGTTAATGTCTTGAGGAAGACCATTTTAGACTTGAAGTTCTTCCTCAAATATAGGGAGTCGGACTTCAATAAGTCATTTTCAAACTGTAAACTATTAGAAAAGTGACAAGGTTATGTCTTTATATATAATTTTTACATTGTCTCTATTATTTCTAGTGTATTAGGCACATAGTGGGAACTCAAGATGTTTGCTGTAAACTGACTCCAATACAGATGTATTTCACTTGAGAGGAAACTGTAGATGTTTCTGATATTTTGTATAAATTGTCTATGAGTTAAACACTACTCAAAATATACAAGAGAAATTTGTTACTAAATGGATTCCTAAGATGAATATTTTTTACAATATTTAGAATCACTTTGTAATATAATAACTTCTTTATGTAATCCATTTTTTGAGTTTCATATTTTTACACATTCAGGTTGCTGATTATAGGATACCCTAGCTTAGTCCGGACAGGCATGAGGAAGCCAACTGAATCACTAGTGATTAAATCAAGATGTTTTTCATAGAGCTCTACTCTCTTCTTCTAGAGTTTCTAGTTTTCCAGATGATCGCCTCCTCTCTCTCTCTCTCTCTCTCTCAATGTCTCCCCCACTACACAAACACACAAATTTTCTCCCTGTGTCTTAATTCAAATTTGGTAGTTGTATTCTAATTTATAATGGATGCATAAACTTCATTTCCCAATACTCCTTTCCACCTCTCCCCACCCCCTTGTTTAACCAGATGCCTCACCATTTTTCAAAACAGGTATGCCTTCCACGGTGCCTGGATCGTCCATAGCATGTAGAGACTTCAAGTTGTCTGTCTCAGGTGGTGGCTTTTGTATGAGCATGCTGGAAGTTGAAGCTTCCCCAGCTGAGAAGCAATATCACTAGGTTACCCTCAAGGTGGGACTCAGGGAAGGGAATGCTACTTATTCTCATTGATTTCCTCTGTAACTCTTAGCTGTCCAGGGCCATTCCCCCCATAATCCAGTGAAAAATTAGAGAAGTCATGACCTTTCTCAACAACAGAATGTTAAAAAGGTTCTGTTCTTTTGACATAAAAGAGAGAAAAGCAGAACATGTAATTAGCTACCTTGAGACTATGGTAGAATAGAAAACCATTTCTCTTCGGGACTCTATCTTATAGATTTTATTGTCAATCACAGTCGTAATAAGGACTTTGAGAGATGAGCCCAGAAAGGGATTCGCAAAGCACAGAGAAATCAAATACCAGCTCATGTGCTATAAATCTTGTTCTTCCTCAACTCCCAGGTCTGTGTTTCTTATCTGCTGGGCCTATTCCCACATATGAGCCCCAAATCTCACCTGATATATTGTACAAGGAAGAGCTCAGAGACAGATATTTTACTATATTAGGGATGGAATAAAGTCAGTTGGCCCCTAACACCTACATTTAGACTAGTACGTTTCACATCCTGTATTCAAACTCCCTGCAAGAGAAGCCATCCATCACTGGAGTATGATCGGGAGACAATGGTACCTGTGCGCTGAGGAGGCCTGACTAACCCGCGAGACTGAATCACACACATGAAAAATTTCAGATGAAATTCCTCTTTACGCATGGCTGTCTCCTAGAAATAGAGATGGAGTTAAGCCATATGAACAGAACCGTGGAATGGTTAAGTTGGACAAAACAGACATGGATCAGGTATGCCCACTACTGAAGGCCTTAGGACATGACAAAATAAAATATCAGTATATGAAGAGATACAAAGAATCTCCTTTTATATATTTGACAGGGCAAGATCTCCTTAATTCAACAAGCATCTCCTTTCTCCCGGAGCAGGTAAAAGGCTAGGGCATCCAGAGGCTCCCCTTATTTAAGTCTGAGCTCAGACTTCTGAGAGCTGGAGGGCCTACTCAGAAGCATTTCTCCAAGACTTCTGGACAGGGCCTGGGTCCAGAGGTCACGTTGAAGGACTTGGCAAAAAGCCTGAGTGAAAAAACCTATTTCTTCCCATTATTTTCTTTTTGAAAGTAGGGAATCGATTACATGTTAATCCATTCAGTCACAGGAACACCACCACGGCCATTTAGTTCTTCAGAGGGCCGACACCTGGGTCCTTTTCTATTTTTACTGGGAAAAGTAGATCTCTGGTGGACCCCCAATAGCTTTCCTCACACCTCTGCCCGTGTCTCAAACGCCTCCATAGTTCTGCAAGGTTCTACATGTTTCCGGAGTCTAACCTAAGCTAATCCTAAAAGGCTTCCACTCCCGCCCCCAATGGCAATCAAGCATGATGTGTTGTAAAGAACACAGGGCCACAAGTTAAGAAATTTTTTCCCTAGTCCCAGATCTGCCAAGCACTTTATAACTCTGGGAAAGGACTTCACGTCCCTGACACTTAGTGTAAAATATTTCCCACAACTACTACATGCATCAGTGTTCCGTGATTCTCAATAAAACACGATACAGAGCTCGATTCAGCTCTCAGGACTGCATCTGTCAAGCCGGCCATAAGTTCCCGCCGGTGGAGGGAGGGCCACAGCGTAAAGCTGCCATGGAAACCAGAGCGAAAGCAAAAATCGCCGAGCGGAACCAGAAGACGGCGCGCAAAGGGATCGAGGGAACAGAAAAAAGCGAAGGACGACAGGTACACTAACAGTAATCCGAGAACGGGAAGGAGAAAAACTCCACGCTGAAAGGGGAACAGGGAAATTATGACTTCAGCCTTAAATGGGCCTTGAGCTTCTCAGGCCTGGCCACACTGCGCAGGCGTCCTCCGGTTCCTCAACTCTGCTCTTTGACCTTCCGCCCCACCCCCTCGCCCCTCCACAGCCACCGGGAGGCTCTTCCGGTGTTGTGGAGGCTGTTCCGGTTCGCGGCGGTTCCCGGGTTTTGCGTTCCGCGCCCGGCCGGAAACCCCTTCGCATAGCAGCCGGTTCCGGTTCGGTGAGTGGCGGCGGGAAGCTGGGGGAGGGGTGAGGATGGAGGGAGCCTGGGCCGGGAGGCAGTGCCGGTCCGGGCCCAGCAGCCTGGGCTGGGCTGGGCGGAAGCGGGGAGGGCGGTGGGGACGGCGCTTTTTCCTCTGCCCCGCCCCCTGGGACCACCTCCCCTCCCCCCTGCTCTCCACCGGCCGCGCTCTGGCCGGCGGCCGTTAGTTAGGCTTCCTGAGGCCGTTCCTTCAGTCCCCTTTCTCCTGGGTCGAGGAGGGGCCGTCTCCCTGCCGGCACCGCGGGCCGGGTCTCAGCGCCCAGCGCTGCTTGTGGGGAAGAGGCCGGTGGGGATTTCGGGGCTTTCCCGCCCGGGCAGGGTCTCTCCTGTCAAGGGAAAGCTGATTTCACCGGGAAGCTCAGCTTTCTGTTAACACCTGCTTCTCCCGCCTTTCTTGAGACCTGAATGGTGTTTCTCGACTACTTCTGCGTCTCACGTAAACATTTCTCCAACTCTTTTACTCCGTGGTATCTCCCTGAGGTGTGATATCGCTAGTGCCACCACCAGAGAGACACGGCTGGACACTCCTGCCCAGGTTATGAGAATCCCCTTCACCGCCACGGTTTGCTTACCTGGCTCATCGCCTCCTGGTCATTCCCTTGAACCGTCTCTTTCTTGGTTGTACCCTAACGTGGTCTCTCTGGATATATGCCCGGCTTCTCTTGAGCTTGGTGATTTCTGTTTATCGGTGCCTCTGCAGTATTTTCACTATCTTGTTGGCAATAACTTACTCCTTTATCACTTTCGAGTCAGCCTTATTAAGGTCATTTCACTTCACATTTGGTACACTTGTTTGGGGTGGTGGTGATGCTTGTGAGGTTTATGTAAAGCCTTATGTAGGCTACCACCTTTTTTATTTAGGGTCTTTGTTCTAATTGGATTTTCTGAATGGAGTAGATCACATTATCTCCTAAATCTTTATCCTTTGTAGAGATAATTTGTGTTAAGCCCTCGTGTTGAAAGATAGATTGCACTGAATTTGAAATTACAGTGGCAATGAAGCCTTAAGCATCTCTTAAGCACGATCCCACAACCTTCTTCCAATTTAGAGATCCCCTGTTTTCCCTTTAGTCCCAATTTTGGAAGACTCATTTCGTGTTTATTTTGAGAGGTCTCCTTCATTTTTGCCCGATTGCAATTAATTATCCCGGCTGCAGACATGGTCTTCATGTCACCCATCTGATGAGTTAAATCTGGAGGGAGCACATGGATTAAAAAACAGGTTCTGCCACTTCAGGCTAAGGTGATGTAACTCTTGACTACCGCTTTGAAAGTCTTTCTTTTTCTTTACCTGACTCCCACGCCTCTTGCCAATGCACCAGCTTTATTTTCTTGCTATAAGTATCTGTTGATGGATCTGGTTTCTCCCAGTAGACAGTGTTTCAGCAGCAGGGACCAGTTGTTACTCATCTTTGTATCCCTAGTACCACGTACGTAACTGGTGCACAGTAAATGTTTGTGTACTAAAGCAGTTGAATGGTTAGTGTTTTAAGGTGTTCAAGTGTTAAGGTGTTCAGAGTCTGATTGGGAGAGGTTACATGTAAAAGTATGAGAAACAAAAACAAGTACATGATAATATACTGCAAACTTATATATATCCACAGTTCAGAGCAGGATGATTCACAAGATCACTTCCACACCCTTCTCATATCATAAATTATTCTAACCACATTTGGTCCTGGATAAAGCTAATTGCGCTCCTCAGGACATGCTTTCTAGTAACTTCATGGTAACTGTAAACATTCTCTTTTATAACCACCTCTTTGTATGTAAGCTTATACATGTTTTGTTCTACTTGTTACATTCTGTTACCATCAAGACTTTGCCATCTTTTTTTTCTTTCAGATCTCCTGTTACTTTTGTGTTCAGCTGTTAAGTTGATTTCACCTGAATGCCTGTAACAGCTTGTTTTCTTTTAGTAAATTGATGACCAGTGTGAACTAGGAAATGTTATTAGAATACTTTTCTTGAAAGGGAAAAGTTCCTAGGCTTGTGAGAATTTGGTGGCATCAAAGTTTCCAGATCCAGCGTTTCATGGTGAATCTTGGAGTAAAATATCTCTACTTCTAATGTAAATGCAAAAGGCAAAAAGAAAGTAACATAAGCACATTGAAGAAGGTGGATGTATTTGTATTAAAATGTAAATGTGGGGCTTTAAATATTAAAATTATGAAACAGTGTCGATCCCCCCCAGGACCATCCCCAAGAGGTGAATTTTATCTTGACAAAGTGTATGAATCCTTGAATGAAGATATGTTAAAGGATACCACGTTTTGTGGTGTTTGTTAAAAGCACATTTTCTTGGGAGTTAGGATATCCTGGATTTTTATCTTCCCTTTTCCCCATCTGTGTGATTTCAGGCAAGTCATTTAACCCCTCTGGACATAGTCTCCAAAATTCTTTAATTTCTTGCTTGCTTCCCTCTTTACATCTATCTTAGCAATTTAAAAGAAGTAGAATGGGATTGTTGAACTGGGTACCAAGCTTTTAAATTGGCATTTTCCTTAAATCAACAAAAAAGACTAGTGATGACACTTATGAAATAGCCAAAAGAGTGAAATGTGAAAAAGCCACTCCTAGTTTATTGGTTGATAGGATTTTTTCCCTTAACAGGGAACCCAGGGAATTAATTATTTAAAAAGGAGGAAGGGGGGGGCGCCTGGGTGGCTCAGTGGGTTAGGCCGCTGCCTTCGGCTCAGGTCATGATCTCAGGGTCCTGGAATTGAGTCCCGCATCGGGATCTCTGCTCAGCGGGGAGCCTGCTTCCCTCTCTCTCTCTCTCTCTGCCTGCCTCTCTGTCTACTTGTAATCTCTCTCTGTCAAATAAATAAATAAAATCTTAAAAAAAAAAAAAGGAGGAAGGGGATAGAATAACCTGGAGAGTTTCCAAATAGAAGCCTTTTGTTAGGTTGAGCATTTGGAAACATACTTGAAGCCTAAATATAAGGTTTAAGTTATTTGGGAATCCTCCCCAGCAAGACTGGGTATCAGATGATTACTCTGCTTAGTCTGTAGCTGTGCCAGGAAAAGCTCCAGCAGGCTTCCTTTGTGTGTGCACTTCCTTGCGACCATATGGAGTACCTAATAGCATCATCCAGTCTCCTTAGTAGATTGAAGCCTCGATATTGCTAAAGTGGATTGATAAAGTTGGTAACAAACTAAAGTTGATGAGGACTCAATCTTTTTAAAAATATGGTAAGGGTGCCTGGATGGCTCAGTGGGTTAAGCTTCTGCCTTTGGCTCAGGTCATGGTCTCAGGGTCCTCGGATGGAGCTCTGCATCGGGCTCTGCTCACGGGGGAGCCTGCTCTCCCCCACCCCGCCACACCCTGCCTGCCTCTCTGCCTACTTGTGATCTCTCTCTCTGTGAAATAAAATCTTTAAATAGCATATGGTAATAATATTATGAATATAGTAAGTGTGGCTCTTACCATTCCTGATCTCCTCTTCCAAGAAGCATGTGTGCCAAGGGTATGTTTATTAACCTAGTTCCAAGCAGTTAGGCTTTTAAATTCCTTTTTCTGGGAAAATTAGATACATCAGAGGAGAAAATAATTTAATGTAGGCAAAGGGACTTTGGTTTGTAACAGTTTGATTGATGATGGGAGAGAAAGTACTTTAGTACAACTGGGAAGTATATCTTGATTGTTATGAGAATATCAGGAGCTTATTTGGCTGCTGACTAAAACATATGGAAGAAAAGTCTAATAGGACCACCGTAAGATCTATTTTGTTTATAAAACGGTTTAGCATGGGGTATTAGAGCCATGGATTGCAAAGAATTTCTTGGTTGTAATTTCAGTGCAGTCACTGACTAACTTTATGATCATATGCAAATTAATCTCCAAAGGGTTGGTGCTCCCAACTTCTTGCTGTAATAGTCTGTGATTCTGTGGGTAGTCCATAATTGCTTTTTAATATAGCTCAAGGTTCAGAAATGTTTGGAATTGCCTTGGCTCGTTTTAGTTCCCATTCTCTTCCCATCAAGTCATCTCTCCTCACCACCTTATATTTTTCTCTACTGAGAACAAAAATGTTAGTGGCGGAGCCACACTGTGAGTGGCTTCCTGTTCTATAATTATATGAAGGAGGTGTTTCAGTATGTAATGTTTCTGTTTTCTGTCTTTTATAGGACTTTGTATCTTGCTAAAGTCAGTGATGTGAAAAGATCTGACATGGGTAAGTCTGACTATGAAATAATAATTCAGTCCTTTTAGCTACCCTGATTAGTTAAGCTGAATCGAAAGACAGGGTTTTTTTTTGCTTTTTGGTTTTTTTTTTTTTTTTTACATTTTTGGTATTTGCATCTTTGTGCTTAATAATCTTAAAGGAGGTCTCAACCTAATTATGTAATGGATATAACACCAGGCATTTTTCTTTTGGTTGAGACATTGTTTATAGCATCTTTTGGAAGCATTTTCTCGTTCATGTATTGAAAAAGCCAGATACACACTAACAAACATTTACTATGTGCCAGTCCCTGTTCTGAGTATTTAGAATATATTAATTCATTTAATTTTTTACAACTGCCTTACACAGTGCCTAATATTAACAAGGAAATGGGGGCACAGAGGTTAAGAAACAACCAGAACTGGTAGATCCAGAATTTAAACTCAGGCAGCCTGGTTCCAGAGTCCTTATTCTTTCACACTATGTTATACCGATTTCTGTATGATAAATAACTTGATTAAGGTAGATTTTAAATTTCATTTAGCTAGTAGCATTGAAAATTAATTGTGATTACAATATTTTCCACTGTTTATAGTTCATTATGTCTGTAAAGGGGATCAATACAGGGTCAAAACTAGTAGCCAATATGGAATAGGTTGAACAATTTATACAGTTAGATCTTATAACATTCCATGTGCTCCTTTTAAAATCACGTTAGTCTTCTCTCTTCTGTATTTTGCTTTTGTGTAGTCTACCTTCTCTCTCCCCCGGTCATTTGTTTCACTTTTCTCTAATTGTTAATGTCATTGTAAGTCACCTGAGTTCTGTCACTCTTATCTGTTGCTATTCTAGCTCTTTTATATTAACAAAGGTCTCAAAAGTGGTTATAAAATAAGGTTCTGCCATAGCATTACAGTAATGGAGCTGATATCTGTTTAGAGCCATATGAATAAATGATACTTTTTACAGAAAAAAGTTCAGGTGGATTCATTTTTAAAGCACCTTTTTGAGTTAGATAAAGGAAATAAACTGTTAACAGTGTTTGTTTCTGAATGGTGAAATTTTTTTCCCTTTTTTTTAATAGTTAAATTTTTTTCTACAGTTAAAACAGTCAAAGTTTTTTTAGGGAAAATTTCATTTTTTAAAAAAACTTTGAGTTAAAGTTTTTTTTTTTAATACTTGCACAAGTTTTGAACTATTTGGTAGATAGATGATCTCCGTTAATTCCAAATGAGCCAATTTCTGCACATGGGCCTCTTTTTGAGATTTCTGGCCAATAGTTCTGAAAGAGGGGTTTTATTTGATTATAGAGGTGATCTTTGTGAGTCATTTTTATTAGGTGAAATGATTTATTCATAGAAAAGTAGTTATTGAAGAATTATGTGACTTGAATTAATTTGGATTCTTTCCCCCAGATGATATTGCTGATAGGATGAGGATGGATGCTGGAGAAGTAACTTTAGTGAACCACAACTCCATATTCAAAACCCATCTCCTGGCCCAAACAGGTTTTCCAGAGGACCAGCTTTCATTTTCTGACCATCAGGTTAGAAATAATTTTCTTCCTTTAGTTGATGAATCACTTTGGCTTAAGTTTTCATCTGATGTACTTTAAATGGCACACTCAAAAGGACAAACATGTATAAACTTTTTAGAATCAATATTTCTGGTGTTTTGAATTCTTTTTGATATATTAAATTTAAGACAAGAACTAGGCTATGTATGAGTTATTTGAGAATAGTATCTTTTAGAAAACTTTTTATTATTTCTGTGCATATTAGAATTACCAAAGCACAGGTCAGTGTCCTTTTAAACTAGAGTCTTAAAATTGTTGAGCATTAAGTGGGGGGAAATATTTCAATATACAGAAGCTCTGAGATTTCCCTATGTTATAAAATGTAATTTCTCAAAGGCCCAGCATCAACAGCATCCCTTGGGAGCTTGTTAGAAATGCAGAATCCCAGGCTTCACCCCAGACCTACTGAATTAGAATGTACGGTTTTAAAAATTTCCAGCTGATGAATAGAAATACCACATGATCCAATAATTTTTCTACTGGGTACTTACCCAAAGAAAATGAAAGCACTAAATCAAAAAGATATACGCACCCCTAGTTTATTGCAGCATTATTTACAATAGCCAAAACATGGAAGCAACCCAAACATCCACTGACAGATGAATGGGTAAGGAAGATGTGGTACACATATACACATATCATGCAGCCATAGAAGGGATGAGATCTTGCCATTTGTGACAGTATGCATAGACCTAGAGAGTATTGTGCTAAGTGAAATAAGACTACGAAAGACAGATATCATATGATTTCACCAATACGTGGAATCTAAAGAACAAAACAAATAAATAACAGAATTTGATCTGTAAATACAGAGAACAAAACTGATGGTTGTGGGGAGAGGGTGGAGAAAAGTAGGAAAGGTGAGTGGGAGGTACAGGCTTCCAGTTATGGAATGAATAAGTCACAGAAATAAAAGGCACAGCATAGGGAATCTGGTGTGACAGACGGTAGCTACATTTGTGGTGAGGATTGCATAACATATAGAAAAGTTGGATCACTATGTTGTACACCTGAAACCGTAACATTGTATGTCAGCTATGCTGAAATGAAAACATTTTTTTAAAAAAAGAAAAAAAGTCTCCAGCTAGTTTATTTGCACATTAAAGTTTGAGGAGCATTAATAAAGCATCTTTCTCAGTAAGAAAGCCATGACTAATATAGATGAGACAGTTCTTTACTGTGTGAATCTCTCCCAAGCAAAGCAGAATGTTTAGCATTGTTGGCCCTTGGGCACTAAATTACCTGTAACATCTGCCTCCAATAATCATTTTTGGTAACTGAATATATAGTCACACATTTCCAGATTGGTACTTGGGGTGCAGCCCCACCCCTGATTAAGAACTTCTGTATGAAGTTATCAAAAGGTTAAAAACCAGGTTCATTTGTTACCCTCTTTGATAAATGATATAGCTGGCTTTCAGAACAGGATATACCATGTGCATGTTTATCTTTTAATGAGCATTCTTTGGATTAAGTTGTATAACAGATACTTTGTCTGTTTTTCCCCTTGAAGCCTCAGTCATTTCATTAGATTGTCTATGTGTTTTCCTTTCTTATTAGTATGTAGTTTTTTTAATAATATATAAAAATATAATTATGTAGAATTCTGAAATACATCATAATCTTATTTAATGATATTTTCCAAGCATAAGTTTTTATGTTATTTTATTGTGAAAAAAATGTGATTTAAGAAAAATCTTTTGCTTTGTTTAGATTTTACCTTCCAGGGAAGGAAATTTGGACCGATCTTATACATGTTCTACAAGAAGTACGGCTTATAATCCAAATTATTATTCAGGTATGACATATTACTTGGAGTCACAGCATTTGTACCATTCAGATTTCTTCCTAGCAAATTGTGTGTGTTTACATCTCTAGAGTGAAAACATTGTCAAAAGCAAAATGGTATTTTCTCCACTAAAACATCATTGTGTGTGTTGGGGGGGGAGGAGGTTACTATAGTACTTTACTGACCTAGTCTCAACCACTTTTATTTAATGGAAAAGTTTTTTTGGGGGGGGTCCATTTTTTTTTTACTTGTTCATTATGTCATTGTGAAAAGCAGTACAGCTTTGGTTTGGCTTTTGTTTTGTTTTGTTTTTAAGATATGTGTCTATGATGTAAAGGATATGTGTTTTACATTGATATAAAGCACAGTTAGCCTTTTCTATTCTGCTTGAAACCGTGAATCCTGACAAATTATTTCTACCCAAGCTTGTCCCTCCATCAGGGCAGGAAATGTTAATTACATGTTTCTATCTAGCACCTGCCACAGCCATGCTTGCATATTCAGGGGCTTGCCTGTTCAGCTTGTGATCCATGGCAGAAGTCAGCATTCTCTAGGCTATTCCTAGTCCCTGGCCTGCCCCACTTTCCGTCTGCCCCTTTCCTAAGGTTAGGACCTCCAGTGATCTTCTGGCTCTGTCTTGGGGAAACTAAGAGGTTTTTATTGGTTAGCTTCCTGGCAGTACGATCCAGGAAGATTATAGTGCCTTCCTATGTCTTAGCACTCCTCGTGCTTCAGTCTCCTCACCTTCCCACATATATGGAAATATTAGTAATACTGTTGAACCTGCCCTAATGGGATTTTTATAAGGATAAACTGAGGTGATAAATATGAAATGCAAATAATAATTATTGTTATTTGGCTTCCTCAGGATTCTTTGTCAGCAAGATGAGATCTCCTCCCCTAAAAAGACGTTAGTATGATGATCTTTTAGATTTATATTATATTTAAATGTCATTTAGGTGGGTGGTACTTTACCCTGGGCTCTGAATTTCCTCTCTTGGCATGGGAAATGGTCTCTGCAAAGTATGTGCATAGTTTGTATAGGAAAATCAGTTAACTGGCTCTGAAAATAACTCTGCCATCATTAACTATTGGAAAGGCCTTTCTGATGAGCAGAGAGTCTGACATCTGGTTAGATAGTTCATTATTAATCTTAGGGAAAGGACATTTGAGTGGATAATGAAACGAGATTAATATTTCCACTTGAACTCAGGCTGTTTGTTTATAATTTCATATGTTGATTTACCATTGGATAGAATATTTGCTTTTAGTTTAAAATAATTGCTGAATAATAAACAATTATGTAGAGAAAATTATACTCAGAATCTGCTGACCATAACCACTCAATTCTGTGGCCTTCTCCATGTGTACATACATGATACATATTGTATGATTCAATACATATCTTTTTTGTCCAATATTTTAATTTTTAGTTTTCCATTTACATGTTATTCTTCGTGTCTACCTTTTTCTGTTGATTTCTAATAATCCATGGAATTGATATGCACATTTACAGTGCTTTATGTGCAATTTGAAAATCTAAAAAGCTCTGAAAACCAGAAATTCTTTTCATAATTCATTTGGCATCCAAACTGACCTGACCTGAATTCATTCATTCCTTGGCAAAACCCACATGAACTGACATGAAGCTATTTATATTTTTGTCTTCTATTTGTTTCTGTAAATATGAGTATTTATATATTTCACTGCAGATGTATCAATGTGTTTGATTACAGGGTGCAGCTTCAAATTATACCTTGAAGTGTTACATAGTATATACCAGGTTATTTTTCTAAAATTCCAAAAATTTTAAATTCAGAAGTGCAGTGGGATCTAGGGGACTATGATTTAGGATAATGGTCCCATGCCTTTATTTGCTTCATTATTTTCTCTGTAGTTTAGGTCCTCTTCACGCTCACTATTTTTAGCTATTGTAAGTAATATGACTTAAGAACGTTTGTATGTATAGCCTTTTTTCTTTAAATTTCATTACAAAAAAAAAATTTCATTACACCCTTGATATTCATAAAGGATATATCCGAGATCATCTCAGAACTTCATGTTCTTGACTGTGGTATATTTGACCAGATTCTTGGCTTTCTACTGAATTACATGACTCTTGAGAGTTACATTTTTCCTATGTTTGTCCTCATCCTGTAAGTTGATCCCTGTACCAAAATCTTACACTGAAGTTTTGCCACTCATTTGAAAGCCATTTTTTAGGAAAAGGAAAAAAATTACTTCATAACAGTTACTGTATACGTGATGATGAATAGCGAATAGCAACAGTGAATAACAAAGCCATATTGAGATGGGGATGCTGAGCTATTAGAGTCATTCTCTAAGTTACAGCTTGAAGCAGAGGATTTAGATTTGTGCCTCCACCAAATTTCATCTCATCCCTGACCAAACAAATGTACGGGTGTGTCACAGAGTTCCAGGATTGCTCTCTGACAATCAGATTTTAAATCTCTGAAGGCCAATGGTTTAAATACTTTTTTCTTAAAGTCTTTAATTTAAATCTACTTTTTAGTGTATATTTTTCTTAACTTCATACCTTTGCCATATCCATTCTAATTGATTGTAAATCCTGCAGAATTGTGTCTCCTTTGTATGTCTTCTTTTCCAATAATCCCCACATTGATTTCTGTGGTCAGTCACCTTGAGCTTCACTGCTTGATTGGGCAAGATGGGGTCTCCAAAACACCTACCTTAGTCATCTCATTCTGTCTTGGTATTTGTCTCCTTTCTTGCTATTCTCTTTTCCTCCAAGGTGAAAACAATCATGGGAAAGCCCCAAACTTTAGAATCTAGGGTCTGGAGCTTACTTACCATTTCCTGTTTTACTGCATCTGCTGCCTCTCTGTATCAAGTTTTTCAAAAATCTGCTTCTTAATCCACTTAAAATTAGACTAATTTAAAAAATATTTTTAGAGAAAATACAGCTCTTTTACTTTAATAATTTACTGCTGGTTAGCCTTTAAGACTTCTTGATTTTATTTTCAATTTATTAACAATTAAAAATTGAAACATTTTAAACACCAAACAAAGAAAAGTAGATTAAGATGAAAAACGATTTTGCTTATGCTTGGAATCATTATCATCATCTTATCTTTGGAAAATATGTTAAATTAGGTTGCCAGACAGGCATTTAGTAGATGATTTAAAGCATCCTGCTATTTATAATAACTAAACCTGAAAGTTAACAGGAGCAACTGATGATGCTTACTTTCATTATAAGTAATTGCCTGACATACTTTTTTTTTTAAATTTAAAGCTTATTTCATTATGTCCATAAAACTATTGCCTGTCCTTATAGAAGATTTGTAGAGAAAGGTAGAAAAATACCCATCATTCTATTTTTGGAGCACAGCCAAAATTAAACTTTTGGTGTATTTCCTTATAGTTTTGTGTGTGCGTATGTGCACGTAATAAGAAATCTTATTTGTGGCGTTTGTAATCTGATTTCTTAATGTTAACAGAATAGGAGGTTAAATCATCACTTAAAAAATAGTGTCTGCAGCCCCATTTGGGTCCCTCTCCAGCTCTGCTTGATTACATCAGCAATAGAAGACCATTGACTGCTTTCATTGAGTGGGGGTGGAACCACCTTGTTCTGGTTAAACAGACTGCCTGATCCTGTGCTTTTCCCTTACATTTAAAAGCTGAAGCCTTTGTGAAATGCCATTGAGGTAGCTACTCTGACTTATCCTTGGTCTCAAATTTAACACTTATCTGGGTAATTTTGCCTTTTTGGTGACATTCCTCAAGTAGACATTTCTAGTTAGATCATTCCCTAATCCTATTTTAGAAGAAAGTATAAGAGACATATTTCTACTATTATTACTTTGCATTTAAAGATTAAAATGTTCTGGTCCTTTAATGATACTCATTTTTTTTTTATTGGCCTTATGTTTCTCTCCTTAAAGTAATAGTAATAGATGCTAAGCATAGATACTGATTGCAAATGTACAAGGTTATAATTCATTTTAAAAGTATATTTAATTGTTAGATTAGATTCATCCAGTGGTGAATCAACTGGTACTAATACCACCCCTGAATGCTGTTTTTTTTCCTGTCTTATTTATCCTAAATCCCGATAATCCTGATTCAAAAAACCCACAAAAAACAAACAAAACAAACCCAAGTACTAAGCTTCTTTTTGTTAGCTACCATTTTTTTGGATACCAAATCAAAAGCTACATTAAATATTTTAAGTAATATTGCGAAGAGTTCTGTAGTCATATGGTTTGAAAATGTTAGCATTAGGCAAAAATTCAGGAAGTAGAGAATTATCATTCTCATTTTTTTACTGGTGCTCCCCAGAGTTCCATAACCTGACATCCGAAGTTATTTTGAAGGTGCTGTTTTAAATTGTCTGATTCTGCTGATAGGGAGAGGTGGATTTAGAAAGTATTCTATTCCTGGGGCACCTGGGTGGCTCAGTTGGTTGAGCATCCAACTCTTGATCTCAGTTCAGGTCTTGATCTCAGGCTCATGAGTTTGAGCCCACATTGGGCTCCTTGCTGGGCGTGGAGCCTACTTAAAAAGAAAGAAAAAAAGAAATTATTCTATTCCTAGCTGAAATTTCAAGAGACTTTTTCTTACCCCAGTCGGTAAGCCACAAGTCAGAAGATTCAAATAATAAATAATCCTCACTTAGCCTGATTGCAGTAATAAGCATCGGAGGGAGGATTGATATTTTTGATGATTATGACATTAAGTGACCTGAAGGTTACCATACCAGATGCATATGATGGGTCATTCCTGCCATAAGCCAGCCAGAATAAGCAGCAGTGAGGTTATCTCTGTTCTTAGAGAGAGCCCCCCGAGTCCTGAACATGGTAATTAAAAGCAAGAAAGTTACAGGAGCTGCTTTTTAAGCGATAACTGTTGTTCATTTGAATTACAATTCTCCTTGGCCCTCCACCTGCTTTCTTACTGGTCTGGCCTACCTTCTTTCAGGCCCAGGCCTGGGAGTGCTTGCAAGATATAGTTGGGGTAAAATGTTGACTTTTGGTGGACACCACGGAGTCACATTGATGCAGATAAGGCACATGGCTGTGGCAGGATTCAGCTCCTTCATCAATTTTCAGGTTAGTATGGCTGAATCAATTATAGTTTGTAGAAGTTCCCTTACTGCAGACTTTACTGGCAGTTGAGACTGGGATCTTTCTTCCATGAGAGACATGGTGCTTTACCACATTACTTTGGAATACAATGTTGGACATGGTTGCAGTCATATGGAAAACTACTACTGTAGATATTTGTCTAATTATTCAAACTTTTATTCTTTTAGACAACCCTTCCTCAGACAGTTTTCTTGGCTCAGGAGACTTAAGAACCTTTGGCCAGAGTGCAAATGGCCAATGGAGAAATTCCACTCCAGCATCAGGTTCAACTTTACAAAAATCAAGAAACAGCCGAAGTCTTTACCTCGAAACCCGAAAGACCTCAAGGTAGGTATTCTGGCCTCCTAGTTAACAAGACTTTCCTCTAATATGGGAGAAAATGGCCATAACATCGTTGTTTACATTGGTATTTTTTATTTTATTTTATGCAATATGGTGGTTTTATTAAAGCACAGGGACAGAACCTGTGGGCAGAAAGAACTGCTGCCCCAGGATTGTGAGGAGCAACTCAACATTGGCATTTTATTGTTTGTTTGTTTTTTTAAGATTTTATTTATTTATTTGACAGAGAGGTAGAAAACACAAGTAGGCAGAGCAGCAGGCAGAGAGACAAGCAGGCTCTCCACTGAGCAGGGAGCCCAACATGGGGCTCGATCCCAGGACCCTGGGATCATGACCTGACCTGAAGGCAGATGCTTAACCAGCGGAGCCACCTAAGGGCCCCAATGTTGGCATTTTAAAGGAGTAACACTGTTTCTGAATTTTAAACTGTGAAAATATGGACAAATCCATTTTAAACCTTCAACTTTTAATTACTTGGTGCTGAATTTTGGAGACAGCCAAAGTTTCTCATTAGAGGAGAGTTTTGAGGGAAATCTTGGTGCATATGAGTATTTTGGGATCAGTATGGCTATTTTGAATCTTAAAGTGGAAATAGTTCGATTTTTACAACTTCAGTAGCAAAGAAATCAGTACATTTTATAGGCTCTCCCATGAGCAGAGACCTGGCTTAAACCAAAGAAGTTCTGTACCTCATGGCCTTAGTCAACTAGACCTAAACTTCTTTTCTTAGAAAACAGAGTTACAAAGAGCTTCTTCCTTTTGAGCCCAATTTCTTAAGGGCTGTCTATTCCCTCACCAAGCTTATACTGATCATTAAAGACAGATGAAGTTTGGCTTAGAAACTTCTCCCTCAGGAACTTTATTAGTAAAATATTTCTTTTTTAAAATATTATTTATGACTTCTTAAATTTTACTATGATGGTGGATTTTAGGAATGTGGGGTCATTTAATTTCCTGCTTAGGCAAGGCTAAGCTTTCTGGTGTTGATAGAAACCAATGAGATGACTTTTATTTTGTGATTATTAGCACATGGACTTTGGGAACGTGTCAGTACTCCCAGGGCTGGTCTTCCCCACTTCTTAATATATTTTTAAATTACACAAGATTCATTAATGCATTCATATTGTAAAAGTTAAAACGTTGCCATTAAAACTAAAAATGCTTGACCATTCCTCATAATCTTATTCCCCTCCCCTTGGTGTGTTTCCTTCCAAACCTTTCCCTATGGGTTTTTTTTTTCTTTTTTCTTTTTTTCTCCTATATAGTAGGCCATGTATACTATGAAATGTATAGTGCTATTTTGTTTTCATTAAAGATTTCCTATATGTATCATTTGGCAAGTTGCTTTTTTTTTTTTTTTTAAACTAGGTAAGGCCATACTGTTATATAATAACAGTATTATAGAAACAAATGCATGTGCTTTGTAAAAAATCAGAAAATACAGATAGGTAAAAATAAAATGTGAAAACATCATGTTTCCACCGGTGAGAGATCACCTCTGTAATATCCTAGTATGTATCTTTTCAGATATTTTTCTCTGCATTTACATGCATTTTTTTCAATGTGGTGGTTATTGCTCTTAAGTCTCTTAAATCTAGAACAGCCCCTCTTTCTTAGGACATGACTTTTTCTGCGTGTTTCACCTTTTGGATTTGATAGGTTTCTTCCTCATAGTATTATTTTGTCATCTCTCCTCTGTATTTTTTTTTTTTTTTTTTTGTAAACTAGATCTTTGTCTTGAATAAAAGCTGGTGCTGTGTTATATCACATTAGAAAATCTACAAATCTGTTTCTTCTCATCAGTGATACTGGATTGACCTCTGGATTAGGGAGATAACAATGTGGTCCTCTTGTACAGTTAGTTTTTTTTTCCCCCTTGTGATGACTAGAATGTAATCTAAATCATGTTACTTGGGCAATTTTATCCATGACCAATTTCACATCAGCCTTATAGTTATTCATATCAATTGATAATCCTTACCTGATAATTTTTTAAAATTGAGGTGAGATTGACATATATTATATTAGCTTTAGGTATATAACATAATGATTCAATATTTGTATATATTGCAAAATGACCTCAGTAAGTCTAGTTAACATCTGTTGTCATATGTAGTTATAAAATAGTTTTTTCTTCTAATGAGAACTTTTAAGACCTACTCTCTTAACAACTTATAAATAAGCAATACAGTATTGTTACTATTTTTTTAAAGATTTTATTTATTTATTTGACAGAGAGAGATCATAAGTAGGCAGAGAGGCAGGCGGGGGTGGGGGGAGCAGATTCCCTGCTGAGCAGAGAGCCCGATGCGGGGCTTGATCCCAGGACCCTGACTGAGATCATGACCTGAGCTGAAGGCAGAGACTTAACTCACTGAGCCACCCAGGCACCCCAGTATTATTAATTGTAGTCATCATTTTATACATTACATTTCCAGGACTTACTTATTTTATATTTTGAAGTTGGTGCCTTTTAACCTTCTTTGACCTGATAATAGTTTTATTAGAGTTACTGAAATAGTACTTTTCCAGTGTACCATTTCTTCTGTATTTATTTTCATTCTGCTTTGAAGGGGAGGGTTTTTTTCCATATTAGGTAGGGTTGTTTGGTTACCCTGATGGGACACCCTTCCCATCTACTGGGAAGGCAAGCGATAGGATTAGATCTTTCTTTTTCATAACCAGTTTTTCAAAGTAGGTGTCTTTTTTGGTCTTTTTTTCTTTTAAATGGCCATTTCATGTGCTTCAGATGAGGTTTTCTGTTCTTCTTTAGTGTCATTCCAGATTCAGTGTGTTCCTGTCCACTAGAATCATTACTCTTTTAATGTTCACATTCTCACAACTTTGGCCACCAGGAGCTCCTTCAAGCTCACTGCTGTGTCTGGCCCAATCTCTTTAATTGTAGGTAGCATACTTGCTTTCTGGCATTGCAAGATGCCCTCCCACTGGTTTTTGTTTAGAAGAAAGACTTTTGCATTAAACACACACGCACTCTAGAAAGCAGCAATGCAAAAGGCATCGTGGGAAATTCATTATATCTTCACCAGACAAATTATAGTGCCCTTGCCTTCTTTTTGTAGCAGCATCCACCCATCCTAAGGAAGTAAGCCTGTTCCTGGAATTCTGACTCCTTGTTTCCTTCCCCACTCTAACATACATAGAAACCATTGTAATTTGTAGACATACAGAGCATGTAAGTGATTTTAAGTTTTTATTTTAATTCCAGTTAACATACAGTGTTATATTAGTTTCAGGTGTACAATATAGTGATTCAGCACTTCCACACATCTACCCCCATGCTCATTAAAACGGTACACTCCTTAATCCCCATCACCTGTTTCACCTGTCTCTCCTATCTCCACCTCCTCTCTGGTAGCCATTAGTTTGTTCTGTAGAATTAAGAGTCTGTTTCTTGATTTGTCTCTTTTTTTTTCCCCTTTGAGAGAGCATGTATGTACTTTTCAATTTTCTTTACACCTAGTCTGATTTCATTTGGATCCAGACCAAAAGTACTGACTTAAAGAGTTGCTTCCATTGAATTCGGCTTAGTTGGCTGTGTATCTCTGTTTTGCATCCTCAACCAGAAAGAAAAGAAAAAGAGAAAAATCAGTATGCTGAGAGCAAGTAGCTCATCCTTGCAGGACAATAACAAATGAAAAAGACCACATAGAAAGAACTTTAAATTTATTAATCTAGTCTTAGAGATAAGACTGGGTTTTAAGTTCACAAAAGTATTTTTCCTGCCAGTTTTTTCCCCATTCTTTGGGGGGCACAAACAGTTTAAAGAAGCAAAAACAAAATTCTCCTTCAGAGGAGGTAAATGGGCCAGAAGAATTGAGAGAGTGATGTAGCCTAGGAGAAAGCCTTCTGGTTGTTTTTAATGAAGGAAGGGAGCCATCTGTTGGTTTTTAAAGGAAATTTTAAAATTCAGTTTAAAAGCTTCATTGAAAGGCTTCAGCTTTATCCATCTTTGCATATTTAATCTTAAAATAAGTCCCTCCAAAGGACTTGGGGGAGGAGGCTGCAGCAAGTAAATAGAAAGTGTATGTTAGATCCTTCAGACCCAGATTTTCTAAAGAAGTCTAACGTGGGGACGCCTGGGTGGCTCAGTTGGTTGAGCAGCTGCCTTCGGCTCAGGTCATGATCCTAGCGTCCTGGGATCATGACCTGAGTCGAGTCCCACATCGGGCTCCTTGCTCGGCGGGGAGCCTGCTTCTCCCTCTGCCTCTGCCTGCCATTCTGTCTGCCTGTGCTCGCTCGCTCTCTCTCCCTCTCTGACAAATAAATAAAATCTATTAAAAAAAAAAAAAAGTCTAACGTGATATACTTGTTGTCGTACTGCACAGGTCTTTGGTTCCTGACCAAAGGAACTGTAAAGCCAAGAAATACAGTTTTAGGTGTTTGATAATTACAGTATGGCAGAATCTGATGGAGCAACCCATGGATCATTTCTTATATATTTCCCTCAAATGGTACATCCCTCATTCTATTGGTGTTGGTTTTGTTGACACTTTGGTTGTTTTTGTTATTTCTTGGAAGTAAAAATCACTAGGTTTGATTTTCTTGTTGTTCTTTTCTTACAAACTCTGGTTTTTGTGTGTGTGTGTGCGTGTGTGTTTTTTTTTTAGTGGATTATCAAACACTTTTACGGGAAAGTCAAACCATCACTGCCATGTGTCTGCATATGAAAAATCTTTTCCTATTAAGCCTGTTCCAAGTCCATCTTGGAGTGGTTCATGTCGTCGAAACCTTTTGAGCCCCAAGAAAATGCAGAGGCGACATGTTAGTACAGCAGAAGAGGTAAGGAAAACCTGCAACAAAGGCTGCTAAAGGTTAGAATCTTTCCCTGTACCTAGCCATTCATTCCCTCTGATTTAGATGTTTATTAACCATTCATTTACTTAATCCTTTCTGTGCTTTTTCTTTCTTAATTTTTTGAGTGCTGTCATCTGTGCTAAAGAAATTAGAGATTTTAGCAGGACTTCATCATTTCTCTTACTGCTTTCAATTCTTGTTAAAGAGCAGACTTAATTGTCAGTATTTTCTAACTTACTTCTCATACATCAAACTATCTCTGTTCTTTTGGACCCTTCCTCAACTTGTGTTTCTTATGACAAAACTGTTAACCTTGCTGGATTTGATAAAATACTGGCCCTTATTTCTTATTAGGACAATTTTCCCTCACTATAAAAGGAAAATCAAGAAGCCAGCTAAATAATTTATGTCCCTTCATTATGGGTAAGAAGATCTTTGAGATCATAGATATTCTCTCAAAGAAAGATATTTTGTTGACATTTTGGTTGTTATATGCATAAACCTAAAGGAAAAAAAACCTAAAGGAAAAAAAAGATCAATTCTGTAAATACAATATGGCATATAATTTATGTGGCAGAGAATGTGCTCATATCTGTTAAATATTTATTATGCATCTAGTCAGCTTTGGACTGCTTGCTATGAGGATACAAATAAATAACAAGACCTTACAGTTATGTAGCCTATAGAGTTTCCAGTATGCTTTTCACATGTATTATTATGTTGAATCATTTTAATCTTGTGAAATAGGTAGAGATGAGGTAATACCCACATTTTAAACACATTAGGAGGGTAAAGGTCAGAGGTCACACAGCTAGTAAAAGACCTGGCCATCCTACAGCCCAGGTCTTTGGGAGTCTAGTCTGGTATGCTTCCTGTTATACAACACAGCGGTGTATTTCCAGCCCATCGGAGCTTACAGATTGGAGAGTCAAGAATACAGCATTTCATGCTAAATAATTAATTTCGTAATGAAGATCTTTTAAGTGGCAAAACATGATTATTTGTGACATGGTTAGTGAAAATCCTATACATTCTGTTTGGTGTTATGTTTGTATTGAATCTGAAAAATGAAGCAGAGGGTGACAGAACTAGTAAGTCACATTTAGTAGAGAAGGGAGAGAAGAGACTGGCAGCAGTTGCCTTTGGTGAGAGCTGAGCAACAGTTACAAAAGTGAGATTTATTTTTCACTTTTGTACTACTAAATTTAGTACCATGTATGTGTTAGTTATTACATAAATAGTTTTAGATTACTGGGGTTGTGCTTCTGCTGGAACCTAGGCAGCCTGCAGGCTACAGAGACACTTGTGGGGAAGAAGACGGCAGCAGTGTGGTGGCTGGATATTGTCCCCCCAAGCCTCCCCTACCTCCCATGGCTGCCGCTGAGATCACGGCATCCTTAAGATTATCTGTCATTCACCCACTAGCCAAGCAGTCCTTTGAACCACTCAGCCCCTTCTCTTTTCACTTCTACCTCCACCTGAGGACTTGGGCCAGCTGGATTATATTCAGCCCTCCCAGCCGCAGGCTGGCCCACTAAAGGACGTGAAACTGGAGTTCCCCTTCCTTCTACAGTGCTAAGAAAATGGCAGGGACTGAATCTATCCCACACAACAAGAGATGCAGAAAATTTGGAGTCAACCAGCTGTTTGTAGGTCTATATTCTGCTATGAAAAGCGACTTGCTTTTAGTACAGAACTACCACATCACCCATATAAGACTAGTAAGACAAAATATAGGACCAAACTTTATTAAATCAGAGTATCAACAGATTATTTAGATATTTAGTCTCAGATAGTATGGATAATCTAGATTAAAACATAATACTTTTTCCCCCCTGGGAATAAAGAATTTACTGGTGGGGAGCTCACGAAGTGGAAGAAAAGTTACTTTCCATGGAAATATTGAGATCTCCAAGGGAGAAGCAGTTGCTTATGTTAAAGAAGGAAAGTTAAGTATTGATTTTACTGCTGGATTTATCACTTTCAGGAATCTAAATCTATAAAAATAACATGATGTTGTTACCACTGCACTGTTCAGTCTTACAACAGGAGTTTAAAGAGAATATATAAAGAAGAATTTGGAAATATGTAAGTGGTGACTGGACCACCACTTGGCTAATGGCTGATTGAAGGACATCATTAAAGAACTGTACTATCAAATAGGATAACCACTAGTCCTATGCACTACTTATATTAGTTCAGTTAAAATAAGATAAAGATTTAGTTTTTCAGTCACACTAGCCACATTTCAAGTACACATATTGCTAGTGGCTACCGTATTGGACAGTACGATATAGAATATCTCCAATATAACTAACACTGTTTAGAGGATATGGATTTCTGTTTGGGAAAGAGAAAATACTAGGGATTTTTAAAATGTAAAACAGTAAAAACTCGAAGTTTCTTTTCATATATATGTTGTTTCCAGGCATGCTTCTCTGCAACATATTGAGCAACATTTTAAGATGTTGGACTTCCTTAATAGATGACACTGGTGGTTTTAGTCTTTAAAAACAAAACAAAACAAAACAAACTTTACAGTTTTGTTATAACCAAGAATTTGGGGCTTGAAAACAGAAAGTTGTTGAACTATGCACTTTTGATAATTGAAATTTATGTTTATTGTATAAAGCTATTACTTAAAACAGAATCAAAGTTAGGAGATTTATGAAGTTATTTGAGTAATTTATATTGAAAGGTTTTACTGTTCTCTGTTAGATTTTTATAATTTTACAGACAGTTTTATGGAGACTCTTAACAAGCATCTAAGTACAAGAATCTGCCACATTTTTTAAAAAATAGAATTCAGCACCTTATTTACCTTTGTATTGTTTTAAACTTTCCTTTGTCCTTTATTATGTTTAAAACATAACATTAGCTGATTTCTTTTACTTTAACATATTATCCAATTATTACTTCCTTTCCTCTTAATTTCCTAATTTGCTTATTCAGTAGAAATAGCTTAATAAGTAATGTATAGAAAAAGATGTTTTCTTTTACTTTATAGTACCAGATGCTCCAAAAAAGAATTGTGTTTCAAGTTTGAAGAGACTCACCTTTTTGCATGTTCTTTTGGTAAAGCCAAATGTTATATATGTTCTTGAGAGAGTTGCAGGACTATCTTTTCTTTGCCTGAAATAGCAGATAAGTTCTTGTGACCTTTAAATTGTCATGTAGAACAGTAAAAAATTCTTAACCTTTTTTCTATAATTTATTTTTTAGACTATAGTTGAAAGTGAAAGTATGAGGCTTCAAGAGACCTCAGATAATTATTTGGAATACAGAACATCTCTTCCTGTTTATTTTATGGTGTCTAATGACTATGAGGCTGTTCCGGTTTAGACAGAGGTTTTTCTTTGAAAAGATGGAGAAAATGATCTGTGGGTGACTTATGTATGTTTAATTGATTTTAAAAAATCAGTTCATTACCTTGAATTAATCTAGATTTGTCATAATTTATTTTAGCTGAGTCAATAGCACGTTGGTTATTCATGTTTTATTTAGAAGTATAAAAATTTATTCTTTATTTATTTTTAAAGACTTTTTATTTATTTATTCAACAGACAGAGATCACAAGTAGGCAGAGAGGCAGGCAGAGAGGGAAGGGGAAGCAGGCTCCCCACTGAGCAGAGAGCCCGATGCGGGGCTTGATCCCAGGACCCTGGGATCATGACCTGAGCTGAAGGCAGAGGCTTTAACCCACTGAACCACCCAGGCGCCCCTAAAAATTTATTCTAAGAAACTATTTTGCTATGTGATATGAGGGAGGAGAGAAGTGTTTTTTAACTTTTTACAGTTGAAGTCTGTAGGGTACCACAGGCAAAGATCCTTTCTATGTCACTGTTCTCAGTGTGTTTGTGAAGTCTTCATGTGTTGGGGGTATTTCTTTACATTCCCTTGGTAGTCAAAGTAACCTCTTACCCCAATTTCTCTGCTTTATTTTCCTCCCTATGATGTGATAATGTAGTCAAACCTTTGTAAAATTTAGTTTGGTAGGACAATGGAAATGAACTACAATGATTGGTTAATTAAGAGTTAATTTCCATGACCCAGGTGGTATTACTCTTCTGATTTTCCTTCACTCCCTCCATTTTCTCACTCCTGAAAACAACATACTGTTAACCCCATTGTATTGTGGATTATGAATTAGGTTATTTGGTGTAGTGGGAATGTGGGATCAACTTTGGTGGTTGTTCAAAAATTTCAGTCATTAAAGTGCCAGGTAACACAGCTTTTTCACTATGGAGTTGGTTGGCAGTCTCTTACAATCTAATAATCGGTAATGATGCTTCATTCTTCAGACTGTCTACTTAAAGAACCTTTATAACAGCAAATTTAGGTTTTAATAAAAAGGCATTTATTTTAATTACAGCTTTAAAAAATTTTTTTAGTTTTTTTTTTTTTTTTTATTCATTTGAGACAGATACAGAGACAGAGAGAGAGCGCACGCATGCACGAAGGGGGAGAGGCAGAGGGAGAGGGAGAAGCAGACTCCCCATTGAGCAGAGAGCCCGACATGGGGCTCGATCCCAAGACCTGGAGATCATGACCTGAGCCGAAGGCAGAGGTTTAACCATCTGAGCCATCCAGATGCCCCTTAATTACAGCTTTTAAATTTATCTCCCAGATACTCATGGCCTCCCCATTACAACAGCCAAAACCTACAGATTTGGTGATTGATAATAATGTATACCTGCTAACCATTATCACTTTTGTGCTCTTACTGAAGTGCCTGTCCAATACTGTAGACCGTCTCTTCACAAACACTAGGAAAAAGGACTGCTGTCATCTTAAATACAGTATTAATTGTATAAGGGATAAAATAAAGGAGTTTATTTTCTTCATATAGAAAATTGCAATTTGTTTTTTCTCTTGGGTCTGTTTTTCCCCCCAAGTGCTTAACTAATTCTACCTTATTACTCATCTATTCAAATTTAAGGATAGCTCTTTTTCATAAGGAGTTGTCATGCTTCACAGTTCAAGGTGAATCTTGTTAGATCAGTAACATTATAGTGACAATGTGATTGACAGTTACTATGTAGCAAACAGTGACCAAGAAGAAAAAACTTAATGTCTGTTTGCCTTTGCATAGATAGTTTGCTTAATTTCATTCTGCTTTTAACATTTATAACTGAATAAAATGCTTACGCACATTGAAATGTCATAGTGCAGGATGTAGCTAGCCCTGGCACAAAATATTAAAATTATTTCATGAAGATTGGTGGTTGTTAAACTGTATATAAGATTTTTTAAAAAAGTACCAGGGCATACTATTTAGTGAATGCAGCCCAATGCTTCTGGGGATCAGTATAGAATAAACGTTTTCCTATGGTTACAAGTCCATGTGTAATCTGGTTCTCTGCCAACTAACCTCTCTTACTGCTCTGCTGATTTACACTGATGTCACTTTTCCTTTTTTTTTTTTTTTTTTTTAAAGATTTATTTGTTTGACAGAGATAGTGAGAGACAGAACACAAGCAGGGGGAGTGGGAGAGGGAAAAGCAGGCTTCCCGCTGAGCAGGGAGCCCAATGCAGGACCAGATCCCAGGAGCCTGGGATCACAACCCGAGGTGAAGGCAGACGGTTAACGACTGAACCTCCCAGGCGCCCCATTACCTCACTTTTCCTTGGACACATTAAGCACATACCTGTCTCAGGGCCTTTGCGTTTGCTATCCTTCAACCTGGAATAGTCTTTTATAAATTTCTATGACATACCTCTTACCTTGATACAGGTTTCTGTTGAAATACCACCTTTTTAAAGGGGTCTTACCTGTTCTTGCTCTTTCCTCTCCATCATTTTCTATTCCCTTTAATTTTTCATACTATCTGACTAATCTTGTTTACTGTTCCTTTTAACTATAATGTAAATTCCACAAGGACAGGAATTTTATTTTATTTTATTCAGTGCAGTATCTCTAGTGAGTGGTGCTTAGTAGGTATTCAAAGTCAATAAATGAATTCAGTACTGAGGCCTAGGAAGAAGAGTAAATATTGGAGATGGAAACCATCTCTGGAAAATACTTATACTCTTAAAAATTAGATAAAGTAGAAAACAGCAAGGTATCCCACTCTGATTTTGACTCTTCTGGTTACTTCCTTATAGTTTTTCTAGTAGATGTCAGGAATTGTAGGGTTTATTAGAATCCTAATTGAGAGATCCTCAAATATTTTGTTTCTGGCACTCTATCAGTTGACTCAAAACTGATTGCCTACTGGCCTTCTGGTTTCATATCCTAGAGCCTGTCTGCATTGTTACTTACATATGTGTCCCATAATTTTCCAAAATATACTATCTGGTATTTATTTCATTTAACTCTTCTTATAATTTTCTAGAATATATCTAAGGATAATTCTTAATTATCTTGAGGGATTCTATCTGAACTTTGGCAGAACTTCTGGGAATCTAGATGCTGTTTTGAAAAAAAATCTTCTTCACTGGTTGTGTCTAAGATTTCTTTCTTTCTTTCTTTTTTTTTTTTTTTTTAATATAGACAGTCCAAGAAGAAGAAAGAGAGATTTACAGACAGCTGCTACAGATGGTCACAGGGAAACAGTTTTCTGTAGCAAAACCCACCACACACTTTCCTTTACACCTGTGAGTCACAGAAACATATTTCAAATGAATTTAATTCTCATTTTGTCATTTGATATTGAAACTATATTCTTCTCTTACTAGGTCTCGATGTCTTAGTTCCAGTAAGAATACTTTGAAAGACTCACTGTTTAAAAATGGAAACTCTTGTGCAGCTCAGATCATTGGCTCTGATACTTCATCATCTGGATCTGCCAGCATTTTAACTGCCCAGGAACAACTGTCCCACAGTGTGTATTCCTTATCATCTTATGCCCCAGATGTTGTGGCATTCGGATCCAAAGATTCCGATCCTCTCCATCAACCCCAACATCACCACTCTCTTCTACATCAGCCAGATCACTTACCAGCTTCAAATACACAATCAGAAGGTGAAATTGGTCTCTATAACTATATTTTCAGTCCTAATAGCCAGTTAACTGTTGATGGGATCCATGTGAATCATAGGCAAGGTTGTAATCTGAATGTAACATAACTAACATGTAAGAAACTTCAAATACATTTAATTCAGTTAGCCTTACCACAAATAAGCTAAACCTGCAAGTGACTTACTTTTTTCTTACATGGAGATGCAGATGATTTCATATATTTTACTTAAAAGATTAACTTCCTGAGCAGAGTCTAGGGTCAGCACAGTCAGCCCAATTACTTCAGTACTTTCTCTGTCTCTAGTACTTTACAATGACCATTAAGTACTCTGAAGTTCTAAGAGTTTTAGAACATCAATTAAGTATTGAAGTAAAAGTTCTTAACCAGGTAATGTTTTATAAAAAGTTGTGTAGTAAGTTTATGCATTTTAGAATGGTCATCAGCAAATTTCAGAAACAAAATGAGTTTTCAACCTAAGTTTTGGTTACCTGAAATATCTAGACTCTGCACTCCAGATAATGAAGGTTTTCTGTGATAATTTCATTTGCTTAGTTTTCCTCTTCTGTAGGTATGTATTGTGTATGTTTATGATAGTATGTATTTAGGTATATAACTTAAAACAAGTTTTAGGTTAAATGGTTAGACATTATGATCTTTTGATAGATCATTCTCTAAGGCTCTTACCTCCTTCCTCAGATTTATTTATTTATTTTTTTAAGATATTCTTCACTTTCTTAAAATTTCACTTGGGGATTAAAATTGTTGGTGGCATCATTATATAGCTACATGTATTCATGAAAACCTTTATAAAATTTTGTGAGATGATTTACTGGGAACTACCATTAAAAAAGCCTTTAACCTAAGACACATAAGTTGTATGACAAAGGGTTAGATGCAACTAAACTGAAACAAATATACTATAATACATTGAAGTGTTCCTTACTTTTATTGTACCATTTAATAAATATTCTAAATGAGGTTCTAATCATTTCAGTTAGGACACGATCCTCTAGAAGGACACAATTCCTGCCTTTATCAACACTGAAAATAAATGATGAAATGATAGAATTTGTATGTTTTAGACTCTGCTACTTCTATAGCTGTTTCTGTCTTTCTACCTTCTGTTCCTCCTTCCCTTCTTTCACCTTATTCAGTCTCGTGGTAGTTCATGAACTAAAAGTAAAAGCTTTTGAGAAATATTGGCTTGTTCTTGTTCCCCAGGAACAGAAAGAAGCAGCGCAGGAATCAAGCAGAGCCTGGGAGTAGGAGATGAAGGGCCTATGTGCTTGTATTTTAGAACGACTGCTTTCTTTGTGAGGCAAGCTCTTCTCTAAGCCCTCTTTCTGGCTCAGTGAAAATGGGCCTGCCTCTCTCTCTGTCTCTTCCATCCTGTCTTTGTCCTTGTGTTGCATTATTTTTATGAAAATAGAATATAACAAAGTATGGGAACTTAAACTACAGGCATCTAGAGTATATAACTACGTAGGATTTTATTAATAATGACATGCTCTTGTGTTTCTTTTTAGGATCAGACTCTGTGATCTTACTCAAAGTGAAAGATTCCCAGACTCCAGCTCCCAGGTAAGCTTTAGAAAAAGGACGTTCTTGACATATTTTCTTTTTCTTCCCCTTACTCACAATTTCTTCTCTAAGAGTTACAGAATATAAGGTCAAACTGCCTCAATTCAGACCTCTTGCCTGTGTTATTTGAATTATTTCAGTGACTTTCTGATTGGTCATCTTCCTCCGGCCTCATTGTTGAGCTTCATTCCATCTTCCATCATGGTCTCAAATCCATTCTTTGCCTGTTCTTTTCCATCTTCCATTCTGCAACCCGAGTGGTCTATTTAAAATGCATATCTGATTATTCATTAAATTCCAATAGGAGTGGCTGGCTCTCAGACTAGAGTCAAGCCCAAACTCCGTGATATGCTATACAAAGCATTTCCTCTGCACACCTCACTTCCTGTCACATGTTCTTTCCTTTAAAAAGTATTTATTGATCATTTACTATGTGCCAAGTCCTAATACAGGCATTAGGGCTAACAGTAGTGAACAAAATGAAAGCCCTGCACTCAAGGAACTTATATTCTGGTTATAAGAAGTATAAGGAAAGGGGCGCCTGGGTGGCTCAGTGGGTTAAGCCTCTGCCTTCGGCTCAGGTCATGATCTCAGGGTCCTGGGATCGAGCCCCGCATCAGGCTCTCTGCTCAGCAGTGAGCCTGCTTCCTCCTCTCTCTGCCTGCCTCTCTGCCTACTTGTGATCTCTCTCTCTCTCTCTGTCAAATAAATAAATAAATAAAATCTTTAAAAAAAAAAAAGTATAAGGAAAGAGATGGGGGACAAATAATGAGTAGATAAACATTTATATCTGGTAGTGATAAATGTGAAGAAAAATAAAGCAGGGTAACTTATAGGCTGGGGCACTGTTTATCTGGGTGGTCATGGCAAGTCTGATAAGGGACATTTGAGGGGAGATATGATGGAGGTGAGAGGAGGAGACATATGGGAAGATGGGACTCTTTCTTGTGTTTGTTACGTGCTGGACTATATATGATATGTACTTACTTAACCTTCATAGTCAGTGTTCCTTCTGCCTAGTATGTAGCCCCTACCTCAACTTGTCTATCTAAAGAAGCAGGAATCTCTTTATTGTCTTTTAAATCTCAATTCAAATATGGTCTTCTATGATACTTGACTTCTATATGAAACATTTTGCTTTGTAATTCAGTGGGTTACTACTTAAGATCGCAATTTCTTTGCCATTGCTGTTTCTGTGGCATTAGCAATTCAGTTGCTGGAATGATAATAGTGTCAGTTTTTCATTGAGGAAGTTAGCAATTGTGAAACATTTTTTCTCATCTCAGTTTCTATACTTCTTTGCATTTCTCCAAATGTCCTGAATTTTAGATATTTAAAGAAAAATTCTCTGTTATAGTTTCTCAAGGAGACTTTAGAGTTTGGAGTTCTTATTCTTTATACATTTTTTTTTCTTGAGTCCCAGACCTGGGTTCTGATTTTGTCCAGGCATCATGTAACTTTGGACAAGTTACTCTTCTGAACCTTAGTTTCCTTATCAGTGAAAATGCCAGTATTAATACCTTACTATTTTTTGAATTGCTGTGAAGGTTAATATACTCAAAAAGCACTTATAAAAGTGTTTTCACACATAGTACACAAAGTAGGTATTTTTTCCTGGGAAAAGGTCGATCTCATGTAAAGAGTGCTTTTAATTCTTTAATGGTTCTTTACTGGGTATACCTTTCCTTTATGGAAGATTTCTCTTGGTGATGCCTGAAGAATGAGATGGTGGGAGAAATGGTCTGTTGGGATCAGATTGACTAATGCTGTTTATTGCAGTTGGAGTCTGCTCTCTCGAGACTTGGTTGATTGGCTCTTTATTCTTAATCTCCCACCACTGCCTCTTGGTTAAGGTCTAGCAGTGACGGGGCGCCTGGGTGGCTCAGTGGGTTAAGCCGCTGCCTTCGGCTCAGGTCATGATCTCAGAGTCCTGGGATCGAGCCCCGCATCGGGCTCTCTGCTCAGCAGGGAGCCTGCTTCCTCCTCTCTCTCTGCCTGCCTCTCTGCCAGCTTGTGATCTCTCTGTCAAATAAATAAATAAAATCTTTAAAAAAAAAAAAAAAAAGGCCTAGCAGTGAGGATCTGCCCTTATTTCCCAGAATATGCCATTCCATTTCCTATTTTTGTGCCATTGTACATGCTGATCCTAATCCCTGTAATTTCCTTTCTCTCCTTGTCCACTTGTTGTTTTGCTTTGCAGAATCTGACTCAGGTGTTATTTTTTTCTCAAGACATTTCTCTGACTTCTCCGGGCAGCATAAGCCTTTTCTTCTAGTACTTCTATCCCTATGTCTGTTCATTACTAATACCTTTGCACTAATAACCTAATGTTGATAATGCCTGGCATATGATAGGTACTTAGTAAATAAATCTTTGTTAAACATGCATTTCCTAGAAAGCCTTAAATGCTCTCTTGAGTAGCTCAAGTATTCATCATCTCCCTGTTGGTTTAAGGCTTTGGTTTACTGAAAGGCACATTGCAAGAGAAGAAATCACAGCCTTCAGAATTGGACAGACATCGTTTCTAATCCTGACTTCCAAAACAGATTATCCTCTGAACCTCAGTTTCCTTTTCTGTACACAATGAGGAATAATTCCTTATTACATATTATATTGAGGTTTAACTAGTATGAGAATTATCATGAGGCTTAACTACTATAAAACATCTAAAGCAGAATTTCACACAGAGCACGAAGTAGGTGCTCATAAGTTGTTTTAGTTATTACTGTGTGCTTCAATCATATGAAAAATAATGTATAATCTTATTTTACTTTCTTAAGCCACCAAATACCTTGATCCATTGAAGAGCAGTACTTTTCCCTTACATTATTCATTTATTCAGTAAGTACTGAGTACCTGCTGTGTGCCAAGCACATTCTTAGTGTAGAGGATATGGTAGTAAATACAAAACACAAAAATTCCTATCCTCATTAAGTTTATGGTCTAATAAGGAAGCAGACAAGCTTTAATAGCGTGATATAATACCATGAAATTCTGGGCAGTTCTTGTCACTTCCTTATATTGTGCAGTAAATGTGTTTTCATGTTCATTTGTTTTTAATGTCACACACTAGGCCTCTCACAGTGCTACCACTGATCTCTCTGACTTTCTATCTTGGTTGTTACATCAGTATTCACTGTGCCAAGGGTATAGGCCACTACGTGTATGTTTTCCATTCATTAACCTCAGTTACAGTGGGGAGGCAATAGAACAGTATTGTCATTGCCAAACCCTAGCCTACGGATGATTGGGAATACTGATTCTCAAAAGGTAGGCTAAGGAGCAAGGGATACGCTCTTGAATCCTTGTTCTTGCCTTCACTAAGACAGACCATAGCAATTGAAGAACTGACAGGGACTCTGATTTCCATATTTTACAAATCTGAAACTAAGACCCATGGAAATGAAGTGACTTTGTCAAAGTCACAAAGTGAATCAGGGATTGCTCCAGGAGATCCAGGTCTCTTAACTCCCAATTTGATGCTTTCCTCTGTTTACTTGTTCTATGTATCTTAAAGTTTTCTTTGGAAAAGTGTTCACTCCTCTGTTTGTTTCTTTGAGAAATCCTTCAGTTAGGGATTGGCAAGGAGATGACGACATTTGAGAAGAGCAAGAGGCTCTAGGAGAGAGAACATGCCTGTGACTCTTCTGCGAAGCATTATTCATTTGGATTGTCACAAGAGCTGCATGGACTAGAACTTGTCGCTCATCTTTGGAGTAGAGTTGTATTGCTGATTTTCCACTTTGATTCATTGACTCACTAGCCATTTGATACAAATTCTTGTGTGGGTGGGGATTTTTAGTGTGTGGTATGATTTAGTTGAAAATATTTTGATTCAAGTAGACTGACAAGAAGTCTAAGATTTGACTAAATCATTAATAAATCTGTTAATCTGAAGCATTTGGGAGGAGGAATGATCTAGCTTAATGTATTACCTTGACAAGTGATGTGCTCTTTCACATCGTTTTGGTCTCTCACACAAGAGCTATGCTACAGTTAACTTCTCTGCCGAACTTTGGGTCATCTTTTTAACTAGTATGTGTGCAAATGACTCGTACTTGTATTCCTTTAGTTCCTAGTTGCGATTATTTTATGTAATTTAGGACTTTTTACTTATTGCATACATATAAAGCATTCTCGTAAATTATTTAAACGATTGGTTTTCTTGGTGATGATATTTGAATTTTCTTATAAGCCTCCTGCTCATTTGTCATATTTTTTTTCCCCACCCATAGTCCTACTTTTTTTCAGGCAGAGCTGTGGATCAAAGAATTGTAAGTTGTTAATTTTGCTTGGTTAATTTCCTTCTCCATCACTTCCTTTCCAGTTAGAAGTAGTCAATTAGCCAATCACCCTACCTATATTTAATCAGTAAAGATTCCCTATTTAATATTTATTTATAAAACAACTTTTAAGTTGTTGGGGTTTTAGAACGAATTGGGGTTGGGACATGTCTTTGCTTAGGTTTGTTAAATATGTAACAATTACTGAAATTCAATTGGATTGGAGAACTTTCAGTTAGGTGTTACATAGAAAGGAAAATAAATGCCCTTATTTTCACATTGATAAAACTAATTTATTGAATAATTCACATTTCTGGAATTTGCAAAATCATTGAGTTTTTAGTCTCCATTTTCAGTAACTTTGAGTTATCCAAATCCCTGGCCTTACTAATTTTTTTAGGGGAAAAAAACTCATATTTTTTCTTTTGGATCATAAATATTTGAATTGAAACCTCAGTTATATCTTATATTATTTGCTCCTTTGGGATTCAGTCTCATTTTTAAGTTTCTAGAATGAAGCTTCATTTTCTCCATAATCTTAGAAGTATGCTTAAAGGAAAAAAGAGACTACACATTTGCAAATATCCACAAAAGTCACCTGTTCCCATTTAGCAAAAAAAAATTCATCATTTCAATAAAAATAGGATAATTTTAATAACACTACCTGGTTTCACCTGTCTTAAAATATAAGTGTAGTGTGACGATAAGATTAGTGTACGGATTTTAGACTTTCTGTATGAGGGTTTTATATTTAATGTTCATCATTCATTAACAATGTGCCTGATGCTAAGACAGTGGTCTGCACTTTTGTCCCATTCCTTTTCATTTCCTAGAACTAGTGTTTATGATTCTCGAGCACGGGAGAGATTGCGCCAGATTGAAGAGCAGAAAGCACTAGCATTACAGCTTCAAAACCAGGTAAACGAACAATTAGAGATAAGGTTGTAAATAAATAGCATATCCAAGTTGAAACTAATTTGGAAGAGTAGCTGGCTTGGGATCAAAGCTATTGTAATTGCAAGATGTTATGGTAGCATAACATTATATATGATTAGTCCTTGGTCTCTCCAGCTGGTCCTGCTCAGTGTATGTAGAAAAGTAGTAGTTTTCCTTATCCTACTTACTCTAAAGTTCTTTTTTGCAGAGATTGCAGGAACAGGAACATTCAGTACATGATTCGGTAGAACTGCATCTTCGTGTACCGCTTGAAAAGGAGATCCCTGTCACGATCACCCAAGAAACAGAAAAGAAAGGTCATAAATTAATTGAGAGTGAAGATGAATTTCCTGAAATCACAGAGGTAAATTACATACTACAGATTCTTGTGCTAGCAAGTGTATTTAGAAGAAATACTTTGAATGAATTTCAAACGTAAAAGTAATAGAACACCTGGCATTTAAATTGTGTTGCATACCCCTGCTTTCATTTATTTGTATTACAATACCAATCTTGACTTTCTTTTTAAAGGATTATTGAAAATTGAGGAAAGAATTGTGGGTGGATTTTCATGACTTCAGTGAAAAAACATTGAATAGAGTTGTGTTTTATTTTATGTACATTATCACTTGTATGTGTACAATAGTTTGACATCAAATAGTAGTAAGCTGAGGCTTACGTTTTTTTTTTTAAGTGGTAAAAAATCAGTATAAAAATTTGGAAAATACATAAAAGTCTTTGTACATTTAAGATAATCTGTTCCTTAATCCATTCTTCTGTTGGAAAAACTATCCTATAGCTGATAAGTATAACACATTTATTATAGTTGTCCTGAATTCCATAATTTACATTTAAGAAGTCTAATTTTTTTCTAGGAAAATGTGTCTGAAGATACTACCTTTATCCCCTTACTACCCTTTGGGAAAGATTCTATTTACTAGGAAATTGTATGGACCAAAGATATGAAATATAATTAGGTCTTCTTGTGGACTTAGAAAATCTGATAGCAGAAGGTTATTTCAGACTTAGGAATAAAAGAAAGAAGGGTCTGAAATTTTGTGCTGCAAATGAGAAGGGAGGACAAGATGGGATGAAAGGAAGTAATCCAGGAAATTACTGGAAGGAATAGAAACCAAACCAAAATGTTAGAAGTGAACAGTTGATTACCGATAAATATAGCCTGGGGATTATATGAGCTTTGGTGAGAAATCTAGTCTGTAGCCATGTAGGCATCATCTCTGGTACCTCTTGGTTCCCTAGGAAATGGAGAAGGAAATAAAGAATGTATTTCGTAATGGGAACCAGGATGAAGTTCTGAGTGAAGCATTCCGCTTAACCATTACACGCAAAGATATTCAAACTCTAAACCATCTGAACTGGCTCAATGATGAGGTAATCTCGCACCTATTTTTATATTCAAATAGTGAGCGTTAAGTAGAAACTAAATCAAGGCATTATCTTTTCTCCAAGTGTGGTCCTCAGATGACCTACATAGAATTGGCTCTCCTATGTTTGTCTGTTCTCCTGAGTGAGTATGAGACACTGTGGTGGAGAAATGCATTTTAAACAAGTACCTCAGCTGATTTTTTTTAATATACCTGTGAGTCTGAGAACTGCTGATTTACCTTGTTGTGTGTGGAAGATCTAGACACTAAGGGAGAGGACATTTGGCTCTCATTCTTTTTAAGGCACCTACCCTGCAGTTCACATAATCTGAGTAGATTTTTAACAGCTCTGACTGTGTTGCCATCATTTCCATCATGGAGTCCATTTCTACTTCCTTTTTCATCTTTCTGTACTTGTTCCGGGTCACCTAGGTTATGAGATTTAAGCTTTCTAAAATAGCCTGCATTTATATATGATATTGAAAAAGGTATGTTATTAAATATACTGACATTGAAAAAGTTATATTATTAAATATTTGATGTACTGGGTTGAAAGAAAGGTATGGCCCTCAGCTCCTGTTAATAATTTTAAGTAGATTAATTACAGTCTTTATTCTGTCCTCAATCTTAAACCTGGAGGAAACTGTTTTATTTCAGAAGGGTATTTTTCACAGCAAAGGAAGAGATGGGGTTGCGGTTTTTTTCTCTAAGTACTTGCTTCTTTTCTTAGGCCCAGTAGAAACATCCCTGCCTCATATTTTGGGTTATTCAAAACTTTAGATTTTTAGATACTCAGTATAATAAGCACTAGATATTCTAGATATCTATAATCTGGTCTTGTATGCTTAGGATCTTCCAAATAATAATATTTGCTAACATCTATTGAGCATTTACATCATGTTGGGCACTATTATGTTTTATATGTTCTATTCGTTATAATAGTCACTACAGACCTTGGAGGTATATTCTGTAGTTTAACCATTTCTATTTTATAGATGAAGAAACAAAGCATGGAAAGATTAAGAAACTTTCAAGGTTACATGGCCAGTAAGTAGCAGAGCCAGGATTTAGACCCAAGCGTTGGATCTTATCTGTTATATTGTACTGCCTCAGAATCCTAAATTGGATCCTGTCTTAGGGTTAGATGTGTAGAATTTGAGAGCCATATGCCATGCCCAGCATGTTGATTTTCTCTGGGGGCAGCTAGACTAGCCCCATTCTCTTTGCCCCTGATCAGTTTCTAAAATACAGATTTCAGGGGCTCCTGGGTACCTCAGCCAGTTAAATGGCTATCTTCGGCTCAGGTCATGATCTCATGGTTCTGTGATCGAGCCCTGCATCAGGGTCCCTGCTCAGCGGGGATCCAGCTTCTTCCTCTCCCTCTGCCGCTCCCCCTGCTTGTGCTCTCTCACTCTCTGTCAAATAAATAAATAAATAAATAAATAAAATCTTTTAAAAATAAAATAAAGATTTCAGAAGTTAAATATTCCCTGAATAATATCTTTGACCAAGAATGGTAAGGAAGGTATGGTTTGATACTGTCTTGCTTTAGGGGAAAGCGTCTTGCTTCTTTTGGCTCAAAATAATGATATTAGAATATTGGGTCACATAACAGGAAAAAAAAAGAGTTCACCAGATAAAAGGGCAAAATGGAAATCAAGGACTGTCAAAAGTATCCACCAATTAAATGTTTTTTATTTGAAGACATTAATGTATGGTTTCTTGCCAGTTTCTGCCTGCCACTGCCAAATGGAAAGGGATCAGTTATTGTATAGGGATTGTAGCTCATTTGTTGTAAATTATGCAAAGCCTCCTAGAGGGCAGCAATGAGTAGGATATGAGCCGAGTCCCTGCTATTTACGGTGGCAGTTACCTTGGTGAGATCCTCGGTGAGATCCCTTACAGAGGCGGCATTCATCAGGACATGTTTTCCATTCTCCCGGCCCATCAAAGATTGGATTTTTAGCAAGCGAAGTTCATGGAAGTTACATTATTTAGAAAAGTAGAGGAGAAGGAAAGATTCCTTTTCTACTTTATCTCTATGACACCTACCCATAACTTTTGTAGAGAGTGCTTGTATTCTGAGTTCAGAATGTTAACTTTGAAAGTGGGTACCAATTCACATGTCTGTGATGATGGTAACTATTTTGGAAAGCACTATTTTCAAAGTACAGTACTTCTCAGGCTTTCAAAGTTACTGTCTGTGAGAAGCTAACATTCTGATGAGGAATTAGTAGATATCCTCAAGTATTCATATTCATTTAAAAATACATAATTCTTTTTCTCAGTTGTGAATTCTGAGTCATCTTTTGCAAGTAATTTGTGCTCTCTTCAATCCTGTCCTTCCCTCAAATAGATATTTTCATTAATAGCCATTTCTTTTCTTTCTGTATATCCTATCAGTTTTATAGGCTGCTTTTAAATCTTTCTCCAAAATAAGGTGACTGGCATATTATTCTTACCATTTTATGGACAAGAAATACAAGATCCTTGGGATGCCTGGGTGGCTCAGTCGGTTAAGCTGCTGCCTTCGGCTTGGGTTATGATCCCAGGGTCCTGGGATTGAGTCCCGCATCCAGTTCCTTGCTCAGCGGGGAGCCTGCTTCTCTCTCTGCCTCTGCCTGCCATTCTGCCTGCTTGTGTGCACGCACTCTCTCTCTCTGACAATAAGTAAATAAAATCTAAAAAAAAAAAGAAAGAAATATAAGATCCTTGGAAATGAAAAGGATCAGATTTAGTTTATAAGGAAAATAAAATTCAGAAGTCCTATATTTAGAATATGTGCAGAAAGCCATTAGACTACCCTTTCTTTGGTCACTTTCCTAAAAGAGTAGGCTACATTGCTTGTTTATAAAATAGGCTTTCAAACATAGGTTTTCGTGAATGGATTTATGTACAGATGAATAAATTCTGTGTAGCTTTAAAGGACCAATAATTGGTTGATAGGACTGACATTTTTAACTCACTGTAAGAAAATGAAACTTCTGGGGCGCCTGGGTGGCTCAGTGGGTTAAAGCCTCTGCCTTTGGCTCAGGTCATGATCCCAGGGTTCTGGGATTGAGCCCCGCATCGGGCTCTCTGCTCAGCAGGGAGCCTGCTTCCTCCTCTCTCTCTCTCTGCCTGCTTCTCTGCCTACTTGTGATCTCTGTCTGTCAAATAAATAAATAAAATCTTTAAAAAATTTAAAAAAAATAAATCCATAAAAAAATAATAATAATAAAAGAAAATGAAACTTCTCAGAAATGGAATGTGGAAATTGGCTGTCTTTGTAAAGAATACAAAAGGTGGCTGGAAGGCTGAGAAGACCAGGGACGTTATAGATGGCAATTTCTGTACTAGGTCTGGTGATTAAGAGTTAATAGAAATAGCTAATTAAGGGAAGGAGGTCAGGGTTAAAGAGAGGAGGAATTAGTTGCAAAAGTAGATTGAAAATCATAATCAAGGAGCAAAAAAGTATTTTTAAATGGCTGTCAGCACTAAAAATTATTTATTAATTCTGGGTGATTACATTAGATGACTTCTGTGATCCAGTGGCTTGATGATTCTGCTTTATGGTGTGACAGTTCTCCTTCTTAGAGGGCCTAAGTATTGTTTTATAAGGCATCAGATAAATTTAAAGATATATGGAAATTACTTAGGCATACAAGTGAATGGATAGGACTTCTATTTCTGGTCATAATAGAATAAGATGGATCAGGTTTACCCTTTCAGCTTAACCAGAAAACTAATCAAAACATGAAACAAAAATTTTCAGACAGTGGATAACAGAGATCCCTGAGAGGAGGAAAATGAAAGGGATGAGCTGATGATTTCCCCACCTCACTAGGGTGGTATGTTGAGGGTAGAGAGCTGGTAGAACCTAGCAGTGCCTGACAGTCTTGCTTAGTGGAGGAGACATGGTTCAGAGTTCAGGGAGGTGAAAGGGGCTAAGATTTGTGAGGTTAAAATACTGAAGGGGAGGTTGCTGCACAAAGAGAAAGCTTCAGAGATGGCAGAGCCCCCCCACCCCAAATCTTTTGAGTACCAGTCTGTACATAGATTGGAAGAAACTACCAGAGGCTGGGGAAAGAACCACCAGGAAGAAGAAATCAGAACAAAGCTCAGAGCTAACATAAGTGCTTAGAATAGTTCATATTCCAGCCAGTTAAGAATGGAAAAATCATGTGGCAATGAATAAAGGCCTCAAAAGGACAGGAGTGGGGCCAAACTGGCCTAAAATAAAGGCCACTCTGGACCTGTGGTAGCAAAGTTAAATACAAATCTTGAAAGCTTGAAACTGATTCAAGTGACTTAACTGTATCACAGAACAAAAGGCCAACGATACAAACATATTCTAGTAACAACCAAACCCAAAAAACTTGAAACCACAGTGTCCAGCTTCCATTCAAATGTTACCAGGCATGCAAGGTGGAAGGAAAATGCAACTTATTACCAGGGAAAAAACCAGAAATACTCAGAAATGACAAAAATGACAGAACTAGCATACATTGGCAGGATATTACGAACACATTCTATATGTTCAGGAATTTAGAGGAAAATTGACATTTTGATGAGAAAAATGGAAAATGTAAAAGAAGGCCCAAATTGAACTTCTAAGGGATGAAAAACACAGTTTCTGAAATAAAAAATATATGAGGTAGGATTAACAGTATATTGGACACTACAGAGGAGAAAACTAGTGAACTAGAAGATAAAGCAGTAGGAACCATCCAAATGAAACAGAAAAAAAGGCTGAAGAAAGATGAGTATATGTGAGCTGTGGGACAATATCAAGCATTCTGAGCTCTATTTAGAGTCTCCGAAGGAAAAGTTAAGTGTAAGTGGTATCAGAAAAAAAGTTTGAAGAAAATAATGGTGGATTTTCCAAATTTGGAAACTTAGACTGGCAGATCCAAGAAATTCAGCATACCCTAAGTAGAAGAGACTCCATACTAAAAAGTATAATAAGTTGCTGAAAATCAGTGATAAAAGCAACCAGAGGAAAACAGACATGTGATGTACTAGAGGAATACAAGAAAGAAGTACATGTAGGCATGAAGACAGTGTAGCTACATTTTTAAGGTACTGAAAGGAAAAAAAAACAAAAAAACTTATCAATTTATATTCTATATGCAACAAATATATCTTTCAAAAAAATACTTTTTTTCAGACAAATGCTGAGAGAATGCACCACCAGCAGACCTGTATTATAAGAAATACTTAAAAAAAAAAAAAAAAAAAGAATACTAAAGGATATTCTTCAGGCAGAAGGAAACTATGAGGTGGAAATTTCAGTCTATATAAAGGAATGAAAAGCAGTGGAAATGCTCTGATTTTTTTTAATATCTCTATAAGACAATTGGCTAGTTAAAGCAGAAATGTATTATGGGATTTTTATATTACATTTTGTGTTTTGTCATAACACAAAAGTGGGGAAGAGGAAGTACATACTATAAGATTTTTACACAGTACATGAAGTGATATAATGTTATATGAAGATAGACTGTCATCAGGTAAAGACCTATATTATAAATCCTGGAGCAACCACTGAAAATAAAAATAAAAAGAGTTAATAAACAAATAAGATAAAATAATAAGGAAAAATAAGGAAAAAAACCCAAAGGAAGGGAGGGAGAAAAGAAAAAAGGGAGAACAGATAGGACAAATAGAAAAAAAGAGCATGATGGTAGATTTAAACTCATCGATATCAGTAATCACATTAAATGTAAACGATCCAACCCAGCATGCCCAATAGAAATATAATGTAAACCACATAGGTAATTTTTTTTAAGATTTTATTTATTTATTTGACAGAGATCACAAGCAGGCAGAGAGGCAGGCAGAGAGAGAGAGAGAGGAGGAAGCAGGCTCCCCGTTGAGCAGAGAGCCCAGTGTGGGACCCTGGGATCATGACCTGAGCCGAAGGCAGAGGCTTTAACCCACTGAGCCACCCAGGCACCCCCACATAGGTAATTTTAAATTTTCTAGTAGTCACATTGAGAAAAGTAAAAAGAAACAGGTAAAATTAATTTTTTATAAAGATTTTATTTATTTGACAGAGAGATCACAAGTAGGCAGAGAGACAGAGAGGGGAGGGGGAAGCAGGCTCCCTGCTGAGCAGAGAGCCCGATGTGGGACTCGATCCCAGGACTCTGGGATCATGACCTGAGCTGAAGGCAGAGGCTTAACCCGCTGAGCCACCCAGGCACCCAAATTAATTTTTTTTAAGAAATTTTTCTTTTTGAGAGAGAAGGCATGAGCCAGGGGTGGGGGAGTAACAGAGGGAGAAGCAGAAGCAGATTCCCCACTGAGTAGGGAGCCTGACATGGGACTCAATTCTATGACTCCGGCATCACGACCTGAGCCAAAGGCAGACACTTAACTGACTGAGCCACCCAGGCACCCCAGTAAAATTAATTCTAATAATATATTTTACTGAACACCATATATATAAAATATGTCATTTTGACATGTAATAAATACTGAAATTTTATTAAAGAGGTATCTTTCCTTTAAAGTGTAGTGCACATTTTCTACTTACAGCATATTTATGTTTATAGCACAGTTTGGATTAGTCATTTTTCAAGTGCTCAGTAGTCACTTTCAACTTGTGGCTACCATACTGGAAAGTATAAACATCCGGTTAAAAGGCAGAGCTTGTCAGATTGGGTAAGAAAAGATCTGTTTATAAGAAAACCATTTTATTTATTTGTTTATTAGAAATTTCCTGGGTTTTTTTGTTTTTTTTTGTTTTGTTTATAATCTCTACACCCAACATGGGGCTCAAACTCATGACCCTGAGATCAAGAGTTGTATGTTCTTCCGACTGAGCCAGCTGGCTCCCCAAGAAACCCATTTTAAATGTGAAGACACAGATAGGTTAAAAGTAAATGGATAGAAAAAATACACTATGCAAAAACTAATCAAGAGAAAGATGAAGTAACTATATTAATATACCAAGTATATTTCAGAGCAAAGAATATTACCAGTGACAAACATTTTGAAAGGGATAAGTTCTTCAAGAGGACTTAACCTAGAGATGAACACACCTAGTAAGAGAAATTCAAAATATATGAAGCAAAACTTATGAAACTGAAAGGAGAAATAGACAAAGCTGTAATTATCACTGGAGGTTTCAACACCTTTCTCAATAATCAGTGGGAGAAATAGAAAGTCATTAAGGATGTAGAAAGCCAGATTAGGTAGATGGATCCCATGTACCTGAATGCTTGTGGGCAGGGAACACGTCCTCTTCTAGACAGCACTAAATGTGCCCTATCCCATGTGGAGAACCAGGATGATACTGCATTTCCAGTCTCTTCATTTTCCCTCCAGGACTCTGTCCTTCCTGTCATCCCTTACTAGTAATTTACTTGGATGAATGGGGAAAATAACAAGCAGACATGTCTTTTTTTTTCTGGTTTTATTTTGCAAACCCTGTTAATTATTGTAGTTGCTTCCAAAATGTAAAATCATTAGACTGTTGGAACACTGTATTTCTGACTTTTTCCTAGCTAGAGGGAACACCATAAGGAAAAGACTAATACTATGTGGGGAGTGAGGGAATGCAGGAGGAAATAAGATGGATTCTATATAGCAGACTGACTACACTGGTGACCAAGCTAACAAGGCAGACCAACTACCCATTTTGTAAGTCTCATCTCTGAAGAGAAAGAGGTGTCTTTCAGCTATTTTACATCACAGTAGCCTTGTGTATAGAGAAAGTATTCTTACTTGATTGATAGTGGGAAAGTTAGAAGTAAGACTTAATAAGGGGTATACTGGGGTCATCTGATTTTTATTGTGGAATCAGCATCTGAAATCAGAGCACATAACTCCGTTTAGCATTCTTTCATAACAAAAGTGGAAATGGGGAATTGGTAGTTGTCATAGCTTTCTGGTTATTTCCAAGGAGCCGTTAAATTTAAGTATTGCTCAGTGAAGAGAGGAAACAGCTTGCAGAACGTTAAGCCCAACTAGACAAGCCTAGCACAGGAAATAAGTTTGCCTTAGAAAGTAAAAACTGATTCCATAAGGGGGGGGCGGGGAGACCCTAGGCAAAATGAGATAAATTAGTTAAGTGAATGTGATGTGTCTATCATATGCAATGTACTCTTACATGTAGAATAAAATGATCAGAATGGAAATCTGAGTGTTTCTAACGTGACTCACTGGTAGATTCCACATCATTATAGTTACTTCTTAAAGTGTTTCTTTAATAGAACTAGCCCTTTGGATAAACCAGGGATTTATGCAGGGTCATGGAGAATTATAATTACAGTTGTCACAACTCCATAAAAATAGGTGTTGCCTGCCTGTCTTTTTCTAAAACTTTAGCAGTGATTCTAAATATTCATTACTTGAATTTCCATGGGAGAAGAATCCTGGGTACGTGTTCACAGTGAGAAATGTAATACACAGAGCTTACCTGAAGTCTACAGTCTATATTAATTAGGTTAACAAACTATAGAAATGATCCCTGAAAGTATAGTCTAGATCTTACGAGTGAATGATCTTCTGACTCATGCTATTTAAATGCTGCTTCTTGGCTGGTCTTTTGGGCTTTGTGGTCAAAAGGGGTAGATTTAATTTAAAAATCAGAACAGGGAGGTCAAGGTGAGAACATAGAGAAGTAAAAGAGGAAAAATGGCTTTTTCCCCATCGAAGCTTGTCTTGGTTTCTATGTAGGAGCACTGTTATACCCACAACTTTCAGAACATTTTTTCCCTAGAGCCAGTTAGAAAGGTTCAGGGCGCCTGGGTGGCTCAGTTGGTTAAGCCTGTGATTCTTGGTTACAGCTCAGGTCTGTGATCTCAGGGCTCTGAGATCAAGGAGCAGCATCAGACTGCACGCTCAGCAAGGAGTCTGTTGAAGATTATCTCTCTCTGCCCTTCCCCCTATTTGTGTGCACAGTCTTCTCTTTCTCTCTCTCTCTATCTCTCTCAAATAAAAATAAATCTTAAAAAAAAAAAGGTTCAGAGTGTAAAATTGGGAAGGGTTAAAAGTTAAAATTTTACTGTTAGTGGGGTATTTTACTTCTAAAAGAATGAGAAAACAATAGTTTGGCTGGTTTACTGGGTGAGAAGGAAGATATAGATAGCAGCGGTCATTTATGTCATTGCGGTAACATACAGGAAAAGGATTGAGTCCTTAGTTTAAAAACATTGTAGGCTTTTCCTTTAAAGAGAAAGTTTTCCAGCTTCAGCCTGGCAGCTCTTCAGATAAAATCACAAAGGAACAAGACACTATAAACAACAGTCCCACCCCGCCCCCCAAAAAGCCCTGCATAGACAAGCAGGCGCTCATGGCCAAGGCTGTGAAGGCAGAGGGAAGGGTAGCTCCTGAGGCACTGGAGCTTCAGCAAGCAGACAGACAAGTGTGGGCCCCAGAAAGAGGGACAGGTGGACCAACACTGGCAATTGTCCCCAGATGCTGGTGTATTGGCAAGACAGACAGTAGCACAGTGCTGACTGACTACTTTTAGCCCCCTGTTTGAAGGGGTATTCAAGATTTTTTGGAGCTAATAGAGTCTTGTGTGCAGAAGGGCTCTCCCCTTGGGAAGAGAGGGACCCTTGTCTTCACAAAATATAAGCAAATTCCTATCACTGCTTCTCTTTCATCTTAAGAATTGTGATCCCTTCTCTCATTTCTTTTTCCTTCATCTTCAGCCATCCTCTGTGAGATGACATGTAGGATTCTTTTTGTTCTCTAACTCCTAGCTTGTTTTTTTGGTAGAACTGTGTCTTGGCCGAACTATGGCAATTTTCCTCATTTGGACAGAGTAATAGCTGCAAAACTGAGGAAACTGGGATTTCAGTTCTACCTCAGATGTCAGATTATACATCCTCAGCTAATGGGGAGGACACTGAGGCCACCAAGCTTGCTCCTACTGGGATATAGGGGAAATGAAAAAGAGCCCAGACAACTCCTTAGAACTAATTAATAAGCTGACTTTGGAGGAGGCCATTTCCCTGGCAGTGGAGAAACCGTGGTTGGAGGCAGAACGAAAGCAATGGAAGAGGGGTTCTCAAAGGAAATGGATAATGTGTATCCTGAATCATTAGATCTCTGTTCTTCTTAAGCTGGGTTGGTCTTTAGCTTTATAGTCCACACTCTCAAAATAAAAACACAAAAATAAGAAACCAAACAACCGAGGCTGTGTAAGTCTAACTTCATTGGCTTCTGGAACTCTTTCCTCCTAAAACATAGGAAAATCATGGGTAGCGTGATACTCATTTATGTCATCCTTTTATACTTCAGGGTAATGACCTCAAAATGATGCCCCTCTGAAGGGCACCTAAAGGAGATTCATCTCCATGGCTTTCATGTGCTTGGCTGTCTTTATCTCTCTGCCTACTCTCTACTTTCTGCTTGAGTCTGTATTGCTTTTCTAGTACGTGACTTTTGTCTGCCCATGGAAGGTTTGGCTTACAGTGACTGATAGGTCATCTGCCTATTCACTTCACCCCTTGGATTAACGGTTTTAGCCTCATAGCATGGCTAATATTGTGGGATGAGCAGAATACCGGAAGAATCAATCCCTTCTTGCTGATTTTCTCTCTCCAGAGGATGTAGTTTTATAGTCTAGAAATCTCTGCTTGTTGGGCAGGTCTTCCTGCATTCCTGGCTGCCTTTCACAAGCCTGAAATCGTCCTTGGGCAGCATTATCCTTGGGGTCAGAGTTAGATTAAAAAACTCAGTTTGAGAAATCTGCGACCTTAATTATGTTTTGATTCATTATTATTATTTAAAATAACTGAGCTCCAGGTATTTGCCGAGCATCACACTAGGCAGAGGATCAGCCGCAGCTGGGCCTGTTGCTTGGTCTTCAGAGATGCAGGCAAAACAGTGTCTTTCTTCAGTCCTAGTCTTCCCCTCCACCCCCCACCCTCAGAGCTTTGCTTCATGGCGAGTGTGGTTTCCCTGCAGTTGCTGAGGCATCCTCATCTATAGGCCCTTTCTCTAGTCTAGACCATGTTTCGGTGTGTTCCTGGCAGTGTTCCCTGCTGCCTACCCAGTATGTAGTTGCCTACTGTTGGGCAGTAGCTCACTGCTCTGGCATCCTAGTGTGTAAATATTTGTCAAAGGACAGGGGCGTTTTCCCATTCCCCAAAAAGCATTCTGAAAAATGTGCCTGTTTTCTTAGTCATATTTCCAAGATGTGCATCAGTTAGCCCATTCATTCCTTGCAGTTGACAGACACTGGCCTGGCCTTAGCTGGCCACATAAAGTAAGTATGCAGTAACTTCCGGCACAGTAACTTTCAGGCTTTAGTACCAAGGAGTTCTGGACCTAAAGGGACCATAGTCAACAGTCACTAATAGAGAATACATTGTTTTGTTAACAGAAAGAATCCTCTATCTTCCATATCAAGCATTTAAATTTCTTGAACTCATGCTTGATATTGGAGGCGTATATGGAATCAACAAAAATGAGAAAGCTAACCATACAGATTCTGGAGGAAAACTTGACTCTTCTTGTTTGTGTCTGGACTTTTAGGTCTCGTGTAATGTAGGCTTTTATATGATATCCATGTCTACCTCTGCAGAGGTGACAGTGCTGAGCAACGAGGCAGTTGAGAGGTGGTTTTTCTAGTACAGTTGATGGTTTATTCTGTTACTCACTTCTGCTTGAGACCAGAGCCAGTCATCTCTGAAAGCCGACTTACTAGGCTGAAAAGGCAGTCTTCAGTTGTGGAACAGTTTTTGGTCTGTGCAAATCCAGGTGACCCACATCTAAGGATTGAACTGTTGGTCTTCGCTTTATTACACTAGGCTGTGAGCTCAGAATTCATTTAAGTTGCTCACCCAGTCCCAGTAGACTAAAATATCTCTACTGTGTCTTATCAAACTACTTGGTTCCTTCCTTTCCTTTTCTCTGAGTCTCACCTTCTAGCACCCCTTCCTCCTCCATCTCACTTTTGGACCTAATCCTCAGTCTTCTACAGATCAGACTAGCATGTGCCCATATGGATCCTCAACCCCATAAGATATCTGTAGATCTGTATAGCTATAGCTCATGCCTCCGGAATTTGATGTAGGGGCATGAGGCTTTGGGGTATTGAAGTCTTAATTGATAAGGAAACAGTAACCATGCTGTGCAACCCAGCAACTGCTTTTCCTTCATACAACACAACTCTTTTGAAAGGACTGAGTATCTATTTTAATATATTTAATTTCTTCCCACAGATAATTAATTTCTACATGAATATGTTGATGGAGCGAAGTAAAGAGAAGGGATTGCCAAGTGTGCATGCATTTAATACCTTTTTTTTCACTAAGTTAAAAACGGCTGGTTATCAGGCAGTGAAACGTTGGACAAAGAAAGTGGATGTATTTTCTGTTGATATTCTTTTGGTACCCATTCACCTAGGAGTGCACTGGTGTCTTGCTGTGAGTACCTCTCTTACTTTTAATCAAATTTAAAAGAAATCTATAGAATTATAGAACATACAGAGTAGTGAGTATTAATTCTACATTTTTTTGTTGCCTAAAAATTGAATAGCTTAGTGAACTTCCTGTCAAGAGTGGGAGATACTTAGATTTTGAAGAAAGTTGTGGAATTTCCTTTTCTGGAAATATATAAAAGGGAGTTGTAAGGCTAAACATTCTCAAGACAAGGCAGGGGGTGAAAAAGTGACTTCTTAATGATACTGCCAACTCAGATTCTGTGACGTACTTTCTGCCCAATTATGACTTGCCTTGCATACTTGATAGTTTGATATTTTTTATGACTCTGAGAACATGGATACATTCATTTAATATATTAATAAAAATACAAAAGTTATCTCACAATCTATTTTGAATTACATTTGAAAAATTAAAGCTAAAGAGAAATTCTCCACATAAAGAAGCAAACAACTATTTTACCATCTTTCTGAAACCATCTGGAAATGATCTCATTCATCTTACAGTCTCTGAAGAGTATGTGTGTCTTCACTGTTGCCCACATGGCAGATGGAGAATCTAAGTACTAGAAAAAGATTTCAGGGCCATTAATGAGGCCACAATAGTACTACGTAAATAGTCCCCTATTCTTCCCTCTGCAATTTAAGCATGGTATAATGCAAAATGTCAGTCAAACTTGTCATGATTTCACAGGAAATCTGGCAAAAGGTTCCAAGTTCCAGGGAAGTGAAAGCTGAGAGACTATTTTTCTTATTTTATGAACACACAGAATTTTTTTTATCCCCAGGTTGTGGACTTTCGGAAGAAGAATATTACTTATTATGACTCTATGGGTGGGATAAACAATGAAGCCTGCAGGATCCTCCTGTAAGTAGAGAGTTGAGAACAAAAGAGTTTGGTGTTGGGCATATGTTGAGTTTTTTCTACTGTTGAAATCAGTTCTTTGATACCTTTAGTGGAGCGATTATGATTAATAAAGGAAGTCGTCACATTGAGTAAGAATGGATATTTTATGTCTGAGTAAGTAAAGTTTAATAATAATATAATAATACCAGAAAGATGCCCTCATGGGGACAACTGTTGGCCTAGTGCACTAAAATAACGAAGAGTCAACATAGAAACTACTTAGAAGTCATCTAATCCAACCTGCTAATTTTTCAGATGAAGAAACCAAGACCCACAGAGGTGACTTTGATATGCTCAGGTCCTAGTAGTTAGTGGCTCAGCTGGGAACCAGAATGCAGATCTCTTTATACCCCATCTGTTTGTCTTTTCCAAAGTGCCTATTCCTCACTATACCACTGTACCACTCTGGTGGCCAGGAGGAGATAGGTTCCAGAATGGTGAACAGTCTGCACTTAAGAAGAGTGCTCTGTATGAGGTATGCACTCATCAAATTATGATTTGGATTGAATTTTCACACAGGAGAGTCAAGAGTATAAATAGTGAATAACTGCCTTGTTATTGCTAAAGAAACCTTCTCCCATGAGGTCGAATTCTAAAGGACCATATAAACCAAGGAAAAGAATCAAAACTCATTCCTCAGGAGGAACAATAGGTAGAAGGAACCTGGGTGTAAGAGGCAGAGGTCCTGTTCCCTTGGGTTGACAGAGTGGGTATGAATTTTGGGAGCTGCAGGGGAAGCTTAGCCATCCAAAGATTCCCTGCCCAGCATTATATACTGTTTTCCTCAGAAGTGCAGTTGAAAACCCTTCCTAAGGATTGTGAACCTCATTCTTAGGGTGGCAGCTATCACCAGTGCCCCACAGCTCATCTTCTCTCCCAATACCTTTAGGCAATACCTGAAGCAAGAAAGCATTGACAAGAAAAGGAAAGAGTTTGACACCAATGGCTGGCAGCTCTTCAGCAAGAAAAGCCAGGTACATTTCATCTCATCAGGTGGAAATCCTGAGATTAGGGTACTTGGGAAGGATAGGATTTTATTGCTTGATTCTCAGGGACCTTCTATCTTAGTGTCTAGCTGGACTTCAGCTTGGTTGTTTGGTTCCTCAGGGAAGATAGAGTAAGCTGTCTGTGGGAAAACTGGTCATGTGTTTCTTATGTAGAACTAGGTTTTTTGAATGCCCAGCTGTTTTACTGAGCTTTTCACTGCTGTGGGAAATGGTTGCTGATTGGCCCTTATGGGAGGGACTTTTCTTTACATCCTTAGGTGTCATGAAAGCTTAAGATAGTCTCCTGTGTGGTTGATATGAAGATGAATATTAATATGAAGACCTGACTGAGATGCTGTATTCTTTTTTTTCTCCAAGCTTGTGTCATTCTGGGTGAGGGACTTAGGGTCACCTCTTCAGAATTCAGGGAAACCTGTAACATTTTATATCCTTTGGTTCTTATTTATAATCTAATATGAAAGAAAGAAGCTTGGAAAGATGTCAGCTTTTTGTTGTTTTTGATCTTTCAGGAAATTCCACAGCAGATGAATGGAAGCGACTGTGGCATGTTTGCTTGCAAATACGCTGACTGCATTACCAAAGACAGACCGATCAACTTCACACAGGTGAGCTGAGCCTTCAGCAAGGATCCCTGTGACTACCCTGTCTCTAGCTGCCCAAGAGATGTTTTTCCCCTCCATCTGCTCTGCCTAGCGGACTCTGCCTATGGTTCATCACAGTGGTGGTTACTGCACAGACCACATCACAAGAAAAAGAAGGATAGTGGTAGACTACATGCTGCGTTCCCTTATATCACATGCTGTAGTCAAGGAATGCTGGTCATTAGCAGAGCCTTCTTCTCTGCCCCTTTCCCTCACCTACCTCAAATCCTGTAAGAAATAGAGAACTGGGACCAGAGCAAGTTTTCTTCATTTTCTCTTCATCTGGTTGGCAGTCAGGTTCTGGAACAGGCCACACCTTGTGTACTCCTAGCACAATTTGCCCTGCTGCCCCCTCCCCTGCCCCTCACTTGATGCAGCTGATCTGTCTTCTCTTAGTTCGTGATTGTTTATTTCTGTCCATGTTGTCCTTCAGAGACCAAAGTGGATTGAAACTGGAGATTATGGTTTGTGCCCTCCACTTTAAATTAATGGGTTTACCAGACTTTTCCACCATAGCCCTTGTGTGGAACTAACGCTTGCAGTTCCATAACTCTTCCCCTAAAAAGTAAGTTTTTGATTTTCAAGCCTTAGATCTCCTGTCATCTGAAAAGTTCAACATATAGGACTTGATAGACACCATCCTCAAAATTTCTGGGAGACATTTGGGTGTAGCCTCGGGGCTCCTGGTGATACCCAATAAAATTTGTAAGGCCACAATAAGAGAAAATAGCAGTAGAGATAGCAGTAGAAAACAATGGGAAAAAATTACATGTAATCAAGAATTGAGCAATTTGAAAGACCAGAAATGCAACTGAAGCTATTTTAATTGAAACCCTGAGAAGGAAAGGAGTATTGGGTCTGGATAAAAGCAACAAAAAAATTAAGGGTATCTCTGTGTCCCTACAGCAACACATGCCATACTTCCGGAAGCGGATGGTCTGGGAGATTCTCCACCGAAAGCTTTTGTGAAGACGGTCTCAGTTAGCCGACATTGACCTTGTGGGGGACCAGCTCTTTGTTGTCTACAGCCAGAGACCTTGGAAACAGCTGCTCCCACCCCTCTGTTCTTGTAAAGCCCTTGATCCTGGACCAGGCCCTGGCGAGATGCATTCACAAGCACATCTGCCTTTCCTTTTGTATCTCAGATACTATTTTTGCAAAGAAACTTTGGTGCTGTGAAAGGGGTGAGGGACATCCCTAAGCTGAAGAGAGAGACTGCTTTTCACTTCTTCAGTTCTGCCATCTTGTTTTCAAAGGGCTCCAGCCTCACTCAGTCCCTAATTTGGGGGCTGAGAGAAGCTTGGACAGATTCTTGGTTTCATATAAACTCTTGTTGTTAGGCCTTACTAAGAGGTAGGAAAGGGCTTGGGCAAAAAGGTAGGGATGAAAACCACCAGCATATACACGCACACATACATACATGCAGGATTTTCAAGATGTGTTGTCAGGAAAGTGACTGTAATCTGGACTTTGGGTCACATGCAAAAGTCCCTCCTCCAGGACTTCCCTATTTATATGCCTCCTTGTGAGATCCGTCTGCTTCTATACAAGGCTGTTTTATCATCCGTAGCTTCCTCCCATTGTGAGGCACAACACATGAGCCCTGGGGGGACCCCAAAGTCCCAGACAGTCCTTTTCCTTAAAGCAGGGGTTTGCATGTGCTCAGAACACATGATACGGAGAAGACCCACCCAGGGAGCAGTTCAGTGGGGCAACCAAGGCACCACTTCTACTGCCACCTACTTCTGACCAAGAAGAAGGACCTCAGTCTTTAGCATAAAATTCCAGCATTGGATGAATGCAGGTCTAGTGTGGTCTGTGGCTAGTTAGTTTAAATATGTTTCTAACCACAGAGAATTTAATATATATATATATATATATATATACATATATATATATACACACATATATATATATTTCACAGGGATATGTGTTTTTTTTAAAAGGCTGAATGTGTTCACCACTTTAGCCTCTAGGTTTATTTCCATTTTCCAGATTTAGCTCTAGCACGCACAGATCCCAGCCCCTATGTGTAGGGTGTTTGTGGACTTCCTAACAATATTTTGAGGCCTGGATGAACTTTGGCTTAGGGGTAGAGGTTATGGAGGGAGGCAAGATTTTCAACTGGAAAACGGGTGGAATTTGGACTGATCAACTTGAGACTAAAAAACTGCTATTCCTTTTGTTCTTTCTAGCATCTCCCCACCCTCTGAGCGTTCCTCAGGCTAGATAGTGAAACGATCCAATGCCAGTGTCATTTTGTACTTAAGTTCCAAAATAGGAACGTTTTATACTTTTTTCTGTATTGTAATAGGTAGTTTTGTATGAAATATTTTCTCTTCTTCCCTTGTACCCCATCCTTTCCAACATTGTGCTTTCTCTCTGGGCTTATTTGAAAATTTTACTCTGTTTTATACCAAGCTTGTTTAGTACATTTTTCTATGTTTTACCACAGGTTACAATTTGAAAAGAAAACTATTTTTTTTAAATATTCCATTGTTAACTGAATGTTACTGTTTCCACTCCAACAACCAGATGTCCTACCTTTTTCATAACTGCCTGACTTTTTGGGGAAGACCACTGTTCGTTTGTTCTTTTTTCTTTTCTTTTCTTTTTTCCTTTCTTTCTTTCTTCCTTTCTCTCTTTCTTTCTTTCATGTTTTTCTATAGGAAATAAATAGCTTTCTATTTATGAGTTGCTGAGACCTTTCACATTCTCTTTTAGAAAGCAGCAATGTGCAGGCTCATTGTAGGACTCCTGCGCATGGGTTCTTGGTACTTAATGTATGTCAGTGACAACTTGAAAGATGGCAATGTGGTATAGATTTGGACTAGGAGTCAAAAGACCTGAGTTTTCCAGGCGCTTTTGCTATTATCTGGGCGGGGGGGGACTCAGAACAAGAGAGTTGTCTGTATTTATTGTTTGTCCATTTAGATAACAACATCTGTCTTACCTTCCTCATAGATCTTTTGTACAGACCAAAGCAGCAAATATTTATTGCCATGTAGAACAGAAAATGAAACATGCGACAAAAGCACTTTGAAAAATATATAAGGAATTGTTGAGCCTGTCTGAACGTGGACCCCTTTCTGACCAGTGCATTTTCACACAAGGCGAAGTTAGTGATCCTGAGACCACCCTACAAGGGTGGACCAAGCTGAGGCATAGGTTGTAGCCCAAGGTGGCTCATTGGAAACCAAATATAGACTCCTGTAGTGGGCCATTTTTCCAGAGAACTAGCCAACAGACTCAGGACTAGTATCTGGGAACTTAGTTTCTCCTTCATGTAAGGGTGGGCTTAGATGACCAGGGAGGCAAGAAGAGGTTTCTGCATTCCATGGCCAAGGGCATGCTACCAATATCTTAGCTAAACTGCTTTAAACTAAAGGCTCTTGCCTTTTCTCCGGTTTTTCCTTCTTCCGTGTGTTCAGTGCTCGTAATCACCTACCTCCCCTTAAAAAGTAACACTTGAGGGATGATGAATTCAGTCTAGATACAGAGCCTTCAACACAACAGGAACCACAGTCTTATAAAAGGCATAGGCTTATAAAAGGCCTAAAGAGAGGGAGAGGATTCACTTATGAACCCCAGTGTTTTTAATGTTTCAGCCTCTGGTCTTTCGATGCCATCCCTCCAGCTCTCAAATACGTCTTTCCAGAGTAAGAGAGATAGACTACTAGACATTTGGACTTTGCCTTCTCTCTTGCTCCACCTGGATGAGCCAGGGCGAGGTGGAATATAGACCTTCATGGCCTGTAGTTGACTCTGACAGGCCACATGCTGAGCTCCTGGAAAAGTTACCATATTTCGCTGCCCAAAAGGAACCTACCCATAGCTTCAAAATCATCCTAAAATGTAAGGTTCAGCCCAGCATGTTTCCTTAGAGATGGAAACCTTATTTCACCTGTGCTGAACCCTGACCTCTAGTAAGAGTTCATGACCATCATTCCCAGCTTTGGAGGTAAGGAGTGACATAAGGGTATGTGGGGTCATGCTGGTCATCCACTAAGATACGGGAGAACTTACACATGAATCCCCTGGAGGATACAAAAAAGAAACTCGAAGCCAGAAGATAAACCTTGAAATAATATTAGTACAGGCTGCCTCTCTGGGCTGTCAGGGATAGGGCAAGAATAATTCTCATTGTGAGTGGTTGGACCAGATATCTAGGGTCTTGTCGGAGTCTAAGATTCTGAAATGTGGAGGGCCGTGATCCTGCTTGGAATAGAATTCAGTCAAGGTAGGGATTCAAAGTTCAAGTTTAAGGCCAGTGTTTATATAGCTTGGTCTTGGAGTTAAGGCCCAGGTCTGAGTCTTACCGTAATGGGACAGGTGATAGCTATTGACCTTGGCATTCTCAGCTGAGAAGTAGCCATCAACTGCCTGACTTCTGGAGATTGCCCTTCCACTCTGCAGAGCGTCAGTGTCCGGAAGGGAAAGTGTGAGAAAGAGATGTACAACGAGCCCAGAGTCCAGTCAGTGGGGCACACCTCATTCAGTTTACTCCTGTGTTTCTTTCACAAATACCTCCAGAGCGCACACACCTAAATCCCATCTCCATGAAGCCTTCCCTAATCACATTATCTTAAAATCTCTTACCTGGACAACTCTAGCCCTTATTTTTGTTTTTTGTTTTTTTAGATTCTATTCATTTATTTGACACAGAGAGGGAGAGAGCACAAGCAGGGGGAGTGGCAGCAGAGGGAGAGAGAGAAGCAGACTTCCCCAGGAGCAGGGAGTCTGATGCAATGTGGGGCTTGATCCCAGGACCCTGGGATCCTGACCAGAGCTGCAGGCAGACACTTAACCCACCGAGGCACCTCAGCTGTAGCCCTTATAATCAGAAAATCTTATAACTCCATATTTGTAATCGGACTTTTAAATCAGGAATAGACTGAGACCTGTCGCCACAGAGGGCAGGTGAATGATCTGGTGCTTTTTCTTCAAGCCAGGAGTGCAAGCTGCTTCTCTGGCTGGCCAGTGAGGAGTAGGGTAACTGCATTAAACACTGATTGAGGAGACAGTATTTCGAGGGTTGGGGAGGGAGGACTGCTTATGGCAGCCTGCCGTGGGGCTGCACCTCCTTCATGGTCCCAAACCTGATGCCCCACTCTACCCTTAAACATCTTCCTTGGCAGTTCAGCATGCCCTTCCGGGGCCTCAGTCTCTGTCCCAAGGAGCTAATCATAGCATTTTTTTTTTTTCTAACCACACATCTTTCTAGTCTTCTCTGTCTTTTCTATTTCCAGTGCTGTTGTACATCTCCCATAGACTGAGTCCCGTTCTGTCTTGTGCTTTAAATGGACCATTTTACCTGCTGCCTGTATCTTGTCTGTTAGCCAGAGCTAAGTTCCTGGAGGGCATTTGCCTCTTCTGATATTCTGGGGAACCCCTTACACTGGGTGTTTAATAAGCAAGTGTTTAAGCACTGGACTTGGGGGTCCTGGAGGGTGGAGTGAAAAGATGGTTTGACCAAGGAAATAAAGGCCACCTGTCCTTATGGACCTTAGAGTTTAACTAATTTGGAGGCTAGGCAGACACCAAGCAACGGATCTTCTCAAGAAGGCCAAGTCATAGGCACACACTCCAGTTGGAAGCTGGGTGTGGATGATGGAGGGATAGAGGTAGAGATAAGTCAGGGATGATGTTACATTTATCTACCTGTGTGTAACTCTCTCCCTAGTTCTTAAAAGTTGATTTATTTAAAATAAATTCTGTGGATTTTGCTTTCTTGCTTTGACTGGAAACTCCCTGGTAAAAAAGGACTTGGTGGTGTTTGTCTCTCTAAGACTGTCTTTCTGTCTCTTTGACTGTTTATTCTGTCTCTGTGTCTTATGTCTCCTGATCCAAGTGGGACCAGTGATTGGATCCTCAGTGTGGTCTGGATTCCTGAGTCCACCCCTTAACCGAGAGTCTGAATACTGTGCATTCATTCATTTCATTCCACATACCTGGAATTGAAGCCTGGAACGCAAATAACATGCAAATCCATGGCTCCCTGGCACTTTTCAAAACCAGACCTGTCTGTGGAGCTGGCCAGAGGGCCCTCCTGAGCCAAACACACCAGTCAGGACTTCCAGCCCACTCTGCTAACAGCGTTCCTTGTCTCCTTGCCCCTCTCCTGCACCCCTTCCTCTCACAATCTAACCTACCTGTAAAGCTCACACTCCAGAGAATAAAACATAAGAAAGCACCAGCTTTTGAAAAATCTTCCAGTATGTTGGTGAAGTGGTTTTGTCTATATGAGTTAGAAGAGTCCCTTTTTGTCCCCGGGACATTCTTGAGTTCTAATATTTTTCTAGACATGGTTAAGATTTTTCAGCCGTTTGAAAATGGTTGACGCGAGGAGGGAGGGAAGCCTTCAGGCCATTCTTATTTTCTGATTCCTGAATGTGGCTAAAGGTAGCTGACAATTGCCTGGATCTGCATGTCCATCATTGAACAGGGAGGAGACTCCTTCCAAGTGGGACCTGGACTGGATTGTGAGTTAGAGTCAGCCTCTGTCTCCAACTGCTCCTGGGGGGCCTGGTGTGATCCTGCACTGCAGAAAGTTACAAAGGGCCCAAGGGTAGGGGGGAAGGTGGGGAAGGTGGGGAGGCTTGTCCTGTTCCTCAAGGAATTCATGTTCCAGACACTATTCTGAACTCCAGGGAAACAGTTTTGCTTCCTTGTGTACCTGTGCTCCATTCCCCATCAGCCCACCACCAGCCAGTGATCTCCGCCTACAATGGCCTACGGGTCCCTGCACCTCCAATAGGGTGCCTTCCCACTCAGCCCGGGCTCACCAGTCTTGGCCACACAGGTGTCCTTGCTGTTTATCTAACCAAACTTGCTTCCATCTCTTGGGGGTTCTACCTCCTGTTTCCTATGTCTGGAGGGCTTTTCCATGGATGATCTCCTGACCCACTCCCTCACCACCTCCATGCTCTTGGGGCAGTGTCACCCCTACACCTCAATTCTCACACTCCCTAGCTCCGTTACCTTCATTTCTTTGTAGCATTTCATATCTGACTGTATTATTTATGATGTGGGAAATAAACAATGATTGCCTTACTACTTAAAGCTCATCATTGACAAGTCCTTGAAACAGGCAGAGTGACCTTCCTCTGGGAGCTCAGTTGCCTTGATGTTGACACTTTGCTAAGGGCAAAAAGAAATCAGCCCGACTCCTCAGGATCCTGTGATCCTTTTTATATTTTTAACATATAAAAACTCCTTTGGAAACTTCCTTTATTTCAACCCGCCCCCTCCCCCCCGCCAAGATATGTGTTAGCAGTCATTCTCCAAGCATATGGCCCATTGATATACATCTGAAAGTTCTCGTGACTGAGTTTTTACTAAATAGTAATAAATGACATTGTCTTTACAGTAGCTGGCCCCCTCAGGATCCTGGAAACCTTGTTTCCAAAATACCGTGAAGGCTTGTGCTGTCCCTAACCCCCTCCCAACTTGAAAGTCTATATATCAGGCACCTGTCACAACCCCCCAGTACAGCTCCTTATGCCCATGGGTCCTGTCCCTGTGCTAATAAAACCACCTTTTTGCATCGAAAACATCTGAAGCTTTCTTGGCCATCACCTCTGAACCCCAACATCTCTGTATCAATTGACTCGTGTTTTGTCTGTCTCTCACTAAAATTCTGTTCATTGTGTGTCCCAGGTGCCTGTGCTTCCCTTTTTGCCAGCTTCCCCTGCTGATTCAGGTCCTCACCTTGTGTCTGTTTCAGACTATGTCCCACCCAGGATCCCCGGCTTCAGATGTGTCATCCACTTAGCAGTTAGAGCTATCTTCTTCTCCTAATATTAACAACAAGAAGAAGCATTTATAGAGGCCCTGGTCCCAGCCTTTCGTGCCAAACATTTATAAACATTACCTCATTTAGTCCTCCCTAAGTGTGTGATGTAGTACTATTCCTTATCCCCATTTCTCAGATGAGGAAATGAGTTTAGGGATTGAATAAGCCCAAAGTCTCAGACTGTCAGTGATAGGAACAGGGACTCCAAGCCAAGAACATATGTCCCCAAAGCCCCTAAAAGCCCCATGAGCTACTGCTGCCATACAGCCAGCATGGTTTCATCTCAAGACAGGGCGATCATGTGACCCAGATATCATGGCGGGGGGGGGGGGTTCTATCAGTGTGAAAACAAAGAAGAGAACCTTCCTGAGGTCTGCAAAAGCTAACCCTCCCTCTTTTGTTTCATGAGCAGGATTGAGATCCTTGTCTCTTCACCTTAGATTGGAGGGTCAAGGGGAATGGTGGGATCCCTCTCCCTTAGGATCCATTTCCTCTTGGCTTCTCCAGAAAGGGGTACCAAGGAATTCCCTTCACCCCTCCCACAACAACCCTTTCTCCGTCTTTTGCCTCCCATTCTTGTCACCAACACTGGGCTCCCCACATTAGCAAAACTTCCTTTGAGGCCTCTAGTTCTAACCTAGAAAGGGGGGGCTAAGGATGGGAGGGTGGTGAGGAGGGAGATGCTGATACCAAGCAGATAGAGCTCATCCCCACAGGAGCTCAGGAATCAAGGGTGTGTATGTAGGGACATTTGGAGACTTTGCCCTGCTCCACGGTGTTCCATTATTTTCTTTTCACTTCTTTCTGTGTCTCCTGCTCTGTCCCCTCAGTATGGAGTTTCCTCTGCCATTCCGACTGGTTTGAGAATCTCAGGAATGCACAGCCCTGTGCCCTCCTGCTCCCCCACCCCCAGCTCCGTACACAAAGCCCCTGTAGAGGTGGAACTTAGTTCAAGCTAGAGGCCAAGGCGGGAGGGTCCTGCTCTTTTACTGGAAAAGAAAGACAACACACAGTCTCAACCCTTCCTCCCACCCTCTCTCCGATTTCTTTCCCCAAAATCAGTCTGCCACTTTGAGCTTCCTCTTAAACAGACTGGCCTTTCCCACCCTCACCCCTCACTGGGGGCCTCTCTTGATGGTAATTACTCCTAATTGTTTTCTCTTGGCTCACAAGGCCTTTCCTTGCCTGCCCTGAGCCAACAGTTCTGTGTCTGTTCAGAAAATGGGCTCCACTCAGACTAGAGGCAAGCCTCTTTGGGCCTCAAAACACAGCCTTTCTAGATCTAATTCAGAGGGCAGCTTTGACCATGGATGCGCTGTAAGGAAAGACTGCTGCTTGGCCTCTCTCAAGGCAAATTGCTGCAAGAAATAGTGATCAAACTTCAGGAGCAAGGGCCCTAGATAAGCTCTAAGCATTTCCTTCCATGAAGACCTCAGCAGCAGAGACGATCTGTTGGGCCTGGTCTGGGGGACGGGACTCCTGAATGGGGTCTCTGAGCCCTGCAGCTATGGCCTTCCTGGTGTGGAGTTTCCCATCTTATCATCCAAGCCCTTTCTCCACCAGAGGACCCGCCCCCACCCCCTACCCCCTGGAGCCCCAGCCCCATACAGCATCCTATGGCAGTGGGGTGAGGAGGCCTTTTGCCTAAGCTTGAGATGAGACTATCACACATATACACACATGCACGAATGCACGGAGCATGGAGGCTTTGTGTTGCTCCCTTCTGGTGCCGCCAGCTTCTGGATCAACACCAAGGTAAATGGTGGTTGGAGGGAGGATGAGGATGAGGGAGGAGGACTAGATGGTGGGGGTGGACATACACATACGGCCCCTTGTTCCCTCAGTAGGGCTGCTGACCCTGATTCATTCTACCCCCAGAAGAAGGTGTTTAATGGTCCAGGGCTCTTGAGAATCCTATATGCCCCTTGGAAAAGGATTTGGGGATGTTAGTCAGAACAGGATGTAGAAATGTTTAATTAATTCAAAGATACTAAGTGCCTACTATATGCCAGGTCCCTATGTTAGGTGCTGGAAATATCCTCAGTCTCCCAGTCCAAGCTCATAACACTTTGCTCTAGGCCCAGCCTGAAACATTTTGTCCCCAGGCCCTGTTCCTGGCACCACCACCATCAGCCTGAGACTCATTTCTCCCCACCCTCCATTCCTCCCTGACTCATTGCTACTTTGCTCAGCAGCAGAACACATTTTTAGTGAGCACAGAAGCCTCTGCAAGAAGGGGCCTGAGGAATAGACACCAGCATGGAGAAGAGGCTAGTTTCACTCAACCTCAGACCTCCAGGGGAGTCTCAAAGATGAGCTATAAGGGGTCTGAGCTCAGCGATTTCCTTTAGACTCTGGGGTAAGATGGCTGAATATTCTAGACCTAAGTCTCTCCTTCCTTCCCTCCCATGACTAAACCAAAGAATCAAATTAGGTTTGAGTTGGGTTTTTTTTTTTTAATTTCTGTCTTAAGTAGGTTTTATGCCCAATATGGGACTTGAACTCACAACCCTAAGTCACATGATTTACTGACTGAGCCAGTCAGGCACCCTCCAAATTAGGTTTCTATCAGAATATCTACTTGGGTCTAAGAGTCTTCATTTATTTATCTATCCATCCACCCATCTACCCATTTGCTTATCTATCCATCTATCTATTTAACTCTTCACTCAATTTATTCTTTAGGACCTACTCTGTGCCAGGAACTGGGAAGAGAGGGATAAATACGGTATGGTTGTTGGGTCTCTGTGGGCCTGTTCTTTGGTCCCCAGGGTATCTCTCTGTGTCTCAGCTGCTGCTTCAGAAGCCAGATCTCCCTTCTCCCCTCACATGGGGTGCCAGACTCCAGCTAAGAAGGTCTCCTAATAGGTAATGAGGAGTCCTAAACTGGAGGCCACTGGTAGTCAGGCCTCGTCAGGGAAATGAGGGCCAGGCTAGTGGTTGGAGGGTTGAGGAAGGCACCCGGCCAGGCCACTGAGCCCATCACTGTGGTTTGGCTCTTTTGGTGAAAAATAGCCAGTTTGGACAAGTGTTCCCTGTGTCCTGAGCTCTGGGTTGCTCCCAGACAGGAGTCGCTCCATTAAACAAACCACAGCCAAGGGCAACAGGGGCCCAGAGAGGACCAGAAGGGGGAGTGGGAACATGGGGCTCAGGACAAGACTTGAGCCAAGCCTATCCATCCCAGACATACTGGTGCAAGGGAGGCCTGCTTGGCTGGGTTGGAGGTATGAGTGTGTATCACGGGAGCTGCAGGTAAGACCAGAAAGAGAAGCCAAACGCAGAATCAAGACAAAGACAAGTTACACAGAGTATATCACTGAGACAGCCACAGAGGTAAATAGGGTCAGCAATCTAAAATCTGGTTTAGGGCATTAGCTGAAGATTCTTCACCCCTAATCACCCAGAGAAGTAACAGGAAGTTGGCAACAAGGTTGAGAATAGAGGCTGTGACAGCCCCAGAGAGGGTGTGTATGTGTACTCTAGTCATATGTGAGTTTGGGTCTTTATAATTTCTTTCTCCTATGTCTTCCACTTCATTCTAAAATCAGAAGGACGCCGAGTGGTTTGGGCTTCTCTGGGCCTCTCCTCCCCTTTCCACATGTGGCTGAGGGCGAGTTAATGGGACCTGTACACACAGAGGCTCACACAGCCGTAAAGACAGAGGCCCATTCATACCAGGACACTGCGGCACCTCTCTCCCAGGCTGGCCTGCGGTCCCGCTGCTGTGGCACCAACACGCACAAGTGAGAGACGTGCGCCTTTGCACATGCAACCTTGCTCTCGAGCACACACATACAAAGCCACACTCAAGCTCTGTTAACCCTTCACAGGCAGGGCCTGTAGGCTCTTGGTAGGAACTCTGGCTTGGCCTTGCTCAATCCTTTCTACCCAGCTTAGGACCCACCGGAGTCAACCCTTGAACAACCTCCTTGGGACCTCAGGGAGACCACCTTGGGCTTGCAAAGCCTCCCAGCACCCAAGAGGGGGAGTGAACAAAACCCCAATTAAAGAACAAAATGGAGGCATTTCTTTGAAGAGCAAGGACTATTACAATCTGGGTTCAAGTCACAGCTATGCCACCTGCAAGCTGTGGGTCCTCAGACAAATTATTTAATCCCTCTGAACAGTGAGATGAGTAAAGGTAAACTTGAGGTCCACAGATAAACCTACTAAAATTATATGCAAAACATGTAGAATTCTATATTTTGCTGGAAAGAGGTTGCAGAAGTTTAGCCATCTCATAGATCCTCTCAAAACTTAAAAATCGGTGAACTTATTTATTTTTTATCATTTTATTATTTTTTCATCATGAGAAGTATACTCTTTGATCATCCCCTATTTCACCTACCCCCCACCCACCTCCCTCCAGTAACCATCAAGTTTGTTCTCTATAGGTGAGAGTCTGTTTCTTGGTTTGTGTCCCTGTTCTCTTTTTTCTTTACTTGTTTTGGTTTTTTCCCTTAAATTCTGCATATGAGTAAGATCATATGGTATTTGTCTTTCTTGGACTCATTTCACTTAGCATTATACTTTCCAGCTCCATTCATGTTGTTGCAAATGACAAGATTTCATTCTTTTTTTTTTTTTTTACAGTGGAATAGTATTCCATTTTATACATACACCACCTCTTCCTTATCCATTCATCTATGGATGGACACTTGGGCTGCTTCCATAGTTTGACTATTGTAAATAATGCTGTTATAAGCATAGCGGTGCTTTGAATTAGTGTTTTTGTATTTGAGGGTAAATGTCTAGTAGTGGGATTACTGAATCAGTTGCAGGGTAGTTCTATTTTTAACTTCTTGAGGAACCTCCATACTGTTTTCCACAGTGGCTGCACCAGTTTGCATTCCCACCAATAGTGCCAGAGGAACCATTGAACTTCTTGAACATTCCAGGAGTCCATATGAGTTGAGTGCCTGTAAGTGACACAAACGTGGCCATTGAAAGTCCGCTCAATCATCTAAGGTCAGTGTCAACCTCACCCTGTATCTAGTGCCTGAAGTTTTCTCACATGACTCCCGCCCCCATACCCCCGGCTTGGGGAAACTTATCACACCCTTGAAGAGCCCAGCTCAGGCCCAACTGAGCCTTTCTCACCTGATGGACCCATTTGCTGGGATGGGGTCAGACTGGGGTTAGACTTGAGGGTCAAGCCTGGCAGGGGTCAAGAGGAAAGAGAGAATGGGGATAGATATTAGGAATAATAATCCTGATAGTGGTATCTACTGAGTGCTTACCATGTGCTAGGCATTGTGTAATCAACCAATGAAGTGAATAACATTATAACATAATTATATTATAATACAATATAATGTAATAATAATAATAATATTCCCATTTTAAGTTCAATTGAAATTGTCAATTATTCAGGATCACATGACCAGTAAGTGGTAGAAACTAACACTGGAACCAAGTCTGTTTGAATCCAAAGTCTTTTAAAAGAGAAGGAATGAGAGGGCTTCAAGGGAATGTCCCCAACCCTGGTGATATTTCAGGTGAATTGAGTACCTCACTGCAGCATTTGGGGCACAAAAGCTGCATCAGAAATCCCCTTTGGGGAGAAGGGGCCAGAGCCAGCAGTCTGCCTGAGCCAGTCCTTGGGGGTATGAGGCTGGGCGCAAGGCACTGGCTCTTTAGGGCTTTCGCCAGGACTCAAAGGCCTCTTTGTTCACTGCTCTGACTCCTACAAAGAACTCTCCATCCCAGGGTCCTCAGGGACCTTGGCCTACTCCACAAGCATACAAGGGTCTCCAGCCCCTCCCACCGTCAGCCAGAAAATAGCTAGTCCCCATGATGCCATGGGGTCTCTAAAAGGGTGGGTGACTCAGGGACCAGGGCAGGACTGCTAGGGAGAGGGGGTGGTTGGGAGGGACTGGATCAAGGAGAATGAGAGTCAAGGAGCTGCTTGCCAGCTGCTTGCCGGCTGTTCCCCAAACACATTTTACTTCTTTTGAGGCAGAGAATCAAAGAGTTACTAGCTATTTATTTTTATGTTACTTAAAAGAGTTTTGCACATTCTTACCAATTGCTGTTAAAAAGCTCAGAATTCCCCCAGACTCTTCTTCCCACAATCTTTCCCATTGTCCCCTCAGCCTCTGCAGTATCAGAGAGCACAGAAAGGGGCGCCCTGGCTGGCTCAGTCAGTGGCAGTGGGGTATGCCACTGTTTATCTCAAGGTCATGAGTTCAAGCCCCATGTTGGACATAGAACTTATGGAAAAAAGAGTAGGGAAAGTGGGAAAATATTCCAGTTGGTTTCTTAATGGATACCCTTGCACTTAACTCCAGCCCCCTTGTCCCCAGACTGGAGTCTGGAAGGAACTAGAGAACACAGGAAGGAGCCCTGGTCCCAAGGAGCTCTGGAGGATGAGGTTGAGCCCCTAGGGAAGGGGACTTGGGGAATCTCCAACTTCTTCCCCTGTTCCCCTGCTGGATATTCCTAACACTCCCCTCTGCCATTCTCTTACTCTTTTTGCCTTGCCCCTTCTGGAATTGGACTCTGCCTCCTCTCTGAGGGTGAAGATGGCGGTCATTGTTGCATTTCCAGAGCCCAGGGAAGAAGATGACTTACAGCTCTGCCAGAGCCTCCATTTCTGTAGCCTTATTTCCTTGCCTCCTCTTGCAAGGGCCAACATGAGCTATTCCCAGACAGCCTTCGTTCCTCCCCACTCACGGAACACCTCCTTCAGGTGCAACATTCTCTGCTTGAGTCACTTCCTGATCTAGCACAGGCATCTTCCCAGCCAGATAGCCTGGCCCAATTTCACAGACAATTCCAGAGATTTCCTCTCAGCACAGAGCAGTGTGGCCCTGGGGCCCAGGGACCTGAGATAGGCCAAAGGCAGGCTAGAAATTACTTAGGACAGCAGTAGGGTGGTGACACCAATTAAAAAAAAATCATTTAATTTCCAATATTTGACTTATTTTAAAGCCTAGAAGTAATCATCATGAAGAAAGTCATAAAGACGTCCCTTGGACTTCTTTTCATTTACTTTACCATTAGAATTGCTTCTATTTCAACTCTTTTCAATCTTTTCAATCTTTTCAAAGCTGTCACTTGTAATGGTTTTAATCCAGTTCCAAAGGCTCTGCATTGTCCCTAAGCAAGAGAAAAAGGCATCCTAGAAAAGTCAGCCCTCTGTGGCCCCCAAAAAGGGTAGCAGGTGCCACAGGAAAAGGGCATAGGATTCAGGACCAGGGCCTTAGGTTCAACCCCAGACCATCATTTGCTACCTGAGTGACTTTCCACTTACCCTCTCTGAAGCTCCATTTTCACATGGGATTGAAGATGGCAAAGCACATTGAAAATAGTCACAACATCAACATTAATCATCATGGGAGCGAAGAGTGGAGGGAACATCCCAGAGAGACTCCCCAGAGCTTTATGGTGGCATCTTGTCTACCCCTGGGTCTCAAGGCCCACCCAAAGCTGTGCAGGGAAGGAGACCCAGGCCTCCTCTCTCTAAGCCTCCCAGCTTTGCAAGAGTGGTCTCTGTGTTGCTGAATAAGTGCCTTTCAGTTAAACAACGTTTTTAATTTAACCAAGGCACATTTCCGAAAGGCCTCCCTTTGCTAATGACAAGCACAGCTCTCCCTGGTCTCTGGGGGAAGTGAACCCATGTGAGGGAGCCCTGACCATGTAGGGCTTCTAGGTCCCTGTGCTGTTGATGGGGACAGTCATGTCCAGGTTCACTGTCTTCCTTCTGGCTGGGGCAGACTGTGGCCCGGTGTACAGTTTCTATCCTGTGGGCACACCGTCACAGCCCACCAGTTGAAAATTGGCTCTCCTCGGACAGCCCTCAAGCCCTGCATTTTTTTCAGTTGCTCTCACCAGCCCCACAAATGAATTTATCTTTGCTTGCGCCATTTGGCTGTTTCTGTTTCAGGGAACCGTGGGTTCAATAAGCTCCACTGTTCTACCCAGTTGGCCAAACAGCCTCGTCTCTGTTTTCCTGGCTAGACCCTGGGGCCTGGAGTCCTGCCTCCGGGAATTCCAGAATTCGAGAATGTTAGAGGTGGAAGAGATGTCAGCCCTCACCCAGTCCTGCCCTAACCACTGTACAGATGGGGAAACTGAGGCTTTGGAAGTACGGAACGTCAGCCTTTCTTTCCAGCCTTGCTCATGCAGCCAACAGGACTCTCCACCAGCCCTGGCCTGCTGGCCTGCCCGCCACAGAGAGCTCAGACTCTCCCAGGGAGCCCACCCCATTGCTGGAACAATAGGAACGTTCTGGGCTAAAATTGGCCTCCTACCTCCCTTTAACGCTCACCTATCTGTGCAATCACCATGGAGTTATGACCAACATGGATAAAACAACTAGAAGTCAGTTCACCCTCAAAGGGAATGGAAGAGACTCTCTGGAAGCACTATTGGGCAGCCTCTGCCCACAGGACAGGAGAGAAGGCCCAGCACCCTGATCGCAGTACCTGGATTCAGTTCTGCTCTGTTGTTTCAGAGCTGTGTGATGATGAGCATGTTAGTTAACCTGTTCAAGCCTCAGTTCCCTCATCTGTACAAGCAGGGATAACAGTGGCTGCCATCTCCAAAGGCTGCCATGAGGACGCAATGAGGCGCCCTGGATGAGGATTTGGCACGGAGCTGGTGTGTGGTCAGAGTGCGGCTGCTGCAGGGTTCCTTGATGCTGTTGGGAGAGCACAGGTTCTAAATTCACCCTGCCTTCATTTGAATCCCAGCTCCTTCACTTATCAGGTAGCTTACTCGACTTCTGACAAGTTACTTAACCTCCCTGGGTGACATATTCTGCATCAGTTTGGATACTTTCAGCTGTAAGTTATAAAAAGAAGGAAAAGAAGGAGGGGAGGGAGGGAGGGAAGAGAGGAAGAGGGAGGGAGGGAGGAAGAGAGGAAGGAAGGAAGGAAAGAATCTAACTCAACTATCTTAATCATGGACTTCATTAATTCACATGAAAATCCTAAAGTCATGAAGGTTTCAGGAATAGTTCGATCAGGGCTTCTGCTTGTTCTCTGTGATTCTTTTGGCTTTGCCTTCCTGATATATTGGTTCATCCTCAGTATGGCTCACCTATGATCCTAAGATGGCTGCCAGCAGTTCCAGTCCTCACACCTTTTCTTCCCTCATTTTTAAGTCAAGTCCTAGTCTACAATTTACTTGGATCAACCTGAAGGTGTTCCTCTGGCATGGGTTACAGGATTACCCTGATTGGCTCAGATCTACCAAGGCCTACCCATGGAACTAGGACTGGGGTCCGCCCTGTCCAGCATGAGAGTCTGCTATACTGTGGGGGTGTGGTGGATGCTGGGGAAGGACCTTTATAAGGACTAAATGCAATAATGCATGCAAAGCATTTAGAGCAGGGCCTGGCACACAGTAAATGCTAACCATTTATATTAACAATTAGCGTTATTAGTGTCCTGAGCACATTCCTTCAGTTACTTTTCAAATTTGTTGCTGTTGAGGGCCAGTTTGTGGGACAGTTCCAGATGCGTCACCAGACCGCCTCCTTTCTTTTTCCCAGTAGCTGCGTTGCTGCAGTCCTACCCCCATTTCTTCCTCTCTTGGGTCCCTGCTCAGCCTCAAGCCACTGGGGATGCTTTAGGCTCTGCTGTGCCCACAGCCCGCTTTTGATCATGGCTTTTGTAGCCCCCCAGCCCTCTCCCAGCTTCAGTGAACAGCTGTGCTGCCCAGCTCTTTGTCCCCAAAGTAGAGTTTCCTTTGTAGTTTCTCCACATGTTAATTTATACCTCCAGGAGTTGCTTTATTTTTGTAAAAGGTTTTCTTTCTTTATTTATTTAAGAGAGAGGGAGAACAAGAGCAAGCAAAAGGGAAGGAGAGGGACAAGCAGACTCTGCGCTGAATGTGGAGCCTGACATAAGGCTCAATCTCATGATCCCAAGATCACGACCTCAGCCGAAATCAAGAGTCAGATGCTCAACCACTGAGCCACCCAGGTGCCCCTCCAAGAGTTGCTTTAAAGCATCCTAGACCCCAGCTCTGTTCTTCCTTTGATCTGTGTCACAAAAAAAAAAAAAAAAAAAGAAAGAAAGAAAGAAAGAAAGAAAGAAAGAAAGAAAGAAAGAAAGAAAAGAAAAGCCACCACTACGACCAAAACACCAGCTCCAAGCCCTAGGAGAAATAATACATTATCTTCTGCTGGCTCCATATATTATCCCAGGAGAGTTCAGCCTCCCCGCTGGATTTAAGTGTAAGAGTGTCTTCAGAGGTATGTGTTCTACCAACCTGATTCTACGTGAGTCAATCCCAAGTCTTGGTGATGAAAAAATATAGGAGATTTCTTATAGGAGAAAAACTTTACTGTCATGGTTAATATTGGAACCTACTCTTCCCCAGATGGCTGAAGCTGTGAGCTTCTCTTTGACATTCTTGCTACACCATGAGTGGCGCTGGTTACTGAGACTGGCAACTTCTACGGTCAACCCTAGCCCCTGGAGAAATGTGTTCGAATGGCTCATCCCTTCTCGTCTCACTGGCACCATTTGGGTACCCTTCCGTGGATCTGCCCAACGGTGCTGTGAGGTGGTGGGGGGCCTATTCTTTATAGTTTACAGGTAAGAAAGCCAGACTGGAAGACTTCACATAGTCACCAGGCTAACAAGTGGAAGAACTGGGACTTGAAGGCAGGCCTCCAAATGCAATGCTAGCATTCTTTCACTGCCGCAGAATCCCTTCTTGCCTTTGGACCTGGCTCTTGGGAAGGCATACCTTGAGAGACCCGAGTCAGGCCTGTGTCTTCATTACCACCCCAGCCTGCTCCAGAGCAGGAGCTGGCCAGGGCAAAGGAGCAGGGAAGGGCCCTAGAGCCCAGCTCTGACCCTGCCTGGCCTCCTCCCCCAGCAGGGGGACACACTGGGGATCCCAGGAATTGGACCAAAGCCTTAGTTCCCTCTATAAACCTGGCCGCAGACTCTTTCTGATTCCTTGAGCTCCAGCCACATCTTGCTGGGTGAACATCTCTGTTTTCTTTCTCCTTTGGCTTCAGTCTCCTTCCGGTGTCTCTCCTCTCTGTAGGACTTGATTTTCCTCTCTCTCCTGGCCTGTTTGTCTCTCTCCTGATATCCAGTGCATCTTGGTTGCTTTGTATCTCTTGTCAATGTCTCCTTTCTTTCTTTCCCTCAGTTCCTCCTCCTGAACTTCCGGGGTCACGCAGACGGGAGTGGGGGTGTGTAAGCTTCAGCAGTGCTGTGGGGGGGCCCCCCACTGAGCCCCCTCCCCCTCCCCACCCCTCCCCCACCAGGGCCGTCCCCTGGCTACCGCCCTGCACACTTCCCTTGGGCCAAGGCTCCTCATCGCCTCAGCCAGCTCCTCCTTGCTGTGTGGGGCTGAGACGAAGGCACAGGGAGGCCGTTAGAGCCACTTTTCTGGATACAAAAGCCTCTTTCTCCCCCCTCGGAGATGAGGTTTCCAGGCAGGTTATTTTTATAGCAGGACTCAGGCAGGATCCTTCAGAGAAAATAAACAAAGTCACACACACCAGTCCTTCACACCCCTCGGCCCCTTCCCTGGAGAGGGGCCTGGACTGGCTGCTCCGACACAGGGACGCCCACTGCCCCAGAGGGGCCACAGGGGCTGCTGCAGGGCTGGGAAGAGGCCGGGAGGTCCAGTTGGGGGAGGGGTGCCTGGAAGGGAGAGAGGCAAAGATCCTCTGTGGCTGGCCCAAAGGGGTCTGGGAGGAGAGAGCTGGGCCCCCAGGGGACCCCATCTCGCAATCTGGTCCAGGGTCTCCATTCCACATCTGCAGGGAAGAATCAAATTCAAAATTCAGATTTAAGCCAGATTTTTCTAAATGCCCACCAGGCACCTTGCTTGTAGGTTTCAAACACATTCCACTGATTCCTCCTGGTGGAATCCAGTAGAATTCCCTTGGACAAATTGCCATTTTGTATCCACTGCTCTGTGTCCCACCTGAGGCGCTAGAGAGACAAGAACAAATGAGATGCATGGGGGCTGTCCTCAGAAAGGTAGGTAGTGTTATACTCATTTTGCAGGTAAGAAAACTGAGGCTCAGTGAGGTGAATGACTCATCCAGTGGAAGCTTGGGCCTCAAAAGTCAAGGGCTTGAGGGGTCAGGGATCAGAGATCTCTTGAGGCAAGTTTCAGCTAAGAGGCTGTAAAGGACAAGAAGCCTGAGCAGGGTTAAGGGAACAAGGCACAGATCCATAGCCAGTCTTCCTGGGGTCCCCGGCCCCCATCATCCCAGACCCAGACTAGGGCACATAAGGTATCTAATCCTTGAAGGCAGGCAGGCAGGCAGTGAGGCCTCCTCTAACAGAGCCCCAGAAAGGAAGGTCTTTCATAACTAGGTTCCCTGGAGTCCCCTCAAAGCTCCTTTATGAGGGAGCCTGAGGTTAAAAGGACTTCATAAATCATGAGCATTCCCCGTTAGGTGACAAAAATACCCACCCCTGCACGTCCCTGCCCAGCAGGGGCAAACAGAACTCACTGAAGCAAAGCAGGCATCCACACAGGCAGCCGCTGTCACCTCCCTCAACAGACTCTGTGCCCAGACTCCAGGCAGCCCCTCTCCCTCTCTGGACAGGGAATTCCAGATACCAGCCATTCACTCTAATCGCCCTTCAGGAGGAAGAGTGAGCTTTCCTGTGCTTCCTCAGCCCCAGTGCTCCCTCAGCCTTTTTATAACTAGTTGTGGAATGAAGGAAATGTGTCGCTGGCTCAGAAGTTCCAGGTATGGGTAGGGAGAGTTCTAGAGAGTTCTTGAAGGGCCAGAGGAGCCTCTGACAACACATTCTGGTAGCTATCCTTCTTTGTCTTTAAAATCGAGCTAATAATACTTGGGTTGTTGCCATATGAAGAGCTTATACACAGTTTAGCACTGAGCCTCATACCTAATGAGAGCTCAAGAAGTTGGAGATATTGCTGACCCTCCTCCCTGGGAATGGGCTAAATACTCATTCATTCATCCCATGTTTGTTGAGTGCCTGCATACGCTGGGCACTGGGGGCTCAGAGTCTCCTGAGGCTCTGCCTCCATCCTCTGGGGCTTCACATAGTGGAGGGTGGTCAGACTTCACCCCTGGGACTCCCAGGACCAGGCAGGGCCCTCTGTTCCCAGCCGAGCATGGGGCATCCCCTTTTCAGTTGCCAGTGTACTTTCCAGCCCTCTCCTGGGTTGCAGTTTTTTGTTTTCATTCTGCGAGGGGCTGACCTCAGCGCGGTTTAATGGCCTTTCCTCCTGAGGCCCCTCTCAACTGACACCTGGAATGCTACCCCACGCCACCCCGGCCTCGCTGTCTCTGCTAATGAGGTTTTCTAACAAAGCCGAGCCTCGCCCGGAGTCTGCTCAGAGGGACTGCTGGACTGCAGCCTGGGGACCCGGGCTCTGTGGGAGGAAGGGGATGTGGTGAGGGGGAGGGCTGAGGGAACACACATTTCTTTCAGAGAAGGCTGAGGACTGGTTGGGGGAGGGAAGGCCCGCTGCTAGTCTAGGCCTGTGGCCACCAGCTGGTCACTGGAAAACTGATGCTTACCCCCAGGTTCTGCAACCATCTCTGTAGTCAACCAGAGCAAGAACAGAAGTGGGCCGGGACCAGGGGCAGAGCTTGGGTCTTGAAGGTTGCCCCTCGCTCAGTGCCTGGCACAGTGGGGCCCTGGGTCAGTGTGTGCTGGTGGCCTCTCTCCAGTCGAGAAGATGGCCTTTTTGTGTGTCCAGCCCCTGGCCTCTATCTCCTCCAGTCTGCTCTGTGGAAGCTTCACGTGCCTCCTCTGCTGGCCTTGGCAACTCCGGGGACGGTTCTAGATGTTCTAGACTTGAAGGAAGAAGAGACAGCCTCACAAAGAGCCCTCGAGACCGAAGAAGACTCATCCAGAGAAGAGAAGGTGGCGATATAACCTAGGAATCGATTTTTTTTTTTTCAGGGCTGCAGGGACCCTTAGACCCAGGAAAGGGAACACTGCTGTCAGGCCCCCTAGAACCTCTGATCAAGAGAAAAATGTAGAAAACGCAGCCCAGAACATCCATAATCAGTCGACAAGTATCTATCAAACACCTCCTCCCTGGGAAAGGAGTGCCAAAACGCTGTTCTGTGCTAGAACTAAACTCCAAGTTCAAGGAAGGTGTGGCCGCCGACGTGTACTTGTTGCTACTGTGTATCTGGTGCTGTGCCAGGAGCAGCATCTCAGTCAGCTTTCCCAACAGCTCTGGGAGGAGGTAGATGTTGTTGTCAGCGGCCCTCATTACAGATGAGGCAATGGGGTACCAGAGAGGACAAGTAACTGGCTCAAAGACACACAGCCGGTAAGCAGTAGTGCCAGAATCAGAACCCTCAGGCTGGCCTTGAGCGTTCTGCTAGACCATCAGTCTGTAGGAGGAGGGGATGCAGGGGCCTGGGAGGAGGATGAGGAATCACAGGACAGGTTGGAGATGAGTGGACAGCTCCCATCCACAGAGCAGCTGGGGCAGAGGGGACACCAAAGGGAAGACACCAGATGTCCAGGCAGTGAGTATATGGGCCTGTGGCAGAAATGGAGAGATGGATGGAGAAGGGCTTTGAGTGCCAGGCTGAGGAGTCAGTCTCTGTTCTTTAGGAAATGGGGAATTATGGAGGGCTCTTGAGAAGTTTGAAGTACAAGAGTCGTGTTTGAGGACAGCAAGGCAGGCCAGGTGTCCGTGTAGGGGGCAGATAGAAACACAGTCGAGGGAGCTGTGACATGTCATTGGAGCTCTTTGGGCATGGAGTAGCCCCTCTCTCTGGTCAGCCCAAGGCAGGACCATCCTGTTGTGATCAAAACCAAGTCCATCAGACCAGCGTGTCCAGGAAACTGTAGGTGAGGGCTAAGAGCAAGTGTGCAGTGTTCCCAGAATTACCTGTCAGGTCCAAGGACCACCTGGACTATTACTCATTTAATAGTTTCCTTAAATCAACTCTCTCATTCTCTTTTGCTTTACTCAAGTTTACCTGAACTAAAAACTCTATCATGGGATCGATATTCTACCTTTTCAAAATAAATACATTTAACAATAAATATGTATATATTAAAATGAAAAACGTTTATCCAGGTTCCGCCTAAAGTCACCCCAGGGACCTCTGCACTTAGGAAATGTTGCCTTGGTGACCCTCCCCTCACACACCCCACCCCTCAGTTGAAATGACCTCATTCAAAGATTTCATATTTGGAAAAAGCAAGTCAGAAATCACGTAGAGCCAGGGGAGGGGAGGCGGCCGGGCACCAGGGGGCCCTCTGCACACCAGGCCCAGCGGGTTTGCGACAGAGGGGCTGGGGCAGCTAAGAGAGCTGCATGGGGAAGTGAATAAGTCCTTGTTGCCAGCCGTGGCAGCTAGGCAGTGTGCGGAGACCCTGCAAATGTAAAGTTTCCAATAACTGTCGTGGATGGTTTCTCAATAAACACATGTGCCGTCTGTCTGGACTGGTAGATGTGCTGTCCCAGGTGGCTAGAGACGGGGCTGGGGGTGGGGGGTGGTGCAGTCTGTAGTGTGAGGCCTTGGTACCCCTCCCACCATGTTCCCTCTTCCCAACCCCGACATGTCCCCTCACTCTTTCTGTTTGCATGATTGGAATAGCTTCCATTGGCTGAGAGCTGCCCATGAGTTCTTTCCACATTTTGTTTTCTTTCATCTCACCATCACTTTATAAGGCAGGTGCTAGTATTGTGCCACTTTCATAGGTCAGGAAACATATCAGCTGCACATCACACTGCATATCAACATCACACTGCACAGCTGTTAGGTGGCAGAGCCCAGGGAGCCCTTCGGACCCAGACCCCTGTGACCCCAGAGCACATGCTCTGAGCCACCTGGGCCCTGACAAACTTTCCTCCATCACTCTTCCTCACCCCCGTCAGCACACCGCCTTCCCTTTCCTGCTCTGCATCTCTTCTCCGAGCCAGTCTCAGCCCGGGCCTCTGCTCTTGGAAACATCACTAGGGAAACCCCTCTCAGAACTGGCTCCTCTCGTGGATACAGCACGCTGGGCTGCAGCTTGGTTGGCTTTTCTGAGACAGGATTGATTATCCTAATCTGAGAAACCTTCTTAGCCATTGAAAATTATTTAGCTTATTGGCTCTAGCTTCAGATGAACAGAATAAATAAACCTCAGCTGAAAAGGAAATGGTTCCTGTGGTCTTTCTCTGAATGTGGTGCATCAAAGCCAGTTCTAACTCTGGTTGGAAGCGTTATCTCAGAAGCATCTCCCAGTGGTGTCCTTGCTTTGTGAGTTGACTTATCACAGGGCTCTAGAAACTGATATTACGTCTTTTTTTTTTTTTTTTTTTTTTTTTTTTTTTGCAGATGCACAATGGGCTTGTTGGGTCTATCCAAAAAGAGAAATTAAAGGAAAGGAAAATATTTCGCAAAGAAAGTTTCTCTTATGTCAAGAGACAGAAATGGCGGCCCTGAAGCCTTGCAGCTATGGCCCTAGCAGACACTCGAGCCTCCGAAACTTATAATGAACCTATCAGCATTTGCTTTAGCTCCGGCATCAGTGGCCAAACTGACTTCCATCCTCTATTCCTTGTCGGGCCCAGCTGATCTGGAAATAGTTTTTACAAATTCCCAACACGGAAGCAGTTAGCCGGTATTTATAACCCATGAGAAGGAGTTACTCTGATCCTCTGTGTGCAAAAAAAAGTCCATTAAGATTATACAAACACTGGGTCAGTCAATGCATATGTGCATTGTCAAAAGTTCAGAAATAGCAGAAGTAAAACCAAGAAATCACCAAAGTAGTAATTAGTAAATATTGACAGTGCACTCACCAAAAAGACAATTAGTGAGTCGGAAATTATAGAACCAAACAGGAATGAGGCTCTGGGGGTATATTATTATAAAGCAGTGTATAGGGTAAGAAAGCAGTGACTGTTATTCTTCATGGTGATTGGTTTCAATATTAGAATTTTTTCTTCTTTTTTTCTTACGATATTAGAATTTTCTTAAGATAGGGAATTGGTCAGTGCTTAACCTCCTGTCAACTTGGGCAACAGTTCTCTGCCTAGGCTTTCCAGAGGTTCCAGAGGCACAAGCAAGAAATAATTCATGTCGAGTTCGTTCTGCAAAATACACTGCATTCAGCTTTGCTTGTGTGAATTTGCTTAGGGAATTTTCAAGATTGGTCTCTCTGTTTTATTTTTAACAGTGTGCTCTCAAACACTGCCTTATGGCCGCTCTTACTTTGTATTTGCGTGCAGATTATAAGCTCCCTGAGGTCAGAGACTGCAGACCAGGGATGGGATGTCCTTGCAAGACGGAGCCCAACACAGGTAGGACCAGTCAACTGGGGGCCTCGGGCTCCTGGGAAGCTGTATCCACACTTCACTCTCCGATTCAGCATCGGACTCACTGTGCTGCTAGGCCCCTGGGCTGGGAGCAGCACGGTTTGTTCAACTTGAACACAAGCAAAGACAGGAGATGGAAAGCTAGGTAGCTAAGGGATCGCCACAGCCGCCCAGCCTGGGCACCTGCCACCCATGGGCTGGGGGAGGACTGGTGGGGAGTTGGGCCTGAGAATTGGTCCTGCGGCTCCCTCGGCCTCAGCCTCGAAGGCTGCTTGGAGGAGAGGTGCACCCAGGGCTCTGGAGGCTGTCACCAAGGGACAGAGGGCGCCTGTTCTAGCAGTGCCTTCGCCTTCGGGGCTGGCGTCCCACGTCGGGGCTCTGCACCTATGGTCATCTTTCTTCCTTATTTATGTTTCCTGTGGAAAGTCTGAAGAAAAACCATGGAGCATCTTTTGAGTTTGCATTTGGAAGGGAGAAAATATGCTCCTTCTCTGCGCAAACAGGGCACACATTGGTGCTTTCACAACCCAAACACAAGCCGGTTTTCAAAGCCTCCCGCTTGGCGGCCTGTGGAGCCGTCTCTGTTGGAGGGAGGACAGGCACAGCCACCTGGGCCAGGGGAGGTTTGCTTTGGGAGAGGAGCTTGGAATTTGTGAATTTTCTACTCCAAGCACATCCAAGTGGGGCGGCCACAGCCCATTTTCTGCCACCACCTCGCTCGGGCAACCAGGGCTCTGTCTACCTGGGCTGGGGTAAGGAGCCAGGGCCTTGGATGACCGGCTCCCTGGCCCTCGAGGCCTGCGATGGGCATGGGAAGGGGGCCTGAGCTGCTCCCTGGGCCATGCTGAGCATACCTGGTGGAGGTGAGAGTGAAGGGGACATGCTTCTGCATCCACACAGTTTCTAGGCTCCCAAACACTTATCAAGGCAGGAGTGGTTCCTGTAAAGCTGGAATTGGGAGAGGGTAGCTGTACACTGTGGGCCATCTGGTTCTTTCCACCTGTCTGTAACAAGGGTTTCCTTCCTCCCTCCCTCCCCTCTCTCCTCCCTCCCTCTCTTCCTTCCTTCCTTCTTTCCTTCCTTCCTTCTTTCCTTCCTTCCTTCCTTCTCTCCCCCCTTCCCTCCTTCCCTCCCTCTTTCATGAGTCAACAATAAAATAAACTCCCAAGCCCCCATCAATAGGTTTGACAACAATCAGCTCATGGTCAACCTTGTTTCATCTGTAACTACACCTACCCCACCCACTCCCTGCACTCTGACTGGAATGTTTTGAAGCAAATTCCAGATGTAATTTTATCCGTAGGTACCTAGACATTTTTTTAAAGTATTAGACTCTTATGAACATTGAGGACCCTCCTCTCTCACTACATAGAAAAAGCACTCCCCACCAGACTTACCTATGAATTTTGCAAGTCACTGCAGGGGTTCAGAGAACCTCTGAAGCACACCTGAAGACCTTTAAGTTGAAAAACCTCTGGTATATGGGATAATTTCTACCTCCAAAGGAGAAGCTTTCCTTTTGATAGTTTGGAACTACTAGCTGTTCCTTCTAAGGAGATTTGTTCGCTTAATGTTATTTGCAGTCATTACTTACTGAGTGCATGGGGACCGTGTTGGGCTAGAAAAGGGACCAACGGCAGGGTAGCTGCTGGTGAGGCTGTATGGACTCGTCTGGTGGGGGAGCACGATGGGGAGGAGCCGAGGGCTGAGGGAGCAGGAGCCCCAGGGGCACGCAGAGGGAGGGAGGATTCTTCTGCATAACCTCTCCTGGGGATTTGTTTATTGGCCAGTATTAGTTTAGTCTTATTAGCTGTTAATGTGTTTGTCTAGTTATGTCTCTAAGATAAAGACCAGCTCAATTTACACTCCACCGGCAAGTGCTGGGTTTGAAGCTCCAGAGGTCTGTGGGAGAAGCCACATGGTGGTCAAAGGCCTGCTTTCAGGCCTCCCCAAGCTCCTAGACTTGGAATGGAAGCCCCCCCCTCCCCTGAGTACAGCAGAGTGCACAGAAAAAAAGGGATACCCTCCAGGTGGACAAATAGTCAAATTTTTAAATGAGGAAAATAACGTCTTTGTTCTCTTTGTTTTTCTTTAGAGAGGAAGTGTGAGAGAAAAAACCATTTTAGATGTGGGGAGGCTTTGGAGAAAGCCTAGAAGTTTTCTGATGTTATCCAACACTTTTGCTATTCCTCCACTGCACCCCATCCCAGTCCAACGTCTGCAAACCCAGGGACCATAGTCAAGTCCAAGTGACACCAAAAGAAAAAGAGAGGGCCCAGTGCTGGCACACAAGTGCTTAGGTCAGTGAGACACCAGAGGAGAAGCCCAGACAGGCCCAAGAAACTCTGGAATTTACGACCTATGGAGATGGCAATTCAACCAATGGGTACAAGAGACTTCTCAATAAATATCCTGTGTAGACAACTGGGGGAGAAAATAAGTCAGATTCATCCTTCACACTTTAAGAGGAGATGAATTGCATGTAGATTAAAAGATTAAATGTCACAAATCAAACTCTAAAATACCTCTGAATGGATTTTGAAATCTGTGAGTGAAAGCAGAAATCATAAAATTAAGATAAAGTTGATGATAAAAATAAAAAGTTTGGCAAGGCAAACAAACAAAACCACCACAGGCAAAGTCAAAAGACAAAACCACTCTTACCGCAGACAAGGTCTGACCTTCTGTGGGTAGGACACGCTCAAATCAGGTGCTTCCCAAATACAAATATACAATAGGAAAGTGGGTGAAGCGTACAATCAAAGAAGTCCTAGAAAACCAAACCAAACCAAACCCAGTCTTAATAAGAGAAGCGCAAAGCAAAACCACACTGAGATGCCATTTTTTTACTTTTTGGATTGGAGAAGAAAAGTTAGTGACCATACAGGTGGCTATTGTGAGAGTCCTCCTTTATAAACCATGGCGGGAGCAGCTGGGGAACGTGTGCGCACAGGGGCACTCCCGGGCTACGGGAGGGACTGGCCTGAGCTCTGTGCAAGGGCACTTGGCACTACCTGTCAAACTTCTGAATGCATATCAATTTTGACCCGGCAATTCTGCTTCTAGGAAATAATCCTACAGATAAATGTGTGCATGTACAAAATGACATATATACAAACATCACTGCAGCATCACTTCAGCAAAAGACTAGAAAGAGCCCAAATGTCCATCAAGAGGGAACTGGTTAAAGAAATTGTGGTAAGTCATACAATGGAGTAGTAAACCACATTAAAACTATGAGAATGCTTTCAGTGGGTTGATGGGGGAATCATCTCCAAGATACAAAAAATGAAGTCCTGTGTAAAGACCCGTGTATGGAGTATGTTCCCATTTATGCTAAGAGAGGGGAGGGATGATTTCTACCATTTGTAACGGGAGTGGGAGCACTTATAGACCGTTGTTTGGGTATACTTGGAATCCCTCTCGAGGATGCCAGAGAACGGGTGAAGTTGGTTCCCTATGGGAGGGGAAGTAAGTGACTGGGAGGAGACGACTTTCTGTACTTTTGAAATTTTTTTTTAAAGATTTTATTTATTTATTTGACAGAGAGAGATCACAAGTAGATGGAGAGGCAGGCAGAGAGAGAGAGAGGGATAGCAGGATCTCTGCCGAGCAGAGAACCCGATGCGGGACTCGATCCCAGGACCCTGAGATCATGACCTGAGCTGAAGGCAGCGGCTTAACCCACTGAGCCACCCAGGCGCCCTGTACTTTTGAAATTTTGAGTCATGGGAATGAATTGCCTATTAGGAATGATACTAAAATTATGATTTCTTTCTTCAAAAAGGGGTAGTGGGAATGACACGATAAAGGGAGAGAAGAAAAACCACGTGTACTTTCTTTTGGCTGTAGCCAAAGCAAAGCTGACCCAACTTGGTTCATGGTAAGATAGCTCTCCTTTCTCCTTTATGGGTTCTTCCAGCAGCCATGCTCATAGAGACTTGGGGAATGAGTTCTCTGTAAAGTCTCAGCACCAAACCGTGATTTCCATACATTTGGGTTTACGGGCTTTCCCTTCAAGGGGGGCACCATTGACCCTCTAGGTAGAGGACATAGACCACAAGCAGTACTGATTCTGGGCAGGGAACATGTACTCTATCTGAGAAAACTATGTACATTACATTCCTCTGCAGTGCAGAACCCTGGAGGGAAAAAACGGGCTTCTCCCAGCCACAACATTAGGGGAAGAGAAAAAGAGAGATGGAGAGGGAAAGAGGACAGCAGGTGAGGGAAGGAGAGAACAAAAAGAAGCAACTGAGTGTCCATCAATGAGTGGATGCTATGTCATGGTGTCCCCATACAGAGGAACGTGCCACATCATGCGGCCATTATGCAGAAAGAAGAGGTGATCTTCGGGGCTCAGCTGCTGACCACTGTTCATTCTTCGTCTATCTATGGCTGTGCTCTCTGCTGGGAGCATGGGGTGAGTAACAGAACTCTTGAAGAACGTCATCAGCCTGGGTTTGGAAAAAATGGAGCGGGCTTCCTCACTTGGAAAGAAGTACAGGTAAGAGAGGGTGGGGCTGGGGAGCTGGTCTGCTTCTTGGCATGTGTCCCTATAGCTCTTATTATTTCACTGCAGTAATAATATGTGGACACCACCATCGGCAGCAATCCTGTATTTAGGGAATGATCTTGCAGCTTCTTGAATTTTCATATATTACTTCCCTGGCTGGGCAAGGGGTTATTATTCTACCAATTTAGTTCCCTGCCCACCAGAACTCTGGACTTATTTGGAGAGATAGGACTTTGCACTTGAAACCAACAGAGAAAAATGAAGTTTGTAGATTTGGAAGACCCAAGTTCTCCTTTGGCCTCTGGTCAAAACTAGCGTTGCCTTGAGCAACTCTCCACCCTTCCTGGCAGGGCCTGGCCTAGAGTGAGGCACTCACCTCTGTGTAAGCTTTAAGGGGCGCCCAAAAACCAAAAACGTCAGTGATTACAATAAAGAGATTTTTAAGTCATCTACGATGAATAAAATATCAAACTCTTCAATAGATCTGAAATGATTTCTCCTTTAGCGTTAGGCTCCAATATGGCTCACAGCACTGCTCTTTGGGCCCCATTTCCCCAATCTCTAAGTCAAGAGGGTTGGACTATTTGGCCTCCAAGTAGCCTGCTAGGCCCTGAAGCTTTATGGCATGCTAATGAAGGCCCACTGAAGAATTAGGGGGCATTTAGCAAAGTGCTAATTGCACAACCCAGACAACACTGGAGGTGGATGACATGGAGACTTCAGAGAGACAACAAGACAGCTACAGAGTTGAGAAAGCTGGAGGTGGTAACCTTTGGCCAGTCTCTCTTTCCATTAGACATAACCTCACCTATGCAGCCACGGAGGGGAGAAAATCCTCCTCCTGCTTCCTTTCTGAGCTCCCCCAGGAAATGGGCTTGTTCCCTGTCAGAGCAGAGAGAGAGCCTCATTCAGATGTCACTTGTGGTCTAGGGGCCTGCTGGCTAAGAAAGCTTTCTCAGGATATCTGGATATCTGCAAGATGCTTGCTAACATGGAGGTATACGTAGAGGCAGACATGGAGGCAGAGGGGAGAGCAGAGAGCCACCTGCTCTGGCTGTCCTGGGACCCACCCAGTGCTGGCCCTTTCTCCTCCCTTGCCCCCACATGGCAAAAATCATGGCCGGCTGCCTCATAGCCGCCTGAGGGCACCCTTGTATTGACTGAGTCTCCCAAGGTCAGCATGGAATGCATAAGAAGAGCTACGGATACAAAGCTTAAGAAATTCTATGGACATGTTAAGAAAAATGAGCTAACAGTCATATAGTTGAGGATCTCATTTCCAAAGCGAATCATTTGTGTCTCCATATGACCCAATTCAAGGTTGATATTCCTCAGTGAGACTCTGGAAATCAATGCCCCGTGCGGGGGCTGCAGCTTCGTCCCTTAAGACAGCCTGAGTGGGGCACAATGTCCTCAGAGCCTGATTTCAGATGTGCTTTTCCTAAACCTTTGCCCGCTGGGAGATGAAGACTCATCTCTGCAAATGTCACTCATCACTAGAAAGTGACTGGGGCCTCTCCAGATCAACAGGATGAGAGTCTGGCTCTTCAGGAAAACCCACCTTTTCTCTTTGGCCCCAGTGACCCTTGGGCACTTGCTGGAGCTGCAGGAAGGGGCAACTGAAGGCAAGTTGCATTGGAAAAACCAGCTGCCTCCACCCTGAATGGGAAGAATAGCTCCCTTCATGGGGCTGCCCTGGGAGACCAGGGGATCCAGGCCCCAGAGTGAGGAAGTGAATCAGCCCTTCCCAGTCTTCAGTCATCCGGCTGGCTCAACACCCTTTGGTGCTGTGGCATTTGGACATGTTTTGTCAAAAACTAATGAACATCTCACTTAGGCGCTGGAAACAAACACAAGTCCCAGCCAGTTCTTACACTTGCTGAGAATGAATAACTCCTTTTGGCTTTCCAGCCAGCAGGGCCCAACAAGTGAACTGAGAAGCTAAGGCTGAGTCGCTGGCCCTCACGGGGATTCAGCCATCAGAGCGTGACCTAGGCTGACTGCATGGCCCCAGGGCAGCCGGTCTCAACATTAGTGTGCATTGGAATCACCTGGGGGGACTTAAAAAACACTGGTGCCTGGGTTCATCCCCCAGAAATACTGGTTTAATCTGGGGCGGCCTGGTTGGCTCACTCGGTTAAGTATCTGACTCTTGGTTTCGGTTCAGGTCATGATTTCAGAGTGGTGAGACTGAGTCCCGCGTTGGGCTCCATGTTCAGCAGGGGTCTGCTTGGATATTCTCTCTCTCTGCCTCTCCCCTTGCTCTCTCTCAAAATAAATAAATCTTAAAAAAAAAAAGAAAAAGAAAGAAAGAAAGAAAAAGGAAGGTTCTGATTCAGTAGGAGTAGGGTCTGAAATTCTGTATTTCTGACATGCTTCCCAGTGGTGTGATGTGATGTGTGGTGCTCTTTGAGTTGCAAGGACATGATGCGTGGTCTAGTATGGTAACTCCGGCCATTTGATTAAAATTAAATAAATAAATTCAGAAATCCAGTCCCTGGGGCGCCTGGGTGGCTCAGTGGGTTAAGCCGCTGCCTTCGGCTCAGGTCATGATCTCAGGGTCCTGGGATCGAGTCCCGCATCGGGCTCTCTGCTCAGCAGGGAGCCTGCTCCCTCCTCTCTCTCTGCCTGCCTCTCTCTCTACTTGTGATCTCTCTCTGTCAAAATAAATAAATAAAATCTTTAAAAAAAAATAAAATAAAAAAATAAAAAAAAAATAAATCCAGTCCCTCAATTGCATTAGCCACACTTCAAGGGACCAGTCACCACATGTGGCTAGTGGCTACCATGTTGAATAGCGCTGGTGTAGACTATTTCCATCATCACAGCAAGTTCTAGCAGGTAGCTCTGTTAAGAGCATCTCCTTATCCCTGATAGCACATTCGAGGGGCCACCTCCTGAAATGCGATCGAAGCTTTCTTGATGGCAGGGACTAGACCACATTTCTTGTGTTCTCCTCACAGAATGCCCATGCACTGGGCCTATAGTAGGTGCTCACTGAATGCTCGCTCAGGTTAGCAGACACATGCTTTTGTCCACAGACTACCCCTATATAAACACCAGCTGATTAACTAATGCATTCTTTTTTTTTTTAAAGATTTTATTTATTTATTTGACAGACAGAGATCACAAGTAGGCAGAGAGGCAGGCAGAGAGAGAGAAAGGAGGAAGCAGGCTCCCTGCTGAGCAGAGAGCCCGATATGGGGCTTGATCCCAGGACCCTGGGATCATGACCTGAGCCGAAGGCAGAGGCTTTAACCCTCTGAGCCACCCAGGCGCCCCCATTCTTTTTTTTTTTTTAAAGACTATTTATTTGAGAGAGAGAGTGCGAGAGAGAGCAGAAGTGGAGAGGAGAGGGAAAAGCAGACTCCCCTTTGAGCAGGGAACCTGACACGGGTCAGGATCCCAAGACTCTGGGATCATCACCTGAGCTGAAAACAGATGCTTAACCGACTGAGCCACCCAGGCGCCCCTCAGCTAGCATTCTCGGAGACTTGTATCCAGGACAGCTCAATGGGCATGGCAGAAGCTAATGCCCAGGTTGCACAGCGAATGTTTCCCTACCCCCAAACTGGCCCATGAATCAGGCAAGAAAATGCAAGGCTTCAGGTGATCTCTGTCAGAGCGTCTGTCATCATTAGTCATTCTAACCCAGAAGATGGGCTGAGATGCACAGGTGCAGCCGATGGGACACTTCCATCTTCTGAGCCCAGTTCAGAGGATGGACATGTCTGGACATGTCCTCTCTCCCAGGGCCTTTTTTCTTGGGCCATGGGGAAAGGAGAGTACCTGGAGACAGCCTGCTTCCTATTTCTAGGTCACCCCTCTGCCTCTCCTTGGGCAACAGACACGAACCCAGGAGACAAGTAGGGCTGGGAGCGGGGTGCTGGGTCCCAGAGGCAGCCGTTTCCCTCCGATTTAGCCACACTGGGTGGGAAAACTTTCAGGCAGTTGCTCTCTTATTTTAGCTGCACGGTGGTTGATTTTCAGATTCAGCTGATGGGTCATTGATAGTAAAACTAAATTCTGCAGGAAGAGGGAGGGGAGAGGCAAACAAGCCAGAGCTAGCACCGCTCATCACAAAACTACACTCAGCCACCCTACTTTCCAGATGAACCATCTGAAGCCCACAGAGTAAAGCAATTGGATCGAGATCACACAGCAAGCTAGATGCATAGATCAGTGTAAAATTAAGAGCTCCTGACTCCAAGGCCAAAATTCTTTTCACTGCTGCAGGCCCAAGAGATTTGCAAGAATGTATAAGCCATTCAAGAGAAGAAATAGTATATTACATAAATCTGTGCCTATAGTACAATAGGTAATATAGGGGTTCTTGAAATGTCTGCTGGAAAAGATGGTAATGAAATTGCTTTTTTCCTGCCTTCTCACAACCACTCACCACATCCTACTGCTGGATTCACATTGCACACATTGCTTCTGGAATGACTGGCCTCCCTCCCCCACCTCACATATCGCAGTGCTAGAGCAACGTCTTTAATGAGTAACTCACCACGCACAGGGAAAGGAAACACGATGAGCACCACAACCACAGGTATTGTTTCCAAGCTGGCAAGGCAGAGAAGGTAGAGGTCTTTGTGAGCCTACAGATACACCACCCTGCATCTTTGCAAGCCGTGCAGCCCAAGGCACCAAAGCGGTAAAAGCTCTGCTCTTAATAAACACATGAACTTATTATATCCACCAGCGTTTCTTAAAATCTCCTTTCTTTCTCCCTACCCTGGCCTGGATCATGTTACTTACCAGTTCTCCAGCTAGACAACTACCCTAGAGTTATCACCATTCAGTGTCATCTCCATGGAGCATCTCTGCTAGACGGAAGTAATCCCTGCCCTTTAGTTTAATGCCAAGAACAAGCACACGAGACTGGACACTCATGGGCATTAATATTAGGGGACTCTAACGTCTGCAAAGTGCTGTCATTTAGAAAACATTCGGTAGGATAAAGACAGTAACTGAATTCACAAGGAGAATGCTGGGCATTTACAACCCTTACAAAAGAGTAGAATGATGTGACATCGGCTGTTAGGTGCACTTGCCCAGTGGCCTGGGGGTTTCTGGGTGCTTTGCCTGCAATTACAACCCTCTGCCACCAGGTGGACACTTGGTTTTATCTGTGGATGGTTGGAATAATCTGGCCCATGCAGGGTTTTGTTTTTTGTTTTGTTTTGTTTTTAAGTCTATCTTCCCTGGCAAAATAGAACCCTTTGTTAATGAAGTTAAGTATAAAGATCACAGAGAATCAGAATAAGTGATTTTGAAATAAAACTACACAATTTCAAACACGATTTGAAGGCATAGAAACACCTGGATATAATGAGGCATCTTTTTCCTTTATTTTGAATCGTGGTGCCAGTCTGGGAGACTGGTGCTATCCTGACCTGGGAAGAATAAGCTTCTCCCTGTCATGTCTTTTGAGTTAGAGCCTCTCAAACTGCTCATCAAACTGGATCGAAGAGCCTTGTAGGTAGGTGGTTTCCCCCAAATGTTTATCTTTCCACAGTTCAATTAAACTTGTGTTTTCGTTTAGCCTGATAACTGTTGAGAAGGTCAGTTGCTATTTTCGTCTTCCCTGTCTTCATAGCAACGTGACAAGTTCGTGTTCTCCTTCTTAGGGAAGAACTGTGCCCAAGGATGTGGTCCCTGTATTCCCAGTGCCAAAGATGCTCTTCGGGTAGTATTGAAAGTTTGTGCACCCAGAGTTTGCGTTCCTGATTTTAAAATAATTATAATGTCTTCAGCTGAAAACCTCAAATTCCAGGATATTCATCAATCAGCCTAGATTCCATCAGTTGTCATCCAAAGTTGTGGAAACATAACGGGTAAGATAAACATGTTAATGAGACTCAATAAAAAAATGGAGAAGTGAGATTGTTGGGCTTTTTTAATGGTGTGGCAGGCAGGTGGGACAAGGGTCAGTAACTAGGGTGGTGACCAAGGAAAAGCAGTGGCGAGGATAAGAAACGCGACTCCAAGCCTCCTCTCTAATGTACCATGTGGACATTCCACATCCGTTACTTCATTTATCCTGACCATGAACCTGTGAGCAAATTGCTGTTATCCTCATTTTGTAGATGAGGTTCAGGGAAGCCGAATAACTCACCCAAGGGGAGAAAGCTAGGAAGCCCTCCTGCCAAGGAAGCAAGTTGAAGGGCAACCCTCGTTTCTTTTTATGTTTCCCTGAGACAATAGTAAGGATATGTGTGTTCCTAGATACTGCAAGGATGACGCTAGACTGACTTCCTGACGGGTTGGCACCGGTGGTAGCACAGGTGGGCTTCTTTACTCTCGTTCACATGAGAAGGACACGCTTGTGCCACCAGCTGAGGACTTGAGGGCAGGGCTCCCACGTGACAAGGAGCAAACGCCATTATGGGGGCCTCGCCTGTCACGTAACTAAGCCGCCAGAGGAAGAAACTTATGCTCAGCGGTGCAGGTAGGTGTGGAAGATGGCAGATTTCTGGAGATCCTAACGAGATTAGTAACACTGAGGCACATTGTGTGGCCAAGCTGTCCTCCCTGCCCAAGGCTGTGTCTGGAAGAGCTAGTCTCAGTTAAGGGCCAGGACAGAGTGCTTCCATGCGGGGCACTGCTTTGGGCTGCATCATACCTCTTCACGTACATTAGAACTTATTTACCTCTTAGTCTGGCTGTTTCCAGGAGCATCTCCTCCAAGGGGGTAATGTCCTTGAGGAAAAGATCCATACTGGGTAGATCTCTGTGTCCCCCATACCACTTAGCAGCTCCAAGTGCATTGTCTGTGCTTAGCCCAGCAGAGCTGAAGGAATGCTGGTGAGACACCGGAGGGGGAGGGGACAGGAAGGAGGACAGGGGACGGGGGTGTCCAGAAGGACTCCAGGGCTCTAAGGGCTGGGCTGGTGTCTGCCAGGGAGGGGTGTGAAGGGCAGTGGGTGGCTGTCAGCTGAGAAGCTGGCCCGCAGGCCAGAGCGGGGTGTGGGCATGCAGAATAGAGTGGGGCTCTGGCTCCCCTGGACAGGTGCCTCGGGCAGGTCACACAAGGTGCTCTCATTGGGTTTGCGGTGTGGAGAAGGGCAGTACACGCTGTCCTGCTCCCTCCAGAGGTTGTTTTTGGCAGGGGAGGCCACGAGAAGCTTACCACACGTTCCCTTGAGCTTTTCAGGGACTTCCTGGAGGGCAGGCCCACCCCACCCACTGGGGCAGAATAAACTTGGTTTCCAGGGACCTGGCTTTCTCTGAAGGTAGACGTGCCCTGACAGGCCCAGAGGCATCCCCGTATGGCTCCTTGATTCCCATGATACTTCCCACCCCCTAAGAGTTCATGCGTGAGCAGCCCCGGAGCATCCACTCAGCTCTCCGCTCTGCCCTGACACCGTCCCCAAAGAACCCAGTCCCTGCCTCGTGCTGACCCCATTTCCTATCAGGGAAATGGAACATAGGAAAAGTGGCCTCCCATCTACTTCAGGAGACATCCTTTGAGAGTTCACACACTCACACCCCCATCAGCAGTCTTTGCGGGGTCATGCCTCCTCTCCAACCTTCTGTCCATCCCTTTCCCTCAACTCATTTCTCCTTTCTGCTGCCCCTTAGCTCCCCATGCCTGCCATATCTGCATATGCAGTCACATGTCACTGTCATGTGTCACTGCCATGTCTCCCTGCAGACACCACCAGCCCATTAGCCAGGGCCACAAATAGCCAGCCAGCCTGCCATAGGCAGGCCTGCACTTTACCAGCCTTGATGGGCATGGGTGGTCTGGAGATCTTGGTAAAATGCCAATTCTGGCTTAGTGGATTCTGCTTTTCTAGCAAGTTCCCAGGTAGGTGGGCACGGCTTGTCCATGGGCCCCACTTCCAGCAGCAAGAATTTAGAACACAGACTCTGTGACAGCAGCATGCTACAGAGACTCAAAGTGTCTGAGTTACAGGCCCTGCTCTCAAGGAGGCCTGGGAGGGGATTCATGTAGGTCAGACAAATGGATGGATGAACGAATGACTAAGGGCACAGCTCCATGGTACTGGGTGTCTGTAAGTGTAGAGCTCACGGGAGGGAGAGAGACGGAAGACAGAAGCCATCCATTTCCACATGTGTGGCAGGGTTTGGGCCCCTCAAGGGGTGTCCCTGGAGCCACTGCACTGGGCCATTGCTTGACGCGTGCACAGAGCAAATGCTCTGTCACCCTTGGAGATGGGCTGTGGCCGGACAATCTTCTGACGTGGAACTGACTGCTTCCCATGTAGCCTCTGCTGGGAGTGCTGCGACTTCTCAGCACCGAGGCTTTGACACTTGTCCCATCACCCCGGCACCATCAAGAGCTGATGAGAGAGACACATGTTCCTTAAAGCCAAATGCCGTACACTTTAAGAAAATGCAAAATTTTGTATGAAAGTTTCTGTAATTTAAAAAAAAGTTACATGGGATGATCATTTTTGTATTTCTCCAAAAAGTAAGTCTTTAAAAAACCCAGACATCTTTCTCTTTTTCTCCCAAAGGCCTATCTAGTAGGAGAGAAGTCAAGGAGGGAAAAAGGAGAAGAGAGGCAGCTCTGAGCCAGACTCAGTGACAACCAATGGCATTCATGATGGGCCTCTGTGTCTGGCCTTGATCTTGTCTGTAGAGCCACGTCTTATTTCCAGTAGCCCCCATGGCTGACCCCCCATTGTTCTGGGCCCCTTGCCTTGTCTTCTGGGTCATGGTTCTGCTGGCCTTGTCGTGGGAGCCATCCTGTGCTCTCGCCATCGCTGTGCATTTCAAAACCCCACCCATCCCGGATGCTCCCTTGGCTCAGGGTGCCTTCCCCAGCTTGCTCTGTGGCCTCCAGAATGCTCTTCTTGTTCTCTCTCTCTCTCTCTCTCTTTGTGTTTGTGGGTTCTTTTCTTTCTTTTTTTAGGAGGGTATCTTCTTTCAGCATTTTTCAGTCCGTTTTTGTTTCCCTTACGAACTCAGAGGCAGTCCCTTAATCCCCTCTGTCTCCCCATTTCCTACGGCAGTGAGGTGTTCAGTGTGAGTGCTGAGCTGGATTTGTGCGGTGCTGAGACAGGGCTGAGGAGACTGAGTGCGATTCTTGATGCCGTTTGCGTTTGAGACTACATAGTGACACATTTATGCTCCAGTGCGAAGGAATGTCCACCATAAATCTGGAAACCCTACCCTGGACAGTCCTGATTCTGTTACTCTGCCCCAAAAATGTCAAAGGAAAACATAAACACATCTTGAAAGGATGTCTGAACTGAGCCCAACCAACAGAGATGCTGAACGCCACCGAGCGCCTGGACCCGCTCTCCCTCCACCATGGCCGACTGGGGGAAGTGCGGCCAGAGGTGGGGTGAAGCGTGTGCTTTCACCGCCTGCCATATTTGGGGCTGGCTTTTCCTCTCAGGAATGTGAATCCTTCCTCACTTTATCACTATTTTTAAACGGAATTTGTGCAGAGGGAGAGAAAGCTCCTTTCTTTCCTGCCTACCTACAAATATCTTGCCCAGTGAGTCTGTGTCTACAGAAGCCTAAATTTAATATCCCCAGTATAAGGAAAACAGCAGAAGAGTTCTTTCATGACACAAAATGACCGGTTGAACCCGTCTGTCTCACTGAGTCGGTTGGATCTGGGGTAGATGCACGGATTCTGTCTGATCGCTCAGTGTTCTCCCGGCAGCAAGGTCGGGGCTCTCCTCAAGGGTGTGAGTGGATGGTGAGGCCACGTGGGAGCTTCGTCCTCAGTCTCCGATGCCCTTCCTTCACCAAGTCCAGTTCCGCACGTCTCCGTGCCTCCTAGTCGGTTTAGAGGTGCTGGGCTAGAAGTCTTTTCACACGACGTGAACAAACACTTATTTTCATTAAGTTTAACGGAGACCCTTCTAAATTGTAATGCACATTTCCCTGCCTCTTCAAAGAGACCGTATTAAACTGCAAAGAGCATTTTCTTGGACACTTAAATTCATTGTTACAAACCACAGGATTGCAGCAGATGCTATAAATCAGGGTATTCCCTGGAGCCACTGAGGACCCCAGAGCATTTGACCTCCACCCTGCTGGCCCAAGGTTACCAGGTTTTTTACTCACTGTGTCAACTTCATATTGCTTTTCTGTCTCCTCTCTTCTTGTCCCTTCTTGCTCTTGTTATTGTTTTCATTCCACAACCGCTCTCTTACCTCTATGTTTTTGCATCTAATGGGTGACGTCAGATGACATTTTACCTGTTAAAAGAATATCTAAACTATGAATCAACAGACACTGAGCAAGAGGGACTCTAGGATGTATAAAATGCATATGCTCGAGTACATGCCCTAAATCCTGGCCGCTCAGAATTCTGAGTGGTCACCGGTTTATTTCCTCTTCTTTTCAGCTTCTTGGCTATGTTTTAGATAGTGAGATTGCTCGGTAAGTAATCTCCAAGTCTGTGGTTCCCCTCTACCCCTTTGGCTACATATAGGTTCAATTCTAGTCTGAGTCACAAATCAGAGGCTTTTATTTTTTTAAAGATTTTATTTATTTGACAGAGACCACAAGTAGGCAGAGAGGCAGGCAGAGAGAGGCAGGGAAGCAGGCTCCCTGCTGAGCAGAGGGCCTGATGCAGGACCCTGGGATCATGACCTGAGCCGAAGGCAGAGGCTTAACCCACTGAGCCACCCAAGCACCCTTGTCTATTTAAATTTGTTTATTTGTGGAGCATAAGAAATAACATGGAGGACATGGAGAAATGGAGAGGAGAAGGGAGTTGAGGGAAATTGGAGGGGGAGACGAACCATGAGAGACTGTGGCCTCTGAAAAACAATCTGAGGGGTTGGGAGGGGTGGGGGGTAGGAGGTTGGGTGAGCCCGATGGTGGGTATTATGGAGGGCATGTATTGCATGGAGCACTGAGTGTGGTGCATAAACAATGAATTCTGGAACACTGAAAAGAAATTTAAAAAATAAACAAAAGTTTTTGAAAAATGTTAAATTTATTTTGCTTTGATCAGTTTTCATCTCCGATGAAAAAAACTTTTGTTTTCCCTCATAGGGAGCAAAGAAATAACTGTATTCCCAGATGAACCATGATTACTGGGCAGAATCCAGAACTCCTATGTGTAGAAAGAGTTCACTGGCCAAGAGGAATCACAGTCTTAGAGGATGAAATCTAGAGCAGCCTTGCTCTGGAGGATGTGCAACTTCGCTGCCCACCAAACCAGATCACCTTGAAACAGGCTTTGGCTTTTTTCATATATTTTAGTGTTTTCACCAAACCTTTTTTATTTGGTTGAATTTTTATGGCCACTTGTATTTGAGGTCAACCCAATGACTGCCTAGCTTTGTAGGTGCCTACATCTTTTATGATAGCTGCCTATCATAAAAGAAATCATATTTTGCATAGACATGCACAAGTCCATGGGGTTTCCCTAAGTCCTCCGGTGTGCTGACATCCTGCTAGGCACTGTTCTTGTCCCCAGAGGGGCTCCTGGGCTCATTGCTAACACCAATGAATAGAAAGGTTAAAAAAAAAAAAAAGCCACATGAAAAAAGTAAGTAGCATAGACTATTAAGTGGACACAGGTTACAGGTGCCAAAGGGATTCAGGAAGGCAGGGAGAAAGTTGTGTTCTGGAGATACTGGAGAAGTCTTCAGGGCAGGGGGAGGGGCGGGGCTTGCCCTGGGGGGTCTTGAGAAATGTGTGGGGTTTGGTCAGTCATCCTCCCTTCCAGGTGGAAGACAGGACCCATGGCCTCAAGGAGGGCCTGGGACACTGCAGGCCTGAGCCCTGCTTTCTCCTGGCAGAGGCTGAGGCTGAGGAAAGACTCAAAGCTTCATGCCCCGCCTTGAACAGGAGCTTGGGAAAAGAGCGAAGGCAGGCCCATGGCCAGCAGAGCAGTCGGAAGCCATGGTTCAATCCTTCCCCCTCTTCCATCCAGGCTGCCCAAAACATGGAGGCATCTCTTTAAACAATGAGACGTCTTTCTCTTTCTGGCCAGCACACGTGCACAGAAGTTCTGCACACTTGGAATTCCAGGCTCTACTCTGAGAAGCTTCAAAGCATGAGGGATTGGAGAGAGGGAGGGGAAGCCCCAAACTCCCTGTAGGGCAGCCTGAAGCCCAGGGGGTAGAAGTAGCTTCTTCCTATGCCCTCAACTTTCCAGAGGAAAGTGGGGGCAGAAACTCCACTGCTCGGGAGGGCAGATCTGGTCAAGTCAGACCCCAAAGAAAGTTTCATGAAAGTTTGTGTTTTTCTTAAAATTCTTTGAGAGACCTGACAGTCCTCAGGAAGAGAAGACCATCTCCTCAATAGGAAGAAGGTCTATTCTGGGTCCTTTCCTCTTCAGTATCAATGGAGACACCAGGAGCCTTTAGAGAAGAGCATGGCTGAGCCCTGGGGAGCAGGCTGTGGCAGGCTAAGGTGCCTCAGGGCCCTCATCAGGAAGGTGAGGTGAGGTGGGAAGCAGCAGAGGGCCAGGGGACCAACTAGGAAATTCTGGCTTCTCCCCTGGCTCACAGAACTCGGTCCAGCTGGACCAGCCTCCCAGCTCCCTGGACAGGACTTCGGCAGTGACCAATCATCCCTGGCCAGGACTGCTCAACCTGGCGGCAGTGCCCACTCCCCCCGGGGACTCCCGACCCGGGGCCAGGAAGAGCAGACACCACGTCTGAGCCTGGACCTAGACCGTCCCCCACCTGGGCAGCAGGCAGGTTTAGTCTCGGCTCCCTCCGTCCTCTGTGGCTGCTTGAGCCCCCTCCCCGGGGCCTGCCCCCGTCCCCACACCTTCACACAGCTCTTCCTCTGTGCTATAACACACCGGCCCCTTTCCTGGCGATTGGCTCCGGCCAACGTCTGCCAAGGCTCCAGAGGAGGCTCTTTCTTCGCAAAGCTGGATGGAGGAGGGGTTGGGGATGTGGCTCTGAATCTTCAGGTGGGAGCCCCGGGCCAGGTACTCCGGGAAGTGGCCAGAAGATAGGTAGAGGCAATTCCCCAGACCTGGCCCTTCCTGACGGTCTCGGAGGTTTAGGGTTCCAGATACCATCGCGAACTCCCCCTGTGCCCTCCTTCCTGCCTTCCGCCCAAGGTCCCAAAGCGGAGCCCCCTTAACCCTCCCCGCTACTCCTTTCTACCATTTTGCCGGCTCCCTCCCAAGTCTTTTCCGTCCACGGTCTAGGGCTCGCGGCCTGCGCCTCTGCAAACACCCCCCGCCCCTCCAATCCGGGCAGAACTCCGAGGGGAGGGGCCGGAGGCCCCCCTTCCCGCCTGTGGTCGGAGGGGGCAGCGCCGCAGTCCTGGGTTGGGGGGAGGACAGCAGCCGTCTCTGCGCCCCGCCCGATCAGGCCACTCAGCACACTAGGGGTGGGGGGCGGGAAGCAGGGCAAGGGGAGAGGGGGGTCCAGCCCAGGCAGGTGCGGGCTCTGGCTGGGCCCAGGCCGGCTCCGGGGGCGGGGTCTCAGGTTACAACCCCGCGGGGGGCCGGGGGCGGCCCGCGGTTTGGGCGAGTTCGCCAGCCTCGAGAGGGGCCGGGCGCATATAACGGGCTCCGCGGAGGGGAGAAGACGCAGAGCGCTGCTGGGTTGCCGGGTCTCCTGCCTCCTCTTCCTGCTCCAAAGGCCTCCTGCATGAGGGCGCGGTAGAGACCCGGACCCACGCCGTGCTCCTGCCGCCTCGCTGCGCTCCGCTTGGGCCGGCTCCGCCAGGCCCCGCGGTGAGCCATGATCCGCTTCGGGGCTCCCCAGACGCTGGTGCTGCTGACGCTGCTCGTCGCCGCTGTCCTTCGATGTCAGGGCCAGGATGTCCGTAAGTCGCCCAATGTCCCTGCCTGCCACCCTTCTGTGTCGTCCCTTCGCACCCTTCCTCCCGCGCCCTCTCCCGCTCTGGAGCCGGCGGGTCCGGGTCAGAGTGGCTCCCGGGGTCACCGCGTGCCGAGACTTGGGTGCAAGACGCGCAGGAGCTCACCTAGCGGAGTTCTGCAAGTTCGGGCTCTGTCTGAGCGTCCTCTGGTGCGGGTCGCAGTTGGAGGCAATTGCAGGTCTCTCCGTTGCGCAGGAATTTGAAACGTGCAAAGTGTCGGGTCGAGATGTTTGAGCGCAGATTTAAGCGCGCTCTCTTCCACCGGCTTTGGTAATTAGGCAGGGGCACACGCGCACAACTCACCTCCCCGAAGCACTCGGAGTTCAGCAAAAAACAGGTCTTGGCCCATCAATCTTAGAAGTTGAAACGGGCACTAGCGAAGGAGTGAGAAAGCACCAAAGTGTTGACCTCGCAGTCTTCTCCAGCGGTTGGTGGCTGGAGGGGTTCAAAGGGGAGTTAGACAAAGGAGATGCTCTGAAACTGGTGGGCTGAAATCCGAGGCCACAAAGAGGCTTCGGAGAGCCGCTCTGAGACTTCAGCGCCTCTTGCAGTTTCCTCCCCCTCCTGGCTGGCGCAGGAGCAAGGTGTAGCCCTCATTCTCATCTCGGCTTTCTCCCTGCCTCTAACGGGTGCAGAAACTTCCCGTAGGAGAGGCCATCTGAAAGGCGATAACATTCCAACCAGATTGTGCTTTTGAAACGCCCCCAGAAAATAGCGCCCCCTCCCCGCCGTCCTCCCCTCCAAACCCCGGAGGTTCTACAATGAGTTACTCTTCTAAGTTCCTGGAGCTCATGGAGCCAAGCTGCGAGCTGTGGGTCTGTGTCTCCGTGTGTGTAGCAGGGGAGGGGGTACTGTTGGTCGACTGCTATAACAATTTCAACCGAATATAGTTAGAGATGGCGGTTTCACAATCTAGTTCAGAGGCGGTTCGGATCGCACCTTTCCATCTCCTTTGGTAAAGTCCACTGTCTGGGATTATATTCAGGACAAACGAAGCCTGGAAAGAGTATTAGGTAGAGAGGACTTTTTTTTTCTTTTTCTCCACGTGTTTGGGCACGTTTCCGATGGCTGGGATTCCAGCCCTCTCTTTGTATGTTACAGACTGTAAATCAATCGCAGAGGAAACTTTTTTGAGGGGCGGAGGAGGAGGTGGGTGGGAATCAAAATCCCTCTGCCGACCAGGCTCTATTTGGTCTTTCCTGCCACCAGGTTGTCTCCAGAGACGGTCTGGAAGGCTCTGGGCCCAGGAGGACTTTCCGTTCGTTAGCTCGGCTGTGAGGCGGGGGCAGGAGTGGGGCCTGCGGCGCAGCCGCAGGGAGCTCGGGCAGGAGATTCTGGCAGTGTCGTCCGGTGTTGCGCTGAACTGGCCGCGCGCTCCCGGGCACTTGTTGGAATACGGTGTGTCTCTAAGTGATCCCAGCTCGGACTGACTATATTTTTGTCTTCAGTTCGCACGGACTCCCACCTCTGCTTAGTGCACAGTGAAATTAGCTAAGTCACTCCAAAATAATATGGGAGAATTTGAGAATTCTCCATCTGGTATTAGAGGCATTCAGGTCAGTGGCGGAGCGCTCTCCAGCCGCAGCTTTGCCGGGAGTAAGTGAATTGCACAGTTTCCTGGGCCCAGATCTTCTAGTCGCAACCCCTTCTCCCCCGGCGGGGGGGAGTGCATCGGGGCAGTTGACTCTGCTCCCTGGAGCGTCCCAGCCGGGTCACCCCCTCCCCCGTGGGCGGTGGACCCAGAGACGTGACGTGGAGAAAGGCACGATCTGCGTGGACGTCAGGGATGTCAGAACCCTTAAGCTGGGGCACACCCCTCCTCCCCATCTGCCCACGAGTTTGAGAAACTCATTCGAGGCGGCGTATTTGACCCACATCTGCATTTCACAGCCTTCGCCTCCGAAAGTGCCCCTCGACTGAGGGGAGAGACCTCAATTCTCCTTTGTGAGGCTTGTTTGCGTTGGGAGATTGGCAGCGATGGCTTCCAGATGGGCTGAAATGCTGCCCGTATTTATTTAAACTGGTTCCTTGCGGAGACCTGTGAATCGGGCTCTGTGTGCGCTCGAGAAAAGCCCCATTCATGAGAGGCGAGGTCCGGTGGATTCCCCCGGACTCCCCGACCCCCCCCTCCACAATGCCCCCCTGTGCCCGCCCGCCCGCCGCCACCTCCCGGGCTTCAGCCCTGCGCAAAGCGGCGGCGAAGCAAAAACAGTTCCCCGAAAGAGGTAACTTTTTAATTGGCCTGCTACAAAGGAGCGCTTTATGCGGCGCTGCGGTAACGAGGGGAAACGGATCGGGCGCGCCGGGACGCTATCGGGAGCCGTTTGGACAGCAATTATGGTGGTACTGGGCTCCTCCGTCCACACCTAGGGGATCCGGTTACGGAGCTGGCTCCTTTCTGGGGCAGTCATTTAATCCTACTTTTCACCCTCCCAGTGTCTGTGGGCGAGCCGCGTCCAGCGCTGCAGCCGCGAGAGTCACCCCGCGGCTCGCACCGCCCGCGCCGCTCGGCCCCGCCCCCGCATCCCGGCGCCGCCCTTCCGCGGGAAATCCGAGCCGCGTGCCGGTGCACCCCTCCTCCCAGCATTTTCTTTTTTCACCCCGAGCCCTCTTGAGTGAGGGCGGGCTTTTCCTTATACCGGACGGGAGACCTCTTATCCCCTTCCCCTGCCCCACCATCCGCTTTTTGCTGTTCCAGCTATTTTAGCGGTGGGCGTGTCACCGCACTGGGACCCCATGTACCCCCTGGGATCCCCGTACCCTCGCCGGGATTATTTTGCCTTAAAGCTGAGCGGGCTCCTACAGGTGGCAAAGAAAAAAAAAAAAAGGTTTATCTTTAGATTTTCAGAGTCTCCTTCAAGAGCAGCAGGCAGGCCCATTTCTTTCTCCGCCCACCTGGTTTGTGGCTCTCTCCTATTATTCATCCCCTGCAGCTGCCATTGCTTTGGGGATTTTGATGAGAAAAACAGCGCTGGGCGCTCCCTAGCACGTGGTGCGGGCTCTTCAGCCCTTGGCGCTCTCGGGAGAGCTCTTGTCAGCACAGGCTTCGTTTGCAGGGTGAATTCCAGATGGCCGGGCGCTGGTAGAGAGAGGACTGGTCCGTGCCGTTCTTGGTCTGCATTCTTGGATGAGACCAGGCCTGGACTGGGCTAATCTTAGCCCAGGCCAGGCGTTCAAAGCCCCCTGAGCCCTCCCCACCCCCCACATTGATGTGTTGGCTTCTGATGAGGTTAGGGTCTCTTACACGGAGGGGAAGGGCTGGAGGTCAGCTGCGGAGGGGGGTGAGGAGGGGCCGGGGGAGGGAAGTGTCTCTTGGCCCTTCCTGCCTCCCATTCTGTTAGCCTGCTGGGATCCCCAGTGTGTTGTCTGAATCGGCCTATCCAACCCCTGCCACCACCAACTGGTCCTGATTCTAATAGGATTTAAATTATGGGACATTATCCTAATTCTAACAGCTCCTCCTTTCACCACCACTACCCCGGCCCCATATATCCACTTTTGGAGTCTGGCTGTTCCTAGATTCTAATTTTTGTAGGTAGAATTTTCTACATGCCTCCTGCATTTTAGCTATCAGTTGTATTTAACAAATCCCATAATTCCTAGAGGAAGGCAGAAAAAAGGCCTCTGTCACTGTCGCTGTGCTGGGGGAGTGGGGTGTCTGTTTTTTCCTCTCCCCTGTCTTTGCAGTCCCTGAGTTCCCATTCAGGGTCTCACCCCCTGCTCCCACTCCAGCTTGCCCCTGCCCCTTCACCTCTGCCCCAGGCTAGATGCCAGAAGCAAATATGCTACAATAGCCCCACCTCCCCCTTCCCTTCACTGCTGGGTGCCCCGGGTTTCAGTGGCAAATAGAGAGCATAATGCCAGGTGCACAATAAAGTGACCTTGAATACGTGGACGATTGCAGGATGGCTTAAGAAAAATCATTTTCAAGTGATCTATGTTCAGGAGCCCGCATTCTTCAGCATTTGAGTGATGTCAAGTTGACTGCAACCTCTTTCTCTTTTTCTCTTCTGGCTCCCCACCCCCTCCTTCCCTTGGCTCTCTCTGCTTCCCCTGCCCGGCCCTTGGTGCAGAGAAGGCTGGCAGCTGTGTGCAGGACGGGCAGAGGTATAATGATAAGGATGTGTGGAAGCCCGAGCCCTGCCGGATCTGTGTCTGTGACACTGGGACTGTCCTCTGCGACGACATAATCTGTGAAGACATGAAAGACTGCCTCAGCCCTGAGACCCCCTTCGGAGAGTGCTGCCCCATCTGCTCAACTGACCTCACCACTGCCGGTGGTCGTAATTTATTTATTTCCTGTTCCACATAAATAAATTACTTGCAGGTGCAGCAAATGCCTTCCCATGGATGCCGGTCCTCTCTGCGAAGCGCAGGGACTGGTTATCCATGGGACCCCGGCAGCCGAGGCTGAAAGGAAAGGCCACTTCTTGCTTGCAGGTTGAAACGGAATGAGCCTGAGACACTTAGAGGGGTCCTTCCTCACCCAAAACCTACCCCAAAATACACTTCCAGCATAGGGAAGGGCGGATGGGATTCCACAGAAATATCCACTCTAGAATCATCTCTGCAAATCACTACAGCCACGATGGCGATCACGTGCTCTGTGGGCCAGACCGCAGATAAATTCCTCTATGACCCACAGCTCGTCTTCTCTGTAGAAGACTGCTAAATAGCTGGTCTTCAGTGGGGAGAGACCTCTGCCGGCTAGTGGGGAGACAGAGGGCAGGCTCCCTCTTTGAAATATGGAACCTCGGTGGTACCTCTCTTGGAGTTAACTGCCAATTAAGAAGCAGGTTAATAAGAGAAGGCGGAGCTGGCTCCTGGGGGGTGGGGCTGGGCCTGCACTCTGGTGGGTTTATTTACTCCCAGCCCAAACCGGTGCTGGGGGTGGTGCATGTGTGTCCGTGACCCCTCTACAGCACTTGGACACAGGCCCCATCTCCCTGTGGAGGGGGGGGGCACATGCCTAGGCCCCTTGGGTGGCCCTCGCTGTCCCCCTCCAACTCAAACGGAGAAGAAAGTGGAAAGGGAAGCAAGGAGTTGCCCTTCCTTAACACTTCGCCAACACTGGTGACCTGCTTTTATGGTCCAGATTTCCGGATCATTTCTGAGGCCCACGTGAGGGAAGTGTTGATTGCCTCACTACTTTGCTGCCACAGAGGGGGAAGGGGTCTCTGATTTGGGAAGGCCCTCACTGCAATGTCCTCTCTAACTCCCATGCCCTGCTGTGTTCATGTGCTTGCTTCGAGGAGACCCAGCTTGAACGTAAGACCCTTCTGACCACCTAACTCCACTTCTGGGAGGGCTCGGGCTGCGGGAAGGGCTTCCTACCCTGTGGGGAGAGAAGACACTTGGACCTTCTTCGAGCTTCTGGTGCTTCCTTTCTTGGTGCTAATTAGACCTTGAGTGTCTCATTTTCTCTTCCTATGCCCTGCTCCATTCTTTTGCATGCTGACTGCTTTTTCAGTAACAAAGTCTGGGTCAGCTCCCTTCCTCAAGGGACCTCAGCCACCCCAGGACCCCAATGACCCTAACATCCCAGTGGAGGGACAGGAAGCTGCCTCCTTCTGGGGTTATGTCCTTGTCTTTGTTTAATCCATTAAGGAGTGTTTGAGTGATAAGAACTCGTACTTCACCATCTCACAATTTTTCATTCTTCTCTTTTTCCATCTGCAGGGCAACCAGGACCAAAGGTAAGGGCTTTATCTTCTCCTTCTCCTCTTGCTTTGCTAAGTGGTGTTGTGAGCACCCAGCCTGGGGTGTTTGTAGGTAGCAGCAGAAAGCTGTCTTAGGAGGCATCTCAATGCTTGGCCCAGGGTTTTGTACTTGGGGACTGGTGGGCTTGCATGGCTCCCTCCTTAGACTGTGTCCTGTTTCAGGGACAGAAAGGAGAGCCTGGAGACATCAAGGATGTAAGTACAGATTCCTCTCATCCCGGTTACATCTCCTACTCTAACTGGGTCACCTCCTTGGGCTCCCTCTAATATGCCATCCCGTGGGTCTCTCTCTCTCTCTCACAGATTGTAGGACCCAAAGGACCTCCTGGGCCTCAGGTAAGAATGGGAGAAATCCCTTCCTCCATCCCTTCCTCAAGTAACTGATCTGCAGGTCCCCCGTCTTGCCGTCATCTCAACATTTTCTTCCCCTTTAGGGACCTGCAGGTGAACAAGGACCCAGAGGTGATCGTGGCGACAAAGGTGAAAAAGTGAGTTGAGAGATGTTCCCCGACCCCCCCCATGGACTCCCCAGGTCCTCTGAGCCTCTCCCACCCCTCCCCCTGTGTGCATGACCACCTACTCAGGGGCAGCCTGTGGCCAGGCGGTCCTTGCATAAGCCCTGCTTCACCTGGGTGCCCTTTTCTCTTTTTGCCAAGGGTGCCCCTGGACCTCGTGGCAGAGATGGAGAGCCTGGGACCCCTGGAAATCCTGGGCCCCCAGGTCCCCCTGGCCCCCCGGGTCCCCCCGGCCTTGGTGGAGTAAGTATCCTTACGTCCCCTCTCTGCAGGCTGTCCCTCCGGAAATGGGACTTCCAAATTGCTACTCACACTTGGCTGGCTGGCTCCCAGGGCTGCGAGCAGTGTGTACATAGCCTGTCCTTGGGCTTCTCCCTGGGCCTATAATTTAGTGGAATCACATATTGGGCCTGACACTGTGGTGCTAAGGAAGGACTTTCTGCACTCGCCGGGGTTTCTGCAGGGCAAGTCTTCAGTTACCAGGTTCCCAGGCATCTGTCCTGTGTGGCTGATTCCTGGGCGCAGGAGTGGGGGTGGAGGGAGAGGATGACTGGGCGCTGGTAGTTCCTTGGAAGAAGAGTGGCCACTGTCCTTGGAAGACATTTACTCCTGGTCCTTGCCGGGTACATTCCAAGCCACCAATTCGTTCTCATGAAAGAGCCCCACTGAGTGAAGGTGTGCGGCAAAAGACATTTTTGGAATTAAACATCGACGGATTATATTATTGTCCAGTTTTGGCACATTTGCTGTTTTGATGCTTGCTAGGTTTTCAATTTTTAAACTTTGGTGGCTTGCAGATGCCTATGCCTTCCCTTGCCTGAAATATTTTAAGGCTGTTGATTTTAATCTTTTGCTGGGCATTAAATGCCTGGGAATTTTTAAAAAACCCAAACTTTAAGAGGAATATTTTAATTGTATTTCTCAATGTAGGTCAGACAATATATTTACTGTATTAGAATTTAAAAAATAATTCCATACAATGAAATGCAGGTAACTGAGACGCTTCCAAATAGCTCTGTATCTCCCAGGGAAAGGATTATGCCACTGGCATCTCCTAACGCATTTCTAGAATGATTTTTCAGGCATCATTGGCAATTCTGTCCAATGTAGTTAGTCTGCAATAATTAGAGTTTATCTAAAATAGTTTTGGCTTGGGGCGCCTGGGTAGCTCAGTGGGTTAAAGCGTCTGCCTTTGGCTCAGGTCATGATCCCAGGGTCCTGGGATCGAGCCCCGCATCGGGCTCTCTGCTCAGCAGGGAGTCTGCTTCCTCCTCTCTCTCTGCCTGCCTCTCTGCCTACTTGTGATCTCTGTCTGTCAAATAAATAAATAAAATCTTTAAAATAAATAAATAAAATAAAATAGAGGGGTTTTTTTGTTTTGTTTTGTTTTTCTCCCTATCCTGGTTTATAGTTTACCTAGCCAAGAAGGAACAACCCGGGGCCTCTCGGGCTTCTAATGTCATTGAGTTTATTTGCAGAACTTCGCTGCCCAGATGGCTGGAGGATTCGACGAGAAGGCTGGTGGCGCCCAGATGGGAGTGATGCAGGGGCCGATGGTAAGAAAAGACAAGGGGTTTCTGCAGCCAAAATGGCAGGAGGTGGCCCTTAGCAGAGCCAGAGAATCTGACAACTTTACGTTACAGATGATTGCTTAGAGCAGCTCTTCTCCCTCACTTATGTAACCTCCCTTGGGGTCAGCCCAAAGCATTTGGTTTTTAATGGTGATGGGTGCCAGTTCCAATGACGCGCTGGAGTGACCAAGAAGAATGAGGATGGAGAGATGCATGGAGGTTGAGGCTGGAAGGCCAGTCGCTGTTGCTCTTGGAATGAGAACTGAAGAATGCAGACAGCAGCCACTGTCCTCCAGCACCCACAGACTTCCAGCAGGAAATCTCAGCCCTGCAGCTCCGACTTGGCACGAGCTAAATGAAACTCAGACTTTAGTAAACATGGCTGCAGGCCAGGAGAAAGCAAGGCCAGCTTCTCTATCCAAATGGTGCCTATAAATAAATAGATTGTTGCGCAGGGAGTGGGAAATGAGAGGGAGCAGCCACTGCAGGCCCCCTGCCCACAGAGTAACTTTTTGTCCTTTGTCTGGGCTGCTGGCTGTGGGTGGGGGCACACTGGTGGCCGCTGGCGCATCACTTCCAGTAACCCTCTTCCTCCTCTCACTGCAGGGCCCCATGGGACCTCGGGGACCTCCAGGCCCTGCTGGTGCTCCTGTAAGTACTAGGTCTTTCTGCTCTGTGGTAGTGCAGACACTTTTTCAAGCTCTCATGTGTCAGTTTGTGGGCTTAACTTGGTGTCCTTGTGTTACTTTTTAGGGACCTCAAGGATTTCAAGGCAACCCTGGTGAACCTGGGGAACCCGGAGTCTCCGTGAGTACCCGCCCAGACCCTGCCCTCCCCCTGGGGGGGGCCTCCAGCAATGTACCATGCAGACCCCAAGACTTCCCTGAGTTTTCCCAGGGGAGGACCCCGAAATGCCACTTCTTAGCTCCACAGGGATCTCACCCAGAGAAGCCCAGGTAGCAAGGACCGCCAGGAACTCTGTCACAATAGTCCCCTTTCTGGGTCTGTGCTGCCTGCTGCCTTCCAGTATGATCAGCTCTGCCCTCTTGCTTTCTCTCAGCACTGAGTAGGCTTCCCAAATCCCTGCCTCCATCTTTCTTCCTTATGGGAGAACTTAGATTCCAAAGGCTGCAGTTCCCAAATTTTGTCTACTAATTAGGCATCGTTCCCCCTCCAACTATCTCATAAACTCTCTCACTTCGTTTGCAGGGTCCCATGGGTCCCCGTGGTCCTCCTGGCCCCCCTGGAAAACCTGGTGATGATGTGAGTACCCCCAAGTGGTCTGATGAGTGGCTGCCTCCTTTGGAAGGGCATGGAGAAGGGGGTGTCTATGGGGGCAGGGGTGTGTAAGCGCCCTCAGCCTGGCCCAGGGTGGAAGTGTCCTTAGGGGCAGGGCTGGTCCATCAGGGCCTCAGACCCTGTCTACTGTCTACATTCCCCCTTGCAGCTTAGCTTACGAGTGCCTGGGGACTGCTTTGGACCCATTGGGAAGGGAAATAATGAAAACATCATTAGCTCCAGGAAGGGAAATTGAGAAATGGGAGAAAGGAGAGGGAAAAGATGTCATGAAGGGAAAACAGAAGGAAGACACTCAACAGCCCAACATTATCTTAATTGTAAATGAGCTAGGAAAAGCACAGCCCGAGTCAGGATGTCTGCAAAGGATGCAGACGAAGTGAAGAGACAAGAGTTGGCTCTCGAGCTATTCTTATGAATCCCATTAGATGGTAAAAGTCTCTCGAGCTAAGGCAGCTCTAGCCGGGTAAGGCAGCGCTAGCCGGGTCTGCAGGGCTTAGGAGGGGAGAGAGGAAAGTCCCCTGGGGAAGCTGCAGGCTGGTCCAGATGCAGATGCTTGCCCACACAGTGAGCAGCTCTCCAAAAGAATACATCATGACCCAGAAAGGCGTTTGAAGCCTGGACTCCCGGGGAGGTGGGGGAGATGAGTAAGCAGGTGGGCAGAAGGCATGGAAGCCGGGTGGGGGGGAGAGATGAGATCCGGAGTGCGCCAACCATGCTTACTTGTCTTGTGGGGAAGCTGAAGTACATCTCTCTCCCTTTAGGGCGAAGCTGGAAAGCCTGGAAAATCTGGCGAAAGAGGTCCCCCTGGCCCTCAGGTAAAGTGTCCCCCTTTCCCAGCTGCAAACCTTGTTCCGAGTCTCCCTCCTCTGTAGCTAAGGCAGTGGCCTCCCACCCAGCGCGTCCAGTTCAGCTAGCTCCCTTCTAACACGGAATTCCAACAGCCCCTACTTATATCACCCCTCTGTGCAGACGCGTAGGATCCCCACACAGGGCCACAGGGTGGGGGGATGCCGGGCAGGTCTGGTTTAAACCCATTTTGCCTAAGCTGGGGTGAGGTGTGGTATGGGGGCTCTGCGACCTACTGCAAGGCCTGCCTGAGTGCTGGGCTTCTGGCTGCCCTGCTGGCCTGAGGGAGCTGGCTTCGAAGGTTCTGGAGCAGTGCAGGGCAGCTTGGACTTTGCCCTCTGCTCTGCCTTGAACATCTCCTCTTTGGACCGCAGGGTGCTCGCGGCTTCCCGGGAACCCCAGGCCTTCCTGGTGTCAAGGGTCACAGAGTAAGTACTGTGGACGAGGGTGCTGGAAGGGAGGTATTGCCCAGGGGAGAGAAAAGTATTCGGGGGGCATGAATCTTCTTTAAAGGTTTTCCCAGAAATGTGATGGAATGTTTTCTCTTGTCCTCTAGGGCTACCCAGGTCTAGATGGTGCTAAGGGAGAAGCTGGGGCTCCAGGTGTGAAGGTAAGGACGGAGGAGCACATGGGGGTGGGGACAGAGGGAGACCATGAGCCTCCTTTCTCTCCAGTCAGGGAGATGTTATTGAGCCAGTGGGTTAGCATAGAACAGCTTTGCCTGGGGACAGCCAGGCCCGCATCCTGCTGGAAGAAGGGCAGGCCGGGAGCGCTCAGGGAATTGTCCATCGCAAAACTGAGGTTTGGGGGTCTTGGTGCTGAGTTGACCAGAGCTTTTGGCTTTCTCCTCGGGAGTTTTCTGGGGGCTGCCAGTGGGGACCCCCTCACTGACCCTATGCATCTTTTTCCCAGGGAGAGAGTGGTTCACCGGGAGAGAATGGCTCTCCAGGCCCAATGGTGAGTATGACCATCGCCCCTCGGGACGGCCTCCAGACCCCCTCCCACCAGCTTCTAAAAGCCAGCTGATGGTTCTTCTGTGTAAACTGTTCCCTTTGTGCAAAGAAGATACTCAGCTTCGTAGATCTGATCTCACTGTGATCAGATCAAAAAAGGGACATTTATCGAAGAGACGATTTGTTCAAGGTTCACCAACATTTCCTTGCCATAGCCATGTGCTAAGATGGGCTTCAGTTTTAAAAAGTTGCTTTTCTTCTCCACATTTTGGGGAGTTCATCTGTGGCTTGAAACAAGATGTGTCAGTGACAAGGCTCCCAGTGGTGCCAGCAGGAGTGTCGATGGTTCTGTCTGGGCAGAAATGCCTTGGATGAGATGTGGGGGGTCCTAGGCAAGCTGGGAAGGCATCATCAGGGGCCACTGCACCTCCCTCCCCACCACAGCCCTTGCTGCCCTCTGTGGTGTCTGCGGAGAGCAGGTGGAGTGTCCGTGAGCCAGCTCATGCTTATACTGTTCTGGTGTGTTCCAGGGTCCCCGAGGCCTGCCTGGTGAGCGAGGACGGACTGGCCCCGCTGGTGCTGCAGTGAGTAATGACAAGGCCAAAGCCACCACGTGGTCCCCACTTTGGAGTTTACAGGGCACTTTCCTCTAGGGCTGTCCTTGACCCTCCCAACAGCCCCATGAGGTGTAGAGAGTGTGGCCATCCCGCCGGGATGGATTCTGAGTGTGCCTGGCACGAGTTCCCAGGCCTCAGTCTGCACAGCTGAAGGACAAAGGACAGGGCTGGGCTGTGGAAGGGTTGGTTGGTGGGGGCAGGACTCCCCCTGAGCAGTCGGGATTATTCGGGTCGTCCCCTTCTCAACCCCGACATGCTCCCTGTCCGTCCAGTTTGAAGTTATGGATAGACTTCAACTGGCTACGGTGCTGAGCTACTTTTTGTTCTTTCCGGTTGTTGAGAGATGATGCTCTAGAAAAGTGTTGACCATCCCATGTCAACTCATGGGGCTGCGACACTTTGGCCCTGGTGGCTCAGGCGCTTCCTGGGATCAATACCTCATGTGCTCCGTCTCAGCTAATCTTCCCTCAAATCCTGTGTGGTAGATTCTACCATTCTCCCCATTTTATTTATTTATTTTTTAGATTTTTATATCCTTATTTGAGAGAGCGAGCAGGGGCTTGGGGAGGGGGAGGCACGGAGTGAGAGAGGGAGGGGCAGCCTCCCTGCTGAGCGGGGACTCCCAACCCCACTGCAGGCAGGGCCTGGATCCCAGGACCCTGAGACCATGACCTGAGCTGAAGGCAGACGCTTAACTGACTGAGCCACCCAGGCGCCCCTAGTCTCCCCGTTTGAGAGAAGAAGAAACTGAGGCCCAGAAAGGTTAAATCGCTTCAGGCAGTGCTTGGCAGCCTCAGACTCTGGTGGCTTCTTGTTGATGTGGAAGGGGAAGGGCATCTGCAGGAGATTTTCAGCCTGAGGAGAAAGGAGCTGTGGGAGTTTAGCTCTGCTCCCTCAGCAGTAGAGAGCCCTTCTGGGTGCTTGGTCAGGTGAGGAATGTGATGAAAGCCATGTTCAAGAAACACCGTGCTTTCTGTTGAGCTCATACACCAGCCACCCAAGCTCCGAGGCCCTGCCTCACAGGCCCTTGCCAGGCTGGCCCAAGTAAACCAGCTTTACTCCCTTGGCTGCTTTCCATGTAATGCATGTGTTTGGCAGAAATGTCCCTCAAAAGCAGATCAGGGAAATAATAGGCAGCCTGGACCCCCATTTGTCAGCCTGCCCAGGTGCCTTATCCAGGAGTCACTTTGCATGAACGGATCAGAGAGTGCTGGGGCTGCCAAGAAACACTGCGATTTCTGCAGATTATGGGGACCTGGCTTGTGGTTCTTTGGCCAGGCCTGCTGCCACCGTGGTTGCACCCCATGAGGGGCAAAGATAAGCTGCATGTCTGTCCTTCCTCCTCCTTGCTCCGCCTTGCTGCCTCCCGGCCCCACAGTAGTCTGTCTGGCAGGCCGGGCACAGGATTTGGCATAAAAAGTTGACAACGTCACATAGTTCCAAGTGCAGGCCTGGTGTCAAGGCTGGGCCCGGGACTGGGCTGGGTTGGCCTCTGCTGTGGTCACGTGCCCCCCTTGGGCCAGACGGTGCCTTCTCCCAGCCATGCTGTAGGCAGAGCCATGGAGGCTGGCCCCACGCAGGCCTCCTGGAGCAGCGCTCAGCTTCCCCTTGCTCATGCTGGGCCCCAGGCCTCTCCTCTGGCCAAACCCTGGAGGGGAGGGTGCTCTAGAGTTTCCCGAAGCAGCCAGCCTGGCCCAGAAGGGGCTCTGGCCAATGCTGAGGCTTCATGTGCCCTCTGACATTTTTTTCTGTCCAGTCTCCTCTTGTTTTCCTATTTAATGCCAATTTGGAGATTCTCCGTCAGGACAAATGGACCATAGCCAGGAAGAAGATTTGAGCCTTTTCTAAAACAGGAGCTCCCCCTAAAGCATTCTTTTCCTTTAGCACACTGGCAGAGGCAGGGGCAGGCAGGTGGGCCTTGCCTTGGGAAAGGTAGCCTTCCGGCCTGCTCTGGTCCCCTGCCAAGGACCAGGGCCCAGACATAGCTCTGTCTGGCCTAATGGTTCCTGTCCAGCCTAATGGGTAAAGGTTCCTGAGGTCCTGAGCAGCTTTGAGAGAGAAACTGGGGAGTGCTCACCCTAAACCTGTGGAAAAGAAACCCTCAAAACTGGTCCTATGGGTACCTGGGTGGTTCGGCTAAGCATCTGACTCTTGGTTTTGGCTCAGGTCATGATCTCATGGGTCATGAGATTGAGCCCCATGCCAAGCTCATTGGTGAGCGCTGAGTCTGCTTGAAGACCCCCCCCCACTAGCATGTGGGGTCTCTCTCAAATAAATAAATAAATAAATCTTTACCAAAAAGACACAAAAAACTTGTCCACGAGAGAAAGAACTGGCAGCCTTGTCTTAACAGGGTCATGGACTCTCAGGCATGAACTCTGATGTGGTCCTCAGGCTGGGCCCAGTGCCCTGCCCCCTCAACAGGGCTGTTTCCCACCAGAGCCAGATGTCCTGCGGACATCTGTGTTTCCTTAGGAACAGGTGGTTTGGTGGAGGTGGCAAGTGGGTAGAGCCCAGAGGTATCCTGGTGTTAACCCAGGGAGGCCTTAACCAAGCCTTAACTAAGGAGGTTAACCAAGCCCCCCGAAAGTGTCTCCCACTACAAGCAGGTGGGAAGAATTGAGTTAGGTTTGCTGCTTGGCTCTTTCATTTTTCTTTGGCTCAATTCACTGAGTCTTTAAATGATGACTTGGCCTTGACATTGGGGATATTTGGGCTCTAAATGAAAGTTTCAGAAATGATGGACTAGCGAGGAAATCACCCAGGCTTTGCCCACTGCTGCTCCACAGCCCATGTTCTTGCAGCCACGACAGAGGGGTTCCTAGCTGCTCCCACACTTGGGCCCGGCCAGCCTCCCCCTCCTCCCTGGGGCCCCAGGCCCCAGCGCTGCCGGAGGTTTCTGGTGGGGTGGGCTGTGGAGAGGAAGGCTCAGCCCTATGGGGCTTCTTACCGTGCCTGCTTCCTTCTCCCTGCTCACAGGGTGCCCGAGGCAACGAGGCCAACCAGGCCCTGCAGGCCACCGGTAAGTGCCTTTCAGCCAGGTCGGAGCAGGCGGGTGGGCCTTCTAAGATGGAGGAGCTGGAGCGCTTTCTCCCCTATTACCTCATGTGCGGATAACAAGCTTTGAAGCCATGGTTCATTTGTCTTAGCCACGCTTTTGGCATTGTTTTGCGGAGGGCTAGATCGGGAGGTCAGAGAATCATCTGTGTCTCCCTGAGTGTATAGTTAGATGCTTTGCCTTGGGAAGCCAGGCTCAGGGACACTGGCCATGGGGATACTTTTCATCCAGGGACTTTGAGCCACAAGGGGTGCAGAGCAAAGGAATGTGAGGTGTGGGGGTGGCTCACTTTGGAAGCTGGAGAAATACTACCCAGAAATGGCATTCACCTTCCTCCTCCTTCCTTCCTCCAGGGTCCCGTGGGTCCTGCTGGTGGTCCTGGCTTCCCTGGTGCTCCCGGGGCCAAGGTATGTGCCCTACCCCGCTTTCCCATGTTCTTGTGGACCGCCCCCTGGACAGTCCCTCCTTCCCTTCTCAGGGATGTCTCCCACCCCACCCACTGCTGCTCTCCTGGAGGCAAGGAAGGACCTTGCATCTCCCAGCCCCCAGCTGGAAGGGATAGTAAGCAGGCAGGATACAGAGCTGGACGGATAGGTCCAGCCCAAGACTGGGGAAGGCAGGAGGAAACGATGGCGAGACGCTGGAGATCTGGGAGGGACAGAAGACCAGGACCCGAAGGGAAGAAAGCAAGGCTCAGCAAACCCTACACCCCAGAGGGAGCTGGAGGATGGGGCCGGAGGGGTGGCGGGGTTCAGGAGAGGGCTCCTGCTTAGGCTGGGGGCTCGGCCAGCCCAGCAGGGCTAGCAGAGTGCTTCCGAGATTGATGGGGGTGGTGAGAGGCTGGGCGGGTTCAGGGAAAGGCCCCTATGGCCCTAGCGGGACCCTGGCGCACACGGTGTGCGCATTCCCTGGGAATTCTCTCTGGAGATGAATAAGGAGCCTCCCCGCGGTCACTGGCATCAGGTTGCCTTTCCCCTCCCCGGGTTTCCATGGCAACCAGACAGTGTCTGAGGCCCTGGAGCTGGGTGAAGGAGACCCATTTGTGAAGAGGGACAGCGGAAGGTGAGGGGGCCTGACCTTTAGAAATAATAATTACAAAAGTGAAGCAAGAGCGTCCCGAGGAGAAACCTGAGGGGGGTGTGCCTTGCCTCCAGGTCAACAGCCCTCCGCAAGGCCCCCTGCAGGCCACACAGCCTGGAGGCTGGCCACTCGTGCCTTTTAGGAAAGAAAGGGAAAGTAGAAGTAGAGATCATTTGGGGGGCTGCCTCGGACTGGGGGAGCAGGGTGCTCGGCCCAGCTGGCTCTTGCCCAGGCTGCCTGGCTTGCTGCAAGCTGGCCCGGCCACACCCTGATCCGAGTGGAGGGTCCCTGAGCCGAGCTGTCCAAGGGCTTCCCTTTCCTCCGGACAAGCATGGGGGCATGGAGGGGGGTGGTGGAGGAAAGGCTGCCCACCACGGTTTGCCCATCCATGAGCCCACGGCACTGCCCGGGTGGGCGGGACCCCGGCAGGGCCTTGCTGAAGGGCGCTGACTGGGCCGCACAGTGCCCGCTGGGCAGCACGGACTCATGCACCTGCCGCAGGGGGTCATGGTATGGAGGGGACACGGAGAGGGCAGGAGGCAGAGGGGGCGAGGTCGTCAGGTTGGCAAGCTCTCTCGGGGCAGGGGGCCCTGTGGGAACAGGTAGGAACATGTGGGAACACGCCTGCACACATGCACAGTGCGCACAGTGCATGGACTTGGCTTGCCGGTATGTGCCTGTGGCTGGCCCATGAGAGGTCTGTGCCCCCTGCCCTCTCCTCATTCCTGCCCTCTGTCTCTGCCCAGGGTGAAGCTGGCCCCACAGGTGCTCGCGGTCCTGAAGGTGCTCAAGGTCCCGAGGTGAACCTGGTACTCCTGGGTCCCCCGGGCCGGCTGGTGCCTCCGTAAGTGCAGCTTTCCTCTGGCCTGAAGTACCTGGGGTCTGTGGCCCAGAGGCCTTGACTCTGTTTACCTCTGAGAGAACTGGGGCCCCATTAGAGCCCCACCCACCAAACCTTCATTTTGGCCCAGCATTTGCATCCTGAACTCTAGGGACATGTCTCCCTCCACCCTGTCCTCCCCTTGAGACACACAGCAGGACCCTGTCTTCACTGGACAGTCTTTGGATCTGCAGCCTGGGAGGGCAGGGAGGTGGCCGGGGCGTACTCTCTGCTGCTTACTTTGTAACAACACCGCCTCCTTTCTCAGGGTAACCCTGGAACGGATGGAATTCCTGGAGCCAAAGGATCTGCTGTGAGTGTGGCCCTGGGACTTGTCTCCTGCAGGTAGGGTCAGTGCCTCCTTGCCCCTCTCCTGACGCCCCTCTCTACTACTCACACCAACAGGGTGCTCCTGGCATTGCTGGTGCCCCTGGCTTCCCTGGGCCCCGTGGGCCACCTGGTCCTCAAGGTGCGACTGGTCCTCTGGGCCCGAAAGGTCAGACGGTAAGGCCCAGCATGAACCTCAAGTCCCACCAATACCCCTGGAGTCAAACCCCGCCATCCCTCCTTCCTGCGCTCATGCCGGCATCCTTGGGAGGTGGGGGTGGGTCCGTGGAGGGAACCCCTTGCGATAACCTGCCTCTCTTTTTCCCCAAGGGCGAGCCTGGTATTGCCGGCTTCAAGGGTGAACAAGGCCCCAAGGGAGAACCTGTGAGTATCTGCCCACTGGTCTCGGCCCACAGCCAGCCCCCAGCCCTGCTCCTCTGTAGCCCCATCCCCTAATCTGGGACCTCTCAGGTTGTGTTGGGAGGAGGGGAGGTACAGGTTGAGAAGCTGATGCAGCTTAAGCTCTCTTCTTTGGTTTGACCAATTGGAACAGTTTCAACTTTCCACCCTCACTCTCCCATTGAACCACTTCTGCTCTCCCTGAGCCGATCCTTTACGGCCCCCTTCCCCGTCCCCCCAGCCTTGAAACAATAGCCAAGGCTGCTCCCCCCCACCTGCCAGGCCAGTGACCACCCGGCACCCCATGAAAACTCACCCCGTTTCTCTTTTGTGTGATTCTCAGGGCCCTGCTGGCCCCCAAGGAGCCCCTGGTCCTGCTGGTGAAGAAGGCAAACGAGGAGCCCGTGGAGAGCCTGGTGGTGCTGGGCCCGTCGGTCCCCCTGGAGAGAGAGTAAGTGGGCTGGGAGTCCCCATTTTCCGTGGGCTGTGTTCTGGATGGGGAAGTTGTCTTTGTGGCTCTGTGTTCTGGCCAAGTCCTGTGGCCTGAGTATCAGATTCCCCTCTTCTTGGCTCACTGCCATGGAGACAGGTGCTTATTTGCGCCACCCCCCGCCCCACCAGGATGGCATGAAGCAGTTTGAGCTGTTCCCCAGGACAGGCCTGAGAAGTTAATCTCTCAGAATCTTGCCCGCCGTAGAAATGGTGGTTTGTGGGTTGGTGGGATTGCTCTCCTGAAGCCAGGTGAGTCGCTTGGTGCGATTGGATCAAGGGCCATTCTAATTCACTACCTGTCCTCCCACTTCCTTCTAGGGTGCTCCTGGTAACCGTGGTTTCCCAGGTCAGGATGGTCTGGCAGGTCCAAAGGTGAGTGGGGGACAAGGGGCTGGGGTTCCTGCAGTGCTGGTGAGACGGCCTCCTGCTGACTCCCTGACTCCCTTTGTGTAGGGAGCCCCTGGAGAGCGAGGGCCCAGTGGCCTTGCTGGTCCCAAAGGAGCCAATGGTGACCCTGGCCGTCCTGGAGAGCCCGGCCTTCCTGGAGCCCGGGTGAGTAGCCGAGCTGCTTTTGCTCTTGACTTCCAGCTCTGAGCCAAATCCCCGTGCCCTTCCCCACCTGCTCTCTCCAACCCTGTGCGGCTGGGATTGGGAGGGCCTGGGATCTTCCCTGACACCCATCCTCTCTCTCTCTCTCCTGAACAAAGGTCTCACTGGTCGCCCTGGTGATGCTGGTCCTCAAGGCAAAGTTGGTCCTTCTGTAAGTCTCCCCATCTGGGACTGTTGGGAGGAGTTGGAGGAGGGATATTTGTGGGGAGACAGGTAGTATGAGAGACAGGATTTTGGGTGGGGGCAGCTTGTGAATTATGAGAATGGGGGAGAGGGGCTGATGGCAGGCATCAGGCCAGGTGTGGAGCTCTGAAAAAGCTACCTTCTTGTGCATTTGGGCCTTTCCTTGGAGGAAGACAAAGCCTGGTGTGCTCTTCTAGGGGCGCTGCTCCTCACTGAAGCCTGCCTTGTTGCTGGCAGTGTCTGCGTGTGGTGTGGGCTGCTGGCCAAAACTGTGGTCAGCGCCGCGAGCCCCATGCTGCCAACGTGGTGGGCACTTGGTAGATGCCGGAGGGACATAGGTGGTCAGAGTGTCCACGTTCTGACCATGCTGTCCTCTCTTTCAGGGAGCCCCTGGTGAAGATGGTCGCCCTGGTCCTCCAGGTCCTCAGGGCGCTCGTGGGCAGCCTGGTGTCATGGGTTTCCCTGGCCCCAAAGGTGCCAACGTAAGTCACAACCTGCCCTTCCGTTTCCTTCCGCACGGTGTGACCTCCCTCCTCGCCCCCTGGAGAAAGGAGCGGCTCCTGAATAGTTACCCATGGACGGTTATGAGTGGCAGCCCCGGTGCCCTGGGCAGCCTGGGCCTCTGTGTCCTGCAGGAGTGCGTGCGATCTGGGGAACCCGGGGCTCCTGAGAGCTTCAGAGCCCCTCAGCTGTGACCTAGGTCCACAGGGCAGTGCTGTCACACTCCCAAGCAGAAGAGGGGGTGCGGACCCTTGGCTTGAGCCTTTGCTGTCCTGCAGGATATGGCCCCAAGCCCCAGGCTCCCCAGCCCGCTCTACCCACCTCTCCCACCACAACCCTCCCTCCATGGTCCTGCCCTTTCTCCTCCAGGGTGAGCCTGGCAAGGCTGGTGAGAAGGGACTGCCCGGCGCTCCTGGTCTGAGAGTAAGTAGCCTGCCTCCCCATCCCCGTGCTGGTGCCAGCTGGACATGCGCAGAGGGAGCTGCAGCCCCTGGCCTGCTCCCAGGTCTTCATCAGCAGGGGGATTCCCGTGGCAGCGCCCCTACAGCTCTGGGCCCTTTGGGAGTCCACACAAAGAGACTTCTGGCTGCTCTTGGTCAGAAGCCCAGGGACAGGAGGAAGACACCCACACTGAGAAAGTCTGGGAAATGGAGGGGCCCAGGGAAAGAAAAGGGTAGAAATGGAATTTGGGTTGGGGGATCATGGAGGTCTGGAGTCTCTGGGCTACCAAGCGTACCTGCTCAGCACTGGGGTCTGCAGAACTGAAGGACGTGGGTCATGCCATTACCCCTTTCTCTTCTCTCTAGGGTCTTCCCGGCAAAGATGGCGAGACAGGTGCTGCAGGACCCCCCGGACCCGCCGTAAGTCCCTGCCTCGCCTCTGTGGGAGGCCTAGTTGGCATGGGGGTGGTGGCACGGAGGCCAGGGAACTCAGGCCCACCTGGTGTGATGAGGATCTGGACTCCCCCGAGGCACCAGACCCGCCCTCAGCCGAGGCAGTGTGCATCCCACCACCGTTTCAGGGGTGCAAGTCATCAGTGGGAGAAGAATGAGGGTCGCACACATGCACAGCTTCTGTGGGCAGCCCTCCTACTGCCCCTGCAGTCCCCTCTGGCCAAGGCTGTCCAATTCTGCAGTCCTGGCTCAGGCCACCTTTGTTTCCCTCTGTAGGGACCTGCTGGTGAACGAGGCGAGCAGGGTGCTCCTGGGCCATCTGGGTTCCAGGTAGGTGGCTGGACTGGGCCCTCTCTTCTGTTCTTCCTGTGTCCGGGACTCTGTGGGTAGCAGCAGGCATCCCTCCTCAGGGGGATGGGGGGATGAGGATTTCCTACCATCCTGGCTTCTGTCTGGTGCTGGGGCTCCCTGGAGGGCTGGGGCAGTAAACTCACTCCTTTGCTAATGCATGTCACTTTGCCTTCTAGGGACTTCCTGGCCCTCCTGGTCCCCCAGGTGAAGGTGGAAAACCAGGTGACCAGGTGAGTATGGGGCTCTTTGAACCTGCAAACCACTTAGATGCCCAGGAGGCAAGGGCAGGAGGATTCCAGGGGCCCCGTGAAGCCTCCACAGAGGACAGTCCGAGCTCAGCCTCTGGTGCGAGGGCTGCTCTGCCCTGGATGGCGGACAGAAAATCTTTTGCTCTCTCTCACATCCTCCTTTGTTCCCCAGGGTGTTCCCGGTGAAGCTGGAGCCCCAGGCCTCGTGGGTCCCAGGGTGAGTGTTGGCCATTTCTGGTAGTCCCCTCTGGCCTGTCTTCTCCCTGTGCCGTTCTGTCAGTGCACCTGTAGTGCTCGGCCTGCCACTCCAGCTTTTCCCTGGGCCTCTGCCCCCTCTCTTATGTGATTGCTCCATGGTGTCTCTACCACAGGGCGAAAGAGGTTTCCCAGGCGAACGTGGCTCTCCCGGGGCCCAGGGCCTCCAGGGCCCCCGTGGCCTCCCCGGCACTCCTGGCACAGATGGTCCCAAAGTAAGTGGGGCTATTGGGGTTGTGTGGGCCAGCCCGGGAGGCCCTGCTGGGGGAGAAGGAAGAGTGGGAAGTACTCAGGAGAAAAGAATATAGGAGGAGGGCAGATGGAAGACAAGACAGAAAGGGGGTTGGCAGAGGAGGAAGAGAAGGAAAGGAGGCTTGGGTGCTGGGATCCTGCACAGGTGCTGCCCAACACGGACTCCCTCCCCCCACCCCACAGGGTGCATCTGGCCCGGCTGGCCCCCCTGGGGCTCAGGGCCCTCCAGGTCTGCAAGGGATGCCCGGTGAGAGGGGAGCAGCTGGCATCGCTGGGCCCAAGGGAGACAGGGTGAGTACCAGGGTGACCGTGTCTCCCCCAAAGCCGCGCTTCGCTGCCCCACACTCACCCCTCCCCCTCTCCCCACAGCACCTGGGTGGGGAGATCCCTAGTTAAACATCTTGAGGATCTTGGAAACCCCTCCGGGCTTCTGTTTGCCTCTTAGTGACACCCTCCCCACGCCCCTGTCTCCCTCCTCTCACCCTGAACCCACAGCAAATCCTGTTGGGCTGGGGGCTGAGCTCTGCCCAGAGCCTCAGTGAGGGAGAGACTGGGCTGGAGTACCCCCCTGAGGTGGCCCTTCTTCTCTATCCCACAGGGTGACGTTGGTGAGAAAGGCCCTGAGGGAGCCCCCGGGAAGGACGGTGGACGAGTAAGTGAATGCTGGTTGTGGGCGCCCTGGGGACCCCATGGGTCTCCAGCCCTGCACTCCGGGGACAGGAGGGTGGCATGTGCGTGCAGCCCCTGCTTCTCTCAGTCGTGCAGACTGGGCAGCTCTGGGGACTCTCCCAACAATACTGGGAGTTGTAGGGGCGTGGGAAGGTTCACCAAGGCCCAGCAGGTGTGAGGTCCTAGACTCCCTACTGGGCTCCACATCCCTGGTCAACTCTTCTGTCTCCCTCACATTTGTCTCCTTTCTCCCCAGGGCCTGACTGGTCCCATTGGCCCCCCTGGCCCCGCTGGTGCCAATGGTGAGAAGGTGAGTTCTTCCCCCTGGCTCGCCTCCTCGTCACACCTCTCCACCTCCTGCCGAAGATGGCTGTCTCTCCTCCACACTCACAGCTAGCCCCCTCCTGCCTAGTGGGGGCTACAAGCAGCGAGGGGTGGGAGTCTTTCTTAAGAGCAGAATCTCTGGCTGTGTGCCCTGTTCCGCGGAGGCACTGCGGGGAGTGGGGTCGGAGGCAGGCCTGCATCCAGCAGAGGCCCCAGGAAGGTGGGCTGGAAGCAACAAGGAGAAAACAGACCATCCCTCGTGAGGCCACTTGGATGCACTTTGCTTTTGAAGGCGTCCCCTAGGCCCCCATCCCTTATGCATGGCTCTTGTCCCCCCCTCCCCACCTTAGGGAGAAGTTGGCCCTCCCGGTCCAGCAGGAACCGCTGGTGCTCGCGGTGCCCCGGTGAGTATCTGCCCTGGAAGCCGGTCCTGTCCCCAGGGCCGGGAGCAGAGAAGCGGCTCTGCCTTGCAGCATGGCCCTTTGGGTCTCAGGGTGGGAGGAGAGATGTGAAAGACCTCTCCATGGTGTGGTCAGCGTGGAGGGCCTCAGGTTGCCAGATCCTCTGACCAAGAGAGGCTTTCTGACTTGCGTACCTTGTCTTTAGGACAGGGCTTCCTGGAGGCTACATTGGGGGTCCTCTCTCGGGGGTGGCTGTGCAAAGGCTGGGTGGGGCCGGAGGGCTCTGGCTTACAGGAGGGGACCGAAGCAGGCGGGCTGGGGCCTTACCACTAATGGGCCCCTTCTCTCACAGGGTGAACGTGGAGAGACTGGACCCCCCGGGCCCGCTGGATTCGCAGGTCCTCCTGTGAGTGTCTTCCCTCCTTCCAAGCCCTCTGCTCAGGCCAGCTCGAAACCTGAAGGCACCTTCCTGTGGGGGCAGGAGGAACAGAATTTAAAGGAGATGGAAGTGGCCTCTTCCCTCTCTCCTTGCACCTCTACACTGACCTCATAATCCCACCTTAGAGCAGCCTTCAGGCCAGGGCGGACACATCTTCACTCATTCACCCGCTCACCAACCCTCCTACCCACCCACCCACTCACCCAGCGCCTCTGGCCCTTTCGGAAGAACCTCTAGTATCTGGCTTGCCTCTCATTTCCCCACTTCCTTCTCCTTGGGACAGGGTGCTGATGGCCAGCCAGGGGCCAAGGGCGAGCAAGGAGAGGCCGGCCAGAAAGGTGATGCTGGTGCCCCGGGTCCTCAGGGCCCCTCTGGAGCTCCTGGGCCTCAGGTGAGTAGCAGTGAGCTCCCCCAGGAAGTGTTCCCACGGGGCAGGGGTGTCCGGGTACGGGGGAGGGGTGCAGACAGGCAGAGAATAGCCAGGAGGCCTAGGTGTAACCGCCCCCCACCCCCGCCGAGTCTCAGCCTCTCGGCCTGGTAGACGCTGCCCCAGCCACAGCAGGGAGAGATTGTGGGAAGAATCTCTGCTCAGGGATAAAGGTTTAAAAGTAGCTAAATTGACTTTCATTGTCTGGGGGACAGGCTGAGGACAGAGAGCTTGGGACACAGCAGCCAGGCTATGGGGAGGGATGGCACAGGCATTGGCCCACCTCTGCAGGTGCCAGATGGGCCCTTCTTCCCTGAGGTCTTCTAGTACGTGAGTCTGTCTTGGCAGGGGTAGCAGGCCCCTCCATGATGGCTTCTCCAGCCAAAAAGGCTACACCTTTGAAAACCTAGCTCTCAGGTGTCCATTGTTGGGGGCATCAGGCCGTATGCCCAGAAGCTCATAGCCCTCCTCTGGGCGACCGGTCCTCACTCTGTTCCTCCCTCCTTCCTTCCCAGGGTCCTACTGGTGTGACTGGTCCTAAAGGAGCCCGAGGTGCTCAAGGTCCCCCGGTGAGTCATGTCCCCCTTCCCACCAGGTGGGGACAGGCTTTCTGACTTGCGTACCTTGTCTTTAGGACAGGGCTTCCTGGAGGCTACATTGGGGGTCCTCTCTCGGGGGTGGCTGTGCAAAGGCTGGCCCATCTCCACTCTGGCCCATCTCACGCAGAAGGCCTAGGCGGAGGTGGCCGCGCTGCTGTTCTGGGACTGACCCACCTTCTCCTTTCTCCGTATTGCTTTTGCCCCCAGCCTGAGCCCATCCCACAGCTGGGGGAGAGGGCCCCTCGCCGCTGGTGTGCGGTGGTCCTCAGAGGTCTCTGGTCCTAGGCAGCCCCCTGTAGGAGCTGGAGGCAGGGAAGCTGCAGCTTCCTGACCCAGGGCCAGACCCCACGGGCCCTTTTCCCCTCGCTGGCTCTCCTTGCCCCTTGGCACAACAGCCTCTGAGACCCACCGCCACCTGAGTCTTGGGCTTCCAGAGGGCCTGCGGGATTCACGGCCTCTCTTCCCCTCATACAGGGAGCCACCGGATTCCCCGGAGCTGCTGGCCGCGTCGGACCCCCAGGCTCCAATGTAAGTGACGCTCCTGGCTGGTTTCTGCCTTCCTCCTGGCATGAGAGACTCAGAAGGGGCTTGAAGAGGCCAGTACAGCCCCGCAGCAGGGACCCAAAGAGCCTAGGCTGGCTTCCCTCACTTCGTACCTGTTCCCACTCCAGGGACAAGTAGTTAGTTAACTGATCGTGGGGACCTGTTCTCTTCATAACGGGCTGGGAGCAGGGGCTGTGACCCTCTTGCTGGCCGAGGACAACCCTCCCTGCTGACTTGGGCTGGACCCTCAGACTTCTGGCTCGGGGGGCAGGACAGGCAGGCACAGTCGCCTTGGCACATTTCTAGAGCAGGCTCTGCACTCCCAGCCTCTACAAACTCTGCGTCTTGCCCCTCCGGAACTTGCCAGGGAGGTGAGGCAGGGACGTCCCCAAGCTCACCACCACCCCTCGAAGGGGGAGTGCATACCTAGGCTTAGGAGGGGCCAGGCTCCAGCTGTTCCGGGAGGAGCAGTGCAATTGAGGCCAAGAGGCAGCAGGCAGAAGGAAGTCCAAGTAGAGCAGAAAAGGCAACTGCAAGGGCTGAAGAAGCCTGGGCTGGCTGCTCACAGCACTCATGGGGGAGAGAGGATGGAAGAGATGCACTGGGTGGGGGTCAGGCTGTCCTTCATGAGGAGGGAGCCTCGGGGGGGAGATGGCCACCCCTGGGCTTTGGCAGCCTGGATGGAGCAGGGTGCGAGGAGTTCTCCTTTCTTGCATGGCTCTTCTAGGGAAACCCTGGGCCCCCTGGTCCCCCTGGTCCTTCTGGAAAAGATGGTCCCAAAGGTGCTCGAGGAGACAGTGGCCCCCCTGGCCGTGCCGGTGACCCTGGTCTCCAAGGTCCTGCTGGACCCCCTGGCGAGAAGGGAGAGCCCGGAGATGACGGTCCCTCTGTAAGTCCCTCACAGGCCGGGGCTGGGGAGTCTCTGGAGATCACAGAGCCCACAGTGGAAGGGGCTGCCGGGGAGGGGCCGCTGCTGGGGTGGGAAGAGGGCCGGTGCCTGTGGATGGCTGGGTCACTCGAGGTCTCAGCTCACGTTCTCACTCCCATCTCCTCTCTCTTAGGGTCCTGATGGTCCTCCAGGTCCCCAAGGTCTGGCTGGTCAGAGGGGTATCGTTGGTCTACCTGGGCAGCGTGGTGAGAGAGGATTCCCAGGCTTGCCTGGGCCATCGGTGAGTGAGGGATGCCCCTTCCTCTGGGGAGTTGGGGCCCGGTCCGGCTTCGCACACTGCGCTGCAGAAACACCACCATCCTCTGAGGCTCCCGCTCACTCTGCACCCTCCAAGCTCTCCCTCTGTCAGCCCGTTCTTTGGGAAGGCTCAGCAGGTCCTGCACCGGGATTCTTTCGAGTACACACTCATTGTCCCTGTCGCTGTCCCTCCAGGGTGAGCCTGGCAAGCAGGGAGCTCCTGGTGCATCTGGTGACCGAGGTCCCCCTGGCCCCGTGGGTCCTCCTGGCTTGACCGGTCCTGCCGGTGAACCTGGACGAGAGGTGAGCCTTGGGATGCGTGGTGGGTGGCTGTTCACAGGGAGAGGGGGCCAGCCCAGTCTTGGTGCCCTGGAGGAGGGCACAGCAGGACGCGCTGATAGGCCCAAGTGCATGGCTGTGATGGGAAGGTTGTGATGGGGGAGAGAGGGCACAGGGACTCAGAACTGGTGCCCAGGGACGAAGGCAGAAGGAAGCTTGGGGAGCTTCCGAAGCTGCAGCTGGATGGAAGGGCACAAGCCTGGGGCTCCCTTAGGGTGGGCAAGCAGATGGGGGCAGGGCAGGGGCAGCTCTAATGGCATCTTGTCTCCCTTGCCCAGGGAAGCCCTGGTGCTGACGGCCCCCCTGGCAGAGATGGCGCAGCTGGAGTCAAGGTGAGTGTCTGGGTGTCTCTGTGCAGTGGGACAGGGAGGTCTAACAGCTCTGCCTGGGGTGGCAGGGTAGGGTTAGTCTTCTCTTTGTTTGGAAGGACATTTTCTCCATGTCTGTTCTGGAATATTCTTCTCTAAGCCTGAGACCTCTCTCCTGACAGGGTGATCGTGGTGAGGCCGGTGCAGTGGGTGCCCCTGGAGCTCCCGGGCCCCCTGGCTCTCCTGGCCCTGCTGGCCCAACTGGAAAGCAGGGAGACCGGGGAGAAGCTGTAAGTATCCCTACTTCAGTAAAAGCTGGAAGTGGAGGGGGGTGGCCAAGTGAGCTGGAAGCTCACCCCCCATGTGCCTGATCCCTAGGCCCTGGGTCCGGGAGGTCTCTGGGCCACAGGAGCTGCAACCTCGGTGCCCAGCCATGGGAAGATGCCAGGGAGGGCCCTCCCTGTTCCACCCTTGCTCTGACACTGTTTCCACACTCTCCCTCACAGGGTGCACAAGGCCCCATGGGTCCCGCAGGACCAGCTGGAGCCCGAGGAATCCCAGTGAGTATCTGCGTGTCCTCTCTTGGGTTCCTGACGAGGCCAGGTTTGGAGGGCAGTGGGGACCCTGGGGATCCCAGGACTCCTTGGCTCAGGTGAGGCCAGCAGTATGCTTCTGCCTGGCTGACCTGACCCAACCTGTGTCTGTCTTGTTCCCAGGGTCCTCAAGGTCCCCGAGGTGACAAAGGAGAAGCTGGAGAGGCTGGCGAGAGGGGACTGAAGGGACACCGTGGCTTCACCGGTCTGCAGGGTCTGCCTGGCCCCCCCGTGAGTGTTGTTGCCTATGCATGGCTCCCCAGTGCCTCCCACAGATCAGAGCCCACTCGAGGGTCCCAGGCTGCTCAGTCAACTTGGGATCGCCCCAGGAAATTTCCAGGACTCGCTCCTCCCTCTAACCCCAAGAAAGTAGAAAGGGAATGGGAGTAGAACATGTCCTAAGTATGTTCAAGACAGCCTCCCACCCTGGAAGATGGGGCCCTGTCTGTGTTGACCTCTGACCTTTGCCTCTTCCTTCTGCATAGGGTCCTTCTGGAGACCAAGGTGCTTCTGGTCCTGCTGGTCCTTCTGGTCCTAGAGTAAGTGAGATGGAGTGAGCCCTTCCTTGGGAGGCTGGGGGGCAGGCACTGGCCAGGCATGTGGGCAAAAGGGAGGCCTCGGGCTCAGAGGGCCTCACTCCAGTGGAGGTAGGACTGGCTTGGGGTGACCGGAGCCAGAAAAGCCCCTGAGTCCACAGGCTGGGTGAATGTGACAACAACTCCAGCTGTCAGATGGGCCCCCTGGGAATGGGATCTGACAAAGAGGAGCTTAGGCTGGTAGGAGAGCCGCGAGGCCACCCTGCTCTTTCTTGGACGAGTGGAGACCTGGCTGGGCTCTGTGACGGAGAAGCGTGAAGAAGGATGGCCCCCCGAGTGGCGCCCCACCCTCCCACTGTCCCTTCGTTGATTGCTCTTCTCTCCTGGTGTGCAGGGTCCTCCTGGCCCTGTTGGTCCCTCTGGCAAAGATGGTGCTAATGGAATCCCCGGCCCCATCGGGCCCCCTGGCCCCCGTGGACGGTCAGGCGAAACTGGCCCCGCTGTAAGTGTCCCGACCCCTTCCTCGTAGTCTGGGCTGTCCCTGGTGTCCAGGGAGCTTGTGTGCTCTGGGGCCAAGAGTCTCTTTGAGGGCATCAGCCTGCAGCTAATGATGATAGCATCCTTTATGCTGGGTCATCCTGGGACATTCAAAGGATCCATGCTTGGTACTGGGCCACAGAAGAGAGGGGCTGATGCAGAAGTGAGGAAGGTGCTAGGATTTTCTTGGTCCTGGCCTTCCATAGCCCTCCCGCACCCATGGGACTGGAAGAAGACCCTCTAGTATATTCTAGCAGGGGGAGATGTACCCAGGAGGGGCCTGTCCCAACGATCCCCAGCTGACCGTTGTTTCCTGCTGCAGGGTCCTCCTGGAACCCCTGGGCCCCCTGGTCCTCCAGGTCCCCCCGGCCCCGGCATCGACATGTCTGCCTTTGCTGGCCTCGGCCAGAGAGAGAAGGGCCCCGACCCCCTGCAGTACATGCGGGCCGACCAGCCAGCTGGTGACCTGAGACAGCACGACGCTGAGGTGGACGCCACGCTCAAGTCCCTCAACAACCAGATCGAGAGCCTGCGCAGCCCCGAGGGCTCACGCAAGAACCCTGCTCGCACCTGCCGGGACCTGAAACTCTGTCACCCTGAATGGAAGAGCGGTGAGCCTGTGAGGCAGAAGCCCTGGCCCCAGAGAGGAGGAAGTCAGCCTGCCTGGCGGGGTCCCTGCAGAACAAGGGAAGAGGCATCCCTGGGCACATGGCAGAGCCGGGCCTGGAAGGTTCTGGCAGATGGCTGAGCCTCCATCCCACAGCAGAGAAGATGCAGCCCGGGCCCTGTCCTGCCATGGCCATGTGGCAGATGGGACATCGGTGGGAGCTCTGTCCACCAGGCAGGCCCTGCTCCTGCCCTTTGGCTTGCACCCCTGTTTAACACCAGACTTTCCCACCTAGGTCTCCTTGCTCCTGGATCCCTGCATCTGCCCTCCCTTAGCCCACTCGTGGCCCTCACCACCAGCGCCTCTGTCCCTTGTGTCCCCAGAAGCCTTTCTGTCTCTCCCAGGCAGGCCTGGCTCTCTTGGGAGGGTCTGCCTGTCTAAGCCCTGAAAGGATGTCCCCTCCCCCCTCGCAGGAGACTACTGGATTGACCCCAACCAGGGCTGCACCTTGGACGCCATGAAGGTTTTCTGCAATATGGAGACTGGCGAGACCTGCGTCTACCCCAACCCAGCGAACGTTCCCAAGAAGAACTGGTGGAGCAGCAAGGGCAAGGACAAGAAACACATCTGGTTTGGAGAAACCATCAATGGCGGCTTCCATGTGAGTACCTGACTGCTCTGGGCCAGAGATGGTGCCTCCAGACTGTGTTCTTCCTGCATCCGAGTTGTTGGCACCCACTCTCACCCATTTTCTCTGGGGCTTAGGAGGAAGGGAGGGACAGTAGCTTTAACCATGATCCCATGGGATGCTGGTCCCTGGGCCTCACACCACTCTTCTCTGCCCGAACAGTTCAGCTATGGTGACGACAACCTGCCTCCCAACACTGCCAACGTCCAGATGACGTTCCTACGCCTGCTGTCCACCGAGGGCTCCCAGAACATCACCTACCACTGCAAGAACAGCATCGCCTACCTGGATGAGGCAGCCGGCAACCTCAAGAAGGCCCTGCTCATCCAGGGCTCCAATGACGTGGAGATCCGGGCTGAGGGCAACAGCCGCTTCACATACACTGTCCTGAAGGATGGCTGCACGGTGAGTCAGGCTGGCTGGAGCCTCCAGGGAGATGGGCCACCTGAGGCCGAGGGCGGGCCCACAGCTGGTGTAGGCCTAAAATGATGGGTTCCTCAGAGGTGTGAGCTTGAGTGGTTAGGCAGAGAAGACGGGCAGAGGCACAGGTAAAGGAGGGGTGCTGTTCTATCTTCTTCCCTCTCTTGGCTCAGGGAAAAGAAGCCCAACCCAGCACGTCCAGTTACCCCTGTAGGACTGTGGGTCTGTGGGTCAGCCCACAGGATGGAGCGAAGAGAGGGTCACTGTAGGGAGGAAGCCAGGACAGAAGGGGAGCATGGAGGGGGTCTTGCTGGCAGGAACAGGAGTTGAGGTGGAGAGGGCTCTGGCAAGCCAAGGGGAGGTCAGGGGAGCCCCAGAGCATGTTTTGTGCTTTGTGCTCTATGAGGCTCAGATTTGGGGTCCTGGACAGCTGGCACTGGACAGTGTCTCCTTTCTTTCTCCCCTAGAAACACACCGGTAAGTGGGGCAAGACTCTGATCGAGTACCGGTCACAGAAGACCTCACGTCTCCCCATCATTGACATTGCGCCCATGGACATAGGAGGGCCCGAGCAGGAATTTGGTGTGGACATAGGGCCTGTCTGCTTCTTGTAAAAACTCGAACCCACAAACACCACAATCCATTGCCAACCCAAAGGACCCAAGTACTTTCCAGTTGCAGTCACTCTAGGGCTCTGCACTGAATGGCTGACCTGACCTGATGTCCATTCACCCCACCCACTCACAGTGTGGACTTTTCTCCCCTCTCTTTCTAAGAGACCTGAACTGGGCAGACTGCAAAATAAAATCTCGGTGTTCTATTTATTTATTGTCTTCCTGTAAGACCTTTGGGTCGAGGCAGAGGCAGGAAACTAACTGGTGTGAGTCTAACGCCCCCCTGAGTGACTGTCCCCAGCCCAGGCAAGAAGAGCCCCCTTCAGGTGCCGGGCGCAGGAACTGAGTGTGTCCTACACAATGGTGCTATTCTGTGTCAAACACCTCTGTATTTTTTAAAACATCAATTGATATTAAAAACAAAAAATTATTGGAAAGTACATTTTGACCTGTGCTTTGTTCTTTATTTTCCGTTAGTCTTTGATTCTGTAGATGTGACCAAATGGCCATCCTAAGGCCTTCTTCTGTAGACATTTCAGCCAGGAGGGAGGTCACTAGAGTCACACTGCCTGGTTTAGTAACCTCACACAAACACATAACTTGCCTCCTTTTGTAACCTTCACACTACGTGGAACCCAGGAAGGAACTGAGACCAGAGGCCAAGATTTGGGGGGGGGGGGGGGGGGCAGAAAATATAGGCATGACTTGTTCTTGAGTAAACACAAAACACACCTCTAGGGCATGTGGATGGGAAAGTGTGCTGGATAAGGGAGATCAGAGATGCTCCCAAGGGAGGGTGGAGAAGTTGGGAAAGAGGGGCAGGGAGCAAGTCCACAGGAACCAGTGCACACAATCAGCCAGTCTTGGTGATCTATTTGTCTGTGTCTTCTTCTAAGACTCTAGGTCAAGGAGAGGTGGAAGTGTTACATGATTGTCCCTACCCTTTATTCCATTTTCTTGCCCCCTCCTCTGGTCCTCCTATCTCTGCTTCCTGGGCCTGCACTTAAAGCTTCCATGGACTTCCTCCCAACACCAGCCCTATGAATGGATAACCTCCCAATTCTCCCTACCATCAGGAGTCCCTTGCTTTCCAACAACTCCTGTGTGGCCCAATGAGGAAACGGCCACCTTTCCCACTAGAGGGCATGGTGGTGGTGATGTGTGCAGTGGGTGGGAGACAGGAAAACCAATCAAAATCAACAACAGTAGTAATTTATAAGATACATTTCAAAAGATACCTAGCACTGCTGATTAAACCTGAGGACCATCCCTTTCTCTGCCCCTGTCTTCCGTCCCTGCCTCCCACTTCCTCCAGATGAAGGTAGATGGCTTTCCTATTGAAGAAACAACAAAAGTAAAAATACCTAAGACATTTTTGTTGGACTTGTTTGTGTTACTATTCAACGTACAGTGTAAAATTTGTTCAGTAAAGTAGCTTAGCAGGGCTAATTCATGACAAACTAAAAGAGTAAGATGAAAACATAAGTAAAAATACCTAACTGGAAAAGCTATTGCATAATTTAAAAGTAACCCTTCCATCTGCCAAGAGAGCTAATGTGGGCCAGAGGAGAGCAGTGGGGCATATGGCCGCTTTGAGGACTCCATCGACAAAGGTAGAGCTGAACTGGGGAGCTGTGCTCTACCCTGGAACTACCCTCCATGAACTCACACTGAAAGCCTCCCTTGGCTTCCTCTGTGGTCACAGCGAAATGTACATCTTTGGTTGCCAGTGCTGGGCTCCCTACCACTGCTCCCTTGTCCCCACTCAGCCTAGAGGGGAATGTGAGACAGACTTAGGGAACTCAGTGACTCCATCAAGCACAATAACATTCACATTATAGGCATCTCAGAAGACAGAGGAAAGAGTGCAGAAAATTTGAAGAAATACTAGCTGAAAACATTCTGAATCTGAGGGAAGGAAACAGAAATCTAGATCCAGCAAAGAGAGCTCCCAACAAAATCAACCCAAGAAGGTCCACAGCAAGGGAAATAGTAATTAAACTGGCAAAAAGTAGTAATAATTTTTAAAGCAGCAGAAGAAAAGTTATATACAAGAGAAGCCACATAAGGCTATCAGGGGACATTTCGGCAGAACCTTTGTATGCCAGAAGGGAGCAGCATGATATACTCAAAGTGTTGGAAGAAAAATCCCTGCAATATTCTACCCAGCAAGGCTATCATTCAGAATAGAAAGAGAGATAAAGACTTTCTCAAGAAAACAAAAGTTAGGGGCACCTGGGTAGCTTGGTCAGTTGAGTGTCCAACTCTTGGTTTTGGCTCAGGTCATGATCTCAGGGTTGTGAGACTGAGGCCCATCCTGGGCTCTGTGCTCAGCGGTGAGTCTGCTTATGATTCTCTCTCTCCCTCTCCCTCTTACGCCACTCTCTTTCTCAAAAAAAAAAAAAAACAAAAAAAACAAAAAAAAACAAAAAAAAAAAAACCCAAATAAATAAATCTTAAAACAAAACCAAACAAAAAAACAACAACCAAATATCCAAAAGTTAAACGAGTTCATGACCATTAAGAGCCCTATAAGAAATATTAAAGGGAACCCTTTGAGTGGAAAAGAAAGACAATAAGTAGGAATAAGAAAAGTAGGAAGCACAAAAGCAGTAAAAAGTGGTATATCTGTGAAAATCAGTAAAGTGATTCACAAAATGAAAGGATATAAAATATGACATCATAGACCTAAAACATGGGGGTCAAGGGAGAGGAGTAAAGAATGGGTTCAAACTTAAGCAACCATCAACTTAATATAGACTCCTATATGCCTAATACATTACAGACAAACCTAATGGTAACCACAAATTTAAAAAAAACACTGATAGATAAGCAAGGAATAAAGAGAAAGGAATGCAAGTATATTATTAAAGAATGAAAGCAAACTGTGAAAAAGAGCAAGAGAGGAAAGGAACAGAGAAGAACTACAAAAAATATATAAAACAAGTAACAAAATGGCAAAAAGTATTTGCTTATCAATAATTACTTTGATTGTAAATGAATTAAATGCTCCAATCAAAAGATACGGAGTGATGGAATAGATAAAAGAGAAGACCCATTTATTTGCTGCCTATAGGAGAAGAAGTTTGGACATAACAACACATACAGATTGAAAGTAGAGGGTTAGAAAAGCATTTATCAGCCAAATGGAAGTGAAAAGAAAGTCAGAGTAACAATACTTATATCAGACAAAATAGACTTATGAAGGGACTGTAACAAGATACAAAGAAGGCACTACATAATCATAAAGGAATAATTCAACAAGAAGATATAACAACTGTAATTATTTATGCACCCAACATTAGAGCACCCAAATATATAAAGTAGCTACTAATAAATATAAAGGAAATAATAAAGAGTAATACAATAATAGTAGAGGACTTTAACAACTCACTTACATGAATGGACATTCAAATAGGATATCAATAAAGAAACAGCTCTAAATGACATATTGGATCAGATGGGTCTAACACACCATCCTGAAACAGCAGAATACATATTCTTTTCAAGTACACATGGAACATTCTCCAGAACAGATCACACATTAGGCCATAAACCCATATTCAAGATCATATTCAAGATCAAAGTCATGCCATACATCTTTTCTGAATACAATGCTATGAAACTAGAAATCAACTACAAGAAAAATATCTGGAAAGAACACAAATATGTGGAGCTTAAATAACATGCTACTAAACAGTGAAGGGTCAACCAAGAATTCAAAAAGGAAATAAAACACAATGGTCCAAAATCTTTGGGATGCAGCAAAATCTGTTCTTTTATTTATTTATTTTTAAGATTTTATTGTCAGAGAGAGAGACAGAGAATAAGCAGGAGGAGTGGCAGGAAGAGCAGGCAGAGGGAGAAGCAGGCTCCTGGTGAATAAGGAACCTAATGTGGGACTCGATCCCAGGACCCTGGGATCATGACCTGAGCCAAAGGCGACACTTAAGCAACTGAGCCACCCAGGCATCCCAGCAAAAGCTGTTTTAAGTGGGAAGTTTATAGCAATACAGGCCTACCTCAAGAAGCAAGAAAAATCTCAAATAAACAACCTAACTTTGCACCTAAAGGAGCTAGAAAAAGAAAAACAAAAACAACAACAACAACAACAAAAAAAAAAAAACAAGCCAGCAAAAGGGAGGAAATAATAAAGATTAGAACAGAAATAAATGATATAGAAACTAAAATAAAAACGAAAACAAACAAAAAACCCAGAACATATCAGTGAATTCAGAAGCTGATTCTTTGAAAAGATCAACAAAATTGATAAACCTTTACTTAGACTCATCAAAAAAAGAGGGAGGGAAGAAGGGAGGGAGGGAAAAAGGGAGAAAGGAGGGAGAGAAGGAACAAGGGGGGAAGAGAGACAGAGAGAGGCAGGCAACCTAAATAAAATCACTAATGAAAGAGGAGAAATAATGACCAACAACACAGAAACACAAACAATATTAACAATATTATGAAAACTTGTATGCCAAAAATTGGACAACATTAAGAAATGGATAAGTTCCTATATGCAATAATGTCCCAAAACTGAAGCAGCAAGTAGAAAATTTGAATAGGCAATTACTAGCAGTGAATTGAATCAGTAATCCAAAAACTCCCAACAAACAAAAATCCAGGACCAGACAACTTCATGGGTGAAGTCTATCAAACATTTAAAGACGAGTTAATACCTATTTTCAAACTATTCCAGAAATCTTCTAAATTCATTCTATGAGGCTAGTATTACCCCAATACTAAACCCAAATACAGACACCAGAAAAAATGAGAAATACAGGCCATTATCTCTCATGAATTTAGATGCAAAAGTCCTCAACAAAATATTAACAAACCAGATCCAACAATACATTAAAAAAACCATATACCACGATCAAGTGGGATTTATTCCCAGGGTGTGAGTGTATTTCAATATTCAAATCAATCAAGATGATACATCACATCAATAAGAGAAAGGATAAAAACCATATGATCATTTCAATAGATGCAGAAAAAGCATATGACAAAGTATAACAATGATTCACAATAAAAATCCTCCACAAAGTAGGGCTACAGGGAACATATCTCAGCATAATAAAGGCCATATATGAAAAATCATAGTCATATATCATAGTCAATATCATAATGGGGAAAAACTGAGAACTTTTCCCCTAAGGTCAGGAACAAGACAAGGATATCCACTCTCACCACTTTTACTCAAGATAGTACTGAAAGGGGGTGCCTGTGGCTCAGTGGGTTAAAGCCTCTGCCTTTGGCTCAGGTCATGATCTCAGGGTCCTGGGATTGAGCCCCGCATTGGGCTCTCTGCTCAGCAGGGAGCCTGCTTCTCCCTCTCTCTGCCTGCTTCTCTGCCTACTTGTGCTTTCTTTCTGTCAAATAAATAAATATCTTTAAAAAAAAAAAAGATAGTACTGAAAGTCCTAGCCACAGCAATCAGACAAGAAAAAGAAAAGAAGGAGGAAGCAAGATGGCAGAGGAGTAGGAGACTGAAATATCATTAGGTCCCAGGAGTTCAGCTAGATAGTTATCAAACCATTCCGAACACCTACAAACTCAACAGGAGATAAAAGAAAAGAAGAGCAGCAATTCTAGGAACAGAAAATCGACCACTTTCTGAAAGGTAGGACATGAGGAGAAGTGAATCCAAAGGGATGGGAAGATAGACCGTGGGGGGAGGGGCCGGCTCCCAGCAAGCAGTGGAGCAGCAGAGCACAAAATCAGAACTTTTAGAAGTCTGCTCCACTGAGGGACGTTGCTCCAGAGGCTAAGTGGGGGTGGAGCCCTCATGGGGACAGTGTGGTCTCAGGACCCATGGGGTCACAGAAAGACCAGGGGTATCTGAGCATGGCAGAGCTCCCAGGTATCTGAGCAGGAAAGTGGGCTACAGAGATGGAGCTCACCAGTGGGCTTTCAGCTCAGGGTTAGCTTAAACCATGATCCAAGGCACAGTCGAACCACTCCTCTTTAGGCAGGGACCCCACAAGTGGCAGATCCAGGGAGACACCCCCCCATTCTCCTCTGGGAGGAGCGGCGCAGGAGCATGTGGCAGGAATCTGCTGGGTTTAAAGACTCCAAATGGGGCTGTGTACCAGAAAAAGAAACACTCAGTCATAGGCTGGGTGAGCACGGAGTGCAGCTGGAAACCAGGGAGATGGGAGGGATTGACTGCTTTTCTCTGAGGGCACATTGAGGGGTGGGGCCCTGAGCTCTTGGCTCCTCTGGGTCAGAGATTGGGAGGCCACCATTTCCATTCCCGTCCTCCAGAGCTCTATGGAAAACATTCAGGGAACAAAAGCTGAGAGCAAACACAAGCAGATTACTTAGCCTGGCCCCTGGCAAGAGCAGTGCAATTCCACTGGTGCAATTCCACCTCCGGCAAAGACATTTGAGAATCACTGCAACAGGGCCCCTCCCCCAGAATATCAGCAAGAACATCCAGCCAAGACCAAGCTCACTGATCAAGGACAATAGCAGAACTCCAGAGCCAGGGGAAAGCAACACACAGAATTCATGGCTTTCGCCCATGATCCTTTAATCTTACAAAGTTAAATTATTTTTATTTTATTTTTTCTAACTTTTCCTCTTTCCTCTTTTAACGTTTTTTATAACTATTTTATCTTATCAATACCTTTATAAAAAAGTCTTTTTAAATTTTATGGTTATAGTCATTTTTTTTAAAGACTTTATTTATTTGTCAGAGAGAGAGAGGGAGAGAGAGCGAGCTCAGGCAGACAGAGTGGCAGGCAGAGGCAGAGGGAGAAGCAGGCTCCCTGCTGAGCAAGGAGCCCGATGTGGGACTCGATCCCAGGACGCCGGGATCATGACCCGAGCCGAAGGGAGCTGCTCAACCAACTGAGCCACCCAGGCGTCCCGTTATAGTCATATTTTATCCCTTTACTGTATTTAACTTATTTTTTTTAATATTTTTTGTTGTTGTTCTTAATTTTTTATTTGACTGAGAGAGAGACAGTGAGAGAGGGAATACGAGCAGGGGGAGTGGGAGAAGGAGAAGCAGGCTTCCCGAGGAGCAGGGAGCCAGATGCGGGGCTTGATCCCAGGACCCTGGGATTATGACCTGAGCTGAAGGCAGAGGCTTAACAACTAAGGCACCCAGGTGCCCCAACCTTACTTTCTGTATACATATAGGTTTTTTTTCTTTAAAATTTTGGGATACAGTTTTTTTCTAATAGATCAAAATATACCCTAAATCTGGTACATGGCTTTGTTCTAGTCTCCAGACTGATCACATTCTTTTTTTCTTTTTCCAACCAACTTATCAATCCCTTTTTTAGAATCTTTTTAAAATTTTCATCTTTACAGTCATATTCCGTACCTTCATCGTGTTTACCCTTATTTTTGTATATATATATATATATATATATATATATATATATATATATATATATATATATATATATATGTTTTTCTGTCTTTAAAATTTGGGGAGGTAGTTTCTCCTAAGAGACCAGAATATACCCAAAATCAAGTGGGTGGCTCTGTTCTATTCACCAGTCTAATATATATACTTTTTTAAAATTTTTTAATGTTTCCCCCTTTATTCTCCCCCCAGTTTTGTGTCTCTTCTGATTTGGTTAGCATATATTTTTCTGGGGTCTTTGCCACCCTTTTAGTATTTTATTCTCTCTTTCAAATATTCTTATCTGGATAAAATGACAAGGCGGAAAAACTCACCACAAAAAAAAAAAAAGAACAAGAGGCAGTACTGACAGCTAGAGACTTAATCAACATGGACATCAGTAATATGTCAGAACTAGAGTTCAGAATGATGATTATCAAGGTGCTAGCTGGGCTCAAAAAAGGCATGGAAGTTATTAGAGAATCCCTTTCTGGAGAAATAAAATCCCTTTTTGGAGAAATAAAAGAATTAAAATCTAACCAAGTTGAAATAAAAAAAGCTATTAATGAGGTGTAATCAAGAATGGAGGTTCTTGGGGTGCCTGGGTGGCTCAGTGGGTTAAAGCCTCTGCCTTCGGCTCAGGTCATGATCCCAGGGTCCTGGGATCGAGCCCCGCATAGGGCTCTCTGCTCAGCAGGGAGCCTGCTTCCCTTCCTCTCTCTCTGGCTGCCTCTCTACCTACCTGTGATCTCTGTCAAATAAATAAATAAAATCTTAAAAAAAAAAAAGAATGGAGGTTCTTACTGCTAGGATAAAAGAGGCAGAAGAGAGAAGTAGAGATATAGAAGACCAAATGATAGAGAATAAAGAAGCTGAGCAAAAGAGAGACAAACAACTACTGGATCATGAGAGGAGAATTCATGAGATAAGTGATACCATAAGATGAAACAATATTAGAATAACTGGGATCCCAGAAGAAGAAGAAAGAAAGGGGCAGAAGGTATATTGGAGCAAATTATAGTACAGAATTTCCCTAATATAGCAAAGGGAACAAGCATCAAAATCCAGGAGGCACAGAGCAGCCCCTTCAAAAATCAATAAAAATAGGTCCACATCCCATCATCTAATAGTAAAACTTACAAGTCTTAGTGACAAAGAGAAAATCCTGAAAGCAGCTCAGGACAAGAAGTCTGTAACATAGAAATATTAGATTGGCAGCAGACTTATCCACAGAGACCTGGCAGGCTAGAAAGGACTGGCATGATATATTCAGAGCACTAAATGAGAAAAATATGCAGGCAAGAATACTAAATCCAGCTAGGCTGTCACTGAAAACAGGACAGATAAAAAGCTTCCAGGACAAACAAAAATTAAAAGAATTTGCAAACACCAAACCAGCCCTATAGGAAATATTGAAAAGGGTCCTCTAAGCAAACAGAGAGCCTAAAAGTAATAGATCAGAAAGGAACAGAGACAATATACAGTAACAGTCACCTTACAGGCAATACAATGGCACTAAACTCATATCTTTCAATAGTTACTCTGAATGTAAATGGGCTAAATGTGCCAATCAAAAGACCCAGGGTATCAGAATGGATAAAAAAACAAGACCCATCGATATGCTGTCTGCAAGAAACTCATTTTATTTTATTTTTTAAAAAGATTTTATTTATTTATTTGACAGACATAGATCACAAGTAGGCAGAGAGGCAGGCAGAGAGAGAGAGGAGGAAGCAGGCTCCCCACTGAGCAGAGAGCCTGATGCAGGGCTCGATCCCAAGACCCTGGGATCATTACCTGAGCCGAAGGCAGAGGCTTTAACACACTGAGCCACCCAGGTGCCCCAAGATCTAACAATTTTAAATATCCATGCCCCTAACACGGGAGCAGCCAATTATATAAACCAATTAATAACAAAATCAAAGAAGCACATTGACATTAATACAATAATAGTAAAGGACTTTAACGCCCCCCTCACTGAAATGGACAGATCATCTAAGCAAAAGATCAACAAGGAAATAAGGGCTTTAAATGACACACTGGACCAGATGGACATCACAGATATATTCAGAACATTCCATCCCAAAGCAACAGAATACACACTCTTCTCTAGTGCACATAGAACATTCTCCAGAATAGATCATAGCCTGGGTCACAAATCAGGTCTCAACTGGTACCAAAAGAGTGGGATCATTCCCTGCATATTTTCAGACCACAATGCTCTGAAGCTAGAACTCAATCACAAAAGGAAAATTGGAAAGAAGTCAAATACATGGAGGCTAAAGAGCATCCTACTAAAGAATGAATGGGTCAACCAGGAAATTAAAGAAGAAGGGAAAAAATTCATGGAAACAAATGATAATGAAAACACAATTGTTCAAAATATGTAGGCATTGGTGGTATAGTGGTGAGCATAGCTGCCTTCCAAAATATGTAGGACACAGCAAAGGCAGTTCTAAGAGGAAAATATATAGTGATACAAGCCTTTCTCAAAAAACAAGAAAGGTCTCAAATACACAACCTAACCCTACACCTAAAGCAGCTGGAGAAAGAACAGCAAAGAAAGCTTAAACCCAGTGGGAGAAGAGAAATAATAAAGATCAGAGCAGAAATCAATGAAATAGAAACAAACAAACAAACAAAAAAAAAAAAAACAAAACAGAACAAATCAACGAAACTAGGGGCTGGTTCTTTGAAAGAATTAATAAGATTGATAAACCCCTGGCCAGGCTTATCAAAAAGAAAATAGAAAGGACCCAAATAAATAAAATCATGAATGAAAGAGGAGAGATCACAAGCAACACCAAAGAAATAGAAACAATTATAAGAACATATTATGAGTAACTATATGCCAGCAAATCTGACAATCTGGATGAAATAGATGCATTCATATAAACTACCAAAACTAAACCAGGAAGAAATAGAAAACATGAACAGACCCATAACCAGTAAGGAGATTGAAGCAGCCATCAAAAATCACCCAATAAACAAGAGCCCAGGGCCAGAAGCCTGCCCAGGGGAATTCTACCAAACATTTAAAGAAGAAAGAATACCTATTCTCCTGAAACTGTTCCAAAAAATTGAAATGGAAGGAAAACTTCCAAACTAATTTTATTAGGCCAGCATGACCTTGATCCTAAAACCAGACAAAGACTCCATCAAAAAGGAAAATTACAGACCAATATCCTTGAACATGGATGCAAAAATTCTCACCAAAATACTAGCCAATAGGATCCAACAGTACGTTAAAAGGATTATTCGGCATGACCAAGTAGGATTTATTCCTGGGCTGCCAGGTTGTTTCAACATCCACAAATCAATCAATGTGATAGAATACATTAATAAAAGAAAGAATAAGAACCATATGATACTCTCCATAGATGCTGAAAAAGCATTTGACAAAGTACAGCATCCTTTCTTGATCAAAACACTTCAACGTGTAGTGATAGAGGGTCGTACCTCAATATCATCAAAGCCATCTATGAAGAACCCACAGCAAATATCATTCTCAATGGGGAAAAACTGAGAGCTTTTCCCCTAAGGTGTCAGGAGCACACCAGGGATGTCCACTATCACCACTGCTATTCAACATAGTCCTAGAAGTCCTAGCCTTGGAAATCAGACAACAAAAAGAAATTAAAGGTATCCGAATCAGCAAAGAAGAAACCATACTCTCACTCTTTTCAGATGATATACTTTATGTGGGAAACTCAAAAGACTCAACTCCAAAACTGCTAGAACTCATACAGGAATTCAGTAAAGTGTCAGGATATCAATACACAGAAATCAGTTGCATTTCTATACACCAACAGCAAGACAGAAGAAAGAGAAATTAAGGAGTTGATCTCATTTACAATTGCACCCAAAACCATAAGACACCTAGGAATAAACCTAACCAAAGAAGCAAAGAATCTGTACTCAGAAAACTATAAAGTACTCATGAAAGAAATGGAGGAAGACACAAAGAAATGGAAAAATGTTCCAAGCTCATGGATTGTAAGAACAATTTGTTGTGAAAATCTCTATGCTACCTAAAGCAATCTACACATTTAATGCAATCCCTATCAAAATACCATCCTTTTTTTTTTTTTCCAAAGAAATGGAACAAATAATCCTAAAACTTATATGGAACTAGGAAAGACCCCGAATAGCCAGAGAAATGTTGGAAAAGAAACCCAAAGTTGGTGGCATCACAATTCCAAACTTCAAGCTCTATTACAAAACTGTCATCATCAAGACAGTATGGTACTGGCACAAAAACAGACACACAGATCAATGGTACAGAATAGAGAGCCCAGAAATAGACCCTCAACTCTATGGTCAACTAATCTGTGACAAAGCAGAAAAGAATGTCCAATGGAAAAAAGACAGTCTCTTCAACAAATGGTGCTGGAAAAATTGGACAGCCACATGCAGAAAAATGGAACTGGACCATTTCCTTACACCGCACACAAAAATAGACTCCAAATGGATGAAGGACCACAATGTGAGAAAGGAATCCATCCAAATCCTTGAGGAGAACACAGGCAGCAACCTCTTCCACCTCAGCTGCAGCAACTTCTTCCTAGAAACATTGCCAAAGGCAAGGGAAGCAAGGGCAAAAATGAACTATTGGGACTTCATCAAGATCAAAAGCTTTTGCACAGCAAAGGAAACAGTTAATAAAACCAAAAGACAACTGACAGAATGGGAGAAGATATTTGCAAATGTCTTATCAGATAAAGGGCTAGTATCCAAAATCTATAAAGAACTTATCAAACTCAACACCCAAAGAACAAATAATCTGATCAAGAAATGGGCCGAGGACATGATCAGGTATTTCTGCAAAGAAGACATCCCAGATGGCCAACAGACACATGAAAAAGTGCTCCACATCACTCACCATCAGGGAAATACAAATCAAAACCACAGAAAGACACCACCTCACACCAGTCAGAATAGCTAAAATTAACAAGTCAGGAAATGACAGATGCTGGCGAGGATGCGGAGAAAGGAGAACCGTCCTACACTGTTGGTGGGAATGCAAGCTGGTGCAGCCACTCTGGAAAACAGTACAGAGTTTCCTCGAAAAGTTGAAAATAGAACTACCCTATGACCCAGCAATTGCACTACTGGGTATTTACTCCAAAGATACAAATATAGTGATCCAAAGGGGCACGTGCACCGAAATGTTTATAGCAGCAATGTCCACAATAGCCAAACTATGGAAAGAACCTAGACGCATCAACAGAGGAATGGATAAAGAAGTGGTATATATATGCAATGGAATACTATGCAGCCATCAAAAGAAATGAAATCTTGCCATTTGCAATGTCATGGATGGAACTAGAGGGTATTATGCTGAGCGAAATAAGTCACTCAGAGGAAGACAATTATCATATGATCTCCCTGATATAAGGAAGTTGAGAGGCAAAGTGGGGGGTATGCAGGGTAGGGAAGGAAAAATGAAACAAAATGGGATTGGGAGGGTGACAAACCATAAGAGACTCTTAATCTCACAAAACAAATTGAGGGTTGCTGGGGGTTGGTGGGGTAGGGATAGGGTGGTTGGGTTATGGACATTGGGGAGGGTATGTGCTATGGTGAGTGCTGTGAAATGTGTAAGCCTGATGATTCACAGACCTGTACCCCTAGGGCAAATAATACATTCTATGTTGGAAAAATAATTTTAAAAGAAATGAGGCATCCATATTGGTAAGGAAGAAATTCGACTGTCACTATTTGCAGATGACATGATACTATATACAGAAAACTAAACACCCCACCAAAAAATTACTAGAACTGATAAATGAATTCAGGTAAATCACCGGATACAAAATCAATGTACAGACATCCATTACATTTCTTTTTTTTTTTTTTAAAGATTTTATTTATTTATCTGAGGGAGAGAGTGAGCGAGTGAGAGAGAGAGTATAAACTGGGAGGGAGGCAGAGGGACAGGGAGGTGCAGACTCCCTGCTGAGCAGGGAGCCTGATGTGGGACTTGATCCCAGGACCTTGGGATCATGACCTGAGCTGAAGGCAGATGCTAAACCGACTGAGCCACCCAGGCACCCTGCCATTGCATTTCTATACACTAATAATGAAGCAACAGAAAGTGAAATTAAGAAAACAATCCCATTTACAATCACACCGAAAAAATAAAATATCTAGCAATAAACTTAACCAAAGAGGTAAAAGAGCTATACTCTGAAAACTATAAAGCACTGACAAAAGAAATTGAAGAGAACACAAAGAAATGGAAAGATATGCCATGCATAGATTGGAAGCACAGATATTGTTACAATGTCTGTACTACCCAAAGCAATCTACAGATTTAATGCAATCTCCATTAAAATACCAACAGCATTTTTCAAAGAACAAACAATCCTAAAATTTATATGGAACCACAAAAGATCCTAAATAGACAAAGTAATTCTGACAAAGCCAAGCCAAGCTGGAGGTATCACAATTCCAGACTTCAACTCATAAAACTTGTAGTAATCAAATCAGTATAGTATGGGCACAATATCAGACAAAAAGATCAATGGAACAGAATAGAAAACCCAGAAATAAGCCCACAAACATATGGTCAATTAATCTTTGACAAAAGGGGAAGGAATATCTAATGGGAAAAAGTCTCTTCAACAAACAGTGTTGGTAAAGCTGGTCAGCTACATGCAAAAGAATGAAACTGGGCCATTTTCTTACACCATACACAAAAATAAACTCAAAATGGATTAAAGACCTAAATGTGAGACCTGAAACCATAATCATCCTGGAAGAGAGCATAAGCAGTAATTTCTCTGACACCACCCACAGCAACATTTCTCTAGATAGGTCTCCTGAGGCAAGACAAACAGAAGCAAAAGAAAACTATAGGTACTATATTAAAATAAAAAGCTTCTGCACAGTGAAGAAAATAATCAACAAAACTAAAAGGCGACCTACAGAATGGGAGAAGATATTTGTAAATAACGTCTCTGATAAAGGGGTAATATCCAAAATATATAAGAACTGATACAACTCAACATCCAGAAAACAAATAATCCAATTAAAAAATGGGCAGATCGGGGCGCCTGGGTGGCTCAGTGGGTTAAGCCGCTGCCTTCGGCTCAGGTCATGATCTCAGGATCCTGGGATCGAGCCCCGCATCGGGCTCTCTGCTCAGCAGGGAGCCTGCTTCCTCCTCTCTCTCTGTCTGCCTCTCTGCCTGCTTGTGATCTCTCTCTGTCAGATAAATAAATAAAATCTTTAAAAAAAAAAAAAAAAATGGGCAGAAGACATGAGTAGACATTTCCCCAAAGGATACGTCCCAATGGCCAACAGACACATGAGATGCTCAACATCACACATCATCAGGGTAATGCAAATCCAAACTACAGTGAGGTATTACTTCACACCTGTCAGCACGGCTAATATCAAAAACCTAAGAAACAACATGTGTTGGCAAGGATGTGGAGAAAAAGGAACCCTCTTGCACTGTTGGTGGGAATGCAAACTGTGGCAGCCATGGTGAAAGACAGTATGAGGGTTCCTCAAAAATTAAAAATGGAACTACATATGATCCAGTAATCACATGAGTGGGTACTTACCCCAAAGTACAAAAATACTAATTTAAAGGGATACTTGCACCCCTACATTGATTGCAGCATTATTTACAAAAGTCAAATTATGGAGGCAGCCCAAGTGTCCACTGACTGATGAATGGATAAAGAACATGCGGTCTATATACACAATGGAATATTATTCAGCCACAGAAAAGAATGAAATCTTACCGTCTGCAATAACGTGGATGGAGCTAAAATAATGCAAAGTGAAATAAGTCAGAGAAAGATAAATACCATGTGAAAAGATAAAGAGATAAAGAGAAAGATAAATACCTCTTCTGTGGATTTGAGGACATAAAACAAATAAGCAAAGGAAAAGAGAGAAAGCAAGAAACAGAGACCTGTAGAGAACAAACTGTTGGTTGCCAGAGGGGAGATGGGTGTGGGGACGGGGGAAACAGGTGAAGCAAGTGAGGAGTACACTCAGTGTAAGCACTCAGCGAGGTACAGAAGGGTTAAGTCACTACTAATATACACCTACAACGAATAGAACACTCTATGTTCACTATGCTGAAATTAAAACACAGAATCTTACTGACAAAGGCAAAGAGTAAGAACTACTTTGCCGAGAGGAAGTATTCGGGACCCTTTAGATTCATGTAGAGCTTTTGTAAACAGGCTCAGTCTTTTATTTTCATTATTATTTATTTTCTTAAAGTAGGCTCTACACCCCATGTGGGACTTGAACTCATGACTCTGAGATCAAGAGTCACATGCTCTACCGACTGAGCCAGCCAGGGTCCCACCGAACGGACAGAGCTTTTAAAATAATTTGGTTCACACCCGAGGCTAGAGTTCCTAGAAGAGCTGATCCAGGGATCTCGGGGATTCTGCTCTGGGAAAACTGGGGTTGCAGGATAGACTGGTGAGGTAAACTGTGGCCTATATGGGGCCTGGTAAATATCAAAAGCTTGTGATAGTTAAACTTCCAGCTATGATTCTTGATGAAATGCATCAGACAAAACGCCATCCTTGGCATACAGCAGGTGCTCAGTAAACAGTTTTCTGGCTTGAGTAAATGAACAAATGGAGATTTCCACCAGGTGACACAGAAGTAGTTTAGAACAAGAAAGATTAGAATACAGGCCAAGCCAGAAACTACAGAGATCGCTAGTAAAGTCTTACCTCTAAGAAACATACTCTCTCCAAATCTCAGTGCACTAGAAAAACAACAGAGACAGCAATGACGCCCAAGCCAACCACTTGCCCTTCCATTTTGGGGCTGCTGACAGCAAATTATATGCATTTACTCAGTAATTGACAGATAGCATAATAAAATTGGGCAGAACATCCCAAAGTGTCATTTGGGATGCCAGGGATATAAATAGGCACGAGAATTCATACAGCATTATGCAGTCAGATGTGTTTAAAAATTCTAAGTGCTCTCATTTGAATATTGTAGCTGAATTCCAAGGCACTATGTAGTAGAAATGTTACTGAGGCACACGGCCATAAAATGTGACTCAGAACAGAGTAAACTTTTCAAAATTACACGAAAAATGGGCTAGCGGCCATCTGGGAAATGGGAAAACGAAAGAGAAGACATCTGTGAACATCTTTGTGCGTTCAGGGCACGCTCTGTCTGGGACAGTGCTCTCAGGACCGGCGACGCACTCCTGCTCCGCTGCACCCGACAGACGTCACTATCCGGTCCAAACACACCGCTGAAGGATCTGCGAGAGTGCTGAAGCTCCGCTTTCAACCCTCAGTTTTTGGGTTACTCAGTTACGGTCAACATCAGCCAAACAGTCATAAACTTTAACAATCGTCAGAAGATTCAGAGTGCAAAAATCATGAGGCAAATATTGAGTAACAGGAATGGGAACAAAAACTAATACAGACTCCCTTCCTTCATCTGTTGCTTGTTAAGGAGCCCAGCTCAGCCGAGTTCTGAAACCTAACTGCTCAAGCTACTCAACCGGATTCGCTGCCGTCATGGGGCTGCCGCCCACTCTCTGGGTGCCAAGAGGGTGGCCACCCATTAAGGAGCTTTCAGCCTCAGACCATGTCCTCTTAGCACTACAGCCCATTGGTGGGGGAAGTTATTCCTCCGCAGGAAAGCAAGCTTCACTGGGCAGGCGGCTGCCCCACCTACAGAGTGAAGCGTTCTGTCCTGGGAGAGCAGGGGGGCAGCCTGTCACCATGGGGGCCAGGTGGAGAGAGAAGCAAGGCTGCTGTGGCCGAGGGGAGCTCACGGGGACAGGGCAGTCAGGCTCCTCTTCCTCCCTCCCATCCTGTGCTGACCCACTTAGCAGGCAACTATTCTAGTCCCCCCAAGGTGGCTCCTAAGACACCCAGGTAATCAGAGGAGACGCAGATGAATCAAAAGCCGGGTTTATTTTTCTACCAAATCCTTAATCCATGTTCCAGCCAATGGATGAAGGGTAATCAAGCCTCACATAGACTCTTGGTAAAAACAATTGTAACTTTCTACAGGAAAACGTTGTGGGTTTTGTTTTGAAGTTCCTAGGCATTTGTGAACAGGTGCAAAAATTTCCCCTATTAAACGGTCTGTGCTTTCTTAGGTATTCAAACGTTCTCACCCTGCTGCCTCTTCTGTGCAGACGAGTGAGACCATTCTGCGGCTGCCCAAACAGTCCAAACTTCACGTCACTCCATGGTCTGCTAACCTAAAACCACCGCAGGGTTTCAGTGCGTAATGCCCCAGAACAGCTGAAAAGACTGGAATTCAATTCTTCAAACTTGCTCTGAGTGCCTACTATTTGCTGGGCACAGGCTAGGCACTGGGCAGTGATTCTGCTGGTTCTGAGAAACACAGGTGGCGCCACAGAGAGTTCTCCCTGCAAGTGGCAGGAGGATGTCTGCTGGGGATTGAGAGAAACAACTTCTCCTCTACTTCTACCACCTGGGGTAGGTATGAAACTCAGGCCCTGGGAACAGATGTTGTCTCTTCTGGCAGGTGCTGCCATGGAAAAACCAATAGCAGTTTCTAAACAGCCGTGGAATTTGCTCCACAATCCACATAGTGATGTGTCTCCAAGGAGCTCTGGGTCATGTGGCCAATGTATGAAATCTTCACTGAAGTTCTAGGGGGTGGAAAAAAAAAAAAAAAAAAAAAAAAAAAAAAACAAACAAACAAACCAAGAAGAATAAATTCGATTTTTGAGACAAAGTAAGAAAAATTGCCTAAATAACTTCTTGCAAACTCAGGCAACAAAATCCATGGGCCCCAGATGCGTTATCTTCATGGTTATGTAACCAGGAGACCAGAATTTCGTACATTCACAGAAAGACTATGTCACGAGGTGACTTCCTCAAGAAGCGATTCTACACTCAGGACAATTTTGCCCCACAGGAAACTTCTGGCATTGTCTGGAGCCATTCTGGGGTGTTACAACTGAGGGCGAGGGGAAGCAGTGACTGTTCCTGGCACTTAGCAAGCAGAGGCCCGGGATGCTGTAAAATGTCTTGCTGTGCAAAGGACAGTTCCTGACAACAAAGGGCTGTAAATCCTTTGCTGAGGCTGAGAAACCCTGCTCTAGACCCTCACACTTCACACACCCACAGCAGGTGCTTCTCATCTGTAGATTCCGAGGTCAAGATTCTAAGCCAGACCCTGCAGACCCATGACACAGGGTAATTTGTGTGGCCAGAAAGCAAGCTGGCCAAACGCTCAGTCCTTACACCTTGAGAAGCTTTTCAATTCTTTACTAGTCTCATTAGGATTCTAAAGGGATCACAAAACTAGATCCAACTTCATGGAGAAAACTCTCTAGCTGCCAATTCCAAATCTGGAGACCTGTGATTTGCACCCTGCATCAAGGGGATACCCAAGGGTCTACTCTATCTGTGCCTGTAAGGCACTGGGTGCCCCCTCTTTGGTTAGGTGAAATCTGCCTTGTGGTTCACACAGCACCTCCCGAGCAGAGGTGGTGAGGTCACACAGCCTGATGGTCCGGACGCAAACACAAAGGCCAAGGGGACAGGGAGAAGAGCCACGTACCGCAGGAAGATCACTATATTGTGTACCAGGATATCGGGCAATGTGCAGAAGAAGCTACCGAACAGCAAACAGGGAGACAGTTTGGTTTAAAAAAAAAAAAAAAAAAAAGGAAAAGAGGAAAAAAAGAATCATCAGGAGAGTGCTGAGTTAATGGTCAGCCCTACCTGGGGCCCCTGCCCTCCCCTTCCCTTCTGACCTAAGTGCTACCAAGGCTCACTAGCTCGGAGTCCCCACAGTGTCCATGCACCCTTCCACGTCATAATACTTTGTTGTTTTTTTTTTCAGACCCACCACAGAAATGCTGGAGCTTGGAGATAGATGCTTCTGGTGGCTTACCATTCTCTTAGAAATTCCAGCACCTCAGTTGTTTATCCAACAACACATCTTCCAAATAAACCTCAAGATGGCCAAAGCTTACGGAACCCACAGGCCAAAGCCTGGGACTTAAGGGAGGACTGGCCCCAATAAACGAGTACACTCTGAATCCCCTTCATCCAGCAGAGAGCACACATATAGAGAACAAACACTGTCCTTACTATACATAAGAAAATGGTCCACCCATCTCAGCTTTCGCAGTAAAATTCACCTGAAAATAAGACACCAGCATCAGTCTGTGGCCAGGCAGGCCTGCCTGACCCAGAACAGTACTATTATCAGCAATCCACAGACCTGGGAGCATTCTTCTATCACATATAAAATACTTCCCCAAGATGGTCCCTGACACAGACTGTGTCCCTCTAACAATGTCTGCAACCCCTTCCCTTCTGAGGGGCCAACAGACCTCAGATTATACCTCCTCTTCTTGATTTGTAGTGAATTGTCTGCTCAAAAATTCTTTTGTTCCCCTAACACTTAAATGCTGATTTTTCTCCTACTTTCTCATAATTACAGGGCATGTCAGATCTTCCTCACCAAACAGTTCCTACCAATGCAAATGAAATGGAAAGCAAAGTCATGAGGCTACAGCATCCCAGAGTCCCCTACTCCTCCTCCCTGAAGCCCATGGAGCAAGGACCCTAAGAGAACAGCATACCAGTTGCTCGCTCCGAGGTGGAATGAAGGAGACGTTAGTGGTCACATATGTGCCAACCACTGTGTTCATGTACTGAACCTGGCTGGACAGGCTGGTCACTGCCACTGAGTAGAAGTTGGAGTTCCTGATTTTCAGGGTGGCCTGCATCAGGGCAAGTGAGAAAACAAGGATGAGTGTTCCGGGTCCGAAACTTGCAGGTGCATGATCTGGGAAGCAAGGCCCTCCATCTTACCGTGATAGCAAGGATGACAAGGGAGTCCTGCTTATTAAATGTGACTTTCACCACTTTGATGCCGTCATCATCCACAAGGACCGAATGTGGAAACAGGAAGAAAACCACCAAACCAGATGCCAGGAGACAGAGCAGGACAGACAGGAGGACGTACTGCTTGCTGGAATGACACAGCACATAACCAGATGGGCAGTCAGATATCAAGGTCCAGTTAGTTAAGATAAAATGCAAAACCAGGAATGAGGGGAAGGGGAAAGTACAAAGAGCCAGGAACCACAAACCAGGGAGGAATGAGTGGAGTGGGGAGAAGCCTTTGAAAACCCATTTGAATGCTGTCTGTCATCTGGGGAGAGAAGCTGAAGAGAGGAGCTCTGGGGACAGAAACATTTCCTCACCTCCCATGATACCCCTGTTCTCCAAAACCTTCCACGGTCAACTCTTTCACTTGGCTCTTGGAATGTTTCTAGTAGTTTCCATAACCCCAGACTGTGATGGGGCAGAGATCTCTTGCTTGAGCACATAGTATTAAAGGAAATGGAGAATTTACAAGAATAGATAATAAAAGTTTTCAAAAAGTTAGCTGGTGCTCATAAATATACGGGACTAGGGAAAGAAGGACAGAAGTAAGTATTGAAAGGTGAGAGGCATGAAACTCACGTTCTCTGAGGGCGCAGTCTCTGATCACTGTGTGGGATCAAAGCCACCAACTCATTTACTTGTTCTAGGAAAGAACCGAACAATTATTTTGGTATAAAAATAAATCCCACGCGCTGACTCCGTTCTCCTTTATGTCGCACATCAACCTGCCGCCACACATGCTTGCCTGGAATTAGACATTTCTGTGATACAGGTTTCACATTTTGGGCCTAAGGAACAAGAAACAAATCTAGAGAGTGTGCCATAAATTGCAAAACATTAATCCTACCAGGACAGTGACATGGAGGTTGAGCAATCCAGGTTCCTATTCTAGTATTACCCCATGGCCCGGAGCTGCCGAATGGCCTTGGGGAAGTAGTCGTACCCTCCCTAGGCCACTGTCTCCTCACGTGTCACAGGAAGGCATGTCCTATGAAGTGGATAGTTTCTAGGGTTCTTACCAGCTGCAAACACCTGTGACTCTCCATCTAAAGTGTTAAGGCTTTCTGAGGGGCAACTTAGTGACAGATGATCTTGTCCTTAGTGGAGGCGCCACTCCTGAGCATCTGTTTTTCTCTCCCCGCTTGAAATATTTCCAGACCTTAGGCTGTTAATGATTTACTACCTGCTTCCTTGAAAAGAAGCTTCCAAGATGGTTCCCCTACAAAGCTGTGCCAGGCCTTATGAGTGAGAGCAATAAAGAGATGGGACTGTCAACAGATCCCACAGCGTAAAGCAAACTGAATGTTCCAAAGCAAGGAAACAAAGAACAAAAGAGTGGAAGTGAAGAAGGGCTTTCAGATATAAGGAGGCCAACAGAAGTTGTGGAACCTACCCAAATTTATCAAGTCAGCTCAGTTGGCTCCTGTCCAGGGTACTGTCTCTGACTATGACAGTACTGCCTAGAAGCAAAGCTCTGCCTGGGAGATGGAAGAAGCCCTGTGCGTACCTTGGGAATCCTTTCCATGATTACCAAAGCCTCTCACCTGTGGGAATGTAGCCGGTCCCCTGGCACGTGAGACAGGTGATGCTATCTCGACCGGTGAACTCCACATATGGGAACTGAGCAATGGCTTCTTCCTGCTCCCTGTTGGCCAGCAGATCCTCCCTGTTCTCTTTCTTTCGCTTGCAGTAAGAGGGGCGAGCAGAGGTGGAATGCTGGGACCCCATGGCCGGGATGTGCCACTTGTGTCATGTCCTAGGACACAGAGAGGCAAGCGAATGCAGGTTAGTGGCCCCATCGAGCCAGGAGGGAGCAAACTGCTTTGTCTGAGAAAAGTGAAAACACAAAAATGACCAAACTGCCGTCCGTGATTTTAAACACCTGCGCGTTTTCTACCAGGATTATCATTTTGTAGCAATGCTCCCCACCTCCCTCCCACCTGCTACATAAAGCCTGAGGAACAGCAGCCCCTCCGCCAACCTGCCCAGCTCCCCACAGCCCGGGACTCGGCGCACCCCAGCTCCCACCAGGTCGCAGCCTCGCCCCTTCCCGTCCACTATTTGCAAACTCTGTGCTCTCTCCTCAAGAAAACCTTCCCGGACAAACAACAAGCCTCAAATCAACAACAGGCCTTGGAGCTCCCCATCCCCCTCCACTCCCAGCCCCGGGAGGCGGGCTCAGGTCACACCCCCTGAGAGAGTGACGCTCCGGGCCCACCAGAGTCGCCTAGGCGTGAGCGAACGCCGACGTCCCCAGACCTGCAGGGCGCCGACTCCTGGCAGCTCCTCTCCGGGCCGGACCCGCAGCTACCTGCCCGCTCCAGCAGGTTTACTTGCCTCTTCAGTCCTCGCAGCAGCCCTCACTCGCTGCGCACGCGCCGGAAGACCAGCCGCGCCGGGAAGAGGGGGGGTGGGGGGGGGGAGCGCCGGCTTACGCTCGCGCATGCGCTCTTCGGAACCCAGCTGGCAGAGGGCGGTGGAGAGCGGCTCCCGGAGCAGACTGGGGGAGAGACGGGGGACTGGGAGAGAGGCCGACGCTCCGCTTCCTCAGAAAGGCTGGGAGGTGCCTGAGTCAAGTGTCCGGAGGCGCGTTGCCTCTGCCTGGGGACAAGGAAGGAGCCTGCAGCTGCCAAAGCTATTCTCAACTGCCGTTTGAGCACAGGGGCAGTGTGGATGCTGAGGGTGTAAAGATGCTTAGAAGACATGGAAACTGCCCTGCTTCTGCTTTTAGGCGTCGCCTTTGCTAGTCGTCCACACACACGAAGGCGTGCACGGAAGGGGTTAAAGAACACTTTTAAAAGGGTGGGTTTCCCCCCTGCTTGTGCTCTCTTTCTCTCTCTCTTTGTCAAATAAATAAAATCTTTTTAAAAATAAAAGGGTGGGTTTCTTTGTACGGACTACCAGGTTAAGCTTAGCCTGCAGCAGAGGGTAGACATTAAGCAGGTGACATTGCTTAAGATGATGCTGGAGAGAGGAGAGATTCTGAACTGAGAGGCAATGGGGAGTGAAGCTGGCCACCTCCGAGGTCTGCCACCTCTGTATCTCTTTCCTCATTATGTGGGGAAGGCTGTGTGCTCCTGTTGTCTAGCCCCCTGCCCAACTGCTGGTCACAGTCGGTCCACTGAGCCTTTAGAGTAAGAAGAGCTGAAAAAGACATAGGGAATGACACTTGTGAAAGACCATAAGGCCGACTTTTCTAAAGGGGGCCATGGCAATGGGTATAAGGACAGACGCAATTCGGACTTGCTGTGGGGGGAAGGGATTGGGCACAGCTCTGACTACAACATGGGCAAGTAGGAATTCAGAGCCAAGGAGCAGAGTGGGGAAATGGAAAATTACTAAGGGGAAACTTCAAGGGTAAGAAGAATTCTGGCTAGGGCGCCTGGGTGGCTCAGTGGGTTAAGCCACTGCCTTCGGCTCAGGTCATGATCTCAGGGTCCTGGGATCGAGTCCCACATCGGGCTCTCTGCTCAGCGGAGAGCCTGCTTCCTCCTCTCTCTCTCTCTCTCTCTCTCTCTGCCTGCCTCTCTGCCTACTTGTGATCTCTCTCTGTGAAATAAATAAATAAAATCTTTAAAAAAAAAAAAAAAAAAAGAAGAAGAATTCTGGCTAAACTGACCTGAGAGGATTCTTGCTGAAGACAGGCCAGAGTGATCAGACATCACCTGGGGGATGGTGGAATGATCAGGTATCCAGAGTTGGGAGTTCTTGCTAAAACTGGATTCTGCAATAAGCACATAGATGGGCCTATGAGAAGTTTTAGGAACCTGACTAAAGTTTGGTCAAGCAAAGAATGTTTATCAGAAGCAACAAGGAGCCATTGTTCCTCTTTTTCTACCTCCCAGTCTGTACCTTCTCTTTCCTGAAATCTGGTCTTCACCTCTCTCTTTGCAAGCTCTATACTAACTTGTATTCTTTATTTATACAAATCTTGTTTTGTTTGGGACAACAATATGCTCAGTTAAAAATACATCTCTCTGCCTTTCTTGCCATGTGATTCAGTTTGAGCCAATGAGATATAAGCAGAGGTTGTGTGGCGCTCCCTGGAAAGCTCCTTAAAAGGGGCAGAGACTCAACTGGTCCTTCAACCGTCCTCTTCCTGTCTGTAATTTGGACTTAATATTGGAGAGAGGGCAGCCGTCTTATGACCACAGGCAAGAAATGCATGTTACAGGAGGCTGAGTAGGAGCATACAAGGAGCCTCGGTCCCTGTGGCATTTGGAGCCATATTCAGGCCCTGGACTACCTATCTTATGACTTCTTATTACATGAGAAAGATAACCACTCCCCACCAAAATTGTGTTTTGTGGTATGTCTCTCACTGTAGGATTTAATCTTAAAAGATACAGACACAGGGGCGCCTGGGTGGCTCAGTGGGTTAAAGCCTCTGCCTTTGGCTTAGGTCATGATCCCAGGGTCCTGGGATCGAGCCCCATGTCAGGCTTTCTGCCCGGCGGGGATCCTGCTTCCTCCTCTCTGTCTGCCTCTTTGCCTACTTGTGATCTCTCTCTGTCAAATAAATAAATAAAGTCTTGAAAAAAAATTTAAAAAAGATAAAGATACAGACCTAGCTAAGGGTAAAGCCTGTGATGGCTTTAATCACACACTACAGAGGCCATGCTTAAGTTTCTATCCTCTTCTAACACCTGCCCTTAGTAGGAGGGAGGCCTCTTTCCTGTGTGAGGCCTTTCTTCCAAGTTCAGCTTTCTTGTCTGAGGACCCACTTCTGTTAGGGAATTTACCTGGGGAATCTGGGGAATGAGCCCACCCTCTTGTCACCTGGTGTTGCCTCACCTTGAGGCCTCTGTTGGAACCCTGCCAAGGACTGATGTCCACACTACAGATGGACATTACAGAAGGTCCCGGCTGTCCCAGGAGCAGGGACACTGAAGAGGCAGCAGCCTGATTTACACCAGCTTAAGAGGAGGAGACCAGAGGAAGATGGAGGGCTGTGGGATGCTTCAAAAGGAGAAGGGAATGGGCCAAGCACTTGGGCCTGTGGTGAGGGTAGAAAGGACTTTGGGTGGGTAGGGGCTGTGAAGGGACCCTGGGGACTTAATCAGCAGAACCCCTGAGACTTTCTCACAGTCAGTTTCCAAAGTGGGTCTGGTACAGATAGACTATGCTCTCCATTGTGGCTCTCGTATCTCCTTGTCTCCCCAGCACCCAGCTCAACACCTGCATAGTAGGCCGTCAGTAAATGTTTGCAGAATGGCTCAGCCTGAAGGCTGACTGGCACAGCCTGAGGGAGTAATCCCAGCATCCGCCCGTGCCATCCGGGAGGCGGTTTTAATTGGGCAGCACATTCCTGAGGAGACACCCATCACTTCTCACCTTTGCCTGCCTTCCAGCTTTGTCTCACCATCCTGGTTATGAGCCGTGAGGTTACATGAGCAGACATGAGCTCACTGGGGCGCTCCGGGTGGGCCAGGGCAGAGCAGGGCCAGCTGGGGATCCCCGCATGCCCAGCCTCTTCCATGTCTCCATGTGCTCTAGGTAGCCCTGGTTGCCCATGCCGAGAGCAGGAGAGGCCCCAAGAGAGAGGGTGAGGCAGGGGACCCGCTCTGCTCCGCTCCGAACCCCTCCCCGACCCTGGGCCAGGACCGTACAGGGGAGCGTTTGGGACTCTGGCAGCCTCCCTCTGCACTGACACAGAGGCTGAGGGTATAGAGCTGGGAGTGCTTCATTCTTCTCCCTTTTGGTGGGTCTTCATTCTGCTCCCTTTATTCCACACACAAGTGAGCTTGCTTGAAGTTAAGGTATGTGAAAGAGTCGGCACTTGCTTCTTTGAGCCCAGGAAGCAGGCCACCACCATGTCACGCTCTCTCATCCTCGTACAGTGTACCACAGGCCTCTGGTTTGGGGGATGTGACTGCTTCCCTGGGGCCCAGGTGTCTTTGCCTGAGCTGGTAGAGCTGGTGCCCAGGGACCAGCAGGACTGAGGCATAGTGCAGCCGTTCCCTATGGCGATGCCAGGGCCCGGGTCTCAAATCCTCACAGACCCTCCAGCAGGCTCCCTTTCCCGCATCTCTCCCTGCTGTCCCCATGGTTCCCCCTCTCCTCAGTGGCACTTCAAGAACACCTGGTGTCATCTCTCCAGTTAGCTGAGCCCTTGAATAAAGACAGTAGAGGGCATTTGCTTAAAACAATCCTTTAAGAACAATTTCTACCCCACAGACATCAAAGAAACCCAAAGGACCATTATCTCTTTGGAAGGCAGGACTGTCATACAGGGAAAACCAAAACACAAGCTAATGTCTTAAAACAAACACCAGAACCAGATTCTCTTGTAGGGGGACTTACAGGCTGAGGAGACAAATTCCTGGTCCCTGAACACTGGTAACAACTGTTCCCAGGGCCCTCGTGATGGCTGTGGGGGCCTTGGGCCTTAGTAAATGCCAAGAGCCCCTCCGCCGCTGACAACCTCCGAGGAAAACGCACGGTGAGTCAAACCTGTGTGTCCGCTATACACACGTGATATACCCCGTGCGGCTTCCACCCCTGCAGGACTTGTCACCCCTGGGCACCCCCGCCTGGAAGTTCTGGACCTCCTGAATGGGAACTGTGTGGGGAGCTGACACCCGCAGGCCAGGTGTGGGAGGAAGTTGCCTAGGCTGGGGAACTGGGGAAGCCAAGGGTGGGCGTGCTGGATTTGAACTCCTCAGTGAGTATTGGGTGGAACCTGAGCAGGAGTCAGCCAGTCTTCCTCATCAACCTCCGCCAGCACTGCCTCTCTCCCCGCCTGTGCCAGCCTCAGGGACAAACCTCGTGGCCAACCAGATCCACACCTGGCTGTTGTCAGAAACTGCAGTTAAGCTCTTATCTGCGTGCGCAGCTGTGCTGGGCATTGTGCCTCCGCTCCCAGTAGCCTCTGTCTGAGACCCACCGCACGCATGGAAGAGGGACAAGCTGTGAATGAGGGGACGCCCTGCAAAGCAGGCAGTGAAACTGTGAGTGAGGAGTGAGGGAGCCACAGGGCAGAGCCTGAGGATGGACAGTAGAGGTGAGCTTCAAGAGGATTTGAGAAAAACAAAATCCACACTCGACCCCATCCCGAAAGTCAACTGTCCGAAAGAGCACTTGGTGTCTTCTCCTCTCCATCTACAGTAAGGACTTGTCCCATCTTTTGCAAAGGCAATACAACAGACTTCTTAGTAGGTTTCCCGGCTTAAAAAAAGTAATAGTTCCCTGAGTATCTGTTACGTGTCAGGCACTGTAGAAGGCACTAGCTTCACGTTCAGTTCTCTCAACAACTCTGCAGACTAGGTATCAACACCCCCATTTAATGGACGGGGCCTCCGTGGCTCAGAGAGGTGAAGCATCCTGCCCAGTGTCCCACAGCTGGAATACGAACACCATTCCATCTCTGGCCACCTGCCCTTCCGGCTCTTCCTCCATGCTCCGTTGAGAGAGTGGTCTAGTCTTATGGTCCTTTAATAAAATGCAAACGGAAATCCTGTCACTCTGCTTCTTAAAATCTTCAGAGGCTCCTCACAGGCTTCAGGAAAAGACCCAAACCCCTTCCAAAGCTTGCAAGGCCCTTTCCACTCTCCTGCTGCTTTCTTCCCGCTCACCACACACTCCAACCACAGAAGACTATTTGCAACTCCCTAAACACGCTGGCTGGGTATGTGCTTGCTCATTCTGTCCTCTCTGTGTAGGACATTCTTTTCTCCCTGCCCCACCCCACTCCACGCCCCATTTCTTACACCCAGAGAGATCCTACACAGCCATTCAAGCCTCGCCCAGATGCCACTCAGCAGTCTTCCTGCACACTGATCTCCTGCCATCCCCATCCCTGTACACATGCCCCTCAGCATCAGTGTGGTGCCGTCCCACCAGTCCGCTGGACTCGTCTCCAGCCCACTGAACTCGTCTCTAGCCCCTGGACTCTCCCCGCTATATGGTAACTGCCTTCTGAACCAGGGTGGATGTCCTGATAGACTGCAAACTTCCCAAGGGCAGGGATGGTGTCCCCGGAGCCTAGAAGAAAGCCTGGCAGAGAGTAGGAGCTCCCTAAATATTTTGTTGAGTGAGTTGTATGAATGAGTGGGGTGGGGAGCACCTTAGGGCAGGGACAGTGTCATAGTCACAGGACACATTCTGTGTCCCCATCTCATGGCACGTGCTTGGTACCCAGTGGCCGTGCAGTCAGTGAATGAGTTAGAGGCAGGAGGAGAGAGGACAGAGGGCAGCAGAGGAGAGGGAAGGTTGGATTTATGCGGCAGTACAGGCCCGTGCACAGCTCTGTTCCTTCCGCCAGGAGGCGCGGGAGGCCCAGCACCCGAGGCCTCCAACTCGGGGAAGTTCTCTTCCCCTTGAGGCTCAGCCTTAAAACCTGCAGAGGTTTGGGGTTGTTCCCCTCCACAGACGGGTCCAGGAGGCGGTCAGCTTCTAAAGGAAGGAGCCCACCCAAAGCTGGGTTACTGCAGCAGCAGGCCTGGGACTGGCTGGCCAGCCCTTGCCTGGTGGGACAGGAAGGAGCCCACTCCTGGGATCTGGAGGCGCCTGAGGGCAGCCCATTCTGGGACAGTTAGGGACCTGCAGCTGGCGGCTATGGTCAGGGCCTAACTGGTTCAGACCTGGGAATGGGCTCAGAGGCCCTCACATCATGGGCGTGGAGGCAGCTAGTCTGCACAAATTCCTGAACACTAGCAACTTGTTAGAACTCACAGCTCTGTCTCCTGGCTCTACCCCATGCCAGTCAAGGCCAACCCAATCTTTCAGGGAGTCCAGGCCCTGGGAGACAGTGACAAACAGGACATAATCCCTGCCCTCCAGGTGCTTCCCTGTCCTCCATGGAAGCCTTGCACCAGCCTCCTTCCAGTGGCTTCTGGAGCCAGATGGCTGCATGGGAATCCTGGCTCAGCCTCTCCCTGCTCTGTGACTTTGGGCACTGACCTTAACCCCTTCTGTGCCTCAGGTTCCTCATGAGTAACATTGTTAAAATGATGGAATAAGTTATTCCCTGACAGCCTCTTAGGAGAGTGCCTGTCAGGTAGTAAGTGTTCAATAAATCAGAGCCATCATCAAGATTTTGATGTCCTATCCACTGGCCCTCAGAAGCTTACAGTTGAAGGCATACTGGAGAATGGCTAGATCGGTGTCCTGGTAGTATTGTCACCATCTTTGCCTTAGCTTTGAGCATCCCCGCAGCTGGTCGTTCCAAGTCCATAGGTGTGGAGAAGAGGACCCAGTAGGACTCAGAGGACTCTCTGCTCATGGGAGCACACCAGACAGATCCAGGGAGAGAACTGAGGCCCAGAGAGGCCAAGTGACCTGGTAAAGGTCGCAGAGACAAGTAGAGGCAGGGCAGGGAGAAGAATCTGGTCCAATGACCCACCATCCTATCTCTTGGGGTCTTTGGGCCACATGGCTGTGTGGTCACTCTAGTGAGCCATCCATCCCGACCAAGATAGCTTGGTGATTTTTGTCTAAATTAAATATAATTATATATTTATATATATATTTATTATATATTATATATATATAATTATATATATATATATAATTAAATATTGTATAAAAAAGAGTTTCTGAGTATTCTTGTTTTGTCTTTCAGCCCTCCTTACAGACAAGGGGATAGTACAAAGAGTGAGAGTGAGAGAACTGGGCAAGTAAGGGAGGTGTCGAGGTGAGAGGCAGCCGAGGGTGCAGGAGGGATAGACCATGAATCCGGATCACTGTCCACAATGGCTGCCTGGCATCCCTCTCCTCTCAGTACTGGGCTGCTGTGAGGACAGCCCCTTGCGTGATGGGCGCCACACTTTGGGAGCTGGACCTCTTGGATCCTGTTTCTGCGTCTGCTCCTGCCTCTACTTTCTCTGCTCTTAGGGTTGTGGCCCTGCCACTGAGCTTAGTCCCTCAATCCCCGTTCTCCTTCCAGAAGGAACATATGTTACTTCCTCCATAAAGCACTTCTGTCCTAACCCCCTGTCAGGGACCATCTCATGTTAATTTGTTTATACTTCTCTCCCCTTGTGTGATCCTGGAGAGGCAGCCTAGCCCTCAGTGACTGAGAGCTTGGATTCTGGAACCCCCTGGGCATAGAGCCCGTCTGCTATACCAGCTGTATGGTGGTGTGTGAGTTCCTTAACTTCCGTGTGCCTCAGTCTGCTCCTCCGTGAGATGGGGAGAACAATAGTACCTTCCTCACAGGATTGATAAGGCTTTGAGTGAGTGGATGCATGTGAAGTGCTTAGACCAGCACCTTGTACATAGGAAATCCTGTCTCAGTGGAGACTGTTGTCATTGGTATGCTCCTGTCGGCCCTACCTTCTCGTTAAGCCCACAGCTCCTTGAAGGGAGGGTCCCCCTCTTTTACTTAAGCCAATTTGTGTCACCCCCCACAGTGGGTCCTTGCAGACTGTTTGTGGAGCAATGATGGCACCCGAATGCCCTCTCCGTGGTCTGCCACCGGGTCCCCTGCAGAGCAAGGTTGTCTCTGTGGCTGGGGCCCTTCCTCTCACAGCCCCGCCCCAACTCCAGCAACTTTCCCTGGCAGCTCCCACATTCCCCACTAACTTTAGGGTTGGTTTCCAGCTGTGGTTGGATTTTTCTGTTTGAAAAAATATTTTAAGCAGCTGGTGGGGAAGGGGTGGAGAGGCGGGAAAAGAATAATAAATAAACTAGTGAAAGGAAGATTGTCTAAGTGACTTGAAGCTGCCACTGCCCACAGCTGAGTCTCCAAGTCATGCCAAGGGCTGGGGAGCTATCAGGTGACTAGGGGTAGGAGGGGACACCCTGGTGGCTCCCCAGGCTGAGGAGAGAACCTCACTGCCGCTCACAAGCATCTCTTGCGTCGGCTTTCGCTTTATGGCTCGCATGAACTCTGAAGATGCAAGAAGTAAACAGACAGAAAGAGTTGCTCTGCAGCAGGCAGGATTGAGGTTAGACACTGGAAAGAACTTACTATCGGCACCTATCCCTGAAACCCACCTTTATTTCACCCAAGACCTGTTTTTTTTTTTTTTTATTTTTAAAGATTTTATTTATTTATTTGACAGAGAGAGATCACAAGTAGACAGAGAGGCAGGCAGAGAGAGAGAGAGAGAGAGAGGGAAGCAGGCTCCCTGCTGAGCAGAGAGCCCGATGCGGGACTCGATCCCAGGACCCTGAGATCATGACCTGAGCCAAAGGCAGCGGCTTAACCCACTGAGCCACCCAGGCGCCCCACCCAAGACCTGTTTTTCTCCAGAGCTCGACTTCCTTCTCAGCCTTGATGACACAATATCCCCGTTCCCTCAGGGGCTTTTCATTCCCCCAACAACACCCCGTGCTCCTCAACTTCCTAGAGAAGTGCCATCCTCCCACAACTCCAGCTTCATCAGTGGCCTCTTCTCTCTCCATTCTCCTCTGCCTCTGAGGCCTGCAGGCTCTTTTCCAAAACCCTCACCTTAGTCACCTCCCCACTGGGGGGTGTGGCCTCAGCCAGAGACCACCTTCCCAGCTGGCAGAGGCCCAGGCCAAGGGCCAGGAGCAGGGGCCATGGGCTGCCCCCCAAACAGATGGAAGTTTCGCACTGCCCCTGTGCTGGCCGGGGAGGATTGCTGAGACAGAGACCCACAGAAATTCAGGGATTCAGGCAGAGAGAGTAAATCATACAGTCAAACAGAAGCCAAGTCAGAAAGAGACAGGGAGCAAGTCAGATGTGGGGGTAGGGAACTGAAGGCCACTAGGCAGTGGCCCTGGCCAGACCTACATGGAAATTCCTGTGGCCTCTGATGGCAGGGTGGGCTCAGCCCTGAGGGATGCCTGGTGCCATTGGGTGTGTGTATGGGGGCGGAGCATGGGGTCTCAGGCCTGGGTGGGCAGGGAGGTCCTGCCCTCCCCGCCAGGCCCTCCTGAAGGCTCCCTCCACTGGAGTCACAGCCCGTAAGGACAGTGATGCCCCTGTACAGACTGGGTTCTGGAGCCTTGAGGAGCTGTTGCGGGAGGAGCAGAGCTCCTTGCAGTCTTGGGAGCAAGGAGCAGGAGTAGGAGAGGCTGGGAATTGGCGGCGGGGGGTACTTTTCAGGCGAGAGCTGGAAATGGCTGGGCCTGAGGACCAAGGAAGTGGCCAGGCTGTTGAGGAGTAAGGGGTGGTGGATGGGGGTGGAGAGTAGGCGTTCTGGGTTTCAGAGCTGCTCTTTGCGGAGTGAGGATTACTCTGGCCAGGAAGTCTGGGTGGGAGGACATGCCCGCAGTGCTCAGCAGTCTGCAGGGGCAAGGTCCCATGGGGAAGAACTGGCTCAGGACTGTGAGCGGAGTGACAGCTGTCTTCGAGGCATCTCCCCTAATCATGCACACCCTAGAGGCACGTCTGCCCTCAGGTCTCCCCTGGCGAGAAAGACAACACAGGTCTAAACTTATAACTGAAATCGCTACTTATTAGGTGATCCTTACCTCTGGCTAACTTGGACCACAGAAAAATTTCAAGTCCCAGAGGCTGCTCAGGGAGAACAAATGGGAATTTGTACTTCCTAATACAATTGTATGTTTATGCAGAACATGAAAACTTGCAAAGCATTTTTTTCTTAGTAAGAAAAGTAAGATTTCTATTAAACATATATGTAGAGTTTAATAAATAATTTAAATCATACACCCATGATTCCATAGGCCAGGTCGAGAAATAGAGTACCATCAGCACCCCGAAAGTCCTGTGTGCCTCCCTCATTGGCCCCACCCCTCCGCCCCAGAGGGAACTGTCTCCTGACTTTTGTGATCATCATTTCCTTGTTTATCTTCCAAAGCATTGAGTCTCTTAGATAGTATCATCTTTGAGTTTCACAGTAACCTTATTATTCCCACTTTACAGATGAGAATACTGAGGCTCAGAAAGGTTAGATAACAAGTCAAGGGCCACCCAACCAGTAAATGGAAAACCAGGAGGATATTTGGATTGCCTGATGCCTGGGGCGGTTTCTTAGTCAAATCAGAATCCCTGGGACAACCCTGGTGTTGGAATGTCGGAGAGCGGCTCCCCAGTGCCCAGAGAAGGGGGAGGCCCTCTTCACAGCCAAGCCAGGTGCTTCCCTCCTGGATTTGTTGTCTCTCCTGACTCCCTAGGGCCTGGCTGTTTGGGAACCTGGCAAGAAAGGATGGAGGCCCAGGGGAGAGTAGATGGAAGTTAGGGAAGCTACCTTCTAGCTAGAAGGAGCTAGAAGACCATCTGGGATGGGATGGATGCCTAGAAAGGGCCCTGCTTGACACATGCCAAGGCAGCCTGGGACCAGGAGGATATGCCTGAGCCACGTGTGTGCCCAAGTCTTTGCCAGACTTACCAGCAGGGTTCTCGTTGGTGGGCCAGGTGTGGTTGGTGTGAGCACAGGTGTGTGAGTGTGTGTGTACCTGGCATGTCCGTGTACCCGGCTCTATCTGCACACTTGGACTGCTTGCAACCATCCCCCACGTCTTTTTTTTTTTTTTTGATTATTCATTGTTGTTACAGAAATTTCTAATACAAAAGTCTCTCCTTTCTTTCTAATTCTAATCCAAATGATCCCAAACATAATTTCTTTTAACAATTCAGCATGTATCCTCCCATACTTCTTTCTAAGCACAAATAGTTATTTAGATACACATATCTAAAGACAACAGTTGCTAATTAATAGTTGTTCATTAATAGTTGCTCATTAAAAATAATTATTTCTAAGAAAATAGTATCAGAATCTACATACTGTTTTTCAACTTTTTTTCACTTACTATACCTTGGTCATCTTCCCTGTCAGTCTATATAGATTTCTTTCACTTTTCTTTTTAACAGCTAAAGAGTACTCCACCAAAAAGATACACCATCATGTGTCTAATGGGGTTCACTCCTCTGTAACCCAGCTCCCCCAGTCTTCCTGAGGTGGGGGGCATGGTGCAGCAGGACACAGAAATGGGCCTGACCCTGGGAGACAGCCCAGTTCCAGCTGCCTTTTGACTTCCAGCTACCCTACCATCTCATCCACCCCAAAGTCCACACTCCCTTCTCCTGTGCACTATCTCTGTCTCCTTCCCTTTCTCCCTCCTGAGTCTTGACCTCTGAGCCCGTAGCACAGCGGCTGCTGGGTGAGCTCCTGGCCTCTGAGGCTGTCTGGTCTGAGAGAGCTGGGAGGAATTGGCGCTGGGAAGGCCCAGAGTTCAGGACACGCAGTGCAGACAGCCTGCAGGGCAGTCAGCTTGCCTCCTGCCACGGCCGCTCCAGGAGAGGGCACCGCACATGGTGAGGCAGGCACTGCCCCGTGCCCCCATGGCAGCTTCCTGCTTCCCAGAGGGCCTGGGCCGAGGCAACTGTGCCAGATAGGCCCGGTGCTCCCGCCCCTGTGCAAGTGTCATGGAAAATCCGAAGCCTTGATCTTTGTTCTTGATGGCCCCTCCCCAGTTTTTACAACTGGAAACTTGCGGTTGCTTTGTTCCCATCAGCTTGGAAGAGAGGTGTCATGGGGCGGTGGGGTGGGGGGGGCAATGGCTGAGTCAGAAGCAGGTACAGATCTCGTGGCTCCCAAGGACCCCCCATGACCCCTTCCCTCTCACTCATGCTCACAGTGTGCCCATAAACAGAGCACACTTCCATGCCAGGAGGCAGAGGGGGCGGGCATAGGCACAGCCTTTGTGTCCGACCTGGGCAAGCTGTCTCCCCCTTGCCTAGAATCAGCACCCCCAGTTGTCCAGGCCCATGATTCCTGCTTGCTCCAAACACTTCTACCTCTTCCGATGTCCTGGTGACAAGCAGTGCCCAGGTCTTCTCATTCTTCCTGGCAGGTCCAGGGTGTCTGTTTACCATGGGATCTAATTAGAAGTTAATGGTAAGGAAAGCACTTTGTGAGCTTCCTTCCCTCCCCCTGCACTTAGCCCTGCTCCTCCTGCCCTCTCCCTCCCTTATCCCTCATAGCCAGAGTTCATGGAAACTTCCCAGGTCAGTGATTCTCACCTTCTTTTCCTCCTCAGCAGAAAGGGCCCCAACCCCCTTCTCTGGAGCCTGACACCTTCTTTTGCTCAAACCCCTGCTTTCCTGGGACAAGGTCTGCTGTGGAGGAGGGGACAGACCTGGGAGCTGAACCCAGAGCAGAAATTCCCCATCTGGCCTCCCTCATCTGGACTGTCGGCCCATGAGATGTGATCTTAGAGGCGAGCCTGGGCTGCCTTCGCCCCAAGGTGAGGGAGGACAGAGATGCCAAAACAAAAGGGAGAAGGCCCAGATCCCATCAGCAGCCGCTGCACTCGCAGACCAGCCCACCACTCAGTCCACTCCCAGATGCTGTGAGGCAGCTGGAGGAAGTTGGAATCTAGCCCGGGGCAGGGCAGGGAGGTATGGGGCGCAAGCTTCGGGACCCCAGAAGGCAGAGGCCTGTCTTCAGGGGGTGGGTGGTGAGTTGGGACTTGAGCAGCTGGGGTGAATGGAGAGGGAGCGGTTGGTGGGGCTTATGGATGGACAGAACCAGAACCCTGTGCTCAGGCTTCTCTGCTTGACCGGAGATCAGGGGGGCTCTGGCCAGTCCATCTGTCTGTTTGGTGGTACGCTTGCTGAGGGTCTGGAGCAGGCAGTGGCTGTGGGGTGGAGGGAACTGAGCTGGCTGGCCCAGGCACTGAGTGCATGCCCCTGGCTTGATGGTACTCTGCCTACAGTGCTCCATCACTCCCCTCGGGGTAGGGGACTGGGCAGAGGAAGACTGAGAACAGGGCTTGTGCCTGGGTCCCCAAGGGGGTTGCTCCGCCCCGCGTCAGCTCCGCCTCACCGCCCAAGGGGGACAGATTATTTCTGCTCCTTTGGAGTCTGCCAGTGCCTTTGCCCCCTCCCCAGAAGTTACTCAGTTACCAGTGTCGGTTTTCTACTTCCACGGCAAGACAGGCCCTCCCCTCCCAGCTTCCTGTACCCCAAGGTCTTGGGCACTGGCCCTTCACCCAGCTCCGGGGAGGGACCAGGTGCCTGGGTCTGGGTCCAGGGGCAAGGTCACTCTCATCTCTGCTGGGGAAGCCAGGGGAATGTGAGGGTGGTTTACCCCTCTCTCCTTTACATCTTTCCTCTCCAGCTTCCTGCCAGCACGTTCCCATCAGCATGCGAACACGCTGTACCTCATCTTTAAAGAAATCTTCTCCAAGACCCTTGCCCTTCCAGCCACAGCTGCACGGCCTTGCCGCTGTCACAGTCACACTCCTCCCAAGAGTGGGCGACCCTGGCTGCTCCTACCTCCTCCCCTGCCCTTCCCTCTTCACCCTCCCCCATGTCTGGTGTTTGCCCCACCCCACCCACTCGTAAGAAAATCGCCAAACTCAGCCTCTTGGCCTCGTTTCTCCTCTGTCTGCAGCTTGAACTCAGCCGGCCCTGGCCCGATGTACTCACCTCTCTGGGTTTCCCCGCACGGTGCTCTCCTGGTTTTCTTCCTGCAGGTTCCTTTCCATAGTGGCTCTAATGCCCGTGACCCTGGACTCGGTCCTAAGCTCCTCTCCCCCATGGGTCCATTGTTGTGGGCTGTGTGGTGGCAAGTCCATGATGCTGACCGGCCTGCTCCTCCTCTTTGAGCTCTGACTCCTAGAAACAGACTTGACATTTCTACTTGAGGTCTCCCAGATGTTTCCAATGGAACCTGCCGCAAGGAGAACTCTTGGTTCTCACCCCATTACGCCCCAGTCTTGCCGGCATCACCTCCCGCTTCCTGATTGTTGAAGACTGTGGTCCTTGAATCCTCCTTACCTTTCACATGGAGTTTCCCATCAAGTCCAGCAAATCTTTCCTCCAAAGTGGGTTCCTCCACTTCTAATTCCAACAGGTCTCCCAACTGCCATCCTCTCTTTCCTGGGCTCTAGGGTGGTCTGCTGGCTTCCAACTAAGGCTCCTCCGTTTCAGTCTCAATGAAGCATTAAGAATCATCATTCAGGAAAAAAAAAAAAAAAGAATCATCATTCAGACCATAAACCCTTTCCCCACAAGCCTTTCAATGTGCGTGTGTGTGTGCGTGTGTGTGTGTGTGTGTGTGTGTGTTCAGAACATCCAGAGCCTATAAGGCCCTTAAGCATTGTTTTGTTTTGTTTTTCTCATTTCCCAGCTTTGTCTTGTGTCCTCCCCATGGCCCGGCACCTGGGGGTTCTTGTTTTAGTCCCTGATGGCCAAAGTTCTTTTCCTGCCTCAGGGCCTAGAATCTCCCCTCACCACACACACAGCTAGCCCCATTAGCATCCTTCGGATTAGCCTGGGTGTCCCCCCAAGAGAGATTTTCCCGTCCTATTGCCCCATCCAGACCAGCCCTCTTCCTTTCAACGCTCTTCTCAGTTTATTTTCTGAATCTCTGGCTTACTACGCTTGTGATCATTCTAGAATATGAGCTCCATGGGGAGCAGGGACTGTGATGTTGTCACCATTGTGCCTCCAGTGCCTCGCAGAGGAATGGGGGCTCGGTGGACGGACACTAACATCTGCTGAATGAGGGACTGAGTGCCTGAGTGGGAGTTCTCCGTGCTGCAGACTGTGAGGCTCTGTGGGTGCTGGAAGAAAGGCATGGAGGATGGGAACGCTGTGGTTGGTAGAACGATACTCCCTACCTAGTGTTGCTAGATTAGCAAATAAAAATACGGAACACCTGGTTAAATTTAAATTTCAGATAAACACCAAATCCTTTGTTAGTGTAAGTAAGTCTGAAATTGAAGGAGGTGGGTCCTGGCTGTGGCCTGGGGACTTGGGTCCTTCACCTTTTAAGGTCACAGGCGGATCCTATCAGGCCCTTCCTTTTCCATGACCTTCTGACTTTTCCTCAATTTTTATTCATTTCAACACACGCTTATCGGATACCCTGGGCATGGGGCCAGGTACTGAAGGCATAAAGATGAGTAAGACTTGTCCTTGAGGACTGGACGACATGATCTGGCCCTGGGAGGAAAGCCATCACCAGTACCCACAGTCTCCCGACACAGGGCTGAGTGCCTTCCCTGCTCTATCTCATTTAATCCTCCAGACTTCCCCCACCCCCCAAGGTAAAGCGTTATTGCTGCCATTTCATAAACAAGGACAAACATGTTCAGGTAATTCTGTAACTTAGTGAAGGTCACAGAGGTAGTAAGTGATGGGCCTGGATACAGACTGGGTCTTCTAGTCCCCAGGAGAAGGATTCCTCCCTTTTGGAGCATCTCAGCCGCCAGAACCAGGTCAGAGGCTAGTGGGGCAGGAGGAGGCGATCAGAGGGAGGACTCACCCAGAGATTGCTTCCCCGAACAAACTTCCTAACAGCTTCTTTACACCAAGGCCTGGGGGAGCTGTCTGGACATACCATAAGGCCATCAGCACACGACCACTGGCATCTGGGTCTCACCAACCTCTCCCAGTGACATTAAACATACTGTCTAGTAACCTCAGTCCTCCAGAGGTCACTCAGCCCTGAGGGGGTTGGCAGCATGGGAGAAGGGGCTGGTAAAATGCTGACCCCATCCTGACCTGCCTTCCACTCTGAGAGTCCTGTCCCTTCTAACTTGGGCCACAGCTGAATTCACATTCCATTCCCTGTAACCCATGTGTCATAGACTCTCGGCTCAGGTTGGGTTCCAAGAGGGCATTCTTGCCTTCCTTTTCCCTCTCAGAAGGCCAGGCCCTCCGCCCACTTTGACAAGGAGGCTCTGGGGGCATCAGAGATTCCTGGGAAGGAGAGGTGGCACAGCCCATCTTGTTCACCTTCCCCAGGGCCTGCTATGCCCAAGGACTAGAAACTTCTATCCAGCTTTTTACCTCCAGTGACCTTTGAGGCAGGTTGCTGAAGCCCAGGTCTCTGAGAAGCAAGATGACCTCAGAACCTGCTGTGCCTCTCATTCTTTTTGTCTTTCCCATTTCCCATGGTTCTACCTCTTTACTTTCCTTTGTGTCTACACCGCCCCAAGGAAACATAGCTTGGATGTGGGGAATCCCCTCCTCAAGCCCTTTATGGGACTGACACATGGGATTTCCCAGCATTAGTTCCAACACCTAATGAATGGATCTAGACACACTTGACACATTTTCCTAATTGCATTTGGTCTAATTCCCAGGGCTGCTCCCTACCTGTGTGTTCACACACAGTCACACAGGTGCACACACATCCTCTCACCCACACTTGCACATACACTCACACACACACTAGCACTTGGACTCTGTCCATCTATCTCTTCTATAACAGAAGGCATTGACATGTCCAGGGAGAGTCCACAGTCACTGACAGTTGGCGGGGAGAATTCACCCCAGGTCTTCTGCTGAGCAAATATCACGATAGGCCATCTGGGTGGTGGAGGCAGTCATGCAATGGGATGGCTTGCACTGAGACGAAGAGATATTCAAATAAGGATTTGTGGGGGAGCATAGTTTAGCTTGGACGGAACTTGGTTGAAGAAGGAACCATAACACGGTAGGAGTCTTGAGCCCAAGTCAAAGATAATTCCTTGTGGTGGGAATGTGGAGAAAGGGCATGGCTGCAAGACTTGTAGGGACAAAGATTCTAGTAATCAGCATTATGAGCTAGTCTACTGTGCAGGGAAGAACTACCCCTCAGTCACTTCCACGTCTATGGAAAGTCTATTGCATTCGCTGATCTTGGTGAGTGATGTTTTGGAGAAATTGTGGAAAGTGGATTAAATTGGATGTTTGATTCAATGCAAGTAGAGAGTGGAAATGGGCACAGGAGACAACACATAAGAGGGAGAGAAACTTCCACAGAAGCAGGAAGCAGGAGCCAGAAGGGACTGGGTGGGTAGGGGAACATAAGGCCAACCCCAGTGCTGTCCCAAACATTCCTGGCAATATTGAGAGGGACCCTGGTTTTCCTACCACCTGTGGGATGAATGTTGGTGTCGTTATTACTTCCTCTCAAAGAGCAGAATGACCCAAGTGGAATAACGTGTCAGTGTAAATATTAAAACCAGTGTGCGTTCACACTCACATGAACATTTCTTTCCCCTCGCTGGGGCTTGTACTCAGTGATTTGGCAAGTATCAGGTTAATGTTATAAATGGAGACAGCCAAACCAGAATATTTAGGTTAAAAAAAATCGACCACTGGCCTGAATTATCTGGTTTGGCCATCTAGACTTAGCAAATTAACCAGAAAATTGCCAGAGTCCTGCACTTGTGTTGGACAGACACAGGGTTTAGGGTGGCCGGCGTCTTGCTGATAACGTAGATAACTCTTCACACATTATTATTAAGTGTTATCTCTCTGCATGTTATTACATCTAATGTATATTTGTAATGCCCCAGGGATTGCCCCAGCTTCCCCAGGACCAATCCTTTTCATCCAAGGCTGGTTTTGTACAGCTGCCTAGCACGTGACTAAACCCTGGGGGTCAAAACACTGAAAAAGTGGCACATGCCAAGCAAAGAAAGCACCATCATTGCTTCGGTTCTGGTTCTTGTCTTCATTTGCTAACAGCAAGGGCTCAGGAAATGCAATGAAGTTTACCATATGCCTAAATTGCATGTAATTGGCAAAAAAAACCCGCCTGCCTTTGAAACAGAACCCCAAATGAAAAACACCAATTATGAACATTTTTAAAAAGTAATAAGGAAATAGGAAGAGAGCAGGTGTCTTGGAAGCCTTCTGAACCCAAAGAGAGAAGCCTTGGGTTTGTCACCTCCGTTTGCTGGGAACTTGCCTCTGCAAATCTGTCCATGTCATCAGTTTTACCACGATGGAAGGTAGATGCGGGTGCTTTTGACAAGCTCCTTCCGGCTCAAACCTACTGAGACTTCCCAAGAGTGTGTAGGTCCTGGAGATCACTGGGTGTTTATGAGGAATGGTCTGCTGGGGGGAAATAGCATTGCTCACGTTTTCAGGTGCATATTAAATGTGACTGTCCTGGGAAGATACCGATTCTGACTCACTACATCTAGATTTGAGACTCCTTGTTTCTCGCAGGCTCTGAGCTAGGCTCATACTGCTGGTCCGTGGACCACACTCTGAGAAGCAAAGGCGCAACCCATGCGGGGCTGAGCGCGAAGCCCCAGCTCCGTCCTAGCCTTTTATCTTCGCTGAGACTCAGTTTCCTCTTTTGCAAAATAAAAACAGTCTTAAATACATACTCCCAGAGGTTGTCGAGAGGCTAGAACAGATGACACATTGGAAAGCCCGGTCTCTGTTGTCAAGTGCCTTACAGACAGATGGGTGTTATTACTGTTTGGGGGTGGCCGGGCTTTGCCTTCAAAGGCTCCCCGTTGCTGCTGACCCAGCAGGTAGATGAGGGAGAGATAGCTGCCCGCTGCCGCGCACTCACATGAAGCCTCTTCCCCGGAAGCTGTGATTGACAGAGCCTGAGGTTCTGGGCAGGTCTCCCTCTGCCCTCTGATGACTGGTTTACTTATGCTCCTGGCCCTTGACCCAGAGAGGCCACAGGGCTTCCAGCAGCGCACGGGCATCTGGAAGGCCTCTGGCTCAGCCTGCGCGGGCTCTCCCTTTAGCTCACCACAAGCCCAGGACTGGTCCTGGGCAGAACTCGGCGCTAGGCGGTTTTGACGCCCTGTTTTTCCCTGAAGCAGCCAGTGTCTACACGCCCTCCTCCCCTCCTGCCCTCAGCTCCACCCAACCCGCCCCCATCAATACCTCAAGTCAGGAAAGCATCCCACCCACGAATTCAGAGTTCGCAATGGCCAATAAGGCTTCGGATTGACCTCTCTTTAGGGGACAAAGCCAAGTTGGGACTTAGAGCCACAAAGGAGTGGTTCAGGCCTCAGTGCCTGGAAAGGGTGGTGTTTTGGGAAGAGGCTAGGAGGCCTCTCCACTACCTCTGAAATCCTAGACTTCTGTGTCCTGCACCCTTGCCATTTTCCATTTCTAGTCAGAAATATTCCGTCCTTGCCCTGCACATTCTCCATCTTGCTCCCGTGACCCACTTTGGGTGTTTGTGTGAGCTGATACCAACTCTTTGATTTCATAGATGGATGTGAAAATCTGGCAGATTTAGGTTTCTTGGCCATCAGAGCTTGGGTACAGCTATCATTAGCAACCAGGGGTTGTCAACCTCCTTGTCCCCTTGACAGCTTGGCAGACATGTGGGACACAGTCTCCCTTGCATCCTGGGCAATGAACACCACTCCCTCCCCAGCCCCAGACTCAGCCAGAGGCGAGCCATCTCTGCCTCATTCGGGTCAGTCTTAGCCAAGTAAGGGAGAAGACTGTTACAATAAGGATGACTTTGATTTGATTATTATTGTTATTTTTAAAGTATTGCTAAACTTGGGTGATTTATTTAACATTAGGAACAACCAGTGACCTGTGATCCTCTGTTAAGAATTCTGTCCGCAGGGCGCCTGGGTGGCTCAGTGGGTTAAGCCGCTGCCTTCGGCTCAGGTCATGATCTCAGGGTCCTGGGATCGAGGCCCGCATCGGGCTCTCTGCTCAGCAGGGAGCCTGCTTCCCTCTCTCTCTCTCTCTGCCTGCCTCTCCGTCTACTTGTGATCTCTGTCAAATAAATAAATAAAATCTTTAAAAAAAAAAAAAAAGAATTCTGTCCGCAGACCCTTCTCCAACACCGGGGCCAGGGACTGTCTGCTCAAGAATGGGATTTGATTTTAGGCCAGAGACCTAGTGAATAGTTGTTATGTGCTAGGCAAGCAACCTGTGAACATACAAAGAGAAATAAGACATGGAGAACACATGGCCAGCTGGGAAGCGGGAGGGAGATGTGCTTCCCCCATGACCACGGGAGTCCCACAGTCTTTGCCATGACTATTCTACTGCTGGTCAACCTGAAGGTCTGTTTGTGCCACCTCCTTCTTTTTTAATCCCTGGATGAATCTTGCTATTTTTTTTTTCTTTTCCAGTTTGTCAGATTTAATAATCTCAGAAACCCACTTTTGCGTGTGTCTCCTGATTCATTTGTTTTAGCTTTTATATTTCTGTTTCTACTCTCTGAATGTCCTCTTGGATCTTTTACTGAATATGTAGTCCATTAACATTCAATCTTATGTGATTATCAATGTATTTTAAGCCGCTTATTTTCCAATAAAGGCTATTTCACCGCATCCAAGAATTTAAAAAATATATATTTTATTTATTTATTTGACAGAGAGAGAGAGATCACAAGTAGGCAGAAAAGCAGGTGGGGGCGGGGGGAAGCAGGCTCCCTGCTGAGCAGAGAGCCCGATACGGGCCTCGATCCCAGGACCCTGGGATCATGACCTGAGCCGAAGGCAGAGCCTTTAACCCACCCAGCCACCCAGGTGTCCCCTTTTTTTTAAAAAATATTTTATTTATTTAACAGCCAAGAATTTTGATGTGCGTCATTTTCATTATTATTTGGTTATAACTTTCATGACTGTAATTATTTTTTTGACTTATAAATTATTTAGGAGAGTACTTGAAGTTTTCCGGATAAGATTTTATTTATCCTCTTGAGTTTGGATTTGAATTTTACTTCATGGTGGTCACAGAAAATATAAAAAAATTTCCTGGTCTTTTTTGAGACTGACTTTATGGCCCATTTTTGTAAATACTTCATCATGTGTTCTTGAAAAGGATGTGTGCTCTTCAGTTTAGGGATGCAAAGATTTTATATAGATCAAGATTTAAATTATATTTTTGTGATTTATGATTTCTGTTCTTTTTTCAATTTTTGACTTCTTTCTCTTTTAAGATTTTTATTTATTTATTTATTTTGAGAGAGAGAGAGAGAGAGCATGCCTGCAAACAGGGGGAGGAGCAGAGGAAGAGGGACAAGCAGACTCCACGCAGAGTATGGAGCCCAACCTGGGGCTCAATCTCATGACCTTGAGATCATGACCTGAGTCAAAGCCAAGAGTCAAATGCTCAACTGACTGAGCCACCCAGGGGTCCCATCAATTTTTGACTTCTTAAGCTTTGAGTTTCTGGAAAAGATGAATGGAAATCTCCCACTCTCTCTTTGGATATTTTAATTTCTTTTTGTGATTCTGTCCATCTTTGCTTCATGTATCTCCCGACTATACTGCTAACTGCATGCAGGTTTAGTTATTACGTAACTTCCTGGCATAGTAGTGATCCTCGTGGTCCCTGTGATGCTTCTATTTTTTTCTTGCTTTAAAATCCATTGGATACTAATTTTTAATTAACAATATTATTATTATTGATATTAATATGGCTATCCCAATAGTTTCACTTTTGACATTTTTTTTATTATGAATTATGGACAAAATGTAGATTGACTTTTAATGACCTGAGTCTCTGTCCTTTAGCAGATACATGGTGTCTGTTAACATTGTCCACATTTACTTTCCTAGGGTGGCCGGCTTGTAAGGCCGAGGCGTCCAGAGGAACTGGGAATGACATGGCCACTCCCAGGAAAGCCAACGTGAATTACTCTCTCACAAATTTCCTGAGCCCTGGCCCTGGAATTTACCTTATCCTCACCTTTATCTTCCGTGTAAGATGTAGTTATCCTCACTGCCAGCGGCATCTCTTGATCCTGGATCTGTCCTGTGTCCCTCTGTCCTTCACTGCTTGGCTCACACAATCGACAGGAAGGCTTTGCACTTGGGGTATCCATTTTCTTCAGCACAAATGTGTGGACTTGTTTCTGTACCCACACCTTCAAGTCTAAACCAAACTCTCTGTTCTCCCAGGGCTTGTCCACCTCCACCTGGCTCTTCCTCTGTCCTCTTGTCCCTGTGTCGCTGTGGTTTCTCCTATCTGATATTTCCCTCCACAAGTCCCCCGTCTTGCACACACAGGTGCCCACGCACACGTCTGTGCGTGCGCGCGCACGCGCTCGCGCACACACACACACACACACACAAGTTCCTATGCTGGCTCCAGCATAAACTGGTTGGGAGGAGTTTTGCTCTGATGTTTTAAGAGTGCGGATAGGGAAAGGGCAGGTAGCAACACTGATCCGTTGTCCAAATGGTGTCAGTGCAGGAGAGTCATGAAGCCATGCTTACTTCATTGTATGTCCGTGTTTCCTGCCCACAGAGACTTTGGGCTTGAAGTGTCCAGGCTCTCTCCCCATCCAACTTGAGGTTAGACCTCAAAAGGCTGAATTGAATGAGTGGGGAGGTAGCATCATTTCTGAAAGTCCCACCCTCGTGGCTTAAGGGTTGGAAACTGGAGGCTGTGTCTGTGGTCTGGGGAAAGCCCTGACAGGTAGGAGGCAGGGGCCCCTGCTGTGCCCACACCAGATGGGGAGCCTACAGGCAGTGCCATGTGGGCCAGTCAGAGGCCCCAGGAGACCTTGTGAGCAAAACAGCAGCTCCCCTTTCCACAGTGCCATGCTACCCTCTGGCTCAACAAAGGGGAACTCTTGTAGGGTCTGATCACATGCCAAGTAAGGTACAGAGACCCACGGAGATGGGGTGGCAGAGTCTGGGAGTGGGAGCGATAAAGGGGACATTGTGGGTATCATCAGGGCCATGGCCACCATCCAATCTGCATTGAACTTGAAAGATTGAAGACCAGCTCATCGGAGGCCCCACTGGGGTTGGGGTGGCTGCCATTGCATGAAAAAGCCTTTCTGCTGGCGTGGGAGAGACAATCAAAGGGGTCAGGTTTTCTTGGTAAGAAAAGGGTTCTCAGAAACTACAATCTATGCTTAGGAACCAAACAACCCCATTAAAAATCTATGTTCACACAAATCAGTGACCTTTGGGTACGTTGAAACAATTTCTGAACAATGACTTATGGCCAATAAACCAATTTTTCAGTACTCAAGTGTGGGACAAAAAGCAGTAACTGTGTGGGTGGACCCATCCATACAAGACCTTGCACTAATTAAGCCAAGAGATCAAAGCTTCCACAAGTACTAATCCCAAGTGCACTTTTTGGCTCTCATCTAAGGTAGGAGTGGGAACATATTCTCACCTGGCAACTTCCTCCTCTACTTCTCTTCATACCCAAGCACATGCAGCTTAATCAAGCTAGTGAGCATCAATTGGTCCAGACTGACCTGGATGGACCCAGCTAGATAAGGAGAACGTTCTTGGCCCTGGGAGCAGGGCAGCAAGAACCCTAGGCTGGGTGCAGCAGCCCACGGCATAGGGTGGTACATGTCCCGGGCAGCTCAGCACAAACCCCAGTCTTTTGGTGGCCTCCATACAGACATCACCCCTGTGTTGTCCATGCACTTGGCTGAGATTCAAGGTTTGTCTATAACATCTTGGAGACAGGAAAGTGCTCTCCACCTCCCTTGACTTGCCTTGAGCCCTATCTCCTTTGGTGGGGTGTGAAGGGAAGTCTTTGGGAACAGAGGACACACTGAGTTCCCCAAAAGCACCCAGGTGTCAGTCCCATTTGGAGGAGGGAAAAAGAATTCTGGAATAAAGTATCTCAGCAGCGGGTGTGTGGGCTGGTCCCTTCCTCCTTGCCCTGGCAGTTAGAGTAATTGCCTGATTACAGGTAAGGTGTGTAAAATGGGGGGGGAGTGTCTGTGTGGTGGGGTGACCTGAACTTAACAAAGTGGGGTTAGGAAACTGAAAGCTGGTTTGTTGGCCAGGAGAACACCCCAACACCTGGTGCCTCCAGGAGAAAAATATTTGCTCCTTGGGAAACTTAAGGGCTGGTGTTGGGGGTTAGGGCAAGGATGGAGGTACCAAGGGTCCCCAGAGACCTCTGACTTTGTTCCCAGGGGGTTTCTCCTGCTTAGAGTGAAGCTAATAAATTCTAAGCCACGTCTGATCTTTAGTTTATCTTTGGACATGAAACCAGGGAAGATCTAACAATGGCAGCCATCCCTGGTCAGCCTCCGTACCCCCACCCAGTATTTACTGAATACGGTGTCTGGAGGAGGGCTTCCTGCCAAGCCTGCGGGTTCCAGAAGTCCCTGGGGAGCCATAGAGGGCCGGATGGCAGGGGAAATGACGCCTCTGTCTGTGTCTCGCCTGAGGCCTCAGGCAGGCTGCAGATACCACAAGGCTGCGTGGTCTTGGGTTCAGCTACCGCCCTCCCCACTGGCCATGTTGACCCGGGCCTCCCACCCCCATCTTGGCCTGGTCCCCCTGTGTCTGGGGACCTGGGGGAAGAGGGCCTGATTGTGTAAGTTTGGGGCCAGACCTCTGCTGTCGGGGCTTTCTTTGGGCTCAAGAGGGAATTGGGGCCATGGGGGTAGAGTAAACAGGCTGTGTTCCTGGGAAGAACTGCCTAGGCCAGCTGCTTGAGGTTGAGGAACAGGGCCCTGTGTCCAGACCCAGAGTCGGTGGGCCAGGCCACACAGGACCATCTGGAGGGAGGAGAGACTGTACTTAGCCAAAGGGTGAGTCCTCTCCCATGCCTAACGCCTTCCCTGGCCCTTCATCTGGGGTTTTGGTCTGCTTTATCTTTGCCAACAGTTGCCCACCTGGCCCTTAAAATCCCACGGGGCTAGAGAAGTTTGCCTCAGTGAGCCACAAGGGGCTGGGCCAGCTATGGGTTAGGCCAGAGGTGAGAGGTAACACTTAACCTTTCTGAGTCAAATGTTTCAAGGGAGAGGAGGTTGTCCAAAGAGGACAAGGAAGACTGGTGGAGGTATGGGTGGTAGGATTTGGGTTGCTCCAAGGCTCCCTCTGTCCTAATGGCACTGACTATGGCTCTTCACCAGAATTAGTTTTAAAGTCTCTGGTTGGTCAGAAACTTTCCTAGCATCATTCGAAGCCCAAGGAGAATATTTTGGGAAAAGAAAGTCTTTATTTAATGCTGAAAAAAAAATGTGATTCTTGCTGTTCTAGTAAATTTATCAATTCCCTATAATTTTCTTGACCCAAAAGATAACAAGCTGGGCCCCAAAAGAAGTACTTAACCACATCCTTCCCCTATGTGATCTCTTTGCTGCCCCTCTCCCTCGAAAACACAGCCTTACAGCCCTGGCAGAAACGGTCAGTGCAGCCCGCAGCTCTATGCATGGTTTCCCACCACTCTGAGTATGTAGACCCTAAATAGTTCAGGCTGGGATCTCTGGGAAGCCCCCGATGTCCTTGGGCCATAAGTTCCCACAGTGACATATGATACCCCTCTGTTTATTCCCGCAAACCTTCTCTTGTTGTAGGAGGTGACTGCACTCTCAGAGGGGCCCTGAACTAGATGGCCAAGAAGTGAACTTTGCTGTCATGGGATCTTTCCTCCTTTCAGATTCTCCCTCCTCTGGGCCCCACCAGCAAGAGGGTAGCCGTCGAGAGGATCCCGGGGTTCAAAGTGGTAATGACTGAGACCGTACATGGCCCAGGTCATGGCAAAGTCAACATCATGACAAGACCAATGAGGTTCTTGGTCCCTGTTAGGTCCCCCCAAAAATGGGTACCCCAATAATGGGTCCGTGATTAAAGGAGCGAGACTGATGCAAAGCGAAGGTCAAGCAAAGCTTTATTTCGCGCCAAGCATCAAGAGTCAGTCCCACCGTCAAACAGACTGGTCGGGGCTGCCCCTTACGGAGGACGACGGCTCCCTGCTTTCCAGACTAACTTTCATAGAGCAAAGGCCATGTGGTTGGGCCTGGCCACACACAGGTGGCTAACTGAATTACAATTCACCCCACAGTAGCCATGGAAACTAGCCCATCACCTTGGTAGCTAGGAGACAGTATGCGTCCCCCACTGATCCAGATGTCTCACCTGGCCTGACCCACCCTTGTATTTGAGCTTTGTTACCTGAGGCTGGTTTCCGGGACTTGTTTTAAAGTCCCCTGGGGGAAGGGGAGCAGGGACTGTTTAAGGGTTAAACAACAAAGTTATTGTTTAACCTCAATGGAAGCCTCTGGCTAAAATAAAAATATAAAATAGGTCCTTACAGTCCCCTTAACAGCATTCTCTGTTCCTTGCTCCTACCTGTCCCCCAGATCCGTTCTCCATCTTTCTTTGTTGGGTTCTATGCCCAGGAGGCTCACCCCCCCCCCCCCCCCCCCCCCGACCTCATTTCCCTGGGCTCTCTTGCCTACTGGCTTCTGATTGGGTCTAGCTGGAGAGACACTTTAAAAGGATCAGAGGGAGAAGGAAGAGGCTGGGTATTTCTCCCTGCTCCTTTCTACTTCAAAGTACTTCGATGGCTTTGTGGCTTTCAGCTCCCACCAGGTGGCTGGCTCCTCATGGTACCAGCTCTCACTGGGCTCTGCTTACTATTTCTTCCCTTATGCCCTGGGCCATGGAAGTCACAGTGGTGATGACTTTCTGCCATTGCCACACTCCATTTTTGTTCCCTTCACCTTGCCCACACATCTGCCAACTGACCTTTCTTCATTGTCTCTTCATTTGACCCCGTGGGGGTGAATTACATTTCCTGTTAGGGCCCTGACTAATGCATCTCACCTTCCTGATTTTCTGAACAGATAGCATTTCTCTGGCTAATAGGGGAATTGAGTCAGTGCTCAGAGACTTGCTGCCCATACCTCTTCTTTTACTGTCTAAATGAGACCCCCAGATTCTGGTCCACGCTATTCCTTCTGTTTAGGGAAGCTGATTTCACTGCTTCTCACCAACATCCAGTCCCCTTCTTAAGGGCCTGGTGGTGGACATTGGTGGAGTTGGGTAGGAGGTCATCATCGAATCTATGGCCGCATAGTTATGTCTTCTTCCTACCACACCATCTGGCAGGAATCCCAGGCATCCTCCTACCTGAAGAGGAATAGCACTAGGAGCGACGAGCAGGTGGATATTAAGCAGAAAAGAAAGAGAGAAGCATAAAAAACTGTATGGACATCCCAGACATTAGTCAAATAAGAGGAGTGTTTCCATGCTGGGCAAGAGAGGACAGAGCTGCTGCGGGGGAAGGAGAGGAAGGAAGTGGTGCTCAAGAATAAAGCCCAAACTCCTTGACATGCATGAAGTTCCATGACTTTCCTGATCTGGCTCAGACTCAACTTTGTGGACTGCCTGTGCCCCCCTGTGCACTCCTGCACCCTGAGTTTCTGACCTCTTGCTCCATCCTGCTCCTGCTCTTCCTTCCAAGTAGAAGACTCTTCTCTTCTTGATTTCTATTGCTAGATAATAAGTATCACATGCAGAACCACTTAAAACAACACCCACTTATTTTCTCCTTGTGTGTCAGATCACAAGTCCAAGTGGCTCCTCTGAGTTTCGATTTAGTACCTCACAAGGCCAAAGTCACTCTGACCCTGTCGGCTAGGGTGGGCTCTTACCTGGAAGTTTCAGGCAAGTATCTGCCTCCTGGGTCCTTTGGGCTTTTGGCAGAATTCATGTCCTTGTGGCTGCAGGACTGAGGTCCCCATTGGCTGTCAGCTGGGGGTCTCAGAGCTCCACATTCTCTCACATGGGCCCCCATCTTCAAAGCAGCAACGGTACGTCAAGTCCTGCTCAAGCTTAAGATCATCTGGGCTTACTCTTCTGCCTCCAGCTAGATAAAAGCCTCTGCTTGGAAAGGACTTAACATGATTAGATGAGGCACGCATGGCTATTTTCTCTTTTTGCCATATAATCATGGGAGTAGTAACACAGGGGAGTAAAGGCCATGGGGATCATCTTAAAATTCTGCTCATTGTACCTTCTCTCCTGAGTTCAAATGTTCTCGTAGCTGTAAAGCCTTCCTGATCTCTTCATGCAGAGCTAAGTGTTCTCCTCACACTTGACCAGCATTCCACTGGACTTCTAATCACATCGTCTTAATGAGCAATTTGAGAATAGGAACTTGTCTTAGTCGTCTTTGTATTTTCTGTTGCACCTATGCCCACCACTTAGTAGGTGCTCAATAAACATTTGTAGAAAGAAAGGAAGGGAGCGAGGGTGGGTGGGAAGTTGGATTAGGCAGAAGCTGTAAGGACATAATGACAAAGACTGAAAGGTCACCTAGTTTGAAGGATACACATTTATAAAGAGATCAAGGATACAAGAACCATTTCATTTTTTTTTTTTTAGTTTCTTCTGCTTCTTCTTCCCCCTTCTCCTCCTTTTCTTCCTCCTCCTTCTTCCTCTTCAAACTTGATTTGTAAAGTTTTCACATTCAACACTTGTTTACTACCCAGGGGCAAGAACTAATGTTTCTATACCTTTGTTTTCTAGCAGAATGCATGGTGCATTCATCACAAGAACCCATTCAAGAAGCTGATCCAGAACTGTACACGCAGTGGTCCTTCTCACCCTTTGAGGGCAGGGACCAAGAGGACAGGCCACAAAATACAGTCTGGGAGCTGGGGGAATTTTTCCAGTTCAGACAGATATGAACCAGGCAAGGTCTCTGAATTTAGCACCAGGGGTCTGAGGGAAATGAGAAAAATCCTTTTCTTTTCAGAGAATCATACTTTTCAACAATAGGATATAAGATTTCCTGGGATGCCTGGGTGGCTCAGTTGGTTAAGCAGCTGCCTTCGGCTCAGGTCATGATCCCGGCGTCCTGGGATCGAGTCCCACATCGGGCTCCTTGCTCATCAGTGGAGCCTGCTTCTCCCTCTACCTCTGCCTGCCATTCTGTCTGCCTGTGCTCGCTCTCTCTCCCTCTCTCTCTCTGACAAATAAATGGATAAAATCTTTAAAAAAAAAAAAAAAAGATTTCCTGCGTGTATTCCACTGATCAAGGAGCAGGGAAGCAATGATCCCATTAATACAGTCCTTCTCTTTTTTTAGTAATAAGGTATGGCTTGCCACACACCTCAGATAACACCAATGGTACCCAAAACCTGGTTCGCTTAGCTCGGCCCCAAGTCCCACAGCAGTTCCAAGATAGACCTTTCTGGTTCTTTCCACGTGTTCCAGTTTCCTCTTCTTCTTACCCCAGACCTATATACCAAAATAGAGAGAGTGCACCCAATTAAGAAAATTCATCCTTCTTATGCATTGACATTAAAAAATAATAATAAATGCAATATATGTGTATGGTAAAAACCCAAGCGGAACAAAAAAGCCAGAAATTAAAAATTACCCTCCCCACATCCCTCACCCACACCAAGTTCCTCTTTCCAAAGGCTGTCACCATTGACAGTTTTTTATAATCCCTTTCAGAAACAGCGGGATATCTGCCTGGATTTTAAGCTCCATGGTAATACTTCTGCAGCTAGGACATGGTTTAACTGGGGCTGGATCTCCATAACAATCATCTTCTCTCCTCTGAACTGTTAAGCCAATTGAGAAGTGTTTAACAAAACCCTTTTTCAAGCCAATTAAATTATTGAACCTGTTTACAGTTTATTCAAGATGAAATAAGGTGTTATTTTCAGGAAGACATTTCTTTCTTTCTTTTTTTTCTAAGATTTTATTTATTTCTTTGACAGAGAGAGATACAGCAAGAGAGGGAACACAAGCAGGGGGAGTGGGAGAGGGAGAAGCAGACTCCCCGCTAAGCAGGGAGCCTGATGTGGGGCTCCATCCCAGGACCCTGGGATCATGACCTGAGCTGAAGGCAGGCGCTTAACAACTGAGCCACTGAGGCACCTCCAGAAAGACATTTTCAAGGACATTTCAATATTGTGTCTCCAGAAAATAGAAAGTGATAAAACTATCTCCCTGGCATTTTCCTAGTCGGCCCTGATTTCAGCCCTTGGTGCACGCAGCAAGAAGGCCCTGTTGGACCTTCGGTTAAGGGACAGCCATAGCTGTTGGAGAGGCAGGAATCTTCGCTAGTTAGAAAATAACATCCTTGCATTCTAATTCATCTATCAGGATGTAATTTGGAGCATTTATTGAAGTTCTGTATGTTAGGTGTGTGTGACTCTGTTTTTACTGAGGGTGGTAACCTTCCTGTTTATAAACAAAGCTTCAGCAGAAGGAAGTTGAGTCCAACACTAGGTATGATTGGGCTGAGCAAGACCTTAATTCAAAGACATATCTTAAGAGAGATCTAATGATCTAGATATTGGGGTCAACCTGGGGCAAAGGTCTCTATCTACTACTTCTGGGCTCTCTTCCACCCCCACTGTCATTATCTAGACTCCCTCACTCTGTTGACAGCCTCGTGAATGATGTGGACTCTTCAATCCTCTAAACTAGTGAACAGACAGAATCTAAAATTCCTTTAGGTATAAAGTCATTTATAAATGAGGCAGTGTCTCCAAAACCACAAATAATGAAAATGTTTTCTGCTAGATGCTCCAGGGACACTCAGGTTTGGAAAACCCTACATACTACACCTTCTGTGTGAAGAGTTCCAACATGGATCCCACATGACAGGCCCTGAGAAGTCCTGCGTTGAAGAAATCTATCTGATATTGGTTCATTCATTCATTCATTCATTCAAATATGTGCTGAGTTTCTACAGATGTTATTCTAGGCACCAGAGTTCTGGCAATAAATAGAATACATACATTTTCTGTTTTAATTGGGGGCAGCAGATAACATACAATGAAACTGTTAAAGATTGCAGTGAAGAGTGATTAAGTGGTAGTGTGGGGAGGGATCTACTTGAAAGGGCATGGTCAGGAAAGACTCTCTCTGGGGATGGGACAATTTGAACTGAGAACTGAGACCTGAATGACCAGAAGAAGGCAGCTGTGTGAAGATCTGGGGAAAGCATTCCTGGCAGAGGGGTTTGGCAAATGCCAAGATGTGCTCAGGCTGGAGTGAGCCTTTGCATGTTGGGGGTCTGAAAGATGGAGACAGGTGCACCTGCACTGGGGAGAGCCAGAAGTGCTACAGGGTAAGATCTGAGGAAGAGAGAGGCCAGATTAGTCAGGACCTCATCATCTACAACGAGGTCCATTTACCTAGCACTTCCTACCATATTTGATCATAGAATATTTTTTCCACTGTAAAAATAGCTATTAAATTCCCATAGAACTAGCATGCCGGGGATCATAGTTTAAAAACCCAGCCTAACATTATCCCTCTGGGAATATTTGCCTCGTCTTGGAGGTATTTGTGTTCTAATAGGGATTTATTCTAACAGAACGCAGCTCAAAAGCAGAGCTGCAGACTTCCGCTAGCACATGGGAGAGGACATTCTTTTCTTTTCTCTTTTGATGCTTATTTTAATGATCAAACATGCCCTGGTTGCCAGAGGTTATTTTAAAAGTTTATAAAAGGTTATTTATGTAATATTTGTAATGTTACTGACATAGTGTATCTATGTATGTTATTCTAAATTTTGTAAGTTTTAAATATTTTAATGCCAAATCCTCTTGAATGCTGGCTTTCTTATGACATCCGAAAGAGTTCTGAAATCATTGTCATTGGATGATAGAAAGAAAGGAGTGACAAGCCAGTTATGATTCTTCTGTGTCGATGAGAGATGAGCTAGGGGTATGGAGAATTTTCAGCTAATACCAGAGAGGTAACGATTAAGGCCACTGAGGAAAGAATTATCAAATAGGCATGAGCCCAGTAAAAGGAACTGAAGTCTGAGATCAGGAAGAATCTCAAGACTAAGCAGAAGAATGTGGCACTGTAGGAATTACTGAAAAATAGTATAGAATGTTCTGGCCTCTCAAGGGCCTGTTAGGACCTGGAGAGGCTCCCCATCTCTCTGGGGAGATTTTAGGTTAACTTCCTGGAATGTCATTTTGATGCCAAGGTGGTGGAAGTGATTGTAGAAGGGGAAGAAATTTGGGGAGAGGACTGTTTCAGAGTCCAGAAAAGTAAACAAGAAATAGTTTTACCATGAAGAAGAATGCAGCTTTCAAAACAAAACAACATTAAGATAAAAAACAAAGGAATAGTATCTGACTTTTATTGAGTGCTTGCTATATGTCAGACAACCTGCTAAATGCTTTGGGTGCATTTTTAATTTAATGTTCATGGCACATTTTGAAATGGGAAAAAAATATCCCTATTAAAAAATGAAGAAGCCGGACAGTTGAGTGGTTAAATAAACAGCACAAGATGGCATTGTTAAAATGGCAGGTCTGAGAGTCAAACTTAGATAAGTGTGAGTCCAGCACCATAATACTTAATCATGACTCTATGCTGTCAAAACACAGAGGCAAAACATCAATCATTAACTTTTGAATTTAAAGGTAAGGTGGGATAAAAAGGAATTTTAGGTCAGGATACAGGACTCTAAACCAAAGTTGTTATTGTCGCTGTTGTTGTTTTAAGACTTATTTTTTTGCAGTGAGAGGGGTGGAGGGAGAGAATCTTCAAGCAGACTCCCTGCTGAGCACAGAACCCCATGTGAGACTCCATCTCACAACCCTGATATCCTGACCTGAGCCAAAACCAAGAGTGGGCCACTTAACAGACTGAGCCACCCAGGTGCCCCCTAAACTTTTTTTCTTGTTTTGAGAGGGAAAGAACACACACAGCAGAACCACAAGAAGAAGCCTGGGATGCTGTGAGTGGGCAAGAGTCCCACAAAAGAAGGCGACCAGAAGTCCACATGAAACATGGAGGCCTGGGAACTTGGAGAGAGGTTCACAAACAAACCCAGCCCCAATGGGAACGGAGTAGAGTAAATCTCAAAGTGCAGCCTCAGGAGGAAGCATGTGCCGGGGAAGGACAGGGAAGATTACACTGGAAGGACCAGATGGAAAACAAGAAGACTTTTAAACACACATTTAAAATGAGAAATTGGGTGGATCAGATAACGGAGTCAGCCCTAGTGAGAGGATGTGGACAAGAGATTCTACCTATTGAATGCTCCCAGCTCATTCCCACCATCAGCAATACATCTACAGACCCTGATCATCAGCACATTTCTCATTAAGCTAGTTAGTTGTTATTGACGAATAGGTACACATATAATACACAAAAGAACGTATTATTGCATGCACAGTTAAAGACTAGTACTACTATTAGAATGAATACCTATACATCTAGATTAAGAAAGAGAACAGTATCAACACATAAGAGGCCCCCTGAACACTCCTCCCTTGATAGTTCACCATCATTCTAAACTTTGTTTTAATCATTTCTTTGTCTTTATGGTTTTGCCAGTTGTACATTTAACCCTAACGATTATCTAGATGATCTAATATTGCATGTTTGGGACATTAAATAAATGAAACCATTCTGTATATAGCCTTCTGTCACTTGTCTCTTTTGCTCAATATATTTTTGAAATTCACCTATGTGGATATGTGCTGTTGTAGTCTCATTTTTCACTGCCGTATGGTATTCCATTTTTTGGACATACCACATCTTCCCTATTCATTATACCATTGATGGAAATTTGTTTGCCCCCAGGGTCTTTCCTTTTTTTTGTTGTTGTTTTAAGTAATTTTTTTTTTTTTAAAGATTTTATTTATTTACTTGACAGACCAGAGATCACAAGCAGGCAGAGAGGCAGGCAGAGAGAGAGAGGAAGGGAAGCAGGCTCCCTGCTGAGCAGAGAGCCCGACGCGGGGCTCGATCCCAGGACCCTGGGATCATGACCCGAGCCGAAGGCAGCGGCCCTAACCCACTGAGCCACCCAGGCGCCCCTGTTTTAAGTAATTTTTAAGCAAACGTTTTTTGTACCTATCTCTTGGTGCACATGAATAAGAATTTCTCTGGAAACTACCTATCTAGGAGGGCATTTGCTGGCTTGTAAGTCTTGAGAATGTTAAACCTCACTAAGTAGTAATAAGCTCTTCTTTATGGTAGTTCCAATTTTCCCTGCCTTCAGCAGTGAATGAGAATTCTGATTGCCCCACATTTTTGCTAAAATTTGAGTTGACTGATTTTAATTTAGGACATATGAAGTGGTATTTTATCGTGGTTTTAATTTGCATTTCCCTGATTACTAATGAAGTTGGCCTTTTTCTCCCCATACAGTCATGGACCATTTGTGTTTACTGTGAAATGCTTATTCAAGTCTTCTGATGATCTTTGTATACAATTGTTTGTATTTTTCTTATTGACTCATGGTTGTTCTTTAAATGTCTTTGATACTGATCCTTTATTGGTTATCTGTACGGCAAATACCTTGTTCTACTCTGGCTTGTCCTTTTATTGTTCTGATAGTGTCTTTTAATAAATAGAATTTCTCCATTCTAATACAGTCAAAATTGTCAGTCTTTTTCTTTTTTTATTTTTTTCTTTTACTCTTTTTCTTTTTTCTTTACTCTTTTTTCTTAAGAAATATCCCCTTTAAACATTCAACAAACTTTTTATTTTTGAATAGTTTTAGATTTATAGAAAAGGTGTGAGACTATTAGAGACAGTTCCTATGTACTCCGTGCCATTTCTCTTACAAACATCTTACATTACTACAGTCCATTTGTCACAACTAATAAACCAAGATTGGTACATTGTTATTATCTAAAGTCCATATTTTATTCAGGTTGCCTTAGTTTTTCTATTCCAAGGTTCCATCCAGGATATGATGTTACATTTAGTCATCAAATCTCCTTAGGCTCTTCTAAACTATGACAGTACCTCAAACATTCCTTGTTTTTTATGACATTGACAGTTTAAAGGAATACTGGTCAAGTATTTTGTAATATGTCCTTCACTTGGTTTTGTTTAATGTTTCTCTTTCATGTTAGACAGGAGTTATGGGTTTTCAGGAAGAGGACCAGAGGGGTAAAAGCCATTTTCATCATACCATATTAAGGGTATATGCTATTAACATTACTTATCTCTGATGATGTTAACCTTGAACACCTTGCTAAGTTAATATTAGCCAGGCTTCTCTACTGTAAAGTTGTATTTCTCACCCCTTTCTATACTGTACTCTTTAGAAAGAAGTCATAATGTGTGTACCATACTTAATGAGTAGAGAGTTATGTTTCACCTCTTTGAGGAAGGAGTATCTCTACATTACTTGGAATTTTTCAGTGTGGAAGAGCTGTCTATTCTCCCCTATTTATTTACTTATTCAATCACTAATTAATATTTACTTATTTATTGTGGATACTTGTCTCTAGAACATGGATTGTGGGAGACAAATTTCTCACTGTTGGAGAGGGAGGTTACAGACAAGCAAGTTAACAAGGTTGGAATAAACCACATGGGTCTGGGTGACAGCTGGAGATGTTAACATGAATTCATGCTTAGCTTAACATACATACTGAGGGATAGAAATAGAAGTATTTATAGACGACTATATACACATATATAATATACATACATGTATTTCCTAGCTCTGTCTTCTGAGCGGGTCTATAAAACCCCAATTACAATGGGCATACCAGGTACCCAGATCCAAGAATCATTGGAGAAATGGCTGAGTCTAGCACTGGGTAGAAAATATGCAAGATGAGCCTGGAACATTCTACGGTGCCAAAAAGTAAGGATGTGCTCAAAAGCCCCCACAATGATGAGGGTATGTCAAAGGGACACAGAAGCCTTCAGAGCTCTCCATGGCCAAAGGTAGAACAATTTGAGCAACAAAATAAATGATAGAGTACTGGAGTATAAAAGAAGTCCTAGATTATAAAATAAATCCTCTTTAATGTCAAAACCTTATTGATATTCTCCTATATTATCTTCTAAGAGTTTTCTAGGTTTGTATTTTCCCATGTAAGCCTTAAATCAGTTTGCAATGGGTTTGTATGTACTGTTTGAAGTGGACATATAACTGGATCTTTTTCCATATGAATAACCAGTTGTCCAGCTTCTTGTATGGAATAGTCCATATTTCCCTCACTAATATGCAATACCCACTCTGTTGCAACTAAGTCACATACATGTGTGGGTTTGCATTTCAATTCTGATTTCTCAGTCTAGTTGTCTTTCTCTGCTCTTCACACATCGCTCGATTTGGTCTGCTGATTATTTTGTCTGAGAATTTTCTGTTTATATTAATGAATGAGATTAGCTTGTGATTTTCCTTTTTTATACTGTCTGTCTGGTTTTAGCATCAAAGTTATACTGGTCTAATAAAATGAGTTGAGAGATGAACTTTCTTAATTTATTGTCTATAAATGTGTGTATAAGATTGAAACGATGGGGTCCCTGAGTGCTTGCTAGAACTTACTTTGTGCATCACCTTACGTGCTTTTAGCTCTACTGCAGTGACAACCAGCTTCAAACAGGTACAACCTGACCGCATCTGGCCTCAACTGCCCCACCAACTGTCACTTTCTGTCCTAAAGCTTCTCCACTACCGCTGTGAGGGGAGCTTAGAGAAACCCCTAGAACTTGAGGGTTTGCAAACCCGGAAGTTCAAGAAAGTTAACACCCTACAGGGGAAACCTTGACAAATAGAGGATGGAAACTGGGGAATAAATGCTTTCCTCTTCCATCCCTTGAGCAAGCAATACTAAGATACATTCCCCCTAGCAGTGTTGAGCCTTACTTCTCCATAGTGGTGACACCATTGTGTTGGCTGTTTCTCCTTCCGTGTTTCACTTTCCTGGTTCCCCACTCCCAAAATAAAACTCTTCACTTTCCAAATAACCATCTACACTCAAGCCCCTGACTTGGGCTCTACTTTCTGGGGGAACCAGGACTACCTATGATTAAGCTGGTTGGTCTGGTGTTTTCTTGGTGGGAACATATTAAACTGCCAATTCAATTCTTTTTCTCCTGTGCTTATAGAACTAGCCGGATTTCTATTCTTCTCTAGTTAGTTTTAGCAAATTGTATTTATCTAGGCATTTATCCACTTCCACAACTTCAAATTTATTGGGATAGAGAGATCCCTTTAATCCCTCATATTGTTCCTTGCATCATCTTAATTTTTGTCTTGATTCACCTTGCCATAGATTTGTCTATATTATTAGTTACTTAAACCCAGCTTTTTATTTTATTGATTTTTCTCTTTTATATCTTTTTCAACTTAATTTTTGCTTTTGATTTGTTTTTTTCTTTTCTTATACTGCTTTTTGGATCATTGTGTTTCCTTACCCTCCCAACTTCTTAAATAAGATCCTTAATGCATTAATTCTGGGTTTTACACTTTTTCTAACTTAAGCATTTGCAATGATAACACAGGGACTCTGCAGCCAGACTGGCTGTGTCTGATTCCTGGCTCTGCTGCTTACCAGCTGTGTGGCTTCAGGTGGCTTCTCTGTGCTTTAGTTTGCTCATTGACACCTGCCTCAGGTGTTGTTATGAGAATTAAATGAATAAAATATATAGAGCCCATAAAACAATGCCTGTCATAATAAATGCTAAGTAAATGTTAGTATTGTAGATGACCTCTAAGTGCTGTTTTACCTGCTTCTATAATTTTGGATACACAGAATTGGGTTTTTTGTTTTTTTTTTTTTTTTAAGAATTTATTTATTTGTCTAAGAGAGAGAACGCACATGAGAAGGGGGAGCAGCAGGCAGAGAGAGAAGTAGGCTCTCTGCCAAGCAAGGAGCCGGATGTGGGACTCAATCCCAGGACTCTGGGATCATGACCTGAGCTGAAGGCAGCCACTTAACCGACTGAGCCACCCAGGCGCCCCTACACAGAATTGTTAATAGTTATTACGTTCTATGTATTTTTCTCTTTTATATTATAATCTATTTTTAAGAAATATGCTTTAAAATTTCCAGTTATAAAAATTTTTCCTGAACACTATTGTGTTCATTAATATTTCCAGTGATTCCCTCTTCCTGGACCTTTGGGAGGGTTACACCTCGCTGACCCCTGACATTAGACCCAGCCAAGAGACTTACGCTGGTCAATGAAATGTGAGTAGAAGCATTTGAGAAAGCAGCATGTAATTCTCTGTGCTCTCTCCCTTTCTCCATGCTCAGTTCCCCAGGGATTGGAGAAACACATATAGAGATGCAGATGTCATCAGAGAAAACAGTCTGGAACACTGAGCCCCACAACACTGGCAGCTGCCCTGGAGGGCTGTCTGCACCTTGAGCAGAAAGTAAATGTTACCACGTCAAGCTTCTCAGGTTTTGAGGTTGTTATGACAGCATGATCTATACTATTCTATCGATATTATTTCTATTTTAATTGAATTATGGTCAAAGAATATAATCTGTCTGAAAGCGAACTCTTAAAATTGTTGAGACAACTTTATGGCCTAATGTGGCAGATTTACATAAACATTTCATGTAGGGCTTGAAAAAAAAAAAGAGTATTTATTCTCTAATTGTTGCGTGCAATGTTCCTTTAATGAACGTTAGATTAAGGGTTTTTTTTTTTTTAAGATTTTATTTATTTATTTGACAGACAGAGATGACAAGTAGGCAGAGAGGCAGGCAGAGAAAGAGGGGGAAGCGGGTTCCCCGCTGAGCAGAGAGCCTGATGCGGAGCTCGATCCCAGGACCCCGGGATCATGACCTGAGCCGAAGGCAGAGGCTCCAACCCACTGAGCCACCCAGGCGCCCCTAGATTAAGGTTGTTAACTGTCTTCTTTACCTTCACTGATTTTTTATGTCCTTAGTCTATCACTTCTTGAGCGGTATGTTAAAATCTCCCATTATGATAATGGATTTATCATCTATGTATCATCCTCTTATTTTGTTCCATGTTTTTGAGGCTACCTGATTAATGCATACACATTTAGAATTATTTTAGCTTCTTAAATATTGTCCAGGTCCTTATCTTACTGGGCTACATTCTAGGTAATTTTGCAGTCCTAGTTTCCACCTTACTAATTTTTTCCTCAGCCATGTCAAATCTGCTATTTAATTGATCCACTGAGTTTTAAGATTCAACACTTCTTACTTTTTATTTCCAGAAATTCTTTTTGGTTATTTTTCAAGTCTGGTTAATTATTTATAGTCTCTTATTTCCCAATCACTTTTTTGAGCTTCTTCATCATTTCTTTAAACCTATTAAACTTAGCTATCTTACAGTCTGTGATTAAAAATGTTTACATCTAGGGGTGCCTGGGTAGCTCAGTTGGTTAGGGTCTGCCTTTGGCTCAGATCATGATCTCAGGGTCCTGGGATCAAACCCCACATTGGGCTCCCTGCTTAGTCCTGAGTCTGCTTCTCCCTCTCCCTCTGTCCTTCCTCTCCCACCCCACTGTCTCTCCTTCTCTCAAATAAATAATATATAATCTTTAAAAATTTAAACATCTGAAGACTTTGTGGACCTATTTCTTCGGATTCCCACACAATATGCTTTGTTTCCATGTGTATTTTATGACTTTGACCATGAGCTATGAATTTCCTCGAAATTTCATCTGTGACAAAACTTTGAGTGCTGTGATGCGGAGGAGCTCCCACAGAAGATTTAGATTTGATTCAGCCAGTTACCTGAGTAGTACCAACCTAAGGTCAATTTAAAATTTCTGCTTGAGGGGTATTTTTGTTTTGTTTGGATCACACAGCATATGAATTTGGACCACAAACTCAGATTTGTGGTTATGAATTCTGAAGGGATATTTATTATTTTTCCTACCATCTGGAATGACTCAGACCAATTTCCTTACTGTCTCCTTCTATGTGAAGGTTTATTTCTCATTCTCCTTACACAGAGTTTTGGGGTGTACCCTTTGAGGGCCCAACTTTGTGCAGGATAATACCTTGGCTGTATCTCTTGTTCCCACACCCTGTGAAGCCACCAGAATAAAAGCTCAAGGCTTCTAGGGTTCTAAAGACACTCTCAGGGTAAAGACACCCTTTGGTCCTTGCTCACCAATCTCTGCACCTACTTTCACTTTATTTTGGGTTCTTTAGAGTTCTTTCCTTTGTGCCAGCTTGGTGATACATTTAAGATTAAAAGTTGTTTAATTAAAATTGTTGCTAAAATTGTTATTTCAACTGAGATGGTCATTCAGGGTATCTAATCCATTGTACTCTTAGAAATGAAACATCTTTTTCAAGGCTGGGGTTGAGATGAAGGTAATGCAACCTTGACACATACAATTCTTTGTCAACTGTTCTGGTTCCAACACCACTTGTCCTCGAATGTCCTCTATTTGAAGGGTGTGTGTTGTTTGGGAGAAAGAAACATGGCAATAAATCCTTAATTATTGCCAATCAAATGTCAACGGATAGTCTAATGCAGTAAGATAACAAGTGATTAGAGGGAAAACTATTATTAATCACAAAGCAGGAATTGTGTCTACTCAAATTCAGGGCTTTGACCAGGAAGTAGACCAGCAGCAGGCACCAAATCAGCCTCTCTATCAGGCAGATTGCAATGTCACAACTGACAGGGTATACCGTATCAGTCCAAAGTTTGAGTCTCATGGAATGGGGAAGAAAGTGGGGGAGGGGAAGATGATGTAGGGGCATGTGTTCTTCCAGAGTTCCAGTTCCCAAAATGGCAGAAGTGGTTGAATTACTGCAATCATCTCTAGGAAGCAAGAGTGGTGATCTTGACATTTGCCTTTGGGATTCACTTCTGATTCCTGTCAAGATCAAGCATAAAGTTCTTCGTGGGGAGGAAATGAGGACAGGAAACGGGCATACTGAGATTACTTTGAGCGTATAGAACACAGACTCAGTTGCAATAATTCATTATTTGGGGTCCAACATCCTGTTCAGAACCTCTATCTCCACCCAGTGAGGAGACAATAGTGGGCACTTTCATGACCAGGCTCCTGAACTACTTGCTTTAATGTTTTCTCTTGACCTATCATCACCTGTGTTTTGGGTTTTACTAGACCAAAAGGCACAGAGACTGTGGGGAAGTGTTGGCAACTGGAATATTATTCTCCTATCTGGGCAGGTCCAAGTCATAGACTCACTGACCGTCAGATCTTAAACTCCCCACCAGTTGACAGACGAGCTTGGTGATGAATAAGGTACAAAGATATATGAGGTAAACTAGGAGAAGAGGGAGGTCAGGAAAGAAAGTTCTAAGGAGTACTTGGCTTATCTGGGCAGAGAAGAAGGGTGGCAAGGAGGAGGGTTATGGGTAAAATGTGCCACTGAGGTGAAGCCTATGAAGAAAGGATTGAAGCCCTTGATGGGTCAGGCCTCTTCACCATGTTCTTTCTAGCTTGGCAACTACCACTCAGAGGTCCCTCAAGCTGGACACACAGGTTTGAGGAGCCCTAACTCAGCAACAACTCTCTTTGAGAATGTGGGTTGAAGGAAGGTCTCCGGTGGTGGCCAGGCTACTCCTCATTACCCACAGTGGCCACCACAACCTTTCCTACTAATAGTCAGTGCTGGGAGAGCATGTCCTATTTGCCTCTCTGGTTCTGTCTGCTGGGGGCCTGTGGCATCAGACTATTGGCAGCTGTGGTTCCAGACAATGGTCACAGTCGATTCGACCTGGATCTTGCCTCAGGTTTTGCTTTAATAGGCCAAGTGGATCAAAGAATTTAACTTCTCTGCATCCAAGAGATTCTCATATATAACGTGCCTCCATTTCTTCACAAAACAGAGGAGAGAGGAGGCACAGGGTGATGCAAAGAGCGAGACCTGGATTTCCAGGCAGTCGATTTGGCCTCTGGTCACTGCTTTGCAACTCACCAACTGTAAACTTGGATGGGTCACCTACATTTGCTGAACCCTCACGCTCTAAATCCTACTTCCCTGTTCTCTAGTGCAGAGTTCTCCAAGAGAGGCTGGACTACATGATCTACTGGGTATAGGGGGACAGTCTTTTTTTTTTTTTTAAGATTTTATTTATTTATTTGACAGATGGAGATTACAAGTAGGCAGAGAGGCAGGCAGAGAGAGAGGGGGGAAGCAGACTCCCCACTGAGCAGAGAGCCCGATGCGGGGCTTGATCCCAGGACCCTGAGATCATGACCCGAGCAGAAGGCAGAGGCTTAACCCACTGAGCCACCCAGGCGCCCCTAGGGGGACAGTCTTAAAGGCTTTCTTTTTTTACTCATTTTTCATCTTTTAAAAATTAAGCTTTAATACATTTAATGTACAGATTAACACCAACACCGTCATTTGGCCCGTTATGAGAGGGTCACGTGTCAGGTATGTTGGATGAAGCTGCTGGATGCAAAGAAGCAGTGTCAGGGACGCGAGTAAAAAGTTTAAAAGTATCAAGAACATCATTTGAAATACGAAATATTGTTATTTGAGATACTTACATTTGCTGGTGTTGATAAAGAGTCACCCTGTTAACTGTGTGGCATGACTTGAGCTAAGAGCTAATGATAGAACTTTAAAAATCCTATTCATGTATGGGGGTGGCAACTTTTTTTGCCAGTAGGTTTTTACGATCGAAAATGTTTAGAGACCACTTTTTTGCTGGGAGGACATGTGAATGACAAAAAGCAACACGGCACCACCATCAAGACTCCACTGGAAATGGAGGTGGACACCAGAAACAACAGTTTCAACAATGGTGGCATTTTTAATGACAAAAGACAATGAGGCACATACAACAAAGGGGCATCCGTGCTATGCAGTGTTTGTCCTAGGCCAGAGGCCAAAGGCAAAGGAGAAGAGCTGTCAACAGCCACATCTTTCTGGAGTTGGGGCCTCAGGGGAGAGTTGTTTAATGCATTCCTGGCCTGCTTACGGAACATCCTTCCTGCCCTTCTGGAGAAAGAAGCAGACGTGCCCAGGGTGAGGCTTGTGGGGCTTCTGCCCATGGGTATGAAGGAAAGGAGCTCTTTGCCTAATTGCCCTAGGGGACTCCCTTCTGTGCAAGTGGGGCTTCTTTGGACAACAGTCAGCTTTCCCCTACCGACCTTTGCAGGATTGATGTAACTGGGACTGTGTTCTCACCTGCTCCCAAGGCCTACTCCACCACCATGGAGCCTTCCATATACCTCCCCTACAAGGCTCTCTCACAAGATACTCCTCCCAAGAGGAGCAAAATAAGAGTTCAGAGGATGAAGGGCCAGGGGTCTCTTTATCTCCTACTAGGGTAATTGTAGTTGTTGCAAAACTTACAGCCACAGGCAACTGTAGGTGGGAAAGGACCCTGAGCTTCTAGTTTATTCTGCTGGTCTCCATGGTTGGAGTTGAGGCTTGAAGAGTCATCACTGTCTGCTGGGGTTTGGATGGGAGCCCAGCAAATACCTGGGAGGCTGGGAGAGCTCTGCAGCTGCCTCTGTTTGGGGTGCAGGTGGGAGTCCATACCTTCCTTCATCCGGCCCCTAGGCTCTGCTTTACCATGCCAGCAGACACTGTGTGTGGGCCACTGGCAGCCTAGGGCTCAAGGATGTGGGAGCAGGTGGGAAAGACAAGCGCCAAAAGCCCCGGTGATGGAGACATGAGCTGGGCTACTGGGAATGGAGCCCTGGAGCCAGATGAATTTGGACTGAATAACCATCAGTGCCCTACTCTTCCTGGGCAGGACAACTCTGTAGCCACTGACTTACGGCATTGCTCACGAATCCTCCAGAGCTGTGCTGTTCTGGAGAAGTCAGGTTTTCTGAGATGCCATAAAACTTCCAGGTGAAAAGAACCCCTTGAAGCTGGAAATGACAGGAGAATGGTAAGGCAGCTGAGCTAAAGGCCACAAAAAGTAAGTGGATACATGCTGTCTTAGTGACCTAACTCTGACTATGTGGCCTTGGAGATAGAAGCCTTCAAAGCCTTGGAGCCACCAGGACTCACTCCAGGGTTCTGAGGGTGCTCTGTATAAGCTAAGCTCTCTCTCAAAGGCCTTTCTGGGCATCTCATGGTGCAGGTTCCAAGTGAGGGGACCCCATGGTGAGAGGGTCTTCTCCAACCTCAGGCTAACAACTCATTGTCGGTTGTAAAGTCAGTTTGATGGATTCCGAAAAGAAAAACAGAAAGACAGAAGGAAGTCAGGATGGCAGGAGGGCAGGAGGAAAAAGGGAAGGGAGGGAAGGAGGAAGGAAGGGTGGGGGAAATAATAGAAAATCTTACAGGGCATCTCTTATTTCATAAAACTTTCACATATGCATGGGTATACTAGGTCATGACAAAAATGGTTTCTTACTGTGGACTGTAGTTAAAAATTTGAAAAACACTGTCCTGGGAAGACCCCTTTGTTCAGGTTGCCTTCTCTGCTTACAGCTGCTTCCATTTATTCATTCCATTTCCACCATCTAGAACATAAACAGAGTGAACATTGCTAGCATGGATTAGAAAACACAAATGAGTTTACCTTTCTAAACTTCATGTTTTTACTCTCTAAAACAAGGGAACTGAGAGAATGACTGGTGGCTTCTGTCTCTATGAATCTGTGAATCTCTGTCTCTCAGAATGTTCTGTGGGAGTTTGCTGAGAGTCCTCCCTTCATTTCCACCACGCTCATAACTCTAAAATATTTAAGGAGGGAAAGGGCCCTAGAAAATGGGAAAGCAAATAGTTAGGTGGGAGTCTCTAGCAAGTTCAAAGGGGATATTTTTTACCAGGAGTGTTGCCTCTGGGCAGCTTATAATCCTCTGCCCATGGGGACCAGGTCTCTGGGAACCTCACAGGGACAACATGATCCACTCCAGCTCTGGCCCCATGGCAAGAAGGTCAGAGAATGCCAGCCAGCCTCAAGGTGAGTGAACAGCCTGAAAAAAAGGGGAGTCCATCCGCTGAGGCCAGGCAAGCCACCCAGAGTCTGGTATAGAGGTCAAGAGGCTAGGCTCTGCCTTTCCCCAGCTTTTGGGAAATGAAATGCACAGGGGTAACCTCAGCTTGGCACTTCTGGAATCTTCCCTCGCAGGCAGTTCACACCTGGAGGGCTCTTTTGTTTCTCTACAGATCTTTGGGTCCATGGCACCATAGCACGGCAACTTCACACAGCAAATGCTTATGAGATGTTGTCTGATGTAACTTTGCAGAGATGAATACTGACAAAAGCACAATGTGAACACCCTCTAAGGACCACCCCCTACCCCCTCACACTGCGGGGGGCACAAGTGAGAATATGAGAAATGTGAACTTCGGGGAAAAGAAAGAGAAAATGAGTGTTTTCTGTAGAGGTTCTAGAACACGTACCAAATTCAGTCAAGTGAGAAGAGTTAAAAGCTATTGTGTAGCGTAGGGAGGCTGACCATCACCAAAGTCTTCAAGAGAACAGGGTCTGAAGAACAACCACTCTTCTTAGTCCCTGGCTAGGGCGATGTAGGATCAGGAGCCAATTACTGGTGACAACAAAACTGGGGGAAGTGAATGTCATGTATTCTTGCTTTTCTACTTTCACAAAACAGCATTTCTAAGAAGAAAGCTGAGGTTAAAGATCCATCTTTGTTCAATATACATACAAGCTGGCTCATTATTGCCTGGTGAAGCATGTCATACAGACAGTACATGCTACAAAGACCAGAGAACTGACAGTCATTTTGGCCTAGAGATGTCACGGCAGGTCTTATATGAGAGACGGAGCCAGATAGAGGACAGGGCTGCAGGGACAGATGAGAGAGAGTAGATCAGATATTGGGGGAAGATTAAAAAAAACCAGGTTAGGGCCAAGTGATGGGGCTCACAGCAGTGCATGCCGGGGACTCTGAAGACATCTACAATCTACAAATCTGGGTTATCTGATGGCGGTCCAACAGGTGAAAAGCCCATGGAAATAACTGGGTTTTTTTTGAGCGGCACTGTGAAACAATGTAAAGTGCAGAGAGAAGACCTGGGTTCAAGTGACTGTCACTCCCCAACTGCAAGATGCTTAACAACTCTGCCCATCATGGTACAACAGGGAGAGTATTTTCTACTCTGCCTGACTTTGATGAACATCAGACGAACAGCTGTGAGAAGAGACTAACAGTCAGTGACTGTAGAATGAATACTCAGTAGTCATCTTCTACCACTTTTTTTTTTTTAAAGAATTTATTTATTTATTTGACAGATAGAGATCACAAATAGGCAGAGAGGCAGGCAGAGAGAGGGGCGGGGTGGGGGGAAGCAGGCTCCCCGTCTAGCAGAGAGCCCGATGCGGGGCTCGATCCCAGAACTCCGGGATCATGACCTGAGTGGAAGGCAGAGGCTCAACCCACTGAGCCACCCAGGCGCCCCTTCTACCACTTTTTGATAAGGTTTATTTTCGAGCTGCCAGGTTCCCTCATCTGGCCAATTAAGCACCGCAAACGTGACTTCTTCCAGAGGTTCATGGAACTTTCTGAGAATGCCCAAAGATGTTAGTTGTTAGAGATTTCCTCCTTTTTTTTTTTTTTAAGATTTTATTTATTTATTTGACGGAGATCACAAGTAGGCAGAGAGTCACGCAGAGAGAGAGGAGGAAGCAGGCTCCCCGCTGAGCAGAGAGCCCGATGTGGGGCTCGATCCCAGGACCCTGGGATCATGACCTGAGCTGAAGGCAGATGCTTAACCCACTGAGCCACCCAGGCGCCCCTAGAGATTTCCTCTTATATTTTCCTTCCCATGATGCTTCGGGCAAGGGGATTCTTTCTTTTATTTTCATGATAAGCCAGGAATCCATCCATCACTCTGGTAGGACCTCTAAAGGGGCTCTTCCTTTCATCTGTTTTTCAGAATAGATGGTCCATTCCCAAGTTCAACCAGTCTGAGTCTCTTCTATTTTTTTTTTTTTTAACTTTTCCAGAGGGAAAGTTTCCATGAGTTTCTCTTTGTGAACTGTTTCAGTACCCCTTAACAAATTTTGCTGTTTGAAGTTTCTTCGTTCTGCTTAGCCTCAGTCCATTTCTCTAAATCCACTTAATGAGAGTTTGAGAGGGGCTGATTATCATATAGTCTAGCATAACTGTTTCATAAATGGTTCAGAGCCTATGGTGCCAGCAGACTGGTACTATCCTTCACTGAAGAGCTATGCCATGTTGGGCAAGCCATTTAACTTCGCTATGCCTCAGTTTTCCACCTGTTCAGCTTGTCCCTCTGAGCCATGTTTCCTCCCCTTCCCAAAGGAGCTCGCCAAATGCTGGACGGCTTTGGGGGTATCTTCATTATAGAATATTATGTTGCAATGTCTATTTCTTTGTACATTCCTCCACTGGACAGTGAGCTCTAAGAAGGTGGGGACCACATCTTTTTCATGTCTCCTCTAGCATCTAGAGTGGTGCCTAGCACATAGCCAAGGAAGCGCTGTAATTCCTAGGCAAAATTTCCTATGGCGTGTTTTCCCCGTCTACCTACAATTCCAGGTCTCATGATACATTCTTTAACTCCTCTCTTCTCTTCACACCAGTGTCATATGGGACGGATGGCTGGGTCCAGGGCCCAGGGCAGCTGAGACTAAGCTCGCTTCGACGAGGTTTGCGACGGAGGTTTGCGCAGAGAGAACCGATGGTGCCCGCGACAGGCGCCCCCAGCCCGGCAGATGACGACGTCCCTGTCGGGTCTGCCCAGGTGGGGGTGACGCACCTGGGAGAGGCGTCCGCAGCAGGCTGGGTAGAACCACGGCGGCTGGAGGTGGGCGAATGCAACACGGATTAACGCGGGCACAGCGTGGATCTGCACACACATAACCACGCAAAACTCTCACGCACCGAGGATAGAAGCAAGCCCCGCCCTGTGCACCGCAGTCGCGGAGGACCGCCCCGGGCAGAAGCTCCCGGTGGTTGACTCCGAGTCAAGATGGTTGCAGGCCGCCAGCTCTCTCGCCCGGCGAGTCAGGTCTTCTGGGCCGGGCCACGGAAAGGGGCGGGCCTGGGGGCGGGGCCTAGAGAGGGGCGGGGCCAGGTGCTGGGCTGTCTCTGCTTGTCAAAAGGCAACTGCCGAGCGGGAGGCGCCGGGAGCGCGGAGCAGCGTGCCCACCCGCCGGACCAGGTGCGGAGCCGGGAGCGGCGGGGAAGGGAGACCCGCGATCCGGATTGGGTCCGGGGGAGGGGCGTCGGGGGTACCGGCCCTGAGTGCCCGGGTGCAAGCACGAGAGTCTACATCGCAGGGGCAAACTTGGCTCCTGAGATCCGGGCTGTCGTGCCATGAGGCTGAGGCACTGACGGGACACTGAGGTCTGAGGAAGAGCTAAAGTCCGTGCCAGGCTGGCGAGAGGAGCAGCGACCTCCTCGGTGCTCAGGGAGTTTAACACACGAATTCTCTGCTAGCACAGCTCTCCGTACTTGGGCAACAAGAAGCATTTGTTTTCTTCCTCTGTTGGGGAGCCTTGGCGTGGAGTGGAGGGGTAAGAAGGGGAGACTGGCTGTGGATGGTGCTGAGGTCTCCTGGAGGTGGGGTGCGTGTGACCTTATCATCTTCTAGGACCTATGTAGGGTCACCTGCGATGGTGGAGTTGGATCTTTTAAGTAGAGTGGTGTTTTGGTTTTTTTCTTTCTTTCTTTCTTTTCTTTTCTTTTCTTTTCTTTTCTTTTCCTTTTTCAACCACCAATGATTTTAGACTTAGTTGGCCCTAATGCACTGGATTTATTTTTTCAGGAGAGCCCATCCATAGATGTTGAGAGGAACTTAAGGACAAACATCTCATTGAGGAGGGGGCTCAGGGAGTATTTCTGTTTGGGGAGTGAGGGGTCCCACATCTGTGAGTGGTGGGGGAGAATTCAGGAGAAGTAGCTGGGAGAGAATAACATGGGTCTGGAGGGAGCAGTGGACACAGCCCCCCTCCCCCATGGACCACTGAGGCTGAGACCCAGGCTGCCTGGGCTGGGAGAACACTGAATCTCCCAGCACAGGCCCTTCCCGCATCTCCTCCTCCTCTTCTTCCTCCTCCTCCCTGCGGTGAGTGAGTCAGCCTCCTGTCTGGGCTCAGTTGCAGCCAGAGGGGCCAGAGCCCAGGCAAGCAACTGGGCAGGCATTTTCTGAGCATTGCAGAAGCTCTCCTAGGCAGAGTCAGTGCCACTCCAGCTCCCTGCTGGAAGGCTGTCTTCCTCGTGGCCTGTGGCAGCCACTCCTGTGACAGGGACACCTAACACAGCAATGATTATGGGATCGCTATGATATGACTGTGAAGAGATTGTGGATTTGTGGTAAATCCACATCTCTTATCCTTCTCCAAGGATCAGGAGGTACATCCCAGCTCTGTAGACTTCCAGCTTCTCATTCCATGTCTGCCTAGTGATCTTGTAAGTGGCCCGTCTCTGTTAATAAGGTGGGTGTGCACAAAAATTCAGGAAGATTCTAGGACTAGGGAAGCCATGGCCTTGTCAAAGAAAGTTTTAAGCCAAGCTGGTGGGGTGTGTGTGTGTGTGTTTGTTGAGGTGGAAATGAATAGTCTGGGCACGGGAACCTCAACTCTGTGAATTTTGAATGTTGTGTATTGGCGGGGTGGGGGGGGGGGCCTTCCTCCTCCCTTCCCTGTCCAAGTGCTGGAGGGGATTGAGGATCCTTCTTGAATGGTATGCAGCCAGACCAGGAGGTAGTAAGACTGTAAATTTCTCTCTGGCTTTTGTTTTGGGTAGTTCAGATCCTTGAGCAGAAATAGGAGGCTCTGAGTCCATTGCCTCCACTCAGCAGCCTCTCTGGACCTGTATGGAATGAGCCCACAACCAGGCTGTGGAGTGGGGCTGACTCAAATTGCAAAATGCTGGGGATTCACAGTCTGTACTCTGGTGGGGTCCCATGGCTTCAGTTTGATTATTCCCTCATTAGCCACAACTTGGACCTTTTCCAGGGTAAAGAATAAGAAAGGAGGGAAGAGAAAAAATTTAGGAAAAGAGAAGAGTGAGGTAAGAAAGGAGGGAAGGAGAGTTAGGAAGCTTTCCTGAACCCTCACAGCACCTTGGTCAAGGGCCTCATACTTTATTTGTAGAAACATTGTGGAAGGTCTGGTACAGTTTCAGGTGCCCTGGTTATTTGTGTTTGTGGTTTCTCAGTCTTCTTCCCATCCCACCTCAGAACTGATTTCCTTTTGGGATTAAGTCCCAGAGGTAGCACCAAGAGGAACCCCTGGACCTCCACCCCCCAATCTCAGAGCAAGTACCCATTTCTGAAGCCAGTGTGTTCCATGTTTGGCCCCCCTGAGGGGCCAGACCAAATAGTTATCCAAGCAGGAGACAAGCTCCAGCTCTTCAGTTCTGCACCCCATATCCTTAGGAGATAGTGGCCAACTCGACTGAGATCTGTTTCTGGAACCTCTGCTAGAAACCTGCTGTTGTCTTTGTCTAGCAGTTGGGTTCTGGTAGCCGGAAGGACAGAGTCAGGAGCACTGAAAGTCTGAGCTCAGATGACGGTCCAGTTTGTTGCTGGACGGGATGAGTTCTAGCCCCCCAGCTTTCTGTCACTGCTGCAAGTCTGTTTTAGATGCAGGTAGAGGGAAGGAAGGAAATGACAAGGTTTGGTTAAGAGACTCTGAGGCACCCAGCTTGGTGCTAGGCCCTCTGAGGGATGACGGGAAGCAGAACCCATCAAATTGGGCCTTTTCCCTGAGATGGTGTGAGCACCAGGAGGGGCAGCTGTTCTCAGCTGTCTGCTCGCTACCATCCGGTTCTGAGAGGATCCAGCTGGGCAGAAACTAGCCTGGCTGTCATTCTGGACCACAGGGCATTGCTTCCAGTCATGCTTTTCTCTAATCCCCTCTTCACCCTGTCCTGCATCCGTGCCTTCTGGGTGAGCTAGAGACAGTGGCCATATAATTTACTGTCCAAACTGGGAGACTTTGAGTGTGACAGGGGTGTTGTTAATAAGTTATGTCAGGACAATGGACACACACCACAGCTGTCAAGGCCTCACTGGGACATTTAGTCATTCTCCAAACCCAGCGGAGGCCACACTGTTAAGGGGAAGATGGGTGGGAGTGGGTTTAACGAGGAAGAGAAGGTGGGGGAATTCCTTCATGATGAGGGGAAGATGGAGGTAGCTTAATCTGAAGGCAGCCCCAAATAGCCCACCTTGTTCCCTGGTACTAATCAGCCAATTCTAGGCTTCTCCCTGAGGTAGCACTGCCCACAGCCAGCCTCTCCCACCACCCGCCACCCAACCTACCACCTGCTTGTATGACTTCCCTTCACCCTTGGCTTATGACTGGCTTCACCTTTGGTTTTCCTGCCCCACCCCTATCTCAGATGGGGACAGAAAGGCCTGCCAACTCCCCTTCAGCTGCCCCTGGGGGAATTGGGATTCACAATGGAGCCAAGACTTTGCCTTGTGCTTCCTCTTCCCTCTTCCCCCCTAACTGCAGCCTCTTCATTTTGTCTCTCCAGCTTCCCAGATCTCGGGGGGCCACATCATACCACAGGGAAGTCCAGCTCCCAAGCGGGTAAACAACAAGAAGGGGAGGTAGTCAAACCTTGCTTGTGTGGATAAAGGGCACAGGTCACTTGCAGTCAGTTTCTGGGAAACTGGTGAACAGAGTGGAGGTCAGAACCAGAGAAAAATCGTTTAGCAGGAGATGGAGTCAGTCCCCCTGGACGCTGGAGTTTGCCTGTCTCCTCTAGTCTGACTATTGGGGAAATGGTCTAGGGCGGGGGCAGACTGTTCTTGCTCAACCCAAGCTCCAAGCGTTGGTGGCAGTGACTGTATCCAGCTGCAGTGACATGTAGAAAAGAAACTGCCCTCCCTTCTGTGTTCTTGGTCCTCATGGTCCAAATGCTCAGGGTGGGCTCCCTGGAGAACCCTCAACGGGTCCAGCATGAGAGTGACCGGGGAGCCCCGCGTGGGGGCAGAGCCTCATCCTTAGGGTATCAGTACTGACCACTCTGGCAGGAAGGAAGCTGTTCTCATCACCAACAAATGAAGAGGACAGGTGGACAGCTCTTGGGAAGTCCCACTCTTTGAAGCAACCTGTGGGGCCAGGGAAGGGAAGAGAACCCCTGGGCTGGAAGGGGAAGAGGGGGCGGCTGATCTGCAGATGGCAAAATCGAGAAGCAGAAGCAGCAGGCGCTAGGGGCATCTAAGCATGTGTCATGCTTTTGCGAACCTGCCCTGCAGGTCCCGTGCCAAGGAATAGGCTAAGTAGTGTTTCCAGAACCAGATGCCACACAAAGTCCCCATTCTGCACTGGGGAGAGTCCTGGTCCTGAGTAGGGTGTGGCAGCTAGACCAGCGGGCAAGTGGAGTTTGGGCAGGACCCAGAAGCCAGTTCCTGGGAAGCTGCTGCCTCTCACTGGGCTTCCGACCACAGGTTGAAGCTTGGAAGTGTTGCACAAGGTGTGACATTCCAGGCACTGTGGGGCACCTATGAGGCCCAAGGCTTTGCTAGTGATACATCCAGTGTGTGCCACCTGCTGGCATGGGGGTTGCAGCTCCAGGAACATCTACTCTGAACGCTGAGCTCAGTAGGACCCAGGGCTGAGCCAGGTTCATGGCATGTGTGGCCTCTCAGAGCTCCCACAACCTTGTGAGATAGAAGCCACTGCTATGCTCCTTGTACACAAGGGAAACTGAGGTTTGAGGAGTTTGAGCAACATGCCAAGGTTCCATAGCCGAGGAGTGGGACAGTCAGGACTCACACTTGGATCTGTCTTACCTCCACAGAACCCTACCAATTGTGCATACGGTGGGAAGCCACAGGGCATCAAGTGCCATGCTTTGTGCATAATAGGCCAGCAATAAATGTTGGTGAGTGGCAGGGTTAGGTTTACTAACTGGTTTGAACAGGTTGACCTGGGTGCAAGCTCATTTTGCCCAAAGGTTACTCTGGGGACAGTGGCCTCTCAAAGGAGTCTCTCTCTGCCAGCACCCGCAGGCCTCAGGGACTCTCCAGTAGTCTAACTTGGGTAAAAACAGCTGACAACAACTTGAGAGAGAGAGAGCTCTGGGCAGAGAGATTGCATGGGGATCAAATAAGATTTGAATGGTCTGGAAGACAAGTAACAAACACTCTGTCAATTTCAAACAAGCCACTGTATCGATAACCTGCTATGTGCTATGGGCACTAAGGAAAGGTCATTGTCCCATTGTCCCATTGTCCCGGAAGCTAAGCTCATCCCTATTTACCATTTCCCCACCTAGCCACCCCTTAAGGAACACTCCTGAAGCTAGCCTACCTGGAAGGAGAAATGGACTCTAGCCGCATGTGTCAGCCTCTGCCAGGCACTGTGCAATTTCTTATCTCCTTTAATCTTGACAGCTTCTGCTTGGGGGTATCTGCTGTCACTCTCTCCGGCATGTATATGGGAAACCAAGGTGGAAGGAGACGTGGCAGGCTGCCACGCTGCATAGTTAACCCGTGACCATGGCTCTGCCCTCCTGGCTAATGCTGGGCCTGGCCAGGCCAGCCACCCTCGGTGCCAGAGCCTGGGGATGGGGGGAGAAGGAAAAAAAGTGCTTAGCCCACCCTTCAGCAGAGGCCTCCAAGGTTCTTCGGCATACCACTGAAATGTTAAGCAGTGCTATCAGAAGCTGTGCTAGCAGCCTCGAGGAATATGAGGAACACAGGGTTGGAGTTAGGCACTCCTGGGTTCAAATACTTTCTAGCTTGTGACCTTGGAAAGGTTTCTTAACCTCTCTGAATCTCAGGTGCCTTATCTGTGAACTGGGATAAGAACAGCTCCCTTATGGAGCGTGTGTGGGGACTAGAAATGATGTAAGTAAAGTGTCGGGCATGAAGTAAGCCCTGGAAAAGCATAGGCACATTCAGTAGATACTGAGGGCCTACTGTGTGACAGGAACTATTCAAGATGCTTGGAATTTAACAGTGAGAAGTAGAGTCTTGTGGTTGTTCTCAAATCTACTAGACCAGAAGCTCATCATGGTGAGAGGTTCCTTTAGAATCCAAGAATGGCTGTCTTGGTACCTGGCTGAACTCAGATTTGGTAAATTTCTCTTCCTGCCATTTGTCGGCTGATGAGCTTGGGAAAGTTATTTAGCTTCTCAGGGACTCAGAGTCTTCAATTCTTTTTATCATACAGACAATATACTTATGTATAGATTAAAGGATAAAATGGTATATATGTATTATATATATGTATGTCCTGTTCACATCACCTAAATTCGGAATGGAACATCGGTAGCACCTTAAAAGCTCCCGTTCCTCTCCCTATTTGCATCCCCTTCCTCCCTCTCCACCCCACTAATATTTTGAAAGTTCGTTAGGTATTTCTTCCCTTTTCTTGTTAAGTCATCATCTATGTAAGCTTTACAAAGCACTGTATTATTTGACTTCGCATGTCTTTGGAACTTACCTCCACTCATGCTCTCTGCGATGTAGGTCTTCGCTCCACATCACGTTTCTGAGATTCATCCATGTGGACGCACGCAGAGTTAGTTCACTAGTCGTCCCTCGGTGTCGTGTCCCTGGTAAGGATGTCCCGCAATGTGTACATCGCCCCTCGTGGGGATGGATGTTTGGGTTGTTTCCAGTTTGGAGTTAATTGTGGTGACACTGCTGGGAACGTGTTGCGCTTTTCTCCCAGGGGAGCGGGGAGGGCTGGCCTGGGGGTAGAGCTGCTGGGGTGCAGGGAACACGGTGGGGCCTTGCTCTACAGTTCCAAACCCTTTTCCACAGCTCTGGTACCAAAAAGCACTCCTTTCGTAGGTGAATAAAAGTTCCCGTTGTTCCCCATCCTTTTCAACACCTGATATAGACTTCATTTCTTAAAATGAAAAAGTTACACTGGAGGAGTTTCTAAAGTCCCTTTCGGCTGTGGGAATGGAATCAACCTCCCGGCTTTTGTGTCCACCTGTCTGATGTGTTGTGCACAGCTGGCTTCAGCCTGACTGCACAGGGTCTCCGCATGCGGTTGACACCTTCCTTGCTGCGCGTCCAGCGACAGTGAGGGAGGGGTCTCGTGGCTTCACAGCCATCCCAACCCTTGGCGTTCTGTTCAGGTCAACCAAGAGCCTGGTGACAGTCAGCACATACTAGGTGGCCAATTACTACCCACCGAATTGCATTTTGCCGAGGGTATTGGGATGATAGATTTTTCCTGGGCATTGATTTTGAGAAAAGGACATGGAAATCTCAGAACTCTGTACTTATTAGCTAATCAGAGTTCAGGGTTCTGGGGGCTGAGAGGAGATTTACATCTGTCCAAGGCTTTTTGAACATCTGAAGGCTCCAGGTGAGGTAAACTGAAGACTAATTGTTGAACATCTGGCCTTGATCTTTGACTCTCTGATTTGTCCAATCTGAGCGGGGGGAATGGGTTAAGGTGCTCTAGGATTGGGGTGGAGAGAACAGAGGAGGTGTCCTGGGGAAAGGAGCAGAATGCCCACAGAGAATCCTTTTCCCTTCCAAGGTTGAAGAATCTTCCTGGAGGTGCTGGGTTGAATAGGGGTTAGCTAGACCCAGTGTCCCAGCAGCAACACCAACAGCCTCTGCCCACTCACCCAGCCACCCACAAAAGAATGTGGCTGCCTGGGCAGTTGCATGGGCCACCCCAGGCCGCAATCCTGTAATTACCCATCTAGTCTGTGCCTGTCAGCTCCAGGGGCAGGCAAGGGCCTCTGCCCTGGGCTTCGTCTTGGTCACTAGGCCCAAGCTGGGCTCGGTAGGGCCCCACCTAGTCTTCAAGCACCTCCCACCCCAACCCTGCCCTCTTGTCTCTCTCTACACTAACCTTTAACCTCTGTGAGGCTAACACATCATATAAAAGCTGACAATCGTAATAAACCAAGGGTTATTGTAACTTACACATTCCAGGCACCGTGTTAAATTTTTCCATGCATTTTCTCATGTATGCTCCTCAATAATCCTATGGGGTAGGTAATATTGTTATCCCCAATTTATAGAAGAAGAAACTGATGTTCAAAGAAATTAAGGGAGCGGGGTGCCTGGGCGGCACAGTCGGTTAAGTGTCCGATTCTTGGTTTCAGCTCAGGTCATGAGCTCAGGGTCGTGAGATTGAGCCCCATGTTGGGACCTGTGCTCAGCATAGAGTCTGCTTAAGTTTCTCTTTCCCTCTCTCTCTCTGTCCCTTTCCCCTGCTCTCTTCTCTCTCAAATAAATAAATAAGTCTTTAAAAAAAAAAAAAGGGGGGGGGAGGCCTGGGTGGCTCAGTGGATTAAGCCGCTGCCTTCGGCTCAGGTCATGATCCTAGGGTCCTGGGATCGAGTCCCTTATCGGGCTCCTTGCTCAGCAGGGAGCCTGCCTCTCTCTCCGCCTCTGCCTGCCTCTCTGCCTGCTTGTGTGCTTTCTCTCTCTCTCTCAAAAAAAAAAAAAAAAAAAAAAAAAGGAAGAAGAAATTAAGAGGTTAAATTTCTTGCCCAAAGTCATGGAGCTCCTAAGTCAGAACCAGAACTTAAATTCAGATCTTCTGAAGTCCAGAATGTCTGCTCCTACTTCACCTGCCCAGGATTTGTCCTGCACGGTGTCCCAGTTGTTCAACTCCGTCTTTTCTCCCCTCTTCCTGTCTGAGGAGGGCTGGTAAAGAGGCTGTAGGTGGTGTCAGTGGAGGGTGAATGGGACAGTTCCAGGCTGGCCAGGACGATGCAGGAAAACACCTTCGGGGCAGAGTTCTTTGTTCCAAACAACTCTGAATTTCCGGACTTCTGCCAGGGGCGGGAAGGTACCTCTGCCCAACTATTTGGCAAGCACACCGACATCTTGGGTGCCATGATGTTAAGAAGTGGGGGATGACAGCCTCCGGTAAAATTCCATTATAATGAACTCCGTAGGAGATCTGAATGGCTTTGTTGAGATGAAATTATGTTAACCACACTGCCACAGAAGAACTCAAGTGTGGAGCCTGAGAACCCAGAGGGGAAGTGGAGCTAATGTGCCATTAGGTGTCTTTTAGTAAAGCTCCGAAAAGTTTTGGAACCTAGAAGGAGAAGGAGAGTCAGAGACACCTCTGGTTCCTTCTAGAACGCCAAGCTTCTGGACGTTCGGGGTAGGTCTGGGAGGGGAAAGCTCTGTGCTCAATGGCACTTGACAGGGCTGAGCCTGTCTGTTTAATGGTCCATGTCCCCGCTGTGTCGCCAGCCCCTGAGAACAGGGCTGGGACCCGTCTCGGAAGTGTCTCAACTCTACACAATACTTAACTCATCACAGATATGCTCAGTTGCTGTTTATTAGATGGAAATATGTTTCTAGGTAGACTGGGACCCCTGAGCTAGAAAAGAGAGTTGAAGGGCAAGTGCTTTGTGTGACTAAAACATTGTAAGAAGCCGGGCTACAGTTCAGAGGGCTTGTCCCTGATTGGTTCCTGAACAGAACCAGTCTGGCATAAGAACGAGCATTAGCATTCCTTGAACGGTCGCTGTGCTGAGCACTAGACACGCAATGAGGTAGCTATTGTTCTTTTTCTCCTCTCACAGGTGAAGGAACAGGAGTTAGAGAGCTCTGGTCACCGGTGGTGACCAGACAGCTGGTGGGGGTGGGGGGCAGGTGGGGGGCAGGTGGGAGGCAGGGTTTGCGCTCATGTAGGCTGCGTGCACAGCCTGTTCTCTTACCTGTGAGGCTGGAGAGCTGCACCCCCCAGGGCCGGGGGCATGGAGGGCACAGCCTGGTCCAGAGGGGTAGCTCTACCTCAGGCCAGCAGGATGACCTCCGGGACTGCAACCCTGTGTGGCCAGCTTATATGATTTTTTAACAGGAAGCTGGACACCCAAAAGTGAAATCTATTTTTCAGAGACGTTGACAACTAATTTAAAAAATTTATAATGACCAGTGGTGATGATGGGGATGGCACACAGCACCCAGTCATGGCCAGGTTTAGCCCGTGGGCCTTCAGAGTGTGTTCTGGTAGTTTCTTTCTTTGAACACGTGACTGTTAGATGGAGCGGGACCAGGAAGGCCCTTGTTGATTGAGAACCCCTCCCTAAAGGCATGCTGGCTCTCCAGGGGCCCACTTCCCAGCAAGACAGAAAACTTTATAGGGGCCAAGTGTTTCTTTCTGGAGAATTATGAAATCAGTCTAATGATAGCCCATGAATGAATCCCCTCCCCCCTGCCCCACTCTGTATCTCCGTCAGATATTTTCCCTTAGGTGTTAGAAGGAAAGTTTTGGATAGAGAAATCAAAAAGAAACTAATAGTCAAGCTAAGGGATGTTCAGGAAAAAAGAAAGGAAGGAAGGGAGGGAGGAAAGAAGGAAAGAAAGTAAGTGGTACTTGGGGCTTGGGCTTGGTAGGCAGTGAATGACATGGATGCTGCAGTTTGGGCTCTCTGGTGAGGACCTTGGGCTACTGGACAGGGCTGTGCTCTCATAGCCTTGGACTTTCACAACTGAATTTCATCCTTTTAAAACCTGGAGGGAATAATTATAAATTAGTAACTAACATTTTTATGGAGTATCACAGTTTGTATAAAACCATTTATTTATTTTTAGATTTTATTTATTTATTTGACAGAGAGAGAGCGCACAAGTAGTCGGAGAGGCAGGCAGAGGGAGAGGGAGAAGCAGGCTCCCCACTGAGTGGAGAGCCCAATGTGGGGCTCGATTCCAGGGTCCTGGTATCATGACTTGAGCCAAAGACAGATGCTTAACCCACTGAGCCACCCATGTGCTCCTAAAACCCTTTAAAAATTGAACTCAGCTGCTACAGCAGTGCTATGAGAGGCAGATGAGTGTAGAATCCCCTTTTCCAGACTCGGTAAATGGACAGTGTTTTCTCTTTCTTCTTCCTTCCATTCCATCAAAGAAGAGTAGCCATGGAGGATTGAAACCCAGTGGGCAGGTGGCACTGGATTCCCACAGGCCTGCCCTTCCTTGCCGCCCCCACTCCTCACCTGGGGTTATCCCACCTAGGGTCCCCCCTCCCTGAAAATCCCACTCCGGGGGCAGTGTGAAGGGGGACATGGAGAAGGCCCTAAGCCAGTGGGTGGCCTGTGGCCAGCTTCCTCCCCAAGCCTGCCCCCACTGCCTGCCACCTGGAGCTATTGTTCCTAAAGCTGGGCAGAAAATAGCTCACTCTGGGGAATTATTTTTGTCCCTGTTAAACTTCAAACCTGAGCCTCCGAAGAGCCTGGCTGCAAGGTTGTTTTTCAGGTCAGGGGGAGCTCTGGCAAAAGTAAGGTGGGGGGGTGTAGGGGAAGCGGTAGGTGGAGGGGGCCCTCCCCTCCCCCTTCCCCCGGGAGCAGAGATGGGCCCTAAACCCCTGGGGTTTGTCTAGCAAGTGCCTGACTAACAGCAACTCTGCGTAACTGAGGGCAGGCTCTGAGCTGCCCCATCAGGCACCTTTTCAATTAATTTTTTTCAGCATAACAGTATTCATTATTTTTGCACCACACCCAGTGCTCCATGCAATCCGTGCCCTCTACAATACCCACCACCTGGTGCCCCCAACCTCCCACCCCCCACCCCTTCAAAATTCTCAGATCGTTTCAGGCACCTTTTCGAAGGATGTTTGCTGCTGCGGAAGCATGTTGAGTGAAAGCAGTGGCAATTCTGTCCTCTGGTGCTGAGGCCCAGGTTGGGGGCAGACCCGGCCCCAGAGCAGCTGGGGACTGCCGACAGCTGACCACTGAGGAAGGAAGGAGGCAGTTCTTCTGCAGACCCCGGCTAGCTCTTCCCGAGCCCTGCAGCACCCCTGAAAGGGGCTCTGTGTAGCAAATCTGTTCCATCTTTGCCCCTGGGTGTCCAAGCAAAACAAGGAAAAGGAAGATGGCCAGTGGATAGGGCAGTGGGAGGGGATTACAGTTTGGAGAGGGTTCAGGGGTTAGGACAAATGCAGCTATTTCCTACCACTTTGTGGCTCTGGGGAAGAATCCTCCAGACAGATCTGGCCGTTTGGGCCTGAAACTTTGGAACAAGGCTCTCTTCAGCTCTAGGTCTGAGGGGACGGCTGGGCTGGTGCTGCTCCCAGCAGCGAGCGTGGACATTTCAACCCAGGGTACGGGCTGCCATGTGCCCACACAGGTCGGGGACTTCCCATAGGTGTCCGTGGTGTGAGTTGTTTGTGAGTATTGTGTGTCTGTGGCTGATGCCCTTCCTTAGAGCGTGATTCCTGGCAACGAGGAAGTGACCTTATTGACCAGGAGAGAGAGCAATGAGCCAAGTGGCTCAGCAGAAGTGGGTTTGGGGATGGGGTGGCCGTGTGCCACTTTGCTCTCCCCGTGCCCAGCAACCATATCTGGCCACCCCGGACAGATTGATGCATTCAGTAGAGATAGAGCCAGTGACGTGCGGCTGAGCTGTTCACCAACTTCCGTCTGCCCTTGCTGAGCCTTCTGTTCTTTCTTTGGTTTTCTCTCAGAAAACATCTATCTTCCTATTCAGCTGGGCTGAGTTTTCTAGAGCTCTCTCCTTTATTTTTACCTTTCAGCTCAGTGGTGGTAGTCCTACACCAGGGGGTAGAGGATTTCCCCCAAAGGAGGATGAGGGGGGTGGCTCTGGGTGTGCACCAGCTGGAACCACCACTCTCTGAAGAAGGGGCCCACTGCTTTGCTGGCCTTGGGGCCCTTTCTCGATAACAGTGGGAGAGAGACCTATTTTTATTTTCTGCTCAACACTCGAGCTCTTCTCAGGTTGGAATGGAAATAGGATAGGAGTCTGAAAGTCTTCAGTTTAAATATCATTATGATAATTTGAAATTCCTGGTAGTCACGATTCAGTGGGTTTACTAGAAGAAGGAGTCTGTAGAAGGAAGAATGGGGGACACTTCCTATGCTGATGAGTGTGGTCAGTTGGCTCTTCTCTTCCTGGCAGCCTTCCTCTCTCAGGCCATGCAGAGCTAGCCTCCCTGCCTCCGACATGTCCTTTCTCCTTTTGCTTCTTGAGCTCTGCACAAGGACTGTCTGCCCAGAACCCTCATTAGACTTTTACCACTGCCATGTTGAACTATGATCCTTCCTGTCTCCATTGGCAGGCTGATAAGTGACCTCCCTGAAGAGCCTTCTTTACCTTGTCAGCACAAAGCCTGGGACTCTCCTGCATGTTCATGTCCTGTGGGCTTACCTGTATGGTAGCATGGATCCTACCCACTTGTCCTTCCTGTTTGTCCCCCTCCGTGGACCGTGAGCTTTAAGAGGGCAGGGTCTCTGTGTGTCTCTCTGTTGTGTCTCTGACTTCCATGATGGGGTTTGCCATGGTGCTGGTGCTTAAAACCAGCCAGAGGTCATCATCAAAGGTAAGGCATCAGAGGCCAGAACCAATATGCCCCCCACAGTGTGAGGCCAAGAAGAAATGTTATTGTTTTCTGACCATCCAAGGGGGTCCCCGAGAAGAGATCTACACAGAAAGTTGTCTGGAACCCTGACAAAGCTGAAGCTCTAGAAAAGATCTTTAGGGGGAAACCATTCTAATCAGAAACTAAGGACAACTGGTGCTCTGTGCTCTAAGGTGGATGGGAACCTCTCTGTTTGGCCCAGGCCCTGCAAAGCTTCCTGAATACCTGAGCAGTGTCCACCCTCTCGCTAATAACCCAGAAGATAGGGAGGGTGCCTCTGAGTAGATCAGCCCCTTTAGGACTGGAGCTCCCCTACCTTCTCAGACCCAAGATCCTTCACTATTTCTGGCACAGGCTTTGCAGCCCATCCCAGCAGAAATGACAGGCTTTGCAGGGCCCCCAGGAGCTGGGGGCAAATAGGAGTCCAGGCCCCTGAGCCAGAGCAGCCCAGTGTCCAGGTTGGGGGCCATAGTGGGCCCCCCTGTTGCCAGGGCGGCTGCAACCCCCACTGCCATGTCTGGCTTCCAGGCCCAGGTCTCTGCTCTAGTCTTCCCCCACGCTCTGTGCATGTACATGGGCAAAGCAGGTGAGGAAGAACCACTGGCCCGAAGACACACAGGCCGCTGAGTTTCTGGTCCCACCAGGAGAGAATAGATCTGCGACAGATGCATGATGAACCCTAGGTGACAGAAGTAGGAGGAAGATGGCACTGGGGGGGGGGGGGGTGGAAGGAAAGGCAGGGAGGGGAGATGAGCAGAAGGGCTCAGTCATTGATGGCACCTGGGGACCCAAGGGTCTTTGCTTCCTTGCAGAGGGAAAGTCCAGATATGTAACTCAGCTTCTCTGCTTGTAGGGGAGAGATTAGAACAATCCATTTTTCCCCACTCCAAGCAGCCAGATTTTTGGAAGCCAATGGCCAATGGGTGGGGTGGCCGGTTTTTTCCCAGTTCAGTGGAAATGTAGCTTTCTGGACAATGTTTGGAGTGGCACATTTGGGGCACGAACAGGCTTTCTGCCCTCTGTGCACCTCTCTGGAGCCCTTTCTGACAGCAGTCAGAGCTCTAACAAGGAGCTTAAACTTCCATCAAACTGCAGTGTCCCAGGCTCAAGGCAGCGTGCTGAGTGCTACTCGGAGATGTCGGTTCCTGCAACAGCCCCATAACCCAGGTGCTCTCATGTCCCTGTTTGTAGAGGAGGATGCAAGAATGGACTCCGGGGGAAGCTGGATGGTAGTCAAATGGTCCAGGATGTCGGGCTGGCCAGGTTGGTTGTGGAGGTGAGCAAGGGATCTGATGCTGAGGACCCTGAGGATCCTGAGGATCTCAGAGCTGGGGGGACCTGGAGCTTGGGTACTGACCTTTCCCACAGGGTGGAAGTCTCCGAGTGAAGCAAAGACTACATTGGTCCCAGAGGAAAATGAGGAAAAGAAGCCTGGCCAGGGTGGACTGGGATGGGATGGTCTGAGCAGGGGTGGACTCAGGCCTATGCGGACTTGGGCCAGGGGCCTGGGCAGAAAGAAAGATACTTAGTCTGGGTAGAGACCCACAGAGACGCCAGAAACTGGGCTTGGAGATCTCTTGGGAGGGAGAAGCGGACTTTTCCTATTGTCCAGAGGCCATCATTGTTGCTTTAAATCCCATTCAGCCATCAGGTTCATTAACAATAATAGGAGTTCAGGTCTCCCTGGGGGGTGCCTAGAACCACTTCCCCTGTATTCTTGGTGTTCTGCATTTGGGCTTCTCCAATGTCTATTCCTTGATCTCCAAGTCACTGGACGAAGAGTCTCCTTGTCTCATCAACTTTGGCCTGGAGTAGTTATCCCCATGGAAGTACCCCCATCCTTGTATCCCAGGAGAGCCTCCAAGAGTAGGGAGAGAGCAGACCAGGCACACACCACTTCCCTCTAAGATATTTCCTTGTTGCTTTGAGTCCTGGACCATTTCTTTAGGCCATGGAGGGGAGAGACAGGAGTTGGAGTTGGTTGGGGAAGAGCAAGTGGGTAACATTTACCCACTTTATTCCTTTGAAAGGCATGTCAGGATGGCATAGGTGTTGTCTGTTCCCACCGTCCCCACATCAGAGCCTCCTCTGTGGCTTCCCACAACTCCTCTCCTCCCATGGCCCATTTCTCTCCCACTCCACTCTGACTCCTGGAAGCTACTTAAGCTGTTCAGGAGAGGTCTTGGAACTTGCCCAGGGTGGAGGTGGAGAAGCACTGTCCCTCCTTTGTGGCCTTGGGACAAGTCCCTCCCCCTCTAACGGCCTCAGTTTCTTTGCTCTAAAACCAGAGAGACTGGGCTGTAGCTTATGAATGGGCCGGTTGCTTATGCTTCACCAGACACTGTCACTGCCCACACTTTCCAGCAGTGACAGGGTCTGGCCTGCTTGTTACCTGGAGAGCCGTAATCAACTCAGAAATCTTGTTGACAAAGCTAAGGGCAGAATTTCCACTGGAAAAAAGCAGCTTGCAGGAATAATTGTTGTTGATAAGAAGTGGAAATATATCTCAGTAAGCCATGTGTCTCCAGCCCCACTGTCTGGGGCCCTGTGGGTTCCTGCCTCCGGGTTCTGCTCAACTCCTAGAAGTTGCCAGTGCTCCCAACAGTAGCAGGATAGTCAGCTAAGAAAGAGGCTTGGTGAATGGCCAATACACTGGGAGCTGATAGCATGGTTTCTACAGATTGCCCCACTAACCCTTGACCCTGTACAGGGTTTCAGTCCATGACCTTTATCAGGTTCTCCAAGATGACGTGTATTCCCCAAAAGTTTGATTACGAAGCACCTTCGGGGGCACCTGGGTGGCTCAGTGGGTTAAGCATCTGACTATTGGTTTCCACCCAGGTTGTGATCTCGGTGTGGTGGGACTGAGCTCTGTGTCAGCAGGAAGTCTGCTTAAGACACTCTTTTCCTCTCCCTTTCTCTCTGCCCCTCCCCTCTCAAATAAAGAAACAAACCTTTTAAAAAAAAAAAAAAGGCAGCACCTTCAGTGTAAACTCTTTCCTGCAACTGCTGGATTTCAGGCAATTTCCCATCGTTCAGTCAGTCGTTAAATAATTGGGGACACCTTGCCCATGTTCCTGGTGCTGCAGTGCTGGGGGCCAGCCTCCCCTAGACACAGCTGAGCAAAAGGGAGGCAGGCAGGCTTAGGGGAGCTGATGCAGCTACTCATGCTGTCCTACAGAGCCCTTTTCTTGAACTGGAAACTGTTCTCTCCAGGCAAAGGCCACAGAGGCAGATGCTATACTCACCACCCCCTCACTTACTGCCTTTGTGGGAATCATGGTCATACCTGGAAGCTCATAAGGTCTAAGTCAAAATTAAATGCAGCCCCATTATCATCTCTCCTTCTCCCTGCAACCTGGCTTACATCATAAACATCTTAAATTCTCCCACTTTTTACAACAGTTTTCCAGCAGATGAGGAATGGGTCCTTGTGTAATTGGCACAATGACGCCATGGGATGGTCCCACCAACCCTTTCTCCCAGAACTCTGTAGCTTCATCTTATGTCCACCTTCGATGGCTGTAAAGAGTTGGCCTAGGCCCAGGGATTGAAAGCTACAGGGGCTATTTCACCTGTGCATTTGGCATACATACAGCCATCCAAAGCAAGTGTATTGCCATGAGAGACAATTCTCCAACAGAAAAAATATTCAAGTACAGATTAGACTATTATAGAGGGGATTTAAGATGGTTGGACTAGAGAGAGTTTCCTTCCAGTCTTGAGGTGTTTGAGGTGACAGATATCTCTTGAGTTTTGCTTTGGACATTATAGTCTGCAGAAAATAATTTCCAACCGTTCTCATGGTAATTTAAAGTTGTGTGTGTGTGTGTGTGTGTGTGTGTGTAGGGGCTGGGGAGACAAGGAGGCAAGAAGTAGTTTGGACAAATTCTGTTTATACAGTGCACTTTACGCTCCCCTTTCCCTTTTTTTTTTCACTCTGCTCCCCCTCAGCTACTTCTAGGAGGAAATGCTGTGACTATTCTAGAAAAAGAATGTGAACACACGTTGGGGATGGTGGGAAGGAAGGAAAGGCCTTGCCTTAGCTGGCCATGACATTGCTGTGCCTAAGTTACACTAGAATAAAGAGATGACTGAAAGTGAGGTAGGTCCTACAGCGTTCAGCGCACAGTGGACAGAGCTGAAAGGATGATGAAGCAACAAACACCAAGAAACAGGTGAGCGTGCACAAGCTCGTGTACAACATGGCGTGCACACCAGCACATCTACTCCAGAGAAAGCCCCACATGCGGTTCACTCTGTGTGTGTCAGTTTCAGGAAGAAGAATTTTCTCCCCCTCTTCTGGGAAATCACTTAGTTTTCCATTTCTTTCTAGAAGGAGGGGGGGCTCTGAGCCAATGTCAACAATAAGAAAGCTCAGTTTTGATCCCTCTGGTCCCAGCCTGGCAAGCAAGGCCCCCTCTCCTGGGCTCTCCTTCTCCACAGGGCCCGTTAGGGGCCACACCCCTCATGCCCTTCCTGGTCCTTGACATCTGAGGGTAAGTGAACTTCACTTGCACTAGCACGGTGTTGGGACTCTGCGGGTTCCTGAGGGGGTACAAGAGAAAGCTCGGTGAGTGGTCCTAAGGCCTCGTTGTGATGGCAGATCCAGACTTGGAGCTGCACACTCTCAGGGCTGGGAAAGACCTTAGAGGTCAGGCCTCTTGTCCACCGCTTATCGGATACTCCAGGTCAGAGCTACTGCGCTCAGGGATCCGAGGATGATTCAGTGAATGTGGCGGGGTTAATCCTGGTCTTCCCAGGCTCTGCCCAGCACACCCTGCAGCCACGACCCCAGGAGGCTGTTCTAGGCAAAGCCTGCCCAGGGATGCCCGTTTAGCACAAGCCCTGGAAGGTGGGGTGTGGGTGGTGTGAGTTGTCAGACAGACATGTGGGAGGGGCAGGGACTGTGGCTTCAGTGACTGGAAGGAAACACGTTATCTCCTCACTTCTTGCTAAGGCAAGGTCAGGACTGGGTCAGGCTCAGGCAGGGTTTTTTTTTTTTTTTAAATTAATTAATTAATTTATTTATTTGAGAGAGAGACAGTGAGATAGAGCATGAGCTAGGAGAAGGTCAGAGGGAGAAGCAGACTCCCCATGGAGCTGGGAGCCCGATGTGGGACTCGATCCCGGGATTCCGGGATCATGACCTGAGCCGAAGGCAGTCGTCCAACCAACTGAGCCACCCAGGCGTCCCCAGGCAGGGGTTTTGATGTGGGATTCAGTCCCCAGAGGAATGGCAGCCAGGGGCTTTCTGCCCAGTTGAGCTCCCTGCCCCCTTTCTCTGAGGCTCAGTGCCTGGGGTTTGGGTGTTTCTACAGCACAGCAGGAGGAGGGTGCTCTGGGGACAGTCCCAGCCAAAGCAATGGGATGTTCTATGTACTCAGAACATGAATTGCGGGGAGGGCTGGGAGGTTGTATGATGTGGCAAAGGGGGGGTAGTATTAAGTGCTTTTTTTCCACAGGTCCTTTTCCTACCCTGTGTTCTTTGCCCCACTTTCCATGCACTTGAACTTCAGGCTAAATCTAGGTTAATCTCTCCTGAAAGGACCATCCAGTAGTGCACAATTGCCTGGGGAGGAGAGGCCCGTCTGTTGAATGGGGTTTTCCCAGTAAGAGGGATTGACTGGCAGGGAGGGGATCCTGGCTACTGCTTGCCATCCTCTGACTTTGGGAGCCACAGAAGGAAAAGTATCATGAGGTTCTTCCATCATGGCCTGGGGATTGTTCTTTTCACTGCTCCTGACTTAGTGGAAGTGAAGGGCATGTAGGACTTTGGACTGGGGAAATGACTGAGTTCTATCCCTTAGGAAAGGCAATGGAGTGGGACTTGAGGCTCAGCTGCCTACATTCAAATCTGGGCTCTGAAGACAATCTACTTCTCTGTGCCTTTGTTTTCCCGTGGCTAAAATAGGGATCATGCCACAGGGTCTGCCTGCTGTCATCGTAGTGAGGCTTAGATGAGTGAGCATGCTGGAGAACTTGGAGCAGACCTCAATACAGAGTACGGTGTCTCCTCTGATGATTGTCACTGGAATGGGTCAGGGGCAGGGGGAGGTCAGCGGGAGCAGGGGAGGCATCTGGGTCTTGCATTCAGCTAGTTCTTGTTCGGCTCCTGGCCCTACCACTTGGCTGGCCATGGCACCCTGGGCAGCTAACCCAAAGTGCTCTGGACTTTGGCTTTGCCATCTGTCAAATGGGACAGCTCCCCACCTAACCAGGCCTGTTATGAGGCTTGTGTGGATAGTGCGTATGGAGCCTGGCAGGTTGGCACACAGTAGATACGCCACATATTCTTTTTTTAAGCTCAAGAGTGATAGTCTACCTGGATCTCAGGTCTGACTTTTAAAAACCTTAGGGGTTGAGGACAGGAAAGTGGTGGTCCTTTCCGTACCGACTCAGCCCTCACCTCAGCCCCTGAGGAGCACACAGGGAGCCTGGGAAATTGATAAGGCCCTGGGGTAGAGTCCAGAAGTATGTGGTCAGCTGGGGACCTTGGGCAGGACAAGCAGGGGGAGCGAAGCAGAGCCTGGCTTGGGGGTAGGTGACATTGTGTGTGTCCCCAGCAGGTATGCCTCCTCCCACCCACGGCCCTGGGGAGCAGGGCCTGCTCCCTTGGAACTGGCAGTCCCCAAGGGGATAGTGAGTGGGCTCAGTGGGCTGATGGTCCTGGGAGCCACATCTCGGAATCCCCTTGGGCTCTTCCCTGCCTTGCCTAGTCAGGCCTTTGGGAGGCAGGGAAACAAAAGCTTGGGTTCCAGACCTTCCCCATCTGGGGACTGGCTTAAAGGCCTTTGCCAGGGTTCAGGGTCAGGCACCTCCTGTTGGCATTAGGGAAGGAAGTGTGTGAGTGTGCATGCATGTGTGTGTGGTCTGTCTGTCTCTGTGGGTAGACAAGCAGGGCTGGGTGTGGGGAGAAGCGGGAAGGGTGAAATTCCACAGCCCCACCTTGATGAGCCAGCATGCCACTCACACACATACTCTGGGCACCGGAGTCAGCCCACCTTCGGCCTTTGCTGAGGCCGGGGGTTGGGGGATGTGGAGCACTGCTCAGGAAGAGCTAAAAGTGGCAGAAAACATCCTGTTTGAAAGCAATGAGTTGCCATATTTAACCCCTGCAGCACTTGCCCCGCCTACACCCAGTCTTCAGGCCAGCATCCCAAACACCTGTCTTTGAGGCTCTCCTGGGGCAGCAGTCTTTGCTTTACCACTCCCAGCCCCGCTGAGGTGTCTTGGCAGGACTACCTGGGCTGAGGTCTTTTCCCTGGCATCAGCCATGCGCCAGGCCACCCTCTGGCTCTGCTCCTCACTGAGCATCCCTCAAATCTGGGGGTGGGGGCCATGGAAACAGCAAAGCTCCCTTAGAGAAAAGCCCTTCCGGGGAGCCTGAGTGGCTCAGTGGGTTAAGCATCTGCCTTCAGCTCAGGTGGCAATCCTGGGGTCCTGGGATTGAGTCCTGCATTGGGGCTCCCTTTTTAGTGGGGGGGGTGTGTGTGTGTCTGCTTCTGCCCCTCCTCCTCTGTTCCTGCTCACTCTTGCTCTCTCTGTCTCAAATAAATAAATCTTAAAAAAAAAAAAAAAAAAGGAAAAGGAAAAGAAAGCCTTTCCTCCCTCCCAACATCCTCTGCTGTGAAAGAAACAGGAGCACCGACAGCAGGGACCATGTGCTGGTTGCTGCCCCCGACCCTTTCCCCGCTGCTTCTTACTGCTCCCCGCTGCAAGGGAGGGCCTGTCCTGGCTGCCGCCTGGTTCCCACCCCTCACCCCTGCCAGTGATGACATGGCACGCCAGTGCCCAACAAATCACTCTGCCATGTTTTCCATCCCTGATCTGGAGACTAAAGTCTCTGGAAAGAACCTCACCGCTGCTCACTGGGCTCACCCGAGGACTGGCTGTGAGGTCAGTGTGAGCTGTAGATGAAGCGTTTCCCTTTTGTCACTGCAGAGTCCTTTTGGCTGGCTGCATCTGTGACCTCACAGAGGGCATCCCTGGGCTCAACTTCGCTGGTCCCCTGCTCCTTCAGGTGGGTGTTTAACTCACCAGCCACCACCTCACTGGCCTTCTGTCTTCCCGGCACAGGTGCGTGCCATGGGAAGGAGGGAACCAAGGGAAGGAAGAGAATACTACCCCGGGCTTGGCACACATAGGTCAGGTCCCGTGTCAGCGCACCCGCGGCAGCCCTGCGGAGACCCAAAGCCCGCTGGAGGCAGGGGTGGGGGCTCCGAAGGGAGGGGCCTGCTGACTCTCAGGCCAGGGCCCCGGGGACTGTCCCACGTAGCAATGTTTCTTCCCCAGCTCCAGTTTCCTCTCTGTCTCCCTGGCCCGCACAGTGTCTGCTTGCCATGCCTGGGACTGCCAGCTCTCAGGCCGTATATGCCTGGGCCCCTTTTCCACCTCTGGACTCTGGTCCTGGGCCCTGGCTCCTTAGTAGCAGCAAATAACTCCAGACAGGGCTGAGTTTTCTCTTGGTGCTCCTAAAATCGTCCTATTTCTTGTGGGCTTATGGCTGCTGGGTCCAGCCTTCTATGTGGCCTGCCTCAGGGTCAGGAATCCCCAGCCCCTGGCCAGCATCATTCCCGATGTCCAGGTGGCAGCTCACAAAGTTGCAGGAAGGGCCTGTTGCCATGCTGGGGAAGCCTGTTCTTCCAAATCTCCTGCATCATGGCATGTCCAGGAAGCCCGTGTGACGATGTGCCCTTGTTGGGCCAATTTGACTGGTATTCCCCACTCCCCACACCCACATTTGATTTCTCTTTTTTCCACCAAATCCACCAGATGTTTGATCTCCTGAATGACACAGACTCTGTAGCAACATCACAATGACGGAGAGTTGCAACATCTCAGCTGACCTGGGGTTAAGCCACAAGCATCCTAGACAGTTTCTCCTATTGCCCCACGATGGTTTTGGGCCTCTGGGATCCCTGTCCACGGCTTGGATGTGTGGACTGGCTTCTGGCTTCCCCAGAAGTCCGGGGGAGTTGGCTTGGACGTGGGGTGGGCTACAGGGACAATGTCGACAAACACACAGGCACTTTTTCTTCTCTTTGGAATTGTTTAAAAATTGTGCAATGTCTTAGATACACAGACGGACATATAAAACATAAAATAGTGTTTTAATAATAATAATAAAATAGTAAGATACCATATACCTACCCCTCAAAGAAATAGAATATAGTTACTACAGAGGCCCTCTGCATGCTTTTCCCCAATTTCAATCCCTCAAAGGTTTCTGTTAATCATTCCTTTGTTCTTTTTTTTTTTTTTTTTAAGTCTCTCTATGTCAGTCTCTCTCTGCATGTGTATATATAAACATTACAGTTTAACAAGTATCAATCTCGCTGTGATAGGGCTGGGTAGTGGCATCAGTATTAGTTCCCAGTATGGTTCCCGGGAGAAGAAAAGGTGAGACAGGTAAGGGATATACAGCTGCCTGCAATCAGGGTTCCCTCTACCCCTATCCTTATCTGTCTCACTTTCTTCCTTTGGTTTGAAGCTCTTCGTGGAATTAAAAAAAAAAAATAGGTATTTGCTTTGGGCCTGTTCTAATCATAGCTGCTAGAGATACCTCGAGCTTTGGGCTTCTCTGGGCCTCCTTTGCTTTTTTTTTGTTTGTTTTTAAAGATCTTATTTATTTATTTGACCGAGAGGGACACAGTGAGAGAGGGAACATGAGCAGGGGGAGTGGGAGAAGCAGGCTTCCCCACTGAGCAGGGAGCCCGATGTGGGGCGTGATCCCAGGACCCCAGGATCATGACCTGAGCCGAAGGCAGATGCTTAATGACTGAGCCACCCAGGCATCCCTCTGGGCCTCATTTGTAAAGCGAGTGATTAATAGCATTTATGTCCTGGGTAATGTAAGAGTAAATGGGATAAGACTCGAAGGGGCTTTGATATGCCAAATTCCAGCTCAGAGATTGCATTGGAAAGAAGCTCAGAGCCTCCCAAGGGCCCCCCAGAATCTACCCCTCCGACCTCAGGGTAGGAGAACGTGGCACTGCCTCATAACTGACTTTCTCTCTCAAGTTTCTTCTGCTCTGAGGGCCCTTCCTGCCCTGGGGCCAAGGGGCCACTTAAGCCTGCAGTGGCCCTTGTGAAGACCCAGATAAAGGTGGGAGGTAGCAGGGTCTGAAGCCTTTTGGGGAGGCCCGAGGAGCTCTGAGCCCGAGAGCGGGAAGCCGAGGGCTCAATTTGCCTAATGGAAGAGTTAGGTCAGCTGTTTCCTGAGAAGGGTTTCCAAAAGCCATTAGTTTTATTCCCTCTATCTTTCCTCTCTCAAGTGTGAAATCCATCTCGAGATGATAATGCCTATTTATAAAAGCCATCTCGGAAAACAAAATCAGTTAATTGTCTATGACTCACATTATTCAGAAGGATGCTCAAATCAAGGTGTAAAATTTATAACGGGGGGCGGGGGAAGAAGAGGGACCAGGATTTTGCTTACGTTGGTGCCAGGACAATGGGGACATGGGCCTGTCAGGGCTGAGCCGTGCTGAGGGGAGGAGCGGGGATGGCAATAACAGGGTCTGATTCAGGCATGTGATCAATTTACTCCATTCCTCCCACCTTCTAGGATGAGGGGCTAAAGGCTTCTGTCTGTCACGTGCAGACAGGCTAAACACGTCACCCAAACGAACCCACCTAGTGGGCGGCAAGTGTGGCCTCTGAACCCAAACCATACCGTGAATGGCTTCCCACTCCCAACATGGGGAAGGGAGCTTCTGCTCCACAAAAAGTCAGGAGGGGAAGCTGCCTCGTGTGTGGAGAGCCACGAGGTGAGGGCACCCAAGAAGTCCTGCTCAGGCCTGGGACCTGGGGAGCCACCTGGCCTCACTGAGCTTCCTCCAGATGGGGGTAGAGGTATAAAGGATGCCAGGCAGCCTTGGCACTGACTCCAGCTCCGGCCTTGGCCTGACGGCTGCTCTTGCAGGGATGGAGGCGATGACAGCCAGCGCTCCCTTGCCTGACCCTGGTGACTTTGACCGGAATGTGCCCCGAATCTGTGGGGTGTGCGGAGACCGAGCCACAGGCTTTCACTTCAACGCTATGACCTGCGAAGGCTGCAAAGGCTTCTTCAGGTGAGTCCTCCTCCAGGGCAAGGGGAGGGAGAAGCTTCTCTCCCATGAAGAGAACCCCTGCCTCTTCCACGTCTCCTTCCTTCCCATGCCCATTGAACATGCCAGTTCTTAAAGCCACTGGAAGTACCGGGGTCTTGGGGAGGATATCTCCTTTCTCTCCTCCCCTCAGCTTCAGCTCTGTCCTCTGCCCCTCTCAGAAATGGATTTTCTGAGGTTGTTATCTAGGTCCCCATCTTTCCATGACTCCCTTGACCCATGGCCTCTACCCTACCCCTTGTGTCTGTCCTTTGGGACTAAGCCTCTTAAAAGACTAATGATCACAGGCATGTCCTCAGGGAAGCCCCAGAAGTTGGCCTCAGAGCTCGTCCTCTGATCCAAATCAAACCATTCCTTGGAATGAGGGGAACTGCACCCAGGCTGGATCTCCATTCTCAGTCTGTGCCCATGTCTTCACCCATGGCTCTCTGTCCCAGGTTGGAAAGCTCAGGCAATGTCAGCAATGTGCCAGCATTCCTACTCAGTCAGGGCCAGTTTCTCTACCAACTGTCTCTTCTCTCTTCCAGCAAGCCCAGTGTCACAAGTGCCAACAGTATGGGGAAAGTACTGGAAAGGCTGGACGAAGGGTGTTCCCATTGAAAGCCGGGAAGGCAGGATGGGAAAGTGATGCATTGCAGTGTAGGTCTGTGAACCAGGAGAAATGTGCATTTGGCATATATTGGAGAGAGAACAAGAGGGAGAAAAGCCTGGAAGAACCCATCAAAGAAAGAGCTTCTGTAGAGTAGTCTTAATTGAAGGTGAATAAAGAGATAAAGGGAACAGGGTCTTTGGCCATTAAGAGAGGAAAGAGTGAATCAAGTCCAGAATGGGGATGTCGATGTTGGCCTGGTTTCTCTAAACTGAAGGGCTCACCCAGTGGCTTTGAGGGCAGAGTGAATCAGAGCCTGGGACTTGTACGGTACCTGCCCACCCCTCACCCCCAACTCAAGGACCCGTGGGCCGTCAGGGAACATAGCTCCCAACTCACCTGCCCTCCCAGGAACCAGCAGGCCTGGAGTTTCATTGCCCTGAGCATTCACTGGGCAGCGGGGTTTCTGTGGGTGCTAATTGACTGTTTGGCCTGGCGCGGGCTGTCCGCTTGGCTTCCTGGCAGGCTGCTCCTAGCTTGGGGAACCAGACGGGCAGCATCGGCTGACTCCAGGTCCTGTTGGCACGTCTCTGATTCCTCTGCACTTCCTGCAGGGGGGGCCTTCCAGAGCTCCGATGCCACCTGGACCCTCTCCTGCACGTGGAGAAGGAGGGTGGGGGCATGCATCAGGGCTGCTTCCTATCAGAAGAGCAGGCAGAAGTGCATGGGCTATGGAGCTGGCCACGCCATTGCATGTCCTGGTTCCGATCTCCTGACTTCTCTGTTTCGGTTACCTCAACTAAGCGCTTGAGTATAGCTGACCTGTTCCATACATAGTGTTAATCTGAGGGTTGATGAGATGACATGTATGAAAGTGTTTTAAGAGACATAAAGTGGTTCAGTCATTAGGTGTCTGCTTTCTGCTCGGGTCATGATCACGGGGTCCTGGGATCATCCCCGTTTCGGGCTCCTTGTTCAGCCGGGAGCCTGTTTCTCCCTTTCCCTTTGTCTCTGCTTGTATTCCCTCTCTTGCTGTCTCTCTCTCTGTCAAATAAACATATAAAATCTTGAAAAAAAAAAATAAAAGACATAAAGTATAAGGGTGCCTGGGTGGCACAATTAGGTGAGCGACTCTTGGTTTTGGCTTAGATCCTGATCTCAGGATTGTGATCTTAGGTCATGGTCTCAGGGCCATGAGATCAAGCCCCGTGTCAGGCTCGACGCTCAGCACAGAGTCTGCTTAAGAGTCTCTTCCTCCTTCCTCCCCCTGCTTCTCCTCTCTGTCTCTCTCTCTCTCTCAAATAAATAAATAATTTGTTTTAAAAAGACATTAAGTACAATATATTATTTTTGAGCCTGATAGGTCAACACTTAACATCCTTCATGGAACACTGTCTTAATAAAATAAAAACAAGTCTCTCTAGCCGTCTACCCTCCTTTTGTTTTTTCATTCACACACTTGCTGCCCACATTTGAATGAGCATCTATGACCGAGGCACTGGGCTAAGAGCTGGCAATGTGGAGACTCTCACCAAAGGTCATAAGTCACCCATCTGCAACCCAAGATCTCCCACAGTTCTTGGGGCTGTTTGGTGAATCCATACAGGTGGCTGCTTATGAGGTTATGACAAGCTGGAGGTCAGTTCCTCGATAGAGTGGCTCCAGCCCCGAGCACCCAGGCTTCCTGCCCTCGGATACACAGCTAGGCTCCAAATCCTCGAGACAGGGCTGTATTAGGATCTGGGTGGAGGGAGGACAGGTCCCTCATGCCCAGGGCCAGGTGTGGGAGATGGCCAAATGGACAGGGATGGTATGTTTGCATATCCATGTCACCACCAGGGGGGCTCTGACACCATGCGCACATTAAGCTGCTGTCCCCCACCCTTGGCCCCTCCCTCCAACAACCCCTGAACAAAAGTACTGGTATTATGGGCAGCTTGCTGCTTTTGTCTCATTACCCTGCCCTGGTCTGTCTTCTATCTTTACCTTCCCTGCTTGAAGACTGGGCCAGGCCATGCTCTCCAAAAAGCCAACATCTCTTATTGTTTGTCTTGATTTTGTTTGATAAACATAGGCATACCCTGATGGTTGGTCTTCATTATTCGTGGATTCTGTATTTACAAACTTGCCTACCAGTTGAAATTTCCTTGTGATCCCCACATCCGTACTTCCAGAATTTTCATGGTCCTTTCTGGGCTTGCTGAGTGGTGAAAAGGTCAAGTCCCCCGAGGCACACATTCCCAGCCACGGAGGAAAAAGGTGATGCATTCACCACAAGAAGGCATTCTTGTTTCAGCTACAAAAAAAGTGTCCTTTTGGTGGGTTATCTAGTGCCAGGGTTTTTGCATTTGGGGGCTTTTCAATGGTGATCTCACTGTTTGAGATGGCCCTTAGCATAGCGCCAAAGTGCTGTTAAGTGTCCCTAAGCACAAGAAAGCTTTGATGTGCCTTATAGAGAAATCTGTGTTCAAGAAGCTTCGTTCAGACATGAGCTATAGTGTTGTTGGCCGAGTTCAGTGTTAATGAATCAACAATATATACTAAGTAAGGTATCTTTAAATAGAAAGCACACATGAAACAAGGTGATGTATTGATAGATTGATGAAAACATTGTGATCAGAGGCTCGCTGCAGGCTAACCCTAGGAACAATGGTTCAGTGTGTGTTTATTCAGTGTTCACGTTGACTTTGCAGAATGTAACAGCTGCCAGTAAGAATCAACTAAGTATACAGAATTGCTCCTCTTTTCTCCCCCCTTTGCCTGCTTCTCCTTTGCTTCATCCAAATTCGGTGTTTTCCCATCTTAGTCTAGTTCAAATAGAACCCTCTTGTCACTTATGTCTGTTGGCAAAATCCTGATCCCAGGAAGAAAAGTTTCTACCAGTGGGGGTGCCTTCTCTGTGTCCGGCTCTGCATCCTTAGGAAGACAAAGATAAGCGCAACCAGTCCTTGCTCTCGGGAGTTCACTCTGTCCTTTCACGGTCATTCTCAAAGAGCATCCCTTCAGAGCTGGGTCACTGACGATTCTCTAAGCACTGGGGACCAGTAATCCCATTTGACCATTCAGCTTTTGGTGTGACTTCCAAGATAGTCAAACTAACCTGCCCTAGGAGCTAGCTGTGGTCATCCTGGCAGGTCCAAAACTCATAATCAAACCAAAATAGGATTAAGAAGGTTGGACAGTGACCATAGTTCTATTGATCGTTGGTCAAGAATTAGATACCATCTCTGGCCGGTTCCTCCTACAAGTTATTTCATGCTGTTTTTGCTTCCTGCTCCCTGGAATGTGTGGACATCTTCAGGGAAAAGGGATATTTCCAGGGTGAATAAAATGTTGGCATAGGCAGGCTTCTAAGAGGTTACGTGTCTCAGTTATGTTAACACCGGAGCAGAAGTAAGGGCCAGAGGGGAAAAATACGTAGGTCTACTATAGAGTAGAAGGTGGGTGATCAATGGAGGTGAACGAATCTCTGGTCATGGGTGGCTGCCTCAGTCCAGGCTCTACAATGAAGGAAAAGGTGTGAAGGACAGAGAAGAAAATCAGAGAGACCCCTTTGATGAAGAGATTGAAGAGGACGGTGAAATTTAAGAGGTGGTCCTGGAAAGCAGGGTTGAGAAACAGATCACTGTTTGCCTCTCCTTCTTGCCTTTTTCTTGCCTGTTGATACCTTCTTAATCCAGACGCCTCACAACCAGCGCCGAGCTAACAAATACAGTGTGGAGAAATGCCTTCTTGTTCGGTGGGCCCAAGGTTCTCAGGGACCATGTTCGTTATGAGTCTTGTGGAGTGCAGGGTCAAAAGGCAGGCTGGTAAGGATCTGGGAACACGAGGAGTGTTCTGGCTTCCAGGAAAACCCCCCAGCGGATACCACGGGAGCCGTGATGTGAAAGTGAGCAGAGAAATGGGGCAGAGGTCCAGGGATTTAAAACTCAAAGTGCTCACAGGCACTGGAGGAAACAGAGAGGAGAGAGGAGCAGCCGCCTAGGGCATTCTATGGGCACAAGTAAATGAGTCACCACGAAGTGAGTGTTGCTGGAGAAAACTTTGTCCAGTTCGGCTTGGCGGCTGGCCCTCTTCCACTGTGGCTCCAGGCTGTGAATGAAAGAGAACAAGGAAGGTGATCTATGGACCAGCCAAGAGTTGTTTTGGAAGCTTGGGTAGAAGAGGTCAGAATATTTAGAGAGGAAATATCTCTGGAGTTGTCAAGAAAGGCAGTGGCAAGCGTGTGAGGGCGACCTTGTCTGTCTTTGGTAGCTCAGCACTTGGATCAAGGCTCATTGGCATGGAGTCACTCTCAACACACATGGGGGGTCCTCTCTGTGCTATGGCAGTATAGGGCCAGTGGAGAGGACTGCCAGAGGTGACCCCACACTTCCAATCTGCCTATCGCAGGGACTGCTTCTATCCCAATGATTTTGTCCTAGAGGAGACCTTTAAACAATCTCTGCTGCCTGCTCTTGGACTTTTTTTTTTTTTTTTTTTAGTTTACTTGAGAGAGAGAGTAAGTGAGAGAGAGAGCACAAGCTCGGGGGTGGGGGCAGAGGGAGAGAGAGAAGCAGACTCCCCACTGAGCAGAGAGAGCAGAGAGAGCGGGCTCCATCCCAGGATCCTGGGACCATGACCTGAGCTGAAGGCAGATGCTTAACTGGCTGAGCCCCCCAGGTGCCCCTGGACTTTAGGGGTGTATTTGGACTGCTGCTCTGGCTTGCATTGAAATAGGGTACATTCATGATGAGGACCGTAGTAGGGAAAAATTAGGGAATTAGGGGCTGTATTAGGGAAGCCCTGGAATCAAACAGATCTCGATTCTGATCCCGCTTTCACACTTATTAGCTGTGGGACATGAAGTGGGAGGTCTAACTTCCCACTGCCTTCTCCTCCCACCTGTAGCATAGGGACAGAGTCCATCCTGCAAGGCTGGTGAGAACGTCGGCGGTAACGCACGGAGTCCGATCAGAGAAGGCCCTCAGCGAGTGCTCGTCATTATCCTCGTCCTTCTGCACTGTTTGTATCTGAGAACAGACAGCCTTTTCTCTCCTCTGTCATGGAACCTGGAATGTGTGTGTAAATCATCCCTGTATATGGGTAAAAAAAAAAAAAAAAGTAGCAGCAGGCAATAGTTCAAAAGGACATCTCAGTAAAAAGTAGGTCTTCTCTACTCAACTCTCATGTCCCTACCTCCTCTGGAAACTGTCACCATGACCAACTCATTGCTTTCGCTTCCAAATTCTTGATATCAGAGCATGGGTGTGTGTGCACGCACACACACACGTGCACAGGAAGGTAGGAGTATACTATCCTCACCCTTCTGCCTCTTGCTTTGATCTACTCCAGAACACCTCCTCAAGCTAGTCCCCACGGCCACATTCTTCCTCCACCCTTCCTGCTGCCCCGTCATTTCATATGGAGTTACTGTACTGTAAGGGACCAGTTCTCCATACAGTGCTGCTGCGACCACCTTTACGCACATGTCTTTGGGCCCATGGGCTGATTGACTCACAGGATGAACGCCTAGAAGTAGGTTCACTGCGTTAAAAGCTCTGTGCCTTTTACATGTCGGTGAATATGACCCAATTGCTGTCCAGAAAGGGGGCTCATGCTCTTTACCACGGTGTTAACCTAGCTTTCTGTAGAGTTGGCTTTTTTAAACTCTCCCGAGAAGCCTTTGATGCTGCCACATACAAAGGTGCCCTATGGGTCCCGACCTTGTTGGTCTTTCCCATCGGGAGCTCCACCAGGCTCCTGGATCCAGTCCAGGCTCTGAGATTTCTGTGATACTCAGGATTGCAGTGGAGACAAAGCCAGAGTCGTCGCTTGGCCCCAGGCTGGGGATTTTCAGGGTGGGTCTCTGGTGATGGGGCCACCGACCCGAGAAGGACCCTATGGTCCCAGGCTTGAGTCCCTGGCCCCAGGCACTTCATGCTTCTGTGAACAGCTTGTCTGTCATGTTTTGATGAATTGGTCAATGTCCTCTCTCACCCCTGACTTTCTAGAAACTGTGTCTATATTTAGCCCAGTGGCACCACCCCAACCCCTCCTTCCTGAGCTGGGGTATAATTGCCAACCACCCAGAGGATGACAGGGTCCAGGCTCAGAGAGCAGCTAAGGCAATGGGCTCCCATGGAAACTCGAAGCTCTTGTTTCTCAAAACCAAAGAAGCTCACAAGCAATTAGCATGGGGAGGAAGGCAGGACAGGGTGTGGATCTTCGGGACAAAGCAGAGAGCCAGAGCTGACTGGTCTGGCTGCCTGACTCCTTGCAAGCAGAGGCCAGATGTCAGCCACATGTGCGGAAATGCCCTTAGCAGGCAGGAGAGTTGGGAAGAACTGGGCCGCAGAGCCTGAGAGACCCACAGCCCTGGCAACTATGCTGGGCTGGACACACCTGAAAGCTGGTTTGGGGGTAGGGATGACCTCAGTCTCCCTGTTGGAGCTGGAGAGGGAGCATTCCCTCCCTGAACACTGATCGACACTCCAGAGTGTGACAGTTCTTTGTGATGGCTACCCTCCATCTTCCTGGCTACAATTCTAGGGTCTGGTCTCTGATTCTGTATTCAGAGGAGGCAGGGAAGAGCTGCTTAGTATAATTTTTCATAATAATAGTTCAAGAACTCTTTAAATTTATAAATTTATAGGCTACTTTCTACATCACTCAAATACTGTGAAGACATGGGACAAAGTTGGTGTTCTTTGGGATAAAGTATGGCAAAGGGTGAAAATCACAGGTGTGAGCCTTGCGGTGGGATAATGTGCCTTGGCTGGAAGGACTTTTAACATTTTCTTTCTTCCTTCCCTCCCTCCTCCCCTCCCTCCCTTCCTTCCTTTTCCTCCCAGTCCTCTTCCTCCCACTTTGCTTCTCAGTATTCATGAGCTTTCTACTCTAACTACAAAGCTGGGAGCAAGGACATTGGGGTTTCCCCCCCCCCAGTATTTTCTTTGAAGCCAGCTCTGCATATTTTTGGATTCCTACACAACCTCGTCAGAATCCACTCCTGCTGTCCGGCAGAGCTGGGCTGCATGGCTATCTCCAGCACTCCTGTGTGTGGAAGCCTGGGGTGGGTTTCAGATTTACAGTGAGGAAGATCAAAGAAAAATGATAGTGCCACAACCTCCTGAGCCTCCTTGCAGCTGGGGGATGTGCCCCCAGTGAGAGTCAGAGGCAGGTGCCCTAGAGCCCAAGGAAGGAGAGATAGGTCCCTGGGGGGCATGGGGGTGCCTCCCACCTGGAGGGCTCAGAAGCTCTCAGCCCCCAGCACAGGGCTGGGGAAGGGCTTTGGCTCACGTGTTTGGAGGTGCCACATGTATGATATGTTCCTTGTGGTGCTCCAAGCCCTAGAGAATTAACAGGAAGAGCTGTGAGCCAGACAAGACAGTGGGTGGGAGGAGAGAGTAGACCCTCAGCTCCTGGGCAAAGTGCCTGGTTGTTAAAAAAAAAAAAAAAAAAAGGAAATGAGAGTTCACTCTGAATTAGAAACTTCTGACCCTTAAGTAAGTTTAGAGAATTACGGGCATCCTGGGGCCTGAACATTTGTGGTAACAGGCGGAGCCTCAGGAACCATGAGTGGGAAGGAGGAGAAGGAGTAAAGGGGTGAATGAATCTCATGTCCCCTGGTGATGTAGTAGCTCATTTCAGGTAGCTTAGGTGCTTCCACATTTGCCTGTCCCTCTGGAGAGCTACCAGAGATGGATGGAGACTCAAGGAGAAAGGCCTTCTGTTTCCATAAAGGTAGGCAAAAGCCTGGTATGTGATCTCTCCCTGGGTAGTCACCAGAGTGGGTATGGCCATTGGTGGGCTGGAGTTGACTCCCATAGCCTCGTGTGGTTCCACCTCCCCTTGCAGCCTCGCCTACTGGTGGCCCTCTTGGGTCAGGAGAGGGCCAACTGGGGGCCAAAGCCAACTACCTTGTAGGCCACTGGGTCATCCTTGGTCTTGAGTTGTTCTCAAGGGCCAGCTGCCTGGAGCTGTTTGCCTATAGGCTCCACTTCATTGAGCACCTTGAGTTTCTAGGAATGAGAGCCGTGTGTTCAATCCCAGGAGCCAAAAGCCGAGTCTCACGTCTCTAACAGCCAACTCGGGAGCCTTCACTTCTTGCTGACTCCCCTCACTAATAAGCGTCTAACAGCCAACTGGGGAGCCTTCACTTCTTGCTGACTCCCCTCACTGATAAGTTTCTTCCCCTCAGTGCTCTCACCTATAAAAAGAGGAGGCACACCAATAGTCTCTTGGATCTTCTTCTAATCTTGGAGTCTGGTTACCTGTGACTACTGGCAAGCCATTTCTGTGTTCTCTTCTCCTCTATCCCATGGGTGCCCTCTGTCCATGTTGACTGATGAGAATGTTTGTCCTAAACCCCATTTATCTTCTAGTGAATGTGAACAGTGAGTCATTTTTTTTTTTACCAAGAAGCATAACTAGTGTGTGACCAGCTCATTTCTGAGAGAGGGAAATGGTTGGAGCCGGGTCTTTGTTCATAAGGTTTGAGCATCTCCTTGGAAGATGCTGCTGGTCCCAGAGAAAGTGATTCTGCCACCATCTTTCTCTAGCTAAATCCTGTCACCTGTCCCAGGGCAAAAACCCAAACAAATAAACAAACAAAACAAAACAAAACGGGCCTGCCCCTACTGGGGCTGGGAACAGTATGAGGAACCCCAAGGACATAGATGATGTAGCCTCCTGAAAGTGCCATGTGGTGTGGCTGGCAGCAGAAAGCCAGAATTAGGAAAATGAACCCTCAAGCTTGCACACACACACATGGACACACACATGTGTACACCCCACTACACGTACAATTTTACATAGAATAGCAGGGGTCCCAGGGGTACTGACTTCCTAAGCTAAGAACCTTTGGCAGGTTTCTATCCTGGCAGAACCCTTGCTCCCTCTGCCTTTCAGGAAGTCCAGGCCAGACCTCAGGGCTCCCGCATACTCGTCGGGCCTTTTATCTCTGAGCGTGTGATCTGGCTACCTTGAGCTATGGTTTGGGCCCTTTCTTCCTTCTCTGTGCACCTGCGCACGTGTCTGTCTCTGGACCAGGCCTGCTCTAGTCTGATATCTCCAAACTCTGGATGACTTAAAGCCATCCCCAGGGTCCTCACCTCCCATAATGGCTCACTACAAGCAGTGAGGGCTACTCTGCAGATTTTAGTAGTTCAAAAATGTCGCTAGGCTAATTCACTCATGTATTTCTTGTGTAATTAAAAAAAAAAAAAGAGTGGGAAGTAGAGGACCATAAGAGTAAATCGGGGGGCCGGCCTGGCCCGTTGGTAGAGCAGACGACTCTTGATCTCAGGGGCATGAATCCAAGCCCCACGTTGGGTGTAGAGCTCACTTAAAAAAAAAAAAATGAAAGTGATAATAAATAAATCCTTTCAAACATTAAAAAAATAAAGTAAATCAAAGCGATGATGGGAGCAGAGTAGGGAGTGAAAGAAGGAGGCAAGGTGTGGGGGAGGGGAGGGGTAGGCACTGAGAGTGGCCAGGACTGGGCCCCAGATCCTCTGTGGGTGACATGGAGATTGGGGGCGGGGGGTTGTGGGCAGTCTCTGTTGTCACAGCCCCTGCAGGCCGCCAGGGCAGGGGCTGGGAGGGGTGTGACCCAGAGGTGGCACGTGTTCTCTCCCCGGGCAGGCGGAGCATGAAGCGGAAGGCGCTGTTCACCTGTCCCTTTAACGGGGACTGCCACATCACCAAGGACAACCGCCGCCACTGCCAGGCCTGCCGGCTCAAGCGCTGCGTGGACATCGGCATGATGAAGGAGTGTGAGTATCCCAGCCAAGGCAGGGGGTGGCACTGGAAGGGGATGGTGGGAGCTGCTCTTTAGGCAGGTTTGGCCCGAGAGGTGTCCGTACTGTTCCCCTGGGGCTGTTGGCACACGGGGTCTGGAGCTGGGCACTGCGGCCAGAACAACAGGGCCAGAGGCCCCAGGCGGGTCCTACAAACCTCAGTTGGATCTGTGTCTCGGAGTTCTGGGAAGGGCCCATCCCATGGGGGTGCCTGTGAGAAGGGAGAGGCAGGGCACTGCCTTCGTAAGCCCCCAGATCAGCACTCCTCCAAGACAGATCACTGTTCTCACCTCCCTATTCCTGGACCTTCAGGGAAAAGATGAGGCTCAAGGACCCAGGGTTGTTTGGACTTCGGGGGAGTGGGCTGCTGAAGTTGGGGAGGGGCAGGAGTTTGGGGGAGAAGATGCACTCAGAGCCTGGCTGGCATCTGGGTCCCTCCCCGCCCCAGCCTTTGGGCCACTCTGGCCCCAGGGGCAGATCTGGAGAGATCAGGGGGAGAGACTCTGTGAGGGGAAGCACCGGACTCTGGGATGGCCCTCTGCATCCAGAGGGAGAGAGAAGGGTGAGTCTGCAGGACTCCCTGTCCAGCTCCAGGATTGGAAGAAAGGACCAATGGCAGACTGACTTGTTCTAACCCTCGGGTTAAAAACAACCCCTGGACTTTGCATCTGAGCTCTGGTTACTTGGTAGCCAGAATAGCCATTGAATTCAGCAGACCCCGGGAGGGGCTAAACCAGCCTTCCCTGGGCTGTAGACCAGTGCCCTGGGCCGGCCCGGGCACGGGTGTCCTCCGCACCTTCTGTCCTGCTCGGCCTCTTGCTCACCCCTGTCTGCCATCCGTCCGCATGCCACTCACCTCCTCGGCCCTGGGACCTGAGGAGGCTCGGGAGGGGTGCTCAGATGCAGGCATGCCTGGAGACCCTTCTGGCTATGAGGCTATTGTTTTAGGGGGTGAGGGAGGCAGTTACGGGGAAGAGTCCCAGGACAGGGCTTCGGGGGTGGAACACTTCTTCCTTGACAGGAAAAAAAATTATCTGTTGTTGGGGAACAGAGACAGAATGAAGACCCTCATGGGGGTCCTCCTGCTTGGGTCTTGACAGGCTCCCGCCTTGGTGGGTCACAGTCCTTCATTCCTGCTCCCGGCTCCCCAGTCAACCCTGGCAGGCCTTGAAGAAGTTTCCAGGCTGTTGTTTCTCCTCGCCCCCACAGGAGTGTGCAGGCCTGGACATGCTGATCTCTCCTAGCACCGTCCCCTGCTCCGCCCGACTCCTGTGTTTATCCTGGAACAGAGGAGGCCAAGACTGAGTGCCTCATGGGGCTTCTCACACACCGGCTTAGGGCGGCCTGCTCTGTGCGAGGCACTGGTGTGGACACAAACACAATGCAGTGAGCACAACCCCTGCCCCTGCCCCCAAGGGGCACATAACCCCCGAGGGGCAGGGAGTCTGGCTCTGAGGCTCTGCCAGCCAAGAACAGCACAGTTCCACCGCTGGGATTCAGTCAGACTCTACCCCAGAGGTTCTGGGCGGGACCAGCCTCATTGATGCCCCCGACACTCTTCTCCTATGTCTCGGGAAGAAGGAGATATCTGATCAGCTTCGAATAGGAAGAACACTTAGAAATCATCTGAGACTCAGAAAGGTAAAAATAACAGGATTGGAGTCAGAAAGCAAGTCTCCGTGTTTGCTTCTAGATCTCCTCTGGTCCCCAAAGACAGCACTGCATCCATGGTAATGAACAGGTCTAGGAATACCGTGTGGTGATGGGGGCCAGCAATCCGGAAGTGGGTGCCCACCCCAAACCTTAACAGCTTTGTGCTTTGGCCACCCCAAACCCAACCCCAGTCCTCCCCCACAGAGCCCTGCACCCCACCCTGCTGCATGCCCAGTGCAGCCCCCTGGCTGCATCCCATCTCGGGATGCCCTCGGGGAGCTGTAGTGAGGTAGCCCTGGGCTGCAAGAGCTGAGCTCTTGGAGCCTGGGCCACAGAGCTCCTGTTGAAGGAAGACCTTGAGCCAGCGCTAGGCTTGTTCTCCCCACTACTCCAAGGGAAGGTCCTTCAGGGAGGGCTGTAGTTCTCAGCCTCAAGTCAGCCCAGCTAAGAGAAGTCCGTCACAGTGGTCTGGGCCTGGAGCTCCCAGCTCAGAACCCGAGGAGAGCTACTCGTTTATCATGTGGGCTTGGGCTGCCTTAAGGCTCAACCTCCCAGAGACAATTTTGTGTCAATATTTGTAAAACCACAGGACAGCCCAGGGCTCCCTCTGAAAGCGCTGCAAGCATAGGCTCCCTTCTGGCAGAAGCAGAGAGGGGGCCCTTCCCTAAAGGGAACACAGGAAGGTGAAAGGGATGGGTGTGGGAACAAATGTTTATGGAGCACCTACCTGCATCAAACACAGGTGCTTTCTTATTAAATTCTCCCAAGAATCCCTAAATACGTGAATACTTCTGTAGTTTTTGTTGTTGTTGTTGTTGTTTTGTAGCTGGGGAAGCTCAGAGGAATTCCAATTTCGTACCTTTGAGTAATAAGATGGTATGGTAGCGGCATTCTTACCCAGGTCTGTTTGCTTCCAAATGCCAGGCCTGGGGACCCCACCCTGGTGCAGCCCACCAGGCACCCTCAGTGGGCCAGAGTTCCTCCAGGCACTGCCTGGTCCCTTAGGGATGGGCTCAAGAGACTGTTCCCCTTTCTTTCTCTTCAAGTCCTAGTTGACTTGACCTTGTGCTTGGCACCCAAGAACTCTCGTGGTTGGATTCTTGCTTCTTGTTGGCCTGTCCTGCACAAAAACACCTTCATGTGAATTTGTTTGATATTTTTACAGATGTGCGTCTTTTCTACCCTGTGTTAGTACAATGCCTGGCATGGCATAGGTGCTCAGTAAATATATGTTGAATGACTGAGTAGTAGCTCCTCATTATGCTTCCTTGTACCTCTGCATCTCCCACTGGTCTATGGGTCAGGAAGATCTTCCAAATCTGATATTGCCTGTGTCATTCATTGGGAAAGACATTATATTCTCTTTTCTATTGTTGTCCTTAGGCCACCAGGGGCAACTTGAGGTGTTTTTTTTTTTGTTCATGCTTTCAGATCTTGACCTCCTAAGGCAACCATAGACTTCATGAAGCAGAGAACATCTTGCATGGGAAAAAACGTATGCAAAGCCATGTTAGCACTCAGCAGGGAGCCTAAAAGGAAGACAGAGAAGCTACTAAGCTGCCATATGGGTTTCCCAAGTCCCAAGGACACTGCTCATGTGTCTTATTCCTTGGAGAGCCCATCAAATGCCCTTTCAGCACCTGTTTGCTCTTTTTCCAGGCCAATGGCTTTCAACTCCAAAACATGTGTCCTCCTACATGATAGTAATGGCATTTTCAGTAACGATTCGTTGAGAAAATGATTTTTTAAAAATTTCCTATGAAATTAGTAACCCCCTTTAAATAAAGACTTCCTTCCTAAATCACAACAGCATCTGCACATGTGAGAGCCTGATGACTTACCCTGTCTCCAGACACTGTTTCCTGGAGAGGGGGAGTTGGGGGTGCAGATTGGTAGCCCTGGTAGAAGATGCCAGATCTCAGCACTTTTTTCTCTAGTGCTGCACACCGGATGGCAGTCACCGTTTGATACAGTGATTGGGAGGAACAATGTCATAAGGTTAACCTTGAATCTTCTTAACTTTGTCCTTTTAGAGTAAATCATTTACGAACTTAGCTACTTTATTTATTTTTTCATACTCTTCAGATGGATTAGAACATTTTGTGTGTTCCACAGCTAAGGACAAGAGTCCTATGGAGCAGTCATAGCCAATTACAATCAGAGGAGCTATGGGGCAGTAGTTACAACCATGAACTCTAGAACTGTGTTACCAAGGCCTGAGTACCAGCTTCACCACGTGTTAGCTGTGTGACTTTGAGCAAGGTACCTAGCCTCTGGGCCTGGGGGTCTCTCATCTGCAAAATGGGAATACTAGCTCTTGCCCGAAGAGGTTGTTACAAGAACTAAATATCTGTGAGTTGATATTTAAGAAGCATTTAACATAGTGCCCGGTACCTAAAAAATTCTTTATTTTTTATCCATTTTTATTAACACATCTTTTTTCTTACCTAAAACTTGATCACCATGATTTCCAGCTCCCCAACAGACTAGAAATTAACAGTTAAGAGGAAGAAAAGCACCCCCCCAGAGGCAGGCAGGAACCAAGAAGAGACAACATGGAGCTTACCAGAGAGGGGGAGATTGAAAGCGATGAGACGTAGCACAAGAACTCTGAATCATAGCAGGCCGAGTCACAGTGCAAGGACACAGCCCTGTTCAGTCCTGAGGTCATAACCTCGCTCCTACAAAGTCCAGTAATTGTTCCAAATGATAAGTAAATGTTGCATGTTTTAGGTGTTCTGTTACAAGGTATGCTGTCTTGAAAATATTTCAGTCACAATAATTAAACTGAAAAGGTGAGCCGGGCTCAGTTATCTGGTGGACTGGCTGGCATTTGACATGTGCCATCCCGACATGGTAGGACACATACACAGTGTTAGTGTACTTCTCACTGTCATTTCCTGAGCAAAGGACAATGACTAGCACATAGTAGGTACAATCATTGTAGATGTGTTGGGTGTCCAATCTCTCAGACTACTGAGCAAACACCATGGCCAGGAGGCTTCGCTGGGCTCGCTGGCTCCCTTCCATAGGAGGGAAACCCAGGAAGCCTACCGTGCTAGTGAAGGAGATCTTGAACATCTCAGGTTCTCTCCATCCGGCCGTTTACTGGAGGCTGTACTAACCATAACTATTACAGAGCGGAAGACAGTTGGGTGCCAATGTGTGTGGGAAACAGTAGACATACCACAGAAATAAGAAATGAAAGCTCAGTGCAGATTGGGACAATCCAGAAAGGCTTCATGGTGAGAGAGGGCTGAAAGCTGGGTGCTGGAGAATGGATAGGACTTGTGCAGCTATGGGGGAGAGAAGACTCAGCTGGACAGGCAGCCGGCATGAGTGGAAAAGCAGTGACAAGACTGAGCGGGTCGTGTCTGCAGGCCAGCAGTCTCAACGTGACCAGAGCAGAAGCTGCGTCCAGAGGCAGGGGGGAAGGAGGTTGGAAAGTTAGGAAGAAGTAAGATCATGGAGCATCTTGACTTTAATTTGACCATGGTGAGCAGGAAGGATCCAGAAAAACTTTCTGGGCAGGAGAGTGACATCTTAGAATCCCAAGAGATTATCAAAGCCCAGTCAAGCCGAGAAGCATGTCCAAGATGCCTGTGGCATGACTAGCAGAGCACCCCCCTTAACCACCCCCCCACTCCAGCCCCAGCACCCCCTGCATCCACCCTCAGGTGAGCAGGAAAGACCAGACACCTAATCTTGGATTCCCCTGGCTAGGGCTTTGTACCCTGCCTTGAATGCAATGCTCCCTGCTCCTTCCTCTTCCACCCCACTTGACCTCATGGGGTCTGAGCAAACACCCACCGTGGGAGAGGGTTGGCAGCTCTTCGGGCAGGTGAGTCAGTCACCTGGGCGTGGCCTCCTCCAGTCCTCCTCTTCGTATGGCTTCCTCAGCTGTGGAGGGAACACGCCTTCCTTTGCCACAAGCTTCCCTTCCTGCTGTCACTGAGGCTCTGGTTGCCCACTTCCACCCACCCACACTCCACAGGCTCTCCCTCCCCTCCCACCAGCTTATTTCCTTCTCCCCCCCGACCCCCGCCCGAGGGGTCTGGGCCAGTGGGCCGCTCTTGAGGCCCGGAACCCACCCATCCTGGGGTTCTGGTTGCTTTCCCTGCTCTTGTGAAACTCCCCAGTTCTGTGGGCAGAAGCGCTGGCAACACCAGCAGACAGCAAGTAGCTACAGGCCGAGGGCTCCAGTGCCCACTCCTGCCGTCAGCACTCTGCAAGCCCCGGCCCAGAGGTCTGTTTGCCTCACCCCTGTGCCAGGCATCCCTGCTCGCAGCCCCACCACCCCCGGGCAGCTGTCCAGCTCGGTGAGGTGGGTGCCACCCTAGGGGGCATGGGGTCTCCCTTTCGTCAGACACGCTGGCTTGCAGCGGGAGAGAACACGGTGCTGCACAGTGTTCTCTTTGGGAATTCTAGAGGGCTCAAAAACTTCCCCGGGCAGAACTTTCAAGACTGGACAGGCTGGAGGAGGGGTTGTTTTGCAGGAACCAAAGAGGCAAAGTCTTTCTAAGTTGGTCAGTTCCATGCCTGGAAACTTGGGCGTGGGAATGCCCCCGTGGAGGGGTCTCTCAGCATCTCCTAGCTTCCGACACTGGGACTGGCCACACAGTGACTCTCATCCTCTTCACCTCCCACCCCAACCCCCATCCCTCGGAATCACGGGCTGTGAATGTGGGGGAGAAGAGACACTACTTAACATTTAATGAGCAGCCGATCTGGGTTACACGTGCACTCAGTTCTCAAAACAGTCCATCCTCCAAGGTCGGGGTTGTCACTCAGTCACCCCTCAGCCATCCCACATACGCGGGCTTTCTGGAGGAAGGAATCCCAAAGGGCCGTAGAAGAGGTTGTAATGGAGCAAACTGCTTGTTTGATTAATGAGATGACCAAAGCCCAGAGAGTTCAGTTTGCCCAGAGTCCGATCACTTGCTCCTGAGAACACAGACTCACTAATAATGCCCAACATTCCCACCCCTAAGATCCTTTTTCCTCCAATCTCACGCACCTGCCATTTCAACAGGAAACCCAGTTTTCTGTCCATGAAGTGGGCCCGGAGTCCCCCATGGCGGGAAGCCCCCCAACCCCGTGCGCCCCTCCGATCTTGTGCCTTTAGCAGCTGGAGGAGGGTTTCTCCGAGGAGCTGCAGGCCCAGCCCTCCTGAAAGCCTCCCTCTCACCCCACTTTCACCCCACAGTCATCCTGACAGATGAGGAGGTGCAGCGGAAACGAGAGATGATCCTGAAGCGGAAGGAGGAGGAAGCCCTGAGGGACAGTCTGCGGCCCAAGCTGTCTGAGGAGCAGCAGCAGATCATCGCCATCCTGCTGGACGCCCACCACAAGACCTACGACCCCACCTATGCCGACTTCTCCCAGTTCCGGGTGCGTCCACGAGCGGTCTGCCTGGGGAAGGATGGGCTGTGGGGTGAAGAGCCACCGCTGGGGTGGGGGCACAGGAGTGGGGACAGGAGAGCCTCGGCCAGCCAGAAACTGGGGCGGGGGTGGGCATGCTGCTACGGAATTGGGGAGGCCTCCCCCCCACCCCCACAGGCCTGCCTGGAAGCCCCTCCTGTCAGAGATCGGGGTCAGGGGAGGAAAGTGAGCCCATCTCTCCCTTCCAGCCTCCAGTTCGTGGGGAAGGGGGTGGAGGGAGCCATTCCTCGAGGCCCTCCTCCATCCCAACGCCCAGCCTCTCTGGGGACTCATCTTCGTCCTGCTCAGATAACTACACAGCCTCTCTAGGTGAGTCGATGCATGCCCCCAGTGAGCCCAGCAGTGGAAGGAGAGCCCAGAGCTTCCACGGCCGACCTGCCCTTGGCCATAGATGGGAGGGTTGCACTTTCATACCGTGTGCCGCACAGTGTCCTCAGAATACTCCCCTATGTTTACAGAAGGGAGCTAACTAGCCCAAGGGCCCATGCTGGGGAAGAGGCCAAGTTGGGCTCTGGCCAGGCAGGGTCTGTCTATAAAGTCTCTGCTCCCCACCAAGCTTCTGCTCCTGCCCTCCTCCCTGTGGGTAACCTGGTTCCTTTAACTGGTATTTTGAGCCTGGGCCTTTGCGGGAGATGGGGGGTGGTTCTGTTGTGGGTTTTTTTTTTCCATTTTATTGAGATATAATTGACATAGAACATTGTATTTGTTTCAGGTATGCAACATAATAATTTGATACATGTATATATTGCAAAATGATTACCACAACTAGAGCTACTACCCATCATCTCACACAGTCAGGTTTTTATTTTCGTTGTGCTGAGAGCTTTCAAGATCTACTCTCTTAGCAACTTCCAAATATATAAAACAGTGTCATTAACTGCAGCCATCAGAGCCTAGAAGGTGACATTTCAGGTGAAGGGAGAGCATGTGGGTCCCATTGCTGTACTTTCCCCCCACCCTAAGCTCTGGGGGGGTCACCACAGCCCCAGACGACCCGTCATTTCCAGCTCATCCTTGCTTTCCTTCTTATGGTCCTTTTCCACCTTCTTCTTCGTCTTCCTGCTCCATCCTCTCCCTACCCCGTCCTTCATTCCTCTGCCTCTCACTCTACCCTGCTACCTTCTGCGTGGGTCCTACAGGAGGGCAGGGATGGGAAAACCCCTTCCCTCTGGGGAACTAGAACCCTCAGATATGGTACTTCCAGACTGATTGATGGATCTGCGCCCAGGTCCCAGAGAGGTGGGAGGGGTCTCAGTGTCAGCTAGACAGGAATGGCAGTGGAGACAGACGTGGTATCTGCCCACCCAGGAGTGACAGGAGGGAGGTGGTCAGGGACATTGCTGAGATTTACTGATCCTTTGAGCCCCCGTCTTGGACGGATTCTTCCCAAGTGTTGATTTCCTCTCCCTACTTTGCTGCTCTTTTCACTTGGTGGGCTATTTATTTCCATTGATGAGGATCAGTCTTCATGTTATACATTCAGCTTTTAATAATTCCACATTAGTCAATAGTTTTGATACCCTCATAGGTTAATTGATATGAGGTGTGCAGCCCCACCAATGTCAAGTTCAGTACAGCATATGTTGGCTGGCTCAGTTGACATAGCATCCAGTTCTTGATCTCAGGGTCATGAATTCAAGCCCCATGTTCGGCCTAGAGATTACTTAATTTACTAAATAAATAATTAAATAATAAGATTCAAACTAGTTAACATTTTAAATTTAAAAATATTAAGCAAAAGTTGGGGTGCCTGCATGGCTCAGTGGGTTAAGCCGCTGCCTTCAGCTCAGGTCCTGATCCCAGGGTCCTGGGATCGAGTCCCGCATCAGGCTCTCTGGTCAGCCGGGAGCCTGCATTCTTCTCTCTCTCTGCCTGCCTATCTGCCTACTTGTGATCTCTGTCTGTCAAATAAATAAATAAAATCTTTTTAAAAATAAAATAAAATAAAATATTAAGCAAAAGTAATACATGTTTATTGTAGGCATTCAGAAAATATCAGCTAAATTATATATATGTACATATATATAAAACAAATATATATTTTTATATATGTAAAATCTTTAGACCTACTACCCAAAGATAATCACTGTTAACATTGTGATATGTCTCTTTTCCATCTTTTTTTTTTTAAGTTATTTTGTTTTGTTTTGTTTTTATTTGACAGACAGAGATCACAAGTAGGCAGAGAAGCAGGCAGGGTTGGTGGGGAAGCAGGCTCCCTGCTGAGCAGAGAACCTGATGCAGTACTCGATCCCAGGACCTGGGATCAAGATCTGAGGCGAAGGCAGAGGCTTTAACCCACTGAGCCACCCAGGCACCCCGATTTTCTTTAAATGCATATGTATATTTTCAAGTAAAATTATGCTATACACAATCTGGGAACTTGCTTTTTTCTTTTAATAGTGCATCATATCATATTTTCATGTCGTCAGGATACCTCTGTATTATATGCTTAAAGGCTGATTGGTATTCTGGGGTATGAATGTACAAGAACATATCTAATCCAGATTGTGTCCCAGCTTTTTATTAAGTTAACAGTATGCTTGTACTAAATACATACACTTATTCCGGATTTTTTTTTCCCTTAGGATGAATTTATGGAAGTGGGATTACTGATCAAAGAATATACGTAATCATAGGCTTCCGACCTTACTATCAAATAGCTTTCTAGATTACTTGCACAAATGTAGGCTTCCTTTAGCACCCCATGGCCCAAGAGTTGCCTAATTCCTTGACATTGGCATCCACATTTAAACATATTTGTTTCTAGTTTATAGGTGAAAAGTCTAGATGTTCTACTCTGTAGTTCTTTGATCACTAGTGAGGCCAATCCTCGTTTTCTATAAGTTCATTGATTCCAAACTTGAGGTCATTAGAAACCACACATGATCTGTAAAATCATGGCTTAAGGAAATCTCCTGTCTTGGAATATCTCTGATCTTTGATTTTACTGCCTTGCTCTGCTTGAAAGAAAAGCTAGGGGGAGTCCTAGAGGAAAGCCTGGGCTGAAGATTGACCTTGGAGAGAGGCGGTCACTATGGCATTTCTGGCTAACCCTGCGGATGGGGCAGGGGAGGTCCTCAAGGGGCCAAGCAGGAAGGTATCCGGCACAAGCATCCTGAAGTAGCTCTTTCTCTCTCCTCATCCTTCCCCAGATGTGATGGAGCCAACCAGCTTCTCCAATCCGGGTCTGAGGGAAGAAGACTCAGATGACTCTTCTCTGACCCTTGACCTGTCCCAGCTCTCCATGCTGCCCCATCTGGCTGACCTGGTCAGTTACAGCATCCAAAAGGTCATCGGCTTTGCCAAGATGATTCCAGGGTTCAGGTAAGAAGAGTCAGACTCCTAGACTGAGCTAGAAGAAGGCCTGGAGATTGCTAGTCCACTGCTTCCCAAAATAGAGACCCAGACCCTATCCCAGTCTTCCCACATCAGAATCTCTGGGAAGTATGGCCCATCCAGCATTACCCAGCAGGCCAGTGCTGGAGAGCCATCCATCCCTGGCAGTTTCAGAATGACAGAAGAGAAGCCCAGGGAGGTTCAGTGGCTAGCCAGGATCATTTGCTAGTGCTGGAGCCAGTATGTGTCAGAGCCAAGGTCCAGAATTCCAAGTTCACTGCCATGTGCACTCCAACTGGCTTGGGTCTAATCCTCATGTCAACCCTTCAAATTAGACCTCCATTAGCCCTCCACACCCAAATCTGAAACCAAAATGCAGTGACAGAGAGGAGAAAGGGCTGCACAAGGCGACTTGTGAAATAATTTAGGGATCCCACAGGGAGACAGGTTTCCTGGCACACACAGCCTGGGCCTCCTTCACCCAAATTTCTGTGAAAAGGCCTTTTCCTAACCATACTGAGACCCTTGCCAAAACAGATAGATGTAAGGGGTGCTGCTGGAGTAAAGATCCTCTGTTAGGGAGTCACTGATACAAATTTCACTCAACTGTTAGATTGTTTTGGTAATAATGGCTCACATACTTATATTTAAATAGCTGTGCAGTGTTGAGGATTTTTTTTTTTAAAGATTTTATTTATTTGACACACAGAGAGAGAAATCACAAGCAGGCAGAGAGGCAGGCAGAGAGAGAGAGGAGGAAACAGGCTCCCTGCTCAGCAGAGAGCCCGATGTGGGGCTCAATCCCAGGACCCCGAGATCATGACCCGAGCCGAAGGCAGAGGCTTTAACCCACTGAGCCACCCAGGCACCCCAGTGTTGAGGATTCTTAAAGGAAGAAAGTGTAGATGCTTTTAGTAGAATGTTGGGAGGTAGTTATAGCTATATTGACACATTATTTATATCATTTGAAGCACTGTCACACAATACATATACAATGTGATTGAGAAAGAGAAAGAAAGAAATCACTGGCACTAACTGTTGGCATCTGCTTAAGGAGTGATACCTGCGGTTGCCAGCAGAAGGGACTACGAGTGCTTTCTAGATGCTGATGCTCAAGTTCAGTGCTGGAATTCTCGGAGCCCCAAATTATGGGACATGGGCCAGCTCTGAGGGGGAACTAACGTGATGGACTATTTATTGTGTGGTGAATCTCTCTGCCACACAAGGAAGCCATCGGTCACTGTCTCCATGACTGCATTGACAGCTAGGTGGCGATAATTCAGAGCGCCCAGCCCAGTTCCTCCCAGTTGGTGTCTGCCCTGAGACAGCCAGCATTGTGTGATTTTCTGCCTCTCAGCAACTCAGATACCCGGGGCTCTCCGGTGCTCTTCCCCGGGGAATTCATGTGAAAATTGGAAAGAAGAGAAAAACCACAAACTCGCTTACTGCATCGAGACACCTTTGGGACACCCTCATTGAGTTACACATTTTGGTGGCAGAAGGAACAAGGGCTGCTGTGTGGCGTCCAGCAGGAATGAGCTACCGAGTGTCACCTGTGAGCTCAGTGTCATGCTGGGCCTGGGACTTACCCTCCAGAGCCTTTCCTTGGAACTGACAACACGTTCTGCTTAGCACAAGTTCCAGCTCCCTCCCACACTCTTCAAGCTAGTGTTTGCAAACTCAGTCTGCTCCAAGGTCTTGTTTTGTATAAACAGCTAGAGAGAAAAACACTTCAAGGTGTTGACGGGATACCAGCAGGCCCGCTTCTCTCCTAGTTTCTGAGAGCAGTCCTCATCTGTGCAGGGCTCATCTTTCCTAGCCTGGTGGGGAACTCCAGATGCTCAGGTTTGCGGATTCTAAGGAGTGGCTGGGATGGCACACATGTAAACACTGTCCTTAAAAAAGCCGTTCATTTAACCAGATGACCTTGATGCAACACACCCTCCCCCGCCCTGAAGTAAGTAACCCAAATCCTCATATTTCTCCCATGCCCTTGGTCCCCATCCTTTACCCTGGCCACATATACTCTGACACAAATAGCATGACCCAGCCCTTGGTGTCTCTCTCCAAGGATGAGTTGTAGTCTGGCCCCTTCATTCCCTATCCAGCCTCATTGTCCCCAGTTCCCTAGTCTGGCCGCACAGTCATGGCCGACATGAGGTACGTAGGAGCAGACACTGAATCCATCCAGCTACTGATCTCAGATGGGTTACGGCGATCCTGCACGTGCTTGGGCTGCCTTCTCTGTCTTCGGCATGACTTAAGAAATCTCAGAATGGAAGGTGTCCTAGTGAAAATGGCGCAGGCCTGGCCAAGAGCTCTGGGGCCAGGGGGATGTGGATGTGGATACTCTCTGTGATTGGACAGAGGGGACACCGAGCCTGGACTGAGGCCAGAACCAGGCTCTGGTGGGCCGCAGGTGGGGCCAGCCCCATAGCCCTCCAGCTCTGGGGGTTTCTGTGTTTAGGGATTCTATTTTTCCAAGAAGTGATAGAACAGTGGCTGAGTCCCTGGTTGCTTTGATCCTGCTGCCTGTAGGCAGGGGTGGAGGGTGTGGGGAGGGCAGGATGAGACTTCTGCGTGGGTGAATGCCGGGGGTGGGGGTGACGGAGGTGGCAGGCATGGAACCAAAGTGGGGCGGGACTGAATAGGCCATGCTGGGTGTGAACTGCACACTGTGTGCCTTGGCCCCGCTCCTGCTTCCCACCTGCCCTCCCTCAGCCTCTCTGTCTGCACCCCACAAATCTCCCACCCTCAGTGCTTCAAAAGAAAGCCCTGGAGTTGGGGCACTGGGTGGCTCTGTCAGTTGAGCATCTGCCTTCTGCTCAGGTCATGGTCCCAGGGTCTCGGGATCGAGTCCCATGTCAGGCTCTCTGATCGGCTGGGAGCCTGCTTCTCCCTCTGCCTCTGCGGTTCCCCCTGCTTGTGCTTTCTCTCTCTCTCTCTCTCTCTGTCAAATTGATAAATAAAATCTTAAAGAAAGAAAGAGAGAAAGAAGGAAAGAAAGAGAGGAAGGAAGGAAGGAAGGAAGGAAGGAAGGAAGGAAGGAAGGAAAGAAGACAGGCCTAGAGGAAGTGAAATCAGGTGCAGCATCCAAATGGCCAGGAGCCATCTCGGACCCAAGAAAAAAGGACTCCCAGGTTTCACTGCCAAGAGAGGTGTTAAGAGGGACCAGGCCAAACGAGCTGGAGCCCAGCCCTCTGGGCGAAAGACCTTTGACCCCACTGCTGTTTCTATTCACCTGCTCCTTCCTGGGTGAAAGGCCTAAGGCCATAGTGAGGCCCTCCTCCCACGTCCTCTCCTGTCTTCACTTGGTCATCTGTGTAACAAACAGCTTTCTTCCCTAAACTGTGAAGGATACCAGTTGACTAGGAAGCAGTTCCTGACCTCCAGGGTTCAGGGTCTGATGGAAGAGATGGACATTGAGAATTGCGGTGAAGAGATAAGAACCAAAGAGAGGCCTGCTGGAGGGACTGTGGGAAGCAGGCGAGGAGGGACCCGCTCTGCCTGGGGGTGGGGACGACCAGACAGACAGACACACATCTCCAGAGCACCTCACTGCCCAGAAGCAGCTGGCCACCAGTGTGAAAACTGATCAGGGACTATAAATATGACACAGGTCCAGAGAGGAGGCACAGAGCCAGACCTGGCGCCTGTCAGCAGGAAGGAGCTCTCTTAGCAGGAAGGATTTTTCCTTCATTTCCGCCTGTCCCCCCAACACCGGCCACCATCCCCTCTTCTGGCTGTGACTTGCACTTAGAAAGTCCCTGGGTTTCTGGCTATCACGTGATGTCGTTCTAGGTTTGCTTTCATAGAAGCCATGTGCCAGGATCACAATAGGCAAGGTGCCCCTGGAATCTCTCCCGCAAGCTTTGTTCACTTCTGGCCATCCATTTCAAAAGTGCCATTGAACAAAACATACAAAGAAATGCCTCACAGAATTACTTACCATGGCACAAGTTAGAAGCAACCAAAATGTCCAAAAAATAGGTGGATGGGAGACTGATTAAATAACTTTGCAGTATGTTGATAAGATGTAATTTTATGCAACTCGCTATGGACTGGGCTGAAGAAATGTTCATGACGTAGGAAGCAGAACACGATCACCAGGAACTCAAGTATGTTTTAAAAAGAGGGATTTGCGGGGCACCTGGGTGGCTCAGTTGTTTGGGCATCTGACTCGGTTTCTGCTCAGGTCATGATCTTGTCGGTCCTGAGATCCAGCCCCAAGATGCCTCCACTCAGCAGGGGGTCTGCTTGAGGATTCTCTTCTTCTGCCTGTCTCCCAACTCACGCACTTGTGTGCACAGGTGCACGCTCTCTTTCTCATTCTCTCTCTCACAAATAAATAAAAAAGAGAAAGAGAGAGATTTGCGTTTAAAAAAAGATAGGAAGGAAATACATCAAAATGGTCATTGTGGTTATGAACAATTTTTATTTGCTTTTATATTTTTTCCATATTTTGTGAAGATTTCATAATGAGCATCTTTTATTGTATAATGGGTTAAAACCAAATTGAGGCATTAGTTTTTATTTTTATTTGGCAGAGACACAGCAAGAGAGGGAACACAAGCAGAGGGAGTAGGAGAGGGAGAAGCAGGCTTCCCGCGGAGCAGAGAGCCCGATGCGGGGCTCCATCCCAGGACCACGGGATCATGACCTAGGCCGAAGGCAGACACTTAATGACTGAACCACCCAGGTGCCCCTAGATTTTATTTTTAAAATGTACATGACCATCAAGAGAAAAGTGACAAGGGTGGTGAGATGTCTAGGCACTGTCTTTGGGGCTGTCTTGGAGAAGACACAGGGGCGCGTGGTGACTTTCTTTAAATGGTTAAAAGACCCCCCCATGGCTAATGGAGAATTCTGGTTCTGTGTTCCTTGAGAGGACAGAACTACCCGCAGTGGGTGTAGCTCAACAGAAGAAGCTATTAGCCCAGGAGTTAACAACCTCCTGGCTATCTCCGGAGACTTCAAGTACCCTGGCCCCGGAAGGATCCTGCGTCTGCAAGGAATGCTGAAGGAAAGGGGTCACGTAGCCTCTAAGGGGGAGGGGCTTCCAACTTCAGCACTTGGAGACTGTTTTCAGTGCAGACCCTTTGCAGCCATCCTAACCCTCATCCATCACCCGTGGATACAGAATTCTCATCCACCAACACCTGTTTCTCACCTCTCACCCAAGTGCAGCCCCGGAGAGGATGGCAGCCCTCTCCAGGTGGAATTTCCAGGTGGAAATGTACAGTCAGGAAGAGAAAAGGGAGGGAAAACTGGAAGCAAGTTGATCCGTGCGTGCTGCTTTTTCCCTGTCATTGTTCAGGCAAGCCCAGCTTGTGACTCAGAATAGTGGAACCAGTCATTGGCCCCTTCTCATCAGCACAGATTTATTGACCTTGTTGTGCTCAGGGCTCCATGGTCATTGTGCGGGCAACACTGAGGTAGTTGGGAATGAACGCCGGCCCTCAAGTAGCTTGCCTACTGGCAGTTCAGAGCCACAGACAAGCGTGTAAGGGGCAGAGCTGAAGGGGGAAGGGTAAAGAAGATGTGCAAGCGGCCATGGTTGAAGGCCATGAAGAAATGGTTCTAATCCTACTAAAAGTAACTGGGGGGTCAGGGGCTCCGAGGGAGACCTCACCAGGTTCAGAGTCAGGAAGATGAGATGCAGCAGAAGCAAGGCGTTCTTGGCTGGGGCAGGCGTAAAAACGCCTGACATTGAACGTGGAGTAGTGTGAAGTTTCTAGAATGGAGGGTGGGTGGAGTTTGCGAAGGGAAGAGGGCTGGAAAGACAGGTTGGAGCCAAGGGATGGAGTATGGGCTTGACCCTCATGGGGTTGAGAGTCCGTGAGGGTTTCTGAGCATGGGCGATATCTTGCTAAAGCAGCTCTAAGCATCGTGGAGGAGAGACCTGAAAGAGACTTGGTTCCAGAGTTCTAATCAGAGGCAACTGAGAAAGATGACAGAGCTCTAACCAGCATAGTCTGATAGTAGTGGGAAAGAGGTCAAGGGCTCAAGAGATGTCCCGGAGTTGGCCGAGGGTTACTTCTGGGAAGGACCAGAGGACAGGAGGGAAGAACAAGAAGGCATGGGAGGTGTTGAAGATGACTGGGGCCATACCTCTCCCTGACCTCCATGTTCCCTCTGTAACCCTGAGCATTTCCCCAGGCTCTTCTTCCTGCCCCTAATAGCCCTGGCCGCGTGGGCCTGGGGACACTGGTGAGTCCCTGGGTTATCCCTGCCTTAATAACTGAGCTCCTTTTCTTCCAGCCTTGGTACACAATCACAGCCTGACATTTTCTCCCTCAGGGAAACAGTTTTTTTTTCCCTTCCGGTCAGAACCCCAGCCCTTCAGTGAAGGACCCAGGGCACACGCTGGTCACCTGGCAGGTGCCTGGAATAGCGTGCTGATTTGCCTGATCGGAAGTTCTTGACCAGTAACCTGACTCCTCCCTGCCCTCCCCGGCAGAGACCTCACTTCTGACGACCAGATCGTGCTGCTGAAGTCAAGTGCCATCGAGGTCATCATGCTGCGCTCCAACCAGTCCTTCATCATGGACGACATGTCCTGGACCTGTGGCAGCCCCGACTACAAGTACCGCATCAGCGATGTGACCAAAGGTACCTTCGGGCCCCACCTCCTCCCTCTCCAGCTCCCAGACTCCGGTTCCCCCTTTCCTAGGGTCACGGGCCCTGGTCAGGCACATCGGAGAGGGCAACAGGGAGAGAAGGGTGAGAAGTGGGCCCCATCAGGGTCGGGGGCGGGGTGCAGTGGTTTGGGTTGGCAGCTCCCCAGTTCCACCCACAGCATCTGGCCATCTCTCTCACAGCCGGACACAGCTTGGAGCTGATTGAGCCCCTCATCAAGTTCCAGGTAGGACTGAAGAAGCTGAACTTGCATGAGGAAGAGCATGTCCTGCTCATGGCCATCTGCATTGTCTCCCCAGGTATGGGGCCTCACAGTGGGGAACTCAGGGACAGGGGAAGGGGTCCAGCAAGGCTGAGGGCCAGCTGGGCAGGCTGGAGGGAGGAGGGAGCAAAAGGAGAGACAGGAGACACCCACTTGGCTGTGTTTGCACAGCCCATGTGATATGTGTATGCCGAGAGGTCCTTCCCTGCCTTTGGCCCTGAGACCATAGGGGTTACAGAGGTGGGACTCTGAGGAAGCAGATGAATGGGGTTTCTCAGGCCCTAGACAGGTCTGGATGTCCCCAGTACTCAGGTTCTGCTCTTGTTTGAACTGGACTGAACTTTGCTGATACTTGAGATCACCTGTGAGATAGGGTAGAAAAACTTGGGGCTTATACAGGCTTCTGCCTCGAAAGCTTACCTGATGGGCTTTGGAGGCTGTGCTGTGACCCTGAGCTTTTCTGTCTATTGGGGTGGGGAGAGAGAGAGAGAGAGGCTGGGAAGGAGGTTATTGGGGTCCTGGTATGTTTTGTGGTACTGGTGGATGATTGTGGTACTGGTGAAGAGGCCTAAGGGGGTTAGTGCTGTCTCCACCTATGTTGAAGGAACCAGCAAATGGCCTCTGATCAGGGATGGGCTGGGGACCCATGGAAGGAACATGGGATCCCAACCCCCTGCCCAGCCAGCACTCACTCATTCCTTCCTTCCTGCACTCAGCCATGATTTACTGAGAACCTGCAAGGTATCAGGCACTGTGCTGGGCATTGAGATTCAGCAGCAAACGGGACACAGAATTCTCTTCCATGAAGCATAGGAGGAGACATTAAACAATTACTCTTTAATGACTCATTCTCATGTGATGAAAGTTTGAAAACTAAACACGTGTCTGATACTACAGCAGGGTATAATAGAGGAGAGAACTTGATGCAGTCTGGGGAATGGAGGTAGGGGTGATGGGGAATGGCCCTTTTGAGGAATATCTTGGAAGCTATTGCCTGAAGGATCAGCTAAGTTCCAGACAGAGGGAACACCAATGTGAAGCCTGGAGGCCAGAGGGCATGGCACATGGAGCCTAGAGATGGAGGGAGAGAGCTGAGCTGGAGACAGGGCCTGATGCGACCTGGGACCCTTGATCCAAAATGCAAGGGGAAATGGTTGAGAGGCTTTAAGGGGGACTGTGGTGTCCCAGGTCAGCAGCCATACAAGGGATGACCTAGGAGGATGTTGAGGTTGAGTGTCTGGGGGTAGGGGTCCTGGGGAGATAGAGTACAAAAGGACCTGGCTCAGAGCTCCTGTGCCCTCTCCTCCCACCTCCCCGTGCTCACAGACCGTCCCGGGGTGCAGGATGCTGCCCTGGTGGAGGCCATCCAGGACCGCCTGTCCAACACACTGCAGACCTACATCCGCTGCCGCCACCCGCCGCCGGGCAGCCACCTGCTCTATGCCAAGATGATCCAGAAGCTGGCCGACCTGCGTAGCCTCAATGAGGAGCACTCCAAGCAGTACCGCTGCCTGTCCTTCCAGCCCGAGTGCAGCATGAAGCTCACGCCCCTCGTGCTGGAGGTGTTTGGCAACGAGATCTCCTGACTAGGGTAGCCTGCCGGGGCTCCTGGGCGGGGCTGCTCCTCTGGGGCCTTGTGCCCTGGCCTGGGGCGTGCTACTGCCTGGCACACCTTCCCACCCCCTCCGGAGCTCAGCCCCTCCACTCCCACCTCCCCTGCCACCCAACCCAGCCTGTCTCCTGTCCGACCTAACACCAGGCTTCTTTTCCTGCCAGCCGCAGGCTGCCCCCAGTCCCGTAAGACCTCAGTGAGGAGTTGCTGTTTGTTAAAGAAACTCAAGTAGGGGAGCGGGGACAGATGTTAAGGGTGGGTCCTTGCCCAGGAATGGCCCTACGGATCCAAAATCACTGCTGGCAGATGCTGAGGGAACAGTGAGGCAGGAGAAACCCACCCATTCCTCAGGGACAGAGTTACCTGTACCTCCCCCGACTCCAGGCCTGAATGTCCAGAGCCAAGTGGGGATCTCCTTCCCCCTGCCTCGCCCATGATGAATAACTAGCCACAAACCCTCCCCCACCCTCCAACCCTGTCCCATCCTGCTGCCCATCTGCGCTGTTTTGTCCCAGGGCAGTGGGCCATGATGGAGCCTTCTCCCCTTGCTTCTCAGCCCTGGCCTGTCTAGGATACTCACTGCCAAGGATGGCCAAAAGCAAGGTGACGAAAGTCACAACTCCCCCCTCACCCACCTCTGCTGGCCAAAGGGCCCTCTCCTAACATGTCAGTGCCCACTTCATCCCGTTGCTATGGTAACATTCTTCCCAGAAGTTGCTTCTGGTGGGCCTTCTCCACATGGCAGGGACCACTAGCCCAGACCCCACCCGCCGAGAGGCCGAAGGAGGGACGAGAGCAGGGCCCAGGAACTGGGGGACAGGCAAACCCAGCCTCACAGAACAGTGGTAGATGGTGGCCATGGCTGTCCCTGTCTCCAAGCCCATGGCTCCTTGCCCTGGATCTAAGAGGTTGGTGGAGACCAGAGCTCTCCTTCCAATGATCTACGTGGCAAGAGTGAGTTGCCCCCAGGTTGCAAAGAAATGTCCAGCAGCATCTTCATCCTCCCCCTGCCAGTCCCTTACCTCCCATTCAGGAAGGAGAACCAGTGGCCATGGGTGCCGGTGGGGCCGCACCCTAGGATGGTCGAGGGTGATCCTGAGATGGGCATATTCTCCCAACTCCCCCGCCATCTGGAGAAGCAGTGCCACTCTGCTTACCCGTGGTGCCAGCTCTTTTCCACCTGGCAAGGAGGGATGGAAGAGAAGAACCTCAGACCCCCACAGGCCAGACCATGCCCTCCCAGGGGGCCCATCTAGGTGTAGTTCTGAGACACCCATCTAGGTGTAGTCCCCCTGAGACCAGGAGCTAGTGCTCCAACACCTCACTGTGGGTGGTGGGAGAGCAGTCTGGCCTCGGATGACTAGGCCAAGGGAGCATCTAGGGTGGGGTCATGTGGGGTTGCCCTTCCTATTCTCACTCCAGCACCCCGAATCCAGAAGGGATGGGGGCTACTGACCTTGAAACTCCATTTATTTTCCCTTCTATAGCTGACCCAACCAGGGAGGTGGGAACACTCACTCTGTTTCCTCTGGGGTGGGGTCCCTGGGTGAGTAAGATGTAGGTGTGTGGGACTGCTGCGGAAGGGCCCCCTCAGGAGTTGGAGAGGGTCCCTCAGATTGTTGCTTGAATGTGGGGAATGCGGCTACATTCAGTGCCTCTGGGGAGGAGTTCATGTCAGCCTCTACCCTCGCGCACTGTTCCCAGAAAGCCCCCGGGGAGCAGGGAGACTTCCACGGGGAGCACTGTCTGTGTCCACCAGGCCCGGGCTCCTTCTGGTGGAGAAACCTCTGACAGCCACGTTTCTCATGGCCCCAGGGCCCCCAATGTGGCTGAGGCCGATATTTATTAGCCAGGAGTTGTTTTCAGAATCAGATTCCATCTTGCACCACATTCCAATGTAGCAGGGAGTCCTTTCCTATGACGGATGAAGAGAGATTTATGGGGGTAAAACTTACATTGTAAACAAATTCTATACATCAGCTGTTGTGATTGTCCTCGCTGTTATTTCACAAATGAGGCAGAGACCCTTGTTGGATTTTGGCTGCAGAAGACATTGGTCTGGCATGCTAGTCAGTGGGCAAAAAGGCTGAAAAATCGCCGCACTAGTTCACCTCCCTTGCTAAAGAAACCTGACTCTTGGAGGAGGGTGTGGTCCCCAAGCTCAGACACCTAGTTAGAAAGAGCTCCAGGGGGGCGCCTGGGTGGCTCAGTGGTTTAAGCCTCTGCCTTTGGCTCAGGTCATGATCTCGGGGTCCTGGGATCGAGCCCCGAGATCAGGCTCTCTGCTCAGCAGGGAGCCTGCTTCCCCCTCTCTCTCTCTGCCTGCCTCTCTGCCTACTTGTGATCTCTCTCTGTCAAATAAATAAATAAAATCTTAAAAAAAAAAAAAAAGAAGAAGGAAAGAAAGGGCTCCAGGGATGGGCCTGGTCTGGGGACTCCCTGCCCAGTGCTCTATTGGCTACACCATACTTGAGCTCAGACCCCATTTCCCCCCCTCCCCCAAAGATGGCCCTAGTCCTCTAGAAGAGGATCTGGATTTTCGACAGCAAATCTAGATCGTGGACCCCTGCGTTCCTTCCCTGAGTTGTCACCCTGCTGACCCATCAGGAGGGGGAGGGACACCTCAGCCTGTGTCTCAATGTGAATCAGACCCCCCTTCCAGTATGGCCCAATGGGGTCTCTGCCTCAGCTCTGTATAATGCTGTTGCCTTATCAATAAAATGCATTTGTCTTTGTAATGTTTCTACCTTCCCAGTTCTCCCTCTGGCCCTGCCTGCTCAAGAGCACCAGACTGGAACCCTGGAAACTACCAGCTCCTCAGCCGTGGGGCGCAGAACACCAGCTCACCACCGAAGGGATGTCTGGGAGTGGGGGAGGAAAAGACAGGAGTAAAAGTGAGGTTTCACAGGACTGAAGTGGGAAAAAAAATATTATCTATTCTATTTTAGAATGAGAGAATGACGGTAGACATTTAGAAGTCTAAAATGGTTAAAACCATATTATTGGAAATGCTGGAAAGTGTGCACCTAGATGACAAAGATGCAAGATTCTGGGAGATGGGAAGATCCTTCCGTGGGCTAACTGGAGGCAAGTTGGGGAATGCAAGGGAGGCCAACAGAGAAGGTCGGAATGTAAGATCCAGGGAAAGGAACAAAGGAACAAAATAAGGCTTTAAAGAGTGCCTTCTCAGTGATTTCCAAAGAGAGTAACAATTGCCAGAAATTTGTCAAATAAACAAATGAAGAAAGATCTGCTTATGGTAATAAAATTAGCTGATACTCACATAGCACTTACTTTGCAGCAAGTACTACTGTAAATAAATGTTTTAGGAAACCAACTTGCTTTATACTTCCATGGATCCCAGGGGAGCTGGGCTACTGAGAACCCCATCTGACAGAGGGGTGACTTGCCCAAAGCCCCACTGGTGGCAAGTGACAGAGTTGGGATTTGAACCCTTGGCAGCTGGCTCCAGAAGGCATTAATTCACTCCTGCACCATTCTGTTTCCAACTGAGTTGAGGAGCCTGGCAAATGACAGATAGTCTTGTCAGCTCTACTGAAGAGGATGTAAGGGAGGTTCCCATTCCATGGGAGGCCCTGGCATGTGTGATCGATCAGACAGTGCTCTACTCGTGGAAAGCCTGGGGTCACCTATGCTGGGTCCAATCCAGTGTGGCTCTTACCTGAGAATCTCGAGAATGAGAACCAGGCCACTGTTGGCAAAAATGTGCCTCATATTTGAAATGCTGTGTGGAGAATTGCAGATGCTTCCTGTGCCTAAACGGACTCCCAAGGGACCCAGAGGAGCTGATGCATCCCACTCTGTTCCCCAAGGAAGGGAGATGTATGACAAAGGCCACATCCCCAAACTCAGCAAACAAAAAGACCCAACCAAAGACACAGCATCATGCTCTGTGAATGGGGAAATCATGGGCAAACGGGGCATTTATTTTAAGATAAGTCGGATAGTCTGGAACCCTGCAGGTGTGATTTACTTTAATTTTTCAGAACTGTCTGAAAGGCTATAGTGTGCCACTACAAGATGGGTTGGTAGTAGAAGAATTGGGGATAGGGCCCGAAAGCCCGATCTTTTGTCCCGAAAGATGAATGGGCTTCGAGAAGGAAATCAACAGCTACCTATATGGGCATGTCTCCCGCTGGAGAAGTGTGAAGAGGAAGGTCTGGAAAACCATTAGGAGAATCTGATTTAGCATTTTACAGAATGCAGGGTCTCCAAGGCTGTGTGTTCCCATAAACTGAGAGGAAGGCACCCCCAAAAGACCTTAGTGTTAGGAGAAAGCGATGTGAAGTTTCCATATTGCAAGCTTTGGTTCTACACCTGTGCTGTTCAATGCTGTGGCCACAGGTGACTATTTAAGTTGAAATTCATTAAAAGTACATAAAAGGATGGGGCGCCTGGGTGGCTCAGTGGGTTAAAGCCTCTGCCTTCAGCTCAGGTCATGATCTCAGGGTCCTGAGATGGAGCCCCGCATCGGGCTCTCTGCTCAGTGGAGAGCCTGCTTCCCTCTCTCTCTCTCTCTGCCTGCCTCTTTGCCTACTTGTGATCTCTGTCTGTCAAATAAATAAATAAAATCTTAAAAAAAAAAAAGTACATAAAAGGAAACATTTAGCTCTTCAGTGACGCTAGCCACATTTCCAGGGCAACGGGAACAGACAGTCCAGACTCAGAGCATTTCCCTTGCTGCTTGAAACCCTGCTGGACAGGGTTGGTCTGCACACAGCGTTCTTACCTGGTACTAATTGTGTTGCTCTGCTGAGCAGACAGCCACTCTGCTCAACTGTAGCTTTTCATAGAAGATATGAAGGAAACATCCTCCCTTTACACCAGGCAAGGCTGGAACTGGGTGGCTGTGAACAGCTCTGCTCCTTAAAAGAGACAAAAAGGGAAAGCACAGGCCATGGGGTTGATAGCTCCCCAGCTTTATGTGACAGAAATGGCTCAGCAGCATGTGGGGAAAGATGGGTTCCTTCAGTCCTGGGGGGCACACAGATGGCACCTGTCTGGAGTGGCTCGAGTCTTCAGGTCGGTGACGCCTGCTTCAGCCAGGGCTCCTCAGAGGCTCTCTGCAGGGTGGGGTCTGTCTCCCAGCCCAAGGGAAGGTCTCGTCCTGCCTGTGTCCTGTCCGTTCGGTACCTAGTGTAGGCAAATCCGTGCCCAGGAGGATGAGAAGTAGTCGGTGGCAGGGGTCCCTGCTCCAGACGGCTGCAATAGTCTTGGAGTCTCCGTATTCAGACAAGTCATACAGGATGTATGAGGGAGTGGCTAGCTGGGGTCCCAGGAAGCCGACTCTGAAATGCAGAAATAAGTACGGGGAGCTTACTGATGAGAGGTGGAAGCAAATGGGTCAGGGACAGGGAGCAGTAGGGCCACGGTGTGATCTCAACCAGCACTGCTGGGGAGTTCTGAAACTGGGACGACCCTTCACAGGGCCCCAAGTTGAGGTAAGGAAGCTGGCTTTTTTATCCCTACATCAGTGAGTCACTGGATGCAGGCCAGTCCCCAGGAAGAGAGTGTGACCTTGACAGGACCTTGAGCTCCTTGGAGGCTCTTTTCAGCAAAGGGCAGGTAGGACTGGGGGTGGGTGTCTTCACAGTTTGTACAACCAGATGGGACCTTTCAGAGTGAGCTGCTCTGCTTGGGGAGGAGCCAGAAGGCTTCCAGGCCCTGCCCTTTGGCTCTCTGGAGGGGGACCCCAATAGTCCCTGGAGGTCCCCTCCAGAGGAGAGTGTTCCTGGCATCTTCCCAGCTAGGGACCATCTAGTGCTCTTTTCCAGAATTATCTTGAACTTCACCACTAGGTGGTGCTACTGCCCCACAGCGACAGGCTTGAGCTACCTGCTTGGCCTCTTCCTCCTCTCCTTCCTCTGTTTCCCGCTCTGACCTCTCTCCATCTCCGGAAAGCAGCTGAGATCCAGCAAGGTCCTGACTCCCCGCTGCTGGAGGCACCTGGTTGGTGCTGTTTCGGTCTCCTCATGCCAAGGACCAAGCAGGTTGGACAAGGGACCCGCTCTCTGGCTTCCCAGGCTATCCCTGGAATCACAGCTGCAGGGCATGGGGTGGGAGGGCGTGAATCTGACACACCTTAGCCAAGGGGCCCCCCAAGACTGAGTTCTTGTGCCTCTGGACAACTTCCATGCTGGCTCCAGGTTCCCTCTGAGGTCCAGCCTGGTTGCGTTGGTTTTATTGCGTTCAATCACAAGCACCAAGCTCAGTGCCGGGGAGACAGATGTGAGTAAGACAGTCACTGCCCCTCAAGAAAGGTGCAGTCCAGGAGGACAAGACAGACCTACAAACAGAGCATCCCCTAGCAACACGTGCAGAAGCCACCAAGTAGATGGCGAGTCGATCAGTCAGCGCCATAAACCATTGGGTCACCACCCTGTCTCTGGGGGAACATGGGCAATTTTCTAAATTTTTGAGCCTCAGAATCTTCACCTACAGAATGGCAACAAAATAGTGCCTACCTCTGGTTTGCTGTTGTGATGGAATCTGTGTAAAAAACGAGCCCCACTTCCTGGATGCAGCCATGACTCAGAAACCCTGGGGGGCATCATTATTAGGCTTCAGAGCAGAGGGATAGTCCAGAAAGTTTTCATTAGGAATTGACATTGCTCCCACCCCCTGACCATGCATCCCCACTGAGCCCTCTGGACTCACGCCATGTGGTGTCCTTGGCCTCAGGACGGGAGGGCTCCTGCTCCCCAAATAGCTGTTAGAGCCCTGGGGAAGGAATCATTGTGCCATCTGGCCACCAGAGGGCAGGTGTGCAACTTAATAAGCCCAAAGCAGCCGCTACCTAAACCACCCTCTGAGGAGAGGTGAGGGAGATGGGAAGCCAGGAAACACATGGAACTCTAGATAAATATTGTCTCCAACTTCTTCCAATGACGCTCTTTCTTTACCAGTGTCCACTAGATCCTTGCTCCTTTGGTGAGGGGGACAGCCCGCCACGATCCAGCCCGTCTGCCTGCCTCTCACGTGTCACTGTCCACACACTGAAACTCCAGCTACTGCTGGGTCCAGGCCCCTTGCAGGTCTCTGGCTGTGCATGCGCCTTGGCGGCTGGCCTCCGCACCGGTGGTTCTCAGTGCTTTGGTCTTAGGACCCCCTCACACTTCTAAAAATAAGGACCCAAAGAGCTTTTATGTATGTTGGATTGTGTCTAATCATATTGGCCATGTTGGAAATTTAAATTGAGACATTTTTTAAGTATTTATTAAATCTTTTAAAAGATGTTATTTATTTACTTATAAGAGAGAGAGAGCATAAGCAAGGAGAATGGCAGGCCGAGGAAGAAGCAGGCTCCCCGCTGAGCCGGGAACCCGATGCGGGACTCTACTCCAGAACCCTGGGATCATGACCCGAGCTGAAGGCAGATGCTTAACTGACTGAGCCACCCAGGCATCCTTAAATTTTTTTTAAATTAAAAAAAAAAGTAGCAATAACGAATGTAAGTTAACATAAATAACACTTTTTTTTAATTAAAAATAAATTTTTTCTGGATGCACCTGCGTGGGTCAGTCAGTTAAATGTCCGCCTGTTGGTTTTGGCTCAGGCCTTGATCTGAGTCCCTTGTGGGCCTCCGTGCTCAGCGGGGAGTCTGCTTGAGACTGTCTCCCCCCACCCCTCCCCCACGCACCTGGGTGCCCTCTCTCTCTCTACAATAAATAAAGCTTTAAAAAATAAATAAACAGGGGCGCCTGGGTGGCTCAGTGGGTTAAAGCCTCTGCCTTCGGCTCAGGTCATGATCCCAGGGTCCTGGGATCGAGCCCCACATCGGGCTCTCTCCTCAGCGGGAAGCCTGCTTCTCCCTCTCTCTCTCTGCCTGCCTCTCTGCCTACTTGTGATTTCTGTCAAATAAATAAAATCTTTTAATAAATAAATAAATAAACAAATAACCTTTTTTCCAAAGCAAAACAATTTGCGGACAAGAAGGCATTGTTTTACAGTCTTGCGAGTCTCTTTACTGTTTGGCTCCATCGAAGGCAACTGGGGTCTCATATCTAGCTCTGCATTCCGCCTGTTAGGGATATCACACACCATGAAACTTCTGGAAAACACCTCGGTACGCAGCGGAAGAATGAGAGTGAAAAGGCAAACCATACCTTAGTTTTACGATGAAAGTAGTTTTGGCCTTGCGAGGGCCCTGCATGGAGCTCAGAGGCCCACAGGGATCCCCAGACTACACTCTGAGACCCACACTATACTTTTGTCTGTGCAGTTGTTTCCTGGGCCAGCCATGCCCTCCCCTCCTCCCTGATTCCCCGGTTTTCTCGGTTTTCTCAGCAGGGCTGATTCCAACTGCTCCTGCCTTTGCAGGCTCAGGGTTCAAGTCTTTCACGAAGCCTTTCCGGAACTTCCCTATGCCATACCCACCCCTCGCCCTGTGCGCCCTCTCTCTAGGGGAGAGGTGTTCGCCTACCCTACTGTAGAATGAAGCATCCACTGTTGTGTGTTGTAAGTTTCCGTTTTGCCTTTGGGGCTTCCCACCAGACTGGAATGAACGAGGGATTCCACAAGGTTGGAATGAATGGATGAATGAATGAATAATGGGCAATGTCCTACCCACTTCTGTGAGCTTGAAAAGATCTGGTCTTCACCATAGATGTTAAGGGGGAAAAAAAAATCTGCCTGGGTCCCTGCTAGAAAATGAAATGCAAACGGACTTATGCAAATTTAAACACCTTCCCTTGAACTTTGGAAACTGAGAAGTTAAGACCCTGTGTGGCTTCAGAACCCGTATATGCTCAGTACCTCCCTCTCCCTAAAGCATCTGTCACATCTCCCTCATTCCCCATGTAGACGGTTTGGTTTTGGACCAAAATGTGGAACTCAGCATTTCTCTCGATTCCTACTTATCTGATTTGATTTATCCTACACCTTAGTCTGCTCAGATCCTTTGAATCCTCATTCTGTCATTCAATATTCTGACCATCACCCCTAGTCATATATCTTCCAAAACTTAGTGTTTCAGACCATGTACAGAGTTGACTGAGACCGAGCCAAAGGCTATGCCCTCCTGTGGGTTGACGTTAGTGCACCGACCAGAAACACTTCGGTTCAGTTGTTCCCTGGGAGCAAGGGGAGGGGGTGGACAACGAGGTGTTATGTCTCAGGAGAAGGGAGTAGTTGGAAAGACCCAGGCATCCACAGATCAGGGGAAATTGTCAATGCTTCCAAAGCCTAGCCCTCCTTGGAACCTAATAGTCTCGCCCAAGTCTGAACAGACTCTTAGAGAATGAGATCAGAGCCAAGCCCTGGATCAGGGATCCAGGGATATCTGTTACAGGGAATGCAGGAAGAGATGGATCAAGTATCATGTTCCCAGCTGGACTGTTCTGCAAATTCTGTCTGAGCTGGACTCAAGGAAGAAAGGCATAGGCTTGGAGAAGAGGAAGGCTGTAGGCAGTGGGCAGAACGCTCCCTGGGTGTCCCTACCCTGAAGGCAAGTGGAGAAGTCACACATAGCGCAGGCCAGCAACCCTTTTTTAGCTTCATGAGGCCTCCCCACTGCCCTTTGCACTTGTGCACAGAATCCTAAGGGGCATCTAGAAAGGCCCGGGCCACTCTGACCCCACCCCATCTAATTAAAAATCCTGCCGATACCTGTGAACACTTGTGGCAACAGGCGTGAGGCTAGGGCCAGGAGAGGGCTGGGGTCCTAACTGTGTCTGTTGCCTGCTTCTCTTCTTCCATTCTCCTACCAGGATGGGCCGGGTAGACCCAGCAGCCCATCACAACAGGACCGACAGCCCAGGTCAGCCCAGCCTGGGCGCGGAGGACTGTGAGCTCCCGGTTTAGAGTACCATTGAAACCCCCTCCTGGTGTCCTCTCCGTTTCCTCCAGCCACCCCCTCCCCAGCCCCACTCCCAGCTCCTTGGGTTTAAAGTTCTTTCCCTCTCCCACCCTGGAGCCCCAGGGGAGTGGCAGGAGGGCATGGTGGGGCAGCCAGTGGTGTTCGAGTGGGGATGGGGAGAAATGATAAAGGGGATGGGCAAGAAGCCAGCCCCACTTCCTCTCTGATAGGACCCCACCCTGGGGGCTCCCTGCCTTCAGCTGTGTTTACGGGGAGGCCTTGAGGTGATGGAGGAGTGGAGAGGAAGAAAGGGAGCAATGTCAGTAGACAGGACACCAGGGGCCTTTGGAGAGGACCCGTGCTTGGATGTTAGTTCATCCTCTGAGCAAATGCTTACCCAATTCCTCCTACTCTGGACCAGCACAATGCTGGGCTAAGAAGGTGGCATAGACAGAAGGAGCTCAGGGGCTCTCCCTCCCCCCTCCCTCCATTCCTGGCCCCGGGGAAAGCAGCCAGGCTAGCAAGGAAGAGCATGAATTTCAACATTGGTTCTTCCTACTTGGGGGGGAATGACTTGAGGTCTCTGGGCCTCGGTTTCCTTGCCTATGAATGGCAACATGTATGACTAGGTATTTGCAAAGACGGAGGGAATGCATATGTAGGATTCAGAGGCACCTAGCCAGTGTTTGAGGACCATGAGCCTTCATTATTATAATTCTCCTCACCTTCTGGGGATCCTCGCCTCTAAGTGGAGGTCCTTTTCCTTATACAGAGCTCCCTCCCCTCAACACACACACTTGGCCAAGGCAGGGTTGGAGGAGGTGGGGGTTGGAGCTTGCAGGTGCACACCTGTCATGGAGGGTCACACTGGTACCCCAAGGGAGCTCACCGCCCTGCTCACTCCCCCAGCTCCACGCCTGTGGGGCAGGGCAGCTTTTGTCTGGAGTAGAGCTCCCCAAGGCAGGAGGAGCTGGGGCTGGAGACCAGTTGACCATGCCTGGCCTGAGGGCACTCTGTTCCAGTCTGGGGCTCTGCTCCACCCCATTATCTCCTCCTGCAAAACCTCCTCCGCCCATCAACCCCCAACCGAGATTAGAGACCCTCAACTGTCTCCAACTGCTCTGATTCAGGGATAAGGCTGGACCCTTGTCCCCCGCTGCTACACACACACACACACACACACCCCGGCCATCCCCATCTCGGTGCCATGGTGCAGGAGGCCGTCTGTTCTTTGGGTCCCAGGGAGCTAGGAGGCAGGTGTCCCCAGTGGGGAGAGATCTAAAGCCTCCCTCGGTCTTCCTCTTGATTCGGTGCTGCTAAGTCTTTCTTGTCTCTGCCTCTCTGTGTCTCTAGGCTGCTCTGACTGTTTCTGCCTGTCTCAGGCTGCTCTTCCCCCACCCCCAGAGCACACCTGGCTCCTCACATCAGATAACCCAACCACAGCAGCTCCCCTCACCCCCACTCGGCTTCCAGTAGCCCCCTCCTCGCCCCTTGCCCTCTTCCTCCCCCTCTTCCTCCCCTGCCTCCCCCACCTCATTGCTCCCTGACTCACCTAGATTCCGGGGTGGGGGATGAGGTGGGGGGAACAAAGCTTTAAGGCCCTATTGGGTAATGAAGGTGCAAGAAGACAACTCTTTCTACCCCCCAACACATTCTCTCTCTCTCTCTCTCTCTCTCTCTCTCTCTCTCACACACACACACACACACACACACACACACTCACGGTGGAAATTCTATACCCCCATGCCCTGTAGGAAACAGAGTGGGGGAGGGACCCAGGGACCAGCCTTGAGGTATGAGGAAAATCCAGCCTGAGGAAGTTGGGGGGCGGCTGCCTCTGTGTCTAGGGGCTCCACAGCTTCTAGGCCAAGAGAAACTTCTTCCCTTTCCCAGGGCTTCCTGTCTGTGAGTGGTCACCTCTAGTCCTGACACCATGCGCATTCCCAGCACAGCCTCTCTCAGGCCAGGTCCTGGGCCTGGGAAGCGGATGGACTCCATCTGGGCCATTTGCAGCCCCTGCCTCCTGTTCCCCAATGAAGGCCAAGGAGGGAGGAGCTGGGGTGGGGTACTGTGGAGGAAAAGGGGCTGAGAGTTGGGGGTACGGCCAGCACCGGTAAGACCCATCAGGAAGGGGAGCAGTGGCACACAGGGGTGCTGGGGCCAGGGGACCAGTAGGTGCCTGGGAGCTGGGGATGGAGGTTTTAATGCCTCTTGACAACAAGTGAATCATAGGCAAATTATGTGGAAATGATGGCATAAATAAAGATGTGTTATTTCAAGGCCCCAGTATGTCAATGAAGGAAGAGAGCGGAGGGGGAGGAACGGCAGGCTGGCCAGGCCGGATGGTGCCCGTAGGTGGGGCCCAGGTAGAGTTCCTGGGGGGGAGGGCTGTGGAGGTGATGGCCCACTCCCACCTCCCATCACCTTCGGGGAGACATGAAACAGTAGGTGACAACCACAGCCCACCAGCCCCTCCCCCAGGGCAGAGCAGTATTCACATCCCCCAAGCTCCTTGGTGATCCCCCAACCCTCCCCCGCCTCCCTGGGGCCATGGGGCCTGCTCTTGACTTCCCTGGGTCCTGTGCCCTGAGGTATGTCCCTCCGTGCCCAGGACAAGGTCTTGCCCCAATCCGTGACACAGGACTCAGTAAAGCTCCAGGAGCTTGGAACCCAGACAGGGACTCAGAGGTTCTCCCATCAGGGAAGGGCTGAGCTAATGGCACAGTGACAGCACCTGGCAGGTGGGCAGAGCCCCGTAAATAAACTCAGGGAATGAACGAGATCATCACCTCCAGAAGGTGGTCAGGGCCCTCCTTGTAGCCCAGCCCAGGCTTCTGATCAACCTCCATCCCCACTCTCCACAGCCCCTGACAATGCTGACAATCCTTAAATGACTAGAAAAACATGTACACTCCTACCTCCCTACCTGATCAGTACCAGCTGCGTTTTTCCTCTCCGTCTTTTCCTCTAAGCCCCCGTTGGGGTTTTTTTTGTAATACGGTTGCCATCACAGTTCATACACAAATCGATACTCTCTTGCCATGCTATGTTGCATTCATAAACACCTTTATAACAGCTTCATAATTTTCTATTAAGTGGAAATATAATTTGCTTCACAATTTTCCAGTTGTAGGTGTTCAAATTGTTGGTAACTTTCCATATTCTAAATAGTGCAGGGGTGAACATCACTATGCACGTATTCCACTCCCCCTCCTGAATTTTGGCTGCAGAAACCTAGTTTAGGGTACATTGGGTGGGGTAACTGAGCAAAGGGTGAGACCATTTTATAGCTCTATCTGTCGCCAAATTGATTTCAAACATGTAAATTTTGCCACACTCTCGCTAAGGCTGGAAAACAGTGTCTACCTTCCTCTTATTTTAATTGGCATTACTTTGATGGCGATCCCCACCTCCCCTACTAGCTGTATCTCCTCTTTCCCTGAAGAGTCTTTTACTCTTTGAACTTCAGTCCACCACTCTTTTCGTGTTCCTCTTCAGTTTGTGTCAGTTTCCATCAGAATGGTTTTAAAACATCATCAGTCACAGCAGAGGACAAACCTCCCCTTTTCCACCTTCTCTCCCACTTTGGATTCTGACACGGTACTTCCTCTTGCTTCTTTTAAATCTCTGACCGCTCCCTCTCGGCCTCGTTCATAGCCTGCAACCTCTCTGCCCACCCGGAAACTTTGTTCTCTCACGATCCTAGAGTTAACCGTCTTTCCAGTTCCCATCCCCTCCTTTCCCTGCTCTTATGATCTCATCCATTGCTACCAACAACTCCAGTTCTCACTGAGGACCCCAGATCTTTATTTTGCCTTCCCTCCTTAGATAGCAACTGTCCACTCAACCCCCCTCCAGATGTCCCACCAGCATCTAAACTCCACACGTCCGCTGCTTGACTCTATTTCCCCCCAATTCACTTCTCCTCCCACACTGCCTAATTGTGCTGCCTGAATCCCTTTGGGTTTGCAGTTGTGTTTGGAAGGGGACAGAGAAGGGTAGAGGCTGGCCACCTGAAGAAGAAATAGGTTTCCTCCATCCTTCAGCTTAGAGCAAGAGGTCGAGGAAGAGAAGAAGAAGACCCGTTGTCTGGGAAGACGCTGCTCTGTGACTCAGTTTCCCTGCTTGCCTATATGCTAGGACTGGTAGCAGGTCTAGATGCTTGAAAATTGAAAAGTGGGTGGCCTCCCTCCTAGAGCCAATTAACACTTCATGTGGCCCTCACCTGCCGCTCCTCTGTTTCTGGAGCCTCTTCCCCAGCAAGGAGCTAGAAGGACTAAAGAAGCAGCTCGGCTAGGGGCCAGCTAGACCTGGGCTGTTCACTACAGGGGTTGCTCGCCCTGGAAATGTGGCCGGCCAAGACTGCGGTGTGCGGCAAGGGAAGACTTCACAGCGCTTTTGCAAGACTTAGCCTGAGAAAAGGATGTAAAACATCACATTAACAATATCTCTGTTTCAGTTACATGCTGAAACGATACTGTTTTACATACGTTAGGTTCAATATGCTGTTAAAACTCAATTCATCTATTTACTTTTACTTTGTTGGTGGGATGGTGGAAAATTTAAAATTACACGTGTGGCTCACATTCAGTTTCTACTGGATGATGCTGGTCTAGACTTTTCCAGCAGGCAAAACACGGGGCTCAGATCGAGAGGCAATGATGGGTCGTTGACAGATATCGCCACAGACCCCAGTGGAGATGTGGGCCAGCCAAAGCTCCAAACGGATGTCATCAACCAGTCAGACACCGAAGGACAGAGTCTCAGTGGCCAGTCTCTCTCAGGCAAAGCAAAGCAACATTTCTGGGAAGACTTCTTTAATCCTGGACTTTATGAAGCCCTCTGGCCTAGGGCATGGCTCTCCAGAGTGTCCCTGTAGATGCCCTGTTACTCCAGGAGAACAGTCACCCAGAGCTGCCCGCCCCCCACCCCCCACCCCAGCGCTTTGGATCTCTTCAACCCAATGGTTCACAGGGAAGTTCTCCATCATTCCACTGGGGCCAGGCCCTGGGCCCCTCCAGCAGCCCAGAGGCCTCCTTTCTTCTGTCTCTCACCCACTTGGGCTTAGGCTCAGCCCACCTGTGGTCTGGGAAGGGACGAGAGAGGAAGGTGGGCTGGACATAACAGCCGGCTCTAGATACACCGCCTGCCTGGTATACATATTTTGAACTCCATTTCTAATGCCTGTCCTTCCTGTCGTCCCACTGATAGGGGAACAGAAAGGGAACAGGAGAAAGCCGGGGTGGCAGCACCAGCCCACTGGACTTCCCTTGTCTGTCTCCCTCGCCTGTGCCCCAGCTGAGCCATAAGAGGGCCCTGGGTTCTGGGGCCACAGCCTTCGTGGATCTGCCCTTCCCTCCCCCCTCCCAGATGGCTCCACCTCTCCCAGGTCCTGGCTGGGATCTGAAGGCCCCAGGCAAGTGGGGGAAGGGGAGCCACTCCTACTTTCCCAGCAGCTGCTGCTGCCTCTTCCTGTTTTGCTAAAACGCTGGCTCTGGACCCAAAGGGGTGGGGGAAGTCGTCGCCAGCCGCTCCCGCCCCCCAAAGGTCAACCTCATCCCCCTGGTCTTCTTAGCTAGTTATTTATAGCCCCCTAGGCCCTGGCTGAGGAGCTGGATCTCTCCTCCCTCAAATGTCAGCAGCTGTGAACATTGCCCCAGGGATGCAGCCAGATGTGCAGATCACTCCAGATGCTTGGTGCCAGGATTGGAAAGATGCAGCAGGGCCCTCTCTGCTGTCTGGTTGGCCGTTCCCAGCAACCCAGTCCATCCAGACTTCCCTCAACTGAGTCAACTTGGAACCCACACCTGTACCTCGGGAGGGTCAGGAAAGCTTGCACATAGTTCCCCATGGCCACAGCCCTGCCAGGCTTCACTGTGTGCCCCAGAAGGGTTAGCTGGCACGAGACTCTGTAGATTTCTTTGCATAAATTAGGACAGTATTTATTTTGAGACTGAGTTTGTAGGGGGAAACCGTGGCTTAGAGGGTCAGAGGGGACAGGACACTCAGGACACTGTCTTCTATAACTAACATCCACATTGGGCTCTGCCCCGAACGCAGCCCAGTGAGGCCAAGCTCTGCACAAAGCGCTTCACTCCCCATCCAGACGGTCATCATGGCAACCCTAAGGAGGCACACATGACGTACCCATTTGGGGATGAGGAAATGAGCTTCCCAGAGGTCAAATAGCGTGCTGAAGGTCACACAGTGGGTAAGCAACAAACTCCAGCCCAAGCAGACTGACTCTAAACTCTTGCCTTGAACCACAATACAACACACCCTCTCTTTAGCAATACCTTTATAGTTTTTTTTTTTAACATTTTATTTATTTATTTGACAGAGAGAGAGAGACAGTGAGAGAGGGAACACAAGCAGGGGGAGTGGGAGAGGGAGAAGCAGGCTTCCTGTCAAGCAGGGAGCCCGACTCGGGGCTTGATCCCAGGACCCTGGGATCATGACCTGAGCCAAAGACAGAGGCTTAACGACTGGGTCATGCAGGATCTCCTCCTTTACAGGTTTTTAAATGTTTCCTTGAAAGTTCAGTGTAGAGAAGTGTGGAGCCCAGCCTCAGGGTCTGCCCAAGGAGGAGAGCGAGCGGCGTCTTCTCTGCCTCCTGTACCCTCCTACCCCTAACCACTCTGGGAGAGCTGGAGTGAGGGATGCAAGGGGACAGAGACTTCTGGAATTACGGCTTTAGGCACAGAGGGCAGCAGGTCATTGCAAGACAACTGCCCTGGCCCATCGAGACCCCATTGTCCAGCAGGTCCCTTCAAACATGGAACTTCCATGACTCCGAACCTAGCGTATCCTTGAGGGCATGGGTGTGATTTCACTGAATGAAAACGATTTCACTGGGTGGTCATATATAAGTGGGGCACTTCAAGGTCCTAGCAAGGAACCCCGTTCACATCCCAAGTAGCCAGCCTCACCCCATTCACCCTCCCCTCCGCTCCTTGCTCCTTTCTTGCCTCCACTCCCCTGACCTACAGAGACATTGTCTAAACCCACCCTGAAACACACCTCTGGGGACAATGGGTACAAGCCCGGAGGCTAGGACCTCTTCAAGGTCTTCCTAGAGATGCTTGGGCCAGAGATAAGTGCTTCCAAAAAGGAATCATCAAGACCCATAACCAAGTCAGAAACTGCCCTCCAGCCAGTTCGGCAGTTGGGGCTGCAGAGGGTCCTGCTGGGGCCAGGGAGCGAGGCTGAAGGCCCCAGCCCCCCAGTGGGTGGACCTCAGCATCCCTGCAGGGCCACCCCTGCCCCACCTCCAGAGCCAGTAACAGTGGGCTGGTCCCAGAAAGGCATATCGCTGCTCAGACGGATTTTTTCTTGCTCACAATTAGAGTATGGCCCAGTGGCTGCTTCCCGGACCATAATCTCTGCTGGCACAGGCATCCCCAGGGCTGGGCGGTGTGGGCTGTTAGGAGGAGCTGATCTGGAAGCTGGGACACCTGAGTTCTCTGCCTGCTCCCCACCACTGATTAACCATGTCCTCTCCGGCAAGTTTTTCCCCTGGGGCCCCCAGTTTCCTTATCTGTAAAAGGAGTGGTTTGGATCAAATCAGTGTCCTAAACCTGAGATTACTGGGTACTCTGCACTCCAGAGAGCCTGATGGAGTCTGTGAGGGGGGCCCAGAGATCTGTTTTTCACAGATCCTTCTAAGTGATTTTGATACAATGTCAGTTTTGGGGGGATCCTACAGATGAGATAATCTTATAAATCTACTTGCAGCTCTTAAAGAGCCAAGATTCTAGTAAACAGAACAATCATCTCAAGAAGTTCCAGGGCTGTGGGTTTGGCAGGAGGTGGGGGAGGGGGGAATTTTACCTCCTTGTCGTATTGTCTTCGTCATCATGACTATTATGATGATTTTGCCCCTGGTGTTCTTGTTGTGAAAGGATGTGGCAGGGTCCCCATCTGTTTGTTTCCATCACTAATGGAGGCTCTGGCTCCAGGGGGCCCTGGCTTACCTCAAGGCTGGGAGTGGGGCTGGGAGAGAAGGGAAGGGTGGACGGGGCCTCTTGGCAAAAGAAGCTTTCTTTCCTTCTCTCCTGGGTGGAGTTTGGCTGGATGGGCCCTGGCACCAACCTCTGGGGCCAAGAGAGTGTCTTCCCACCCATATCCCTCCCCCACTTTCTATCTCAGCAGCCTCATCGGTGACTGCCCTCTTCCCTCCTCCTGTCCTGACTTCCTCTCCAGATTCCCTGAGTCTTTACCAACCTCATTCCTGAGCCTCCCTAATCTGTTTGCCACCCCTCTGCTTCCTTGCCTCACCTAGCACATGCCATTCTCCCCACCTGGAATGTCACCCCCCTCACCTCACACTGATTCACATTTCTGGGCTCCTCCAAAACCCAGCTCAAAACTTCCTACTTCATTTGGGTCCCAATCCGCTCAGGTCATCCCTCTTTGCCTGTGCACTCACAGACGCTTGGAATAACAGGATCAGAAAAATTGCTTCGACTCAGAAAGATAAGTCGACATGGCCTAAACTGGCTCCCTCACTTGATAGATGAGAAAACTGAAGCCCAGAGAGGCTGTGACTTGGCCAAAGTCACACAGTAGTGAGATGTTAAAAAGAGTTGTTTTGGGGGCGCCTGGGTGGTTCAGTGGGTTAAGCCTCTGCCTTCAGCTCAGGTCATGATCTCAGGGTCCTGGGATCGAGCCCTGCATCAGGCTTTTGCTCAGGCTTTTGCTCGGTGGGGAGCCTGCTTACCACCACCCCACCCCCCGCCTGCCTCTCTGCCTACTTGTGATCTCTCTCTCTGTCAAATAAATAAATAAAATCTTAAAATAAAAATAAAAATGAAATAAAAATAAAAAGAGTTGTTTTCTTCCAAGAGGCTTTCAAGTACTTTATATTTTTGTTTCCTCAACACACTGCGATCAATAGGAGAGCAGAGATTGTGTTTTTGTTTTTGCCTTAATGTCCTTTATCTTCACTGTGGTATGTGCATGCACATGTGTGTGCTGTATCCAGGGGCTATCAGGACAATGATTCTAAAACTCAGTGTTTGGACATGTCCTTCATGTGACCTCAGATCAGCCCTGTGAAGAAGGAGCCAAGATATTGCTATTTTACAGAGCAGAAGACTGAGGCTCAGAAAGGTGTGGCTTGGGAATTTAATAGCAGAACTAGGTCTAGAACTCTAGTCAGCTGGCTCCCAGCCCAGATCCCTGATCCCCACAATGCCTTTCTTCCAGTTCTCTCCTGATAGTCCCGGCTGGGGCCCTGGAGTAGTCAAAGGGGTGACCTCTGCCATCTTTTGCATTCATTCTGTTTTCTTCATCTTGGGGTTAAAAAGACCCTGTCTTTGACTTCCTGCCCCTCCCCATCCTGTCCCATCGCTTTCCCTTGTGTCCCCCACATGTCATTGTTGGTACATAGACACATACACGTATACTAAGAACTGCAGGTGTCTAGGGCAACAGACCACAGGGGAAACCACATCACCTTTGTTGACATTGAAGGGGAGCAGGGGGACAGGGTAGGGGACTCACTTCGTTCCTTCCACCTGCCTTAGTCTCCACAGTCATCTGGTCTACCAACCAACCTGAGCCATCTGGACTTATAGCCTCTTCTGGACTTAGCCACCCAATTCTGGCCCGGAAGGATGTATCCCCCCTTCCCTCCCATCTTGAAATTCAAGGTGGGGGGCCTGACTGGCTGCACTCCTAGTCCTAACTGGAATACTTTCGTAGCTCCTCTAATTCTGACTGTGTGATGCCGACAGAGAAACGGGGGGAGCCGGCGATGAGACACTATGGCTGGGGTCAGTTGGGAGGTACATTTGGCTTCGAGAATGTCACACATAGATCAGCTGAGACCGCAAGCAGCCAGGTTTACACGAGGCCAGCAGCTTCTCCATTGTTCCAACCTGCCACGAGATACTGCACAGGCTCTGAATCAGACATTCAGGATTAAGTCATTTACTGGCTGTGTGGACTTGGGCAAATCATTTTGTATTTCTGAACTTACGTTTGCTCATTGAAACAATGGGGATAATGACAAGATATAAGTGAAAGGACCTTGAGCAGCAAATGATACAAAGGAGACGCTCAGTAAATCCAAATTATCTTCCCTCCTTCCTTCCTTCCTTCCTGCCTTCCACTTGCTATATCTGGTCCCATGAAACCCTTTATTTGGATCTGGAGACCTACCTCCCCTATCAGTCCGCAAATCCCAAACCCTGTGAATTGGCATTTGATCCCAGGTTCAGAAACGGCAATGCAAGGCCCACCCCAAAGCAGTGAAAACTGTGAGGTCTCACAGAGGCTGTGGGGAATGAGCACTTTCTGATAGGCTTTGTGGGGAGTGTGTGGGAAGTGTGGGTTAGGGAGGAATTGTGGCTTTGGCTACCGCATCTAGAAGGCAGGGACGAGAGTGGTCTCAGAGCCCTGAGTGTAGACTGGATGACTTTCTGGAGCTTTGAATCCTGACCCAGGGTGGGCACCCAATAATATTTGTTGAAGGAGCAACTGACCCCATCGCTTACTAGTTGGGTAACTTTGGTTCAGATTTCGTAACCCTTGTGGGCCATACTTTAATCGTGAGCATAACAAGGATTATTAAGAATAAATGATCTAATGTCTGCCAAGAGGATAACATAAGCCTGCTACACGGCATATAGTTGTAAAGTACTCAAGTAAAGATAGGAGAGGAGAAAGAGAAGGTCAAGTAGGCCCAGAAGCCCAAAGAGAAGCAGAAGGGGTGTGTCCTGCAGCTTGGGACTGGCCAGAGACTCCAGGAAGACTCGAGGGAGCCAAGGCAGGTCGTTTGGGGCTAAAGTCTTCTGCAAGGTGCTTGGCTGAGCCGCCTGGGAGATAGGTCTGACTCCAGAGCTCTGCAGAGAAACTTCCCATGGTAACCAGGATAGAGGAGAGATAGGCAGCCTGCACTTTCCTGCCTCATGTCTCTCAGCGCTCCTGGGGCCTCTGATACATCCCAGCAAGGGGCGTGGGACTTAGAAACTGGCTTAAGACCCTGCCTCCAGTGGGAGGGTGGTGGTGCTGGAGTGAGGAGTTGTGCTGTCCAGGGAGGGAGGTACACAGTCCAGCTTTCTGGATGCTGGTCTCACATGTGGTCTTGCTGTCTACAGTTTGGAGGGATGGTGAGTCCTGGTGTGTGTAGGAAGCACTGGATACTTGGGGGACAGACTGAGGCAGGAGGAGACAACACTTTTTTGCTCCAATCTCTTAAAATTCAGTGATTAGGTCAAAAAGAAAAAGAAGGCTCAAAAGAAATATGTGAATGATGCACATGGCAGAAATGAGGCAACAGGGGCCTGATTTCAGTCCAGAAACTACTCCAGGAGGCCTGGGGTGTATTAAGGTGTGGGGATGGCAGGGTTAAGGGAGAGAGATGATGTGGGGGAGGGGAGAGGCTAGGAGTCTGAAGTAGCCAAGCAATTTTTCTGGAAGCCATGGGCACGAAGGAGGGATCTGGAAGGATCCAGTCATCTGGTTTGGAGGTGAGAGCTGGGAAGAATGCACCTGAGGCAGAAAAACATGCGTCTTTCAGTGTCAGCATAGGGGGTCATGGGGAAAAGGGGTGTCCAGCTCGGGGAGGAATGGTCCTTGACATCTGGGAACATCTGTCTCACTTCAGCAAAGAACTCATAGAGAACTTGAGTTCTGTGCAAGCCATTTAGCAAGATACTGCAAGAAACGCACCCATGACTAAGGGATCAGGGGACGTCCACTCTTGAACATTCTTGGGAAGAAGGAGAGTTGAGACACAGAGACTAGGTGGATGAAAGTCAGTGCACAGAGCAAGACTGACAAAGTGCTGGTGGGGTCCTTTCAGGGAGGGGGAGAATCCCTCTGGATATGGGAATCCTGGAAAGTCTCCAGGAGAAAGTGGCTATAGACCCCTGAGAACTGGAAAGATTTCAACAGGAGCAGCAAGGGACGGGGAGGACATCATTTGTGGAGGAAACACGATGAGCCAAAGTAAGGGAGTAGGAAAGCCTGAGGGCATGATGGGGCGCAGACAGGAGCCCAGTTTAGCTGAAATAATGAGAGAAATAACAGCAACTAATATTGTTGAATACCAAGTACCAGGAGCCACTGGGCAGAAGAGAAAAAAATAGCGGGATATGGGGGGAGGGAGGGGTGTTTGCACAGTGTGCTGCCGTGCCATAGAAGGGCTTGGATGCCAGGCAAGGAGCTTGTGAGAGTTAGTTAACAAGAGCAGAGGGGTTGGTCCTGCCTGCTGACTGAGCCCTGGGACAGGGAAAGGGACCACTACAAACCCCAGGTAGCAACAAGTGAGGAGGCCCAAGCTGCGCTTGTGCGAACGAGAGTCTGTAGTCAGAAGCTGGACCTTGCCATGTCCAAGCCCTCCTAGGCCACCGTGGACTCTTGCTTCCCATGTGGTATGGCTCTGCTTCTGGCTCCGCCTCAGTTTCTCCTTCGGTAGAATCGTGAGGCTCTTGGTGTTCCAAGGATAGAGGGAGGTAGGATAGTTAGGAAGTCAGAGGGAACCCGCATCCTGCCTTCTGGAGGTGACGCCTCCCATCACCGGAGAGTCTAGTGTTTTGGGCTGTGGACCTCTCCCCTTCCCAAAGCCAGCCTCTGTCTCCCACCCAGCCCATTGCCAGAGGCCACGGAGCTGATAGGCTAGGCCAGGGAGCACAATGGGGAGGTCCTCAGCCCCTGACCCCTGAGTCTGACCTTCTGGTCCTGTTAAGAAGTGGGGGCGGGGGTGGGGGGGTGGGCAGGGAGTGCAGGGAGGACTGCTGCGCAAATCTGGCCCAGAGCTGAGTTTACTAGCTGAGGGAGGGCTGGAGGCGGCTGCATTCCGACTCACAGACTGGAACATTTCTGTGATCCGCTGTAATGCACTGGGAGACACTGGGCACATTGCTGAAGTTTGACTCATAGGGACCGGGAGGGGGAAAGAAGGGGGGAGGGTTGTGGGGGGGAAAGGAATGGGAGGAAGAGAGGAAGAGGAGAGGAGGGAAGGAAATCCCTTGAGAATTTTCTTTAAAAAAAGAAAACTTTCAAAATCAGCACCGCCCCCACCCCCTTTTTCTTTTAATAGGAACAGGCTGGACCCTTCTGTTCCCCTCGGCAGGCGTGGTGGGGGGGGCAGGGGGGAGGGCTGGGCAGTGATTCAAATCAGATCCTGGAACTTTCCTCAGGCAAGTCGTGTTGATGAGGGGTATGGTGGGGGGGTGAACAGGGGTGTCCGTCTGGGATTCCTTGGCCGGGACTTGGGACTCCACGAGTGTCTCACGTCCCTGTGTGCGGCTGTTTGCTGGTGGGGCCGTACGTGCACGCACTTGCGAGCGCGGGGGTCCCTCCCAGAAGTGTGTCTGTGCGAACGATTGTGCCCCTGTGTAAACAGGGCTGTGCGCTCGTGTACTCTGTGTATGCAAGGCTGCGTGCGCTCAGGTATCTGGGTTTCCGGGAATTGTGCGCGGGTCGGCGCGCGGCGCCTGGGGCTGGGCGGCAGCGCGGCGGTCGCGCGCGGGTCGGGGCCGCGTCCCGCGTTCCGGGTTCTGCGCTGCCTCCCGGGCCGCGCTGGGTGTCCGCCCGCCGCCCGAGCGCCGCGCCGGGCAGTGTCTGCCGCGGTGGTGTGTCCCCGGGCCGCGAGCGCCTGCCCTCTCCCTCCCCTCCCCCTTGGCCCGCTCTCAGACTCAGATAAAGCATTTCCTTCCATTGTCATCCTACCCGGCCGGCCGGGCTGCCAGGGCCCTCCCCCTCCCGGCCCCCTCCCTTCCTCTCGCCGTCTCTCAGTTGCTCTGCAGCCGCCGGCGACTGGGGGGATGTGAGGCCGGCGCCCCAGCCCCCCGCCCCGCCATGAGCCCCCCGCTCTGAGGGCCCCGGCCCCTGGATGCACAGCCCCGGCGCTGGTGAGTACTGGGCTGCGCCCCCCGCCCCTCCCGCCCCGCCCTGCGCGCGGCACCCAGCGCCGCCCGCCCCGGCTCGGGCTCGGCTCCGGCTCCGGCTCCGGCTCGGGCTCCGCGCGGCCCGCGGGCCCCGCCTGGACTGCGCCCCCCGGCCGCGCCCGCCCCGCCCGCTCCGCGGGGGCTCTGGCAGGTCCCCCCCACCCCGCCTCGGCCGGGGCCGGTTCCGGGGCCGGAGGGCTCGGGCCTCCCGCGGGGCGCCCACATCCGCCCGCCCCGGGGCAGCGACAGGCCCGAGGGAGGGAGTTGGAGGCCCCGGGCCGCCGGCGCGCAGGCCGGGCGTCCCATCACCCCCAAGCCCGGGGAGGACCGACCGGCGGACCGGGGGAGGGACAGAGGGCCGCCGCTGGGCCCGGGAGGGGGCGGTGCTCCGGGGCGGAAGGTTTGGAAGCGCGAGGGCAAAGGGCACGACCCACCGAGTTGGGGCCCGGCTCTTGGCGCTGGACATCAGCGCCCCCATCCCGCGGGGCCCGGGAGGGCCGAATGCAGCCGACCCCTCCGCAGGGGGTCCCGGACCGTGAGGTTTCTCTGAGCACCGCCCCCCACCCTTGCTCACCCATCAGGGCGAGGAGACACCTGTGCCCAAGTGAGCTGCTGAGGTGCCGGGAGCTGCGCGAGAGGGTGGGGACCACAAGACTGTGTATTAAGGGGTGGGGAACGGGATGTGCGCCCCCCCCAGGCCTGAGGTCTGTTGGTGCTGGGGAGCGTGAGCAGGGGGTAAATCTGGCAGCTCCGACGCCCTGAGTTCCATAGGCCCGTGGCTAGGAGAGAGCCCGCTGGAGCTTGCAGGCCACCGAGTTCTCCCAGCCGCGTTTCCTTCTCTCTGCCTGCCCATTCGTATCTGACCTCCCAGCCACTGCTGCTCCTCCCCCCACCCCACCCCCCGCGAGTCCTGGCCGTTCCCTTGTCTCTGCTGGCTGTCCTGCACACAGAGGCCTACCACCGCATCTGGACACTGGCTGTCTTGCTGCTGCCCATCCCTCCCCACGCCCAGATTCAACATCTGCTTGAGGCCCAGCTCTGCCTGCCAGTTTTTAGGTTGAGAATGAGGCATTGGCCCTCAGTGACCCTGCTGGGGACTCAGCATCTGGACGCATCTGCCTGTCCCTTGGACTTGCAGCAGGACCCATGGGAACCTTCCCCAAGACCACTGCCCAGCCACTGGGCTGAAAGAAAGTAGACTGTGACTCAGTTCCCTGTCTCCTAATGGGGTACTTTGGTAGCCCGTATCTCCCCAACAAGGACCCCATAGTCCAGGTCCCTAAAGTGGCTTGGCTGCCACACACGCTTCTTTCCTCACTCCTCACCCCAACCCTTTTATACTTCCCAGGCTCCTTCTCTGGCTTCTGCAAGCTACTCTTAGCTCATCGTTGCTTATCAGCTCATCCTCCTTACTCTCTGCTCTATGTTCCCTCTACTTGCCTTAGTTTTTAAGTAATTTTTTTTTTCTGTATTTACTTTAGAGGGAAACTAAGGCACAGAGCAGTCACTGTGTTGTACCCAGTGAACCTAGACCAGAACCAGGTCTGGACCCGCTAGTACTCTTCCCTGCCTTTAGTCCCCTGATGTTCCCCCACCCTGTAGGGACAGGCTCAGAGCTGCCCCTTGGTGTTACATCCAGAATGGCCCTGGGGCAGTGTCCTCCTGAGGCCTCTGTGTTCTTAGCTTTGGCCCCCGGGTGGGTGTCTCTCTGGCCGCTTGGTGTTAAGCTGGGATCCTGACTGAGGCTGGCAAGGTTGCATTCGGGTCTTGCACTGACCACCCCCCCCCCCCAAGAATCCAAACTGGTCCCTCTGCTTTGACACTGAAGCTCAGTTTCCCCATCAATAAAATGGGGACAGTATTTCAGGTCCAATTCCCAGAGCACAGAAGAAGAGAGGTTGACTCGAAAGAAACGGACTGGCGTCTAGTGTGGAGACTGTTATGCTGCCCCCAATTTCCTTCAGGGATGATGGACAGACCCCAGCTTTCATCCTTAGTGGCTTCTGGGAAGGAGAGTTGGAACTCTTTCTTTCTCGATCATCTCCCCAATCCTCAGTGAAAACCCCTGGGAGTGATGAACACATGTGTGATGGGGGTGGGGACCCCCCTTTAGTGTAGGCATGCTGGCTCAAGGACCTGGAAGGCCGAAGCCGGTGTAACCCCGGCCTCCTGTTCTCCTCCTCCTGGCCTTTCATTAAGAGCTGGTAATTTTCAAGTGCGAAGGGGAGGCCCGAGAGAGGATGAGCTCAGGCAAGGCCCAGGGTCACCCAGCCAGGGAATGGTAGGCTGAGTGGGCCAGAACCAGACCCTCTAACTCTGCTCGTGCCCATTCTCCTGACCTTCTCCTCCTCTGGCCTGGCTGAGGGCCGCCCAAGCCCACCCTTGCACCTTGGCCTTGGCCTGTCCTAGGTCAGACTAAAGACTGGACGGGAGGTATTGCTAGAAGCAGGGCGGGAGGAAGGCCCCGGAGCCGGGGGGAGGGCATCTGTCCAGGACTGTGCATTTGTGTGTGTTGGATTGGTTCACTAGATGGGGCACTTCCTCTGGGGCAGGAAGCTTTGATTTCCTGTGGTGGGGGCGTTGGTAGGATTAGGAGTGGGGGGCTCAGCTCTGGGCCATCCCTGATGTCCTTTAGAGCCACAGAGGAGCACTTTCTGTCTAAGGCCGCTTCCCCCAAGCCAGGGGAGGCAGGAAGGAGCGCGCTGGTGAGGAGGCCCAAGCTGAGGCCAGAGAAGGAGGCCATGAGGGCAAGGAGGTGGTGTGTGTGTGTTGGGGGGGAGGGTGGTTAGTGGTGGGCAACACAGCAGGAAGCCTGGTCAGCAGGTGACCCTGCCGGCTATTGTGTTTCCCTGTGATATTTTCCCCGTTTCTGTGGTAACCTTCCCAAGGGGACCCAGGCCTTTGGGCTGCAGGAAGGTGCCCCCAGACAGCCCTTTCCTTAGAAGCCTGAGTATTAGGAGGAGTCCCTCAATCGGGCCACCTCCCTAGCCCTTTTGGCTCTCGAGGACCAGGGCCTGGGAATCCGGGCAAGTAGTTGGAGCGAGCACTGATGGGGGTGGAACCTGGGTGTGGACCCCTTCGCATCTCCTGGTTAGGGGGTGGGGGGCAGCAGGGGAAGAGGAGGGTCTGCTGGACTTTGGAGAGGGCTCTGTACCTCCCCTCATTCTGTCTCTCCTCTCTCCTCCTCCAGCAGCCCTCCCTCGACCAGGGGACAGTGGACTGCATGCTGCCTGGGGCACAGGGTTGGGGTGGGGGTGGCAGAGGCCAGAGGGACATTTTCATCAGCAGAGCATAGCTCCTTTGGTCCTGGACTGGTTCCCAGAGGCAAAATAAATTCAGGAGAGCGTTTGTTTAGAGTGGGTCCCCATGTGATGGGTGTGTGTGCACACGGGGTTTGTGGTGGGGGTCTGGTTGTGTGCCCTCTGGGACTGGTGTGTGTACTTGTGGTGTTTCTGTGGCAGTTTGTGACCCATGTGGGGGCTCTGGATGAGGTGTTTGGAAAGCACGCACACATGTAATTCAGAGGTTCGACATCCGTAGAGTTGGGTACCTTTGCGATTTATTGTTCCGTGTAGGATGTATGGACATGTTTTGGGGGAACGTATACCTATGGAACAGCGGGTTTTTCATAGAAGTCTGAATGTTTGCTGAAAAGCACTGTCTCAGTCGTGGTTCTCCAGTGCCGGTTCCCGAACGATTTGCTTCCGGCACCTGGGAGGGGGTTAAAAATAAAGACCCTTGGGCCCCATTCCAGACCAACTCAGAATCTGCAGCGTTGGGGCCCAGGAATCTGGGTTATAATATGTGCTTCGAGTGATTCTGGTGCAAAGCCATGTCTGAGGACCACTGGTCGGGGGCCAACATTTTCACTTTTTCTTTTGAGAAGACCGAGATCCATAAAGGTATGTGGTTTGTCCAAGGACACAGGGCTATGGAGAGGAAGATCTAGGACAGAAGTCCACCCTTTCAAAACTAGTACAGGACCTACCCAAGCGTCCTCTCGGTGTGCGTGTGTGCACGAGTCCACACTGGGCCCAATGGGGCCCGGTGTGGACGCGAACTGGGCCTTGACCTTTCCTCTGGGGTGCCAGGCTTCCCGACCTTGCTCTTCCTATTACAGCCTGCTTTCTCTCCCTGAGGAAGTCCTGGAACTGTTGAGCATCTACCGTAAAGGGGATGGTGGCCGCCCGGGGGCCCCGTTACTGAGCCGGTCGTTCAGCTAGTCACACCTTCGTTGGAGGCTGACGGGCCGTGCCATGTGCCAGGCACTGGGCGCAGATATGCAGTGAACACATAGGCAGAGCGTCTGACCTCAGGGAACTTCCACTTTAGTGGAGGAGAGAGACAGTAACGAGGAGGCAAGTCAAGAAATGAGTGTATATATATCTCGTACATTGTGATAAGCCCTAAGAAGGAAATGAACTGGGTGCAGCAATAGAGAAATAGCCAGGTGGGACTTCCTTAAAGAGGGTGGCCAGGTGGCTTGAGAAGGTGACATTGATGCCTTCTCTCACCTCCCCAGACCAGAAGTGAGTCCTCAGAGCTTCTGAGGCAGGCAGCAGGGTCTCTGCTCCCTCAAGCAGCCCCCTGAGGTTGGCAGAGGGGAAGGGGAGGAGGGGGACCTGGGCAGTGCTGGAATTGAGGCTGCTCCAAGGAGCAGCAGCTTTTCCCTCTGCCAGGCTGAGTCCAGGACCCCACGCAGGCACGTGTTGGGTGTGGGGAAGGCAGCAGCCTCTCCCCAGGAGCTCTCAAGCACCACCCCATTCCTGACGCTCCAGCCTCCCCTTCCTCCCGCCTCATCCCCTTCCTCCCCATGTCTCCACCTGGGAACTCTGGTGCCAAGTCCCTCCTCTCTGGGTCTAGCCTGGCTGCCTCTGTAGCCACTGGGATTTATTCACCTGGCTCAGGAATCACTGTGGAGAGGGTCAAGAGTTAGAGAGGACCTGGCCCTGGAAGGGAGGGCGGACCAGAGAGAAGCTCTGGGCCAGGGACCAGAGAAGCCAGGGCAAAGGAGGCCAAAACTGGCCGATCGATCTGGGGTCCGGACAGAAGAGAAGGCCTGGAGAGGTCCTTTGGCTGGGTGCCCCAGAGCTTCTCCTGGGCCCTTGGAATCAGCTTCCCAAACTGGGTGAGAGAGACTCTCAGCCCAGAGGGCAGACATCAGCTAGTGCCCCTGCAGTCCTACCCCTTCTCCCTCTCGGGAGGCTAATTTTCACATCAGGCAAGAAGCCCTTAGACCCTCTCACCTCCAGCCTTTTCTGCAGAGTGTGTGTGTGTGTTGAGGGAGGTTCCCTGGGGGACATAGAGCTGAGGCTGCAGGGAGCTGCAGCCTTTTCCTTAGAGACCCAAGGAGTTAGAGGAGCCCCCCAGGTAAGAGAAGAGCCCTCTTCCATCCCCTCCCCCTCCTGCCTCTGCTAGCATTCTACCCTGGGCCTCCTTTAGGCTGCTCAGCCCCCTGGACTCCTGAGCGTCCCAGGCATTCACTCCCAAGCTTAACCCCAGCCCCTGTGTACCTGTGACAGCAGGATGGGGAGGGGACTTTCAGTAAGGAGGGCTGGGGGCTATACTCACCATCCCCACCCTGCTTCCTTCCCACTTCCTTTTTTCCCCATGTTGCCTGCAGGGATTGGAAAGCCTGGTGGTCAGAGACCTTAGGCCTTCAGGGAGAGCCTCTGCCCTGGGGTACCCTATTCCCGCTCAGCAGTACAGCTCAGCTCCCTGCAGAGCCCACTCTGAGGAGCCCAGCTCCGGCTCCTGCTGTCACTCCCAGCCCAGGAAGTCTCATTCTTGCCTCCCCCAGCTCCCAGGAAGGCTGGGAAAGGCGGGGCCGGCTGGGAGCCACAGGTTCGGAAAGAGTCTGGGGTGGGGGAATTCGGCAACTGGGCTGTAACCGTCTTGTTTTGCTTGCCCCACAAACCTGCCCGGGCATCCGCTGCACCCGCCGGGGCGTTCAGGTTAGAGAACTGCTCTCAGAATGACAAGCTGGTGGCACCCGGTTGGGGCAGGGGGTGGGGGTGGGGTGCAGGGGGGAGCCCCAGGCGAGGGGGAGCTGGAGGGTTAAAAATAGCAGCAGCCGGGTTTCGGTTAGCAAATGTGGAGGCGGGGAGCTGTAGGCGGGGCAGGAGGCAGGCAATGTTTGCCCGCGGCGCAGGGCTGCGTTTCCCCTGGGTCCCAGGAGTGAGTCACGGGGGACGCCAAGGAGGTGCTGGCACAGCACCCCTCCCCCACCCCCCACTGGGCCGAGGGGCTGAGCGCAGCCTTCATCTCCATGGTTCTAGAGGACGTGCATCTCCCTTCCAGGCCTTCAGAGCCGTCCTGAGAGTTGGGCCAGTGGACTGTAGGACCTAGGGGAAGAAATGTACCCTTCTGAGGCGAGAGACCTGGCTTGGATTCTGAATGGCTGTGGAAACTTGTGCAAAGCCACGAAAGGCCCACCAAGTCTTGGTTTCCTAGTCTTTCAAGTCGGGATTTTCTCAGATGTGGATGCAAACACGTGGGGGACTCAAAAGCACCCTACAGATGTTCCTTATCACCTTTGGACCCTCCTGCGCCCATTGCAAAGCCTGGCAGCAGAGCCTTCCAGTGAGGACACAGAAGGAGGGATGGGATGGCCTTGTCAGAGTCCCTGTGCCTCCCACAGACAGCTAAGTGTAACCTCAGGCACGTGGCTCTCTGTGCCTCAGTTTCTCCATGTCCGTAACATGAAAGCAACAACAGTTTCTACCTCGTGGAGTTGCCGTAAAGTTTAAAGTAAATAATGGCAGTGCCGTGCCCCGTGTGAAGCTCGTGCACACAGAATACGCATCATTCTTATTGATGTTATTGTTCATATTTCTGAAGGTCAGGGATAGGGAACGTTAAAGACATGAAGAACAGAAACTGGACCCAGCCCCAGTTCACAGGCAAAACCAGGCCAAATTCACTGTTCCAGATTCCTCCACCCATAAGGGCCTGGAATAGCAGGAGTCTGCTGCCAGAAGTCCCAGGGTGGACCCCTTCTTCTCTCTTTCAGTCCACTGCCCCCAGGCTCCCCCAGCGAGGCAGGATGCTGGAGGACCCCTGGGCCTCCCAGCCAGCTGGCACTGGGGAAGGGTCTGGGATGGGGCCGCCCTCATGGGCCTGATGTGGGATACCTTGCCAGCATCTGCTGCAGTGACCTTTATTTCAGCCCCTCCCTAGCAGCTCCTAAGAGGAACAGGAGGCTGAGGAGGGGTGGGAAGGTCAGTGATGTCAGCAGTGAGTAATCCCAGCACTGTGGCCCTGGAAGAGGCAGGAGGCATTTCTTTCAGGAAATGATCATTATTCAGCCTACAGGCATTTGTTAAGTCAGTCCTAACGGGGTGCCCGGCCCTGTGCTAGGCCCTCTGTGCGATTCAGAAGAGGCAGGGGATGCGAGGTGGTAAATAATGCGGAACCACGGAGGCTATCAGGGTCCTCGAAAAGGGTGCACGGAGTTGACGAAAGCCTGCTGTCCTCATTCTCATGGGAACCAGAAGCTGAACCTCGACTTCGCGACCCACTGTGACATCCTTACCACGCACGTGTGTTTGTGTACATACATGTCTGTGTTCTGTTTTATCATTACAGAGGCAATTCTTGTGTATTGTACATGATCAGACAACCCAGACAAGCAGAAATTTAAAAACTGAGAAGCATTCCAGTCCCAGCGGTCAGAGACCATGGCCACAATACCGCTTCGCATCTCCCTGTTTCCTGACATGCCTCTCTGGGTCATATTTTTTACGAAAACGAGATGACACTGCACCTGCTGGTTTTTCAGCGCTTGCCACCTTCCACGACCGTAAATTCTCAACTCATCGAATTCCCAGGTGGCCAGAAATTGTCCTTCACAGCTAGTTTGTCCAAATCAGTACCCAGGACCATGCGTCTGTTTGCTGAGTTCCCTGAAGGCTGTGTGAGCACTGGCTGGATTCGTGGTCAGGAAGAAGCCTTGGCCCACCAAGGGCAGCCGCAGAACCCTGGTTGCAGGAGGGAATCCTGTCACCGGGAGAATCCGCCTGGCAGACCTCTGCCACCTTCCAACAATAATAGGCAAAACGAGGGGAATACCTTGGCCCAACTGGGTTGGGGAACTCTGGGTACTTAATGTCATTAATATTAATGTGGGGTCCTATGAGTGCCACCATTCAGAGGTATTGCTATTCACAGCCTCCTCTATCTATGATGGCCTGGGCCTCCACAGCGGCCTCTACCTCCCCCTGACCTGCCGCAGGCCCGAGGGCACGGATGGTCTTTGGCTGTGTTCCTGGTCCCCAGGAGTCTGCCCTCCAGGAGGGTGCTCTGTTCTGCACTGGTAGGTGCCTCCATCTCTTCTACCTGCCCAAGGCCTTCCAGTGTGTCTGAGACCTGGGGGAGAGATGGAGAAAGAGAGAGGTGTGTGTTAGGAGGGGGCAGAGAGAGGAAGCGAGCTTCTCCTTCCAAGGGAATTCACTCAAATAGCCGCTCCGAGGGGGACTTGCTCTGGTTGTGCAACCTGCCTTTTCTCTGGTGCTTGACTCTTTCCAGAGTGGCTGCACACGCGGCTGACCCTTCGTGGCAACCCTGGGAGGGTTGTTTCTCTGTTTATATCCTGCTGGAGGCTGCTTACAGGCAACAAGGACAGAGGAACAGGTACATTTAAAAAAACAGGGAAAACAGAAGACGAAAAAGGGAGTGAAGATGGTTTTGGGAGCGCCGCCTGGAGACAAAAGGCATGTGAAGGACACAGGCAGAGATGACTCTCTGTTGTTATTCTTGTTGCGGGCGATGTCTTCTGGGAACACACGCCCCTGGGGGACACGCCCAGGCCTTCGGATTCGGGGACCCACTGTGTCGTCCTCTGGCCTCTTGTGACCTCACCTTACCACCTGGGGAAGTGGGTGGACCTGTGTGCCAGGGTCTCAATTATGAGCTTAGGCCTTGGAGCCCCAGGAGCCCACTTCCCAGCTGTGTGGCCTCTGCAGGTTTCTTGAGAACTCCACACCTCAGTTCCCCCTTTGTAAAAGGAACATGCTTACGGTATCTACCAGACAGGGTCTTTGTGAGGGCCAAGTGAGACAGGACGAGTAGGGTGCTTCGTACATAGCTGCCACCCAGTAGGTATTTGGTACAGAGTTGTAGATCACCCCTCATCTGATTCATTAGTCATTATAAGACACTAATTATTAATATTAATCTGATAACTTGAGCTTTTCCCCGGCGGTCTCTGGAGTGGGCCGAGTGGCCTCCTGATGGCACAGGTGGGAGGAGCCAAAGAAGGCACATCTTGTGGCTCAGGTGCAGTTGGCAGAGGCAGAGCCTACAGTGGGCAGGGGGCCAGCGGGAGTTGGGGATGCAGGAGGCACAAGGGGGGCCAAGGAGGGCCCAGAAGCCAAGGGAACAAGGAGGAGTTCCAGGGAGGGAATTCGAGACCTTGGAGGGGAGAAGGAGTAGGCTCTGAGAGGCAGCCCCAGGGCGGTGACCGTGCTTCCTGTTGGGGCAAGTGCTGGCCCTTGAGAAAGACTGTCTGGGGCTGGCTGCTAAGAGGGAGCAGCTGGTCTAAGTGGGGCAGCAGGGGCTGGGGGAGGGGAGAGACAAAGGCAGGAGCTGACGGAACCTCCACCCCTCTCCCCACATTAGAGATGGGGCCCCCATCTTGACTGCTCAGGATGTTTTGCTTATGATAGGAAAGATGGTGGTTAGATACCATGGGGAACTTCCTATCTCAGGGATTGGAGCTCCTGGAGCAGTGGAGCAAGGGTAAGTGGGCACTTAGCCTTTGAGGGCTTTCAGGGCCAGAGAAACTCTAGGGGAGTCTGACCAGGGGGCTGGGATTGGGACAACCTACCGGCTCAGGAATTCCCTAGGTGCTCAGGCCTGGCTGTCCCGGAGAAGGCTGTGGCTGACAGGAAGTGGAGGCAGGCTCTCCAAGGCCAGCCACCCTGAGCGAGTAGCTCTGCCTGCCCCTTTGCACCTCTACCAAGGACAGGCAAGGAAGACTGAGGGGTGGTCTGGGAGGCCCCTGAAGGTGGGCTGGGCTTGGAGGAGACCCTGTTTCTCTGCCAGAGGACAGTGAGGCTCTCCAGAGAGGGACAGTCCCAGGCCCCCAGCCCAACTCGGGATGGCTGGGCTCCCCCTGCCTCAGCATCCCACCGGTCTCTGGCTAGGAGGAGAGGCTGCGGGATGGAGGAGAGGACCTGGGCTGGGGGCAAGGAGCCAGGAAGGACGCTTTCCCACCCCCAGGGAGCTCGAGCTGCTGCTGCCATGGTTACGTCTGCTTCCTGTTTGATTCATCTCAAACAGCAGAAGGGGGGGGGGGGTGCTGGCTCCCAGCTCGGGCCACCACTGCGTGGGGCTGTTTACAACAGCCGCATGTGGGATTCCCAGAAAGAGACTCCAAACCGGACATCCTGCGGCTGCAAAATACCCAGGTGTCAAGAGCTAAAAATAGCTGCCCTAGGGCCCCAGGCAAGGGGAAAGGGGCATGCTCACTGCGGGGGCGGGAAGCCGGCCTGTGGCCTCCCATCCAGCCTCCTGCGAGGCCCATGGCTGTGAGCTGCAGGGCCTCAGTCCCCTCGGACTGAGTGCCCACCCCCCCTTGGAGTGACAGGGGCCCTTTGTCTGGGCCCATGGCCCAGGCCACTCACCTGCGAGCAGCCCAGCTCGCTTTGGGACGCTAATGAGAGTCTCAAAGGGACTTGGGAGCTTCTAGAGAGAGGACTTAGCAGGCCCTGGAGAGCAGGGGAAAATGAAGCTGATGCTTTTCCCAAGACCCTCACCTGTCACCAGCCCCTTGTTCCCACATGTGGTCCAAAATCATTGCTTGGAATCTTCGAAGTCAGCAGTTGCCGTCCGTCTATGATTATTACGGAGACCCGGAGATGAAGCGGGCAGCTTCTGCCCTCTGAACCTCCAGCGGGCCTGGGGTCTGCCGCCGCTACGTCTGCCGCCGCTACTGGTTCCTGGGGGGCTGTGTGCTCTCTCTGTCTTTCCCTACCTGCTGGCCTGCGGGAGCGGAAGTGCTGGGGAGGAGCAGGGGAGGGTAAAGGTTGGGAAGACGGATTCTGGAGCCCAGTTGCCTGGCTCAAGTCCCAGCGGAGCCACTTCCATGTTACGTGACTTCACACAAGTTATTTAATGCTTCCAGGCCTCAGTCTACTGACCTATATAATGGGGATAAAGGTGGTACCTACCTCATCTGGTGAGGGTTGGATGACTTAGCACATGTGAGGCACTCAGAGCAACTGGTCGGTAGCGAAGTGTTAGTTTACAGAAGTTCGGAGGGAAGAGAAGGGGAGGGGAGTGCAGTCAGCAGAGGTGGGGCAGGGACCACATGGGGAGAAAATGACTGTGGTGGGAGAGGAGAGGGCGCAGCTGGGACCAGATGCTGAAACTCGCGAATGCCGGGAAAGAGGCTGCCTGGTTCAGGCAGGGACAGATGGTAGTAATGGAGACTATTGAGGGAGCACCTACCGTGTGCTAGGAATGTGCTACGCAGGGCTGCTAATCTCCAATGACCTCTTCCAGGTGCATATTCTTCTTGCCAGTGGGCAGCCAAAGCTTGACCGAATTATCCTGTGTCCCTGGCTCTCCCTGCCGGTCACGGAAGGGAGCCAGGGTTCAAACCCACGTCCATCTGACCTCAAAGCCAACATGCTCTATGCCGTGGGGCCTCATTTCCATGACTCTGTATGGCAGGAGTTTCTAGCCAGCTTGCGGCCCCCTGGGTTCTAGATAAATCTGAGCAATAAGCAGCTTCATGCCAAGATGACGAGCAGTAGAATTAATAATGAGCAAGAAAATTTCTGGAAGGTGGGGGAGAGAGAAGAAACCATTCGAGGGTTGACTCTAGGCAAGTTCTTGGGAGTCGGACAACTGAGAAAGTTTTTGTCTTACGCTTTTTGAGACTCTGAGCTTTTTTTTTTTTAAGTATCTGTAAGTCATCTACTTTTTAATTTTTTAAAAGGTTGTGGGCTGTATGTGAAACTCCTTGAAAGTGAGAAGCGATTTCATTCATAGGTCCATCCCTTCAGGACCTGGAGCGGCGACCTCATGTAGAAGTACTGGGTTCCTGCCTTTGGGATTGCTTTCTTGGCTTTTCCCTGGCCTGGCCTGGCCTGGCCAGACCGCTCCCCTGTTGGGGGACAGTGACCTAGCCCCTTCCCCTTGCTCTTGTCTCCTCTCTGAATTGAGAGGGTTGGCCTGAGTGGGCTCTCAAGCCCCATCAGCAACTAAGGTTCTCAGATTGTGTGACCGGAATGCCTTCTAGAAGAGCCTCTCCTCGGTGCTCAGTGCTCAGTCTGTGTCAGGAGGGCCTGGCAACCGTGATGTTCTTTCTCGTGTTTATTTATTCTTGGATCTTCCTGAAGCCATTTCAGCCCCAGCTTTCATCTTCTCTGCCAGCCCCCATGCAGAGTCAAGCTTTGTCCTGCCTGTGTCAGGGAAACAGAACCAGAGCCACAACGTGGGGTGTGGAGGGAGTCAGCCCTGATCCTGGGACCTGGCCTCCTGCTGCCGCCTGCTTTCCTCCAGCATGCTGGGGCCCAGGCCTACCTGCTACTCCTCTTCAGCTAGTCGGGAGATCAGGGAGGTGAGGACAGCCTCAGAAAAGACATCGGAGGCATGGGCAGGGGGCTTCTGCTTCTGGGGAAGCCGTTTTCCTGACAAAGGGCCTGGAACACCTGGGAGGGCAGGTGAGCAGACCCGGCTCAGGTTTCCAGTCACCGTGCGCCTGCCTTGGGGCAAAGTCCCATCTGTGGGGGAGGTGCAGCCCAGGCCCACAAAGGAGGAGTGGGAGACCAGCTCCCGCAGGTGCCCCCCCCCCCCCGCCCGGAGACTTGTGTCTGCTCTGGGAGTTTCTGAGGGCTGCAGAGGATGCACTGCGTGGACCCATTGTGGCAGTATTTCTGGGGCTCTTTGGTTCTGAGTGAGGTTGGGGCGCTGGTCTGGGAAGAGGCAACCCAGTAGGCCCACGTGCCTCAGTGCCAAGTAAATTGCCTCTTCAGTCTGACTGCAGCGCCTTCCGAAGGTAGAGATGGGGCGGGGGGGTGGGTAGTCAGAATTCCAAAATGAAGAGCTCTCCACCCTGGCAGGGAGTTGTGTGGAGAAGGGTCCAGGCCGAGGCGTGGTTCAGGCCCTCAGGTCCATTCACGCCTGCTTTTTTTTGCCTGGTCCCAGAGTAGTGGGAACAGCACCCCGAGAGGGGCCGATGAGAAGTGTCCCGCAGATCACCACCAAGCCTGGCTTGCAGGATGTTCGCTTTCTGGTGCGAGTTCAGCTGGCACCTGGGTCCCCTCAGATACTTGTCCTCTCTCTGGGACCCAGGAGAGCTGGTTCAGAGCTCTTATCTTCTTTGCTTTGGGCTCTTCTGAACTCAAAGGCTGTCAGCACAGAGACAGGGAACTGGGGGAGAAGCAGAACTTTTTTCCAGGAATCGCTTCTGGAAGCAGCTCCTGTTGGCAACATGCGTGCACACACACACACACACACACACACGCGCGCGCGTGTGTGCTCCCAGCTTTAACGAACAGAATTTCTATCATAGATCATCATCATAAAATGTCCCTTTGGGCCCTGTAACAAGCACTATGGAGTTCAGGGCCATTGGCTGGTCTCCTGTCCAGAGAGTGCATGGTGTCCTGACTCCATGGTTACCAGGGGAGCAAGGCTTGGCTCTGATCCCAAGCGTGATTGCTGCTGACCGGCCCTCGGGCAGGGACTGAGGAGAGGTAGGGGACAATTCCCCCTGACGGGGGCTGGAGGCACCGGACTGACACACGGGCCTGCCACAGCCTCTGGGAGTGTACCTGGGAGCCCAGTTCAGAAACCTCTCCTGTGAGACCAGCAGAAGAGAGAGGAGGTCCTATGAGAGCCTGGAGTAGGGGTTACCGCGTCCTGGGGAGGGGGTGCTGCCTGCCACACCAGTGTTCCTGGGGGGTCCTGGAGCTTGAGAAGGCAGGGGGCTGGGGGGCAAGTCACCCCTTCCTGATGGAGCCTGGCATGTGTGCAACACGGTGATAGGCGCAATGGGCACAGCTTCTGAATGACACCGTGGAGGCCATGACTGGCGGAGTATTGAGGTGGCGCACACAGGGCGGGTGCTCTGGGAAGGGAGCAGGAGGGAGGTCGGGGTGAGCCTCATGAGGAAGCCCGTGGGCTGGGGCCGGCAGAGTTTGGGGAGGTGGATCGCCTTTCCCTACCCAACGTCAGCATCTGGAGCATGGGGCACGACTGTGTGAGGGTGGCTGGTGGGGAGCTTTCTGGGCCTAGTGTTGCCCCCTCCCCCAGTGGGGCCTGCCTGCAGGGAGTTCTCCTTTCTTCGGCTTCTGGAAGAGGAAATACTGTGGTTGCCCCTTAAACACAGACCCAGAAGAACAGCACCCACCAGTCATTCTTCAGAAAATAGCCCTTCTGCCCCAAGGTTGGCCTGAGGAGGTCTTCTGTGTGTCCCTCAAGGGCCCCTTCCCACCGGGTGGCCCTCCAGTCTCCCAGACTCCTGTCCCTAGGGTCCTGAGCTGGGACAGCAGGAGGGAAAGGGGTCCATCTGGGACAAGTGACCTCAGACTTGTGTCTGTCTCCCTACCCCAGTGGGCTTCTGGGCAACTTCGTGCCTCTGCTTCAGCCCTGCTTGGGCCCTACCATGGGGTTTAGTGGGTTCTAAATGGGATAGGGGGCTCTGGGTTCGGCTTCTGAGCCTGAGAGAGGTAACATTTCCAAAAGGAAAGACTTCTATTTCAGGTTATTTAAAAAAAAAAAAGTCTGAGAGGTTCTGTTCACTGGGGGAGCACAGGCTGCAGGACATGGGACAGGGCGGCAGGAGGAAAGGCATTCCTACTGTTGGGGCCTTGGCTCTGTGCTCCAGACCTGCAGCTTCACAGCTCCCTCCATTTCTGACTTGATCTTCAGGCCATGACCCAGCCCCTCCCCACCTGGGAAGCTCCCCTTCTCTGGGCCCACTTCTCCCCATCTCCCTCCTGGCAGCCTCACTGGCAGTGCTCTCCCTCCTCTGGCCCCCTCCTCTCCCAGATCTCTTTCCCTTTGGGTTATGGGAGCCTGGGCCCTAGGAGGATGAGGTCAGGCACATCCGGAAGGGCTGAAGGGTGAACTGGGGCCTCCTTGGGCCTACTATGGACTGGGCTCCAGCGGGGCGACATGTCTGAGTCACAAGGTGACTTGGGTGAGGAAGAGAGGGCTGGTGAGTGCTTGCCTTCAGCATGGGAATCTGAGGGAAGGAATGGGGCAGAATCCTTGCTTTTTGGTTAGCCTCTGATGCAGGTGCCAGGTTTGGGGGTGCTCAAGCTGGAGTGGGGCCTTCCCACCTGACCTGGCCCTCTCACCCTTTCCTCACCCCTTCCCTGCAGCCCCTTCATGCCCTCTCTCTCCTCTTTACAGATGGGACCCAGGTGAGCCCGGGTGCCCGCTGCCCCAGCCCCCCCAGCACAGGTAAGAGTCAGGCCTGAGGGAGCCTGAGGTGGGAGTGCAAGACGAGGGTGGAGAGGACAGAAGAGGGACGAGAGAAGCGGGGTGGCGAGCTGATGGGCCAGAGGGCTGGGAGGTTGGGGTTCTGGGTGTGGGACGAGGAGTGGGGTAAGAGGCAAGTCTGGCTCTAGGCTGGTCCCACTGTTGGGAAGCACAACAGGAAAAGGAAAGGCAGGATGCTCTTCTTGTCCTTGTTGGCTGCGGGGAAACAGGAAGGCAAGTAGGAAGCTAGTGTTTACACTCAGACCCCTGCCTCACATCAGGCTCTGGGCGAGGTGCCTGGCTCTTGTTTGTTGGCCTCGGGCCTCACGCTGGTGCCGCAGAGGGGGCACAGAAGCCCTCACAGGAGGAAAGATGCCTCTTGCTGCTCAGGCAGGCTGCGGGGAGGGAAAGGATCCCTCTTCTGGGTTCTCTCACTGTCCCTTGCCTCCTCTGCCATTTGGCCGTTTTCTGGTTTAGGATGTGGCCCTGGGGCCAGGGCTGGAGTGGCTGATGGCCTCGGCCAGTGTCCTCGGAGGGCCTACCGGGTGCCTGACGCCTCGCAGTTCCGTATGGAGGGGAGGAGTGAGGACCGGCTGTCTTCTTTGCCTTGCTCCCGGTTGTCCGAAAGCTCACAGGCAGGCTGGGGAGACAGGACACACCAGGAGGAGAATACCGTATGTGACCAGGGCCAGATGAGGGCGCAGTGGACAGAGTTCATCCCTTCAGTCAAGAAACACTAAATCCGTACCTGTTGCCACGTAGTCCTCCTAGATATTTAATATAAAAAAAGAAAACAACAAAAATTGGAAAAAGAAACATTGATGAACCCCATCCCTGTGCCCGGGCACTCCCTGGGCATTTTAGGGGGGCAGACATAGACATTTATTCATCGATTCAGCCAGTATTTACTGGGTTCTTGTCATGTGCTAGGTACCATTCTAGGCCAGGGTCGTGAGAAGTAAACAAAACTGAGTTCCTGCCCTTGGAGCTGGACTCCGATGGTCCCGCCCACGCTGGGCTTAGAGGGCACCGAACCGTCAATGTGATTGGAATCCAGAGAAGGGAGGGACGCAGGGTGGTGGGCTGAGTGCAGGGAAGAGGGAAGATTCCAGCTGGACTTGGAAGAAAGGGTAGGATCTGGAAAAGTGGACTCTGAGGAGGTGAGGGCAGTACCGCCAGGGGGTCATTTCGAGCATAAGCTCAGAGGCTGAAGGGTACGTGGGCTTGCTGCAGGATAGGGCTTGATAGCTGAGAGCAAGGGTTGTGTTCAGATGTAGGAGACAAAGGGAAACTGGCTTAGCCCCAAGTCGTGGAGACCCCCCACATGCTAAATGACCCAGAATCCCATTCTGAGAGTTGCTGGCAGAGCCCCTCCCACATTCTCGGCAGCTCTGCGCTCGGAGGGAGGGATGGGGCCTCTCGGGCAAGCCCTGTGTCCTGTGGCCTGCCTGGGGTTCTCTGAGGTCCCTCTTACCTCATCAGAGGAGTCACCCCAGGAAGCCAAGACACCAGATGTAGAGGAGTGTGTTAGCTTCAGAGGCCCAAACTCAAGCCGAGTGAGAATCTGGGTTCCCTGAGTGGATGTGTGAGCAGGAGTGGGGGGCATGGAGGCCATGCGTGGCCTGTGCAGGGCATGTTTGGAGGCACAGCCTCTGGTCTCTTACTATCTGGACAGTCGTGGTAGGCACCTCCCTCCTTGGCTCCCCTCTTGTCTCTAGCTCCCGGGCAGAGAATCTTAGAGCAGATGCCCCTAGTGCAAGACCCTCTCCCTCTACCCAGCAAGAAAGCCCCGAGAGGGGTGCTGACTTCCTGAAAGTCCAGGGGACAACGGAGCCAGAGCAGTGGCCTCTGCAGGCCCTGAACCCACGCTCACCATGCCTCTCACTGGGTGACTTTGGCAAGGTCCCTTCCCCTGAGCTCAGTTTCCACATTTGGGATAATGGAATAGTAATAACCCCCTCCCAGAGCCTGTGGGAGTTTCAGGGCGGAAGGGTTTTGCAGGCAGGCCCGCATGTGTGCCCTAGATCGGAGGGAACGATTGGTAACGGTTGGTAACGGTTGAGTTGGGTCTGGAGACTGAGTTCCCCAACTCCCCAGCTGCTGCTCCGTCACAGAGCCTTCCATGTCCCTCAGCCTGTGGCTGCCCTGATGGGGGCTGCCGCGTGTTATTGGAGGAGCTGAAGAAGGCCTCTCCGGAAAGGTTTCCCCAACTGTTTGCTGTCCTAGGGCCCCTGTTCTCACCCCCACCAGCTTCGCCTGCCCCAGGATAACGGCCCTCCAGACGCTCCAGCTGCTCAGTCCAGCCTAGCCCAGCTGGCTATGTGGGCCTAGAACCTGGTCTGGCAGCCAGTGAGAAATAGCTCCTGCCCCCATGGCCCTGGAAGAGTGCTCCTGGTGTGGGCGCAGAGCACACTTGAGAAGAGGCGGCTGGGCCTGCCGTCCTCACAGGGATGGGCCTGGAGCAGGCCCCAGGGGTGTAGGAGCCCAGTGAACTGAGGAGGTTGCCCTGCGAACAGGGCTGTGCAGGCTTGGGGTGGTGGGCCTGGGCTGCTGTACGTTCAAGGCGCGGCCACTTTAGCCTCTGGCCTAGGATAGAGCATGGGTTGGGGGGTGGCACCTGGGAGAGCCCATGAGGCCGGCTGGGGCTGGAGGCTGAACAAAGGGGACTGGCAGATCGCTGTCTTTGAGGGCAGGTCATTAGGGGTCAGCCTGACCAAATCTATTCCGGCAGGAAGAAGGGAAGGAGATGGCAGGGCCCAGAATGTTCCCCCGCAGGGCTTGTCACTCAATCTTCCCAGCTCCCAGCCCCTGCCCTGGGGCCGCAACACCAGTTAGTGGAAAAGCATGGTGCTCAGAGTCAGGAGGGTCCTTTCGGGCGCAGCCTCCATGGTCTAACCCCACCTATTTCCACACCTGCCCGCCTCCACCCCCACCGTGAAATGGAGCTGGAAGTACCTACCCCTTGGGACCACAGTGACAGAGGAAAGGCCCCTACACAGTGTCCCGCTGTGGCCCAGGGAGCCTGCAGGAGGCTGAGCGGGCCCTGAGCGTGCCCCCTCTGTGTGCCCGCAGGCCGCCCCAGGCCCCGCGTGGACACGCCCGGCCTTCAGCCCCAGCCCATGGACCTGCGGGTGGGCCAACGGCCCGCGGTGGAGCCCCCGCCGGAGCCCGCGCTGCTCACCCTTCAGCACCCCCAGCGCCTGCACCATCACCTGTTCTTCGCAGGCCTGCAGCCTCGCTCGGCGGAGTCCATGAGGGTAAGGTCGGCGCTCCCCGCCCCTGCAGCGGCCTTGAGCTCAGCCCCCAGCCTCCCACCCTCCCTCCCTCCTCCCCAGACCCTCGGCTCAGTCTTCAACTCCTTGCCCCTTCCTGGGCGGCCCGCCCTGCCCACAGCTCCCCATGGACACGCCGGTGCCCCAGCTGCAGGTGGGGCCCCAGGAGCAGGAGCTGCGGCAGCTTCTCAATAAGGACAAGAGCAAACGAAGTACGTTTGTGAACGTGGGTGGGGGGTCTGGAGGCTTTGCGGGGGGGGGGCACCAGGCTTGGCTCTCCGTAGGGACAGGACGATGGGCAGGCAGTGGGCCAGGGAGGCCACCATCCACCTGCCCCCGACCCACTCCCGACTCCCCTGCCCCAGGTGCCGTGGCCAGCAGCGCGGTCAAGCAGAAGCTGGCAGAAGTGATTCTGAAGAAGCAGCAGGCAGCCCTAGAGAGAACAGTCCATTCCAACAGTCCCAGCATTCCCTACAGGTAACGCTCTCCCAACGGCTCCCTTGTGTCCCTGTCATGCCTCCTCCCAAAGTGTCCATCCCATGAGCCCTTGTACTCGCTCCACCTGCCTCCCAGCTGCTTGTCAGCAGACCCATCCCCCTCACCTCTAATTACAATGCTGCCCCAACCTCTCTTCTCCCACCTGCCCCCTTTTCTCCTTTAATTATCACTCCCAACCCCACCTGAAGCCCTTCCTACCTGGCCCCCCGACCCAGCACAGACATACCACGCTGGCTTTCTTCTTCCTACACAAGTCCCTTTTCTCTTTAGGACTTCCCCGAAGCACAAAAATATCCTGATTCCTAGAGCAGTTTCCTCCCACAGGAGACAGAGTCCCCTTTGTGACTGGCCCGCACCCAAGTCCTGGGACCCTGGCTCCTAAGCTTAGATGGAGGCCTGCCTGGCCCCACAGCTGGCAGGGAGGCTGGCCCGGTGCGGCCACCTGGAGATGCCCCTGTTCTTGACTGCCACACGCTGCCTGGCCCTGTCAGCGACTGCCTCTCCTGGCAGGGCCTGGGGACCCAGGCTCAGGAAGAGCCCTTTGCAGAGCCTTCTGCTGCCAGGCCTCTGGGCAATCCCTGCCTCTCTGAAGCCACCTTGGCTTTCCCTCCGCAGAACTCTCGAGCCCTTGGAGACGGAAGGAGCTGCTCGCTCTATGCTCAGCAGCTTTCTGCCTCCTGTTCCCAGCCTGCCCAATGACCCCCCAGAACACTTCCCTCTCCGAAAGACAGGTGAGTGGGGCAGGCAAGTGAGAACCCTCCAGGGCAGGGTCAGGAGCCTGGAGGAGCGGGAGAGCCCGTGGGGCTGCAGCAGGTCAGCTCGCTGTGCTTTTCTCCCTGATGCCACCTTCTCTTGCCTTCGCCCAGAGGTGACTGGGAGGGAGGAGGGTGGTGTGGGGCCAAGTAACACCGGTGTTCCCACAGTCTCTGAGCCCAACCTGAAGCTACGCTACAAGCCCAAGAAGTCCCTGGAGCGGAGGAAGAACCCCCTGCTCAGAAAGGAGAGCGCCCCGCCCAGCCTGCGGCGGCGGCCCACAGAGACCCTTGGCGGTGAGGGCCAGCAGGGTGGGGGGGTGGCCCGTGTGGTCCCTCTGGGTTGGGGCCCGCCCAGACAGGACGACTGTGCGCGATTATACAGGCTGTGTCCAACACACTCGCCAGGGGGGCTGATTGAGGCCAAAAGCCAGCCCCTGCTCTGTTGCCCTTCTTCGAGGGCACCTTAAAAAAGTGGGCAAAGACAACAGAGTTAAGTGGTGGCCTGCCTTCTTCCTGCCCTTCTGGGAAGAAAGCAGGAAGCAGAGGCCACCCCCCTGGGGAAGGAGGACTGGCCCCGTTGTCCCGGCCACACCGGGCCTCTGACTGTGCTTCCCTCTCTGCTGCCCCTAGACTCTTCCCCGAGTAGCAGCAGCACGCCAGCGTCAGGCTGCAGTTCCCCCAATGACAGCGAGCATGGCCCTAACCCAGTCCTGGGCTCCGAGGTAAGCCCTAGCCAGGCCAGGCTCTCGGGGGCAGTTCTGAGGCTCAGCCTTCTTCTCAGCAAGTAGCCCTGACCGAGCTGGGGCCGCAGGGTCTGGGCAGCCCGGACCTGAGCCTCCTGGGGGTTCTGGGGAAGGCAGGCTTGGGGTAGAGGTCTGGGACCGGTGACCCCTGCCCTGCTCCCCATGGCAGGCGCTCTTGGGCCAGCGGCTGCGGCTGCAGGAGACCTCTCTGGCCCCGTTCGCCTTGCCGACAGTGTCCTTGCTGCCCGCAATCACGCTGGGGCTACCTGCCCCTGCCAGGGTGAGTGGCTGAGGCGCCCTCCCCCCCATCGCAAGCCCCCAGCTTCTTTTCCTCCCTTCTCCTACCACCTTACCCCAGCACCTTCACTGCTCTCTCTGTGGGGGATCTTCCCTCCTGTGACTTCCCCCTGCCTCCCCCCAGGCTGATGCTGACCGTAGGACCCATCCGACTCTGGGCCCTCGGGGGCCGGTCCTGGGGAGCCCCCATGCTCCCCTCTTCCTGCCGCATGGCCTGGAGCCTGAGGCTGGAGGCCCCTTGCCCTCTCGACTACAGCCCATCCTCCTCTTGGATCCCTCAGTTTCTCACGCCCCTCTGCTGACTGGTGAGTTCCAAGGCTTCTCCAGGGGAGGGCTGGTCCCTGCATCCTGCTAAGGGCCAGGCTTGGGAAGGGTCCCTTCCTTCCTCCCTGCCCCCTCGGCAGCCCCTCATCCTGCGTGTCTCCCCAGTGAGCCCGTGCCCCCCTGCCACCCCGTGCCTTTGCTTCCTTCCATTCCTCCCTTTGGTTCCTTCCTTATGCCCCACCCACACCCCGTTCTTTCCAGTGCCTGGGCTTGGGCCCCTGCCCTTCCACTTTGCCCAGTCCTTACTGACCACCGAGCGGCTCTCTGGGTCAGGCCTCCACCGGCCACTAAGCCGGACCCGCTCAGAGCCCCTGCCCCCAAGCGCCACCGCCCCCCCACCGCTGGGCCCCCTGCAGCCCCGCCTGGAACGGCTCAAACCTCACGTCCAGCTGATCAAGGTGAGGGGAACTGGCTAGGGGAGGTGATGAGGGGTTGCTTCACTGGGCCTCTGGGGGTTGAGAAAAGGGAGGCTCAGGAAGGGCTGGGACCTGGAGGGCCAGAAAGAGGATATGGCTCCCAAGAGCTCAGAGCTGTGTGGCCATTGAAGTCCCAACAAGATGAGTGGCCACACAGCCCAGCCCACCACGGCCCACCGCACAGCTTGTGTCCCAGCATGGCTTCTCAGTGGGCATCTCCCTTCCCCAGAGGCCAGCCAAGCCCAGTGAGAAGCCCCGACTGCGGCAGATACCCTCCGCCGAGGACCTAGAGACAGATGGTGGGGGAGTGGGGCCAGTGGGGGATGACGGCCTGGAACACAGGGAGTCAAGCCACGGGCAGCATGAAGCCAGAGGCCCTATTCCTCTCCAGCAGCACCAGCAGGTATGGCAGCACCCATGTCCCTGGAAAGGTGTAGTCGGGAGACCCTGGGGCCTAGCATAGATGGAAGGGAGGGAGCTAGCTCCTCAGTGCAGGAGGTGAGTCTGGGACCCAGGTTGCCCTACCAGATCCGTACCAAGGTGCAGACATGCCCCCGCCATGCACACGTCTGTGTACATGCACACATGCACACACGCACACACACACACACACACAGGCACACTCTGGCAGCCTGCCAGTCTTGGGGGAAGCCATGTCCCTTGTCTGGTGCTGAGGCTGGCCTCTCACCAAGCCGTGTACATCCCTGCCCCAGCCCCTCTCCCCTGTGACCCGTTGTCCAGTGTCCAGGATGGGGGCTGGGACCAGAAATGGGGCAGGTGTGGGCAGCACTCTCAGTGTGAGGCAAGTCCTGGGGGCTGAGTTTGCTGGGGCTGCTGGGACAAGGACCACAGACCCAGCCCCTACAACGACAGAAGTACGTCATCTCACTGTTCTGGAGGCCAGAAGGCCAACACTGGGGTTTGTCTTTCCGAAGGCAGGGCTGCTCCTGCCTCTGTCCTCAGCTGTAGATGGCCGTCTTCTCCCTGTGTCCTCATACCATCTTCCCCCTCTGCCTGCCTGGGTCCAACTTTTCCCTTTTTATAAGGACAAAAGTCCTACTGGATTAAGGCTCACCCTAATGACCTCATTTTAACTTGATTATTTCTGTAATTACCTGTCTCCAAATAAGGTTACATTCTGAGGTACTGGTGCGGGGCTTAGAACTTCATGAATGGGAAGTGGCAGGGACACAGCTAAACCTACCGTGTCTGGCAACAGTCCACACACATGCAGTGGCTAATGCACATCCCTGTGTCCTTGGGCAGTTGGCCTGAGGCCCCTTACCTAGGTTCTGGCTTTGGAGTCCCAAAGGTCTGAGAAAGTCTGGGGGCACAGGGTGGTCATTCTGGGCTGCTGACTTCTGGGGGTGATGCGAGGGGCTGAGGGTTCAGAGATCAAAGGCCAGAGCCCTGCCAGGAGGCAGGGCTAAAAATCTCTCCCAAAAGGGACCTGCCCAGAGGTTTCCAAGGCCCTGGGCAACAGCAGATGGAGCAGAATCCTGAGACCTGGAGACTGAGGCCCCCTGTGTCCCTCAGGTGTTCCTCTGGGAGCAGCAGCGACTAGCTGGACGGCTCCCCCGGGGAGGAACTGGGGACTCTGTACTGCTTCCCCTGGCCCAGGGCAGTCACCGGCCCCTGTCCAGGGCTCAGTCATCCCCAGCCGCACCTGCCTCATTGCCAACTCCAGAGCCCGCCAGTCAGGCCCGTGTCCTGCCCAGCTCAGATACCCCTGCCAGGAGCCTGCCCTTCACCACAGGTAAGGCCAAGATCAGGGTGGGACAGGAGAAGGGGCAGGGGGGCCCACAGGGGCTCAGACATAAGTCCATGTCTGGTCTTGCTGTCACTTGGGACATTGTTCGAGGCCACAGAGCACTTGCTTGGCCTTGTCACAGCCTCACGGTGTCCCATGAAGGAGGTGGAGTGGGTGGTGGTCCTCACTGTGCAGATGAGGACACCTGGGCTCAGAACTAAGGTGACAAGCTTGTGGTCAAAGAGCAAGCTGAGGGTCAAGCCAGGTTAAGGATCTGGGTCTCCTGACAACCCAGACCTGGTAAAGGAAGATTGGTAAAGGAAGAGCTCAAAAGTATTTTAGAAATTTTGAAAAACACCAAAAAATATAAGAATACGATAAAAATAGCCGACCGGTCTCCCACCACCCCAAAGCCACCTCTCCTAAGGGCTGCTGTGTAGTTCAGCATCACCTTTGTTCTAGAAAGCTGTGTATAGATACCACACACACTCATTGCGTGTTGAGCCCTGCTTTATTCTGTTAACATATTATGAATATGTCATGATACAATTAACCTTTAAAAATGAGATTTTTATAGTATTTCATCACAGTATTTTTTTTTTTTTTTTGATGATTTCTTATTGGTGGGGCGGATAGGTGTCCACTCATTTTTCCCCATGAGAATTTCTTGTCCCTGAATCTTCGCTCATCCCTGGCATTGTTTCCCAAAGGCTGTTCTTAAGGAGTGGCCTCCCTGGGTCAAGTGGGATCAGCATTTTGAAGATCCCAGTGTCCTGAGGCATGCTGAAAGTGACCCGTCAACCATGTGCAGGGCACTCTAGGCGGCCTGCTGGTCAACCCAAAACAGTCACTTCCCCAAAACTGCATCTGTCTTGTCACATGGCTCCGCGTCACTGTGAGCTTCCCAGCTCTTGGTTTGGGGCTTTCTGAGGAATTCTTTCTCCTCTCACACCCCTGTGGCAGCCTGGCTGGGTTGTGAACATCTAGCGTGAGACCCCAACCTTAGGCCCCCTTTGATCAGGCTCAGAGCTCTCAAGGTCTTGGTGGCCACAGGAAGCCATGTGTGGAGAGTCAGGGTGGCAGGAAGTCAGGAGCTCTGTGGCAGAGGTGTTGGCTGGGGCACACCTGTGTGTGTGTGTGTGTGTGTGTGTGTGTGTGAAAGACTGAGGGGCTGGATGGGGGATGTGAGGCTGTGTGAGTCTGGGGGCGATGGGATGTCAGGTCTGGCTCCATGTGGGTGTGGCGTGTGTGGCCCTGGGGGAAAGAGGGGACCCCTGGGCTCTGGACCCTGAGTCCTGCTCTCGGCAGGGCTGGTCTACGATTCGGTCATGCTGAAGCACCAGTGCTCCTGTGGGGACAACAGCAGGCACCCGGAGCACGCGGGCCGGATCCAGAGCATCTGGTCTCGGCTGCAGGAGCGGGGGCTCCGGAGCCAGTGCGAGGTGAGGAAGCAGGGGGCGGGAGATGAAGGGCCTGAGTGGGTGGTGGTCATGGCAGGGAGGAAGAGTGCAGGGGCAGGGGTGGGGGGAGCCCAGGCTCAGGAGGTCTGTGGGCCCATCCTCAGTGTCTCCGGGGCCGGAAGGCCTCCCTGGAGGAGCTGCAGTCCGTGCACTCGGAGCGGCACGTGCTCCTCTATGGCACCAACCCGCTCAGCCGCCTCAAACTGGACAATGGGAAGCTGGCAGGTAGGGGCCCCAATGGCTCCCGGGATCCCTACGCCTCCCCTGACCCAGCCCCACACAGCCTGCCCCTCGGGCATCCTGGGAGTCCCCCTGCCGCCTGCTGTTCCCCTTCCCCAACTCCCCGGCCCCAGCCCCCCTCAGGCCAGAGCTGAGAGGCTTCTGGGCTCACACACACTGGGCCTCTCCCCACAGGGCTCCTGGCACAGCGGATGTTTGTGATGCTGCCCTGTGGTGGGGTAGGGGTAAGTGTGCCCGGGGGGCTTGAGCGCCCATTGCCATGGGCTCTTGGAGCTCCTCCCTTCTGTTCTCCCAGGCCCAGCCCCTACGTGCTTGTTCTTGGGGTCCTGCCAGACCTGTTGGGCCAGGGGCTCTCCCATAATGCTCCTCTGCCGGCTAGAAGCTCCCTGTGGCCAGGTGTGTCCTCTACCCATCAGTGTCTCCTGAGCGGGGAGCCCTTTGCCTTGCACTTAGATGGTGTTCAGTAGATGTGGAGTGAGGCTCAAAGAGCAGGGGATTGTCTCCCTTCGTAAAGCCCTGGTGGTGGTCGGGATTCGCCCTTCCACGCCGGCCTCCGGGTGGAGTCGGGCTGCTTGGCCGGAGCTGTGGGGATGCCTCCAGGGTGCTCGGTGACCCAGGCAATTTTCTCCCACAGCCCAGCTTCCCCTCCTCCCAGTTCACCCTGCTTAGCGAGCTCCTTGCCTCCTCTGGTGGCATCCCAGCCCGGATTATGGAGGCAGGGGATTAGAGGCCTAGCTCTGGAGGGAAGTGGGAGCTGTAGCTGGGGGGCTGTTGGGGAGCCAGTCAGCGCCCTGTTCACAACTTCCCATTTCTTGCCACTTTCTGATTTTTCCAACTGTTGTTGCTTCTGTTTTCTCCTCCCTCCTCTCCCTCTCTGTCTGTCTCTCTCTCTCTCTTTCTCCAGCCTCTTGCGACTCTCTCTGCCTTCCTCGCCTCTCTTGGTCCGCCTCGCCCTCCCCATCTCCCCATCATGCCCCCCGGCCCCTCCCTAGCCTTGAGGCCCAGGGACTGGGTTTGGGGGGCCTCCCAGCCTGGGCTAGGGGCCCTGAGTGGAAGACAGTGGTGCAGACGGCCCCTCGAGCTCCGACCGTCCCGCAGGGCCTGAGCAGAGTCAGCTGGGGCTTAAAACCCCCTCCCGGTCCAAACCCCAAGTCCCGCCCAGGTAACGCCATGCCCCCTCCTCTGACTGGGGAGGCAGGCGCGATGCTGCTGGCAGAGTGCTGGCCAGATACGGGCTGGTGATATGGACTGAAGCTGGGAAGGAGAAGTCATGCTGGGATTGGGGGACGCAGGAGGCCTTGCCTTTGGGTGGTGGGGCCCTGGGGAGGCAGCGCTGTCTGCCCAGTTCCCTGCCCCTGGGGTCCTGGCCGTGGGGTGGGCACTGCCCAAGTGGGCCCTGGTTCCTGTGGGGGCCTTGGATGATGCGGGCCCTGACTCTGGCCCCCACAGGTGGACACCGATACCATCTGGAACGAGCTGCATTCCTCCAACGCAGCCCGCTGGGCCGCTGGCAGCGTCACTGACCTCGCCTTCAAAGTAGCTTCCCGTGAGCTAAAGGTAGGAGCTGTGAGTGGAGAGTGGGTCAGCCACAGAGAGGGTAGCAGGCTGGGGCAGTAGGGAAGGTCAAATCCAGAACTGCAGGCCTCTCACTCCTCTTGGATAGTGCCTCAGGGTTTTGGAAGGAAATTGAGAGTTCTGGCGACAAAGCTGAGATTCGAACCTTATGCTCATGCTATATGCTGGGGGTCAAGCCGCTGGTCTCTAAGAGACCCAGAGTCATAATTATTCAGGATCATTTCACACACAGACCCGCTGTGTGACCACCGGGCAGTTGTAGAGCGTCTCTGGACCTCTTCCGTCAGCAGATCGGTTCTTCGCCATCCGAGGTTTTATAGACTGGGTTGGTGCCTGTGCTTGTTCACTCTGGGGCAGGCACCTGACAGGGGCTTGTGCTGAGGCCCGAACCCCCTGCTGTTGAAGAGCTCACAGCCCAAGGGGGGCGTGTGTCCGGTGTCCCGGCTCCTCCTCAGAGTGGCGTGCAATAAAGAGCTCAGTGCTGGGCTGTACCTTCTGGCTTCACCCTTTGACAAGCGGGCAACTTCCCACAAGCTACTTAACTTGCCCAAGCTTCAGATTCTCCTCAGCTGTGAACTAGAGAGAACCCTGTTTCTCTCATGGAGATGTTGTGAGGATTAGGCGACATTTACCTCAGGGAGCTGTCAGGATGAAGTCCCGCATTTATGGAGTGCTGGGGCATGGAGTTTCTGCCCGAAAAACAGTAGCTTTTGTTAAAAAGTGATGAGAGTCAGGACACACCAGGGTGGAGGGTGTTCACCGTCGCCCTAAAAGCACCCTCCAGGCCTCAGGGCATCTCAGATCCCGCCTGGCCGCAGTCAGATCTGCTGACAGTTGTTGTCCTACGGCCCCTTCTCAAGGCATGAGCCTGAGCTTGGGGCAGCTTCGTGGAGATGTGGGTCTGAGTGCAGGCCGTTTGGCTGACAAGCATTCTCTCTCTTTCCAGAATGGTTTTGCAGTGGTTCGGCCCCCAGGACACCATGCTGACCATTCCACAGCCATGTAAGGCTGGGGGGAGGTCAGGGAGGGGGTGAGATGGGGGGGCATTCCCCCCTCTGTCCCCTGAGCCTTCTGGGGCCGGGCTGGACTGGGGCGGCCAGAGGAAACGGGAGAGGTGAAGACACAGGGGAAGAATGGCCGGGCAGAGCCTCTCTCTCTCTTCCTCCCAGGGGCTTCTGCTTCTTCAACTCCGTGGCCATTGCCTGCCGGCAGCTTCAACAACAGGGCAAGGCCAGCAAGATCCTCATCATGGACTGGGTAGGTTCTGGTTCCTAGTTCCTGGCCCCTTCAGATCCGAGAGCCCTGTAGAAAGAGCCCCTAGCCTGGCAGCAGAGGATCTGTCTTCCTGTCCGAGTTCTGCATGAGCCTCCTGGGCCTCTATGTCCCTCTGTATATAAAATGCGGGCGAAGATAAGAGCCACATCGGGGGGCTGCCGGGAGTCCCAGAGGCAACCGCGTGTGGGAAGGCCCTCAGCCATCACGAACTCCCACGGCGGGAGGAGCCACTTGAGTGCTCTTTGGCCTCCAGTGGCTTCTTTCTGCAGGTGTCACTGCATTGCCCCTACAGTCACAGGGATAGCAGGTCAGCTCAATGTGCCCCTAATCACATCTAGACCCTGCAGTTTAACCTGTGATGGGTCTGAACCTGACTGGTACCTGGTTTCAGATGAGGAAGGTGAGCCCAGAGATGTTAAGTAACTCACACACAGTCACACGTCTGGTAAATCCTGAGACTGGGACTTGAACCCAGGCCAGTTAGCTCTGGAGTCCATGCACCTAAGCCAGACACTCTGCCTGAGCGTCTGTGAATGCGACATGCCTCTACAGCTGTTGACTGCAGAGGAAATTTCTACCCTTGTGCCCACACACGGTCCTGTGACTTACCAAGTGTCAGACCATAGCTCTTCCTAGCAGTGGTGGCCCCGGGCCTCACCGACCTGCCCCTCCATAACTGAGCTTGGTTTCCGATCACCTTATCACTCCTTGACCACAGGCAAGATGCGTTAGTGAAGGTTCCTGACATGCGTAGGCCTGGACTTGCCCCTCTTCTGCCGTACATGTCTTGTGCCCGCTGGCCAGTTGGCCCTTGGCGAGCCTCCTCCCCTTCAGGGTCTCGCGGTATACTCTCCCCGGTCCAGGGCTGTGTGCCCAGATGTGCGCACACGGAGAAGCACAGAGAGGGCCGGAGGACTACTTGGGACAACTCAACAGTGTAGCTCTGGGAACCCCAGCCTCCTTACTCCCAGTCTAGGGTCCTGACCCTCAGACGAGGGACACTTGAAACCTCCGTGAGCTGTGCCAGCCCCCATCGGCGTGCCTTCAGGCCTTCACTAATCTGTTGTCCATCCCCCTGCCCAGGATGTTCATCATGGCAACGGCACCCAGCAGACCTTCTATCAGGACCCCAGTGTGCTCTACATCTCCTTGCATCGCCATGATGACGGCAACTTCTTCCCAGGAAGCGGGGCCGTGGATGAGGTAACTGCATGCTCCCTTCCAGCCCCGTTGGCTCTCCCTGCATCCCAACTAGCTGTGGGATCCCGGGCAGGTTGGTTGGGTTCTCTGATGTTCTGTTCCTCTATCTGGAAGTGAAAAGGCCAGTTGAGCTGGTCTCTCAGTGCTGGCATCCTGGGGTTCTTCTCCTGGGACCCTGCTCTCCTCTGGTCTCTCTCGCCTCCTGTTTTCCAGGTGGGAGCTGGTAGTGGTGAGGGCTTCAATGTCAACGTGGCCTGGGCTGGAGGCCTGGACCCCCCGATGGGGGATCCTGAGTACCTGGCCGCCTTCAGGTGAGTGCTCTGGGGCCCCAGAGGAGGTCCAGTCAGCAAGGCCACTCTTTCGTGCCTCTTTTCCCAACAGTACCAGGCCGGAGGTGATGGGTTGGTTTGGCAGCCTGTCCTCATCCACTTACTGGACATGATAAGCCAGTCCCAGGGTGGGCCTTTCAGACTGAGACAAATAAAAGGAAAGGCACTGTTACAGTGGCCTCTAGGAGCCTCCAGTCCCCATGAAAAGACGGGAGACACAGAATGAAAAAGTCAGGGATACTTTATCAAGTCACGTGTTACCCAGAGCCAGTGTTGAACTGAGTGCCGGAAGATAGGCAGGGTGAAGTGAGCATAGCTGCCACATTCAGTCAAGCAAGGCTGCTTGGAGGAGGTGGGCTTTGCATGAGAGATAAGAAATTTAAATTATGGAGAAAGAAAGCAGATGATGTTCGTATTGAAGGAGTTGCTTAAGAAAGGGCCTTGGGCTCTGTTTAGGAGCCCTTATGTTTCCCTCTGGGTGCCTATACTCCATTTGGGAAAAGAGAATCCTGGAAGTAGGTCTCACATACTTTTCTGGAAATAGTCTCCATGAGAGCTAATTCTGGAGAAGCCCCGGACTGGGCTTCCTAGTGTCTGTGTGCCCTGAGCCCAGGGCTTCGAAACACATCAAAATGGACCCCAGAGTTGGGTGAGGGATGGAGGGAGGCAGCTGCGGGGGGCCGGCAGAGGCAGAGGATAAGAATGAATCTGGGTGGCCTAGGATGTCAACAGAGTCAGCTCTTAGGTGGCGAGAGGTAAGGTGTGGTCAACTCAGTCCGAAGTGAGTGGCAGCTGCGTCCCAGTAGTTTCAGTCCCCAAGGCTTAGTGTCCTGCCCACACTGTGGCCCTGCCCCACCGCACCCCACAGACACACACACACACACACACACGCGCGCACGCGCCCAAGCACCCATGGACATACACACACTCTTCTTTCTTCTCCTTTGGGACCCCATCCCTAACTCCTTCCTGTCCCTTCCCTGTTAAGAGCTCTGGGTGGCTAAGTCCTTAGACTGTGCCAGGGATATGGGTGGCCAGCCAGGTCAGAGAGGCTAGACGGATCCATTTATCCTGCTGGGAGATTGGGTGACTTGGAGTCCTAAGAGCAGGGTACTCACGGTAAAGCTGGTAGGAAGAGGCCTGTCCCCAGCAGCCCCGCACAGAGTGCTGAGCCCCTGCGTCTGGCCCCCACACAGGATGGTCGTGATGCCCATCGCCCGAGAGTTCTCTCCGGACCTGGTCCTGGTGTCAGCTGGGTTTGATGCCGCCGAGGGTCACCCAGCCCCACTGGGTGGCTACCATGTTTCCGCTAAATGTAAGGAGGGCCCAGCTCAGGGGGAGAGGTAGGGAATGAGGGCTAGGCTGGGAGGAGAGTCCTGGGGACTGCCCCAGTCCTGGTGAAGGTGGCAGTGGCCAGCTCAGGACCATGAGTGAGGACGGGTGTGGCAGCTGGGCCTGATGTTCCCTGGGCCCTCCTCGCCTAGCCCTGCCCAGAGCCCTTTCTCATGACCAGGGCTGTCACCACAGGAGACCTACACTACAACCTGGGGGTGACATCTGTTAGCCAAGAAGCTTGGCCTTGGGACTCCCCCGCCCCCCACAATGCACATCCCAGTTGTGCCATCCCCAGCTGAGTGCCAGCTTCTCCTGGAGGTGGACGGGGAGGAGCCCACTCAGCCTGCTGGGCCCCAGGGCTTGGGAGACAGAAGGAGAAGATGGTGTGACTTAGTGGAAAAGACAGGCTGGAGTACAAGCCCCAGGTTCCAGTCCACTTCCTGGCTGTGGGCCTCATGCAAGTCCCTTAAGCCCCGCAAGCCTCGACTGGGGCATATGAATAGGTCTGACACGGGGGACCCCGTGAAAGGCCTGGAAGGAGGAGAGATGTGTGCATCTGAGCATCATTTATAAAGAAGGACGCCAGCAGAGAAATTTCAGAGAGAGTCCACCTCTTCTCCAGGCCTGCCTCTCCTTTTCCTTCCTACCCAACCGTCTAGGTTTTGGGTACATGACACAGCAGCTGATGAGCTTGGCAGGAGGTGCAGTGGTGCTGGCCTTGGAAGGTGGCCATGACCTCACAGCCATCTGTGATGCGTCTGAGGCCTGTGTGGCTGCTCTTCTGGGCAACAAGGTGAGCTGCCCGCCCATCTGTGTATCCATAGAGCAGGAAGTCCAGCCCCCTGAGGATGGTCCCAGCATGCAGGCAGATGGGGTGCCCCCCAGAGGGCTTGCAGATAGTGCTGGGGTGTCAGGCCTAGAACGAGGGGGACAGAGTGGGTACCCCTTCCCCAGGTCAGGTCTAAGACTAGCATTTCCAGCCTTAGGCAGAGCCGGGAACACGGGCATGTTTGTACCTGGAAAGCCAGGGCCATTGGGGTGGAAGATTCCTAGGCCTGTGGGTCCCTAACAGCTGACATTCTGTGTTTTCTCTTAAAGGTGGACCCTCTCTCAGAAGAGGGCTGGAAACAGAAACCCAACCTCAACGCCATCCGCTCTTTGGAAGCCGTGATCCGGGTGCACAGTGAGTACGGAGAAAGGGTACCCGCTGATCCCAGAACCTCCGGGGTCTCCTGCCCTCAGTAACCCGTGCCCCATGACTCCTAGTGCCTGCCAGGCAAGGGGCTCTCTTGCTGTACTGGAGTGGGCTTCCTATGAATGACCCCAATAATAATGGTGGGACTGTCTCCCTCCCCGTGAATGGGTGCTCTCGGAGCCCTCCATGGTCCAGTGGGTACTGCCTGCCTCCTAAGGCAGGACAGGCCTTCCATCCCCAGCCACAATCCTAGGTCAGGGCCAGGCCAGTAGCAATAGGCCTTTTGCCAAAAGCACTGGTTCTTCCTTGACCCTCAGTCCTGTCCACAGCGATCTTGGGAGCTCTGCCTGCTTTGGGGGCTGATCTTAGAATAAGATAATTAGTGTTTGGGGGTGCCTGGGTGGCTCAGAGGCTTAAGCATCCAACTCTTTTTTTTTTTTTTTTAAAGATTTTATTTATTTATTTGACAGAGAGAAATCACAAGTAGGCAGAGAGGCAGGCAGAGAGAGAGAAGGAAGCAGGCTCCCTGCTGAGCAGAGAGCCCGATGTGGGGCTCGAACCCAGGACCTGGGATCATGACCTGAGCCGAAGGCAGCGGCTTAACCCACTGAGCCACCCAGGCGCCCCTTAAGCATCCAACTCTTGATTTTGGCTGAGGTTTTTGATCCCCAGGGTCATGAGTTCAAGCGCTACATTGGACTCCACACCCAATGTGGACCCTACTTTAAAAAAAGAAGAAGAAGAACATTTGGGAGACAGCTTAAATTTTCACTTACAACTTAGCATCTATGGAACATTTTATGTGAAGACCAGGGTTCAATGCTAGGGATACAAAAATGAATAAAGTAGGTTTGCCCACATCCAGGGCCAGTAGAGGACGGGTGTAGAACAATAAAGATGGTGCTGGTACTTTGTACAGAGTCTTCACCCTGGGCCAGCTTCTGGGCTGGGCGTGTGCCATGGACATTATCTTACAACAGCAGGCAGGATGCTCATGTCCGTGGCTTAGTGGGGGCAGTTGGAAGCCCAGGCAGTTAGGTGATGGGCTGACGGCCACCCAGAGTAGCCGTGGTGGTGGTCAGCTCTCTGTGTTGTGACCTTCCCCACTCCCATGCCCCATCCTGTGTGCTGCGTGGAGGTACAGACCCTATCTAGGGAAGAATGGGCCCTACTGGTGCTCTTCAGAGCCCCACGCTATGGGAACGGGTCAGGGGTGGGGGAATGGCTGGGGCATCTGCTAGGGCCCCCTGGTGGCCACAGCGAATCCGCTCCGCTCTCCCTGGAAGGTTGCGGTAGTGGGGACCGTGAGGGAACTGAGGGTAGAACTGAGAGCACTGATCCCGGACTGAGGAGGCGCCCGCTCCTGTCTGCTGTCTGGCCCTTGGCCTGAGAGGTCCAGCCTTATATCAGTTTAGGACGCGTGGCGTGGCTGGGGGGGACGGGCCTGTTTCCCCAACACTTTCTGACTCTGCTTCTTGCCACAGGTAAATACTGGGGCTGCATGCAGCGCCTGGCTTCCTGTCCGGATTCCTGGGCACCCAGGGTGCCAGGGGCCGACGCAGAAGAGGTGGAGGCAGTGACCGCGCTGGCATCCCTGTCCGTGGGCATCCTGGCTGAAGAGCGGTAATGCCCAGCCCCTGGCCCGCAGCCTCTCCGCCCCTCGAACCCTCCTGGCTCGAGGACCCCAGCGCCCAGCACAGCCACCCCAGCCTTCTTACTCCCCGCAAGCTGGGCTGAGGCCCTCTGGCAGCCCCACCCTTGTCTCTCCCCACAGGCCCCCAGAACAGCTGGTGGAGGAGGAAGAACCAATGAATCTCTGAGGCTCCAAAAGAATGGACCTGCACCCACCCTGCCCTTCGGACCTGGTTCTTGTCTAGCCTCTGGCAACCGTACCCATTCCCGGGGTCTTCAGACAGCCTTCGGGCAGGTAGTCGGGGCCAGAGAACAGCCCCTTGCGGTCACCCCAAGGAGCCTGAGAAGGCCCCTGGGTCTAGGATAGGGACCAAAGAGGACCCGGAGAGGAGGCAGGCTGGGCAGACAGCCAGGCCTCAGTAGCACTCTTTCAAAAACAGAGTCTACCCCTTTGGGGTCCAGGCCCCGGACTGGGCCCCCATTCCTCAGGACTGCACAGAGGAGGACTAGCTCATTCGGGCCCACCGATAACCACTATTCTTGGCTCTGTAGACCCTGGGCTTTGCACACAGCCCCAGGCTCCACACAGAAATGTGAACTTGGCCTCAGCCAGGGTGGTCCTTCCTAAGCTCTGAGGGCTGGGCTGGAGTGGGGAAAGGGGGACGGGTAGGAGGAGCCACGGGATCCGCTGTCCCTGAGTGTGGGGGCATCCTTCTTGCCTGCTTCCTCAGATGACTCTGGAAGCTTCCTCTCCCCACCCCCCCACCCCGTCCCATCAATGGGCAGGGAGACAAAGCTCCTTCCAAGAGAGTAGTCATCCGCAGGCCTCCCATCTGGTCCCTGCCCCCGCCAGAGGCCACCCTACGTCAACCATCTCAGTGCCCTGGCGGAGCAGACAGGTGCTCTGGGAGTTCCATGCTTCCTGAGCCAACGGTGCCAAACTCTTCATCTCCCCTCAGTGGCACAGCATGGCCGCCAGGGGCCCCTGGGTCACTGCCCCCCTCCATGAGCCTTCTCTCTTTCTGGGGTCTCCCTCACTCAGCTCTGACTCCTGCCCTACATAGGACTAGCTTGGCTGAGGGGAAAGGGGGTGGGAGAGTGGACACAAGACATGGGGGAGGGGAGGCTTCCCTGTCAAAGTCTTCAAGGCTTCTGGGGTTCAGGCCGGGGGCCAAGAAGGAAAGTGTTTGTGTGTGTGAGAGAGAGGGAGAGTAAGAGTATGTATGTTTGTGAGTTAGAGAGTACGTGTGTGTGTGTGTGTGTGTGTGTGTGTGTTCCCCAGGACCACCATACCCTGTGTACGTATGCATGTTTTTGTAAAAAAGAGGAAAAAAAAAAAATGGAAAAAAAAATCTGAACAATAAATGTTTTATTTGCTTTAACGGTGCCTGTGGAGGGGCCTCTGGGGATGAGGAGTGTACTGTGGGCATAGGGCTACGTGGGGGCTAGCGGCAGGCGTTCAGCCATACAGCCATACAGGCGTTCAGCCATACAGCACAGCATGCATCCCATTTGATGTGGGGAAGGGACCAGGCTGGGCTGGGGGCCAGCTCCCCTCCAGCTCCTTGCCCTCCTGTGGGCAGCGCCCTTGCAGGAAGAATCCATTCTGAACACAACCCAGCTGGCCCCTGTTTGCCCCCTTTCGGGGTCGTAAAGGCAGCAGCTTTGGGCTGTGTCCAGAGATAGAAGGCCCACTGAGAGGGTGGGGGTATAGAGACACAGCCCCAGAAGGCCTCCCCAGAGAGCGGTGAATCAGACCTCCCTGGGTTCAAGTCCCAGCTGGGAGCTCAGGTAAGTCACGTCACCTCCTGGGGCCTCTGTTTATCAGTTAAAGGCTCCAGAAATAGACACTGTTTATGGTCCCTTCCTGTTTGAATGCACCATGACTCCTTAACAGGTAGTGAGCCCAGGAGAGATCATGCACAAGGCAGCAGGCTGGGACAAGCTCATTCAGTCACCAGAGAGGAAAGTGCCAGGCTGCCAGCGCCGGTCTTTCTAGTTCTGAGCCCGTAGGAGTAGCAGCCTCATCACCTCAGACCTGGCCTCAAGCCCTCAGCTGGGGAGAGCATGAAGGGAAGTAGGTTTGCCTCCTTCCCGTCTGTCCTGGCCTCTTGGGTGACACACTAAATGTCACCAGTGGTGCTGTGCTGAGGCTGTGCCTCTGAGCACCATTGCTCTGACCGGCACGGCCTGAGAGTCAGGCTGCTGGGCTCTCCTATGCCAAGAGTGCCCAGAGGGAGAGGGCCTCCAGCCCAAGTCAGTGATGCCCCCTCTGCCTTCCAGGGCACAAGGTGAGCTAAGGAGACGGTCTCCTGAGACACCTTGAGACTGGCCACCACCACCCTTCCCGCTGGCCACTCCCACAGCACCCGCCCCACCCCACCCCAACTCCCCAAAAGAGTACACCACAAGAAACCACCAGAGGCTGTTGGGTACAAATGGCCGCTGTATTTCTGCTAAAGTGACAGTGACACAGATAAGGCAAAAGAGCTGAAGGGCAGGACATATCAGGGGGGAAAAGGGCAGACCGTGCAAAATGGCAACCTAACGTAAAAAGGGGTATGTAACAATAGTTCCCTCCTGAGTTAGTGAGCCCTTGTGCCCGTGTATAGGCAGAAAAGCAGATTTTGTCCTTCAGAAGGGAGATTTTCAAAGACGAGAGCTCTAGGCAAAGGGCAGTGAGTGGGGGAGTAGAGGACTATCTCGTGGCCAGGGGTGATACATGTGAGAAGTGATGGAAATACAGGGCTGTGGGTGCATGGGCACAGATCTGCGGGGCTCCCTCCAGCCTGTGCCATGCTGCCTCCTTCCCCGGAGCCCTTCTTGGGGCAGGGCACCTTTCCCAGACACCTAGTCTGGCCTTGTTCAGGGAGTCCTGCTTTGGGGTGTGTGGTGTGGTGAAGGAGATGACTGGCTCCAGCACACTCATGGGACACCAGCCCTGGGCCAGGAGAGGGACATTCAACTCTCCACTTAGGTCCCCAGGCCTTGGGAAAAGAGAGCCAAGTGTTGCCATCCCTGGGACTGAGGGGTTAGGCTACCTGACTCTCAAAAGACAACAGTATGAGGGGCTGGGGTTGGGGTTGGGAGGTCTCCCGTAGAGACCCCTTACTTGACTTGACTCCCAGGTTCTCAGCCTGGCCTGAGGGAGAGTGCCCCGAGGCAGAGGTCAAGGCTCACTGCCCTAGCCCTCGACTCACTGCCTTGGCCCTGCTTACAAAGATTCCTCACTGAGTGCTAAGAAAATAGATCCATCTGAAAAGGTCTAAAGCTGCCCCCCAGCCAGGCCGATGAGGAGCAACATGGCAGGAAGGACCCCTTTCCACCACACCCAGGTGTCCCGCAAAGGGGACAGGACAGCTTCCTAGGAGACCGCAGTCCTCTTGCAGTGTTTCTTCTGCCGCAGATCCAGGGTGTCCAGGGGGTGCGGTAGGCCTGCCCAGTGTCTCAGAGGCTGAGTCCAGGTCCTGAGGACCCCCAGGGTATAGAAGCCTCACCCCGTGGGTCAGAAATCGCTGAGGATGCTGATGTCGGCAAAGTCAGCCCGGTAGCGGTGGGCGTAAAGGCTGAGCAGGAAGGCCCACTTGAAGGAAATGAAGCTCCAGACACAGGAGAGGTAGTAGCTGTTGGGGTCCGTGAGGCCTGCAGGGGAGAGGAACCCCACGGTGACTTGAGAGGGCTTTGCCCTGGACCCCGGCCACCATGCCACAAGCCCAGGGCCACCCCTCCCCACCAGGAGAGGTGGAATGTGATAAGCACTTCTAGAGCATTTGGGGTTTGCAGGCAGGAGGCCGTGGGGCTGAGGGAAGGTCAGAGCTGGCCAATCCCGGCTCTGTATCACCTACTCTGCCCTTCTACATTGACCCTGGGCCACTTGCACCCTGCTGGAAGCTTTAGACTCCTTAGGAGCAGGAAGGGCCTTAGCTTACTTGCTGGCCGCAGCCACCAGGGGGCGCTCCCATCCCAGAGCTGGGCAGAAAGACCAACCCCTAGAGCTAATAAAAACTGCCGGCTGGGCTGCCGACCTGCAGAGCCCACCCAGCGCAACACCTCCCACGCATTTCAGTGAATCCTTCCACCCCGAGGTGGGGGGTCGTCTAGGTACTGCTTTCCCCTCACTGAGAAAACCCAGGCATGGGCAGGTTAAGTGGGCTGCCCAAGCTCCCTGGACGTAAGCTTTGGAACCAGGACCAGAATCCTAAGTCCCCCATTGGCCCTCCCACGCCCTTCCCTCCCTGACCGCCCTCACTCTGGTGTCGGGTGACAGCCAGCACAAGGAAGGTGCAGAAGGTGGCAACGGACACTGCCGAGAAGAGGACGCCCACGAAGAAGAAGCCACGCAGTCCCTTGAGCCAGGTCCTCCAGTAATCCTGCATGTACATCACGTGTGTCACCAGCACCCACAGCGCCAGCACACCTGCGGGGACAGACCTGTCAGCCGAGGGAGCCGCCCTTCCCCTGCCTCCTCACCTGGCCTCCAGCCCGGGGACCCCAGGGACCTCCCAGGACCCTTTGGCCCCAGAGGCCAGTGCTGTTTGCATAGTATTACTAAGGTAATGTTGGCTTTCCACTTTCATTGCTTTCTGACCCCTGAGTGGAATGTTCTGGAGGCTACAAGGCCTCTGGCATCACCAACTTGAATGCAAAAGTAGATAAAAGAATCCACCGCCTCCTGTTAAGCCAGATGTTAAAGTGATTTGCAAAGATAGGAAACCATGCCATTCTTTCCCCCTCATTTTTTTGTTTTAAAAAAACATGACTGGGACACCTGGGTGGCTCAGTGGGTTAAGCCTCAGCCTTCAGCTCAGGTCATGATCTCAGGGTTCTGGGATCGAGCCCCACATCGGGCTCTATGCTCAGCAGGGAGCCTGCTTCCCTCTCTCTCTCTCTGCCTGCCTCTCTGCCTATTTGTGATCTCTATCAAATAAATAAATAAAATCTTAAAAAAAATAAAAATAAAAAAATAAATAACATGACTATTTCTTATACAAATATATTATGTATGCTAACACAATGTTATTTTTCATATTACTTTAAAATGCTTGTAATGAGCACTGGGTATTATAGAAAACTGATGACTCACATACCTCTAACCCTGAAATAAATAATATATTATATGTTAATTAATGGAATTTAAGTTAAAAAATTTTTTTAAAAACGTTATGAAACAAGCAGAAAAATTAGGACACTGGATATTTGATGACAATAAACAACAACTGAAATGTTTAGATTAAAAAAATAAATGCTTGCAAATGTGTCCTAATTTCTGGTATGGTATGCATCGAGACATATAACCCACAAACAAGATTTCTTTGGGGTGTCACTACTTTTCCAGCATGTGAAGAGGTCCGGACATCAGAAGGTTTGGGAATCACTGCAGTTGGGCCTGCTTTCCAGAACCTGCTACCACCTACAGAGGGCCCTCCCACCCCTCCAAGGCCTATGGCTGGGCTTGAGGCCTATGGGGCCCTTTCAGAACTCTGTGGATTGCTCCTGCAGAGTGAAGAGGCCCAATAGTGAGACCCCCAAGGCCACTCAGCACCCAAGTGGCCCTCTTGCTCTTGACCATGTCACTCCCTCTGGTTTGCTGAGAGGACAGGCCAGATGCCCCCAGCCTCTCCAGGGCCTGCCCTCTGGGCCTGGCCGGGCACTTTCCCAGATGCCAGCTGCTGCTCAGCAGATACAATGAATACCCTCAGTGCCAGGCTGTGCCTGCCGGCACAGCCCCAGGAGTGGGACAACTATGTCGCACTGGCAAGTGCCCACAGCAGGGCCACAGGTCCCTGCGAGGAAGGAATGAGGAAAGAGGCAGAGCCACCGGGAGACGTTTCCAGCAGGCAGCCAGCCGCACACCCTACAGGCAGAGGAGCATCTGGGTGTCGGAAGGGCGGGCATCTGGTTGGGGAAAATGGTTCTCTTGAGCAAGGGCCAGAAAGACGGGAAGTGGATGAGAGATGGGGGCAGGAGCGTGCTTTCACTAGGTCTGTAATATTTTATTTCTTAGACTGAGTGCTAAGTATAAGGGAGTTAATGAAATCCTCTAGCCTTTTTTATATGCCCAAGATATTTCTCTCTCTCTCTCTTTTTGAAGTTAGGAGGGAAGAGAGGCTGGCAGGGGCAGAGGGCATGGTCACAGAACTAGGCTCTGGTTATCAGCTTGGCAGCTGTCACAATTCGGGCAGCCTGGCGTGGGACACAAAGCCACGGGACTGTGAGCCAGGAAGTCTGGGGCCTGGCACTGCTGTGCTGCTCGTGACCTCTCAGAGCCTTGGTGTTTCCCCGTCTAGAAAATGGGTGAGCCCAAAGGTTCTGTCAGCCTGGAAACTCAGCCATTCCCACCCTAGCGAGGGCTCAGCCCTCCCAGCTGCCCAACCCCCACCTCCTGTCCCACCCTGTTTGACCCACGCTCTCCCAGCTCTGCCCCTCCTTCTGTGGGGGGCCTGGGGCCTGCAACATGGGTCCCGCCACTCCTGAGATCAGGGTGAACTGGGAACAAGTGTCTTTCCATCCCCGCCGAGACAGGAAGCCAGAGCAGGCCGGAGGTGGGCAGAAATATGATCTCCCGGCTTTTCCGCTTACACCTTACACGATCTAGAGCAGGTGCCCAGAAGCATTTCCCAGACCTCTCACGTGCATCCTAAGTGTTCATCTGGGGATGGTGTGTGAGTCCTTAAAGGGCCCCAGGAAGAAGGCATGTTGTTCCTGAGTGCATCCCAGGACAGTCAGATGGGCATTTGTCTGGGACAGCGCCACCCACCCTCTGTCTGCTCAGTACTCCATGGAGGGCCTGGAGTGGCATGGAGGGGCTAGACAGGATGAGCTCAGAGATCCTCCACCACCCGAAGATCCTGGAGCCAGCTTAGGAGAAAAATAAGGAGGGCAGAGTAATTCCTCTGTGACTCAGCAATTTCTGGGTTAGGAAATGCTGAAATGGGGGCCTGTGGAAATGCCATGTGTTGGTCCACTGGCCGGCTGCAGGAGTGCCCCCAGACACCCCCCCTCCACGGCCATACACCCACATGCCAAAAAGGGCTAGGAAAAGGAAGATGGCCATTTTGGGTGTCCCGTGTACTAGTTCTTTGTTAATAAGCAGGCCCAACCTTAACCACCTCTCACTTCCCCTGCGCATAGGTCTTGCCTCCAGATAAACACAAGCCACTTCTGCCAGCAGGTCCATTCTTACACACCCGGGCTCCCACAGCTGTCCTTGGACCAGGGAGCTCCTCCAAGGTGGGCAGTGAGGGAGCAGGACCCCCGACTGGTCCCCTCCCACACCTCAGGCAGGAAGCAATTGTCTCTCAGTTTTACTCTCTTCCTGAGGACACTCTGGGCAGGATGGTCAGTTCCCCAGGCCCACCCAGCTGCATACTCACCCTCGCCCCCCACCCCACCGCACCACTTCAATGAGCAGAGCCCTTGCTCCACTGGGGGCTCACAGCTGGCAGACCAAGGGCAAGGAAGGGTCAGAGCTGGCCCGTGAGAGTATCACCAGGGCCTGGGATGGAGATGAGGAGCTGGGAGGAGGACAGAGGGGCCCACAGAGAAACTCAGACAGGTGGGACCCTGGGGCCAGGGCCCCAGTCTGTTCATGCACCTCTGCGCTCTACACCAGCCTGGGGAAAAGCCAGGTCCCGAGCCCCAGGGCTCCTCTCACTCCCAGGGTCATGTGGGAAGAACACAAAGCCATTTAGACTCCTGGGGCAACTTTTTCAATTATTTTCCCCTTTCCTTGGTCTATTAGACCTGGAACGAGAGTGTTTCCCCAGGATTCCCAGGGCAAAACCATTTTCTCTGCAACTGCCTTTCCTCCAAGCGGCTTCTTGCCAGACACCCGCCAGGATGGGAGACAGTGCATCTCGTCCCATGGCCCCTGGGGCCCCAGGGCTGACACTCCCTTAGAAACCAGCACCCCCATCAGCCTGGTATGCAGGGGAGAAGGAGCATGATGGGGCTGCCCTCTGGTGACTCAGCAGTTTCTGGGCTAGAAAATGCCGAGTCAGAAGTGGGGTGCTCACAAGTCAGTAAATCTGCTGATGCTTCCCCCGAAAGAGGAAGATGGCTGACTGGCTACAGACTTTCTCAGAACCCACTCGAGGTAGGGAGGGCTGGTGGCTCTGACCTGGCCAGCCCTCTGCCTGCCCGAAGACCCACCACTGCCAAGCGGCATGGCTCATCCTTTGCCACCTCCCTGTCGTCCACAAGCCCAGACTGCCTGGGAGGCGCCAGGCCCTGCTCCAGCTGCTGCTGCCTGTGCTTCTCTCCCTGCAGGCAGCTGCACAGCTGGCCTGCCTCAGAGGCTAAGGGAAGCCTTCGGGGAGGGAGAGAGGGCAGGGTTCAGGTCAGAGGGACAGCCCACACTCCCTGGAGCCCAAGTTACGGGGCCTCTTCCACAGCCTCCTGAGAGGCAGCTGTGGGATGATCGCTGCAGATCATTCTAAACTGTCCCTGGAGGGGGTCCCCGAGATCACCTCTTTCAGTGGTGTCTCCTCCCACTTCTTACAGATGAGGAAACTGAGGCCCAGGAGGCCTCGGCTCCACTCAGCTCCACCGGGCTCAGCTCCTCTGGACCAGACTCTAACAACACCAGCTCGGATCCCAGGGACAGCCCTCCCTCCTCTGACCCCACCAGCCCCTCCATCTCAGGTGTCACTGTGGCCACAGGCCCTCGCTGGAAGACACCTCCTTCCCAGGAGCAAACACACAAAACTGCAAGGAGAGAACCTTGAGGAACAGAGCAGCTGGACGGGGGGAGAGGGGAGCCAGGGGTCTGTAGAGAACTGAGCAATGCTGGGCTGGCTGCTTCCAGGGAGGGCAGGAACCCACGGGTGGGGGTTGGGGGGGATCTAGGCAGGCCTGAGAGCAGCCCAGCCAGGGTGCCCCCCAAGGACTCTGTGGGGCATTGCTCAGGCTACAGCTCTGTATGCCCCTCTATTAAGGCAGAAATCACACCTCCCGTTCCTTCTCTACCCAGGGACAGCCCTCAGTAGGCTTGGTGGCAACGACTAAGTCTAGTTTCTTTCAGTGAGTATACCTACGGCTTTCTGGGGCAGAGGATTTTAGGAATGGAATGAGATCACCATACGTAAAAGTAATATCATTACACGTACTTTTTTCCCCAAAGTTCTTCCCCCCACACACTGTTTCGTGTAGCTGTGTAGCCCCGGGCAAGCTATTTATTTACTCTTAGCCTCAGTTCAAGCCTTGTCTGTGAAATGGGCACAATAATAATGCCCACTGCATAGGACTAACGTAAAGATGAAACAAGATGATGGAAACACTGCTTAACACGGTGACTGACACAGAGAAAGTACTCAGAAAAAATGTTGTTGAGTAGGAATAATATGTTTTGTCTTCACACGGATTCTGCAACCCAGAGAGGTTCACTGGGTGTCCGCTGGTGCACAGTGAAGACACAGCATTGGTGAGGATCCTGTCTCCAACAGCAACCTGACGCTCTCCCTCTAGCACTCGCCTCCCCTCTGCTCTTTAAAGTCCAGAAAAGGCACTAGCACAGGCTTCAGCAGAACTTGGCCGAGGAGCCACAGCGGAGGGGTGGCAGAGACACCGTGATGGGAAGAAAATGTCCACTTTCTGCCCGATTCCCTCGCGCGGTCCCCCCTCCCTGGACTCGGCTGAGGGCTCTGCTGGAGGTGGGGTCCGCGCTGGCGGGAGAAGATGGGCTTCCCCAGGACCTCCCCGGCCCTCTCGGCTTACTCCTCCTCTCCCTCCCAGCCCCCAGGGAAGGGGCGCGAGCGGAGGGTGGCAGGCCGGCGGGCACGCAGGGAGGACGCTGTCACCGGGCGGCTGGGCCGGCGGCGCGGCAGGCGGGTGCCAACGGCTGTGGCGGCGGGGGGCGGGAGGGCATCCTCTCCTGCAGGCGCCCGGGCCCGCGCGGGGCCTGCGCTTCCCACCGACGCTTTTGGATAAACAGCCTCCCCCGCCCCGGTCCCCGGGGAAGCGCCGCCCGCGAGGAGCCTCCTGGAGCAGCCGACAGCGCGTCCCGCCGCCGCGCGCCCGTAGCCGGGACCCCGCGCCCTCCCCCCGCAGCCAACCCCCGCGCGCCCCAGCGTACCTGCGAGCCCCCCCATGGCCGCCGTCCCCGGCTGTCTGTACACCACGGTCCAAACGAGGAAGATGGAGAAGCCGGCCGCGGAGCTGAGGCCGGAGTAGGCGGCGCGGAGGCCGAGCTGCAGGCGGGACGGGGCCATGGGGCTGCGGACGCGGGGCGGGGAGGGCAAGCGCCGCGACAGTCACAGGTGCAGGGCCAGAGCCGGGGCGTGAGCGGGGAGCCGGGAGCCGCCAGCCGCCCCGCGCTCCGCCCCCGGCCCGCCCCCCGCGCCGCGGGCACAGCGCCCTCCCCGGCCGGAGGCCGCCCGCGCCCGGAACCCGGGCCGCGCGGCTGGAGCTTCTCCAAGTGAGGTGCTGGGACCTCCCGGTTGTTTGGGGGTGCCTGGAAAAAAAAAAGTCACGTTCCCGGGCTCATCCTCAGACTTACCCTGTCGAGACATTCGGGGCTGGGCGGGGCCCGGAAATCTACATTTACACAAGTCAGGAGCGGCGAGGACTTCAAAATTTTTCTCTCTGATCACAATTCTCTTTTCAAATTTAAATTTCTCTTTAAAAATTAAGATGTAAAAATTGAGAAACATGCAAGTACACAGTGAATAGGATTCCCTCCACCTTGTCCCTTTCAACCAGGTGCCCTCCCCCAGACGTCGTGCGCATCTCAGAGGATTCTCCACACTGACATTTGAGAACCCCTGCACTGTGACCATCACCTCTTAACCTCAAACACTTGACTGGCGCTGACAGCTTCCCCTTCCTTTCACGGCCATAAGCTTCACCCCCACCCCAAATCCCTACCAAACATCACCCCCACTCTCAAAATCTATACAGGAGTATATTGAGCTTCCCCTGTGAGCCGGCTTCCTCCTGGGAGCTGGGAGAGAAAGTCGAAGATAACACAGAGCCTTCAAGCACATATAATCTGGTTGGGGAGGCCCATCATCACATCCCTGCACAAAATAAGTAGCCAGTATCCCTATTAGTTTCCTTTTGTGGCTCTAACAAATCATGACAAATCAAATGGCTTGAAGCAACAAATATTTATTCTCCCACAGTTCTGCAGGTGAGGAGTCCAACAGTAGGTCTCCTTGGGTTAAAACCAAGGAGATGGCAGGGCTGCCCTGCTTCTGGAGGCTGGAGGGGAGAATCAGCTTCTTTTGCTTTTCCAGTTTCTATAACCACCTCATTCCTTGACTCATGGCCCTCTTCCTTCATCTTCAAAGCTAACAATCACATTACCCTGACCTCTGCTACTGTTGTCACACCTTCTCCACTGATGACTCTGCTCCCTCCCACTCCCCTCCTAAGGACACTTGTGACTAAGAATCTGGATGATCTGGGGCACCTGGGTGGCTCAGCTGGTTAAGCGTCAGACCCTTGGTTTCGGCTCAGGTCATGATCTCAGGTCAGGGTCTTGAGATTAAGTCCCGAATGGGGCTCTGTGCTTGAGATCCTCTCTCCCTGCCTCGCCCGGCCAAGTGCAGTCTCTCTCATGTAAACAAACAAATAAATAAAATCTTAAAAAAAAAAAAAAAGAACCCAGATAATCCAAGCTAATTTTGCCACTTCCTTACCTTAATCACATCAGCAAAATTTCTTTTACCATTACAGCAACATATTCACAGATTTTGGAGATTAGGACATGGATATCTTAGGGAGGCATTATTCTGCCTACCACAACCTTCTAGAATGTAAACTCTATGAATAAAGACTGTGCCATTTTCATTCACATGGACACCTAGAAGGGTGCCTGGCACGTAGTACCCCTTAATGAACATTGTGGAATAGGTGAAGGCAGTGAATGGGGTAAGCACTAAATAATGATAAAGGTGATCGTTATAAGAAGTCCAGGCAGGACAAGATGAATTGCCCGGGGAGTCATATAAAGCTGTGTGAACCACACTTGCCTCACTTCAGAATAGCCTGGGAGCTTCTCAAACAAAGAAACAAACAAACCAACAAAAAACCCAGACTCCATCCATGGCTTCTTAAATTTGAATCTTGGAAGTGTATTTTTTATGCGGGCTCCATCCCCAGACCCTGGGATCATGACCTGAGCTGAAGGCAAATGCTTAACCAACTGAGCCACCCAGAGGTCCCTCGGAAGTGTGTTTTTGAATGAGAAGTAATTTTCATGTGATAAGCTCATTCACTCAGCCCTTCTTCGGGAGCCGGTGATGCAGTCAGAGAAGGGAATGAGCCCCCTGGTTCAGAGTACCCTGCCACAGATGACTTTAGTGCTGGCTGGGCTGGGCTAACACTCCAGGTGATGGGAATGGCACGTGTGCGGCCCAAGGGGAAGAAATAACATGGCAGATTTGGGGAAACTGTAAAATAGTTTGTGGCCTGTGGGCGGAATGGTGGATTTTGAAGTTAGAAATATTCTGAACATAAAGGGCCTTTGTGCTCTGCTAAGGGGAGGGAAGTAAGAACTCTGTTCTAGAAATGTGGCCAGGGTAATAGCATGAGGACCAGCTGTGCATGAAAAGACTAGAAGCGGAGAGCTCATTCGGACAAGTCCTTCCCCTTGCTGTGCCTTAGCAACCTCATCTGTAAAATGGGCACAGCAGGGATCTCGACTTCCGGTGTTGTGCCGAGGAGTCGGTGCTTAGAAGCGTGCCTAGCACATAGTAAGTTCTCAATAAGTATGATTAGCTACAGTACTCCAGCTGCCGCGGCAAGAGATGGGGGGTGCTGAAAGGGGGTTCGGCTGAGAGAGTGACAAGGGAAAAGAGGGAACTGATTCAATAGATACTGAAGCTGGGGCACCTGGGTGTCTCAGTGGGTTAAAGCCTCTGCTTTCAGCTCAGGTCATGATCCCAGGGTCCTGGGATTGAGCCCCGCATTGAGCCCCCGCATTGGGCTCTCTGCTCAGCAGGGAGCCTGCTTCCTCCCTCTCTCTCTGCCTGCCTCTCTGCCTACTTGTGATCTTGTGATCTCTCTGTCAAATAAATAAATAAAATCTTTAAAAAAAATAGATACTGAAGCTATTTGAACCTTAACAGTCATATAGGAATTAATTATCTGGGTGGACAGAAACGAGGGGAGTGAAAATATTCTGAGGGTACGTCGTGGGAGTATTGGAGAGCAGCAAGCAAAGGCGTCGCTCTGCAATAGGAGATCGTACAAGACATTAAGGAGAAATAATTACCTAACTGTAGCTGGCCCAGGTTGTCCAGAAAGGTTAGGAGCAAGCTGAACCTTCTTCTTTTTTTTTTTTTTTAAGATTTTTATTTATTTATTTATTTGACAGAGAGAGAGAGAGAGAGATCACAACCAGGCAGAGCGGCAGGCAGATAGAAAGGGGAAAGCAGGCTTCCCGCCGAGCAGAGAGCCCAATGCGGGGCTCGATCCCAGAACCCTGAGACCATGACCTGAGCCGAAGGCAGAGGCCCAACCCTCTGAGCCACCCAGGCGCCCCATGAACCTTCTTCTTGATTGTGGAGGTAATATGGAGCCTTTGGAAGATTTTATACTCAGTTGGGGTTGCCACTTACTCAACAGTGTGACCCTAGGCAAGTTCCCATAATTCAACAGAACTTTCTAACTTTCTGCCAAGAAACTACTCCAGGTCTGTGCTCTCCAAAATGGTACCTGCTACACAGGTGTGGCTATTGAGTACTTGGTACCGGGCTAGCGTGACAGAGAAGCTGAATGTTTAATTTTTAGTTTTTAATTTTAATTTAGATAGCCACAGGTGGCTAATGGCTACTGCGATAGCACAGGAAGCTCTCGGGACCCCTGTTGCTCTGCGTGTAAAATGGGAAGGATGATGACACTTAGTAGGCTTGTTATAACAATTGAGACATATAGACATACTGCAGTTAGAGCACTAAACCCAACTTGTCATCCAACAAGTTATTTTTCCTATTCTTAAGATGGTTATTATTGTCCTCATTGAACAGGAGTAGCAGGAAATAAGCCATATTTTAGGAAGATTACTGAGACTGTGATGTCCAGGTTAGATCTGACAGGAAAAGACAATTGTAGAAGAGAAAGCATTCATGAGACTAGTCCAGTGGTAAGGTGTGGGACCACTAAGGTCCTATCTGGAGAAAGGCCACGACAATGGGAAAGAATGGACGGATTTCTGTTGTGTTCTGCAAAGTACAGGAGTGTGCCCACATACACATCTTTCCACATCAGCTTTCTTTCCGAGGTGCTTTCAGAGAGCACATTCCCGTCCCAACCCAAGACAGACACCATAGCGCGATCCCCGCCTTGAGATAGACAGCCCCTCTCCTTGCTCACTAATGCTCACCATTAGGGACCCTTCATCTGGCACATCACCCACTAAATTTGAACTTGGAACACTTCCCAGTGTCCTTGCAGTGAGACTGATGCCACAGGATTAAGTTCTGAACAATGGAATCAAAGCGGAAGCAATGTGTGTCTTTTCCCGGCCAGACCCATAAAAATCTTCTGCATACCCCCAATTCCCTATTTCCATTCTGTCAGGATTTCAGGGGCCAATGAAGGTGGTGGACCCTCATGTTGGAAGGAGCTTGGGACCCCTGAATGAATGGAACAAAACCACTCACTCTGTCCCCATGGAACTGTAATGCGAGTGTTGAGCTAAACCACTGAGATTTGCAGGTTGTTACAGCTAACCTGATTACCTTAAGACACCACCCCTCATTCAATTTCAGGTCATGTAAACAGATCCCATAAGGCTAACCCTGTCTGAACTACCCGGCCCTCAGGACTCACTTTCAAATTAGGCCCCACCAATATTAAGACAGACTCTCCCACCTGCAAGCATCTTGCCTCCCAAGACATTCCTTCCTCACTGCCCCAAAGCAGGCACATTCCAGACACACATCTCCCCCAACACTACGTCAAGGATAACCCCACAGAGCTGTATTTGGGTTGACTGAGTTTATTGGACTCACCAGGGCTTCCTCCTCTCTGCTCCTTACTCCCCACACAGAGGGATCTCGCATGCCTTCTGGGCATGTCCTTGTTTACTGTGGCTCCAGCCCCAAACCCCAACATCATTTCTGAGTCCTCTCTTTCCTTCCTCCCCACATCCAATACATTGTCATTCAGCGGGGTCTGCCCTGTCCTTCTTCACCTTCTCCCTGTCACCACCCTAGTCTAGCCACCACCATCCTCACCTGCCCACTGGCAAGGGTCACTGGCAAAGAAGCTGATGTGGGAAGACGCGTATGTGTGGGCACACTCCTGTGCTTTGCAGAACACAACAGAAATCCGTCCATTCTTTCCCATTGTCGTGGCCTTTCTCCAGGTAGGACCTTAGTGGTCCCACTCCTTACCACTGAACTAGTCTCATGAATGCCTTCTCTTCTACAATTGTCTTTTCCTGTCAGATCTAACCTGGACATCACAGTCTCAGTAATCTTCCCAAGACTTAGGTCCTCTTGCTTCCAGCCCATTCTCCAGCCAGCAGCTGGCACGATCTTTTAACCATAACAAGCAGAACATGGCACTCTCCTGCTTAACCCCTCCGTGGGCTTCCCATCTCTCGTGGAGTAAACTGATCGGGGTCTTGCCACTCCAACTACTCTGACCGGTCATCCCAATTCCGGCACACGGGCCTTCTCTCTGTTTCTTGAATGTGCCAAGCTTGTTCCTGCCCCAGGGTTTTTGGACTTCAGGCCTGGAAATGCCTTCTCTGAGTGCCTAGAAGATCAATTCCTCCTCCTCGTTCATCAGCTCAGACTCTACTTCCTCCGAGAGGCAATGCTGTCCTCCCTCTCTTGAGTACCGTCTGCCTCCTGGTTTTATGTTTTTCATGGTACCCAACACTATGTGAAATTGTGTTTGTCTACCCTTATGGGCCCCCACTTCTCCTACCCCTTCGGAATATGACCTCCAGCGGCTTTATTTGATAGGGTCCGACTCCCCTTGGTTTGCCCAGGGCTGTCCTGGTTTTACCACTAGAAGTCCCACATCCCAGGAAGTCCCTTAGTCTAGGGCAAACCATGACAGTCACACTATTGCCTGCCTCGATTGCTTCTGTATTCCCAGGACCTAGTCTAAGGCCAGGTGCCTAGGAAGAAACTCAGTAAACATTTGTACAATAAATGTAACAATGGATGGCTCTCCATAAAGAATTCTTTGATCCTAGCTCTAGGGGGCAGCCTTCTCCAACCTTGCATCTTGAGGCCAGGCTTTTGGAAGTCGTGCTAAAAATCTCCTTGCTTGAATTTAGGTGGTGAGTTCCGTAAGATTCTCCCCAGACACCGCATAGGCCCCCTTGGCCACCCCCCAGCTCTCGTGGAGTTCGAGGCTGAGGCCCTGAATAAGATCTCCATGTCCTTCCTGAAGCTTTGTCTTCCTGCTGAGGCCAGACTGAGGGACCAGAGCAGAAAGGACTGTTCTAAGAGGGGGAGCAGGGCACTCACTGAAGGGAGGATCTGGGCCCATCATGAGCAACCCAGCTGTGCAGACTGTAGAAAAGCATCCTGAGCTGAGGGCTCCCCGTGTCACTTAGACCCCTCCCCTCACCCCGGGCTCCTCCCAGGAGCTGTGGCTGCCTTCTGCCCCTAGAAGGGGGATGGCTTTGCTTCTTAGGGCGAGAGTGAAACTGCTCAGTCTGCCTTGTCACTGAGACCCCACTTCCTCTGCCTGCCCACTGACAGCCTAGAAGTCCACAGAGTGGGCAGGGCGCTGGGTGAGAGGATGCTGAGCATGGGCCGCAGGTCTTTGAAGTCAAGTGCTAAGTGAGCATCGGAGGCAAAGCCAGGGGCAGCCGGTGGGGAGTATATGTGTGTGTGTGTGTGTGTGTGTGTGTGTGTGAGAGAGAGAGAGAGAGAGAGGGAGAGAGAGTGTCTGTGTCGGAGAGAGAGAGAGTGTCTGTGTCAGAGAGAGAGAGAGAGAGATCATAGCCGCCGTACCGTTTGGGAGGGCAGTGTGGGTCCCAGGCCTGCTCGCCTCTCCTAGTATACCCTGGGGACCTCCACCTTCCGACCTGAACCCTCGACCGCCGGTACTGACTCTAACTCTCTTTCCCTTTCCCTGTGGGCTTGCTGTTGGGTGGGGAGAGAGAGAGAGCCTGCCCTTTACCTCCACATGGGACTTACTCCCGGAGCTGTGGGAAGTGAGAGGACTGAGGGCAGGAGGGGAGAGGGCTGACATTTCCTGCAGGACAGAGCCTGGCTCAGGGAAGTGTACAGCCTGCCCTGTTGATTCGAGTTTGGTGACTGGATTGATTGAATGAGAAAGTTACCCCAGAGGTTTAATCAATACATGTGGGTCCTGCCCTGGTCCAGCTGCAAGGACACTGGGAGAGGTAAAGGGACTAGAAATAAGGATGTCACCTGTGCTTGGTCCAGAGCATAGGAGAGCACGGGGACCCAAGAATAGGGGCCTGGAGGGTGGCCGCATCTGAGGGTGCTTCCTGGAGGAGGGAGGGTGGGCTAGAGATGTCCTTCCGCAGGGGGAGGAGTGGAGAGTGGGCAAGACCTGGGTGGAAAGGTACCAGGAAGGAAGACAGATCTGGGCCAGCCACGAGGGAGGTAAAAAGGACCCGTGCAGGAGAGGGGGAAGTTCATTTACCTGCTGAATTTAAGAAACCTCCCTTAAGGATCTTCTGTGCATGAGACCCTGACTGTGTGGGGTGTGTGGCCTTGACAGAGCAAAGCCCGGTCCTGCCATTTGGGAGATAACATTCCCTTGAAGGAAGAACCACAATCATAACTAGGAAGAGATTTCATGTTGGCTGTGGTGAGCGCCAGGAGTGTGGCCTTGCAGGCCGTGGGGGCAGCCAGCTCCGAGGGCCCCACTAAGTACCCGCTTTCAGCTGAGGCCTGAGGCGCCTGGGCTTAGGGAGAACCAAGGGCATCAGGGAAGATGAAATCAGGATTCAGGCCTCAAGAGGCCTCTGTGGAATGAGAACAGAAACTCAGAGGTGGGCTCGCTACCTGCCCCTGCACGGTGTTTAAGTGGAGTGCACTGACTCTCCATTTCTCTGGAGGAGGGGCCAAGGCCAAGGGCAGAAAGGACTTCCTGAGGCCCAGGCCTTGGGGGGAGGTCTGAGCCACTGGCACTGTCTCCCCATCCTGGAGCTGTCACCAGGAACGGTGACAGTCTCTCTCAGTCAGAATTGTAGACCCCTCTCTTTTCTGTTTCACTCTATGGACCCCATCCCTGTAACCTCCCCTGGGCTTCTCCCAGGTCCTGTCAAGAGAGAGGAAATGGGTAGTGGTTCTGCAGCCAGGAAGTCTTTGGACTCATCAGTTTCCTCCCCGGCCCCAACTCTTCCTGACTGGGATCTGGGGGCAGGATTGAGGTCTGCTCTGAGGCGAGGACGGGGCTTCTCTCCCTGGCCTGCTTACCTGATTCCCCACATCCTTTTCCCTTCTCAGCCAGTGTTCTAGATCCAGAGAGAATGGAGCATCTAACGAGCAGCATCAGGGACCCTCCCAGGAGACACCCTCGGGCTCCGGCAGCTGCTCCTGCCAGGGGTCTAGAACATGAGGGTCAAGTAGGTGCAGAACAAAGGCCATGGGCCTAGGATGGGTTGGAAGACTGGAGTGCTTGAGACTAGGGAAGGCGGGAATGCTGGGAAGAGGCAAGGGGGAGGAGGTAGGGTGGGTGGTCAGCCTCAGGGAATGGCTAGGAGTGGTGTGTGCTGGGCTAAAGGCAAGTGTAGGCTGGGAGTCCTGACAGAGCTGCAGGAGTGAGGGGGAAGGAGAGGTGATCAGAGCCTGAGGGGCTGTGGCTACAACTGGCCTGGAGTGGCTGCTTCCCTACACTGATCACTCAAGGTCAGATACATGTCTCCTGGGTATTTGGGATACACACACACACACACACACACACACACACACAGCCCTTGAGAAGCAGCAGCTTGAAAGAAAGCAGCTCCTACTTTATGCACATTCATAGAACAGCACATTTGCCTGCTAGGCAGGCCTGTTCCCTCCCACGCAGCTCCAGACCTGTCCCTGCCTTCCCTCCTGCTCTCCCGGCCTCTCCTTACCCTCCGGCCACCACCGTCACCACCACGGGCCTGCTCAGTGATTGTTTCCTTGCCCCCGTCACACATGACTAGCTTGAGCACCAGCCAGGAGAATATGCCTCCAGGAAATGATGGGGTCCCTGTTGTTGCCTCGGTCAGATTGTCCCCAGTCCCCAGCCCTGTCCAGCCTTCCCTCCCAGCTTGCCAGGAGCCCGTTGCTCTTCTCCTCCTGCTCCACTGCTGTCAAAGTGGCCCATGAGCACCGGGCTGGAACCTGCTGGTCCTGAGAAGGTTTGGCTCCATGCCCATTAAGTGTTCCAGCTCCGGGCCTCAGCTCCCCACCCCAGGAATGGGCAGGGAGGGGAGGTGGGAACTGAACTGAAACCACCTTCAGAGCAAGGTACCTGGGCAGATCTGGGAGGACTTGAAACCTTCCAGGGCCAGGAGGCAGAGCCCCCACAAGGGTATTGGGCTCAAGTTCCTCTCCCTTGTCAATCAGCCACGGCCCAGGTAGAATCCCAGCGATGCGGAGGGAGGCTGCCGCAGGCCCAGGGTCCCAGGCAGAGCCCTTCCATCCCCTGGTTTCCAACCTGGCCCTTTCCTGCAGTCCCACGGAGGGCCATTAGTTAAAACTTCCTCTAACCTCCCGCTGCCCATCCCCCCCACCAACCTCAGATGACAGAGCTGAGCCTGTGAGTGAAGTCTGCTGCACAGGACAGGAGGACAGAGTAGATGGCAGGGAAGCAGTGAGGAGGGAGGGAGATGGAACTAGATGCCCCGGAAGCTAGACCACTGGCAGGGGAGAAAAGCAGCCCCTCCCCCTGCCCTGGCCCCAGGGATTGGGGGGGGGGTACAGGCCCTTGGTGGGCACCAGCTGGTCTCCCACAGTTCCCATTCATTTCATTTCCACTGTTAATCTCTACATCAGATACTGTGCTGGGCGAGGGAGGCCTGACCAGATGGGTGTGTTAAGGAGATAAAGAAAATTCGACTTGGCCCTGTGCCCCCACAACCCAGGGGCCTTGTGCCCTGCAGCCTGGGGTCTGCTCCCTTCTGGGTTCCTAGCTTAGAGCAGCGTTCCTGGCCCTTGGGTAAATGTGGCAGAATGATCTGAGGATTCGCAGCCCGGCACAGGACAGTGAGGAGGGTGAGGCTGAGAGCCACAGTGGGGAGGCAGTCCCCAAGAGTGGTGGAGTGAACGCTCGGCAGTCTGGCTGCCTGGGTCTGGCTCTACAGAACTCCGCTGTGGGGCTGCAGGTGGCTTACTGCACCTCTCTCAGTGTCCTCAGTGTCCTCACTTGCAAGTAGAGAGTGCTCTGATGATGAAAAATGACCTAGCACCCTGCATGTAGTGAGTGCTGGAAGAGGCCACTCTGGGCCAGAACACTAGTAGCAGGCCCCAGGGCAAAAGGGCTGAATGTAACAGAGTAGTCTTCCCTTGGCTCAGCCAGAGCTGGTAGCATGGCTGATTGGATGTGGAAGCAGAGAGGGAGGAATCTAGTTGGTGGCTTAGGCAGTGGTGGGGCTCTCGGAGCAGGGAGCTATGGGGGGAGATGCAGAGCAGGAGGAAGGAGTCCAGACATGCCTACCATGAGGCACCTGGGAAGATCCAGGAAGCTGTGGGCTCAGAGAGTAGACAGCTCAGCAGAGAAACCTCGGTGGGTGGGAGAGAGCCAAGTCCAAACCAGGGGGCCAGAAGCTCTCCTGACCCGTGCACCCTCCTCCATTATTCCTGGGGGCCTCTGCAGCCCTCTGCCATCCTCCTGAAGGGAACCGGGGCAGAGCTGGAGGAGGCTCAGACCCCGGAGGAGAGTTCCTTATATGGGGAGACTGCGACAAGGGGCCTGCCCTTCAGCTTCCATCATATGCCTCTCCTTCCCCTTCCCTCTGGAGCCCATGCACCCAGCTATGTGGGGAGTGACTCTGGGTAAAGGCTTTTCCCCCATTGTGGGAACTGGCAATGTATTTGAGAGGCAGGATTGCAGAATGACAGAGCATACAGGATTCCTGCTGGCTTGGGTAGAACCCACTGCTCTCCATTTTCCTAGTCAGGGGGGAGCTTGGGTAGGCCATCTAACCTTCTTGTGTCTCAACTTCCTCATCTGTGAAATGGGATGACAATAAGACCTATCTCATAGGTCTGTTGTAATGATTAAAAATGTGCATGTATATAATGGATCAAGAGCAGGGCCTGAGGTAGGGCAACTGTTATCATTTATCTGTCCTAACACACCTCCAGGCATCTGATGACAGTCAGGGGAGGGTGAAGGCTGCCCCGGGGCGGGGCACGATGGTTCCCCAAGATGTCTCACTGTCTGTCTTGGGATGTCTTCCTCAGACACACTCCCCTTGTCCCCTGCCCCCTGCAGGCCTCAGTCCTGATTAAACATCTGTTGAGTGGTCATTCTACCAGGCAGCCCTCACTCAGGAATCCGGAGAAGGAAAAACCAGGAAAAACCTGGGCCCATCAGTTGCCTGGGGGTGGGGCAGGAGGGGGCAGGAGGCTTTGCCTTCAGGTAATGAGAATGGGACCAGTGGGAGGTCCAGTGAACAGGCAATCACCCCAGCCATCCTCTAGGTCTCCCAGGAGAGGGGAAATGAGAAAGAACCCAGAGAAAAGAAAAACAAGGAAAGAGTAGTGTTGAAGGAGAACATAGCTAGGGGGAAAGTGGGTCTGAGACACTTCCATTTGCATCCATCTGAATGACTTTCTTTGGACCTCGCATCCCCCACCCCAACTCCTGCAGACATGCTCAATTTCTCCTTCCATAGCTTTCTCTTTTAGGCATAGAGTCCAGATTAGGAGAACGAATATAATGGATACACAATGCAGAACAACATGGGGGTCACGTGGGTTCTGGCAACCTGGATTGAAGCCCCAGCTCATCATTTGCTAGCTGTGTCACCTTGGCCAGTCACTTAATACCTCGGAGCCTCAGTTTCCCCATGCATATAAAGTGGGAATAAGGGTAGTGTGGGTTCACAGGGTAGCGAGTGGCAGAGATTATGTACATGAAGCACTTGGAAGGCTTCCAGGCACCTACAGGCTCTCATGGCTTCCTGAAAGGTCTGCAGCTACGTAGATGTCCAGCTCCACTTCCCAGCTCCTTTTCCACCTGCCCATATAAGGGCAGGTATAAAGACAAAATGGGGGACCCCTTTCTGACCTCACTGCCAATCCCTTGGAACTCCTCTGTAAGACCTTCTAGATCAGGTCACTAGCCCCAGCAACCTAAAACTTCCACTCCCCTCAACTCACTTCAGCATGCACCCCTGTTCCCCCGGCCTATTATTCTTTCCTGCCAACAGCTAAGCTGTTCTCCCTTCTCTCAAATTCCCAGAACATGACGGGGATGCCAGGGGTGGTGGTGGTGGTGGTGGTGGTGGTGGTGGTGGTGGTGGTGGCTGGGTTTCAGTGTGGGGCAAAACTTATTCTCAGGCTCCCCACATTCCCTGAAAAACTCCACCATCATTTCTGAAAATGTGAACCCAGCAGACAACCTTGGGGTATTTGCTCAAAATACAGATTTTCCACTTCATGCCAATAGAACGGAATCTGAATGGGGGGAGGTGGGGAGGATAAAACTTACATTTTGATAAGCTCCTGGGTGGATTTTAAAATACATACTAAAATTGAGATTTTAATCACCATTATAAACTGTCTTCGAGAAAATAATCGCGGGTGGGAGATGGGAGCTCAGCATTCCAAACAGGAGGGATGGCTAGCGTCTTCCCCAATTCAGGCAGGCTCAGCAGCAAAGTGCAAAGGACAGAGACTGGGCCAAAAACCTGAGTCCTAGGAGGCTGGGGGCGGGGTGTGAGACTCCTTTCAAAACCCTCATCCCTGTCCTGACCAATTACTGGACGCTGCGGGTGTCGCGGTGAGTGGCCACTGTCTCCCCTCCCTCTCCGAAGCTGGAGTGGGGCGAAGAGGGCGGCTCTGGGCCATCTGCGCGGTGGTGGACACTGAAGCCCAGGAAGGCGACGGGCCTCTAGTCCAGAGCCTGCAGAGGACTCTGGAATCCCGAGGCTCAGCCTCCAGCCGCCCGGCAGCAGCCGGGGAGAGCGCTGCGGGCGTGGTTCTCGAAAATCCCCTCTTTTCCACAGCTCTGCCACACCTCTGGCCCCCATCCCTCCTGGAGAGCAGCCCTTCTTCTCCGGCCTCAATTTCCCCACCCGCGTCCGTGCGTGTGTGTGCGTGTGTGTGTCTTGGGGAGGGGAGGCTCGGCAGCGGGATTCCCCCACGGGAAAGCAGCCCAGTCCCTCCCCCGGGCTGTTCGAGACCCTGAACCGAAACAGGAGCCAGGACGCCCCTGGCCGGGAAGCGGCCCCAGCCCGGATTTCCCTCCCGGGTGGGGCCGCAATGACTCACTCCCCTCCCCCTTCACCCCGGTTTCCTTGTTTGCATTTCTCCTCCCGGCCACGTGGCGGCCGGTGCCGCCACTCACGACCCGTACCCCGGCACCGCGGCCGCGGCGGCCCTGGCACACAAGCCCGGGCCGCTCCTGCCCCCTGGGGTTTCTCGGGTCTCTGGCTGGCCCCCGCCCTACTACCCCCGAGTCCTGACTCCACCCCCGGCCCATGCCCGCTCCCTTCCCTGCACCCTCCCCCACCGTCAGTCCCCGCGCCTCCTCCCTGCCCTCTCAGCCGGTCCCGGGGAGGGGAAGGGGGCGGGGAGCGCAGGGGGGTGTGACAGCTCCCGCCCGGACCAGTGCCAGCTGCAGCCTCGCTTCAGTGCCCGGTGCCAGCTGGCTCATTCGTCTGGGACGGAGGTGGAGGTTTGGGGCTCCTTGACGCAGGGGGGGGCTCCCCCCCACGCCCCCTGCCCTCTACGCACCTAAAAGGAGCTTCTCCACCCCGCCCGTTGCCCTGGCGGCGGGTCCAGCTAGGAATTACCCTGGTCACTTCGCCTGGGGCTTCCAACCCACACCCTTCTAGGAGCAATCGGGGTCTCGCTGAGGGTCTCCCCCCGCCCCAGCCTTTCGCTAGAGCCTGCAGGGCTGTGCGAGCTTGAGCAGGAACATGAAGGTGGGTAAGGTGGGGGTCAGGGTGGGGAGGAACAGAAGAGGAAGCTGACGGTGCGTGGGGTGTTTGGGTGGGAGAGAGAGGGCTGGCCAGGGGTGAAGGAGAAGGGGAGAAGAAGGGTTTGAGCTAGAGCTGTGTTTCTGGGGGATCCAGTGAGTCCGTAGCCTCATACTGGGAGGTGGCGGAGATCCCTTCAGGGCCATGGGCTGTGGGGTGGGGCAGAAGTCCAAAGGAGACAGGGAAGAAAGGCCTGATCTCCGGCCGCCAGCTGGAGACCCCGAAGCGCGCCAGACCGGCAGGCCCCAGTGAAGGTCTTCCTGTCCCTCCCCCGGCTCCTGGCAGGGTTGCAGCACCTCCGCCTGACCAGTCCAGAGGACTCAAAGGAAGTGGTTCTGCCTGGGGCAATTGCGCCCTGGTCCAGCTGCCCCGGTCCCAGCCCCAGTCCCATGGCTCTCTGCCTTCCTCCCTGCGTCACAGGTGGGCTGGCCAGGTGAGAGCCGCTGGCAGGTGGGCCTGGCTGTGGACGACACCCCCTCTCTAGGAGCGGCACAGGTGGGAGGCCTCCCGGACGTGGTGCCGGAGGGGACCCTGTTCAACATGGTACTGAAGAGGGTGCACCGGCCCCGAAGCTGTTCTTACCAGCTGCTGCTGGAGCACCAGCGTCCCAGCCGCATCCAGGGGCTCCGCTGGGTGAGTGCCTATCAGCTGCTGAGCTAGGGCCGGGCGGTGGGACCGGAGGGCCTGGACTTCGAGAAGGAGTACGCCACGGGGGGTGGAGGGGGCTGCACGGTGCGGTGAACAGCTGGGCTGCTGTGCGTGTGGGTGGCGTACACAGCCGCCCCATGTGTGTCTGCGTGCGAGTGGTACTCACCCCTGCCCGTGCTGGCGTGGCGGAAGGGGATTTGTCATCTACCTGTCACTTCTGTGCACCCCGAGTTAGGCAGCTCGTGTGTTCCCCAGGTGGTGGTGGGAGGCATGTGGGAGATGCGGGCAGGTCAAGGGGGAGGGTTAGGTAAGCTTCGTTGCTCTTCTGGATCTCTCACCGTGGCAACATTCTCCTATGGCGAGCCGCCGAACTGCGCCAATTCTGCTGGATCTTGGGGTGAAGTGGTCATGTGAACACTGCCTGGTGTCTGGCTCTGAGGTCTCAAGGGAGGCTTTGGTGAAGTTTGGAGACAGGAGCTGGAGTCTGCCTTTGCTAAGGAGCCTCCTGGAGCTGTAAGAATGAAGGAGAGGGCAGGAGTGGGCAGAGCTGTGGGGCGCAGGGTGGGCGACGGAATTCAGATCAGCAGAGAAGCTCTCTCCGACCACCCAGAGTCCCTAGAGTTCCTTCCCCTGAGATTTCGCGTGTGTCTATTGTGTGGGTCACGGGACAGCTTTGGTGGGGGGTGTGGGATGCCAGGAGGGTAACCTGGGCGAAGGGGTAGAGGGAAAGCAGGAGCAGGTGACAGAATTGGGAGAGCTTGTCACCTACGTCTTTTATCAGCAAGTCCCTTTGAGTAGGATGACCACCACCTTCTGCCTCTTTTCCTCCTACCACTTGCCCAACTGCCACTTATATTTATCAAAATATGAGGCTGAGTGAGAAAAAATGAGGTCTGCCAAGGTGATGGGACCTCCTCCCCCAAAACGGAATTGAGAGGATAATCTAGGTGCCAGTCCCTAGCTCTCCCCCAACCCCTCCCTCCCTCCCTGGGTCTTCCTGATCAGTTGTCTCTTGGGCCTGGGTCCAGGTCAAGCTGGGGCTCCAGAGGGAGCAGGGGAGCGGCCCCTTCTGGGCCAAGCCGCCTCCCTACCCCTCCAGGTCACTGGCGGTAGCTAAGCTTGGAGCCTGAGGGCTAGAACCCTCCCTCCTTCCTTCTCAGGCTATAATTACTTGTGCATTTCCGGTCCCCTTCCCAGCTAGTAGAGGCAAGATGGGGAGTGGGGGAAAGGGCAGGTGCCTGGGACAGTGAGGTCACTGGAGGATCCCTGGGGACTCAAAGACTCAGGAGGGGGAATGGGGGGGCGGGGGAAGTGGAAGAGGCCACAGGCTGTCTCCTGACTCTCCCAGCCCCCAGAATTGAAGAACTGGGGTGTGTGGGGAGGCCAGAAGGGTGTTGTGAGGGTTGCTGGAGTAGAAATGGGGTGAAAGTCACTGAAACACAGCCCCCACCCCCCCACCGCCAGGTGTGTGGGGGGTAGGTGGGAATGGGTGATTAAAGGGAACTTAGATTTTTAGGGCTGGGGCAAGGGCTACACCCTCTCCTGATGACTGCCTCTGGGCAATGGGGGGATGGTGGTCTCAGCCCACTGCCACTGTGTTTAAGAAGCCACACCTCTCACCTGTAGATGATGCATTTGGCCTAGGAGGGGCTCACCTGAAGGAACCAGGGGCTGCTTACAGTGGGTAAAGGGTGGATGTTTTAAAGGAGTGGAGGCTAGGAGGACAGTGCTGGCAGTCATTCAGGCAGTGACAGCCTCTTAGAAAACCAGGGGGAAACCCATCAACCTCCTGAGGCCTGAAGAGAGCACTTTGTGTTGTGACAAAATCAGGACAAGAGAAAATGAAAGCAAGAGCAGAACGGCCTGAGGTTAGATAGAGACCAGACTTACCAACTATAGCGAAAGTGACACTGGAATGGGATGGAAGGACATCTCCTTTGGAACACTGGAGAGGGAGAGGAGATCTTGTCTGATGTCTGGGAGCCAGAGAAGGATCAATTTATCTAGAGGCAGAGGCAAGGTCAGGATACATCTGGTGGGTCTCACAAGCTCAGAGAAGCCTGGGATGCTTCCCTTTGAGTGGTTGTTTTGGGGGAGGTGGCTCTGTTCTCTAATTCTGAAAACATGCTTTCATCCAACCTGTCGAAACAATGGTAGTAGCTAATAGTTGTTTAATACTTAGGTCCCAGGCACAATTTTTTTTTTTTAAAGATCTTATTTATTTGTTTGAGAGAGAGAGGAAGCACAAGCCAGGGGGAGAGGCAGAGGGAGAAGCCATCTCCCTGCTGAGCAGGAGGAGCCCGATGTGGGGCTCTATCCCAAGATCCTGGGATCATGACCTGAGCGGAAGACAGAGGCTTCACTGACTGAACCACCCAGCTGCCCAGGTCCTAGGCACTATTATAAGAGCTTTCCCTTATCATATCAGATAATCTGACAATAGCCCTGCGAGACGGATACTAATGTCGTCATCTCATTTTATAGAGAGGAAAACAGAGGCACGGGGTGGCTAAGTGACAAATCCAAGAGGCTCGGATTCGTCTCTGCTAAGAGACAAAGTGAGGCTTCTGTCCCAGGTGGTCTGGCTATGATGGCCGTACATGGCGTGCTTTCTTTGGCTACAGATGGTAACACTGACCCCCAAAGCATCACCCCTCCCCTTGCGTCCTCCCCTGTCCCAACACACACAGCCCTGGCCTGAGACCCTAGCCATGGCCTAAGGGAACTGGTCTGACAGGTCTCCACGAGGCTCTCTGGCTCAGTACTGGCCTCTCCAGTGTGGCTCTGACACCAAGTGACAGGGAGGGAGGGTGGAGCTGGCTTGTGGTGCTGGTGCCCGGAAGCTCCTCTTCTACCCTAAGTCCCTCCTGTCTGGGCAGGAGGGTATGCCGTGGGCAAGGGCCTTTACCCCTACCCAGACCAGCCACTTCTTTCCAACTGAGAACCCCTATGGTGACACTCAGGGTTATCAGATCAGGGACAGGGTTGGCCAAGGTACACAATATTTTTTGCATTGTGTCCGGGTAATAGACGCCCATCGTGAAATAATGGTTTAATCAAGTTACTTAACACTTACTAAGCAGTTACCATAAGCCAAGCATCACTTCGAGTGTTTTACGTTATTAACTCATTTGACCCTCATAATTCCCTTATAAGATGAGTACTATTATCACAAACTCTATTTACAGATGAGGAACCTAAAGCCCACAGAGTTTAATAAGCAGCCAAGATCACACAACTGGCTGGTACTGGGGATCCGAGATTTGACCTGGGCGTCTAAATTGGGAGACCCTAGCCTTAATCGTATCTCCTGAATAGTACCGCCGCTAGCCCACCCCTATCCTAAGATGTTCCCAGAGCACAGGCACAGGGTAGGGACCCAGAGGGACTATGATAACAAACCCGGGCAACTTCATTTAACGCAAGGTTTTCTAAATTTACTTGCCCATGGAATATTCCTGAGGGCCGAATTTATCTGTCCATAACACAAGGTGGGGGAAGCCCCAGGCCGTGGAGGTGCCTGGGAGACAGTGGTGTGGAGGTGGTGTGGAGGGGCTGAGGACCTGTGCTTTGGAACCAGACAAGTACAGCGTGAATCCCAGAGCCCCTCTTCACCAACTCTCAAGTGAGGTTGTGTCACCTCTGAGCCTCCTCCTCCCCAGCTGCTAAGCAGGAGACAGACACCTCCCTCCAGGCTTAGCTCAGGCTGTTCAGTATGCTCTTGAATTTCTGAGCAGCTGTGAAACTCTGGGTCCATCACCTCGTCTCTCTGGGCTCCTTTTGTCCTTGGCAGACTGAGAGGGAGGTCTTCAGGAACCTTCCTCAGCTCTGATGGGCCAGAGCCCACTTCTCCTGACCCTCGTGCTTATTCCCTGAGGCTGGGCTGGAAATGGCTTCAACAAGGCTTGGGGATCTGGGATCTGGGGTGTGCCCTGCCTGGCCCTACAGGAGCGGACACATCCCTTCCTAACGTGCCCTCCAGGGTCAGAATAATACCAGGAAGGGAGCACAGGCTAGGGCACAGAGGAGAGCTGGGGCAGGGACAGGGCCACCTGGGCATTTTGACATGAACAACAAGTCATTAGCACTCAGCACTGTTTGTTCCGACACAGGGGGGTGGCTTGGTAGCATTCCTGCCCTTCCTCCTTCCCCGACTCCTCCTCCTCCTCCTCCTCCTCATTTCCTGTTGCTAAGTCTCCAAGGCTCTGTGTCTGGCACCAGGCTGGGCCCCATGACCCGGGCAGGGATACCCTAGGGACACCTAGCGACTTCTACCCAGCCCCAGACCAGGCGCCTGTGCTTGCCAGACCTCGGGCCTCTGCATGGCACACAGTGGGAAGATGCCAGGACCAGGCCAGGGGGTTCTGGCCCTGGGCCTGCTTGCTCCCCAGGTCCCCAGCCAGGTCCTTTTCAGGGTCCTGAGGGCATCTGGGAAAGCAGGAGACAGAGCTGGTGAGAAGGGGGAAGAGGGGAAGGGGAAGGAGCCAGGCAGGTGCGGTGGGTGGGGTGAGACCAAGAATGTGAGCACTTTGGAGCTTATGCACAGCTGTCTGGCTAAGTAGTCACTCATACTTGAGTGACTGAGTTACACCGGCTCTTCACCCCGACTTCCGAAGTCAGAGAGGACAGACCATCCCTGCTCCGCCTACTTTCCGTCTGGTCCTCTTCTGTGTAGGATCAGAGGAAATCATGAAGCAAGACGTGCTTTGTAAACTGTAAAGTATTCTGCCTTTGGGAGGGCCCATGGAGGGTCAGGAATCCTGTCCAGAGATGTCCACAAATTCCAGTTTTCCCTTTGACAGAGAAAGAAGGGTTGTAAGGGGCTATTGTAGCCCACGTCCCGGGACCTATGGGCCCTGGGGTCCTGGATGGCTCAGGTGACACCAAAGGCATGGAAGCCTTGTTAACCAGTGTTTCTACATAAATCCCGTCTTCCAGAGCCGGTGGGGCCCCGCCAAGACTTCCTCCCTCTTGCAGAGTTATGGGCTAGCAGCTGCATCTCAGAGAGCATAGGGCCTTTCCAGCAAGGAGCCTGCCCTCTGCTTCACAGATGAGTAATAATAGCCAACATGTACGTACAGCCCTGTGTGAAGCTGGGCTTCAAACATTCAATCCACACTAACTCACAGGACCCTGCCCAGAGCCTCTGTACTGCTATTATGAGTGTTTCATAGGTTTTATAGACAAGGAAACCGAGGCAGGGAGGAGTTAGGCCATATATTTAGGGTCATACTGCTAGTACACGGAGGAGCAGGGATTTGAATCCAGGAGTCCCCAGGTCTTGTGGCTGGGGACGAACCCCGGCTCGGGATTAGGCTTGTGTGACCCCAGGCTAGGAGCAAAGATGCTCACTTCCTGACCTGTCATGGGCCTTTCTTCCCTCCCATCCTCACGCTCTCTCAGCAATGTCCCCCACACGGGTGTGGTTCACCTGGGAGCCTGGGCACACCTGGGCCCTGCGTAAGCAGAACAGGGATCACATCTCTTGGGGTGCAGTGCTCGTGTCGAGAAGGAAGACAAGGGTCTGGTTGTAGGGTGGGGAGAGGTGGATGCCTGGTGGACGGGGGTGGCCGAGTAGCTCAGGTGCATGTGTTTAGAGCTGGGGATGGCGCAAGGGGTGCGAGAGAAATGGGGAGGGCTGAGGTCCATGAGCTGGCATTGACACGCAGACCCTCCCCCCTGCCCTTAGACGCCACTCACTGACAGTGAGGAGTCCCTGGATTTCAGCGTGAGCCTGGAGCAGGTACCACCCGCAGGGGGTGGAGCCGGGAGGGGACAGCAAGCCAGGGCTTCAGGGCCTGAGCCAGCTGTGGCCCTCCCCGTACTAGGCGTCCACGGAACGGGTGCTCAGGGCTGGGAAGCAGCTGCATCGACATCTCCTCGTCACCTGCCCGACCCTTATCCGAGACCGAAAGTACCACCTTCGGCTTTATCGGTGAGTGGAGGCCTGGGCTGTCTCCTTGCCCGCCCCCTGTGTCTCTCCCTGTTGCTCTGTTTCTGGCCTCTGGGCCTCACCCTGCTGCCAGCCTAGTTCCCCCATCTGCCCTCTACCCTCCTGCCTTTTCATTCTCCCTCTTCCTCTCCCCTTACCTCTCATAGGCAATGCTGCTCTGGCCGGGAGCTGGTGGATGGCATTTTGGCCCTGGGCCTGGGGGTCCAATCCCGGAGCCAAGCTGTGGGAATCTGCCAGGTGCTGCTGGATGAAGGTGCCCTTTGCCATGGTGAGCCTGAACCCAGGGTGGGGCCCTCCGGGCTGGGCAGTCCTGGGGGGCAGGCATCTGGGGGCGGAGCCTCGGCGGGCCTTACTGTGAGGGCCTCATACCCACGTGGCCTCAATTTGTTGCCTCCCTCACACCTGGGCCTCTGCCCTGCAGTGAAACACGACTGGACCTTCCAGGACCGAGATACCCAATTCTACCGTTTCCCCGGGCCGGAGCCAGAGCCCGCAGGTGTCCGGGAGTTGGAAGAGGAGCTGGTGGAGGCCGTGGCCCTGCTGTCCCAGCGGGGGCCTGACGCCCTGCTCACTGTGGCACTCCGCAAGCCGTGAGTCGGGTGCCCTGCCGCCCGCACCCGGCCTCGCATGGCTCTAAGACTCTCTAGTCTCTCCGTTTCATCTCTGAGAGGTTCCCTTTCCTTTCGCTGTGTGATCTGGAGCCCCCCTTCTCCACCTCTGAACCTGTTTCTTCCTTTGTAACTGGGGTGGGAGGCATGGGGTCTACAAGGAGCAGGTGCGCTCAGGGGCGGTGGTGGCTGGGAGGGGGTGGGCAGGCAGGTCCTGGTTCAGGTTCCAGTTCCGCGGGCGACTTTCTGGGTAGCCTTGGACCTCTCCACGCCGGCTTCCTCCTCTGTCAAAGGAGGAGCGCCGTGCCCACATCACAGGGTTGTCATGAGGGCAGGTGGGATTGACACATGCGAAGCACTTGCCCCTTGTCCAGCACGTGGTGCACACGCAGTAGTGGCCGGCCTGGTCCGGTCACCACCACTGCTGCGGCCAGCTGGCCCCGGGCCCGAGCTTGGTGGGCGGAGTGGCTCCCATGCGCTGAGGCCCGCAGTCCATTGTTTGCTTCTCTACCATCTTATGCCTGCAGCCCTGGTCAGCGCACAGACGAGGAGCTGGACATCATCTTTGAGGAGCTCCTGCACATCAAGGCTGTGGCCCACCTCTCCAACTCGGTCAGTACGCCTGCCTCCACCCTTCCCCCAGCACCTCCTCTCCCTGCAAACCCCTGTGGCCCCTATGGCTGGGCCAGCAGGTGCTTCCCTCCCCTTCAGCCTCTGGCTTGGAAATGTCCATCAAATTTCTGGCTCCCAACATCCTTGTCCAAAAATCCCTCTGCTCCTCCTGGCTTGTTTCCTTCCCTTGCGTTGTCTCCTGCTGAATCCCCGGCACCTGACCTAGCCCCATCTCTGCCCCCAGGTGCTTGTGTCCTTGAACCTAACCTCCCCGCTAACCTGGCCTTTCTTACCCTGGACTCGCTCCACTGACCCTCCTCTCCCCGCCTCATAGGTAAAGCGGGAATTAGCAGCAGTTCTTCTCTTTGAACCACACAGCAAAGCGGGGACCGTGTGTAAGTCAGATGGGGTGCAGGACATTGGGACCAGGGGTCTGGACGTGGCAGAGGCCATGGTCCAGAAGTGGAGGGTGACCCCAGGTGTGTCTAATGGGTTCTTCTCTCAGTGTTCAGCCAGGGAGACAAGGGCACCTCATGGTACATTATCTGGAAAGGATCTGTCAATGTGGTGACCCATGGCAAGGTGAGTTCTCCCTCTCTCTCCAGCCTCCTTGGTGGTATCTGCTTCCCTGGCCCTAGCCCTCGAGGCAAGACCTTGAATGGACCCAAGATTACCAATCTCCCGGGTCTCCTCCTGCCCAGAGGTTCTCCCACCATGGATCTGCTCTGACAAGGGTTGGGGGGGCGCTGGCTGCAGGGGCTGGTGACCACACTGCATGAGGGAGATGACTTTGGACAGCTGGCGCTGGTCAATGACGCACCCCGGGCAGCCACTATCATCCTGAGAGAAGACAACTGTCATTTTCTCCGCGTGGACAAGCAGGACTTCAACCGTATCATCAAGGTGCCGTTACTGGGGGTGGTAAGGGCAGGGGACGTGGCAAAGACCCTCCTCTGGAGAAGTGGTAGGGGGTAAGGGGCAGGGACCAGAGAAGGCCTATAAGGAGCATGGAGAGGTAGGAGCTGGAGAAGCTTAGAGGTGATGGCTGGTGCATGGGAGAGGTCCATAGCACGCTGAGGAGGCTCCGTGAAACTGGAGAACCCCAGCTCAGTGTGGGAGACCGTGGGGGTGGGTGGCTACAGAGGGGTGGCAGGGCACAGAAGGGTGGGAGACTAGGGCATGAGGGGAGGCAGCGTAATGGAGAGTGGGAGCCACAGAAGGAGGTGGGGGAGGGAAGGGTGGAAGAGGTGGCTCAGGCTGCATGATGAGGACTGGGAGTAGGGAAGATCCAAGGTCATGGGCATTGAATGGGGTGGGAGAAGGGCTGAATGACCTTGTGGGAGCCTGGTGGGGCCCAGGGAGGTGGAGAGAGATGTCCTGGAACAGGGGAAAGGACCTGCGGTGTGTACTGAGCACTGGGTGTGGCTTGTTCTCCAGGATGTAGAGGCGAAGACCATGAGGCTAGAAGAACATGGCAAAGTGGTGTTGGTCCTGGAGAGAGCCTCTCAGGGAGCTGGCCCTTCTCGCCCTCCAACCCCAGGCAGGAACCGGTAACACATCTGCCATACTCCTTCTGCACACCTTCTCTCTTGCCCACCTTCTCTCCTTCCATTTTCCAGGCTTTACTCCCTTCCCCCATGTCTTACCCCTGCTCGCTGGCCTCCCCGGGGTGGGAGGGGAGGGGCATTCGGGGATCAGATGCACCCCCAGAGCCAGCTTTTCCTTAAACTCCAAGGTGGGGCAGAGCTGGCGGATAGGGAAGGGTGATGTGATTCTTGATGTCTGTCCAGATGTGGGAAGTGCTATGGATTGGCTGTTTCTGCTAGGTATACCGTGATGTCTGGCACCCCAGAGAAGATCCTGGAACTACTGTTGGAGGCCATGCGACCTGATTCCAGCGCTCATGACCCAACAGGTAGGGGCAAGAGACGCCCCGTCTACTGTGTGACTCATTGGGTGGTCAGCATTGTCTGGGAGAGGGCCAGGCACCCTGAGTGTGATGTCAGTGGGTGCTGGGTTGGCCCATTTGGACAGTCAGCAGGAAGTCCTCATTCCTGTGCTCTTGGCTTGGGTGGGGAATGCCATCACAGGGGCTGGGCCTTGCTGGGACACTGACGCTATGGGACTAGGAGAAGGGAACCCCAGTTCTGTCTGTATCTGTGCTTGGCAGACTTGATCTCTGAGGTTCCTCCTGTTCCCCTGTTCCTGCCCTACAGAGACTTTCCTCAGTGACTTCCTCCTGACCTACAGCGTCTTCATGCCCAGTGCCCAGCTCTGTGCCGCCCTCCTGCACCAATATCCTTCCAGCCCCAGGGGGGATAAGGAGGTTGTACAGAACAGGGAGAAGGGGTCTCTCCCCACAGGGCTGCGCTGAGCTCTCCGAAGGACCAGGCTGGTGCCGAGACCAGCTTGTCCGCGGGCCCCGGACGTCCTTGCCCGTCCTTTGCCTGAGCTGTGGTGGGTGGCCTGGCCAGCCGTTGTGGTTCCCTTGACTGGCACCCACCTTCCACGCGGAGCCCTCGGTGGGCAGTGAGCAGGAGCACAGCACCTACATCTGTAACAAGAGGCAGCAGATCCTGCGGCTGGTCAGCCAGTGGATGGCCCTCTATGGCCCCATGCTCCACGCAGACCCGGTGGCCACCAGCTTTCTCCAGGTACCTGGGGGTGAGGCAGGGCCAGAGTGGGCAGCCGGGGGGAGGCGAGACTACCTCTGAGCCAATGCATCTTGGCTCCTCCCAGAAACTCTCAGACCTGGTGAGCAGAGACACGCGGCTTTGCCTCCTGCTGCGGGAGCAGTGGCCGGAGAGGCGGCGACACCACAGGTGATGCTCAGGCTCTAAGTTAACTTTCCACATGTGTGGCGGGTGGTGCATGGGGAATGGAGAACCCCACGCTGATTCTGGACACTGACACAAACACGTCGCTTGCCATCCAGGCTGCACTGCCTGTGGCTCTGTTGTTCTAGGCATGGTCCCCATCTCAGGGCTTCGGGCTCTCGTCCCTAACACCGGGACGGCGCCCATCTACTGAGGATGGCGTGTTCCCATGCCTTAGCTGAGCAGCACCTGCAGGTGCCGTGAGCCCTGGGAGTGTCAGCTGGGATTGCTCATTTGACTCCTTATTACAGTTAGCCCTTCCTACCAGTGGCTTGCTGTTCACCCTCACGCCATGCCTGCGCATTCTCCCTCGCACCTTCTCCCAAGTGCACCTGCCATTCCCACTTCCTCCATTCTGCACGTACTTACCCCAGAGCATCCTCAGTGCCCAGTCCTGCCGGCCCCACCCGGTGCATTTCCTAGAGCTTCTCTTGGTCTTCCCAGACATTCCCGTGGGACCAGGTGAGATTTAGGGAGGGTTCACCTGCCCAGATGGACCCCTGGGGCACATTGCTTCCTGGAACTCTCTTTCCTTCCTGTGCTAGCCTGCGAAAATCCCAGCATACAGGGGCTGAGTTTCAAGCCCTGGCTTTGCCCCCTCTGGCTGGAACTTAGCAAGTCTGCAAAGCTCTGAGCCTCTGCTGAGGGCAGATGGAATCCAGAGCCAGGCCCCCTACCCCCACTCCTTGCCCCTACCCTCCTGTCTCACCCACAGGGGTCCGTTGCTCCGTCCCTCGCCACATCTCACTGCCCTTCTCACTTGCTCCCCAGGTTGGAAAATGGCTGTGGGAATGCATCTCCTCAGATGAAGGTGTCTGCATGGACCAGCTCCTCTCACCTCTGTCTGGCCCCAGCTTCTTCCCTCTGCCCCTCCTTCAGCCCCCACCCCAGGGGCTCAGCCTGGGAAGGATTCCCACGCACAGACACACCCCTGGGGCCGGGATAGGTGTTCACAGAGCAGGAACTCCCCAATGGGCCTGGAGAGGCACAGAGGTCTAGGGCCACCCCTCCACCCCTACCTCACCCCAAGGGGTTTCTGTTGCATTTGGGAGGTAATCCGTGTTCATAGAACCAGTTAGCAGTTCTGGGGATGGGGGGACGGTGCCTGAAGGCAGCCTCTGAAGCGTGAAGGTTCCTGGGAATCAGAGGTGGCCAGTGCCATCCCCGGCAGGGGACCACAGGCAGCAAAGGGGGATGAGAACGTGTGGCTGGAGCTGAGATTTCTTGAGGAATAGTAGGAGATAGGGCTGGAAAGGTAGGATGGGGCCAGTTCTAGGGAGTGCTGCCCTGGGAAAATAAACACCAGGCTCTCTGTGCCCGGTGGCCTGTCTTCCCCCTGCCCCCAGACTCTCACAGGCTCCTTCTCTTCTATAGGCAAAGTTTGTTTCTACCTCAGGGCCTGGAAATTTTTATCTCTGGCTCTGGGCCCACCTAGATCCTTATCTTTATGATCTCAGCGAAAATGTTGGGTTCTCAGAGAGGCTCCCCCATCTCCTTATTCAGAGCACCCCCACCCTCTCCCTTGCCAAGGTGTCTTCTGTGATTCTCCTCAAAGCCTTAGCACCATGTGGGGTACTTCTTTATCATCTGTTAGTGCCTGTCCCACCAAGCTGGAGTGCTGGCTTTGAGAGTGAGGGGCCCGGACCTCTGCTTCCCCAGGGCTCCCAGGCTGCCTTGCTCATGGCGGGTGCTCAGGAACTAGTGTGGAATTGCCCTCACAGGCCCTCTGCTAGGTGCTGTTGCTGCAGAAGTGGGGGTGGTCATGTGGGGCTCACATCACAGACAGGCGAGGGACAGAGCGGCTGAACAGTGTCGTGATGCCTAACAGCAAAGGCAGGAGTCTCTGGAGACAGAGAAGGGACGGGCTGATTCGGGGTCAGAATCGGGGAGCGTGACCGCAGGAGCTGAGAGCTACAGAGCAGGAGGGTCAAGGCAGAAGAGGCCCCACAGTCCGGTTTGACGGGGAGGGAAATCTACCTGTTTGGGACCCTGCAGGAGGGAGTGTGAGAGGGAGCCACCAGAGGAGGCCATGCTGAGGGGTTTGGTCCTTGTCCTCTGAACAGTGTGATGCCTTGGAGGTGTGGGAACCATGGGTTGACAAGGCCAAGTGTGTGTTTTGAGTAGGTCAGCTAAAGAGCTGGTGATTTATCCAGCAGACAGTGATGGCCTTGAAGCTGCATTAGGAAGCTTGATCTGGCTCTGGTCAGGCAGACGGGTTGGGGGGTAGGTGGGGGCTGTGGGGGGAGGGGCAGGAGGCACCCAAGGGCTGATGGAGGAGAATAATCCTGCCACTGTAGCACATGAGGAGGGAAGCAACTGAGCAGGTGGATCTGAGGTTTGGCCTGGGCTGGGAGGAGGGGCTCAGAGGAACCCCCAGAACAAGATGATAAGCTTTAGGGAAACCAGAGTGGGGCGGCAGGTCAAGGGCTGGAGAAAGGTTGGGAGGCAGGATGAGAGCGTCTGGGGGGGATGGAGCACAGATATGGAAGGATCCAGGAGGTGTTTGGAAGAGAAGGTGATGCTAGAGGCTGCGACCTCCCCATGTAGGTGGTGCGAGACGGTGTGGAACTCTGGGGAGAGCTCTGAGACGTGAAACATAGAGAAGACCCGCAGGCCAGGGTCTGAGCTCAGAGGATTGGCCCCATTCAGAGCTGGGAGGGGAAGAGTCAGTACAGGAGTGGGAAGAACAGTCCGGTGGACGGAGGCACTGTGTGGTGGAAGCCTCCACTCCTTGCCCTGTGCTGGGGCCACATGAAGAAGGGCTGTGGGGCCTGATAGGGCAGTAGCGTGTGGGGAGGTAACAGCGCAAAGGGAGGGAGGAGCAGGTTAAGATTCTGGCTGTGCTACTTAGCAGCTGTGTGGCCTTGGGCCCGTAATTAATCTCTCTGAGCCTCATTTCTATTACCTATAAAATGGGAATAATATGAATATTTTTGTTAAAGGGCTACTGTGACTATTTAGATATTTAGAATAATCCTGTCCTTAGCGTGGCACACAGCAAACAGCCAGCTAGCAAATGGTCGCCAGAGGAGGAAGAGGAGGAGAAAACCAGGGCCAAGGGCTGAGGTGTGCTCATATTAGGATCACTCGGGGCCCATTTGGCAAAAGGGGTGACACGCAGGCACAGGAGCACTGACTTGTCTCTCCTCGGGGAGCCTTGGTGCCTCATGCCTACCCGGCTCAGGTCCACGCAGCAAGCAGAGCCTGCCGGTGGTGTGCGTCCAGTGCAGGTCTCACGCTCCCGGGGACAGAAGCCTCTGCTCTGCCTGTTCTCCCCTGTGCCCCCTGTGACCCAGGGCTTACTTTCTCTCCCTCTCAGACCAGGAACATGCCCGTTTGGCTCCCCGCACAGGACCAGCCCCTCCCCAGCAGGAACTGTGCCATTCGAGCTGGGGACAAAGGTTGGTGGTCCCTGCCAGCCTGCACCCTGCTGTCGTTATCCTGGACCTTAGTATGCCTGGCCGAGGAGGGCACACTGTACTCCTCAGGGTCTCTGTTCCAGGCTGCCAGACAGGGTGTGTCCCCCCAACTCAGGACCTCCCTACCGCCCCCTCCCAGGGCAGCATATCCACCCAGGCTTCCCCTCACCACCCACCCTGCCTCCTCGGGACCCTCCCACTGCTGCATCTGCTGCACGCTCACTTCTGGCTGGGGGGACCAAGAAGCCTCTTCCTCCAGCTCAGCCTGGTCTTCCTCTCCAGTCCCCTATGACATTTGCCGACCGGACCACTCCGTGCTGACCCTGAAGCTGCCTGTGACGGCCTCCGTGAGAGAGGTGATGGCAGCGTTGGCCCAGGAGGATGGCTGGACCAAGGGGCAGGTGCTGGTGAAGGTCAACTCTGCGGGTGGTGAGTTTGTGTCTCTGGGCGGGATGGCCCTGAGGGAGGGACCCCTCTGTCCGTGCCTGCCCAGATTCCTGCCCTTGAATTAAGATAATCATTTTGATCACCTTCATCAATGTTAGTGATGGTTAGCATTTAAGGGCGGTTTATTAGGTCTCCAAAGGGCTTCGCGCGTCATGCTTGAGAGCATGTGCTTGGGGCCAGCTGTCTGCAGTTGGGCCCAGCCCTTTAGCTCCCTGTCTGTGTGTCCTTGGGCAGGATTCTTCTTGATCTTTCTGTGCTCTTTTCAGCATCTGTAAAATGGGGCTGATAGGAGTGCCGACTTCACAGAGGAACTGTGAGGACTGAATGAGCCTATTTTAGGGTTTAGAACGGTGGCTGGCCCAGCACTTTGTACATTAATTTTATTATTATCGTCCTCATATATTCATGGAATTCTAATAACCACCTTATGAGATAGGTACTTTCATCCTATTTTCATTCAAGGAAACTGAAGCTCAAGGGGATGAGGCAATTTCCCCGAGTCATTGAGAGTGTCTGGCTTTTGAATTTAGGTAGTCTTCATTCATTATGTCAGTTGGCACACATATTTGAGAGGCAGCTATGGGGCAGCAATGTGTTAGGAGCTGGAGACAGCGTGGCAGGTGAGGCAGAGAAGCTTGGTGGTTAAGAGCATCCACAGAACCCCCGGGCCTGTGTTGGGACCCCAGGACCCACTGCCGACGAACTGTGTGATCCTGATCTGAACAGAGTGCTTAACCTCTCTGAGCCTCTGATTCCTCACCTGTCCCATGAGCTCTAAAACTGTACCCATCACACAGGACGGCTGTGGCCATTAAATGAGGTCACATTAAGAAAACACTTAGCCCGGGGCTGGCACAAAGTTAGTGCTTGGAACATGGAAGCATGAGAATTACTTAGACCTCCTTTCAGGGACCTTGGGCCATCAGAAACCCCTCTTCAGTCTCTGTGAAGGACACAGCCCAGGCCTGACATCTGGAGTCTAGAGTAGACAAGAATTAGGGGCACCCAGGGAAAAATGGCAAGGAGCGGGGGCCAGAAAAGCAAACACTTCTCCTCCTTCAGGAAGTGGGGCTTCAGGATGAAGTCCCGCGCACCTGTGTTCTGCTCTGGGAAGCACCTCCCCCTGGTGGCGACTCAGAGAGTTGCAGCTGCCCCGGAACCAGAGACCCTACTATGTGACAGGAACTGTTCAGAGCACTGACCTTCCTTCAGATCTTTTAGATCCCCTCCCATGTCAGTAAACGCTATTTTTACTACAAACCCGCTGTTATCTGTGTATTTGCTCAGAAGTCATATACATATACTCCCACACTAACATTATATAATTCTAAAGCTACCCACAAAGTAAAACTGCAAAACAGATGAGAAAAATAAATATAAGGAGAAGAGTTGATATTTTTTGGACACATGATGGTCTTACTTTGGAGGCTACCGGCCTAGAGAGTGGGGATTCACACATGACTAAGAACACGGGCTCGTTCAGTAGTTGCTGATGAAAATCAACACTAAGTAAGGCCCACTTTCCACTTTTCAAAGGCCATTACATGCCTCATCTACTTATTGCCATTGCTTACATAAATTAACTTGTTGGACCTGTGAGTTGTCAGGGTTGGTCTTGCTGTCTCCATTTGACAACAGAGGAAACTCTCGGAGACTTCAGTGTTGCCCGAATATTGCCTATGTCACTGACAATCCTTTCTTGTCTTCCTCGGTGTGCTGACCTGTCCACAACCTGGGCAGTGTGGATGTTGTGGGCAAGAGCACCTGCCCAGGACTCTAGCCTGGCCACTGGGAGAAGGGGCCTCCAAGCCTCCCAACTGGGGCCCCGACACTGCCTTTGGTGGCTCCCAGGCCTCCGTCTTTGTCCACCACTTCCCCACCCCCCAGCCCAGCCTCTGCTTTCTTTGCAGATGCCATTGGCCTGCAGCCAGAGGCCCGTGGTGTGGCCACATCCCTGGGGCTCAATGAGCGGCTCTTTGTCGTCAACCCACAGGAAGTACACGAGCTGGTAGGAACAGACAGGGGGGCAGGGAGGAGCTGGGTTTTGGGAGTGGCAGAGATGGGTGCAGGGGAGGGTCACAAAGAGGGGAGACGAGGCCCTGGCTCTGACTGCTGCTGGGTCTTAAGGATGAAGTGGAAGGAGTGGGCCTCAGCTGATGGAAGGTTCCAGAAGCAGGGGAAGGGAGAGAGCTGGTTGAGAGCTTTCAAGGAGAAAGAAGACCTCCTCCCACTGGAGATTCCCCAGGAGATAGGAGCCCTACAAGGAGGGGGGGTCTCAGCACTGGGGAGCTGGCAGAAGGATAGACGTCTCCTTGGGAAGCCTTATCCTTCAGAGGCCTACTCCTGGTAGCACCCTTCTCCTCCCCGACATCCCTTTGACCATAGGCATGGAGTCTTTGCCCCAAACTCTCTCCTCCTACCCCGCATCTGTCCCCTGGATTCCCCTCCTGAGCTCTCTTGTACCCACAGACCCCACACCCCGAGCAGCTGGGGCCTACTGTGGGCTCTGCGGAGGGGCTGGACCTGGTGAGTGCCAAGGACCTGGCGGGCCAGCTGACAGACCACGACTGGAGCCTCTTCAACAGTATCCACCAGGTGCGGGGAGCAGAGCTGAGGGGAGGCATGCAGCCGGCTGGCAGGGGCACCCCACCTTGTGTGGGCTCATCTCTCCTGCTCTCTCCTCCCCAGGTAGAGCTGATCCACTACGTGCTGGGCCCCCAGCACCTGCGGGACGTCACCACGGCCAACCTGGAGCGTTTCATGCGCCGCTTCAACGAGCTCCAGTATTGGGTGGCTACGGAGTTGTGTCTCTGCCCTGTGCCGGGCCTGCGGGCCCAGCTGCTCAGGAAGTTCATCAAGCTGGCCGCCCAGTGAGTGTCTGTGGGCTGGAGCGGGGGTGTGTGTGGCCGAGTCCTGAGGCGTCTCTGTCCCCAGTTGCCTAATCTGCCATCCCCTTGCTTCCCTGGGTCTCCTAGAGTCTTTGCCTCCCCAACCCCATTTGGCCCCAGGCCCCACAGAGGCAGCGCTGGCCTGGCCGGGCCTGATCCTGGGCCCCAGGCTTGCTGTTGTCTGGGTAGGAACTTTGTGGGCATGGCTGTTTCCCCTGAGATCTCTGGATCTTCTATCCATAGCCTCAAGGAGCAAAAGAATCTCAATTCCTTCTTTGCCGTCATGTTTGGCCTCAGCAACTCGGCCATCAGCCGCCTGGCCCACACCTGGGAGGTAGGTGTGATCTGGAGGGCCTGTGCCCATCCTGGGAGTGTGGGTTGGGGCTAGGGCTCCCATCCCGGAGCAGTGAGAGCTCCATCTGCCTCTCCTCTATAGCGGCTGCCCCACAAAGTCCGGAAGCTGTACTCTGCCCTCGAGAGGTTGCTGGTGAGTGCTGGGCCTTGGCTCCTCTTTCCAGAAACCCTGATTCTGAGCTTCCCAGCAGTCCCTCTACCTTTCCCTGGCCACTTCCAGAGTTCCCAGCCCTGGACCAGAGTCGGATTCCTTCTGGGCTGTGTGTTTGGGGTGCTGGCTGCGGCATGAAGTGTTAGCAGAATGAGGGGGGCACAGAGCGTATTGTGTCCTGTGTGGCAGGGGTGGGAGAACCTTAGCTGTGGCCGTGAGGTCCTGTGTGAGGACCAGGACAGGACACATGTGGTGTCTGGCCTTGGGCTCTGAAGCACCAGGGGGGAACATCCGGGGAACACGGGTCTCCTGCCGACCTGTCCCAGGCCCAGGAAGCAGGTCCTGGCACCAGACCCATGGTGGGCCAGAGTCTGTCAGTGGCCCCTCAGGAGATGCTAGAGGAGGCCAGAGACGAGGGAAGAGTTGAGGAGCTGGCTGCCCTTCCCACCCCCCTGCCAGGAATTCTTGGCGGTTAAGAGGTCTTGGGAGTGTTCAAGAGAGCTCACACAAAGGGTTTTTATCAGCCTGGCTATGAGCGCTCAAGAAAAAAATGTACCTTGCGGCCTCAAGAGATTCAGAGGAATTTACCCACTAGAGAGGGACAGACAGAGACAAAACAAGAGGAGGGACAGAGAGAGAGAGGGTTTTCCATAAAACCCCTGGGCCCCTGAAGTGTGTTTGAGGGGCTAAGACCAGGAAGCCTCACACACAGATGACCGACGGTGCTTCAGGTCCCCTCCTGCCTGCTGCAGAGCCCGCCACGGGGAGACCTGGGGCCCAGAGGAAGCTGAGCTCCGAGCAGGTGGTGTTTGGTTGTGTCATGGTGTGTTGTGGTCAGGTCCCTCCCTCACTGAGGCTTCTCCCCTCTCAGGACCCTTCATGGAACCACCGAGTCTATCGCTTGGCCCTCACCAAGCTCTCTCCTCCCATCATCCCCTTCATGCCTCTTCTTCTCAAAGGTAATTGGACCAGTGCTTACCTTCTCACCTCCACCCATCCGTTCCCGCGTCTGTCCGCATCTGTCTGTATGTCCACCTGACCCTTGGGGTGCTGATGCCTTGGGGGACACAGATGAATCAGGAGTTCTCAGGCTAAAAGCAGCGTTGAGACAAGTGCTGGTGACATCAGATGGCCTCTGATACGAGGCCTGAGAGATACAAGGAAATTGCTCCGAGGGGTCAGAGGAAGAGGGCAGTGTGGGGCTGGGACAGGCCCAAGGCTCCCATGATTGGCCCGTCACCTTTCCTGGGCTGTAGGAGGGGGTAAGAGTTTGGGGATCTTGAAGCAAAACCCATCTCTCTGCAGACATGACCTTCATCCATGAAGGAAACCACACATTGGTAGAGAATCTCATCAACTTTGAAAAGATGGTGAGTTCAAGGAGAGTGGGCATCTGCTCCTAGAGTGGGTTTGAGATATGGCTGTGTCCTTGGAAGGGAGTGGGGGGCGGGAGGTGACCTAAAGTCATTATTAATAATACAAGGATGAATACTTCTTTTAACGTATTCACTCCCTTGCGTGCTGGGGAAGACAGCCTTAATGACCTCACCCGGCAAACAGAGCCCGAAGCCCTCCCTGATCTCTGTTCTTTCTCCCACTGCCTGGTCACCTGGCAGTTAGGGTTAGGATCAGGGCAAAGCAGATACAGCCCCATCTAGTTCCTAGGAACACCCCCACTCAAAGGGGTCTTGGTTTGCAGCCGCCCCATTGGCCATGCCAGGGTCCTGCCCCTCAGGCCTGGTCTTGTGTCCTTACTTTGCCCACAGAGAATGATGGCCAGAGCCGTGCGGATGTTGCAACACTGCCGAAGCCACAGCAATGGTGAGGGGCTGGTCCCCTGCCCCCGCCCCTCTGGAATCCACATTCCCACCCCCCACCCCCACCCCTGCCCCTCCAGGCTCTGGTTGGGCCCTGTCTCCCTGACTCCTGCCTCTCGCCCCGCCCAGTGCCACTGTCGCCTCTCAGAAGCCGAGTATCCCACCTCCACGAGGACAGCCAGGTGGCGAGGATGTCCACGTGTAAGTGGGGCAGGGCTGGGCGCTGATAGGGTAGCCTTGGCTGGTGTTTCCCTGCACCTGCGTGTAGGATGCTGTGAAATCTTCACCCCACCGCTCTGAGGAAGCTAGAACCTTCTCCCAACTTAAAGACACGTGAACAGGCTTGAGCCCTGAAGTCACCTGTGGAAGGCTGGGGCAGAGTGATAGAGCTGGGCCCCAGACCAGGGGTCCGCTTACCCCAGACCCGATTTTTTTTTTTTTAATTGGTCTGCAGTCGCGTGAAGTGGGATTAATCAGAGTCCATGGTTTATCCAGCGCTGTCATTGTTTGCCCTTTATTTTATGTATGTATCTATTGGGATCATAGAACGAACACTGCTGGACCCATGCCAAGCGTGTGCACAGACGATAGCTCCCTCTCCCTACGTACTCCTCTGTCCTCGTGGGCCGCCATAATACAGTGACACAGCTAAATTTATATGGACAGACACGCATACACCTAGAGCTTTTAAAATGCTTCATAGATTTATGATGACCACAAAATTCTTCAGTTGCCGTTGCTTTTGAATTCAGTGAAAGGGGTGTTATGCAGTACGAAATCTTGGGGACCTGTTTTTCGGAGTCTGAGCCCTTCCCCACACCTCTGCCCCAGACCGGAGGGCAGACTGGCCACTAGCTGGGCTGTGGGAACTGGCAGGGTGGGGGGGCGGAGGGTGGCAAGGCTCATCTGCTCCTTTTTGCCGGGGAGTGGGGGTGGGGGGGTGGGCAGGCATGGGCGCTACAAAGCGGCGGCTGTCCTCCCCTGACCACTCTCCCTCCCATCTTCCCAGCAGGCTCTGAGCAGTCCCTGAGCACCCGCAGTCCGGCCAGCCCCTGGGCTTATGTCCAGCAGCTGAAGGTCATCGACAACCAGCGGGAACTGTCCCGCCTCTCCCGGGAGCTGGAGCCGTGAGGCAGCTGGGGCTGGAGCAGGCACTTCCGGTCAGGAAAGCCAGGGCCCGCCCGGGGCCAGGAGGCCCGCAGGCCGGTGGCAGCTGGGCAGGGCTCTCCCGAGTGGACTCACGGCCCTGGAGTGGGCGGCATGGAGGCGGCTGTCCCCCGTGATGACAGACGGCCAAGGAGGACCTCGGAGTGGAATGAGCTGGGGCCCAAGGCCAAGGAATGGGGGGCAGAGATGCCCTGGAGCGGGCGGGAGAGCAGAGCAGGCGCTGGAACTCGGTTCAATAGAGAGCTCTCCACACCACGTTTTTCCCAGATTCTGTGCATCTGTGGCTTTGTCCTCAGGCCATCTCCAGGCGCTTTGTTTTCATGGTGGACAGAGGGAGCAGGTCCCATCTGTATGGCGGGTGTGCAGGCCCGGGGCAGGGCCGGTGTGGCCCGGGGAGGGGTGAGGGAGGAGGGCCCCTGCTGGTCTTCCCAGAGCACAGGAACAGGAGATAAACAGTTGGGTGTGGCAGGGCCTGTTTGTATGGGAGGGGTGGCCCCTGAGGAGCCTTACCGTTAACAGAAATGACCGGGGATGCTGTGTTCTGAGGCCAGCCCTGTGGGGTGTGTCAGTGAAGAGCTGGGGCGGAGGTGTTGTCTCTGGAGTGGACCCAGGGAGGCTGACAAGCGTTCCCACTGCTGTAGGGGGCTCTGGGAACCAGGCGGAGCGCCAAGACCGCTGACGGCCGGCCCCTGGCCGCAGCAGCTGCTGGGGCCTGGAGCCCCCGTCAGTGGCCAGCAGGGGTGACCCTCGGTTCTCCACTGTGGCCTGAGAGCTCCATTACAGACCAGCCGCCACTGGCTCCTTCCACCCTCCCCTCCTGGCTGCGCTTGCTATCCCTCTGCCTGCAGCGCGCCTCAGCCTGGTGGGTGGTCCTCTCCACAAACCCGAGGCCTCTAAGAAATGGCCACTTTGTGGACGGTGAGAGAAAGAGCACTGAGGCGGAGGCCTCTGAGGGGAGCCATCCCTTTCCCAGGCCTAGCAGGCTCCCAGGAAATCCAGTTTCTTGAGAATGGTCCCAGCCAGCTCTGCCCACATTCAGTCCTTCCTCCCCTGCCCCTTCAGCACTCCTGTCCCACCCAGGGAGCTCCTCTGACGAAGTCCCAGGCAGGGCTTCCCTCCTCTCTCAGCTTCCTATGGTCCTGAACGTGGTAGGGGGAGGTTCACTGTCTGGTCTAGAGAGAGGGAAACCTCTTGGTCTTGGGGAATGACCTCAGAGTAGGCATTGAGCGTCAGGGCCTGAGGGCTTCTGGAGGAAGTGGGCCCCTTCCTGGAGGCCAAGGAGGTAGCTGGTATGACCCCGTACCGGCTCAAGTCCACCTCCTCTAACCCCTGCTTTGCCAGACCTCTTATCCTAGTGGTCAGGGACACACATACAAACTATTCCCAGAGAGAATTAGAGCCTTTTGCAGGAAGCAGCACAGCTGGGATTACACCTCAGGTTTCTGAGAATCCCAGCAAGTTAAGGAACAGTTCCCTGCCTCCATTTCTCTATCTGTAAAATGGGTATGATGATCTCAGTCCAGCCCTTTGTGACAAGTCAAACCATAGCTCGGCCTCCAGAGCCACAGAGACAGTCTTGGCAGTCTGGTGTCCTCGGCCTGTCGGGGTGGGTAGAGAGCACCCAAACCCAGCCTTGAGTGAAGCTGGGCAGAACCCACTCCTCCAGGGAGAGCCTGAGTAGAGCAGATGACAGGGTAACCAAGCCAGTTCCCTTGCCTATGGGTGGAGATGCAAGGCCACGGGGCATGGAAGCTTCCAGAGCTGAGCAATCATGACATGAGGCCCAAGCCTTGGTGAGTCAGGACTCCCAGGGGCTCTCTTCCGTCTGAAACCCATTGTCTGATGAGGTTTTGGCCAAGAGCAGACCAGCCCGCCGGCCATAGCCCTTCACCATCCTTTCAGACTCCAGAGTGAGACATGCCTTCCAACAATAAAATGGAAGCCAAGCGTGGTCAGGACCGGTATCCTCCGTCAGCATTTCCATTTTCCTTCTCTGTGGTCACACCTATGTCCTGAAGGAACTTTGGCAGCACACACACCTTCCTTGTGCCTTGGACCGCCCTACAACCTCCCAGCTGCCTCAGTCTCTGGGGTATAGCTTCTGAGCCTACTGGGAGAGGCCCGGCCAGGAAAACAGTGCCCAGGACGGGCAGGAGGACACAGGTTGGGCACCGGAGACGCTGCTGACTGGGCTGGGTCACCACAGAGGAGGGAAAGGTTCTGGGTCATGGTGGCTTCTTGCTCTGAGGGCCACGTCAGCTTCTATCTGCCTGACAGCCGAGGCATGGGGTGGGTGGGAGGCATCTTCCCGTGCCATGTCCCAGCAGCCCAGGCTGCCTGTAGGGGACTCCCAGTTAGTGTCCCAACTTCAGGACAGCTGTGACGGGAGAAGGAACTCATGGCACTGCTGGGAGAAGAAAGTGTAAGATGAGGCCTTAAATAAGTCTCTTACCTAAGAAGAGGGAAAGCAGGGAAGAAAGTATGTGTGTGTGTGCGTGAATGTGCGTGAGTGTGCGTGGGCACCTGTGCCCCACGCACGAGGGATAACAGAACGGAGCAGGTGATTCCTCCTCTCAGATACACACACATACTTACTCATCCCTACTCCCCTACCCCTTGTCCTTAGCTTCCCTGGGAAAGCCAGGATGCTAATTGTGAGGTAGACACCAGGGAGGGTCATGCCTCTCCAGCAGGCTGAGCAGGATCTGGTGAGAGGGGAGGGCAGCCTGGGAGCCCGACTGTCTGACCCTCTGGCTGCCCCAGCTCTCTCCTCCCTGGGAGCCAGCCTCCCCCACCAGCCCTGGGCCTCTGGCCGCCAGGCTTCCCAAGCTGCAAAGATAAGTCTTTTTAATATTGCTGTTATTCATAGTACTTATCATGCTGATAGGCTTCGATGTGAATAGTTTCCATCCTTTCCAGCATACTTCAGCCTCTATTATTTTTATATGGAGAGTAGCGCACATATTTTTACCCCCGTCCCCATTTTATAGTCAAACTGAGGCCCAAAATGATTTGCCTGAGGTGGCGTAGCTGGCTAATAAGCAGGTGGACTGGTGAGGACTGGGGTGTGTACCCGCTGGTCCCGTGCTGTGGTCCTTTGCTCACCCCTGCCCTTTCCTCGTGCCCCCGGCGCTCCAGGTACAATCTCCCCGAACCCAGGCATTTTCTTCTCTTAGAGAAATAGGTCCAGGCATGTACGTTCCCCCACAACTGCACACCCCCACAACTTCATTCTCAAAATCTTATGTAGTAGGGGCTCTGTGAATGGGACAGGACAGGTCCAGGCTCTGTGAATGAGATCCTGGCCTTCCTGGAGCAGACCTCCCCGCCTCGCAGACAGGTCCAGAGCCAGGCTGTCAGAGGGAGCGGATGCCACAGAGCACAAGCCCACGGAGGAGTGGATCCCCACGGGATCTTACTGCTCGCCCCTAAACATTTAGGCATCGCTCGGCCTCCCGGTGTTGGGACTGCTCTCCCCTCAGCAGGGGTGCAAGCCCCCTGAGGATCCTGAGTATCAGACAGCTAGCGTGGCCAGCGGCTGGGCAGACTCTGACGGGGCAGTTGGCTCCCCCTTCCCTTCCATGGATGGATAGGCCAGAGCGTAAATGCATTTCCAAAATGTATCCTGGTACCCTGCCTCATACAGGAGTGCTAGGCTTCTCACACAGTGGCCAGGGCCGGGGGATGGACCCAAGGTCCCAGCCTGTCCAGTTGCCCCACCCAATCCAGGCACCCCTCTCTGAGATTCTGAACTCTCCAAGCCCCAAGCCCCAAGCCCCGCTGGACAGGACACCTGAGGACAAAGGGGCTTGTAGCCCTGGTGATGAGTGACTATCGGTTCCTCCCAGTGATGATGAAAGCTGATCCTCTGAGAAGCCAAGTCTGACTCAGCTATGCTTTGAGAGTATCTTCTTGGCCATGCTGGGGGCCTTCCTGGAGCAGGTGGCCTTGCCGGGGCCAGAAGGACTGCTGTTGCTGGTGGTAGGTGGCACACTGGGGAAGAGGCATGGACCCAGTGACCCCCAGAGGAAGAGGAAGTCTGAGCTCAGAGCCCAGATCCACTTTCTTTTTTTTTTTTTTTAAGATTTTTAATTTATTTATTTGACAGAGAGAGATCACAAGTAGACAGAGAGGCAGGCAGAGAGAGAGAGGGAAGCAGGCTTCTTGCTGAGCAGAGAGCCCGATGCGGGACTCGATCCCAGGACCCTGAGATCATGACCTGAGCCAAAGGCAGCGGCTTAACCCACTGAGCCACCCAGGCGCCCCCCAGATCCACTTTCTATTGGAAAGTGTGGAATTTCAGTTGTTCGTTCAGTTGTTCAGCCTTTGACCCATGTGGACCCTGGGTGAAGAGCCCTATGCTTACGGCCTCGTCTGACTCTGCCTGACACATTCTTGGCCCTTGGGGAGAACTCAGGGCCTCTGTTTTCTTGCTGGTGTGAGTCGTGGGCAGACAGAGCCTTCTCTGGGTTGCCAAGTGGAGGAGAATGCAGGCTTTCCTGGCACTGAGGGGGACTGTAGCCAGCAGGGGGTGGAGAGAGTGTGACTTTTTGCTGGGGTCATGATAGCAAGGCATTTTTAGCTTACTCGGCCTCCCAGAAAAGCGCCCCATCAAGTCGAGTGGGAGGCGTGCAGGTGTGGGTCAGGGCCGTCCTCTGTGAGGGGCAGTGGGTCGAGCCCCCAGGAGCCTGGGCCTCAGCAGCCACATGGCCTCAACCTCGGGCAAGCCTCTTCCTCAAGGGTTTGGGGTGTTCTCCCACTCTCAGTGTCTTGGCGTAAGCTCAAGTCAACCAAAGAGAGGAGGGGGCACCGACCTCTCTCGGTCATAGAGCTGCTGACCCTCGGAGCATCTTCCCAGGACCTCCTGAGGGAGGGAGCGCCAGCTGCAAGTCATTTTATTAGAAGGATTTCCAGAGAGTCCCCTACCCCTAAATATTACAGCCTACAGCCTCTCTGAATTCTAGTTGTCTCTACGCAGTCCTGTTATGTAAGTACGTACTTTGGGAAGATGCTAATGGTCTCATGGCCAAGATCCTCATCCTTCTAATGGCCACTTTAAGGGAGAAAAAGGAAAGGAAAAGCTCGAGACAATGCATTAGGGGAATTTTGTTCCTCACTGAGGCTCCTAGCTCCCCTCTAGATCTGGCTTAGTCCTCTAGGCAGTGGCCCCACTCCCCAAAAATAAGTGGTCCCCTTTGGCAACCAAACCCGGTGAGCCAGACAGTGTGACTCACTGAGAGTCACCCCCCCAAACTGGGAAATACTCAAAAGTGAAATGCTTGAACATACTCAGAAGCACATTATATTCTTAAAATACAAATTTGGTTTTGCACTTATAAAAAGGAATCACATTATGAAGAGTTTAGAGAAACTGCCACTTTCTCATCCTTTGTGTTTGTCTTAAATGTCATTTTTTCACAGAGGCTTCCCTAACCATCCTATCCAAATTAGGTCTTTTGTGGCCCTGCCTTTTTATTTTTAATTGAAGTATAATTAACGTAGAGGGTTATATTAGTTTCAAGTGCACAGTATGATTCAGCAGTTCTATACATTACTCAGTGCTCATGATGGCAAATGTGCTCTTGAGTCCCCATCCTCCACTCTCCCCTTTGCCCCACCCACCTCCCCTCTGGTAACCATCAGTTTGTTCTCTGTATTTAAGAGTCTGGTTTTTTTTTTGTTTGTCTCTTTTTCTTTTGTTTGTTCATTTGCTTTGTTTCTTAAATTCCACCCATGAGTGAAATCATATGGTATTTGTCTTTCTCTGACTTATTTCACTTAACACTAGAGCCTCTAGATCTATCCATGTTGTTGCAAATGGCAGGATTTCATTCTTTTTTCTTTTATGGCTGAGTAATAGTCCACTGCAAACATATGTGTATGTTTATATATGTATATATGTGAGTACTGTGTGTGTGTATATATATATATATATATATATATATATATTAGCGCTGCTTCTTTCTTTATGCATTCATCTCTCAATGGACACTTAGGTTGCTTCCATATGTTGACTATTAAAAACAATACTCCAATAAGCATAAGGGTGCATATATCTTTTTGGGTTAGTTTTTGTTTTCTTTGGGTAGGTACCTCCAGTAGTGGAGCTACTAGAGCACGTGGTAATTTTATTTTAAAAATTTTTCTGAAAACGCTCCACATTGTTTTCCATAGCGACTGCCCCAGATTGCATTCCTACCAACAGTGTACGAAGGTTCCTTTTTCTCCACGATCTTCACCAACACTTATTTCTGGTCATTTTGAGTCTAGACATTCTGACAAGTGTGAGATGATATGTCATTGTGATTTCAGTACGCACTTCCTTGATGATGAGTGATGCTAAGCGTCTTTTCATGTGCCTGTTGGCCATTTTTATGTCTTCTTTGAAAATATGTCTATTTGGGCTCTGCCCATTTTTTTAGTTGGATTTATTTTTATTTTATTTTATTTTTTTTTACAGTATCGAGTTGTAGAAGTTCTTTATATAGTTTGGATGTTAACCCTTTATCAGACATATCACTTGCACATGTCTTCTCTAATGGTTTCCTTCGCTCTGCAAAATCTTTTTATTTTGGCGTAGTCCCAACAGTGTAATTTTGCTTTTGAATCCTTGCCAAGGTCTGGAAAAATGTTCCTATGGCTGATGTCAAAGAGAGCACTGCCTGTGTTTTTTTCTAAGAATTTTATGGTCTCAGGTCTCACATTTAGGTCCTTAACCCATGTTTTAATTTATTTTTGTGTATGGTGTAAGTAGTCCAGTTTCATTCTTTTGCATGTAGCTGACCCGTTTGTCCCAATACCATTTATTGAAGAGACGGTCTATTCCCCATTGTATTTTCTTAGCTCCTTTGTCATAGATTAACTGACCATAGATTTCTGGTTCTCTATTCCTTTCCATTATGTGTCTATTTTGATTACCACAGCTTTGTAGTATATCTTGAAATCTGGGAGTGTGATACCTCCAGCTTTGATCTTCTTTCTCAAGGTTGTCTTGGCTGGCCCTGGTTTTTTTTTTTTTTTTTTTTAAACACACAGTATTCTGTCTTGTTATGTGCCGGGAACTGTTCTAAGAGCTTCACAAGTATTAACTCATTCAATTTTCACAAGAGCCTTGTCAGGTACTCTTACTTGCTCTATTTTACAGTGATGGGGGAAACTAAGGCCCAGAGAGATCAGAAAACCTTCCCCGGGGTTGTAGAGCTGGTGAGTGGTAGAATTGGGATTCGAACTCAGTAGTCTCAGCATTGGGTTCTGCTCCCCCAATCCCAGCTCTCCCTATGCTTTGTCCATTGTCTCCCTTCCCCTTTGGAGGCTGAACTTCTCGTCCTTGCATCCATTCTGCTTAGCAAAGTCAGGCAAATGAATAAAGGCTGAGAAAGAGGGAAATTGGCCATAAGCCAACTACCTTAGACACTAATTATGACAGTTTTGAAAGATGGTAGATCTTCACACCCTGGGTAGGAACCGCTCCTGCCAGTTCCACTGTTGTCTTTGGGAAGCCAGAGCGGCTATAGCTGTGCCGACACACCTGGGGCAAGAGGCTGGTGGGGTGCCTGGTGCCAGTGCCCGGCTCCTGCTTGGCAGCTCCCGGCCCTCCCTCCTGACCTTGCCCTTGCTCACTCCCTCGCTGTCTCTCTGAACCTCCTTATCTTGGTCTGCCTGTCTCACCTGCTTCTTTTTGTTCCCAGCTGTGCCTCCAGAGCCTCCCCCAAAACTATTGGGGTTTGAGGACACGAGACAGAAACTTTATTTTATAAACACCATTGGGTAGTGTAAAACAAACATTAGCACAGCAGCCAAAGCGGGGGAAAAGTGTAGGCAGGTGGTTACTTTGGGATCCTAAAAAGTGGGATAAGGTCGAGTTATCTGTTACATTGTGGATTCAGAAGCTGCTGGAGTCCTAGGTCCTGTCTGATCCCTGTGTTGGTTGCCCCTAGCCATGGTGATGCCAAGGGGTGGCTTGTGGGGAGGGGCATTAGATTTCTATGAGTTCCAAGCAAACCTGCAATATTGCCACAAACGGTGTGTTTGCTATGAAAACATTACACAATGAGTCCCTAGACCCCATTTCCACCCACTGCCCATAAGGCCCCCGAGGAAGCTTCCAGATCTCAAAGAGGGCCCCGTCTGCTCTCTCTGGCTCACCATCTTCCGTCAAGACTTTGTAACAAGTGGGGCTGAAAGGCTCAGTTTGCTCCTTCATTCATTCTTGGCCCCTTGTCCGTGTTGGTGGTTATTTAACAACATTCAATGAAAATACAAGAAAGTAGAGGGGACCCAGGAAGCAGAGGTGAAGAAGCAGCCTGTATGGATGAAAAGTTAAATGGCAGTGCGGGGGTTAACCGATGCCATGCTGGCCACACCACCGGAGGGGCTGGGATATCTCAATGGCGCCCAGGACAAATATCAAGAACTGAGTCCACAGGCAGGAGCGATTCCTCTGGTTGGAGGGCAGAAGTCCGGCTTCGCAGGAGGGTGGGTTTGCCCTGGGCCTGGAGGAGAGTAGGAGGTGGACAGCCCAGGGGAAGGCAATGCAGGCAGAGGACTGGCCTGTGGTTTGGCCAGCAGAACCAGAAGCACAGCCCGGGACTCTGGTGAGTGCCCTCAGTGGCACACGTCTGTCTGACTCATGCATCCACGGAACTTGGGGGGGTGGTGAGTGTGATGCTGAGTATCAGGGCTGCCACAAACTTAAAAAGAAAGGCCTGGAAACCCAACGGTGGGACACAACCTACAAGCCAGTGTGAAAGCAAACCCCACTTGGAGCTATTCTAGAACATGTTCAGCGAGAGGGGACTTCAGACTGAGCTGGGTCACAAGTGACCAGATGTGGGTGACTGTCCAGGTCTCTATCCTGGGGCACTTCCCGGGCCACAGTAGGATGGAACCTGGAGGTCTAGCATCTTCAGGGGCCAGGGGTCTGCTTGGGAGGGGTCTCTAGGCCTCCCCTGAGCTGGGCTAGCTGCAGGACCCATCCAGTTCTGGTCTTGTGCTGAAGTGACTGAGCCTTGGTTTCACAGAGGACAAGGCTGACCTTGGTGTATATCCCCTGGGCCATAGCCTCTGGGTCCTGACGACCCCTCACCACCCCGGTAGCCCAGAGATGTGTGGGATCTAGTTCAAACAGCCATCTAATGCTGAGGCTTCTCTGTGCTCTGTCCCATGGGAAACCAATAGGTTCTAAGAGCTGGTTTTCCAGCCTGGCCTGAATCCTGCCGGTCCGGAAACAGCACAGCATGGGCACCCTAGTGAGTGCTCAGCAAATATTTGCTCATGGAATTCCCATTCCCTATACTGCTGACCGCCTGACCTGCCTGCCTCCTGGATCCTTGCCCACGTGCCTTCACCCTTCGCACCTGGCCTCACTTCCTGATAAGGCATCTCTGTGTGTGCTCTCGCCATGGGAATACCATCCACCATTCACCTGTCACCATCCCCTCCAGGCCCGAGTCTCCAGGACCCCACCTCCTATGACTCCCACCTTGCTGGCTGGCCCCCTGGGAAGAGCTTTGAATGGAGGGTGGAAAGCCCACGTGAGAACCTAACTGGGGGAGAACTTGGAAAGCCAGCCAGGCCAGCCAGCCGACTGGAACACCCTTTCCTGCATTTATCTCTATATACGCATATGTAATCTGATATATGCATCTCTACATACGCATAGATAAATCGGATTTATCTATGAGGCATCTTTGCTGGAGTGTACAGAGGTGTGTTCATACACTGGCTTGCTGGATTGTTCCCAACTGTCCTATCTACTTTCCTCCACGTCAGCATGCATTGGCTTATACAGTCCCGGGGTTGCCCGAGAGGCACAGAGGCATCTGAGTGGAGGCAGGACAGCCTCTTAGGATTGTGCCAGGCTTGCAACTTCATAGGAGCGGAGCCACGTGGCTGCTGAGGTCCCTTTCATTCCACATAATCTGAGTGCAGACCACTGTGCTTTGTAACCCAGACGTGGTTAAGTGGTGTTGATGCATTCTGCGGGACAATGTGGCATCAGAGCTCATTAGGACGGTGTCTGGTTGGAAGTCCTGCCGCATAACTTACCGATGTGCTCCTGGGGATACCTGCCAACCTTTCTGTGCCTCAGTTTCCTCCCCCGTGAATGAGGATAACAATAATACTCTGAAGGGTTGTAGAAGAGGGAAGGAGGGAGGGCGTAGGAGGTTCTGGCATGGGACTCCCCGGCACGTGCTCGGTCAGTGTTGGCTGTTGTCCTTAAAGCTGACATTGTGGTTCTTGTTTCAGACCTGGGTCCTCAGATGGGCCCTCTGGCTCTATGGGGTCAGTGTCGACCACCCCTAAGCTCCCAGCCTTGCTCCTGCCCTAAAATTCCCGTGTTGGAGGGAGGAGGTGCTCCTGCCCGGAAGTTCCTTCCGACAGGCTGCTCAGCTGGACGGTAGGGCTGCCCGGGCCGGACGGACTCCACACCGTCAGTCTCAGTGGGGTGCCTCCAGCCGGGCCCTTGGAAGGCACCGTCCACCCCAAATTCTGAGGGGTTGTTCTCCTGGCCCAGCCAGTGACCATCTCCTTTATTCCCTAAACTAACCAGAGTCTGAAATCCAGGTGTGTGCCGCCACCTGGCACGACCACTGGCCGTGGTTGCAGCCCGCTCTCTACTTGGACTTGGACTTGACTACTGGAGCAGTCCAGGCAGACTTTCTGCTTCTACTCCCTCAACCACCCTCCCTGCTCCATGAAAGGGCCAGGCTGATGTGTCAGTTGTGCTTCTGCTGTGAGTCTCTTGCAAGGCAGCTTGTCACAGCTGTCCTGTGCACCCCTGAGCACCACGTGGGGTCTCATCTCCGCACTGAGGATTCTCCCCACCCCACCACAGCGGCCCACCCTGGGTGTGGGAGGGAAGCCCCGAAATGAACTTGGCAGGGCTCATCAGGTTCGACCCTGTCATTCCAGAGATGGGGAAACTGAGGTCAGAGGGAGGAAGCATCCCATATTTCAAGCATGCTGGCAGAGGAGGATGTGTCCCCTTACTTCACCCCTGGAGAAAAGTCACTATAGAATAGTCTGAATGGTTCATCAGTTTTGCCTTCTTATATGAGGCTTTTCTTTTATTAAGAGGGCAGAATCTCCATGTAGCACTGGAAAGAACAATTTACTTAACAGATTTTGCCTTTAATAGGAGGGGGAACTTGGCAGTCCCACATTGCTGCTCCTGGGACTTGGGGAGGAAGGATTTGGAGAAGCCTCACCTCCCTGGGGAGGGCCCACGGGAAGACGAGTGTAAGTAGGGGATGAAAGGAGTTAGCTCCTAGGCCCCCAGGAGAGGAAGGATGGGTCCTCTGGCTGTCTCTGAACCTCTCGCCCACCACTGACCTCGTAAAGCTGGAACCTGTGAGAACCTGAACTGTGAGAAGTTGAGGTGCTGACTCAGTCAGAGTTAGAGACTATTTGCATATTATTTCTGGGGTCCTTGGGCTACGTGTGGTTTGATGCTAATAAGAGCAGCCCTTATTTCTGACCCACACCTCCTGTATCTCTCCTTGGACTGACCCTAACACTTCCTTGAGCTTCACTGCCGGTCAAATTTGGAACAATCATCTCACTAGGTTTCTCATATTAGCATCAGGAACTCAAAGGTGAAGCCAGCCTGTAGCTCCCTGGAAGGCCAGGACAGTGGCTTGCCAATAGGTGGGTGTTTGGAGGGTATCAGCCATGGACCAGGCCATCAGTCTCCCACTTGGGATGGAGAACTGCACCCTCCCTTCCCCCAAACTAGGCCCATCTTGCTGTGTCTGCTTACATGACCTATTTTCTGGCCACAGCTAGTATTACCTGTTCTAAACATCTGGAATTACCTGCCTGCTTAGTCACCTTCCCTCTGGCTTCAAACAGCTGTCGGGCCCCACCCCCTCTCCACCTCTTGTCCATCTAGGGTCCCTCCCTCCCCTTTTTCTTCCTGGAAGGATCTGGAGGTACCAGATCCACAAGTTCTGATGTCTTTAAAAGGATCAACCTGGGCAATAAGGCTCATTTGAGAGCTGTGACATTCACCTTGACTCTAGTGAAAGCCCAACAGCCCATCCCCTTTTGGCTTCCAACTGGGCACCATGAGGGCTTGTGTGCCCCTAATCGTGGCCGTACTCTTCAGCCTGGCCTGGGCTGGTAAGTCATTATCTGGTGAGGATGCAACGGTCCTGCGTAAAGAAGCGGAGAGTTGGGGAACTTGGTAGAGGTATGAGCAGAGCGGGACGAGGGAAGGTCAGCTCTGTCCTAGAGCCGTGGAGCGCCTTAGAATCCGTCCCTGTCAGAGTATAGGAGTTGTCTTTGGGGTGGAGGGGACTGAGGAGCAGGGCTGAGGGACAAATGTCATGGAAACCCCTTCATGAGTCCTTGGAGGACCAGACCCAGACATCCCTTGCTCCAGTCTGACTTTTGATCTCACCAAGGTTTGTCTGCGGGTTTGCTGTGTGATGTAAAGCTTGCTGGGTTTGAGTGGCCTGGCTGCCCTTGGTCACTCTCTCCACTGCCTGTGGGTGGGTGAGGTTGTTTGGGGTAGGACCCTGCTCTGGGTAAAACCTCAGGAGATGGGCAGTCTCAGCGGGAAACTGGAAAAGGCCCTGGTCCAGAGGTGGGCCATGTGCTCTTAAGGCTATACAAATGGTCAATGGAATGGGCCTCCGACCCAGTGACTGAAGAACTAGAGCACGGAACTGGCCTATAGTTACTAGCGGTGCAGGGAATGGGATTGGCAGAAGGACAGCAATGTTTTCCTTGGTAACTGGGCAGAGTGCTGGTGCTGATGTGTTCATTGGCAGTTGGTTAATGGGTGCGGAGGAACGGCGGCCAAGGGAGGGGCCTGAGCTGAGAGGTGTGGGGAGAACCTTCCTCTGCCCAGAGGAGAAAGAATCAGAGCTTGATGCCCACCCCACCCGACCCAGGTGGTTTCTTAAATTGGACTGTCGTAAGGATGAATTAAGATACTGTATAAAAAGCATCTTATGTGGAGTGAGAGCTCAACCAGCTGAGGTTTGGGTTATGAGTATGCTTGTACCTATTCCTGGCAGAAACCCTCGTTTCCAGTCAGGTTATATATGGAGACCCATGATGGGATTCCCAAACAGAAAAACCTTGGAGGAGAAAGCTGCTCCCAGGCCCCCCTGCACTGGGAGGGATAGGGGACCTCTACTCAGGCACCCGTGGCAGAGCAGCTGGGAATCAGCTCTGTCAGGGGCCCTGGATGGTGGACAGCCAATGGGGAGGGCATGAGAACTTCTAGCTTAGTGTGAGCCAGTGGCCACTCGGTTAGCCCATCCCAGTCTCAGGAGAGGAGAGCAACTTTAGACATTGGGTCCCTGGGCAGCCATCCTCAAGGACAGAGGCCACAGTGGCTTTAGAAACGCAGGTGGAGCCCTTGCTTCTGGGGGAGGAGGGCAATCTGATCTGGATGTGGGATGGACGGGGAGGTGTGAGTCCAATAGGCAATGCTGCCTTCTTTCCTAAGGTGGGCAGGAAGAGGCTTGGCTCTCCTTCCTACTTCCTACATCTCAGAACTTAGATGCAAGACAATGAATCATATGGAGGAGTCACCATCAGCCTTAGGAGCCTGGTTGTTTTGGGTGAACTGGGGCAGGAAGCTGGTCCTGGAAATGAATCTTCTTGGTTGGCTAGGTCTCCAGGAAAATAGCCTCTGGGGCTCCTGGACAGGCACGGATGGAGGATGATGTCCCGATCCTCAGAGCAGCTAAGTGCTGATGTAATAGCGACACCCAGGTTTAGGACCAGGCTCTCTGGGCAGGCAGCATGGATAGGGAGTGGAACTTCTGGCATATTGAAGTTTTGGAGAGTGCAGAGAAATTTAGCATCTCATGAGACAGGGGAGGCCCTAAGCCCTTCCAGGGGAATGGAGGGAAAGTCTGGGTCTGAGTCAGACAAGGCCAGTGTGAAGAAGGCCATGGCTCAGAGAGATGAGGCAGAAGGGCAAGGGGCTGATGGCTGCCGAAGCACTGACTCAGTGCCTGGCCAGGGAGTGAGGCTCGCACAGGGCCCTGTGTGGCCCGCAGGCACAGGGTGGGGACACTGGAGTGAGGAGTTGGAGTGACTTGGTCCATTGAGTGTCCCCAGGACAGCCCAGCAAGGTACCTATGAGGAAAAGAAGTCCCTGCTACCTCTCCTATCCCCCCTCAAATCCCAGGATCGTCTCAAAGCAGACCAAGTTTATGGGGAAGGGAGTTCTCACTGGGGACAAAGTTCTTGAACAGAGATGACAAAGTCCACTCGGCCAGGGCCGTGGGGGGTGTTCTCCTGAGCTCCAGAGAGCTGACTAGTCACGTGGAGCCCTTCTCAGCCTGTGCCAGCTACTGGAATGAAGTGAATTCTTTCCTGGGACTCTGCTGATCGGGCCCATTGTGAATGTTGCCTTGATTTGTCTGAATTTTCTCCCTTTGGATTCTGGGTGTTCTGCCAGGCTGACTGGGCAGGCAGCTGACTGAGTCTTCCTCCTGCCTAAAAATTTCTCCTTAAGGTCTTTGCATTTAGGTTCCAAAGAAGCAACATTTAAGATTCAGAAAGAGTTCCACTGAGCCTGAAAGGACAAGTGGCCTTGGGCCTGGTTGTTTTCAAGGACAGTCCACTGGATCAAAGGCCTGCCACATGGGAGGCCCTGGATCCAACTTGAGGCTGCCTCAGGATGTGGTTAACCTTGACCTGACACCTCTTTGATGTAGAGAATACAGGCTCACAGCAATGACATCAGCTAGGAAACTGTCAGCGACATAAATGCACGGACACCCTGGTCCAGGGGCTGGCCCAGCTGAAAGCCAGGGAGGGAGTCAGCTAGATGACGTGCGTCCACAGGGAGGACTGCTCTAGCCAGTCTGAGCACTTGCCACGTTGGAGCTGGGCGTGGAGTATTATCGCTGTTTATTTATCTAAGCAGCCCATGTTGCTAGTAAGGATAATGTACTGTACTAAGTGCTTTACAAATATCAACTCATTTAATGCTTATAAATATTCTATGAGATGGACTCCATTGTCATGACACTTTCACAGATAAGGAAACCGGGTCACAGAAGGTCAAATAACTTGCCCAAGAGTTTATAGCTCGAAAGCAGCCGAACCAGAATTCCAACCCCATGAAGTTTTGGCCCCAGGGTCCAGGTCAAGTTCTTTGCTCTGCCACCGGCATGAACACCATATAAACCCTAATCCCAGAATCCAAAGTAGTAAATAAACCCACAACCTTCATATTCGCCTCCCACCCAATCCAGGCTTAAATCGAGATACGGTACCTATGTGGAGTCACCACTAGAACCAAAGCCCAAATCTAATCTAAGGCAAAAGTGGGATAATTTCTCTTCTCCTAGTCTTGACACACTCTTCAACCCTGGAGTCGCATTAAACCTATCCCCTTATTCCTCAGCCAAACAGCAATACAAAACTGTTACTTTATCGATAAATTTAACTCAAGCCCAAATCCTGACAGTAGCTTTTAATCCGAACCTAATGCACCGTAACTCTGGTCCAAATTAGGTTTCGGTTTCCACATTCATACAAATTCCGATGCTAATGGCGACTCTGACCCTGATCTTGACATCCTTCCTAGCCCACAGCCGGGCCCCTAAACCCAGCATTCATGAAATCCAAACCTCAGGAACCCCAAGTAGAAACAAAGACCCTGTAATTACCCTTAAGTCTCAGAATGGAAGGAAAGGGCCCCCGAAGCCAGCTGTCACCAAAGACACCTCCCGACACTGTCTTTGTTGGGGTGGGCATGGCGGGGGTTGTGTTTTTAAGAGTGGTAGTGAGCTTGTACCATTTCTTCCAACATTTTTTTGTCTATGCCCCTTGTGACCAAAAATTTGCTTCTGCAGGCCATGTGGCTGGAGTAAAGGATGTGGTCTGTGGTTACACAGCAGATCCTGTTCCAGAATCCAATTCTCACGTATACTTGTTCCCCACATGAGCATAAACTAATTCAAACCCTTTCCAAAGACTAGAAGAAACCGAAAGATGGGACCTGGGAGAAACAGGGTGCAGGGGAGACCAGGTGAAGGGGAGCAAAGAACAAAGGAGCAGAAGACATAAAAGGGGCAGGATGAGAGGAAGGGGATGCCTGGGGAGAAGGCAGGTGAGATCACTGGAGCAGTAGTGACCACCTTCACCTATGTGACAGGTGAATGATGACCTGTGGGTCATGACCAGTCCACAGATCTCTTTCGTTGGTCTGTGGAAATTTTTTAAAAATTGGAAAACTTCACATGAAAAGGAAGGCTTCTCTTAAAAAACTAGAGGCTCTGGCAGCACTGAGCCTGCACCCAGACATAGCAGAAGGGGCTGGAGCTGGGAGTGGCTGTCAATTTCAGGCCGAGCGTCAGTTCCAAGTTTGTTACGGTCCCCACCGATTCCTACTGCCTCCTTGCTTCTTTACTTGCTTCTCTTAGAGGTCTAGCCTCGCTCAGCATTCAAGTCTGTGATCCTCATGTATATTATGAGCCCTTCAATACAGGGTGGGTGGGGGGTGGTGGGGATGAGGCTTCTGCTGGGGCGTGGGAGGCTGCCCATGTATTTCTCTGCAGCAGATGGCAATGATCTTCCCTGCTAGGTGGGCCCCATGCCCCTGTCTGCAAACCCTACCGCAGGGGGCACCTTGAGAGGGAGAATACGACCCTCACAGAGCTGAGTTTGTGACCTTTACTGCCCGTAGGAAAATTAGAGTCCTGTGTATCTCGCTGTAATGAGAAATTTCACCGGGACGCTGCCTGCCAGTGTGACCGCCAGTGTCCCCGGCATGGGGACTGCTGTGAAGACTATGAGCACGTGTGTACTGGTGAGGCTCCTTGTCGGGGGAAGGGTCTGGGAGGCACAGTGGGCCAGGCTATGCCCACGCCAAGACTGCCTGCAGGGGCGCTGGCTCAGGTGTCTGGCAGTTCAGAGCTGGGATCCGTGATGGATGACAGGGCTCCAGGAGCCCAAATGAGGACATCGATGAGCAGTGCAAGTCAGGATTTGTCAACTGCTTGTCCCAGCTATTCTAGGCTGTCCCCAGTCTAAAACCGCAACTTAATAGATGTTATTTATCTGGAATATCTATCTGAACTATCAGGATTAGCAATACTATTTTGGAAGTTTAAGTAATTCCAAATGCAGAAGAACAGTAACAAACATTAACATAGCATGTATCTCATGACCAACTGTAATTCAACACTTTACATCACCAAAGTGTAAAAAGGGAGTCGAACTCTCCAACCTCTGTGCCCCCAGGGAGCCTGCGTGGTGTCACTGTGACTGTTGGGATTCACACACACCACTCTCCTGGTAATGAGTGGACTGAGCGGCTGGAACACCTTCAATCTGTCATTCCCTGTCCAGTGATTAAATGGGACACACACTACTCTCAGAGGCCAATTGTTTCTCTGTTACTCTAACATAGTTTTAAAGGTCATTTGAAAAAAATTATTTTGAATAATCCCCTTGTTTGGATGTTTTCAGTGTTTTAGACCGCCAGATAAATGGTCTTCTGCTTTAGGACATGAAGCCTCATTAAGTTCACTGTCAAACCAGGTGCCCTGACTCTCAGTTTGGAAAACATGATCGCTAGAGCCATGGTAGGTAATGGCTAGCAAGACCATGGCATACGGTTGTGCAGGTTGTACACTGCACAGGGGGACCTGGCTGAGAAGCCAAGTTGAACAAAATTGAGTCCATTCTTGCTAACCCATGTGCCTTGCTTGGTGAAGAGCTGTGTCTGCTGAGAGAAAGGAGTACCTTTTCCTAATTTTCCCAAAGGGGATATCTGCTGACCCAGCCATGTGCCCACTGAGCTGCTTCTACCAGAAAGAACCCTCATTCCATTTACATGAAAACACCATCTATACCAGCAGGAGTTCTGTTGATCAAGCCCAGGGGGGAAACCCAGGTCCAGAGCTCAGTGCCAGAATCAGAGCCTGCCCCTTTCCCTTCGTCTTGTGCCCTATTCAGCAGACACAGGAGAGCCCATTCAGCTTGGACCATCGGGCTGGCATTTCACAGCACAGACAAGACTTAGCTTGGGAGCCAGTCCATCTCCAAGCCTCTGATTTGCACTTCAGAATCCTTTTCCCACAGAAAAAATATGGATGACGCTTGAGACCCTAAATCAGCCCTTGAAAGTCTGTTTAGCATAACATTGGCGGAGTTAAGAACCAGTGGATGGTCAGGACTTAGAACACAGCCTGTCACCAAGGAAGTGATCAGAACACGTGTGTTGGCTGAACACATAGTCTGGCCTGTGGTTCTGATAACACAACACCATCCAGCAAGCTCACTAACGGATTCGAAATAACTTTGTAACAGTGTTGCTTCTCTGGGGGAAATTACCCCCACCACGTGCTGGAGAGGAGCTCCTTGCTTCTCTGGGGGAAATTACCCCCACCATGTGCTGGAGAGGAGCTCCGAGTCTCCAGGAGCATCCTTCCTCTTCCTCCCCACCCCCACTCCACCCAGCCTGCAGGCCAAGGGAACAGGGCGGCAATATGAACGTCCTTTTCTGAACTCACCTCCCCCACCCGCTTCTCTGTGGCCATTGCCAAGTGTTGTAAAGAAAGAAGGGAAGTTGGTATCTCAGGAAACAGTTCTTAGAGTTCTTAGTCCCGGAGGGCCTGGGTGGAGTTCACCCTTGACTGTGACTGGGAGTTATTATAGTAAGGGATGTTCCTAAGCGAGGCCTTGTCATTTGGAGAGGGGCAAGCCTGTCCTCTATCAACGTATCTTGAAGAAAAGTCATACCCGAATCAGGGTTTTCAATCCAGAGGGCACCCCTTCCTGCCTCCCCTCCTCTACGTACAGATGAACACACTGAGCGCCAGAATGCTGAAGTGGCAAGGAGCGTTGTCGCCTGGGGAAATATTTTTCACTTTTTAGAACAGTTTCCAGTCATCTGTTCCCTTCTGTATTCCGTTTTTATTTATTTATTTAGGGCACTTTAAAAGCACTGCATTTATTTCCATATTAATCAAACTGTCTTCCGTTTTTAGTTTGTTTCCTTGTTCATTGTGCCTCAGCCTTTCTTCCATTGCACGGCTTGTCCTGGAGGCTGGGGGAACTGGGAATCGGACATAAGGGGAAGGGAGACCTTGGGGGTGGCTGGTGACTCTACTTCTCTGACCTACAGGAGAAGAGGGCCCCGAAGAGCCAGAGCCATTCCTGGAGCTGGAGGAAGAGCCAGTGGAGGCCCCAGCTGGCCGTGAGTCTGCCTTTCTAAAGGGGAGCCTGCAGGCTAAAGGCGGAGGGACATGAGAGGTGACAAGGAGGAGGCAGCCATCCCAGCAGCAGCAGGCACAGTCCTGAGCTAGAGGGACCCCAAACCCAGCACCCGGAGGTGGAATGAGGGCTGGCCTCTGCAGCCTGGGGTTTAGGCAGGAAAGGGGAAAGGGAAGTGGAAGAGATTTTATTTTTAGGGTGGGAAGATTATAAAAACAACAGGCCAGAAAGTAGAGTTTGGCCTCTCCGCAAGGCAAGGGCTTCCTGACGGTGGAGGGTGTGTACCAATTCAGCTTGTTTGTTTTCCTTCCCTGGAGATCTTCAATAGGAGTGGGAGGGCGAGGCTGGAGGAAGAGGGGGCGCGTCGGGCTGGCCCGAAGCGACCTCTAAGGGTCTGCCACCCACACACTTCTCCCTGTGCTCTCAGACCTGTACTCAGCACCCAGCTCCTGCCGGGACCGCTGCCACGAGGCCTTCGACAGGCACCAACCATGCCACTGCAATGCCCGCTGCCCAGAGTTTGGGAACTGCTGCACGGATTTCGAGAGCCTGTGTGGCCACGGTCAGTCTCCTGCTCCCTTTAGCACAGCCTCAGAGATGGAGGAACTCTCCAGAGCGATAGTTCTGCAGGTGCGCTCACTGGAGCAGCGTATCAGTATCCTCTGGGCATAGATTAGAAAGGGAGACTCTAGGAATTCCCCCCAGACCCACTGATTGGACACTCTGGGGGCAGGACCCCCAAAACTGTTTTAACAAGCCCTCCAGGTGATTCTGGGGCATGCCCACATTTGAGAACTTCCCAGAGGTGGGGGCAGTGTGGGCATTTTGTAGGCAATGCTATGTGCCTATTTTAAGGAGCCTTTGGGCCCGAGGTCCCTGCCTTCCAACCACTAGGGTGATGGACTGCAGCTTCCTTCCCTGGCTGTCTGCTTCTGGAAGGTGCCCAGGGGAGGCCCCGGGCCTTCCTTGGGCTGAGAACCCCCTCCCCACTCCTCCTAGAGGGCTTCTCCTACAGCAGTGATGCCATAACCAAGGAGGAGCTACAGAGCATCTCTGAGAAGATCTACAGGGCGGATGTCAACAAAGCCCAGAAGGAAGACATCATTCTCAACAGCCAAAACCGCATTTCGCCCTCGGAGACCAGAGACCAAGTGGACCGCTGCCCAGAGCCGTGAGTCCCCTTCACTCTCCCTGCACAGTGTCCCCCCACCTCCAGCTTCGCTTCTTGGCCTGCCTCAGCTCTTTTCTCCTCAGGCAGGATGGAAGGGAGAGAAGGAAATAGGTCTCCAGGGACAAAGAAAACCATCTTGAGGGGCTGTGGGTATCCAGTTGGGAGGGTTTCTGTGACTGATTGGGCTGAGAAGAGAGCTGAGCTTCCAAGAGCTGGAGTGGGAGAAGAGAGCTGCCTCGTGCACACCCTTCAAGAGGAGCTGAGGTCCTGACTCTGCTCCGGACCTCCACCTTCTCGTGCCTGCCCTGACCTGTCTGGCTGCCCCTGCAGGGGCCGGGTGGGGGTGGTCCTGTCCCATGTTCAGGCCTCCCTCACGCCTCCCTCCACCTCCCGCAGGCTCTTCACCTATGTCAACGAGAAGCTGTTCTCCAAGCCCACCTACGCGGCCTTCATTAACCTCCTCAACAACTACCAGCGGGCCACGGGCCGTGGGGAGCACTTCAGTGCCCAGCAGCTGGCTGAGCAGGACGCCTTCCTCAGAGAGGTCATGAGGACGGCGGTCATGGAGGAACTCTACGGCTTCCTCCGTCACCAGAGTGAGTGAGCGACCCCAAGCCCCACAAGGCAGTGCTCAGGACAGGAGAGCCTGGCAGCCCTGGGCCTCCATGGTGGGGAGGTGGAGCGAGCAGGGGGCAGAGTTGTGTAGTGGCCAGCAGGCCTCTGGGAGGGCCAGGAGGGACCCTGGGCCTAAGTAGTGGAAGCAATCTCTGGCTCACAAGTCACCTCTGCTCTGATTTACTCCGAGCGGCCTCGTGGATGCCCACCATGCACTGTTCCAGTCTCAGGCTCTCTGCAAGCAGGGGAGTCATCCCTGTACCTCCCCCAACTCAGCTGATCCCACAGGCACGTCGGGTCCCTGATTCTCCTTCCTCCTGCTCCAGGTCCAGGAAGGCTTGCTGGCTTGTCCCACATTTTTGCTGGGGAAACAGCAACAGAAAATCACCAAAAGCTTTTACCGGGAGGGGTTCTGGCTACCTCGGCTCGGCTCGGAATAGGGACACATTTGAATCAGACCAAAAAAGGTTTGAGCCGCAGGAGTTCTTGGCAGGGGGCTGTGTCGGTTCGTGTCCTGCAGATTCCTCTTCTGAACTCCAGGCAGCTGGGCTGGGCCTCATGGGCAGCTCTGTCCGGGTCTCCCCTCTGCTCACAGCGGCTGCCTTCCATCCGCCCGCCTTCCCTTACGTGTGAGTCACCCGCGGCTTTTAGGTGAAGCCAGTGACGCCCGAGCACCCGGGTGAAGAGGGCGCGATCCCGCACCGCCCCCTGGCGGTCCTCTGCCGCAAACATGAGCGAGAGTCTTGGCAGTCAGGGCAGCCCTCCAGCTTTCCAGAGAGAAGCTGGGGGCCCACAACAGGCTGATGACTTGTCTGAGCGGGGCGAAGTCGTGAGCAGAGCCCTGTCTGGGACCCAGGGATCCCATACTGAGGCCGGGCTGTTCCATCACGTCTCTCCCTGTCCAAACCCAGATTGTCCTTCAAGTTGCAGCTCACATCCCACAAGGCTGGGTCTGCACCTGCCCCAGCTCCCCGCTGCCTTTCAGCATCTCCGCAGCATGTCATCAGAGGTCAAGGGTTGGGGGGGTGGGTAGCCCAAAATAGCTTTGGGCCCGAGGGGACCACTTGTTAGTGGTGCAATCCTGGGCAAATGACCTTACCTGTCAACGCCTTATCTGTGAAATGGGATCTTTGTGGATTAACGCACGTGAAGCACTGGGGAAATGGTATGAGCCATTCAGCCTGTGAACCCATTCTGTTATTGTGTGTACATTTTGTCTCATTTTCTGACTGTGTTTTAAGTCCTAGAAAGGCTAGCAGATGTCTGGTGTCTCTTTGGTGTCCTCCACACACAGTTCTGAGCGGCAGTCGGTATCTGATGGCTCCCTGAATTAGAGCTCCAGCCCCAGCCTTCCCACTGGGGCCCAGCTGCCTCGTTTCTAAACTGGGCATAATTGGTATCAACTCTATGTGAAGATTCAATGTGAGGACTGAAAGCACTTAAAACAGTTGAGGTCCATAGAACGTAGACAGTAAATTGAAATATTTTTGTATTGTTACTTTTTGACTGATGCCCAACTCTCTGGCCATGGCTTGTGAGGCCTGGTGGCTGCCTACCTCTCGGACCTCCTGTCCAACCCCTCCCGACTACGCTCACTGTGCTCCAGCCACCCTGCATTTCCCTTAGCTCATTGAATACGGAGCCCAGGTTGTCTTAGAGCCTTGCCCCTGTTGTCCCTTCCACATGGAAGACCATTTCCCCCAGATTTATCCTGCAGGTCTCTGATTAGGGCTACCTTCTCAGAAAGGTCTTTCTTTTTTTTTTTTTTTTTTTTAATTTTTATTTCAGAAAGGTCTTTCTGATCTTCCTTTCTAGAAGAGCCCAGCCCCATCCCAACCCCACCTCCAGCCGTCATGGGACACTCAGTTTTATCTTCTTCATAGCGCTTATCTGCAATCATATTGTTTATTATTTGTCTTTTCCGCTGGAATGAAACTGTGAAAGCAGGGATCTTGTCCTTGCTGTTCCCTGCTGACTCCTCAGCCTGCGGATCGGGCTTGGCACAGAACAGGTGCACTGTGGGTAGTTACAGAATGGACAACTGAATATCTTTGTTTGTTGAACCCCTGTGTCTCTTAATGTGCTGGAGCAGGTGGCTCTTCCCCGCTTCCCAGGACCTGGTCCCGCCTTCCCCTCTCTTAGGTCCTCTGTGTTCCTCCCCGCAGACCGCTATGGCTCCGAACAAGAGTTTGTCGATGACTTGAAGAACATGTGGTTTGGGCTCTATTCAAGAGGCAATGAAGAGGAGGACTCGAGTGGCTTTGAACATGTTTTCTCAGGTGGGATCATTATGCCTGGAAAGAAAGAGTTGGAGGAATGAAGAGAGACTGCTTCCCTCAGGAGGAGGGCGGCATCAGGCACTGAAGAACTTGCAGCCAAGCCTGTTAGCAGGGATGGACCTGTTCACCCCCAAGCCAAGAGGAAGGGGTCTGAGGAGCTGTTTTTGAGGGATAGTCTCCCATGGAGTATCTAAAGGGGAAAGGAGACCAGACACTAGGGTTCCCAAGGGCACACATAGGAAAGGAGCTGGGTTCGGGGGCAGGGCTGGCTACTTCTGAATGGTCCTCTGCTTTCCAAGAGGCCCATGGTCTTTCTCCCCACTGTCCCACCCCATAAAGCTCCCACCAAGTTTGGCTTGCTACTGGAGAAATGGCTGAGAGGAGATTGGTTGCCCAGGCCAACCAGGAGGAGGAATTCTCCCAAGGCCTTTCTGAAAGGGGGCAGGGAGGGCTTTCTTGGGTGAGAGTTAGGGATGTGTGGCATGCTGGGGAGTGTGGGCAAGGGGCTAAGCAGGTGTGCATTCTATGAGCCAAAGTCTCAAAAAGGGGGACAGCCTTGGCAGGGAAGGGGTGCAAGAGGTTGGAGGGGAGGCCCAGATCACCCACCTTGAACTCTTCATTATAGGTGAAATCAAAAAAGGCAAGGTCACTGGCTTCCATAACTGGATCCGCTTCTATATGCAGGAGAAGGAGGGCCTGGTTGACTATTACAGTCACATCTACGACGGCCCAGTGAGTACTGGGTGCTGACCCGTGGGCTGGAGAAGCTTATTAGTACCCAGACTTCCTGCCCTCACTCTGCGCTCCCAGCAGCCAGACAGGCCTCTCGCCCTGCCTCTTGTTGGCTGCCTAGCAGGGATGGTGAAGATGACTTCCTGATCTGGTGGCGGTGGGTTTAGGCAGCGAGGACCCTGAGATTCCCTTCCAAACAGTGAAGGCTCCAGACCTGCAGAGGGCAGGAGGCAGAGAGCACTATCCCTGGATGGGAGGCTGGGGGCAGGGGAAGATCTTCAGAGGGAACAAGTCTCAAAGGTATGTAATGGTCTACGGCCATACCACCCTGAACGCGCCCGATCTTGTCAAAGGTATGTAATGACCTCCTACCTGAACTTCTTTAGAATGTGGCCTTGGCTGGAAATTTCAGCCTGGCTAGTCAGAGTTCAACTCCTTACATTTTAGAAAAAAGAAACCTTTGCTGCCCTGTGCCAGGAAATAATTGGGGGACAATAAATTGTCTTTCTCCTCCACATGTGATAGCTACAAAGGAAGCATTATGGTCCCCGCTACCCTGGCGTCAGTCACAGGAAAGCGGGCTCTGGCCTCTTCGGGAGACTCATGCTGGCAGCTCCGGACAGTGGGTCCAAGTAGGGCTCAGACCCCTTAGCCGGGGAGACCGTTTCCTTGGTCGATGTAAAGAATCCAGCCTCCCCAGAAAACTCATGCAGGCCCCTCCTGGGGGCTGCTACTATGTGCCACCTGTCTGGCAGACTCCACTCATGGTATTCACCAGGTCTCCTTTATTACTCTCTGCAGTGGGATTCTTACCCCGACGTGTTAGCCATGCAGTTCAACTGGGACGGCTACTACAAGGAGGTGGGCTCAGCTTTCATCGGCAGCAGCCCTGAATTTGAGTTTGCGCTCTACTCCCTGTGCTTCATTGCGAGGCCTGGCAAAGTGTAAGTACTGGGCCAGCCAGGCCTGGGGAGCAGGCTGGAGCCACAGGCTGTCTTCAGCCAGGACAATTAGGAGAGCTGGATTCTGCAACTCCGTGGCTTGGATAGACCACCCCTTGCACCTCAAGTTTTCTCACTTGGGAAATAAGGTTGTTAGATAAGGCTGGTGGTTGCCAACCTTTACCTCAGCGGCAGAACCATCACCTGAAATCTTATGCAGAACCGTCATAGGTCAAACAGTTAGAGATGCACTTGCCCTGGTGCTCCAGGCCTCTCTCTTCGGTCCCCAAGGCTGCTGGGGGAACCCCGGAGCCCCAGAGAGTATAGCTTGAAACCACTGGGCTTCATCTCTTCTAACGTTTGAGGACTTTGGGTCCTACTATGTCTGAAACCCTAAGCAGACATTTAATTTCTGGGGGTTCAGCTCTAGAATCTGAGATTTTAGATTACTGCTCTGGGAAAAAGGAGCCCTTCTGAAGGGCTGCCTGTGCATGGGGAGTGGGAGGTAATGGCTAAAGAAAGCTGGGGCAGTTCTCTGCATGGGTTGGGCTTGACCTCCCTAGTCAGGGGATGGGCATGGGGAGACATGATGGGCCCCTATGACTTGGCCATCTTTCCTCCACAGATGCCAGTTAAGCCTGGGTGGCTATCCCTTGGCCATCCAGACCTATCCCTGGGACAAGTCCACCTATGGAAATGGCAAGAAATACATCGCCACGGCCTATGTGGTATCTTCTACTCAATAGAGCTTGGAGCCCTATGGGGCATGAGAGCAGTGAGAGTTTCTGCAGGATGCAGGGGCTATCTGCTCTGGGCTGGAGGAAGCTAGAGGAGACTGAGAGGGATTCCCAAGTCTAGAAATGCCCTTATGGTTAACAGAGAAAAGTACAAATAAGAAAAATGGAGAGGAACAGTCAAATCTTTGTGCTCCAGCATTTTGGAAAGAGAGTCCAGACAGAGAAGGTGTGAGCCCTCTGTGGCCCTTGGTCCTGATGGGAGGTGAAACCATAGACAAGTCCTTGACCTCTCTAAGCCTCATATTTCCTTTGAATGTAAAGGGAAGGGGTTTGCCCCCTTTCTTCTTTTTGGAGTTGGTGAGAGGGCAAACCTGATGATATCATTACTGTGAAGGTGTTCTCAATTGTTCTTAAAAAGAACAGCAGATAAGAATTCAAGGTCACTATAATGGCTGTTATCATACACAGCTTTGCAAACTGCAATTCAGCCCTATGTTGGGGCCTCAAAGAACTCTGACCACGGAAATCAAGCAGTGGGTAGTTGGTCTTTTCTTGGGTTATAGCCTCTCAGGACAGGGTCTGGGAGAACTCTGATGCTTGATGGAGAGGAGAGTGGGTTGACACAGTGAGTGAGCTTGGGAGGGAGTGAAATTCTCCAGGCTAGCTCAGCAACTGCATCAAGAAGCTTTCTACTTGTAGATGTTAGTGTGGTACAGAGGTGTATTTTGATCCCACATAGTTTGTGAGAGAGTTCCCCAAATAGGAGGAAGAAAGGAACTTGGAGTTTGGTGACATTAACAATTATTTTAAGGCTAATCCAGAGGCCATAATTTGCTGGAATTACTCCAGATTTAAAGACCAAGGAGAGTGGAGCTCCCTGTTCCAACCTCAATTATGCATTTCTCCTCCTGTGGCCTTAGGGAGAACCAGACACTGTCCCACAGAACTAGGCTTGACCTATGGTTTACAGGGTTCGAGTCTCCAATTAAAGTCATTAAGGAAAGTTGAAATCAATCTCCTCTTTGTATATGACCCCCCCTCAACTGTCTGTCCCCCTCCCTGCCTTTTCCCCGGAGTGGAGAGTGATGTTGCTGGCTTCTGTGGCTCTTCAGGATGGTGTGAAGAATGTGGTATCTCAAATCCCAGAGGACTGACTCATCAAGTCTCTCTAGCCAAGAGAGGAAGAGAAGCCTCCTGGTTGATTTGTAACGTGAAGAGTAGAAGGAGGGAGGGCACTTAAGACTTCTGGTTCCACATATAAGGAGCTTGGAAGTCACTATTCCATCCTAACAACAAGTGAAAAACTGAACAGACTGAAAAATCAACAACTCTTCTTGGATCTGTAGGAGAAGAGAGGACTCAAGCAAACCAGGGCCCTCAAGATTAGAAAGTCAGGCAAATATAGATTGGAATAAGCTTGGAAAGATAAGCTTACTGGAGCAGAGACTCTCGTGCAGAAAGGCATTGCAGAAACCAGTGCCAGGATAGGAAAATGTGAAAGGGAAAGATGAATTGCCTGTAGGAGAGGCAGTGCAGACTACTCTGAGTTCAAAACCCCAGGCGAGCCAGGGTTAGGGGAATGCCACAGGATTTTGAGATTTACCTCTGGGAGCTCCACCAGGTTCCCATAGTGTGTACCAGAGAAAAACCCTCCCGGGCTTCTGGCACAGGGAGGAGAAGTGGAACCATTTTGAAATAGCAAGAGCACTCTGTCCTTGTTAACAAAGCCTGCCCTTGGGGGAGACTTGTTAGCTGTTGGCTGACCTGTTAGAATATTACCAGAGTTTAACTCACCAGGGGAAGGGAAAAACCCAACTCCACCCACGTTAGCCATCCTCTTCCACACAAAGGGGGCAAAAACCTGAGAAACGCTTGTGAAGTTCACAATCCAGAGGTATAGGCTCACTAAAACACTGAGACCCAAACACAGGACTGTAGAATGCTACCGCCCCCGACCCCCAACATTACCAAAGGCCGATTTACCATGCCTGGCAACCGAGAAAAAATTACAAAGCATATCAAAAGGTAAAATAAGATAATTTCAAGAGCTAGAGCAAATATCAGAAACAGACATGGCAGGGATGTTATAATTTTCAGATAGGAAATTAAAGCAACTGTTATCAATACGTTAAGGGTTATAATGAGTAAAGTAGATAGCATGTAAGAACTGATGGGCAGTGTAAGCAGAGAGATGGAAATCCCAAGAAGAACCAAAAAGAAATGCTAGAGATGAAAACACCGTAACAGAAATGAAGCATACTTCGATGGGCTTATTAGTAGACTGGGACACATTTGAGGAGAGAATCTCTGAGCTTGAGGATATCTCAATAGAATTCTCAAAAAACAAAAATCAAAGAGAATAAAGACCACAAAACAATGAAAAGAGAATAGCCAAAGACTGTGGGACAACTACAAAAGTATAATATACACATAATGAGAATGCCAGAAGGAGAAGAAAGGGAGAAAGGAACAGAAGAAATATTTGAAACGATGATGACTGAGAATTTCCCCAAATTAATGTCAGACATCAAACCAGAGATCCAGGAAGCTCGGAAAACACCAAGCAGAATAAATGTAAAAAAACCCCACTATATTTTGATGTATCATTTTCAAATTACTGAAAATCAAAGATAAAGAGTAATTGTGAAAGAAGCCAGAGTTGTGTGTGGGGGGGAATCTTACCTACAGAGGAGCAAAGAAAAGAAATACATCTGACTTCTCCTCATAAACCATGCAAGCAGGAAGAGAATGGCACGAAATATTTAAAATGTTAAAAGAGGGCCCCTGGGTGGCTCAGTTGAATGTCCAACTCTTGATTTCAGCTCAGGTCATGATCTTGGGGTCATAAGACTGAACCCTGCATCAGGCTCTGTGCTAAGCACAGAGTTGTATACTAATATGTATTATGGACATATACATATATATTTATTCTCATATATAAGTGAAATGAATAGCAGGTACAAGGGATGAGAGAGAGGAATTAGGATTATTTTGTTATTATAAGGCACTCACATTACCCTTGATGTGGTAAGAGTGTTATCTGAAAGTGGACATGGACTGATGTTGTAAATGTGTATTGCAAACTCTAGGGCAATGACTAAAAAAAGTAAAAAGTATAACAGATTTGCTAAGAAAGGAAAAAAAAGGAATCATATGAAATCCTCAATTAAAAACAGAAAAGCCAGAAAAAGAAGGGAAGACAAAAATAGGAACAAAGACCTAGGGCAACAAATAGAAGATAGTAATGAGTATGACAGATATTAATTCAACTATCTCAATAGTTACTTTTTTTTTTAAAAGATTTTATTTATTTATTTGACAGAGAGAGATCACAAGTAGACGGAGAGGCAGGCAGAGAGAGAGAGAGAGAGAGGGAAGCAGGCTCCCTGCTGAGCAGAGAGTCCGATGCGGGACTTGATCCCAGGACCCTGAGACCATGACCTGAGCCGAAGGCAGCGGCTTAACCCACTGAGCCACCCAGGCGCCCTCAATAGTTACTTTGAATGTCAATGGTCTAAATGCAAAAAATGAAAAAGAGATTGTCATAGTGGATCAAAACCAAGAACCAACTATATGCTGTCTACAAGAAACGCACTTTAAATATAAAGACACACATAGATGAAAAGTAAATGGACAGAGAAAAACACACCATGCTAGCACTAATCAAAAGAAAGCAGGTAGAGCTTCAATTTCATACAGACCAGACTTCAAAGTAAGGAAAGTTATCAGGGAAGAAGAAGGGCATTACATAATGTTAAATGGGTCAACTGTCCAAGAAGATGTAACAATTCTTAATGTGTATGCATCTAACAGCACAGCATGAAACTACATGAGACAAAAACTGATAAAACAGAAGGAAGAAATAGATGAATCCACTATCATAGTTGGAGATGCCAATATCCTTTTCTCAGAAATGGATCCGGTAGGCGGAAAATCAGTAAGGATACAGTTAAACTCAGCCACATCATCAATCAACTGAATATAATTGACATTTGTAGACTATTTCATCGAATAAGATAGATTGCACATTTTTCTCAAAGTCATATGGATCATTCACCAAGATAGACCACATTCTGGGCCACAAAATACCCCTTAACAAATTCCAAAGAATAGAATCCTATAATGTCTGCTCTCAGCTCACAATGGGGTTAAACTAGACATCAGTAACAAAAGATAATTGGAAAACCATAAAATACGTGGACATTAAACAATACACTTCTAAATAACATGAGTCAAGGAAAAAAAATCTCAAGACAAATTTTAATATATTTTGAACTAAATGAAAATTAAAATATAACTTATCAAAATTTGTGATGTACATTGTTTAGAGGAAAATTTATAGCACTGAATGTATATATTAGAAAAGGAGAAGAATCTAAAATCAATCATCTAAGTTTCTACCTTAGGAAACTAGAAAAAGCGGAGAAAAATAAAACCTAAGTAGAAGAAAAGAAATAATAAGAATTAGAGCAGAAATGAATGAAGTTGAAAACAGGAAATCAATAGAGAAAATGAACGAAAGTAAAAACTAGTTCTTTGAAAAGATGAATAAAGTTGATATGCCTCTACTCAAGCTAACTAAGAAAATAGGAGAGGATACAAATTACTTACATCAAAATGAAAGAAGAACAGCACTGCAGACTCTATGGCAGTTAACAGGATAATAAAAGAATACTGTGAACAGCTCTATGCTCTTAAACTTGATAACCTAGATGAATGAATTCCTTGAAGGACACAAGAGGAAATAGATGATCTGGATAGGCCTATATCTATTAAAGAAATAAGTAATATTAATAACCTTCTAAAAGAGAAAACACCAGTCCCAGATGGGTTCCCTGGTAAATTCTACCAAATAGTTAGGAAGAAATTTAACCAATTTTCTACAATCTCTTTTAGAGGATAGAAAAAGAGGGAATGCTTCGTAACTAATTTTATTAGGTCAGCATTATGCTAATACCGAAACTAGACAAAGGCATTACAAGAAAAGAAAACTACAGACCAATAGATCTCATGAACATAGATGTAAAAATCCTCAACAAAATTTTGTTAAATAGCATCCAAAAAGGTATAAAAAGAATCATGTACCCCAGCCAAGTGGGATTTATGCTAGGTCTGCAAAGCTGGCTCGCTATGCAAAAATCAATTAATGTCATCTAGCACATCAACAGACTAAAAACAAGAAACTGCACAATCATATCAATAAATGCAGAAAAAGCATTTGACAAAAGTCCAACACCCATTCATAATAAAAACTCTCAGTAAACATAAGAACAGAAGGAAACTTCCAAAGAATACTTATGAAGGCCTGTGGTCGAAGTGACTGGTTTCCCTTCAATACCTGCTCTCCTCTTGTTTTCCCTTAATCATTGAATTCTTAGTTTTCGGATGAGCACCATGACTTCCAAGAGTAAAAACCTCCCCTGCAGCCAGGAGTGGCCATGTGTCTAAGTCCTGGCCAGTGGCAGGCAAAAGGGAGTTCTTAAAGGCCAGGGGGTACATTATAGACAATTTACATCCTACTCTGCCCCCGCCTGCTTTCTGGATTGAAGACAAGATTGGTGGGAGCTCGAGCATCCAGCCACCAGGGAAGCCAGGTACTGAAGATGGTGGGAACAGCAAGGTAGAAGGGCCATGGGTCTGACCCTGGAATGATCATACCAACCCTGGACTGCTTATAGTCAGTCTTCTTTTACTTGAAAGAGAAATATTATTCTTTCACGTTGAAGCCACTCTTATACTGGGGTTTATCTTACATGCAATCAAACCTCACACAGTTTGTAACAGGAAGTCCCAAGGTACATAAATGTTCTTGCTAAATAAAGCTACTTAGCTCATATTCCCTTTCTTAAGATTCATATTAACTGCCAGAATGTTCCCTTATTTAGCTGCTTGAAAGATCTCAATAATTGTTTGGGACATTAACACAAAATTAACATCATTCAGAATCATTAATTGTAGCATTTTACTCTTCACATATATTTCCACTCTGAGAAGACATATATTTTCAACAGTGACTATAGAGATACTAACAATAAATGCAAATGAGATGACTGGAGTTCATTCACACTAAGAGAAGAAATTAATAAAAGAGACATAAAAGAAAGGCACAATTTATCAATCTTGGTGAGAACTATTTGAAGATGTGTCAACGGAAGTGGGAAGGTCTGTAATCCAGAAAAGAATGGCCCATGTCTGAGCTCACAACAGCGAAGGCTATCATCGAGGCATAGTTTTTGGTTTTTGGGTTTTTTTTTTTTTTTTTAGAACAATGCAAGTCTCAGAATTAAGTAACAATGGCCATCAAGACCATTCAACTGGTCCTTTCACTTTGCTTCTGAACTCACTAAGAAACTATCTATTATGTGATTTAAGAGGGAGACAGAGAAGGGAGGATTCACCCAAGCGTCTATGAGGTCTTACCAGAGCAGCTGGCTGCCCCCTTCTCTCTCATCTCAACTGACTCTGACAGAATTCATTAAAAAAAAAAAAAATACAGTTGCGGGCTCCTGGGTGGCTCAGTTGGTTGAGCAACTGCCTTCGGCTCAGGTCATGATCCCGGACTTCCAGGATCGAGTCCCACATCGGGCTCCCAGTTCCCTGGGGAGTCTGCTTCTCCCTCTGATCTTCTCCTCTCTCATGCTCTCTCTCACTCATTTTCCCTCAAATAAATAAATAAAATCCTTAAAAAAAATACAGTTGCTTTTGTTAAGAACATCCATAAATATCCATAAAATTATTATTAATTTTAAAACACAAAATAACTCTGAAAATTCAGTTTTCCAACACAAAACCAAAAAAGGCATTCCCATGCCTCATATACCTAATGATTTGACTACTATTATGTTAAAATACAAAGATACCGTATAATTTTATAGTTGGAAAGATGACCTAATAGTATGCCCTTGTAAGAGAGGACCCCAGGGTGTTTTTTCATTGACCATTAACTGGATTAGTGATTCCCAGCTTCAAAGGCACAGTTGTATCTTTGTGCTTTAAAATTAATGATGCCTACGCTGCACTAATGAAATCAGAATCTTTAGGGACAAAACCTAGACATCAGTATTTTTTTAAAAGATTTATTTATTTATCTTGGCGAGAGAGAGAGAGAGAGAGGGAAAGCATGCAGGAGGGAAAGGCAGAGGGAGAGAGAGAGAATCCCAAGCAGACTCCCTGCTGAGCATGGGGCCTAACTGGGGCTCCATCCCAGGACCCCAAGGTCATGACCTGAGCTGAAAACAGAGGCAGGAGCCTTAATGGACTGAGTTGCCCAGGTGCTCCTATTTTATTTTTTTTTTTTGATGTCACATAGATGATTCCAAAGTTCAGCCAAGACTGAGAGTCACTGAACTGGATTTTGGGGCTAATGTTTGAGATCATCGAATTGTTTCAAACTGACAGGTTTGTTTGCTTCTGTTTGTTTTCATGGACTGTTGACATTGTTTTTGTTTTACAGGGTTTTTTTGTTTTTGTTTTTGTTTTTTGGTAAAGATTTTATTTATTTATTTGAGAGAGAGATAGAGAACATGAGAGGGGAGAGATCAGAGGAAGAAGCAGATTCCCCTCCAAGCTGGGAGCCTGATGTGGGACACGATCCCAGGACTCCAGGATCATGACCTGAGCCAAAGGCAGTTGCTTAACTAACTGAGCCACCCAGGCGCCCTATTTTACAATTTTAGCGTTGTCATGAAAAGGAAAGAAAGCTCACTCATACGGTAAGCGGAAGCAAGAAGCACTAAAAACTTCACATTCTTTCTTCTTTGTAAGCCAGGGCATTTCTAAAGACAGACCTTAATACTGACACACGTCCAAGAAAGACTCAGATGTAGATACACTTAGAAAAAGGAGAGTTTACTTGCAAAGAGGAAAAGAGACAGAAGAACTGATTTGCCAAGTACTTAAAGGAAAAGAAAAAAAACAAAAACCTTCATAATTGTCAGAGTTCCAAGATTACACAGTCTGTTTGAAACAGTACCTTTCTGAGATGATCATGCTTACAAAGGTCGTGACCTAGAGAAACGACCCGCAAGGAAACTATTCGGGCCAAAATTGTTCTGAGGGGATTCCTAGTTAACACTCAAGGCGTTATTATTTTGGAAATCAGAACGAGTCAGGATGACTCTGCAGCTTTGGGTTGTCTCCTGTGAAGTTTAGCCATATTGGAAGCAGGCAAGGCGTCAGATTTGGCTTTAATACACCTGTCAATTCTCTAATTGTTCCCCCAGAAGAGGGGCGTACCTTATCTGCCCTTCTGCGCACGCTCCGCCCGGACGCCAAGGGGCGGGGCGAGGGCACGCGGGGACTTGTGGGAAAGCTCGGGAAGGCGGGGCTCGGCGTGAGACGCTGCGGGCTTGGGGTCCGGCCCTGCGGGCAGTAACGGCCTAGTGAGGTGAGCCGGCTTTACCTTTATCGCTGGCTGCAGTAGCCGTCGAGGCTTTGAGGGTGGCCTGTCGCAAAGAGGGTGCGCGGCCGTAGTCCCCGGGAGAGGCGAGGGTAGGAAGGCGTGAACCGGGAGGCGAGGACGCGGCGGCACGGCGGTGTCCAGGGTAGCGGCGTCCCGGGTGAGCGTTCCGTTCCGGAAGGGGCTCGCCCTGCGCGCCCAGGTATGGAGGATCTGCTCCGCCGACCGTCCCTCCACTCCGGCTGCCCGGGGTATTGGGCCGATTGGCGGTGATTCGATCGCAGATCCACCCTCCTTGGAGAACTGCGGGGCGCCCGCCCCCTTTCGGCGTGGGGGTGCTGTGTTCGCCCGGATACCCAGGGTGAAAGCGATACCCCCCCGGCACTGGAAGTTTCTGGTTCCCTGCTCGGACTCCATCTCCGTCGTAGGTTCCGTGGGACCAGTTGTACCTTTGGGAGCAGAAGAGGTGATGAGTGAAATGGAAAAGGGGTTCGACCCTTTGCAGCATCTCAGGGGCTTGCTGCGTTTATTCCTATTTTTGAGTTCCCAGCAAAGTACTTCACTGATTTCGTTTATTGAGATACACATGTGTGATCAAACTTGGGCACTTTCTGAAAAGAAGGTTAAAGTTAGGTTGTAAGTCAAAGCAAGGGTTCAGAAGACCTATCTGCATTTGCAACCATTAGGAAAGTGATGTTTCTAATTTCCGCTCTCTCTCCCGTGCTACTCCCCCACTCCTCTTAAGCGTTGAGTCCCTTCCCACCTTTTTGCGGACTTTCCCCTATCAGTCATCCCTTTTCCTAGATCTTCTTTTACCTTGATTCTCTTCGTCCTCTTCTGCCAGACTCTACTCGTGAGTAATCTTAGATTATTAAAGACAGAATTATGCTAATCCCCATATAATCTCATTTACTCCATAGCTCATTTTATGTCCATCCTTTTCTTAAATTTCATCGAAACTCTCAATAAATCTTTATATGTCTAAGTACAGTGCACCTTCTTTCCCCTTATGCTACCTATGTGTCATTAGGCATTGCCAGCCTTTGTTCAAAGTGAGAACTCTTTTTTGGAAATTCTTTTCTGTGGCAGTACGCTGCAAGTTTTCCTCCAAGCTCTCTAGATGTTGCTGCCTAGTTTTCCTGTATTGGCATCTCCTCCTCAGTTTGTTCACTAAATGGTAGTGTTTTGCAGGCTCCACCCCCTCCCTACCCAACCCAGTAGTCACAGTGATGAAGCAGGTCTATATCCCTGATTGTAGTTTCCACCTTTATGCTACTGACACCCAAATTTATAAATTTATATCTCTATCCTATGTAACTATCTACTGGATATGTCGTCCTCATGTCCCATAAGTACCCAATTCAGCATACCCCAAACTGCAATATTTGTCTTTCTTCTTGTCCTCCAATTCTGAAACCTCTTTTTCTTTCCTTTAAAAAAAAAAGGTGTGTTTTTTTGGTTTTTTTTTTTTTTTTTAAAGTAATCTCTATGCCCAACCTGGGGCTTGAACTCATAACCCCAGATTAAGAGTGGCACTTTCACCTGACTGACTGAGCGGGCCAGGTGCTCCCCTCTTTTCTTTTTAAAATTGTGACTCTGACTCAAATACCACTACTAATTTCTCCAGGCTTCCAAGGTGGGCATCTAAGACTGGTTAGGTCCTTCTCTGGTCCCCCGCTCCTCAACTGAATCAGTCATCAGGTACTTTTTATTTTACCTCCAGGATACTTTTCATAGCTTTCAGACCTCACGGCCTGGAGTCTTGAGATCTGTCCATAGCCACCTCAGCCATCTCTTCCATCATCTCTTTCTTAGTCTTTTGGTATGCCTGCCCACTCCTCCATGGTTAATCACTTTGGCTGGCCACTTTGAAACTTGGCTAGTTATAGCACCTCTGGAGACTCTTTCCTGGAACCCACCACCCTTTCCACCATCTGATTTATGCCTGTCATTTGTGGTCAGCCCCACAGCATCTGTATGTACTTCTAGCACATTTGTTCTCAACCAGGAGTTAATATGCCTTCTAGGTCACATTTGACAATGTCTGGAGACATTTTTGATGGTCACAGTCTGGAGGGGAGGAAGAATACTGCCACGTAGTTGGAACACACCAGGGGTGTTGCCATCTATCTTACAGTGCATAGGGACAGACCCTCTACCACAAAGAATTAATCTGGCCCAAAATGTCAATAGTCCAAAGGCTGAAAAACCCTGTCTAGCATAATATTTTGTGGCTCAGTACTTGATTATTTTGTTTCCTTCTCCACTAGACCTGGGACCTTGTCTTACTTGTGTGTGAGTGTGTGTTTTAAACATATAAGTATTATTTGTTTCATCAGTCCTACACAATTCACAGCACTCACCATAGCACATACCCTCCCCAATGTCCATCACCCAGCCACACCTTCCCTCCCACCCCCACCCCTCCAGACACCCCCAGTCTGTTTCCTGAGATTGAGAGTCTCTTATGGTTTGTCTCCCCCTCTTACTTGCTTTTACATGGCCTGTCACATAGCAGAAGTTGAATAAATTTTGAAAAGGAGTAAAGGAGATAATTCGGATTAATTTATAAATGGGATATGAGCAGAGTCTGCTACCATAGGCTACTTGCAAATTTCAGGGATTTCCCCCTCATTGCCTTTCATTGGTATTGCATTGCAGTGATGTCCAGACTTGTCTATTTTTCATTTGTTCATTCAGCAAACATTGACTCATTTAAATAATAAACTGATGTTTTCTTTCTTCATCATCACTTTAGGCTCCCCCCCCCATGCATGTGTTTTTGCCATTTATGAAGTGGTAAAAACTCATTAATTAGCTATGCTTCAAAAACAAATAATTCTTTTCATTCATGTCAGAGATTGGTTGGCCAAAACTCTGCAGGCCACAATGACTTCGACAAATAAAGCAATTGAATTACAGCTACAAGTGAAGCAAAATGCAGAAGAATTACAGGACTTTATGAGGGATTTAGAAAACTGGGAAAAAGATATTAAACAGAAGGATATGGAACTAAGAAGACAGAATGGTGTTCCTGAAGAGGTAAGTTTCTTAATCAAGTCCTACTTCAGAATCCAGCAAAACTATTTAATTTAAAATAAAGCACAACCTTTTAAAATGTTCTGAAAATACTGAAACTGAAGTGATTTGCCAGCTGTCAACATTTTGAAAAATTCTGCTTCTTAAGTCTTTGTAATAATTGTTTTAACTCTATTAAGACATTTTAAGGCTTAGCCAATAGTTACAGAAAGGAAGTCCATATGATAATTCTTAATTTGATATTTAAGTATATATATGATACAGATCATGTATATAGTTATATATTTAATGATATCTTAACATACAGTATTAACATAACATGTAGATTACGTAGGTTCAACCAAATGTTTTTCTTTTTTTTTTTAAATATTTTATTTATTTGACAGAGAGATCACAAGTAGACAGAGAGGCAGGCAGAGAGAGAGAGAGAGAGAGAGAGAGGGAAGCAGGCTCCCTGCTGAGCAGAGAGCCCGATGCGGGGCTCGATCCCAGGACCCCAAGACCATGACCTGAGCTGAAGGCAGCGGCTTAACCCACTGAGCCACCCAGGTGCCCCCAAACGTTTTTCTTAAGACTGCATTTAAATATGGATAATTTTTTCATACTGATGATGTAGAGGCAGTTCAATTTGCTGTTGCACTGCTGCTAATTCATTGTAGTAAGGCTGAAAATCAGTCAATTTTGGAAGTGTGAATTTAGGTTTGCAAATTAAATGTATAATTAAAATTTCTAGATAATACTTTCCTTGTGACTAAACAATATTCAACATTTGTCAAAGCATGAATTAAACTTTTCAAGCATGAATTAAGTGAAGATGGTAAATTGGTATATTTAAGCCCTTAAAAAAATAAAAGTACTTCTTGAAAATATAATTTAGTGAGCATTTTAAACATTGGTAGTTATAGGGGCACCTGGGTGGCTCAGTGAGTTAAAGCCTCTGCCTTCGGCTCAGCCCTGCATTGGGCTCTCTGCTCCGCAGGGAGCCTGCTTCCTCCAATCTCTCTCTCTCTCTGCCTGCGTCTCTGCCTACTGTGATCTCTGTCTGTCAAATAAATAAGTAAAAATCTTAAAAAACAACAACAACAAAAAGCATTGGTAGTTATACAGAAAAGTAATAGGAAAGCAGTGCTCAAACATTGTGTGTTTATTTTTTTTCCCATCCCTAGAATTTACCTCCTATTCGAAATGGGAATTTTAGGAAAAAGAAGAAAGGCAAGCCTAAAGAGTCTTCTAAAAAAACCAAAGATGAAAACACAAAAAACAGGATAAAATCTTATGATTATGAGGCATGGGCAAAACTTGATGTGGTGAGTTAATCTCCTTATGTGCTTCTTAGTATTTGAATAAAACTGTCTTGGAGTTAGCTAAGAGTGATGGGTTAAATGAAAAATAAAGTTCTTACCTTTGTGTCTTTCACTTAAAGATTATTTTATGTGAATCCAAATTTAATTACAGTGCTTTTCAGTTAACTAGATTATTTTTTCTCCGGAAGCCCCCTTTCAATGAGTTGGCTAAAACAGCCAGGATTCCTTTCTTTTTTTTTCAATTTTTTTTTCTTCTTTGTTTTTGCAAAAATAGTACGTGGACGTCCAGCATACTCCCCGCCCAGTTTACCCCAGTGGTTATATCTTCCTTAATTATAGTATAGTGTCAAAACCAGGAAATTGATAATGGCACAGTATATGTACAGTTCGATGCCATTTTTTGACATGTAGATTTGGGTAACCACCATTGCATCCAGAGTTCAAAAATACTGCATCCCCATCCCATCTTTTCTTCCCTCTACTCCCATAGCTAACCACTCTTCTGATTTTTATGTTTATTTGGACTTTTCTGTTTTAAAATTTTTATTTGAGGTTCTTAAACTCATACAGTAGAGGGCAAAAATCTTAAGTGTATAGCTTCCTGAATTTTTTTCTCCTGTATATACCTGAGAATCCACCATCCGCATCAAGATAGAAGACATTTCCAGCATCCCAGAAGCCTGCCTTTTCATTTGATTACCTCCCAAAGGTAGCCACTATTGTGATCTCTCATAGATCAGTTTTGTCAGTTTTGGAATTTCATATAAATGTATCATACAGTATGCACTCTTTTATGTCTGGTTTTGTTTGCTAGCATTGTCTGAGATTGATTCATATTATTAAGTAGCAATAATTTGTTCTTTTTCCTTGATGATTGGAATTCCATTGTGTGAATATATCACAATTTGTGTATTCATTCTCCTATAAACATACATTTGGGTTGTTTCCAGTTTGGGGCTATTATGAATAAACCTGCTATGAACATTCTTTGTCTTTTGATGGATATAAGCACCTGGGAGGGAATTTGCCAGGTCATAGTTTATATATATATTTAGTTTTAGAAGACACTGCTCAAAGTTTTCCAGATGAGTTGTATTTTTCTTAATGAAGCCAAGGCTAATTGACTTAAGTTAGAGCTGGGACTACTAACTAAATAGTTTGCCATCTGCTTCAGTATTGTTGCGATGTAAGAGAAGTATGATTTTAGTCTTGGATTTATTGCTGTGGGAAATGATACTTTCTGAACATATTTTTTCTGCTGAGTATTATGTAGTCTACCTTCATTTTTTGGTGACCTTATCCCTCATTATATAGCTTTTTCCTTTTCTTAAGGTGGTATCTTCCTATAAGCTTTTTCCTGAGAGCCATCGTCCTTAGATCATTTCTGAGAGAGGTGCTTTCTACACAGTCATTTACTCATTCAACAGATATCGATTGAACTCCTTTGTGTGGCCATTGCCATCATGATGTACTGCATTGCTTGACGTCATTTTCGTTTATCTATACAAGATGTAGGTGTTTACTTACCTTTCCACTCGAGTTGAGATCTGAGCAGCTGCTTTAGTGTGCTGCTGCTGCTGCTAGTGGTCTACACATGCAAGCATAACAGCGTTGGGTAATCTTGGCTCTTTAATGTTGGGAGGCTGGTGGGATTTGTAGAATCTTCATACTAAAACACTTAGCTGAGTTTCAGTCTCTTAATGTTCATTCAGTGAAACTAAGCATAGATTTTATTTTATTTCTCAGTTTACCAATGATTTGGGGTTTTTTGACATGAAATAGTATGGTATTAAATGCAAGAAATTTTGTTTATATAATCAAGATTTTTGTTTAAATGAGTTTTAATGAACTTTTTAACACTTACTGGTTTTAAAGTCTCTTACTAAAAACCATTCTTTTATCATATATGATAAACATGATTTAAAAATCCTGATGGGATTTATGAGATGATTCATTACCATTAGAAGAATAGGTGATCCAAAAGAGATTGGGAATTGTTGGATTAGTATATTATGTATTTTCTTTGATAGAGTCAGCTGGAATTTTGGAATTCATTGAGAGACAATATAACATAGTCACTGAGAGCTCTTCAGAGGATGCAGATTTGCCTCGATTCAAATCCTGACTTGGCCACTCATTAGCCGAGTGTTCTTGAGTTAACAAACCTCTGAGTCTTGGTTCCTTTCAGTAAAAAAAAACATGGGGAATTATACTTACCTCATAGGTTTTTGTGACGATTAGGAGTTAATGTGCTTTACAGGTAGTTTTTCATGTTTTGAGAATAAGGAAGAAAAAAGGTTTTTAGTAAAAACCCTTTCTTGGCTATTGGTTCTTTATTACATTAGTTTGGGGTTATTTCCAAACTTTGTGTATGTCAAGCCATAAATACCTCACTACCAATAGTTTGTAATTTAGGGATGGTATAGACTCTGTTGACTTAGATATTACTTCATGACTTCAAAGCTAGATTCTTCAAGTGGTTTGGATCTTGGCTTTCTTTTTCCTTTTTTTTTTTTTTTTTTAAAGATTTTATTTATTTATTTGACAGAGATAGGTCACAAGTAGGCAGAGAGGCAGGCAGAGAGAGAGAGGGAAGCAGGCTCCTTGCTGAGCAGAGAGCCCGATGCGGGACTCGATCCCAGGACCCTGAGATCATGACCTGAGCCGAAGGCAGCAGCTTAACCCACTGAGCCACCCAGGTGCCCCTGGATCTTGGTTTTCTAAACAAGGGTACATTTTTCTCTGGAGATAATCCTAACAATTAAAGGCTACTTGGATTGAAAGCAACTGTAGGCCTTCAGGTCCTTAGATCATTACAACCTAAGTTCTGTTCAGTCTACTTTTTCTTTTTTTAATGGTCATGTAATTATGAGCACTGTTCTACTTATAATTTCAGGACAGTATCCTTGATGAGCTTGATAAAGAAGAAAATACCCATGATTCTGTGTCTCAAGAATCAGAGTCAGAAGAAGATGGGATTCACGTAGATTCACAAAAGGCTCTTGCTCTAAAAGAAAAGGTATTCCTTAGGCTAGCATTGTTTCCTTCGTGTAAGCAGGATATGTAGAAAATTATGTGGATCTCAGTATCTCTTCAATGTAGTTTAGGGGGTGTTCAAACTTGTTACTGGCTGTATCTATATCAAGAGACAGTATAACTTGCTGGTTATGAGTATATGCTTTGAAACCAGATTGTATGGGTTCAGATCCTGTGACAAGTTCTTTAATTACCTGTACTTCAGTTTTCTTAACTGTAAAAATAAGATTAATAGTATTACTAAACTTCAGTGGATTGTTATGAATGTTAAATGAATTATATGTAAACTGCATGGACTGTATGAGTCCTTTTAGGTTTTTGGTTTTTTTTTTGTAGTAGACTAAAGTAACTTAAAATCAGAGTGTGAATCTTGACATGAATATTAAATTCCACTCCTCCATATCACAGGTCATCTTTGGTTACTTTTTAGAAATGTTAAACATCTCTCTTTAGAAAGCCTCATTATAAAACTATATTGCTTTTTAAGAAGGTGGAATTCTTATTTATTTATTATTCTTATTTAAACCTCATCTTGATGTCTTTCTTTTGTTACATTTCTGTGGGTTATTGTCAAATCAAAAGTGCATAATGCTAGGTATGTTACTCATTTTTCTGCCAACGCTTTTTTGGCTTATGCTCATACAGTGACTAGTGAATTTCAGCATTTGTTGAAAGACCATTCTGCTTAATTTTTTTTTCTTACCTATTATCCTTGAACACAGAGCTAATGAGTTAGAAAGAGATGCATAATATTGAAAGAAAATGGTTCTGCAATTCTCTGCCGGTATATATCTGATCCCATATGCTTTTTCAGGGCAATAAATACTTCAAACAAGGAAAATATGATGAAGCAATTGAATGCTACACCAAAGGCATGGATGCTGATCCGTATAATCCTGTGTTGCCAACAAACAGAGCGTCAGCATACTTTAGGTTGAAAAAGTAAGGGATTCACATAATGTGTGTGACTCTTTTAACTGTGTATGGAGGCTGATTTTTTAAAAAAATCTTTCAGACGTCCAGGCAGTGACATAATATGAACGATAAAAAGGCCTGAGTTACTAAGCTGTGAAAATTCATGAAGGAACCTTAGATGCCTTTTTTTTTTTTTTTTAAAGATTTTATTTATTTATTTGAGAGAGAGAGAGAGACAGTGAGAGAGAGCACAAGCGAGGAGAAGGTCAGAGAGAGAAGCAGACTCCCCGTGGAGCTGGGAGCCCAATGCGGGACTCGATCCCAGCACTCCGGGATCATGACCTGAGCCAGAGGCAGTCGTCCAACCAACTGAGCCACCCAGGCGTCCCCTTAGATGCCTTTTTTTAGTGTTACTTTTTATTCTCATAACTAAGCCTAGTAAAACAAACATATGGTCATTAGCTGTCATTATAATTTCTTGAACAAAAGGCTGTTTGGCAGTATTATTTTTTATTTTTATTTTTTAAAAAGATTTTATTTATTTATTTGACAGAGAGAGACACAGCAAGAGAGGGAACAATAGCAGGGAGAGTGGGAGAGGAAGAAGCAGGCTTCCCGCCGAGCAGGCAGCCCAACGTGGGGCTTGATCCCCGGACCCTGGGATCATGACCTAAGCTGAAGGCAGATGTTTAATGACTGAGCCACCCAGGTGCCCCTGGAAAGGTCTTTTAATGAAATCATTTGACATTTTAAGAATTTACTGTATGGCCTGTCTTTTCCCAGTTTTCATCATAACGTAGTAAAAACTTGTCCCAAATTCTGGAACTTGCCTGCAGACTAGCATTTGGGAATCATAAATCATAAAAAGATTATTTCTTCTTTCCTTGAAAATGGAGGTAGAATCTTCATTTTTTCCCCCTCCAAATTGTTATTTAAATTCCAGTTAACACACAGAGTAATACTAGTTTCAGGTGTAAAATTTAGTGATTCGTTGCTTACATGTAAGACTCAGTGCTTATCACAAGTGCCCTCCTTAATATCCACCACTTAACCCATTCCCTCGCCTACCTCCTCTCCAGTAAATCTCAGTTTGTGTCTATAGTTAAGAGTCTGCTTCTTGGTTTGTTCCCCCCTGGCCCATGTTCATTTGTGGTGTTTCTTGAATTCCACATGAGTGAAGTCCTGTGGTATTTGTCTTTCTCTGACTGATTTTGTTTAGCATAATACACTAGCTCCACTTGCATCATTGCAAATGGCAAGGTTTCGTTCTTGATGGGTAATATTCTGTTGTGTATATACTACATCTTCTTTACCCATTTTATGGTAGACTTTTGGACTCTTTCCATAATTTGGCTATTGTTGGTATGCTATAAGCATAGGGGTGCATGTACCCTTTGAATCAGTATTTTTGTAACCTTTAGGTAACTAGATAATACTGCAGTTGCTGGAATGTAGGGTAGTTCTGTTTTTAACTTTTTGAGGAACCTCCATACTGTTTTCCAGAGTAGCTGCACCAGTTTGCATTCCCACTGTCAGAGTAAGAGGGTTCCCTTTTCTGCCCATCCTCAACCAATACCTGTTATTTCCTGTGTTGTTAATTTTAGCCATTCTGACAGGTGTGAGGCAATACCTCATTGTAGTTTTAATGTGTGATGATGAGTGATGTTGAGCATCTTGTCATGTGTCTATTGGCCATTTGTATGTCTTCTTTGGCGAAATGTCTACTCATATCTTCTGCCCATTTCTTAACTGGATTATGTGCTTTATGAGTTTTATAAGTTCTTTATAGATTTTTGGATACCAGTCCTCTATCAGATGTGTCATTTGCAAATATCTTCTCCCATTCTTTGGGTTGCCTTTTAGTTTTGTTGATGGCCTCCTTTGCTGTGCAGAAGCTTTTTATTTTGATGAAGTCCCTGTAGTTTATTTTTGCTTTTGTTTTGCTTGCCTCTGGAGACATATCTAGTAAGAAGTTGCTACAGCCAATGTCAGAGAGGTTACTGCGTGTGTTCTCCTCTAGGCATTTGATGGTTTCCTGTCTCACATTTAGGTCTTTTGTCCATTTTGACTTTTATTTTTGTGTATGGTCTAAGAAAGTGGTCCAGTTTCTTTCTTTCTTTTTTTTTTTTTCATGTTACTGTTTCATTTTCCCAACACCATTTGTTGAAGAGACTATCTTTTTCCATTGGATATTCTTTCCTGGCTTGTCAGAGATTAATTGACCATAGAATTGTGGATCCATTTCTGGGTTTTCTATTCTATTACATTGATCTATATGACTGTTTTTATGCCAGTGTCATACTGTCTTGAAGACTATAGCTTTGAAATATAGCTTGAAGTCTGGAATTGTGATGCCTCCAGCCTTATTGTTCTTTTTCAAGATTTCCTTGGCTGTTTGGGGTCTTTTGTGATTCCATACAGATTTTAGGATTGTTTGTTTTAGCTCTGTGAAAGATGCTGTTGGTATTTTGATAGGGATTGTGTTAAATGTGTGAATTGCTTTGGGTGGTGTAGACATTTTAACAATATTTGTTTTTCCAATCCATGAGTGTGGAATGTTTTTCCCTTCTTTGTGTCCTCTTCAGTTTCTTTCTTAAGTGTTCAACAGTTTTCAGAGTACAGATCTTTCACCTCTTTGGTTAGGTTTATTCCCGGGTACCTTATGGTTTTTGGTGCAATTGTAAATGCGATTAATTTCTTGATTTCTCTTTCTGCTGCTTCATTATTGATGTATGGAAATGCAACAGTATTCTGTACATTGATTTTGTATCCTGTAACTTTACTGAAATTGTGTGTCAGTTCTAGCAATTTTTTGGTAGAGTTGTTTAGGTTTTCTATATAGTGTATCATGTCATATGCATAAGTGAATGTTTGACTTCTTCCTTGCTGATTTGGATCCTGTTTATTTCTTTTTGTAGTCTTGATTGTTGAGGCTAGGACTTCTAGTACTATGTTACATAACTGGTGAGAGTGAACATCCCTGACTTCTTCCTGACTGTAGAGGAAAAGCTCTCAGTGTTTTCCCATGGAGGATGTTAGCTGTGGGTTTTTCATAGATGGCCTTTGTGATGTTGAGGTATGTTTCCTCTGTTCTCACTTTGTTGAGGGATTTTATTATGAATGGATGTTGTGCTTTATCAAATGTTTTTCTGCATCTGTTGAGAGGATCATATGTTTCTTATCCTTTCTTTTATTAATGTGGTCTATCATGCTGATTGATTTGCAAATACGGAAATATTTGCAGCCTAGGAATAAATCCCACTTGGTTGTGGTGAGTGACTCTTTTAATGTGCTGTTAGATTTGATTTGCCAGTATTTTGTTGAGAATTTTTGCATCCATATTCTTCAGGGTTATTGGCCTGTAGTTCTCTTTTTTAGTGGACTTTTTGGTTTTGGAATCAGGGTAATGCTGGGTTCGTAGAATGAATTTGGAAGTTTTCCTTCCATTGCTATTTTTTTGGAAGAGTTTGAGAAGAGTAGGTATTAACTCTTCTTTATATGTTTGGTAGAATTCCCCTGGGAAGCTGTCTGGTCCTGGACTTTTGTTGGGAGATTTTTGATTATTGATTCTGTTTCTTTGCTGGTTATCAGTCTGTTCAAGTTTTTTGTTTCTTCCTGTTTCAGTTTTGGTAGTTTATATGTTTCTGTGAAATTTACCCATTTCTTCCCGGTTGTCCAATTTGTTGGCATGTAAGTTTTCATAATGTCCTCTTATAATTGTATTTCTGTGGTCTTGCTTGTTAATGTCTCCTTGCTCTTTTGTGATTTTATTTATTTGGGTCCTTTCTCTTTTCTTTTTTGATAAGTCTGGCCAGGGGTTTATCGATTTTATTAATTCTTTCAAAGAACCAGCTCCTGGTTTCATTGATCTGTTCTACTGTTTTTGTTGTTGTTTCTGTATCATTTATTCCTTCTCTGATCTTTATTATTTCCCTTCTTCTGCTGGTTTTAAGCTTTGTTTGTTGTTCTTTTTCTAGCTCCTTTCTAGGTGTAAGGTTAGGTAGTATAGTTGAGATTTTTATTGCTTTTTAAGGTAGGCCTGCATAGCTGAATACTTCCCTTTTAGGACCGCTTTTGCTGTATCCCAAAGCTTTTGAACCATTATGTTTTCATTTTCATTTGTTTCCTTGTATTCTCTTATTTCTTCATTATATCCTGGTTGATCCATTCAGTCTTTACTAGGGTGTTGTTTATAACATCCATGTATTTGTGCTCCTTCGTTTTCTTGTGGTTGACTTCAAGGTTAATAGTGTTGTTGTCAGAAAATATGTATGATATGATCTCATTCTTTTTGTACTTGTTGAGGCCTGATTTGTGACGTAGTATGTGATCTGTTCTGGAGAATGTCCCCTGTGCCCTTGTAAAGAACGTGTATTCTGCTTTAGGATGAAATGTTCTGCGTATATCTATTGAGTCCATCTGGTCTGTGTGTCATTCAAAGCCATTGTTTCCTTGTTGATTTTCTGCTTAGGTGATCTGTCCATTGCTGTAAGTGCTGTGTTAAAGTCCCCTACTATTATTGTATTATTATTGAGTTCCTTTATGTTATTATTTTATATTTTTGGGTGCTCCCACATTGGGGCCATAAATATTTAATAGTTGTTAGATCTCCTTTTTGGATAATTCACTTTATTATGATATAGTGCCCTTCTTCATCTCTTATTGCAGTCTTTGGTGTAAAATGTAGTTTGTCTGATATAAGTGTTGCTATTCCAGCTTTCTTTTGACTTCTATTTGCATGATAGATGGTTGTCCATCCCCTCACTTTCAATCTTTCAATCAAGTGTCTTTAGGTCTAAAATGAATCTCTTGTAAGCCGCATATAGATGGGTCTTTTTTTTTTTTTTAAATGCATTCTGACACCCTATGTCTTTTGATTGGAACATTTAGCCCATTTACATTCAGAGTACTTACTGATAGATATGAATTTAGTGTCATTTTATTACTTCTGTTGTTGTTTCTGGAGATTTTCTCTGTTACTTTTTAGTCTTTGTCCCTTTTGGTCTTTTTTTCCCACTCAGAGGTCCACTTAATATCTCTTGCAAGGCTGGTTTAGTGGTCATGAACTCCTTTAGTTTTTGTTTGTGTGGGAAACTCTTTAATCTCTCCTTCAATTCTGAATGACGGCCTTGCTGTATAGAATATTCTTGGTTGCGTATTTTTCCCGTTCAGCATGTTGAATGTATCTATCATTCCATTCCCTTTTGGCTTGCCAGGTTTTTGTGGCGAGATCTCCACTTAGCCTTATGGGTCTCCTGTGTAAGTTAGGTGCTTCTTTCGTTCTGCCTGCTTTTAGGATTTTTTCTTTCTCACTAGGTTTTGCACATTTAACTGCAATATGTCTTGGTGTTGGCCTATTTCATTTGATTTTGGTGGGAGTTCTTTGTGCCTCCTGGTTCTGATGTCTGCTTCCTTCCCCAGATTAGGAAAGTTTTCAGTGATTATTTACTCAAATAAATCTGCCTCCTTTTCTCTCTTTTCTTCATCTAGGACTCCTATGGTATGAATGTTATGTGTGATGGAGTCACTGAGTTCTCTAAGTCTATTCTTGTGATCCATAATTCTTTTCTTTTGTTCAGCTTCTTTATTTTCCATTATTTTATCTTCTGTATCCCTTATTTGTTCCTCTGCATCTTCCGTCTCTGGGGTCATTACGTCCAGTCTGTTTCGAATCTCAGTTACTACATTTTTTATTCTGATTGTTTTTTAACTCTTATCTCTGTGGCAAGGGTCTCCCTGATGTCTTCTATACTTTTCTCAAGCCCAGTGAGTATCCTTGATTGTTGTTTTATATTCTCCGTCAGGCATATTACTTATCTGTTTTGATTAGATCTCTGGCCGTGACCTTTTCTCATTCTCTTTTGGGATGAATTCCTCTGTGTTGGCATTTTGTCTGAGTCTCTGTCTTCTGTGTTTTAGAAAAGCCTGTGATGTTTCCTAGCTTTCTGGAGAAGAGGTCACATAGTGTCCAGGGCGTGGTGCTCCGGGAGTGTCCGGTGTGTGCTGCGTGGACTCTGCTGCTGTGTTTGGCTGTTCTGTCCCTCAGGTCAGGTATCAGCAGAGGTTCTTCTTGCCTGCTGTGGGCAGTGTTTGAACCTTGGCCAGAGTATGGCAAGTTTTAACTAGGTGTGCTCTGGTCTGCTTGTTAAATGAGACCTGCTGCTGCTACTACCACTAGAACTGAAACCTTGCAGAAAACTCTCTGGTCAGTAGACGTGGTGCGTGTGGGGGTTTCTGCTGGTGGTCTGGGGAAAGGGCCTGCTGCGCTGGGACTTAGGCACACTTGCCTGAGAAAAGCCATACACTGGGGCGCAGGAGGCTGGGACTTGGTGTAGTAAGCAGGTTAGGCAGCCAGTGTTGGTGCTGTGCTGTTGACTGAAGTTGGTTTATGCTAAGGGGGGTTGGAGGGACGGTTCCTTTGTACCCGGAAAGGGGTCTCCACTTGCTGCTCTCAGGGAAACACTCCCAGAAGAGCAGTTTCCCAGGTGTTCAGGTCGCTGTTTCCAGGCTGTGTGTCTCCCGGTTGCTTTCTTGCTGGAAACAGTGCAGTGTACTTTGCATTCTGTCCTAGCCAAGCCTGCTGACTTCTAAAACTCTAAACTTTAAAGGAGACCTGAGCTGGTTTTCTGGGGGAGGCTCTTGCTGCACAGGGACGAATGCAGGTTTGACCAAGAAGGGCAGTGGTGCCACAGCGCAGGGGTGTGGGATTTGCAGCAAAGCCGGCTAAACAGCCAGTGTATCTGGACTAGCCGGGTTAGCTGCCCTCAGCAGGTGTCTCTGCACCTCTGCTGGGGGGCAGGGGTGGGAAATGGCACCTGCTGGCTTTTTCGTCCCTCAAAAGGTGTCTTTGTGGATGCTACCTCTCCAAGAAGAGTCAACAGTCTTCCCGTGTGCCATAGGCGAACCTCAGATCACTTCTTCTGCCCCAGGTAGCTTGCCTGCCTTCTCCCCAGGAGCAGGGCAGCAGCCTCAGGCCTCTATCCCAGCCAAGCCGAACCTCTAAAACTCCAGTTGTCAAGTCCTACTGGCTGCAAAAACTCCTGAAAATCAGCTGCTCTCATTTTCCAAGCCAGTGACTTTGGGGACTTGCTGTGCCTGTCCCTGAGCACTCTACTCTATCACCGTTCTTCTCGATCAGGATCAGGGCTCCCTCCACTCCACAGCACCTGAGATCCGTTTCTCTCCCAAACCACATTTCTGCACTCTCTACCTTCCTTGATAGGGTCTCCTCTCCCTCGAGTTGTATAGTTCGTTTTGTCAGTCCTCAGGTCAAGTACTTGGCTATTTAGAATGATTTGATATTTGATATTTATCTAGCTGAGTTGGAGGAATGAGGCAAGCCAACAGTTTTCCTGCTACACCACCATCTTAGCTCCCCTTTAAGATGCATATTTCTGTGTGAAAGAAACTAATCTGAAAAATCTATATGCTGTACGATTTCATACTTTTCAACTCTGTGACATTTTGGAAAAGGCAAAACGATGGAGACCATAAAAAGATAAGTGTTTATCAGGGGTTGGGGGTGGTGAAGGAATGAGTAGGCAGTGCACAGGAGATTTTTAGGGCAATGAAAATACTCTGTAATAATGTAATGATAGATACATGCCATTTTATATTTTTTCAAAACCATAGAATGTTCAGCACCGAGAATAAGCTGTAATGTAAACTGTGGACTTTGGAGGATAATGGTATGCCAATGTGGGTTCATCTCTTGTCCAGATGTACCACTCTCATATGGGATACTGATCATGATAGCCCTGCACATGTGGAGGCAGGGAATATACAGATGAGAAGTGTCTGTACCTTCAGCTCAGTACCGCTCTGAGCCTAAAACTGCTCTAGAAAATTTGTCTTAATAAAAAAAATTAGAATAAAAAAAAATCTTTCGTGATAAAGTGTCTGTGAAGAGATGAACCCATACTATATTTCTTTTCAGCTGTAAATTCTTATGGCTCGCTTCTTTTTATTGAGTTATTTTATTCAAACCATTTTAAATGGTTTAAATGGTTTTAGATGTTCAGACCGTGCTCCTGTAGTTCACGTTACCAAGGTGTTCCTCCAATAAAAATTTGAGTAATGACATCTTTACCCAATTCACAAAAGAAAGTTAGCTGGGTAAATATTGTATAGAAATTAATATCCTTATTTTTTTTTTAAAGATTTTATTTATTTATTTGACAGAGAGAGATCACAAGTAGACAAAGAGGCAGGCGGAGAGGGAGAGAGGGAGAGAGGGAAGCAGGCTCTCTGCTCTGCTGAGCAAAGAGCCAGGCGCCCCTAATATCCTTATTTTGAAAAATCATTTATCCACTCTTTAACCTAGAGACCTTTCATTATGGAAAACTTAACATATGTTCTAATCTTTATCTTTAAGTCATACTGACCCTTTAAAAATACATATTTATGTTGAAGAACATGAATGTATTATAATTTTATCATAAGCAGAGAATGGACTTACTTAAGAATTTAAAAAAAAACAAATACCATCAAGATATTTCTTGAATATTAAAAATTTTAACTGCTAAATAATTATTTGGAAATACAAATTATATGGGTATCTGAGTTTTTTAATAGCTTAAATGGCATATTTAGGTCTCTGAAACTTGTTAATAGCCTGTCAAATTATAATATTTACATTTTATAATATAACTATAATTTAGTATGTGAAAGTTATGGAAAATAATTTTACATAAACCTACATGCACGCAGTGTTTCTTGGGGCTGGGTCACAGGATGTATATATGTTCAACTTTTCATGGTGATGACCAATTGTATAAGTAGTACAAAGGTGGTTGTATGAATTTGTATTCCCCTTAGGAGCATGTAAGAATGCTTGCTCCATTATCTTTACCAGCACTGGTAGAATCGGGCCTCTTAATTGTTTTCAATCTAGTGGATGTAAAATGGTAATTCACTGTGGTCTTAATTTGCATTTCCACAGTTGCTAGTAATGTGGAACATTGTCTTATATATTTATTTACCACTTGTATTTTTTTTTCCCCCTGTGAAATGCCTGTTTTGTCTCTTGGCCACTTTTCTGTTAGGCTGTTTTTCTGTTGATTTTTAAAAATTCTTTATTTTGGATACTAATCCTTCAGTGTTTTTTTATAATTATTTTCTCCTAATTTGCTTTTTTAATTTTCTCCCAATTTGCTTTTTTTCTTTCTCTGTGAAGTCTCAGTGAACAGAAATTCTTAATTTTAGTATATTTCAATTTATTGACTTTTTTTTAAAGGTTAGCACTTCTAAAAATATGATTTGTTAAAAAAAAAAAGTAATTTCCTTCCCTGAGCTCATATAGTCTTCTGTATTTTATTTCAAAAGGTTTTATGTTCTGCTTTTCACGTTTAAGTCTTAATATATGCTGAAGGTAGAATTCCAGTTTCATATCTTTTCATATGAATATTTCAGTCTTTTAGTCTTATTTATTGACTATCCATGCTTTCTCCATGGATCTGCAATGCCACCATTATTCTGTGTCAAGTTTGTACTGATCTCTTTTATGTCACTGTATTTTCCAGTTGATCTGCTGCTTATCCTTCTCCCCGTTCCATACCATCTTTAATTGCTGTAGTATTATAAGTCTTGGTATATGGCATTGGGCATGTTTTCTTACCTTATTTTTGAGGAATGTCTTTGGTATTCTTGGACTTTTGCTTATCAGTGTGAATATTAGAATCATCTTGTCAAATTCCTTAAAAAATTATGTTGGGGTTTTGATTATAATTGCTTTGGATTTAGAGCTCAGTTTGGAGAGAATTATATTGCCATGTGTCTGTGACTTATTATAGATCATGAATGTGCTATATCTCCCCTTAAGTCTTCTTTAATGTTTTTCAAGACAGTCTTCAAATTTTCTGCATATGGGTCTTTAAATATCTTTTGTTAGATTTATTTCTGTTTTTTGTTGCTTATCTCTAGTAAAGCAGCCACCTTGCAAACTTTGATTATTTCTAACAGTGTCTCGAGATTGTTTTGAGTGATTTAGGTAGACCATCATATCATGTGAGAATGTCAGTTTTATTCGTTTATTTTCCAGTCTTTTTACCTATTTTTCTTCCTTATGAAACTCTGTTAGTCAGTACCTCTAGTACAATAATGACAAAAAGTGGTGATAGTGGGCATTCTTGTTCCTTGCTTTAAAGGGAACATTACTTACATCTCACCATCACAAATTAATGCTTTTCAGTAGCCTTAAGTAAATAAAAGAAGGTGGGAAACACACCTTTAATTGTGAGCTAAATCCCCTTCTTGGGGATTTCAGAAACAAATTTTGAGGTTTGGGTTAACAAATGAATTTAATTAACCTTAATTTTTTTAAATTGCAGATTTGCTGTTGCTGAGTCTGATTGTAATTTAGCAATTGCCTTGAATAGAAGTTATACAAAGGCTTATGCAAGGCGAGGTGCTGCTCGAGTTGCTTTGCAAAAATTAGAGGATGCCAAAAAAGGTATTAATGTATTTCAGTTCCTTAATATCTAAAAAATTCCTTAATGATTTAATTTAACAGATGCTGTACGAAGAATACTAGATAGTCACAGTTCTTACCTTTGGAGAGCATTCTGTATTTGAATAAAGCTCATTTTTGCTTTTTAAAAGAATCTTGATACTTGGGAAAGAATGCATTATTTGCCTCCAATTAGACTTTGGTTCAAATTCTCATTCCACTAATGTGGAGTGAGACACCGATCACATTAGGTGGGTGACCAAAGGGAAGGTTATGGATGGATCTCCTATGATTTTCAGTTTATCTGTAAAGTAAGGATTAAAACATCTTGTTGGATAATTTGAGGCAGAGGCACTGCATATAAAATTCTTTTTTTTTTTTAAAGATTTTATTTATTTATTTGACAGAGATCACAAGTAGGCATAGAGGCAGGCAGAGAGAGAGAGGGGGAGAAGCAGGCTCCCCGCTGAGCAGAGAGCCTGATGTGGGGCTCGATCCCAGGACCCTGGGATCATCACCTGAGCTGAAGGCAGAGGCTTTAACCCACTGAGCCACCCAAGCGCCCCTGCATATAAAATTCTTAACACATTTTTCTTTATTTGTAAATTCTAGGGCTTGTATTAGTCCATAAAATAGGTTTATGTACTATAAATAACAAAATCTGAATAAAGTTGATAATCTGATAATTCTGCTGCTCCTTGGTTTTATGATATACAACTTAATGATAGCAAGTATCCTTTCTGGGGTTGGTGGAAGAAGGTGATATGTCACGGGATTCTGTCAGGGTTTTGTCTTAGGGGAGGGAGAATGGAGAAAGTCTAGTAGCCTGCTGTTGTTAATATTTCTTACTCCTCTTAATTTTGCCGCAGAACACTTGACTGTTTGGCACATGTAGCAAATGATTATTGTTTTGTAGAATTTTTAAAATATGCTATCTTTCAAATATTAATCTTCTAATTTACCTAGATTATGAAAAAGTATTAGAACTGGAACCAAATAACTTTGAAGCAACGAATGAACTCAGGAAAATTAATCAGGTAAATCCTAGTTACTTAAATTAAGTGCATTACTTACCTTTATTTGATGAAGTGTAAAGGTTTTGGCATAGTCTTTGTACTGTAGATTATTTAATATAGACTTTTTCTGATTTTAGTTCTTTGTACTGTATAGTTTTACTAAACAGATTTGCAAGCTAGAGGAAGTACAATGAATGATATTTAAAGATCCATAGGAGTCATCATCTTAAAAAGTTGTCTGAGGGGCACCTGGCTGGCTTAGTCGGTAGAGCACTCGACTCTTGATCTCGGGGTTGTGAGTTTGGGTGTGGCGATTACTTAAAATAAAATCTTAAAAAAAAAAAAAAAAAAGTTACCTGATGTCTGTGAACCACCGCTGCTTTTTTCTTTCCCAGATGATAGAATTACTTCTCCTTATCCCACTAATTTTTCTTTATTGGCTTGTGCTTTGACTTCTATATTAAACTTCTGCATATTTCTTTGATATAAGCTCCATCCTTATAGTTTATATATTAGCAAAAACAATACTAGTTTTTTAACAGTGAGAAAATAGTTATTACTTAGCTAAAAAAATTGCTGTCAAATGATACTGCACAGTTATATATTCTTTTCATTTTGCTGTTTGGTCAGTTATAGTTATTGTACCATCTGTTAAAACTTGGAGGAAAAAGTGTTTTGGGAAAATCTGCTTTTATTTTTTATTTTTTATTTATTTTTAAAGATTTTATTTATTTGACAGAGTGAGACACAGCAAGAGAGGAAACACAAGTAGGGGGAGTGGGAGAAGGAAAAGCAGGCTTACCGCCAAGCAGGGAGCCTGATGTGGGGCTTGATCCCAGGATCCCAGGATCATGATCTAAGCCAAAGGCAGATGCTTAACGACTAAGCCACCCAGGCGCCCCCAAAATCTGCTTTTAAATATTGCTATTACTTATTGCTCATAATCTGGTAAATTTATCAACTTGCTTATAATTGTGAATTATGTTATATATTTTTGTATTTTGTCTGAGGTTAAATAATGACTGAATATTAAATATGAGAAATTTGGATGTGTGGTCTTAATTATCTATTTTATTTTTGAAAATAGTTCCTAGAATGGTGCCTGGCCTGTGTAGAAATTCAATAAATAATTCTTGAATAAATAAATGAACAACTACTATTAGTGGATATGGCTTATTTTCATTGGAATAAGATGTATATTAAATTCACTATTTTGTTTTTTAATTTGAATTAGACTTTGGATTAGAGTAAAAACTTATTTCAATATTAATTTGAAATGTGTCAAAAATTCTAATACATTTGAGTGATTTACTATTTTAAAGTCAAATATATATGTATCTTGCGTTACTTGTTTTATTTTAGCTGACTACTGTGTCTCCTAGGCTTTAACATCCAAAGAAAATTCATATCCAAAGGGAGCTGATACAATGATTAAATCATCTGAAGGAGAGAAGAAACAAATTGAAGAGCAACAGAATAAGCAGCAGGCCATTTCAGAGAAAGATCTGGTAATCCAGAGGGATTTTAACATACATGTTTTGCTGAGTTTACTCTTCGTTTCTTGTGTATTTGTTTCTGTCTTCTCTAACGTTAAAATTCTTCAATAAGAGCTGAAAATTATACTAAAAAAACCCTGGAGCTTACTAATTCAGAATTTGAGTAATTGATGACTTAGTACATAATTAAAAATATAACATAGTTTAAGGAGCAAACTACTTTTGAGGATTTTAACATACTTATGTATAGGTGGTTATAAATTTAACATAGAAATAAGTTACAATTCATTCTTAGATAGAATTTTTTTTCATTAATTCATACTGGACTGTTTCTGATCAAAATTCCTTTAGAATCTTGAGTTGAGATTAGTTTAACATATTTGTAGTTTTTTTTGGAAAAATACCTATGGAATGATAAATACATATGGAATGATATTGATTGTGAGAAACCTGACTGATTATAAATAAGTTTGCTTATAGTGATGTCTGGTATATACATTCCAGTATGGTTTAATTTATCCTGTGTTAAGACATGTTAGTGTTACCAAAGAATGAGGTATACAATTCTGGTACTCTGTTCTTTCACAAAAATTATTTGAGTTAATGAAATTCTATTGTACAGCTTCTAATATTGAAGAGTATAATATTTGGGCCTATATTTATTAAAGTGTTTTTTTAGATTTAAGTTTTGTGTAATATTTAACTAGTAGAATAATGGTTAATGGTGTAAAGTAGCATAGTAGTATACTTTTTTCTTTTTAGTACTGAAAAGAGAATAATGCCACTATAAAACATAACCTAAATTAACAGATTCTAGAACATGTATCATGGATTGGATATTTAACATTAACATATACTTTAATAACTGATAGAGTATTGATGAGTATTCTCATAGTGTTTACTTAAGATTTGAATTCAGCTAATTTTTTATTCTTTTTGCATATTTTGAATTTTTTTTTTTAATTCTTCTTTATACTTCTCTCCAAAATGATAGGGGAATGGATTTTTCAAAGAAGGGAAATATGAAAGAGCAATTGAATGCTATACTCGGGGGATAGCAGCAGATGGCACTAATGCCCTTCTTCCAGCTAACAGAGCAATGGCCTATCTGAAGATTCAGAAGTAAGGATTGGTTATACTTAATACTTTTCAGGATGAAAAAGAAATTTACCATAAATTGGCACATTAGATAAATAGTAATAAAATAAAATTTATTTATTCTTGAGCGTTAAATTTAAATGAGAGAGATTGAGTGTGTATCAGTACATATTCAGTAAATGTTTGCTCTTACTATTTTCCCACTTGTAATAGTGTGGCATTACACAATTTAACATTTCTTTGTTTTATGCATGTTATTCTGAATTAGTGATTTAAAAATTATTTTTAACCTCAGAACCTTTTGGGCAAGTTCTTATCTGGCAATGTTTTATACATAAGAGAATTGTTGCCATTGAGATCATCTGATTGATTATATATACGGCAAAAACTTGGTCCTCTGATACTAACAGTTATTTCTGGATGCACTCAGGTGTTCCAAGTTGAACAATCAGGAGGATAATATCTGCTGGTAAAAACTGTGTCTCATAGTTCTTTATATCTGTTGTAATCACCTTTTATACTTTAGTGACAGAATTTAAGAAAAAACCTGTGAATACTTAAAATGGGGATTCTGAAGTTTTTTTGGTACCGTGGACCCATTTGGCTGCATGGGGAACCTTTCTCAGAATATTTTTGAATGCATAAGTATACATTTGAGGTTACAAAGGCATCCAATTATATTGAAATATAGTTTTTAAAATACTGCGATTTTTGTCATAGTGGTATATATACATTTTTATTGACACAACGAAATAAGAAACTACATTAAAAATACAGGCAGATATAAAGCAAAAATTTGTTTTGAAGACATAATATGAAAATTTAAATTCGGGCTGATCTGTGACATCTTCCACATACTGATGAACTAATAAGTGTGAATAGGAAATAAAAAAGTAACACAAATGATTATGTTACCAGTGTGGTAACATGAGACTTTGCTCTTTGGTATCTGATGACTACTAAGGGCAGAGTTCTTAGTTGCCTACTAGTTGGCCACTTAGGTCCTAGGAGCATTTATAGACTAGGATGCTGTGGTCACATACAAATAGGTTTAATTACTACTGTAATTCTGAAACAGTGGTGAACATAAGTAATACTTTGAGATATCTGTAACAGTTATAATGTGATATGAAAGTATCTATGATATTTATTGGGGCAAAGTTAAAGCTACTGCTTTTGCTATTGTGGTTTCTTGTTTATAGTCATAATTGAAAGAAAAGCCAAATCCCATATAAAAGTTAGTGAAAATAAGGATGTAATATTTTTCCCATCCCACTTTTCAGATCTCTCAAAGGACCTCAGGTTAGGAAACTCCTGTCATAGAAGTAAATTTTGTTTGTATATTTATTGTCATTTAAACCAATAGACACAATTAGAGATACATTATTTTGGTTAGAGTAAGTGAAGTGAAAAACAGGTTGAGTGTCCCAGTACAGGTTTAAAGGCATGAGAGTGAAAAAGTTAATGTAACTTCCAGAAAGGGCAAGTGGTCCATATTATGGCTGTTAACATAGCTGGAGAGTCAGTCAGGCCTTTGACTTTGATCTTTAAAGTACCTTACCCTGAAAACTGGGGTGGGGGGAACAAGGGGGCATGCATGTGTCTGAATGAGAGAATGATACAATCAGCAAAGTAGAGAATATATTAGTGGGCCATGGGCACGTGCACTTACTTGCATAGACACAGATATATTCTTTCTTCCATTGAAAAGTGAAGTAAAGAACTAGAAGATGTTTAAGTTCACTCAAAATTTTGATTGTGTTCTTATGAGGTCTTGTTTCAAGGGTAGGTTGGCATTCATTTTAGGCTTTGGGGAGAATGTCATTGCAGGAGATTTCCTTTTTTTGGAATTTTTTATTATGAAACTTTTATAGCTTTCATATAAGTAATATAATAAATCCCATGTACCAAATCATCTAGGGTTAACAAGCCATACCTTTGTCATTATATTTAGTTAGCTTTTTTTCCCTCTGAATTATTATAAAACAAATTAGAGACATTATGACATCTTATCCCTAAAGGATCTTTTATACATAATTGCAATGCCATTATCATGTCAAGTAAATTCACAGTAATTGATTAATGTCATTTTTACATATACGAGGTCTTCAGTTTTTCTGTTCTTTTTTGTTTTGTTTTGTTTTTAGCTCTCCTTAACTTTTTGTTTATTAGAGCACTACCCAGTCTGACTGAATTGATGGCCAGTTGCATGGTTGAATAGAATTTAGGAAAGGTGTTAGATGATATGCCATCACACATGTAACAGGTCCTGAGTTTTGTGTAGATTGGTTTTCCTTAGTTGATGTATAACTTAGGTGATCCTTAGATGGGTAAATACTAAGTTTTATTAGAAAATGAATGCCAGTTTTAATTGTCAGTGTAGTACCTGTGTGTATTGAGTGTTGGCGGGGTGCAGGACGGGTTCCAGCCAGTGGTATTCTTTTGTCTGCTTGGCTTGTATTTTACCACCATTTTTTACATTCTTCCGGCACTTCCTATCCTGACTTTCCTTTAACCTTGTACCTTTTCCCTCCTTCCTAGATGTTTCCAAGATTTGGTGAGAGTGAACAATTAAAAAAAAATAGTCTTTCCTCTGAAAGACAGATTTGGAAGTTTTTAATTAAAATAAATATGCCTGCATTTTACATTAGAAACTCCGTTTATGTTAAGTTTTACCTATAAGCTGCATTTTCCAGTTGGTAATTTTGTCATATTAAATAGATATGAAGAAGCCGAAAAAGACTGCACACAAGCTATTTTATTAGATGGCTCATACTCTAAAGCTTTTGCCAGAAGAGGAACGGCAAGAACATTTTTGGGAAAGTTAAATGAGGCCAAACAAGGTATGACTATCTTTCTAACAACTATCACTCACTCATTCTTATGAGACTCCCATGTTATAGAAGCAGAGATTTGTGTAGCTTTTCCATTGTTCAAGGGTACAGAACTTACAGAAGTAAATTTTCTTTCACAGCTCAGATCGTGAATAGTTTGCAGATTTGAAGGAATACAGCTTTCATAGTGGACCAGATTATCTTTTACTTTAAGAGTGTCCAGTCTGATCTGGCTAATTGCCAATCATAGTTAATTAATAATTTGAATTATAGGTGAGAAGGAAAAGGCAAAAAGAAAGGGAATCAGCTGTTAAAGGTTAGAGGATAATGTGAGATCTGCAGTGATGCTCCTTTTTATTCTTGGTACTAGTTATTTTGTTTTTCCAGGATCTTTTAAGTATTCAGTCTGTTAGCCTTCTTGAAGAACTAACTGGGTTTTATAGCATATGTTTTCTGTTTCACATATTTCTGCTCTTTCTTTCCTTCAATTTTGTTTAAGCTTATGTTATTTTATTTTAAAGATTTTATTTACTTGAGAGAGGGCGGCCTTGAGTGGGGAAGGGGCAGAAGGAGAGGGAGAAGCAGGCCCCCTGCTGCTCAGGGAGCCTGATGCAGGCTTGATCCGGGGATCCCAGGATCATGACCTGAGCTGAAGGCAGACACTTAACAGACTGAGCCACCCAGGTGCCCCTATTTTGTTTAGGTTTCATTTGCTGTTTTTCTAATATCTTGACATCAATACTTAGATTATTGATTTTCAACCTGCCTTCTTTTCTGGTATGTGCATTTATCTCTCTAAGCTTGGCTTCAGCTGTAGCTCATGCATTTAAAAAAATGGTAGTATGGGCGCCTGGGTGGCTCAGTGGGTTAAGCCGCTGCCTTCGGCTCAGGTCATGATCTCAGGGTCCTGGGATCGAGTCCCGCATCAGGCTCTCTGCTCGGCAGGGAGCCTGCTTCCCTCCCTCTCTCTGCCTGCCTCTCTGTCTACTTGTGATCTCTCTCTGTCAAATAAATAAATAAAATCTTAAAAAAAAATAAATAAAAAATTAAAAAATGGTAGTAAAATATACATAACATAAAATTTACCATCTTAATTATTTTTAAGTGTATGATTCAGTGGCATTAAGTACATTCACACTGTTGAGCAGCCATCACCATCACCACCAAACATCTTCAGCGCTCTTTCATCATCCAGTCCTGAAAATCTACCCATTAACAAAAACTCCCCATTCCTTCCTCCTTTAGCCCCTGGTAACTATCATTCTACTTTCTGTCTCTATGAATTTAATTGTTCTAGGTACCTCATATAAGTAGAATCATGCAGTATTTGTCCCTTTGTGTCTGGCTTCTTTAACTTAGCTAATGTCTTGCAAGGTTTAAGGCCAAATAATATTCCATTATATGGAATTTTCTTAGATTCTGTCTTAACATTTAGTGAGTAATCCTGTCATTTTTTAATAATGTGAGCTTTGGTAAGTTAGATGGCCTCTAGACCTCAGTTGTATCATCTGAAAAGTGGGGTTGTGATGGGGGTCACACGAGAATTCACGTAAAGTAACTAGAAGAGCACCTGGTCAATGTTTAGCTCTTATTATTGCTCAACCTGTTTCCTAGCGCCCTAAGTAAAACTTCTAGAGAGAAGCCTGGGTTATTAACTAAATGTATCATGTCTTGAACTCTGTAAATATTTTCACTAATTTATTCTGTTTCTTAAAAATTCACTTTAGATTTTGAAACTGTTTTGCTTTTGGAACCTGGGAATAAGCAAGCAGTTACTGAACTTTCCAAAATTAAAAAGGTAATGTATTCTTTTTACTAAAATATGGTCTTGTCTTCTGAAACAGAAACACATTACTATTATATAACTAACTTGAGAATATATATTTTGGTAGTCATGCTTACAAATTTATTTTCAAGGACTTAATTGAGAAAGGACATTGGGATGATGTTTTTCTCGATTCTACACAAAGGCAAAATGTGATAAAACCTATTGATAATCCATCTCATCTTGGGTCAACTGTAAGTGAAACACTTTTCTTTCATTTTTTCCTTCCATTTTAAATACCAGTGTTATATTAATAAGAGTTGGAGACAAAGTGTTGAATAAATAAACTCTTTTTAGAATCTTTAAAAAGCACTCTTAGGATTATTGATATAATAAAAATGGGGAAAATTCAGCTGTTTAGAATTCTGGGATAACTTTTTCGTTGACTTAACACTACAAATTTAAATATTTCTACATATTTTCTTTTTAAAAATTTTTTAAAGATATTTATTTATTTGACAGACAGAGATCACAAGTAGGCAGAGAGGCAGGCAGAGAGAGAGGGGGAAAGCAGGCTCCCCACTGAGCAGAGAGCCCGATGTGGGGCTCAGTCCCAGGACCCCGAGATCATGACCTGAGCTGAAGGCAGAGGCTTAACCCACTGAGCCACCCAGGCGCCCCTGTGATTTTATTATAAAAATAGCTTTGCATCTTCTGTGGGGTTAGATCTAAAATCAGCACTTAAGCTCAACAACAACAAAAGTAAGATGAATGTGCTTTACAAGTCCACTCACACTGCTCAGATCATTTATCAGGTGGTGCGGGTGGGGCGGTGTGGGTGGTTCCCGGGGCCACCGAGGTGCAGGAGGTAGAGGTGGTTCAGAGCCCTGGGTGGTGATAAAGGGGGTGCCCACGGAGTAGCACATGCAGGATGGTCCTGGTAAAGGGGGGGTCCTCTGGTCACCATACTGACTTACAGAGCAGAAGTGAAAGCTGTGTTGATATGACAGACAAAAGAGCCAATATCAACAACAGCTGAACCCCAGAAAAGCAGGCATCTGCACCTGCCATCTCTCCTACGCCAGGTTCCCAGAGAGCAGCATCAGTGCCAGAAAACTCTGTCCCCCCACTGGGTGCCACCTGTAGCTTGGGGGAAAAGAGGCCAGGAGGTTAAATTACTGTCACCACATGTCACTGCCCATGTCTGCCAGTGTGGAACAGCTGGGGTTCTATCCTAGAGGATTACCAGAAGTAATTTCAAACTAACAAAGTCACATACTCTAGTCGGGCAGGCGTCTGTGTCCAGGATAACACTGCGTCCCTCCTCTGTGGCTACAGGAGATGGTTCTTTGTGCATTGAGAACAGAGAATGAGTGAGATTAAAAAGTCCATTCCACACATGGAATCATAGCCACTCCTATGGAAAAATTCTGCTTGCCAGCGCACGACCTTCTTCCTTTGCTTCCCTCCCTGACAAAAGGGGTCTTCTCTCTGCGAGTTCTGTCAGTGGCCTCAGGGACCTCTCGGAGGTGGGGATGCCTGGAGACTTGGAGAGGAGCTGAGAGGGTGTTTTCTGGGAGGAACCTGTTACTTATAAATGTTAACTAAGCTCAGCTCTGTTTATCTTATCAATTCATAGGTAGTTCTGATTTAAGTACACTGTGAGACACATAGTAATTATGTTGTATGGAAAAAGGCAAAAATTGTAAATAACAACATGGATGTGTTTGGATGTGTGCTATAGAATTCCCATGATGTATCACGAGAGGCAGGATAAGTTCTAACAGTGACTCAGGACACAGCAGAACCTGCTCATATGAACATAGCAGAAGGACTTTATGTGGAACTGGCTCTGCAAATAGTAACTGATTTTTCTCTCTTCATGACTTCACTGCTAGTGTACATTTTCTACTACAAATCTGTTACCTCCTATAATTCAGAATATTTTTACCCAGGGTACAACTGGAGGGATTCTGCATATAGCATATTTACCAACAGAGATGGAGCAGTGATGAGTTAGGAAGTTGACCTTCTCTAAGACCATTCAAAATTGCACAAAGCACACAATGTAAAGTTGGAGGGACGGCATTTCACATTTACCAGTTGAGAGGATTATTGGAGATATTCTGAATAGGTTAGTTGCCTAACTGGAAACAGGAAAGGAGGAAACAACAATGATTCCACCTAGAGGCGTTCTGGAAGGAGTAAGCCGGCCCAGGAGGATTCAGCGTGGAGTGTGGTGTCATCCCCTCCATGTTATTCCCAGAAATATACAGTCACAGCCCTAAGGTCCTCAGCCTTTAAGTACTTTGGCTTCTGGAGGCACAGCCAAGATGACACAGTGAAAACAGAGAAGCCTATAGGCTCTTGGGTTGAGAGTTTGCACTTTGAAAATAAGTAACACAGCAGACATCTTGCACCACACACAAAACAGAGGTAAGGCCAGGGAGAGTGCTGTACACTGGCCATGATCCTCTTGCTGCCTCCTGGAAGTAGCTGTTCTGCATGGTGGATGCTTTGAGAGCCTTAATTTTATAAGGAAGTCAGAGCAGGTATTTTTATCTTCCTTTTACAAAGGAAGAAAATGAAGCAAAGAAAATTTGTTTTGTCGAGGTCATATTTCAGGTAACAGTGAATTTCTGTTAAATGCTTTTCTAGTGTTGTTTTTTTTTTTTTCTTTTCTTTCTTTCTTTCTTTCTTTCTTTTTTTTTTTTAAATTAATTAAGTAGGCTCCACACCCAGCGTAGGCACTCCAACTCATGACTCTGATATCTGGAGTCCTGTGCTCTACTGAGATCCAGCCAGGCGCCCCCCCACTCCCAGTGTTCTTATTATGACTTTATTCTTGGATTTTCTAAGACAAGACTTGTTTCGGGACAGGCGTAAATCTAGTTGCTTCCATACATTGTATTCATTTTCATACATTATGTTAATGTGCTGCTATTCTTTTCAATTAAGGTGATCAAATGTTTAATGAAAAGTGGTTTTAAAAAAGTGGTTTAAACTTTTACATCTTTGTAAGACATTTTCACAAAAAATTGATAAGGTTTAAAAAAACATTTGTCAGACTTTGTTGTCCATAATTATAAAAACATGGTCGTGTGGTAGATCAAATGTCCCATGGCCAGTATATAAGGACTTTTATACATTTGTGGGGTTCTCTTCTCCCTCACTTTAAAAACCAGTTTATGTTAATAGTTTGAAAATGCGACATGCATTTAAGTCTTTTGTGGCAAGATCTTAAACACCTCTGTGAAATGAAAGATCTGGGGTGGACTATTCTGTAAATGTTCCCAAACAAAATACACCAGTATCTAGCAGGAAGAGGAAAAATTGCTGTTTATTTTTGTAGTAGGTCTTCATAATAAAAATGTGGGCATTAATTGAAAGATAGAAGATGCTGTTTGGTGTACTGTTTTTAAGAGTTGATTTGAGCCCCCTTGGGCAAGTTACCTAATCCCTGTGTGATCCTTACTTTTTCTCCCTGAGGATAACTCACAGGTTAGTTTCGATCGAAGGAAATAATATCCATTAATGCTAAGGCAGTTTTAGGTGAAATGGATATTAATTTCTTTCTCAGTCACATATTTGTGAGAGAACCATACCACTGGGGAAGAGGTCAGGGAAGAGAGGAAGGTCCAGGAAGTAGAGGGAGAGTCCTAGCATTACTTGAGTCAAATGAGAGCCTAGGCCAGGGAAGTCTGCGTTTTCATGGGCTGACAGCCTGGGGGTACTTTTGGCGAATCTTCTCCAGAGAGCATCTAGGAGAGCAGTGATATAGATCTCTTGGTACTCAGGGTTCCTGGATAGGTGGTAGTAAATGAAGGGTCTCCTGATCTCATAGTCTATGCTGAAATACTTTATTTTGTTTTATTTTCATTTTTCTGTTTTCCTATAGCAAAACTTCATCTTTCTACTTGGCCCTTCCCCTTCTTTCTCCTTTCTGTTTATTTATATATATATTTATTTATTTATTTATTTTTTAAGATTTTATTTATTTATTTGACAGAGATCACAAGCAGGCAGAGAGGCAGGCAGGCAGAGAAGTGGGGGGGAAGCAGGCTCCCCACTGAGCAGGGAGCCCCATGTGGGGCTTGATCCCAGGACCCTGAGACCATGACCAGAGCTGAAGGCAGAGGCTTAATCCACTGAGCCACCCAAGCGCCCCCCTTTCTGTTTATTTTTACTTTTCTCTTCCTTTTCTTGAAATGGCCATAGCATAGAGCTAAATAAAATGCATCTAAATCTTAGTTTTGAGAAAGTGTTAGTTGAACCTTTCATATTTTCTTAAATCTTTCTGTAGTGATATCTTTTGTGTTTCACTCCTGTTAACCAGCATACTGTCATCCCCCGTGTCGCTCCCAACCATCAGTAGCCTTCAGCACTAGTAGTAGCTCCTAGTACCCACTCATAGGTCTACACTTCACAGAGACTACTGATTAAGGAATTTTAAAATTAGGATCATGTTTACACATCTGTTGTTAGTTTTGAAAGGATTTTGTTTTAAATGGGACTGTATTGATTTAGTCCAGTGATTTATTGCCTGTCAGAAATCATAGTCCTTTGTGCAGCGCTGACACATGCCCATTCTTGGTTAATATCTTCAGAGAAAACTGTTGCTGTTCAGAGTTCTCAGCGAGGCAAAGGATTCAGTTTAACATGATTGTACTTTAAATAGAACGGCTGCTGGGATTCTGTTAACAGTTTTGCTAATAGCTTTTAAAATTTATGCTTTTTCATCCAGTAACAGTTGTAACTGTTAGAGGTCTTATCTTGGCTATGTTAATAGAATGTCTGGGTTTAATACTAACTTTAATATGTATATCTAAAGTTTTTATATTTAAAACTTTTTGATTTAAAATTCACCCATACAGTTGAAATGAACACTTAGAATAAATTGAGGGTTTTTTAAATTAAAAATAACAGTATTATAGGTAAACTTAAGAAGAAATTGAACATGTTTGACATTTGTAATGATTGAAATAAACAGTGAATCCTACTTATTTTGTTACATTAGAAACTAATTATGGTCAAGTCTTACCGACTTTATAGACATATTTGGCAGATCTTTAATCCTGGACTGGTTTTGTCCAGCAGCTGCATGTTTAGAAAATCTACTTAGGTGTTTTTTATTTTTTATTTATTTATTTTTTAAATCTACTTAGAGTTTAATGTTAGTCTCTTTCATACAGAGTGCTGGTTATTGTCTGATCTTGTTCTGCTTGCCTTCAGTTAGTTCACTGTAGATTTGGCCATACTTTGTCTTGGCATTTTTGCCTCTCGGGTCAAGTCCAAACTCCTGGACATGGCACACAATTCCTTTATAAGCTGTCTTTAAACAGCCTTTCAGGCTTCGTTCCCCCCAACTCCTCCCCTTGCTCTAGCCCTTTTGGACTTCTCGTCTTTCCACTGACCATGCTGTGCCCTTCTACATTGCCACTCATGTGTACTTTTCTGTGATGACTCCCCTGACGCCACTGTTTGTCTTCCTTCCCTCTGTTCTCTTAGCATGTGGTGCTTTCCCCTTTCACAGCATGTGTCCCATTGCCTTGGAATTATGTATACGTACAGCTCTTCTTTCTCCCATTCAGACTTACATACTCTAGGTGCTGTGCATCTTTTTTTATTCTTTGTATTCTCAGAGTATGACCCCTGTCTATCTTGCCATCAGAGTGAACTGACTTAAAACCGTTAGTCTGTGAACTTAAAATCTAAGTACGTTCTCTAAATAGGGAGCTGATGCTAGTTATAAGAACACTGCAGCCTTTTAATTGGTGACCCTAAAATAGGAAACCTTTAATGTTGATTTAAAGAATTGATTTTAATCGTTGTAGAAACCACTCAAGAAAGTTACTATTGAAGAGACCGGTAATTTGATCCAGACCATTGACGTGCTGGGTAGCACTACTGCCGCTCCACAGAACAACCCTAGTCACCTGGCAGACGGAATAGCAAGTGCAGGCACTGCGAGTAAGAAGAATTCAAGCCAAGATGATCTTTTGCCCACCAGTGATATTCCGAAAGCAAAAGTATTGAAAATAGAAGAAATCAGTGATACTTCAGCCCTGCCGTGAGTAGAAGAAATACTCTTTAAAAAAAAAAAAAAAATTATTTTGAGGGGCGGGGGGAGTGAGAGCGAGGGGAGAGTGAGGGAATCTTATGTAGACTCCGGGCAGAGCATAAACCTCATGTGGAGCTTGGTCTCATGACCCTGAGATCATGACCTGAGCTGAAATGAGAGTTGGACACTTAACTAATGGCGCCACCCAGGCTTCCCAGAAGAAATACTCTTGATACTCATCTAGAGTGGTAATAATGCATTAGAAAATTGGTATTATTATTATTATTTTTTTGATTATTTTAAATTTTATTTTTTTATAAACATATATTTTTATCCCCAGGGGTACAGGTCTGCGAATCGCCAGGTTTACACACTTCACAGCACTCACCATAGCACATACCCTCCCCGATATCCATAACCCCACCCCCCCTCTCCCAAACCCCCTCCCCCCATCAACCCTCAGTTTGTTTTGTGAGATTAAGAGTCACTTATGGTTTGTCTCCCTCCCAATCCCATCTTGTTTCATTTACTTTTCTCCTACCCCCTTAACCCCCCATGTTGCATCTCCTATCCCTCATATCAGGGAGATCATATGATAGTTGTCTTTCTCCTATTGACTTATTTCGCTAAGCATGATACCCTCTAGTTCCATCCATGTCGTCGCAAATGGCAAGATTTCATTTCTTTTGATGGCTGCATAGTATTCCATTGTGTATATATACCACATCTTCTTTATCCATTCGTCTGTTGATGGACATCTAGGTTCTTTCCATAGTTTGGCTATTGTAGACATGGCTGCTATAAACATTCGGGTGCATGTGCCCCTTCGGATCACTACGTTCGTATCTTTAGGGTAAATACCCAGCAGTGCAATTGCTGGGTCATAGGGTAGTTCTATTTTCAACATTTTGAGGAACCTCCATGCTGTTTTCCAGAGTGGTTGCACCAGCTTGCATTCCCACCAACAGTGTAGGAGGGTTCCCCTTTCTCCGCATCCTCGCCAGCATCTGTCATTTCCTGACTTGTTAATTTTAGCCATTCTGACTGGTGTGAGGTGATATCTCATGGTGGTTTTGATTTGTATTTCCCTGATGCCGAGTGACGTGGAGCACTTTTTCATGTGTCTGTTGGCCATCTGGATGTCTTCTTTGCAGAAATGTCTGTTCATGTCCTCTGCCCATTTCTTGATTGGATTATTTGTTTTTGGGTGTTGAGTTTGCTAAGTTCTTTATAGATTTTGGACACTAGCCCTTTATCTGATATGTCATTTGCAAATATCTTCTCCATTCTGTCAGTTGTCTTTTGGTTTTGTTAACTGTTTCCTTTGCTGTGCAAAAGCTTTTGATCTTGATAAAATCCCAATAGTTCATTTTTGCCCTTGCTTCCCTTGCCTTTGGTGATGTTCCTAGGAAGATGTTGCTGCGGCTGAGGTCGAAGAGGTTGCTGCCTGTGTTCTCCTCAAGGATTTTGATGGATTCCTTTCTCACATTGAGATCCTTCATCCATTTTGAGTTTATTTTCGTGTGTGGTGTAAGGAAATGATCCAATTTCATTTTTCTGCATGTGGCTGTCCAATTGTCCCAACACCATTTATTGAAGAGGCTGTCTTTTTTCCATTGGACATTCTTTCCTGCTTTGTCGAAGATGAGTTGACCATAGAGTTCAGGGTCCATTTCTGGGCTCTCTATTCTGTTCCATTGATCTATGTGTCTGTTTTTGTGCCAGTACCATGCTGTCTTGATGATGACAGCTTTGTAATAGAGCTTGAAGTCCGGAATTGTGATGCCACCAACTTTGGCTTTCTTTTTCAATATTCCTTTGGCTATTCGAGGTCTTTTCTGGTTCCATATAAATTTGAGGATTATTTGTTCCATTTCTTTGAAAAAAATGGATGGTACTTTGATAGGAATTGCATTAAATGTGTAGATTGCTTTAGGTAGCATAGACATTTTCACAATATTTATTCTTCTAATCCAGGAGCATGGAACATTTTTCCATTTCTTTGTGTCTTCCTCAGTTTCATTCATGAGTACTTTATAGTTTTCTGTGAGTAGATTCTTAGTCTCTTTGGTTAGGTTTATTCCTAGGTATCTTATAGTTTTGGGTGCAATTGTAAATGGGATGGACTCCTTAATTTCTCTTTCTTCTGTCTTGTTGTTGGTGTAGAGAAATGCAACTGATTTCTGTGCATTGATTTTATATCCTGACACTTTACTGAATTCCTGTACAAGTTCTAGCAGTTTTGGAGTGGAGTCTTTTGGGTTTTCACATATAGTATCATATCATCTGCAAAGAGTGATAGTTTGACGACTTCTTTGCCGATTTGGATGCCTTTAATTTCCTTTTGTTGTCTGATTGCTGAGGCTAGGACTTCTAGTACTATGTTGAATAGCAGTGGTGATAACGGACATCCCTGCCGTGTTCCTGACCTTAGCGGAAAAGCTTTGAGTTTTTCTCCATTGAGAATGATATTTGCGGTGGGTTTTTCATAGATGGCTTTGATAATATTGAGGTATGTGCCGTCTATCCCTACACTTTGAAGAGTTTTGATCAGGAAGGGATGCTGTACTTTGTCAAATGCTTTTTCAGCATCTATGGAGAGTATCATATGGTTCTTGTTCTTTCTTTTATTAATGTGTTGTATCACATTGATTGATTTGCGGATGTTGAACCAACCTTGCAGCCCTGGAATAAATCCCACTTGGTCGTGGTGAATAATCCTTTTAATGTACTGTGGAATCCTATTGGCTAGTATTTTGGCGAGAATTTTTGCATCTGTGTTCATCAAGGATATTGGTCTGTAGTTCTCTTTTTTTATGGGATCCTTGTCTGGTTTTGGGATCAAGGTGATGCTGGCCTCATAGAATGAGTTTGGAAGTTTTCCTTCTATTTCTATTTTTTGGAACAGTTTCAGGAGAATAGGAATTAGTTCTTCTTTAAATGTTTGGTAGAATTCCCCCGGGAGGCCATCTGGCCCTGGGCTTTTGTTTGTTTGGAGATTTTTGATGACTGTTTCAATATCCTTACTGATTATGGGTCTGCTCAGGCTTTCTATTTCTTCCTGGTTCAGTTTTGGTAGTTTATATGTCTCTAGGAATGCATCCATTTCTTCCAGATTGTCAAATTTGTTGGCGTAGAGTTGCTCATAGTATGTTCTTATGATTGTCTGTATTTCTTTGGTGTTCGTTGTGACCTCTCCTCTTTCATTCATGATTTTATTTATTTGGGTCCTTTCTCTTTTCTTTTTGATAAGTCTGGCCAGGGGTTTATCAATCTTATTAATTCTTTCAAAGAACCAGCTCCTAGTTTCGTTGATTTGTTCTATTGTTTTTTTGGTTTCTATTTCATTGATTTCTGCTCTGATCTTTATGATTTCTCTTCTCCTGCTGGGTTTAGGGTTTCTTTCTTGTTCTTTCTCCAGCTCCTTTAGGTGTAGGGTTAGGTTGTGTACCTGAGACCTTTCTTGTTTCTTGAGAAAGGCTTGTACCACTATATATTTTCCTCTCAGGACTGCCTTTGTTGTGTCCCACAGATTCTGAACCGTTGTGTTTTCATTATCATTTGTTTCCATAAATTTTTTCAGTTCTTCTTTAATTTCCTGGTTGACCCATTCATTCTTTAGAAGGATGCTGTTTAGTCTCCATGTACTTGGGTTCTTTCCAAATTTCCTCTTGTGATTGAGTTCTAGCTTCAGAGCATTGTGGTCTGAAAATATGCAGGGAATGATCCCAATCTTTTGATACCAGTTGAGATTTGATTTAGGACCAAGAATGTGATCTATTCTGGAGAATGTTCCATGTGCACTAGAGAAGAATGTGTATTCTGTTGCTTTGGGATGAAATGTTCTGAATATATCTGTGATGTCCATCTGGTCCAGTGTGTCATTTAAGGCCTTGATTTCCTTGTTGATCTTTTGCTTGGATGATCTGTCCATTTCAGTGAGGGGAGTGTTAAAATCCCCTACTATTATTGTATTATTGTCCATGTATTTCTTTGATTTTGTTATTAATTGGTTTATATAGTTGGCTGCTCCCACGTTTAGGGGCATAGATATTTAAAATTGTTAGATCTTCTTGTTGGATAGTTCCTTTGAGTATGATATAGTGTTCTTCCTCATCTCTTATTATAGTCTTTGGCTTAAAATCTAATTGATCTGCTATAAGGATTGCCACTCCTGCTTTCTTCTGATGTCCATTAGCATGGTAAATTCTTTTCCACCCCCTCACTTTAAACCTGGAGGTGTCTTCGGGTTTAAGATGAGTTTCTTGTAGGCAACATATAGATGGGTTTTGTTTTTTTTATCCATTCTGATACCCTGTGTCTTTTGATTGGGGCATTTAGCCCATTAACATTCAGGGTAAGTATTGAGAGATATGAATTTAGTGCCATTGTATTGCCTGTAAGGTGACTGTTATTGTATATTGTCTCTGTTTCTTTCTGATCTACTACTTTTAGGGTCTCTCTTTGCTTAGAGGACCCCTTTCAATATTTCCTGTAGAGCTGGTTTGGTATTTGCAAATTCTTTCAGTTTTTGTTTGTCCTGGAAGCTTTTAATCTCTCCTTCTATTTTCAATGATAGCCTAGCTGGATATAGTATTCTTGGCTGCATGTTTTTCTCATTTAGTACTCTGAATATATCATGCCAGCTCTTTCTGGCCTGCCAGGTCTCTGTGGATAAGTCTGCTGCCAATCTGATATTTTTACCATTGTACGTTACAGACTTCTTTTCCCGGGCTGCTTTCAGGATCTTTTCTTTGTCACTAAGACTTGTAAATTTTATTATTAGGTGACGGGGTGTGGACCTATTCTTATTGATTTTGAGGGGGGTTCTCTGAACCTCCTGGATTTTGATGCTTGTTCCCTTTGCCATATTGGGGAAATTCTCTCCAATAATTCTCTCCAACATACCTTCTGCTCCCCTCTCTGTTTCCTCTTCTTCTGAAATCCCAATTATTCTAATGTTGTTTCGTCTTATGGTGTCACTTATCTCTCGAATTCTCCCCTCGTGGTCCAGTAGCTGTTTGTCCCTCTTTTGCTCAGCTGCTTTATTCTCTGTCATTTGGTCTTCTATATCGCTAATTCTTTCTTCTGCCTCATTTATCCTAGCAGTGAGAGCCTCCATTTTTGATTGCACCTCATTAATAGCTTTTTTGATTTCAACTTGGTTAGATTTTAGTTCTTTTATTTCTCCAGAAAGGGCTTTTATATCTCCCGAGAGGGTTGCTTTAATATCTTCCATGCCTTTTTCAAGCCCGGCTAGAACCTTGAGAATCGTCATTCTGAACTCTATATCTGACATATTACCAATGTCCGTATTGATTAGGTCCCTAGCCTTTGGTACTGCTTCTTGTTCTTTTTTTTGTTGTGAATTTTTCTGCCTTGTCATTTTGTCCAGATAAGAGTATATGTAGGAGCAAGTAAAATACTAAAAGGGTGGCAACAACCCCAGGAAAATATGCTTTAGCCAAATCAGAAGAGATCCCAAATCGTGAGGGGGGACAAAGGGGATAAAAAGGGATTCAGAAAGAAAAAAAAAAAGAAAAAAACTATTAAAAAAAGAAAGCTGATAAAGAAAAAATATAAAAAGGAAAAATATATATATATATATTAGATAAACTATTTAAAAAATGTTAAAAAAGAAAACGGTAAAAGTTAAAAAAATTTAGCAGAAGAAGAGAAAAAAAAAATTGAAAAAGAAAAAAAAATTAAATTAACTGCAAGGCTAAAGAATCATGGGGAGAAAGCCATGAGTTCCGTGCTTTGCTCTCTTCTCCTCTGGAATTCCACCGCTCTCCTTGGTATTGAAACTGCGTTCCTCGGTAGGTGAACTTGGTCCTGGCTGGGTTTCTCGTTGATCTTCTGGGGGAGGGGCCTGTTGTAGTGATTCTCAAGCGTCTTTGCTCCAGGCGGAGTTGCACCGCCCTTACCCGAGGCCGGGCTGAGTAATCCGCTCGGGTTTGCTGGGTTTGCTGGGTTTGCTGGGTTTGCTTTCGGGAGCTTTTGTTCCCTGAGCACTTTCCGTAGAGTTCTAGAAGACGGGAATGAAGATGGTGGCCTCCGGGTCTCCGGCCCGGAGGAGCCGAGAGCCCGGGGCCCCACTCCTCAGTGTGCCCTCAGAGAACAGCGCCCAGTTACTCCCGTCACCCTGCCTCCGGCCACGCTCCGAGCTGACCGAGCCTGCGACCGGTTCAAGGTAACCCCGAGTTTAGAGCTTACTCCTTGGTTCTGTCTCTGTAGCCGGCTTCCCTGTTCTAATACCGGCAAGCTCTGCGACACTCAGACACCCCCGATCCTTCTGTGACCCTGTGGGACCTGAGGCCGTGCTGACCCCGCCTGGGCTTCACCCCAGTTAAGCCTCTGGAGCGATGTCCCTCAGCGGAACAGACTTTTAAAAGTCCCGATTTTGTGCTCCGTTGCTCCGCCGCTCGCTGGGAGCCGGCCCCTCCCCCCGCGGTCTATCTTCCCATCGCTTTGGATTCACTTCTCCGCCAGTCCTACCTTTTAGAAAGTGGTTGATTTTCTGTTTCTAGAATTGCTGTTCTTCTTCTCTTCAATCTCCCATTGGATTTGTAGGTGTTTGCAATCTTTAGATAAGCTATTTAGCTGATCTCCCGCTACCTGAAGTAGTCTCAGCCTGCTACTTCTCCGCCATCTTGACTCCTCCGAAAATTGGTATTATTGATGAGACTTCTGGTATGTGCTTATCACCATAGTGCTTTGAACTGTCCAACTTCACATTCTAGATTTTTATTTGTACTTAAATCGTAAGAGAGGTTTTGCTTAAGGTGTGATCACTATTCCTGTACCATAGTGGGAAATTCAGAGGTAAGAAAATATCTTGACAAATTGATTCTCTGCATTTTTATTCTAGAACTTTAGTATTTGTATTTCACTTTGTAATTCAGCGAAAAAAGTTTTTAAAAGGAAGCTTCAGGGGCACCTGAGTGGCTCAGTGGGCTAAAGCCTCTGCCTTCAGCTCAGGTCATGATCCCATGGTCCCGGGATCGAGCCCCGCATCAGGGTCTCTGCTCAGCGAGGAGCCTGCTTCCCCTTCCCTCTCTGCCTGCCTCTCTGCCTACTTGTGATCTCTGTCTGTCAAAAAAAATTTTTTAAAGGAAGCTTCATAAAAAATGTAGAAATTAGTCATCATTATTCTAGCCATTAATATCTAAGATTATTTGTGGGCTCTTTAAATTATGTGTGGAATTTTAAAAAATAGTCATGTGTCTGCTTAATGGTGAGAATATGAAAGATCTAGATTAATTAGGTTTATTTGGGGATGTTGAAACTTTTTTAAGATTTTTAATTTATTTGGCAGAAAGAGATACAGTAAGAGAGGGAATATAAGCAGGAGAAGTGGGAGAGGGAGAAGCAGGCTTCTCGCTGAGCGGGGAGCCCGTTATGGGGCTCAATCCCAGGACCCTGGGACCATGACCTGAGCTGAAGGCAGACATTTAAGGACTGACCCACCCAGTCACCCCAGGGCATGTTGAAACTTTATTCATACATTCTTGTATTGCCACTCAGCAATCCTATTAAAAGTTTTTTTTTGAGGGGGGGCACCTGGGTGGCTCAGTGGGTTAAGCCTCTGCCTTCGGCTCAGGTCATGATCCCAGGGTGCTGGGATCGAGCCCCGCATCGGGCTCTCTGCTCAGCAGGGAGTCTGCTTCCCTTCCTCTCTCTCTCTGCCTGCCTCTCTGCCTGCTTGTGATGTCTGTGTGTCAAATAAATAAATAAAATCTTTTAAAAAAAAAAAGTTGTTTTTTTTTAAATGTTGAATTTTAGTGGTTTTATTTAAAGTGATAGTGATTATTTAGTGATTTGGGGAAAACACTGAACAGACTGATTTTTTTTTTTTTTTAAGATCTGCATCAGGGACTAATTATGTACTACACAGTGGCTAACTGAACATAAATAAATAAATATTTAAAAAATTGGCAAAAGCATTATCTGCCTTGCCAAAAATATAGGTGTGTTTTTATTAGCCAGAAGAGTTCACTACGTGTGGAATATAAATAGTTACAATATTATATTAATAAAGTCAGGAATTGAAAATCTCCATTGACATTTCCTTGTATAAGCTTTTGTGGTTCTTTTCTAATTGTTTGATGCCTCTGAAATATTTCAGACCTCCAGTCAACTTGAAACAGGATGTATGTCAGTCTTTCAGTGAGAAGATTTCTGTAGAGATAGATAAGACACTTGCGCAGTTTGTCACAACTGTTCTTCCTCCAGTTCCTGCAAACTCATTTCAGCTTGAATCTGATTTCAGACAACTAAAAAATTCTCCGGATATGTTGTATCGGTATTTGAAGGTAAGAAAGGAAGCTAGTCGTTGTAGTTTAAGTAGAAGGTCATAGGAATTATTTTGTCACTAGTACTGTACAATAGTACTGTATCTGCTTTTTGTAGAATATGTTTGTAGAACCCTTCCTTGCCTGCGTGTATTACCTCAGCCAGACTGTTTTAAATGTTTGCGACTGGGAAACCTTTGGAAATAGGTTCTGTGTTAAGTTCTGTGGTTTAAAATAACTTGATCTTATTTCAGAAATCCTAACTTAAACTTAATTCTTCATTCTTCAAGATGGGGAAAGATGTTAAAACACATTGAGTGCCTTCCATGTGCCCCAAGCACTGCTTGCAATATTTAGACAATCATTTTCTTATGTGAGCTCTTATTTGCTCCAAGAAAAAGGATCAGATCTTAGGAGGTTTACCAAATAATGGATTTTAGCATTGTCTTTTCAAGTGTGGTTATAGTAATAATCCCTTACAGTTTTCTAGTATACAATTACTTCTAAGTGCATTATCTCATGTAATTCTGTTTTTTAAACTAGTTATTTTTATTGCTTCTTGAGAGCTTCTCTTCAAGTTTCCTGTCTTTGGGAACATCTCTCTGTTCATGGATTTTTCTCTGCCTCGAACAGAGTGATTTATCCAACATTTCCTCCGACTTTTGTTTTTCACTCATAGTTACATTGTGCTGTGACCCCATTACTCAGTCAGCACTAGTGCATAAACAGTATTCTTCCCTATATTCATGTAAGCAGTTGTTATATACATAATTTGTGATATATAAATGTTACTGTGATATAATTTTCTCTTTTTATCTTTCCAAGCAAATTGAACCATCCATGTATCCTAAGTTGTTTCAGAAAAATCTGGATCCTGATGTATTCAACCAGATCATTAAAATTCTGCATGACTTTTATATTGAGTAAGTGGAATTTTTTTTGTTATACCTGCATATTGTAATGTTAGGCTATTTGTAGTGGTTTGGGAAAGTCATTCTCCTTGATGTCGTATTACTTACTGCCTTCTGTATAGCAAAACTAGCTCTCTGGTAAATTTCACCATTGCAGAAGTTGTGAAGAGATGACAAGTGCAAACAATAATATGGGAAATGTTTAGGTAGGAGGAAAAAGGACTTTAAAACTTTTTTTTAAAGAAGGGGAGGTGTAGAAGTGATAAATGTGATAGCAATTTAATAAAGTCTGTGCTATGAGATATAATGAGCACTGGGTGTTATATGCAACTGATGAATCACTGAACTCTACCCCTGAAACTATTAATATACTATGTTAATTAACTGAATTTAAATAAAAAAATAAATTTTTAAAAAGTCTGTGCTAAGCCTCACATTTAAGAAAATTATAATTTCTTCAGTTACTTGATAAATCTCTTCATTTGGGCACTTAAAATGTAGACCACATCCAGGGAAAAAAGATAAATGGAGACCTTATTTATGTATAATTAGAAATACTGTTAGAAAAACAGAATTACATGAGCTACTTTTAATTAATCATTTGTTTTATATTTGGATTGTTTCAGGAAAGAAGAGCCATCACTCATCTTTGAAATCTTACAAAAACTTTCTGAACTAAAAAGGTTTGATATGGCAGTGATGTTTATGTCAGAACCTGAGAAAAAAAGTAAGTCTGTGAAGAAAGCTTTTCCAGATCTTTATTCTGACATGTTCCTTCATTTATTCAACAAATATAGTGGACATTTATTAAATACTTACTCTAAGATACATATAGTTAAATTTAAATTAATCACAAGTTAAATTGAATTACACTTAAGTAAAATAAAATCTTTTAACCCCCAATAACAGCATTGTGAGCTTTAAGTGTGATTATTAATTACTTTTTACAGAGATAGAAACTGAGGCATAGAGAGGTAAGGAACCTGACCAAGGTCATCCGGGTAGGAAGCCAGACCCAGGACTGATTGATTTTTATTCTTTTTTTTTTTTTTTTTTTCAGATTTAAAGTTAGGCTTTATGTCTGGACTCTTCTACTTGAAAACTCAGTAAAGCGTAATGGTTGAGAGCTTGCTTTGGTGGGACTCGTTAAGGGTTCCTACCACAGATGCATGTCACCGGGCATGGGTGCAAGGGAGGTCCAGTCCCTTCTGTGAGAGCCAGTTTCTTTGTGTTTGTTTGATGGAACCTGAATCCTCAAAGACGTGCGGGAGTCAATCGGATGAAAGGGCTGGGGAAGAGTGTTAGACCCGGAGAATGATGTATGTGGAAGTTCTGAGGCAGGAAAGAGCAAATTGTCTTCAGAAAATTAAAAGAAGTACAGTGCGGACTGTTGAGTCAGGGGGACAGTTGGCAGGTGATGAGCCTGCAGAATTCTATTCCTTATTTATTTTTACATCTCTGTTCTTCCCATGAAGTGTCAGTTTAGGGAAATCTTAAGTAAAATCAGACTGTGCAGGAACTTCAGTTAGGTAAGAGTTTTGGGTTTTCCTTAAGTTTTCGGAAAAAGAAAAATTATTAGAATGCAGCAGTATCAGGTTTTTAGTTTTAAAAATAACAGAAACTCTATGTACCATTTTCATATATCTTCTGGATTAAATATACCTTGGGCTCCTTTTCTTGTTTCTTTATGTTTCTAGCAGCAACATTGAATGAGTCTGAATCACTAAGAAAAATACTCTTTGTATTGTACTTAAAGAAGTGGACATGTCATTTACGTGTGATTTTTAAATAGGGTTTAAGCTAAAAGACATTTCTGTTTTATCTTTACTCAAAAACAGTCCCTAAAGTTCCCTGAAAAATACTAACTTTTCTTACTACTGACTGTTATAACCTCTTCCACTACTTTTTTCGATTACTCTGCTCCACCATACTAACTTTATATTTATTTATTTATTTATTTTTATTTATTTTTTTTTTTAAAGATTTTATTTATTTATTTGACACAGAGAGAGAGATCACAAGTAGGCAGAGAGGCAGGCAGAGAGAGAAGGTGAAGCAGGCTCCCGGCTGAGCAGAGAGCCTGATGTGGGGCTCGATCCCAGGACCCTGAGATCATGACCTGAGCTGAATGAAGGCAGAGGCTTAACCCACTGAGCCACCCAGGTGCCCCTAACTTTATATTTTTTGATATACCAAGCTGGTAAACTTATTTTGGCCTTGGGCTCTTCGCAATTGGCCATTTCCGCAGCCCAGAATATCTCCCCCTTGCCAACTTCTTCACTTCATTCAGTTTCCACCAGAGTTACCACTTCAGAGACCCCTTTCCTCAGCAGACCTACTCAAAGTAACGGTCTGTCTCCCTTTATCATCCTCTGGCTTCTTACCCTCCTTTATTTTTCTTCATAATGTGTAACTAGCTGAAAATATTTCATTTATTTGTTTATGATGTCTCTCTCCCTAATAGAGTGAAAGCTCCACGAGAGCAGGAACTGTGTATACCTTGTTCTCTAGGCCTCAGGGCATAGAGTAGTGCTTAGAACGTAACAGTCTGTCTGTATAAATGCATTGAGGAAGTGAATTTCTTGCTACTGTAATGTGATAAGTAGAAGTGTACTCAAAGAATGCGAGTTGGTTCTTTACACTGGCCTACCAACAGTACTGTCTTGGTTGGGTCACCATTGTCAGCTGAGCTAAACATGGGGAGCACCTGGAATGGTTCCTAGAGTGTACCTAATAAGCATTTGATCAATATTAGCTGGTGTTACCTTTTTTTTAATCAGTAACAACCGGTAGCCAGTGTTAATGTTGCACTATACAGAGTTTTCCAAAGTGTTGATTGTGGACCATTCAGTGGTATAAAAGATGATTTTATATGATTTATAGGCAAGTTTTGTTTTAATTTTTAATAGTTATGTATTTTATTGCATATTATAAAAATGTATGGCTAACATTTTGTAGATGTTACTGCTAAGTTTCAATTTACAGTAGTGGATACAAAATTTTCTTTTAAAATAGTTTCAGTTTGAAAAAGTTAATTAAAATATTAAGTAAATAAATTGTGCTCATTACAGAGGGCAAAATGTTTGAAGTAGGACAGAGTGCGTTAAGTTTAAGTTAGTATTTTTTACAAAATATTCTGGTAAGAAACATTAGATTCCTGTATAACTTTCTCAGATTAGCTTTTTAAATATCTGGATTAGAATTTACAAATATAATGGTTATTGCTTTAAAATATGAGAAGTTTTATTTGATAAATCAGATTACTCTCTCTAATTTTGTCTCAGTTTTTAAAAAATGGAGATTAAAATGAATTATTTTTCTTTTTTCAGTTGCACATGTATTGTTCAATCACATAGACAAATCAGGATTGAAGGATAAGTCTGTTGAAGAACTCAAGAAAAGATATGGTGGTTGATTTTCATTTTTACTGAAATTACTGTCTTTGACTTTCATATGTAAAATTTTTTATTGAAAATAAAGTATTTTGCTTTTTAAGAAAATGAAATCATACAAGAACAGATTATCTTTAGACATAAGTTAATTAACTATATAGTGAATTGTGACTTAAGTAATGAGAATGTACTCAGGTAAGCTATTTATAAGACATTTTCCAAAAATAAAAATATAATGATGTATTGTATTGTAAAGATTGGTATTTTATGTCATTTGAAATTCTAAATCTAGATGCATTCTTCAGTGCCCCATAATTTTAACATTACATTTTCATAAGTTTTTGTAGCCACGTGCTAAGGTTGCTTCGTTAGCATACAAATAAAGTTATGGTTGTATAGAGGGTGTTAAGTAGATAAATAAATTGTTTCTTTATAGTTTTAATATTGTGCTGGTTCACTAACAAAGATACTTATTTACAGGATGTGCATTTTTAATATTTACAGTGAAAGGAGACTCTTACTAGGCTCTTTAAGTAGGTTACTTGAAGAGTCACAACATCCTTAAATTTTCATGCTGCAGTTTTTTTCCCTCATGATATCCACATTATATATCATCTAAAGGCAGATAATAAGCTAAAGCAAAGTGTAAAAATTTTAAAAACTAGGAATGTCTAAAGTAGTAATTAGCATGTATCTTGTGTATATGTGTTGTGTATGAGTGTGGTGTCTGTACGTTTTGAAAGCAGGGCTGGTATTCCCGGTTTTGCATAGTACCTGGCACAGGCCTTTGCACGTAGTTAGGTGCTCATTTGATGTTTATACAACTTAATTGAATTTTACCATAGGGATCAACTTTAGCAAATGTCTAAAATAGCACCCTAGCAAATTTTGGGCGTGCTGTAAACATTGTTAAAACCAAGTGAATTTTAGAGGCTAACAGGTTGTTAAAATATTAAGTCACTATCCTTTAGCTGTTATCAGCATCAGTAAGACTGACCAATTTAAGACTTTCATACTGTTATTTCTGTTGTATCATACATATGCTTAAAATTGAGTAATAATCATAATCTGTTTACAAAGATAATTTCCCCAGTTCACGGTATAAATTACTGAAATGGTCATAACTTGTATAGCCTCAGTATTTTATAGTACACTTAGGATAGAGTTTGTTAGTGTTATACATTGCTAAATGTATTGTATTGTGGCATATGAAAAGGTAATGAAATTGAGCCTTTTATGTATAGCTTTTACATGAGCTATAAGTATTGAATTTTGAATGACTTGAATTTTTCTCAAGACATTAAATAAGTTGATTTTGATGTACAGAAAAACCTTCTAAAGGCAAAAATGTTCTTTCATATATTTTCTTATGTGATCCTTAGAAGAAACTTACAAAGTAGTCAGGGCATGTAGTATGATTGCCATTTTTTTTTAAGTTTTTTATTTTAATTCCAGTATAGTCAACGTACAGCATTATATTAGTTTCAAGTGTTCAATATAGTAGTTCATCTCTTCCATACATTACTCAGTGCTCATCATGATAGGTGTACTCTTAATCCCCTTCACCCATCCTCCAACCCTCCTCCCCTCTGGTAACCATCAGTTTGTTCTCTATAGTTAATTCTTGGTTTGTCTCTCTCTCTTTTTGCCTTTGCTCATTTATTTAGTTTCTTAAATTCCACACATGAGTGAGATCATAGGACATTTGTCTTTCTCTGACTTCCTTGCTTATTAAGCACAATGCTCTCTTGCTCCATCCATGTCATTGCAAATGGCAAGATTCCATTCTTTTTGATGGCTGAGTAATATTCCATTGTAGACATGTACCACTTATCTATTCATCTGTTGCTGGCTGATTGCCTTTTCTTTTCTTTCTTTCTTTTTTCTTTTTTTTTTTTAAGATTTTACTTATTTATTTGACAGAGAGAGAGACAGTGAAAGAGAGAATACAAGCAGGGGGAGTGGGAAAGAGAGAAATAGGCTTCCTGCTGAGCAAGGAGCCTGATATGGGTCTCCATCCAGGACCCAGGAATCATGACCTGAATCACCCATGTGCCCCTGATTGCCCTTTTTAACATAAGACTAGGAGATTGAGAGAGTAAATGGTTTCATGATTACAGAGGTAAAAAATAGCAGAACAGGTTCAGGATCTTCTGTCTTCTGCTTATAATCTACAGCTCTTGAACTACTACCTACTGCAGTATTTATGTTGCATTACTTCTGTAGCGACTGGGTTGAAGCGGTATAGATCCCAAAATTTACTTTAGAATTTGCATTAATTATTATTATTATTTTTAAATTTTAACGTGTTTTTTCCCCAGAGACAATTTCACATAGTGGTTAAGACAAAAAGGCTTTGGAATCAGACTTCTCATATTTGAATTCTGGCTTCATCTGGCTTTCGGGCCTTGGACCAGTCACTTTTCTGTGCTTTGGTTTCCTAAGCTGTGGGTGGGCATCCTGATAGTTTCTACCTCATTGGGCGACTGCTAGGATTAAAGGAATGGACACGTTTGTGTTTGCAGCAGTGCCCAGATACGTAGTAAGCACTTACTGAGTTACTGGTATTATTATTACTGGAATTACCCTCCTGTCCTAAAAGTTGTTGAGTAAAGTATAGTCTTTAGGGAATGTCATATTGTCGCCTTACTGCAAAATAGCATGGTGGTAAATAGAGGCATTTTGTATAGTCTCATGACCTGAGTGGACATCCTGTTTGCACTTAACTAGCTTGTGACTTTGGGCTCATTGCTGAACCTCCTTAAGCCTCAGTTTCCTATTACATAAAATTAGAAAAATAGTAAGTGCCTACTTCAAACATTCTTGGACATTATCTAAATGTGCTAATACATAAAAGCATTTAATACAGTGCCCGCCATGTAGTGCTGAATTATTTTTGTTAATAATAGTAATATCATTAATTGACATAAGGACACAAAAGCAGAAGTTTCCCAAGTGATTTCTTTCTAAAAATGTATTTCTTCACTGTTAATGGTATCTTCTTACTTGATAGCATCACTTAAATCATAGTCTTGTATTATTGATAGAAATACCATGCCTACCATTTATTTGTTGTCTTCTCCCAGTCTTTTTTTATTTGCACTAATTTCAACGAATGAGTAGAGTTGCACAAATCCTATTTCAGTAATTTGTGCTTATGCATTTGAGAAAGATTTTACTCCTGACCTATAAATCTATTATCTGTGTTAACAGAAGGCATTTCTGAACACAGTACCAAACCTCAGATTACCTTTTTGCAATTTCTTAATGTTTGACCTTTATCAGAGAATTCTGTTTAAAGTGACATTAAAAAATTTAATGTTAATGAAACATTGGTTTGATTGATTCATTCATTCATTTATTAATTTAACAAGTATTTATTGAGTGTGCATATAATGCCAAGCACTAAAAATGGATTTTGCCTCTACAAAGCTGAAAGTGGCATGGGGGATATGTACAAATAAACAGTATGATAAATACGATGACAGGTAATACCGGGGGGGGTCATGGGAAATAGTAGATGCGAAATGTAAGACGTGTTTGGCAAATGAATTTGGAGGATGGAGTGGGAGCCAGATAATGGTAAGAAATGAAGCTAGAGAAGAAAGCAGGGCCAAGGTCATAGGAGACATTGGGCTTTTATCATGAGGTAGCTGGGGACCTAGTGATGATCGATAGAGAGTAGTGACCGTCAGGTTTGTATTTTGTGACTAGTTTACTTTGGCTGCTGTTGGAAGAACAGTCGCATGGGGACGCTGCAGTCAGGGACACTTGTTGGAAGACTTTTTAGGTAATTAAAGCAAATGATTATGGTATTCTGAATGAGAGTATTCTGAACTAGCCATAAGGAGGGAGAGAAGTAATAAGAATGGAGAAATATTTAGGAAGTAGAATAGGTGAGACTTGGCAGTGGAGTTAGGGCCACCACATTCAGGGCTTAATGCTGAAGAGCACCTGTTCACGCTATCCAGGGAATGGCCCCTCTGGAGACCGTGTGAATGCTTCCTGATTTGTGTAACCTCTTGATCCTGTGTGGGCTGGGTATTTGGGTGAGAGACAAGTTGAGAAGCAGGAGGAAGCATTGAAGACCATGCCTTAGAGGGGCACCTGGGTGGCTCAGTTGCTAAGCGTCTGTCTTTGGCTCGGGTCGTGTTCTTGGTCCTGGGATTGAGCCCCACATCGGGCTCCCTGCTCAGCGGGAAGCGTACTTCTCCCTTTCCCACTCCCCCTGCTTGTGTTCCCTCTCTCTCTGTGTCTCTCTTTCTGTCAAATAAATAAATAAAATCTTAAAAAATAAACAAAGCACTTTCCCAGATTTTCCTCCCAAAGGGTGGTGGTTTCATTCACTGAAATCGAGACTACAGAGGGTGACACGGGACTCAGCACTGGGGAAGACTAGACAGAGCTTCTACCCTCAGGTAACTCCCAGCTTAGCTAGGGAGTCATTAAGCAGCAGCTACAGTGCAATGTTTCTGGTGCCCTGGGAGAGGCTTGGAGAGAGCCCTGAAGGGGCACGGGAGGGCAGCTCTGAATCAGATGGAGTGGGACGGGGCAAGAGGAGGCAGAGGGTGATAGGAGACCTGAGAGAAGAGCGCTATGGTCCAGGTGCACAAAAGGGAGGGAAGGTGTCCAGGCAGAAGGATCAGCATAGCTGAAGACTCCTATGACATGGTCATGAGCATCTTGATTTGCCTTGGGTTGCCCTGGGAGTTCCATACATCATGGGAGGTGGCAAGTGGGGGAGAGTCTGAGTTGATTGCCTACATTTTCCTTCCATTTTTTCCTCGTTTTTCATACAAGCATATCCTGACTCCGTACTAGATTTTAAGCTATGTGAAGGTCCCGATATTGTATATTGTTGTTGCTAGCATTGGCCTTAAGACAGAGGCTGAGTTAATGTTTATTGGTGATGGATTTGTGTTATTACTGTTATTGGTGTGTTTCTTCTCTCACTGTGATTGTTTAATACAGGACGCTCAAGTCGCACAATCCTGGTCCTGGGGAGCTGCAGATGTGTCACACCGTTTGCCAAGCAGTGGGTTTCTCCTTAGTAAGATTCAGTGACACTGAAACAACTCCATGAAGAAACTCTGGATCTAGTTTATTGTATACCGTCTCCTCCTTTCTTCTGGGGCTGCTACTGATGTGGCTTGGCCAGCAGGTACTTTGTAACAGCTAATCTTTACAGGGGTAGTTAAATAAAACTTCTTTTCATGCTTTTAAACATCTGAAATGGTGTGGAAAGTTGGCTTTCAGGGGCTTTTGCCTTTTGAAAAAGATGAGAGAGATTCCATTGTTCTCCTGAAGTGAGTTATAAAGCAGGGGACATTAAAAAATAGAGCAAAATTTCTAATTCCTTGGTGAATGACACTATTCGCAATCTTTTCAGAGTAATCACTTGAAAAGAAGAAAAATGAAGCTATCCATGGTACAGGTTATTCCCAAATCACTTTGATTATATTTTGTCAAATAATAATTTGGGGCAACAAAAGGACTTGATTAGCAATCCTTTTTAACACGATTGTTTTGAATTTTATGTAAGTTTAAAAATTCACTTATTTCCCCCTAAGGCACCAGGATGGAAAGCCTCGCTTTGAATTTGCCTTAACAGCAGCCTGTCTAGCCAGACTTAACAAGATGGATCACTTCTTTTATGTTTATCTAGCAGGCCATGTGCACTCCTGATTCTAACCTGCTCGCGAGGGGTCCGAATTCACCATCCCTCTTCTGAAAATGGCTGCTTCTAAAGTAGGAGCACCTCAGGTATCTGGAAACCTTCAGTGGCTGATGCTTTCTGTGCAGTTTGAAAAAGACCTCTGGATGATTTTATTCAATCAGTGTTATTAGTCTGTATATCTCATAGAATATCCTGTTTAATAACAGACAAAAAGACACATGCCCACACCCTGCCGACAACACGGTAAAGCCTGTGTGTGTGCACAGCCCTGCCCTGGGGGACTACATCACTGGATGCAGCCCTGCAGGGGACTGTGGGGCGCTGGGCGCAGGGCTTGGTCTCTGTGTGTCTCCCAGGACTCAGGGCTGCGGGTGGCATATCTAAGAAGATACTTCTTCAGTTTTTGTGACCTCTCTGAATGTAACCAGCCAGTCAAACGGGGGGGAAAGACAGTGGATCCTCTGAAGCTCATGGACTCAGGACTGTGCTCTTGCAGGGACTGCTGCCACGTTGCTGGGGGCAGAGCAAGCAGGGCTTGGTGTGATGAAAGACGCAGTGGAGGGACTGGACTGATGATTCTGGAGCTGGAGGTATGGGGATAGGCAGGGAAGACTGTGTGGAGGGGCTGGTCTGAGCGGCTGGGCAGGGCACAGAGTGTCTAGTTAGGTGGAAGGGAGTGACATGGACAACAAAGTAGCAGAATGGAAGTTCTGGGGAATGACATTTCCCCAGTGGCACAGCAAGGCCCAGTCCTGTCCCTCCAGAGATGGCTTGGGGAGAACAGTAAGTAATAGAGTTGTCAGCGGGTGTGTCTTCTGGAAGTTCCTGTATTTTCTCTGATGATGCTGTAGCATTTAAACTTCACACTTTTGAAATACCAGCCTGAGGGGTCAAAGAGAAAAATCAAAGGAAGCAGCCAGTCACGCAATCGACATGGATAAAACTATACATTTAGGCCTCATTAGAATCCTCCTTTTGGTTTATTATCTCTTCAGGGAATAGCATAAATGAGGAAGCAGTGTCTGAGTTCTGTTTTAATCTACTCCTACTGCTTGCCTTACTGACTGACATTGGTGATGACCTTGAGGCCACTGGTGGGGGGAAAGTAGTTTTATAAAATGGCATCCTTTGGGGATATTGTGGGATGGGTGAACAGGGTAGAATGAGAAGATTAATAAAGGTTGGGTAGAGACAGTAAGTAGTGTGAAAAATATATAAAAATGTCCACAATGATCAAAGATTTCTCAGCTGAAGTTCCTGAAGTGTATCAAATGCTTTTCTGACCTGGTCTGGCTCTCTTAGTAACAAGTCTCTCACTATACGAGCCTGCTTCCTCCCTCAAGAAGAAAACCGGTTTGCATGGAGCAGAGCACAGAGTAGGCACTCAGTGAACATCCACTGAATGAGAGGTGAGCGAAGCTCCAGACAGTTGTTGCTGTGTCTTGTCTACCAACAGCAGGCAGAAGTGAATCTAAATTAATTTGATCTTACAAGAGGAGAATTTTTAAGATGGCCATCCTTAGATGGCCAGAGTGGGGGAAACACACAAGGGTAGATGACTCATAGTCATTCTGCTGACCATGTACCAGAATGGAATTTGTAACACCATTTAGAATACGTCTGGATCTCTGTCCCAAAGGATCAGGGCCATGGTAGAAGGTAGAGTTTTTTGTTTTTGTTTTTATTACAATGGGTTCTGGTGCAGCACAGTCTTCTTGACATTCAGTTATCCTCTGTGATGCTTGAAACTATACATAGGGTAGCTCTTAGGTTAAATTACTTACCCAAAGTCATGAGAATAGCAACATAACTCAAAACTTTGTGGTGGTTCTAGAAATTTCTGTCAGGTCCCCTCTCATGGAATCCAGTAGTGACATTATGACTCAACTTTTAGCACTACAAACCATTGAGTGTGGACTCTGTGAGAACTAGGTTCAGTCTGCATATCAGTGGGATTATAGACATGCAACGTGTTTTCACAGCACATTACTTGGCACATTATATGAGGTTAATAAGTATTTGCTGAGGAAATGAATGAATGAATTGAAGCACTGTGGAATGAGATGAAGTAGCCAGGTGAATAGCCTTTTAACTTTGGCTCAAAGTATTTGCTGGAACATTAAAGACCTTTTCATCGTCAGTGGGGATTATTTTAATTCTATTTCGTGGGATTATGTTCAGAGAGCTCCACCCCACCCCCATGTTCTTTGAATTCTAAATGAGCGTGGAAAGGGAATAGGAATTTTGTTTCTCATGGATAACTCTCTTATTGTTCTTCACAGTTCCAACACGCTTACTGATAATATTACCTGCCATTTATATGCACTCCTGTGTGCTAGGCACTGTACCGGGGGCTTTGCACATATTATCTCAGTCCTAGAAACAGGCTTGAAAAGAGGTGGTTCTGCAAAGCTGGGAGTCACATGGAGGTTAGTCTGACTGAGATACTTGTACACTTCAATCATGGCCAAGCAACCTTGATGATAACACAAAAGTACGGTGGCTGGAGAAGCAGGCTGGCAGCTGGCCTTTCTTTGGTATCACTGCCACCCACTGTACCTTCAGAAAATAGCACAAACTTGACATAGTATGCTGATAGGAATCCGAATGAGAGTGAATTTTGATTTCTTAGCAAGACATTGGCTCTTCAGTGTCGGTAGAAGTCTCCTCGTACTTCTAGCAAAAGTGAAGGTCTAAGCTTTGATGGTGTTGCCCAGTACTGGAACCTGGGAGGAGGATAGGGTGAAAGAATGGAATGTGGCCAACAGTTTGTTGAGTCTGGTCTTGCATGCATTCTTCAGTTAATTCTCTTGACTAACACATAGGTCCTGCAGACCAGACCTCCTCTGTGCTGGGCACCATGGTGGTTGGCTTGGGTAGTTGGCACACAGGAAAGGATGTTAGTGTTTACTTGGCCCCCACTATGAGCCAATGGACTCATTGTCCTGGCCTTAGTTGTCTGGCATCCCTGGGTGTGGTCATGCAGGGAGTTCTGTGAAGTCCCTAGGCAAACGTTGAGCCGGGGAGCATCCATCATAGTCCGTGCCCAGCTCCGGCCACATCAGAAGCTCCCATCTTCCTCTACCAAGCAGAGTTCCTTTTTCTAGTGTCACAAAGTCTTTCTGTTGACTGGGAAGGGGTGGGGGCGGCCATTCTTCCCTTCAGAACTCTAGTGCACAGGACCTGGATCTAAAAAATATAACAGACTAGACTTTGAAGGGAAGAGATGTCACAAAATGCAATCAGAAAGGAGTGTGTAGAAATGTCTGTTCTTCCTGGGACAGTGAAGGGGGAGGTGCGTATGTGTGCGTTCCTGTGTGTGTGTTCCTGTGTGTTGTGTGTGTGTGTGTGTGTGTGTGTGTGTGTACATTTGGGATATGGCTAAGGGTCTCTGTAGGATACTCGGGTCTGTTTCTCTTTTAATTTCCTTGCCTCCCATTTTCCATCATCAATAAATTGTTTTGATTTTTGCTTTAAGGAGTCCGTTTGAGTAAATAATAAATGGTGATTTGAGTATTTATTTCTCACTGGATAATTTGTCACTGGTATATGCGTGTTCTAAAACATCAAGCAAAAGCTGTGATCACTACTAAGTCGAGGCCGATCCTGCGTTATGGTAAAGTCGTGCATTTGCCATAGGAGAAAGCCAAGTTGAGAAGTTGTAGTTTTGTGGTGATTGGTTCAATATCCTGAAGACTACCATGTACAGCCCTTCTTTCTACACTTTGTATCAAGCCTTTTCTGAGTGCTGAACATCCTTGAATTCTTTGTGATTAGTCACTGCTTATGGGGCAGGAATTAGCTTATTAGGATGGCAAGAGGTCCAAAGGGAAGGACTCATCCATTTATTGCCTAGCACCAAAGTGATGTGCCAGTCTGTTTCTCTAGCTGAAGTTGCTACTGACCCAATTTTAGCCCTAAGAGTCTCTGATTTGAGACCCAGGGCATTATTCTCCCTAGAGTCTAACAGTGGTACAAACTCTGCTTGGGTATAGGCTTGATCATGTCCTCAGCCCTGGGCCTGGATTAGACGGCTACCAACAGGCACCAGAGGGCCGCTTTTGCCAAATACATCCCCACACTGGCTTGCTGTGGTGCCTGAGAAACCTATTCTGGATGTCATGGAAACAGTTTTACCTTGGCCCAAGCATTGTCATTTGAAAGAGCTAATTGGTCTCTTAGCAGAGATTTAATCTGGTAAAATCCATACTACCCTCAGGCCTTGGAGAGGATGAAGGAATCCAAAGGGAGGCTTGGGATGCCAAAGTCCGGGTGGAGTTCCGAGTAATCTGGAAGTGAAGAGTGACCTAACTAGGGAAAAAGAGGAAGGCACATGCTTGCTGCCCACCTCCCCGAGGCTCCCAGTTTTTCCCTGGGGCCTCGGGACGCTGGGGTCCTGGGCTCCCAACCTTAATGTAAGTGTAATGGGTCTCCAGGGTGAGCGTTCTTCCGTGTCGGTTCAGTATTAAGTACTCTGTTATCCCAGTAATAACTAGATTGAGGTTAGTGGAAGGTAAGGTTCAGTGGGGTGCTGTAAGTGGCCCCCATCTGCCTTCAGCCCTATTGTAAACCAAAGAACAAGGCCATCTGAAGCCCTCACACTGAGAATGGATTCAAATAGACTTGGGTACCTGTCACCATGATATCTCCAAGGGTTCCAGCTCTAGTGGGTCATCCATTTCTTTGATTTCCCCTAAACATAGCCTGAGCCTCCTACTTGTGTCCCTGGAAGACCCCATCTTCCAGTGGTTCCCAGCAGCCCCCACCCCAGGGAGGGTGCACACATGCGCAAACCCATCCGGTCCTCTCCTCCTTGGCTCTTTAGTGGACAGCTGCTGCAGGATTTCCTGCCATGGCCTTTGCAGCTTCTTCTGGCTTCTGTTCCTCCTAAAGCCTGTTCAACCCCAAGTGTGGGCACAGAGATGTTAGCCTCCCAAACATTTAGGTGGTACTAGAGGGCAGAGTTAAACAAGGCTTCACTGAACACTTGGGATGTCATCAGAGCCATACAGGAGAGAGAACATGAAAGCAGGCATCCCTGCTCCTAGAGGCCACTGCTTCCTTGCACAGTACCCTTCCTCCAGCCAGAATTCTCTCCCAGCTGGCCTAAGCCAGATGAAGCCAAGACCAGGTGCCCTCCTCTAATAGTCTCTGCACAGGTTCCCTCCTCAGAGGTGGCTTTTCCATTCGCAGGTTCAGCCTCTCAGTCTGCAGCCTCTGCCCCTGCACTTGGACCATGCCTGCTTTCAGGACTTCCCAGGAGAAGCCCGTAGGCACCTAACCTTAGATCTGCTTGACCAAAACACCAGCTGTCTTTTCAGAGCAGTAGGAGAACCTTCCCAAAGGGTGGCGGGGGGGAATATCCAGTATACACAAGATTCAGAGAATGCTTGTAATTCCCCCCAGATGCTGGCTGTTGGCTTTTTTTATTTTTTATTTTTTTTAGTTTTGTATCTTACATAGGGTACTTAGAATTTGACTTAGCCTTTTTTACTCACTCTTTTTACCTTCTTTTGCATCCAAGAAAGCCTGATTTGGGTAAGCAAAGTTAAGTAAGAATGTTCGAATTAAGTGTGTCATCTGTTAAGTAAACTTGAGTCTTTGCAGTCTGAAATGTTTCAGAGTCAGACTACAATGCCTGTTTGCCATCCCTTTCGTCATCTCTTGATTTGTTATTGCTTTTGATAGAGCAAAGCAGAACAAAGCTGTCACTAACTGAACACACGGCATCATCAACCACAAGAGCGTTTTGAATCCAGACCTGGTAGAAATTAAGGAAAAGAATAAATGATATAAGGGAATGAGGCTCTTAAATGAACTTGGAAGATCAGGTTAACAGGTCAACTTAACTAGCTGTAAACGATCTGAATTCAGGACTAAGATTTTCATTACTATAGTGATCAATAATGATTTTTTTTTCTAAGATTTTATTTACTTATTTGAGAGAGAGCACAATCAGGGTGGAGGGGCCAGGGGAGAGAGAAAAGCAGACTCTCCACTGAGCAGGGATCCTGACATGGGACTCAATCCCAGGACCCCAAGACCATGACCTGAGCCAAAGGCAGACACCTAACCAACTGAGCCACCCAGGTGCCCCTCAGTATTGATATTTTAAGAAAGATTTTATTTATTTGAGAGAGAGAGAGCGGAAGCCAGGGGAAGTGGCAGAGGAAGTGGGAGAAGCAGATTCCCCACTGAGTAGGGAGCCAGACGAGGGCTCGATCCCAGGACCCTGGGATCATGACATGAGCCAAAGGCAGGTGCCTAACTGACTGAGCCACACAAGCGCCCAATCAATACTGATTTTAATGACATTGCCCATAATGTTTGTTAGAAAGAAAGCAGAGTCTCATTTTCATGTATAATTACTTTTTGTAGATCTGCTTAGCTAGAGCTATATATTATGCTCATTTTTAAAAGAGCTGCATTATTAACTTTGATCCAGAAGATGGCAGTGTGCTTTTTGTTTTGGACTGGGATGTGAAATCTTTTACCTCCCTCTCCCATGAGCTGGCATATATAATACAGTTGTGCATTGTGAAATCCATGATGTAATGTGTTCATTGATTCACTCTATTAAAACAATAGTAAAACATTGAATTGGAGTCGTAGGAATGGGGTCATATTTTAAATTCATAAAATTAATCTTATTATTTTTTTTAATCAAGCAAATAGTGAATGCTTAATCTCTGTGCTGGATTTTCAGTGGGTAGAGTAGAAATATAAAAAGCCATCATTTAAGAAGCTTAAATCCTAGATGTGGACTCACAAGGCTAATAATAGTGAAACATGACAGTCTTGTATTAAATGAATTAGGAGAAAGAGGAAGGAGAGATTGCTGTGGTCTGATATCAGCAAGAAGACTCCTCAGAGATGATTAATTAAAGGGATGGGTGGGGACTTCTGGATAAAGATGTGGCTTAAGCACATTCTTTTTTCTTTCCCTCTCTCCTCAGATCCTACTAAAATAGTAGTAAAGGATTACAAATGAATAAGCTATAAACAAAAAGGCAGCAGGGCTTTAGGAAATGAGATATCAACAAATTTTGGAAAGATGAAGGTGGAGGCAGTTAAAGAAAGAATTTGCATGAAGGAGATAAAGAAGGTGTTATGGCTGAATTGCATTCTCCCCAAATTCATATGTGGAAGTCCTAACCCCCAGTACCTCCAAGTGTGACTGTCTTTGGAGAGGTACTTAAGTTAAAATGCAGTCATTGGACCCTTATCCAATATGATTGTTGTCCTTATTTAAAAAAGATTAGGACACACAGAAGGAAGATCATATGAAGAAACATGGAAGAAACAGCTCTCTGCAAGCCAAGGAGAGCCCTACAGTGGAAATCAACCCTATTGAGATCTTGGTCTCCAAATTATAGCCTCCAGAATTGTGAGAATATAAATTTCTGTTGTTTAAGCCACGTAGTCTGATGTTATGGTAGCTCTAGCAAACTAATCAGAATGTATTCTGGAATGTGTTCTGGAATGGTTCAGAGGCTCGGGACCAGGGAAAGGGCAGGGTAGGTGTCTATCATTAATTTTGGGAAATTTTCAGTCATTGTTGATTCAAATTATTCTCCTTCTGGTATTCCTATTATGTGTGTATTACACCTTTGGTAATTGTCCCACAATTCTGGAATATTCTATTTTGTCTTCCCTTTTTCTCTTTGTATTTCAGTTTTGGAAGTTTTGTGTTCTATAGTTAGGTCTATGATCCATCTGATTAAGTTTTTGTGAAAATTTCACTGGCTAATTATACTGGTCAGATCTTCTCAAATTATTCTAAGAGTGGTAAAGGGAACTTTCTGCCTTGATCCTGATTTTAGGGGAAAGCATTCAGTGTTTCATCATTAAGTATAATGCTAGGTGTGCTTTGTTTGCTTTTTGTTTGTATATACTCTATCAAGCTGAGGAAAGTCCCCTCTGTCCTCTGTTTTTTTAAATTTTATTTTTTTTAAAAGATTTATTTATTTTAGAGAGAGAGAGGGAGCACAAGTGCCAGAGGGAGAGGGAGAGAGTATACTCCATGCTGAGCTGGAGCCCAAGGGGTGTGGGCAGGCTCAAGCTCTTGACCCTGAGATAACACCTGAGCTGAAACCAAGAGTTGGAGGCTTAACCAACCGTACCATCCAGGTGCCCCAAAAGTTTGTTTGTTTTTTAAATCAAGAATGGATATTAAATTTTTTTCTAATTCTTTTTCTGTACTAATAAGATCATGTAGTTTTTTCCCATTAGCCTTCTTATATGGCGGATTACAATTGATTATTTTTCAGATATTGAATTAGGCTTGCATCCCTGGAGTAAAGCCCATTCATGGTATAGAATTCTTTTTATATCATGCTGAATTCCATTTGCTAATATTTTGTTAACAATTTTTTACATTTGGGGGCGCCTGGGTGGCTCAGTGGGTTAAAGCCTCTGCCTTTGGCTCAGGTCATGACCCCAGGGTCCTGGGATCAAGCCCCACATGGGGCTCTCTGCTCAGCAGGGAGCCTGCTTCCTCCTCTCTCTCTGCCTGCCTCTCTGCCTACTTGTGATCTCTCTGTCAAATAAATAAATAAAATCTTAAAGAAAAATTTTTTTTATATTTGTATTCAGGAGAAATATTTGGTCTTTGTACTGTCTTTGGTTTTGGAACCAGGGTAATACTAATTTCATAAAGCAAATTGGGAAATGTTCTCTCCTCTTAATACTTCTTGGAAGGGATTATGTAGAATTGGTGCTGATTCTTCCTCAAACATTAGATCAGATTGTCCAGTAAAACAGTCTGGGTCTGTATGTTTATTTCTTGGAAATTTTTAGATAACAAATTTCCTTTGTATTATGGAGATAGTCAAATGATCTATTTCATAATTGTGGCTTGCATTTTGATCCATTTCTTCCAAGTTGTTAGATTTGTATGTGTAGAGTTGTTTGTAGTATTCTCTTATTATCCTTGAAATAATTTCAATTATTTTAACGTTCTTAAGGTTTGTTTTATGGCCCAGCCAATGGTATATGATTTGTGGACACTTGAAAAAGCTGTGAATTCTTGTGAAAATTACAATAATCTATATTTTATAAATGTTCAACCTGTTGGTTGAGGGTGTTGAGTTCTTCTATATCTTGCTGTTTTGTCTAGTTGTTCTATCGGTTGTTGAGAGAGGAGTATTGAAGTCTCCTACTATAATTGCATATTTATGTATTTCTTATTTCAATTCTATCAGTTTTTGCTTCACGTACTTTGTAGCTGTGCTGTTTGGAACATACACATTTAGGATTGCTATGTCTTCTTGGGGGATTGATCCTTTTGTCATTATGTAATCTCCTTGTTTCTAGTGATTTTCTTTCTTCTGAAGTCTGTTTAATATAAGTACTCCTTTGTCTGCTTTTCTTTTATTAATGTTTGTGTGATAAAACTTTTTCTATCCTTTTACTTTCAAACTTCCTTTTTAAAAAAAAAAAAGATTTTATTTATTTGACAGAGATCACAAGTAGGCAGAGAGGCAGGCAGAGAGAGAGGGGAAGCAGGCTCCCTGCTAAGCAGAGAGCCGGATGGTGGGGCTTGATCCCAGGATCCTGAGATCATGACCTGAGCCGAAGGCAGAGGCCTAACCCACTGAGCCACCCAGGTGCCCCACTTTCAAACTTCTTATATCATTATATTTGAAGTAAGTTTCTTGTAGACAGGCTGTAGTTAGAGGTCATGTTTTATAGTCCAGTCCGTTGATCTCTCTCTTCTAATTTGTATATTTAGACCATTTATAGTTAATGTAATTATTGATACATTAGAATATAAGTTTGCTATTTTATTTTTTTCTGTCCTTAGTGTTTTTCATTTCTGTTTTCTTTTTCTTGCCTTTTTAAAAAACGCTTTTAAAAATTTATTTATTTGACAGAGAGAAAGAGATCACAAGTAGGCAGAGAGGCAGGCAGAGAGAGAGAGAGAGGGGAAGCAGGCTCCCTGCTGAGCAGAGAGCCCGATTCGGTGCTCCATCCCAGGACCCGGAGATCATGACCTGAGCTGAAGGCAGAGGCTTAACCCACTGAGCTACCCAGGTGCCCTTTTTCTTGCCTTCTTGTGTGCTACTGGAACATTTTTTAAAATTCCATTTTGATTTATCTCTATATGTTTTTTAAAAGTATGTTATTAATATAGCATTTTTATTGCTTGCTTTAAGTATTGCATTATTTATACACAACTTATTGCAGTCTATTTGTATTGTCATGTTACCAGTTTAAGTGTAGAAATCTTACCTCCCTTTATGTCCCTTTATCCTCCCATATTTGTAACAGTCTTATATTTTTCTCTACATATATTTAGAACCATATCAGACAATGTTACAACTTTTGCTTCAACTTTCAAACATAATTTAGAAAGGCTGTTGTAGAAAATAATGTTATGTAGAAAAAGTGGAAGAAAATAATGTAGGAACGAAACCCTGTTGTATCTTTCTGTTTAGAGAACTTTCTTTAGCCATTCTTTTGGACAGGTCTTCTGATAAGACCTGTTTTCCTTCATGTGAGGATTTTTTTAATCTCCTCATCATTCCTAGTTTTATTGGAATCCAGTGTGTCTGTTAGATTCTTGGTTGGTAGTTCTTTCTTTCAGAATTAGAAAGTATCGTGTCCCTTCTTTTGGTGTCTGTGGTTTGTGGTAAGAAATCCACTGTCATTGTAATTTTCTTCTAGACAAGTTGACATTATTCTTTGGCTGCTTTCAAGGTTTCTAATCTATTAATTCATTTATTCTGCAATTTCTAATGTTCTTTCAGTCCATTGTTTCTCCCTTATGTTTCCCCTTGCTGTTGAGCCCATCCACTGAGATTTTCATTTCAGTTATGTATTTTTCAGTTCTCAGATTCCATTTCCGCTTCTTTACATCTTCTGTTTCTTCATTTTTATTTGTCTTAAGCATGTTTGTAATTGCTTATTTAAGCATTTAATCATGGCTGCTTGAAAATCTTTGTTAGATCATTCCAACATCTTTGTCATTTTGGGGTTGGCCTTTAGTCCTTTTTTTCATTTGGTCTGAGCACTTCCTTTTTCTTCATATAACAAGTGATTTTTTTTTTTTAAGATTTTATTTATTTATTTGACAGAGAGATCACAAGTAGGCAGAGAGGCAGGCAGAGAGAGAGGAGGAAGCAGGCTCCCTGCCGAGCAGAGAGCCTGATGCGGGGCTCGATCCCAGGACTCTGAGATCATGACCTGAGCCGAAGGCAGTGGCTTAACCCACTGAGCCACCCAGGCGCCCCAACAAGTAATTTTATTTGAAACCTGGGTATATGCATATTACGTATGAAAGTCTGGGTCTTATTTAAACCTTATTATTATTTTTTTAAACCTTATTTTTTAAACTGATTTAATCCAGTACTTCTCTAGCAGGGATGTGGGTAGGGGTACTACCACACGGATACTGTCAGGTAGAGGTGGAATTCTGGGTTCTCCACTCGGCCTGTGTTGACACCTGGGTGAGGGTGGCGATACCTTATTACTGACATGGAGATGGAGTGTTGTTTTCCTCATGTAGTGACACTGGTAGAAGCAGTTTTTCTCTCTCTCTTTTTTAAAGATTTATTCATTTATTTTAGAGAGTGTGCATGGGTGGGGGGTAGGGGAGGAACAGTAGGAGAGGGAGAGAGAATCTCAAGCAGATTCCCCCTGAGCATGGGGCCTGACTTGGGGCTTGATCTCATGACCCTGAGATCCTGACCTGAAGTGAAATCAAGAGTTGGAAGCTCAACTGACTGAGCCACCCAAGCGCCCTGGGGCAGTCTCCTTATTGCTGAATGAGGTCAAAGTCCTGATTCTCCATTAGGTCTCCTTTGACATCCTCCCATCTGGTAAGGGGAGTGGGCACCTCATTGCTGGGTGGAAGTAGTAGTTCAGTTGCTCTGTGGTGTCCATTGATACCATGAGGGGTGTGCATGCTTATTACTCTCCAGTGGGGATGAAATTCCTGGCTCCCTATTTGTCCTCTCTTACCATCCCCCTTCAGTGTTGGGAGCTCCTCATTATAGGCTCATGAGGGTGGGAGCCTAGGCTCTCTACTTGGCTTTTTTTGGTATGGGTGAGGGTGGAGCCACAGATTTTTTTGTGGTGTTTGTCTGGAGCAAAACAGCTGTTATTTAGAAGTTTCTGCCTTGTTTGGCTGCTCCTTGGCAAACTTTTGGGGCCTTTTTTGGTCCGTGCCCATTGCTGTTTCTGGGTTGCTGGTCTTTTCAGCAACATGTTTGAAATAATGAGGCAAAAAGAAAGCCCAGGGTATTCGCCACTGTGTTCTCTGTGTCCCAATCTCCCTAGCTGATCTGAGGTTTCCTCATTCTCTCATTCAGTCTTCTTATATTTGATTCATTAGTAATGTCCAGAGATTTTATTTGTATTTAGCAGGAGAACTAGGGGAAAGATACCTACTACTAATAGTTTTAAAATATTTTATGTTCTTTCAAATTTAATCTCTCACAGAAGCTTAAGTCAAAATCTCTGCATCATGCTTTGTTCCTCACTTTCCCTCATTTCCCATCCGTGAATCCTCTTGGCTCTATCTCTGAAACACAATCAGATCCTCTCCTCTCCATCTTCACTTTCATTAGCCAAGGTCAAGTCAGGATCTCCTTTCTAGACTACAACACGTAAGAGCAACAGGGATCCTTGCTTCCATTCTTGCCCCTGCAACCCACTCTCTACACAATTGTTACAGTAAACTTTTAAAAACATAAATCACTCATGTCACTACCCTGATTAAGAACTTCTAAATGTTTGGGGCCTGGGGTGGCTCAGTTGGTTAAGTGACTGCCTTCGGCTCAGGTCATGATCCTGGGGTCCTGGGATTGAGTCCCACATCGGGCTCTCCCCACTCTGTGGGGAACCTGCTTCTCCTTTTCCCTCGGTCTGCTTCTCCCCTTGCTTATGCTCGCTCTCTCTCTCTCTCTCTCTCTCAAATAAATAAATAAAATCTTTAAAATAAAAAGAGCCTCTAAGTGTTTTTTTTTCACTGCATTTTGAATAAAATGTTAATTCCTTGCCCTAGTCTGTTAAGTGTCCAAATGATCTACCCACTGCCTACCTCTCTAACTGCATCTCTTTTACTCCTCCTTTAAATCGAAGTGATCCCATTGTAGACCTCACTTTTCCTCCTCATACTTCTATCTTGTACCTGCCTCAGGGCCTTTGCCCTTGCTATTGCAGAGCCCAGAGTGTTCTTCTCCTAGATCTTCACAGGGTTCCTTTGCTTATGTGGATTCCAGGTAAACATCACCTTCTCTGAGAAGATTTCCCCTACCACCTCTCTCACCTAACTCACTTTCTGTATCAACACTCTGTTTAATTTTCTTCAAAACATGTATCCCTAATATTTCCTGGTATATTTGTTTACTAGTCATCAATTGTCTTCTCCTTATGAGATATGAACTCCATGAGATCAGGGTTAATGCCTATCTTGTTTACTGAGATGTCCTAGAGATATAGTATCTAAATATTTTCTTCTGATTGGATGAATTTAATCAACTCCTAGTGAGCTAATTATGTACAGCAGTCTATGTTGGGTATAAGATAATTTTTCACATCTGCCATAGAGACTCTGAACCCTGACATTTTGTAGTAGATCTCTTGGTCATCTTTTATGAAGGAGGAAACTGAGGCTTGAGGAGATTCAGTACTTTCCCCAAAGTTAATGGAGTCAATTCTATCATCACATACTGAGGGCCACTATATGCCCAGCAAAGTATGTGATCCCAGGAACACAAACATGAATGAAGGAGGGCTCTTGCCCTCGAATTTCTCGCAGTCTGGTGTGGGAGACAGAGCACAAACCAGTAACTATTGGAATATGATGTGTGAATAAACTGTGGTAAGCCTTATTCTCAAGGTAGGAACAAAACACAGAATTGTGTGACTAATTTTGCTGGATGGTTGGATGAAGATTTTGAAAAGCTTCACAGAGAATACGGCATTTGAGCAAGGCCTCCAAAGATGAATGGGATTTTGCCAGGTGCAGAAGGGGTGATAAGAGCTCTCCAGACAGAAGAAGAGATGTGAAAGCAGAAAGGCTAGTTAGCTGTCTGAGAGCAGCCTGGGCTTTCACAGCATTGATTAAAGTCAGCATTAAAGTAAATGTGGCCCAAGAACTACATGAATAGACATCCATTCTTTTCTGAGTTAATGAATTTTTTATCTGTCTCCAGGAGTCAATAAAAGTTTGCTTTGTCTAAGATTTCACTTCCAAAGGTACATGTGGATTTTCTTCAGTCAAACTCTTCTATTCAAATGAACTATGGTCACACCATGTGCAAGTGGGGATAAGATCACGGTCAACCCACAAATACCCGGTCTGCTTTTTCTGTGGGCTTGGTGTGGTGTAATGTACCATGGTTAGGGAAGGCTCTCTTACCCTCAGCCAGTATGGCCATATGGCAGGCAATTCCTGAGCTAGGAGTTCTTTGCTGTGGACTCAGCCTTGCTGGTTGGGACACAAGTATCACAGGGAAGGGGAGGCGGCTGGGTGGCTCAGTTGTTAAGCGTCTGCCTTTGGCTCGGGCCATGATCCCAGGACCCTGGGATAGAGCCCCATAGCAGGCTCCCTACTCGGTGGGGAGCCTGCTTCTCCCTCTGCCTCTGTTCCTTCTCCCACTCGTTCTTGCTCTCTCTCAAATAAATGACTAAAATCTTAAAAAAATATATATCACTGGGAAGAGAAACCTATAAAACTGTTACTGAATGTTAACATCTTTGTGAGAATGAATTGTGAGCCTCTCTTCCTTCTGTGCTAGGCAGTGTAATCCTTAGGGATCCAAGGGCATGGGCGTTTGGTTGTCGGGGAAGGACAAGGGGGAGAAGGATGATTTCCAAAAATATACAGAGCTGGGTGCTCTGATGCTTTTGGTATGTTAACTTTCTCAACACTAATCTTTTAATTTCACAGATTAGGTCACTGAGGCACATAGAAGCTGAGTAGCTCAACTGAGATCACACTGCTAAGGGTGGTAAAACTGGAATTCTCCGGCCTGCTTCCAAAGCAATACTGGTTCTCCATGCCCGCCTTTTGTAGTCTACAGCATGGGGTCACCGGGGGAGGGTGGTGATGGGGTGCAAGTAGGGACAATGTGGCAAAGACGCAGAGCGTGGAGGCGAAAATTCACTCAGGTCAATCACACTTCGGGCCGACCCTGAGGATAGCAATGTCTCTCTGGTCCAGGAATCGTCTCTTGGACTTTAGTCATGTGCTAGCTATCTAGAGCTGTTGGAGGGGGTAGAAGCATTATCTGGATAGGCTGATAAAATTTGGGGCAAAATAAAATGTACCAGATAACCCTTTAAAGTGGCCTGTGGGCTTGCTTCCTACAGTGAATCTGTGGCTTGGAGATAATCAGAAAACCTTTTTCATCAGATGTCACATCACAGATGAGAAAAAGCAGTACAAAGGAAGGCAACACGCCAGTCAGGCAAACAGTGCGAGGTACAGGCTGGCTTCAACCCCTTGTCCCTCATCCTTCACAAGGCTGGTGTGATTCTCTGCCGAGTTCCCTTCCAGTTCATCACATGAAAGCACCAAGCATGACTTCAGGATCTGCCACCTGGAAATGGAGACTCTAGTCCAGGGGGAAATGGCCTCCTCCTGTGTGTTACACACATTTGTCCTCCAGTGATTAGGGAAGACTGTGCAGGCAGCCAAACAAAGAAGCTATCCTGTAGTTTGTGGGGAGGGGCAGCACACACCCACACACGTGCATGCACACATGCGTGCACACACATGCGCATGCGCATGTATGCACACACATGCCCCGCACCAGCGTGCTGGTCTCCTACTTGTGTTGCATGCACACTGCTGGGCTCTGATGGGCAGTTGTCCGCTCTACAATTCTGCTGGAAGTCTAGCCAGCCAGTCAGGCACTCCCAGTGTGTGGTGGGCTGGGAGCTAGAACCTCTGCTCCTCGGCTCAGTGGCAGGTGTCTGTCCACTACAGCACTGGCCGTCATGTAACTTCTTAGAACCGGAAGCTGGGTAGTGTTCGCCTCTTCACTCCTCCAGGCAATAAGCGTTTTATTCATTGACCATGACATGTACCTTGAACACATCAATGCCGTAGACTCAGTGGTAAAGGAGATGTTGTTTGCTCCTTCTGACACTGAACATGATTTCTCACTTTCAGCATCAGACACAATGTCCTTGTTCATTTCACTCCAGCCACTCGGGCCTCCGTTCTGTTTCTCAAACTGCCTTAGGCCCGTGCCTGGGACTCTCTTCCCTCCTCATCTTGGAGGCCTCAGCTCAGGGGTTACCTCCTAAGAGAGGGCTTCCCTCCTCACTTGGGCTCAGGTGAACTCCGTCCTTCTCTGCCACGCACCTTCTCTCGGCATTCTCTAGCCAGCCTGTCCACTTCTTTTGTTACAGTCTTAGCCTTTGTCACCACCTGATTGATCCTTTTTGTTTTATCAGTTGTTCCTTGTCTGTTTTCTAACCTCTAGAATATTAGCTTCTTACAAACAGGGACCTTGCCTGTCGACTGTACTCTTAGCCCTCAGAATCTCTTGAATTAGCCTATAGTTGTTGTGCAATAACTATTTGTGAGTGAATGAATGATAGATCCTGCATTTGTGCTTGTAGTCTAGAGAGGCAGTTTAGCATCAGAAGTTAGGCTTGGGAGTTGGTAATGCTAGGAGCTTGAATCCCAGCTGTGGCATTGATGACTTAGGTCCCTGAAGTTCAGATTCTTCATCTGTGAAAAGGAGGTAGTAATAGTACGTACTTCAGAGTTGACGTGAGGATTAAATAAAATATTTCATCTAAAGTGCTTGGCATTGGGTTCGTGACTTAGTGACAATATGTGCTGTGTTTTATTGTGACTGGGAGTGACTCTAATGAGAATGCAGTAAAATGTTAGGGATGAGGGGGAGGTCAGGTGTCCTTGATGACATCCAAGGTGAGACCTGTTTCAGAAGGTTTCATTAAGGAACCAGCCAGTGCTCATGCCAATTATGCCCATGACCCAAATCAACAGATTCGAAGGAAAGGCATTAGTGAGGGTCCTCACTGGCATCATAGTACCAGAAAGACCTTATCCGAGTTCTTCCTGCCCCTGGTAGCTCTTGTCTAACTTATCGGCAGCCCGAGAATCAGGTTTCTTCTTACAGGAGAGGCAGCAGCCCTCTAGCAGGAAGCACGCCCTGGTTAGCGATGTCAGTGAGTGACGTTAATAATCTGATGTGGCTGAGATCACTTACACTCATTTAGAGTCTGGGTCACGTATTGGAGGAAACATACTAGCCCTTTATCTACTGTCAGTTCAGATTTCATGCTTCCTTCAGCATGTGCTATCTAAATTAAATCTCGACTCCATGAGGGAGCCCTCTGGTTTTTAGCTCCTATTTTTGGAATAGTAGTTAAGACTTGGATCTCCAGAAAAGGAGGCTCTAGGGCTCCTGCTGGGGTCTGGACTCCCCTAGGCTCTGCATGTCTGAGGGTTAGTGTTTCTATTTTTCTTGCCACTGAGCTATTGGGTCAGCCAGTGACACCAGTGGTCATTCCAGGACCTCCCTCCACAGTCTCAGAATATTGCTGAAGGGCAGCTGTTAACAGTGCTGGGACCTATTGCTATTTTCAGTAACACCTATGGGTAGAGCTGGGGTAGCGGGCGAGATGCTCCTGTGGATCAGGTATGTGGAGGTCTCTCTTACAGGGCTGAAGGGACCTGGTGGATAGGGATGTGTGGTGGGACCAAGGGCTGTGGCTTGGTTTACCCTTGGAGCCCTCATCCTGGGACAGCTACTGCCCCCACGGGATGTAGCATTCCCAGGGTGGGGGAATTGAATTGGAAAATTTGGACCCACAGACAGATGCAAACCTCTTCCTTTGGTTTCCCTCAATGGAGCTTGGACAAATTGGCATTTTCGAGAGGACTCTACCAAATTCTAAGAGCAAATGTAGAATATAAATGAGGTAGATATTAGAGGCATAAAAAGTCCAGCTCACACGGTTCTGGTCTCATGACAACTGGGTAGCCTCTAGCATTCTGCTGTGCCCTCTGGAGTCCCCTAGTTCCCTAGTCCCAGCTCTGAGATAGCCTCCCTGTGGAGGGCACCTTCTTCCCTGAGGCCGCAGTCTGGTTTCCCAGATGTCAGCACTGGGTTTCCTTGACTCTTTAAGTTCTTCAAGGTCAAGGCCAAGGAAAAATGCTACTGCTGCGGGTCTTGTAGGGACTTCCCACTGAGTTTTAGATTCCGGTCTGAAGATGGGTACTTCTCCAGCCACCCCAGAAGATGATGCGTTTCAGGGGAGACTTTTTTTCTGCTTAGAAAAAACAGTTTGTTCTTAACAGATCCAGCAAGGAAACAATAGATACAAGCATTTAAGAACTACCCACTTAGAGCTTTGTGGAGGAGGTCACTGGTACATGGTGCTCCACTGGGGGCAGATCTGAAGAGTGAAGGCCTGGAAAGACACAGTTGGACAAACTCTTGCTCTTCGTCAGTGCCTTTCTGAGTGCGTTCTGGTATCACCCATGTAGTGCATTTCTGCATTGTTACTCATTATGCCTCTGAGCTTCCATAGGCTTCTCAGCAGGTGTGTCTGGTGTCTGGTGCATCTCCTTGCATTGGGGCAGAAAGAACTTTTCTGGGGGTGCTGGTGGGAGTGGTGGAAGGTATTTCCTCAACTGTGAGATGATGGGTGTGCTGGACAGATGGGATGGTCTCAAAGGGGCCTATTCTATCTCAGTGAGCCTTTTCTTTATCCAGCCTTTTCCACCAAGCCTTGCTTTCTCACTTTCTCTTGATCCAGGACTCGGTCAGACATTGGTTTTATGACATAACCTGTGTGACCGCATCGAGGTGGTATAATTCCAGTGCAAAGCAGAGGAACTTGGACGTGTCAGTTAACAACTATGTGTGCCAGCTTGGGTGATCCCTATGCCCTGTGTTTTGAAATAGCAAGGTATCCAATTCAGAGGTTTTAAAGGGACACCAAGGGAGATGGTTGGAGGAAGAGTTGGTTGATGTGGGCTGCAATGGGCTGGTCCGGGCCGACGTCATTGAGGGTGGTGGGATATGAACCCCAGAGTTATGTCTGACCAGTTTTGAGAGGCAGCGAGGGTTGTGGGGGAGGTAGGCAGCGCAGGAGGATAATGTGGCAGTGGGATTGTGAGTGGCTGTGTCGAGTCGTGGAAGCCAGAGTTGAAAACAGAAGGGGTTGAGCATGAAAACATGCTCAAGCACCAAACCCAGGAGTCGGGACTATATCTAGAGACAAAGGGGAGCCTTGGGAGGGATTTGAGCTCTGAAGTAATCTGATGAATCTGCCTTTAGGAGATTGGTCTGGCTGCAATGTGTAAGATGATTGGATTAATTTTAATTACCAAGTTGTAGCCAGCAGTGTATTGAACGATGAAACCATAACATATAAATATTTTATTTGCAAAAGCATAACTCTTACATTATATTGTGATGTAAGGCAGGAGAATATTATAAGATACTGATGGATATATATATTTTTTGTTCTGGAATTCACTTCCGTCTCTTCCCCATTTAGGCCATTAGTTGGTCCTGAGCTCCATACCACGGGGAAGGGGATGAGGTAGGAGATACAAAGGTGTGGGAATCTTCTGGAATGTGGTTTTCAAAAGTCTAAACCTCAACAAACAGGGAGAAGTTTCTGAAGAATGGGTAAAATTTCCTGGCCAGAAACTATAGGGAGGGGTGATTTCTCAAGGACCAGAAAAAGGAAACTCTATGTGAGAGGGTGAGAGGTGATGGAAGCAGAACCCCACAGGGCCCTGCAGAACCCTATAGTTACCCACAGAGCCCCCATGGAACCCCACAGAGTCCCGCAGAGCTTCACAGAGACACACAGAACCCCACAGGGCCTCACAGAACTCCACAGAGCCCCACAGAGCCCTGCAGAACCCCACAGAGCCTCACAGAGCCTCACACAGTGGTCAGTCTCCCAGAGACACTGCAGCAGGAAGACATGGCCACAGCATATCCCCAAAGGCCTGCGCCTCTGTGTCATTGCAGCATCAGGGCCATGGGACTTGAAGGGTTTCATAGGCAGTACTGCATGTGAGCAGATGACATGGTCACCAGAGGGAACCCTGCCCCATAGCAACCTGGCACCGGTGCGAATCCTGAATGGGCTGAGCAGGAAGCCTCCACTTGACCCCCTCATGTCTCCTTCCTTCTCATACCACAACCGCACCCACAGCACTTCCAACACCAGGTGTGGGCAGATGTCCACAGTGAGCAATTCTCCGATGCCAGCTGGGTGTCCTACGATTTAATTCAGTTCTGACATCTGCTCCCTGGAGACAGCGGCCCATCTCACAGGGCAAGCGCTTAGTTGCACGAGACCACTCCTTCCTCAGATGCCATTGCAAGTAGTAGGTCTCCACAGCTTCTGTCCCATGTGGCTACAAACCAGAGGTTCCTGTGTCTTCCTCCCTTGGAACTGATTATTTGCTAGAACAGCTCATAGAACTCAGGAAAACACTTACTTACCTTTACCTGTTTATTATGTAATAAAGGATGTTATCAAGGACACAGAGGCAGAGTCAGGTGAGGAGGTACCAAGGTGAGGTCTGAGAGGATCCTGAACAGAGAAACTTCTGTCCCTGTGGAGCTGGAGCATGTCACCCTCCTAGTATGTGATGTGGATGTGTCCACCAACCTTGAAGCTCTCCTAACTCCATACTTTGAGGCATAGGCATGGTCAATTATTAATTCTGTGTCCAGCCCCTCTCCCCTCTCTGTAGAATGGCTGGGTTGGGGTGATTGGTGGTGCTGGAGGAGGAGGAGGGGGCGCTGAAAATTCTAGGCTTCTAATCATGGCTTGGTCTTTCTGGTGACCAGACCCACCCAGGAGCCATCCAGGAGCCCACCGAGAGTCCCCTCATTAGAACAAAAGACACGATTACTCAGAAAATTCCAAGGAATTTGGGAACTCTGTGTCAGGAACTGGGGTCAAAGACCAAATATTAGAACAAAAGTGCTTTCATCACTTAGGTATCCACAAGTGTTTTAGGAACTCTGTGCCAAGAATGGTGGGGGTGAGGGCCAGAGACCAATACATATTTTTTCTATTATCTCCTAAGGGTACATCCCAGGGAGAGGGTCAGGAAGTAGTGCTTTAAATATCCCAGGAGGGAGATTTAAAATAGGAACTAAGTTGAGTTACAAAAATAAAGCTATAAATTTTTGACACTAGGGTGTAGGGATTGAGCCTCATACCTACTACAATGTTAATTTAGCTATAGTGACAGCTAATAGTTTACATGGCTGGTTGAGTATGTGATACAGGCTGTTTTCTTTCTTTCTTTTTTTATTGTGTTATGTTAGTCACCATACAGTACATCATTAGTTTTTGATGTAGTGTTCCAAGATTCATTGTTTACGTATAACACCTAGTGTTCCATGTAATACATGCCCTCCTTAATACCCATCACTGGGCCAATCCATCCCCCCATCCCCTCCCCTCTAAAACCCTCGGTTTGTTTCTTGGAGTCCACAGTCTCTCATGGTTCATCTCCCCTCCTTCACTTTTCCTTTCCTTCTCTTAATGTCCATGTTATTCCTTATGTTCCACAAGTAAGTGAAACCATATGATAATTGACTTTCTCTGCGTGACTTCTTTCACTCAGCATAATCTCCTCCAGTCCCATCCATGATGATGCAAAAGTTGGGTATTCATCCTTTCTGATGGAGGCATAATACTCCATAGTGTATATGGACCATATCTTCTCTATCCATTCATCTATTGAAGGGCATCTTGGCTCTTTCCACAGTTTGGCAATTGTGGCCATTGCTGCTATGATCATTGGGGTACATATGGCCCTTCTTTTCACTACATCTGTACCTTTGGGGTACGTACCCAATAGTGCAATTGCCAGGTCATAGGGTAGCTCTAGAGGTAGTTTTCTATAATGATTTGCAAATCTGCGTAGGAATTTTAGGTCATTTTCCTCAGGGTGGTGGAAAGAGCCCTAAGCTTAGGGGAGAAGCCCTATCTTATAGTCCAACATGACCATGTACCATGTACCATGACTTTAGGCTAAGGTTGCCATAAAAATACTGGACATTCTGATAAATATGAGTTTCAGTTAATGAATACTATTTGGGATGTATTTACACCAAAATATTATTTGTTATTATTTGAAATAGATTTAACTGGGTATCCTGTGTGTCTCTCTCCCCTGCCCCGCCTACGTCTAGCAACCTTACTTTGGGCAGGTCATTTAAACTCTTGGAGCTCCAATTTCCTCATCTAAAGGATAGAATGCTACCCACTTTGGAGTGCTGTGCTTAGGATCAAATGGGGTTCCAGCAGCAAGGGGAGAGTTTTTCTCTACCTTTTGAGGATCCCTGGCTGGGTCCAAAAATTGAACTGGCAAAGATAGGTTAGCAGGAGAAAATCATACAAATTCATTTAATACAAGTTTCATGTAACATGAGAGCCTTCATAAGGAAATGAAGACCTAAAGAATCAGCTACACCTGGGTTTTGTGTTTTTTTTTTTTTAATGACACACTAATTTATTTGTTCTACACAAACATCTGCAATCTTGCTCATCTTCCCATTTTCTCCCCTAGAGTAGGAAAATTAACAGTGTAATACATAAGGCATCAAAGAACCATTAGGATGAAATTATAAATGAACCAGAGGGCCTTGGCTCAGTGGGCCAATCCTCCGCCCGCCACTCAGGCAACAATCCCAGGCTCCTGGGATTGAGCCAGCATCCGGCTTTCTGCTCAGCGGGGAGCCTGCTTCCCCTCTCCCCCTCCCCGCCTCTCTGCTGGACCTGGGTATTTTTTATCCTAGTTTTGATAAGGAGTGAATGGTCATGGAGGACTATGATAGATTAAAAGTTATGAAGTAAGTGGAGGAAGCTGGAGAAACCAGCAAGGCCTGTTTACAAGGATTCTTCTCCATGTCCCTGTTTCAGAGGTAAGGATACTCCTTTCCTCTGGGTATAGGGAGGGTACCTCTCCCATGAGGGTTCTATGACCTGTTTGGGGGAAAAGGATGGAGAGAAGATCAAAGTGACTTTCCTGTTTCTGTTTTCTCAAACTCCTTCAGCTTAAAATATTTGCTATGCCAAGGGTGCCATATTTTAGGGCAGCATATCCTGGACCCCATCATTACAATGGCTGACATGATTTAGAATCTATAATCCTACGTACTCCTAGAATAGTTCTAAATTGTTAAGTCTGTGTTTTATAGGACAAATTTAAGTTTTAATTCTTCTACTTAATAGATGTGTGTTGTTTGATATCCATAATATGGGATCATAGTGCTATCTTCCTCAGAATGTAATTATGAAACTTCAATGACTTAATGACTGTCAGGTGCTTAGCTCTGCGCATGGTATGTTACAGGTGCTCGATAAAGAAACTTGGTTACTACCGCAGTTGTACAAAGATGATGTAACATTCTCCAGGTCAATCAGGAAGACTTGGAAAGGAATCATTGAACTGAGGACCCTTTCTGGAGTGCTCTCTCTGCACTGGGTGCTGATGGGTACTATCTTCTCCTTCCAGTTGGCAATCAGAGGGGGACAGAAATTGGGAGTTTTAGTTTAGCAGGGGAAGACATTTACACCTTTCCCTGAGTATATTAAGAGATAGAACACCTTTGTGAACATTTTTGGAGTCTAAAAAATTTCCTGACTCTTGGTGTTTTCAGTAAACGCAGAAGAAATCAACAGCTGATGCCTACATTTTACCGCAGGCAGAAACATCCCTCATAAACAAACGGGGGTGCGCGGCAGCCCTAGATGTATCACTAGCCCGAGGCTAAAAGGCTCCCTGTGTATCAGATGAAACAGAGGCAATCTGGGTGACAGCACTGGCGAGGGGCGAGCTGGCCTTGCCCCCGTGCTCTGGGTCCTTGAGCACAGAGGGAGAAAAAGGAATGAATCAAACAGCTCGCCAGCGGAGTTTCAAGAGAGGCTCGGATACCTTTTAATAGAGGAAAACCGTAAGATGTAAGCACACGGAAAGAAAGAAGAGCTAGGGAAGAGCGACAGCGGGGTGCGTTTTCAACAGCTCTTGAGCTGGTGTAAAAACTCTAAGTATTTGTGTAGCTGCCTCTCTTGCAGTGTAGGCTTTTCAGGGACTCCAAAGACGTCATGGATGTGGGGACCGATCGGCAGATGCAGCTGGCGTGGAAAACCGCTTCCCCCCAACCTCCCTCTCAGAAGCCCTGAGCCCACCATGCCTGCCACGCCCAGGCCGCACACCCTGATGCCCAGGCAAGTGTCCTCCACCGCTCTCCTCTCTCCAGATCTTTCAAGCGCCTTCTTTACCAAGTTTCTCCATCCGAAGCTCTCACAAGCCAGTTTCCGTGTTGCTGCCTTGCGAGTCGTTTTTTAACATTGGGCAGGTTTCACTGCTGAAATAATCATGCATCTCCCTGAACCAAGGTGCTGGACCCAAGAGTGGGATCTCGTATCTGTTTGTAGGGTGAAGAGCCCATTTACATCGATCGAGATCGAGCCGCATGGTGTGAGCTGACATAGAAGACGCCCCTTGGGAATGACCAGTTTTTCACTTTGTTTCTTTAGCGGCGATCAAAGCTTGTTAGTGCAAATGCACAAGTCAACGTTTCTTAAAAAAATAAAAATAAAAATAAATAAAAATAAATAAAAACCACAACTGCTTTCAAACCTGAGAACCTGTGGAAGTCAGCTGTATTTTCTTATCTTAAGGTAAATATTTGCCTGTGGAAGCCTTGTTGTGTAAACCCATCTGCGGAGGCAATTGCAAACAATTCCTCAAAGCCATTGGCTGGGTGATGAAAGAGTCTTACAGGTTGAAAAATAAATCATGCTCTCTGCTAAAAGTATGTATTTTCCCCTTTTCTTACATTAGGTTCCCGTAGAGCCAAATCCAAGGGTTGTCTGGAAGCCTCCTGCATTCATTAGTTTGGTTTCCCTGGTGACTCTCTTTAGATCACCTTGTTATCCCTAAGCCGCTTTCAGTTTGCTCTTTTCTCATTTTCTCGTTCTTTCTCCCAGAAAGCTTACATAGAAGAATCCATCGCTAGAGAGCACGTGTTTACTGTGTCCCCAACATAGGCTCTCTTTGTGGTCTGGAGTTTGGGGAGGTGCAGATTGAAGAGTGGGGGAGGCAGCCCATGAGGCTGACCTGGTTAAGCAGGTGGATGGAACCAGATCAGTCACCCCATCCCTTCTGCTTCCACCCTCTGCCCTACCAGCTCCTTCCACTGCGCCCAGGACTTTAGACAAAGGCCTTTCTAGAAAGAGCATGGATTTTGGAGTCACACAGAGCTGTCTTTGCATCCTTCCACCTTGTTAGCCAGGTAAGGCACTTGGTACTGCAGATCAGGGTTTCTTTAGCTGAAACAGGAGAAGGATACCATATGCCCCACTTTCTCCTGGCCAGTCTTGGTTTATGCTTTGTGTCCTGGCACACTTATGCATAGCGTCTTCTTTCAATGTCTCAGTTGTCCCAAATAGGTTATATGGTGACCCTACAAAAGGAGGCTAACTCCTACCTCCTGTTATGGTGAGGGTGGCATTTTAAGTGGCTACTGTAGTGTCTGGTACATAGATCCTCGAGATGGCACCTTTTGTTATTATTAACAATGATTTAAAATGATGCTCCCACCTGATCTAAGTGGTTTCCTTGATATGGTGAGTTCATACACGAACTTGGAACAGAAAAGTTCATTTCTGTTTTGCGTTCTGGAACCCATTTAGATTTTATGCTTTTCATCAGAAATGGAATTAACTCCTACCCCCCCCCTTTTTTTTAGGATTCCAGTTAAATGTAAGACTCACCAAAATGAATTCACCAAAGTCAGAAACAGTAATGATCAGCTTGGGCTGAAAAGGAGAAGAGAAATAAGGCACATTTTATTTCATTTTTAACAGGAAAAAAAAAAGTGCTATTTAAAACAAAAACAAAACAAAGCATTCCAGGGAAAGGTGGAATTCATCACAGGGTAGATTGCTTTTTCAAAAGTAATTCCACTCAATGAGCTTTTTGGGTAGAGGTGAGAGCTGAACACTCTGGTAACAAAGCCCAGATGACAGAGATATTTGAGAAGATGGGTAAGGTGTCCTAGCAGAGAGGGGGGAGTCCAAATGATGCTCAAGGTAAAACATACATTTGAAAAATAGTGGAAATGACAGAGGAATTTATGGGAATAAGTTTGTTAGGGAGAAAACCAAGGGTTGGCCCAGTTTTGTTGTTGTTGTTGTAGTTTTTTTGTTTTGTTTTCTGGAGTCCTGAACCAACTGTCAGACCTATTAACCTCACCTAGGTGCCAGGCCCTGGACTAGACCCTGGTACTGTGGGGATGGGGCACAAGGCGTACAGACTACCGAGAAGGAGACAGACACACGGGCAGTGGCAGGACTGTGGACTGTACTGCCGTGCTGTGTAAGTTAGGATGGGCTAGTTGCTGTAACTAACAGCCCCCAGCCCATGACTCAGCTTGGTAGACAGTTGTTTCCCTCTTGTATCACAGATTCATGTAGGTGATTGAAAGGCAGTCCACAATCTCCATGGTCTTGGAGTTCTCTTCTGGATTCTTGGCATCTCATCAAGAGATGGAAGAAAGAGACAAATGGAGTGTTGCACAGGAAGGTTTTTTGGGGGCTGGGTTTGGAGGTGGTCCCCACAAGCCATTTGTCAGAGCTTAGTCACATTGTCTCTGCAGAATGCCATGGCTGGGTAGCCACTTCCTGGCAACAATTCTACATGATGGAAGGGGAGTATTAGTTCTTTGGTGAACAGTCAACTGTTTTGGGGACTGATGTGCAGAGGAAAAGTCTGAGAGCTCAGAAGAGAGATAAAGCCAATTGTGTGTGTGGTTGGGGAGGGAGGGGATATTATAGCAATTGATGGCTTCCCAGAAGAATTGATATTGAAACTGAGTTTTAGAGAAAAATAAGATTTAAGTCAGGAAGGCAGTGGGAAAGTACAATTTAAATAGTAGAAGCAGCATGTACAAAGGCACTGGGGTATTCATTCATTTGTCTAGCCAACAAATCTTCATAAAATTACCTTTAAGGTGCCAGAAAGCATTCCAAATGCTGGAAATGCTGCTATACAGAAGATAGACAAGTTTTTCACCCTCATTACCCTATATTCTAGTGAAGTGAGATAAACTATAAACAAACCAATGAAAAAGTACACAACTTGTTATATGAGGGAGAACTGTATGTCTTTAAGTAGGAGTGGAGCTAATGGTGTATATTGAATGTGGTGGGTCAGGAAGTGAGAAATGATGAGATTGGAGGACATAGAAAAGGCCAGCCAGGAAAGAGCCTTTCATTCAATGGGGGTATCAGGAAGATGAGACGAGCTCAGCTTTAATTGTGGAAAGGTCTTTTATTTTTTAAGATGTATTTCTATAACATCACAGAAAAAAGCCAAAAAAAAAATTGGATCTCTACTCTGTAATCTTTTATTAGACAGTAGTTGGTGTAATTTATTAACTTAATGTTATTTGATTTATGCATTTCAGTTGTTGTCTTCACTATTTCCATTTCTTACATCCTCCATCTGTCTTGGTTGGGGGTGTGGCCCTTGATATTGCCTGACTAGGGAACTAGAACATGACAGCACAGGGAAACTCCTCAGAGCCTTCTGTTGGCCCGCACCACCATCTCTGAGCCAGGCTGGAGCACGAACCACTCTGCTGGGGCACTCCTTTCTTTTTACCTCTTCACATTTCACTTTCTTTCAGCTCTCAAATGAGATGGCTCAACATTCTTCCTGACCAACCTGGAATTCTAACTAACATCTTCGATTTTGAACCAAAATTTAAAAAAAAAAACAAAACTGAATAGTAACGGATAGTTTAGAACTGATTTCTATTGTAATAGAAGTGTACAGATATATTTGGGGGACTAGGAAAAAAAAAGAATATTGAAGTAACAAATGCAATTATCATCACACAGAACAGCTTTCTTGAAGATCAGAACTTCAATCTTCATATGTTTTTAAATTAATTTATAAATGATGTGACTTAAGGTGCCTATCTCTGATTACAGCTTTGTGTGCATCTGTGGCTCCCAGCATTTTTAGCATGCAATTTTATAGTAATGCTTCGTAATAGGAACATGGCTGTTTTTGAAAAGATTTAAAGTATTTCTCAGAATAAATATGACCATCAGCTAGGCAGGAGACTGTTAGAAAGAGAGTTTGGTTTCCTAAGGTGTATCATTAATAGCAATGGCTTTATGTTTAAGACCTTCTCCCCTTGGGTGGAAAAATGGAACCACAGTAGTCAAGGCAGAACATTATGCTTGTCATCTTCTGGATTCAAATGATTGGGCTTTAACTTCAGTGTAATGAAATTTCAAAGACAAAGTGAGTTGCCAGAGGTGCAGCTCCTTAGAGCATGGAGGGAGGAAGGAAAAGCATCAGAGAGGCATCCCATGATTACTCTACTCCAAACGTTCTGGAAATGTGACAGATGCTGCTGCTAAGGCAGAGATTAAGGTTGTGGAGCATTCCTTCTGGGCAGCACCAGAAGATGTCACTGTGGAAGGAGCTGGGCTCCTACACCTACCCTCTGGCAAAGGAAGGGAAGCAGGAAGTTTGGAGACTAACTTGTTTCCTTAGTGAAGCCAGCCAAACCTAGACAGAGATCAGAAGCCTGGAATAAACAGTCCTTCAAAGCTCAAGTTATCTAAGAAGGAAAACTGTTTCCTTTCTGTTGTGTGTTTTTACTAAGAAATGATGTGCTAAATGTGAGTATGAATTGAAAACCGGTGTTATCGGTTGTTTATTTATTTATTCAGACTCACACTTATTGAGTATCTACAGTGTGCCAGAAAGTAGACTTGACTCTAAGGATCTGAAGATGAATAAGGTATAGTGTTTTACCTTCCAAGGCTCAAAAACCCAGGAGGAAGTCATTTAAACAAATAAGTTTAATTTGATAAGATAAATGCTAATAGAGGTATGTACAACATGCCAGAGGAAACCATGCTAAAACCAGCTCAGTGAATTTGGAGAAATTTTCATAGAGGATATGATATTTGGGTAGATTAAACTTATCTTCCCTTATCTATCTAAACTGCAGTGAAAATCAATAAACATGAACAGATTTTCTAGTTCAGCACTTCTTCTTTTTGAGAGTTGGGTTTGTTTTGTTTTTTGTTTTTAAGATTTTATTTATTTATTTGACAGAGAGAGAGAGAGAAAGCACAAGTAGGCAGAGCAGCAGGCAGAGGGAGAGGGAGAAGCAGGCTCTCTGCTGAGCAGAGAGCCTGATGCAGGGTTCAATCCCAGGACTCTGGGATCATGATGTGAGCCGAAGGCAGCCGCTTAACCCACTGAGCCACCAAGGTGCCCCAAGTTCAGCACTTCTTCTTAATTGCCCAAGCCACAAAGGACAGGAAAGCAGTTTCCAAACCTGGCACCAATCAGATTCACCTGTGGAGCTTAACAAACATTCCTGTGACCTTTAAACATATGAAAGGACTCACAACCACACTCACAATAAAACAAATGCAAATTATTTGTTGGTTAAAAATCTAAGACCTAAGACCCATTCTGTTTGTGAGACTTGTAGGGGAAATAGATCCTTTCATGTGCTGTTGGTAGGAATGCACACTGATACTAAGCAGGGGCATATGGCAATATGTTATACAGTAATAAACTAAAGAAGCATTTATTCTTTGGCTTAGCAATTTCACTCCTGAAAATGTATCCTAGACATATACCTGCATAAATACAAAATAACATACATATAAAAGTTATTCATTGTAATGTGCCCATCCCCTTCCTTCCTTCCTTTCTATAATTTAAAAATATTGGAAATAATTCCAGTGAGCATCAATAGAGGGCTGGAGGATAAGTCCAGCTACTCCGTGAGGCACTATACAGCCATGAAAGGAATGAGGAAGATCTCCATGTACAGATGTGAAATGCTACCGGAATACTCTGTTAAGTGTAAAAAACAAAGCAAAACAAAACAAAAACCAGAATGAGGAATAGTGTGTGTGATACTACTTTTGCTCAAGAAGGGAGGACATAAGAATTTATGTATTTCTTTTCTTAATTTTGCTCCCCACAAACCACTGGAAGGTTAAATCAGAAGCTAATAAAAATGGTAACCTATCTAAAATTTTAAATAATCTCAAAGTTAAGAAAAATTGCAAGTCTGGTGCAAATAATTTTTTTCAGAATCATATAGAGTAAATTGCTGAAATGGTGCTTCCTTTACCCCCCAAAATTTAGTGTGCATTTCCCCGAAACATGTTACATTCATCAAATGAGGACTTAACATGGAAACATTGTAAGTCTGGAAACCCTAGACCCCATCCAAGTTTCAGTCTCTGAGTGTACTTTAGAGCAAAAGAATCCTTGCTGAGAATCACTGCTACATTTAGTGTCAGGTTATTAAGTCTCCTAAAGTCTAGAAGCATTCTAAAATCTTTTTTAAAAAGCTTTTTAAATTTTATTTGTCAGAGAGAGAGAGAGCATAAGTGGGGCGGAGGCAGCAGGCAAAGGGAGAAACAGAAGCCTAATATGGGGTTCAGTCCTGGGACCCTGGGATCATGACTTGAGCTGAAGGCAGATGCTTAACTCACTGAGACATCTAGGCATCCCAGTTCCTTAGTCTTTACTCCATAACCTTCTGAAGGTTTTGAATATTGCTGACCCATTATGTTGAAGACTATCCCTTGATTTGGGTTGTCTGATATTTCCTCATGATTAGATTCAAGGTTGTGCATTTTGGGAGAAACATCACAAAAATGACGTGTGTTCTCATTTCAAAATTTCAAGTTGTTCCATCACTGATGATGTTGACTCTGATCACTTGATAGTTACTCTCTTTCCCTTCGTGATTAATAAGTAGGTGGCAGGAAGGGACTTTGAGAGTGTGTAAATATCCTGTTCCTCAACAAACTTTGGATTAATTAATTCATATCATGGTTTCCTATTCTATTCATGGATTACAGTTTTTTACTAGCATTATTTTGAGGCTCAAACTATGCCAGATTTGACTAGTAAGAGCCTCTTCAAGATGGTTTCTGTGTCCTTCTGAGATGGTTTCATTATCTTTGGAGTACTTCCTTGCTTTCTGGCACAAGGTGTTCAAACGGACTTTCCCTGCCCTAGCCCTGGAAGCAGTCACTTCTCCAAGGATACTGGATCCCTTTTACTGGAGAATGAGGTTTAGAAACTAAGATTTATGTGCTAGCTGTGCTTGTTATTATTGTGGCATCTCCTCTCAGGCCATATCAGTGGACAGATGAATATACATATATGTTTGTGTGTGTATAAATTTACATCTATATTTATTTCTATATCTATGAATATATTTTGAAAACTGAGGTCAGCTTAATGGCTCCAGTTCCTAGTTCATATCACAGCATTCATTCTAATTTTCTCCCTTCCTATGATTTGTTACTTCTTTCTCTGACACAGAATCATCTGGCTCCCATTTTTCTTAATAGATTCACTTATTTGCCCAATTCACCTTTTTGCAATCAATCTCCCGTCTCTCATTTGCTTAAAGTAGAAGCTCTGTATTGTTTAATTTGAATTGGAAATTTCCATATGAACATATGATTTAAAAATATACACATGTTTATTTCCTCCTACCTTTATCCATTGAGGGGGCTTAGAAACATTGACGAATCAGGGACAGTGGGTACCCCTAGCAAGCAGATCTTGGTTTCTAGGACTCCTTAGGAAAGTGGCTGATTTGGGGTCTGGGTGAAGGAATGAGCCTGGGATACCTTGCTGGGCTAGAAAAAGAGCCAATTTAAAAAGGAGTCTTATGGGACAAAGGTGGATAAATTTGAGCTTCAAAAAGAATGAATGCAATGGGATGAAACATGCTGACTATACAAATCTGTAGGTCTATAAAATGATACTCAAAAAAGAGAAAACCAAAGACAAAACAAAACAAACAAAACACCATTTTTCACCTAATCCTTAATCTGAAAAGTGATAATTCAAGATAATTATTTACTTTGCCTTTCCAGAAGGAGCAGTTGATGAGACAAATCTCTTGCTTTTCCTCTCTCCTTCTCATAAAGGATATCAACTGATAAATATAGAATGAATGATAGAAATAGAAAAAAAAATCACCATTTTCCATCCCTAATGAAGGAATTGATTAAGACAAGAATCATCCGTGGATGATAAAGCCATTAGGTGATATACTGATGGAGAATTAGGTACTGTAGTGCAGTCAAAGTATTGCTCCACAGATGATCTGATGGTTTAAAAAGAAAATGGAAATTTACAATGGAGGGAGGAAACTATCTCTGGTTCACCAATAATGGTTCAATTATATATGATACACCTCACAGTATGTTGCAATGTCATACAGCATAAATAATGACATCTTGCTTGAAATGTTTAACCTGGATGTAATCCAGCCTCTAGCTCCAAACTCTAGTTTATAGGGAATGCATGAATGAGTAGAATAAACCACATGACACTACAAATACAGAAAGTGGGCCATTCTGAGGGACGCCTGGCCTGGTCCCCCCAAGTCATGCCTAAGAATGGGGCAGAGGGAGGATTGTTTTAGGTTATAGATGACTAAAGAAATATAACAACCAAACATTATGTGATTGGATCTTGGTAGGACTAAACTGGGAAAAATATATATTTTTGGAGCAATTGGTGAAATTTGAATATGGATTAGGTATTAGATAATAATAATAAAGAATTATCATGATTTTTCAAAGCAGTATAATGGTATTGATTTTAACAAGGAAAATATTATTTTTGTGATGTCCATGTAATTTCTTTAAAAACCTTTAGTAAAAAAATTGGTGAGGCAAGTATGATAAAAATGTGAGCAACTGTTAATCTAGATAATAGGCATATGGGTGTCATTATACTCTATTTTTCTATATTTTTGAAAATATTCATAATTAAAAATAATTCTGATTCCCACTCCCCAACCCAGACCTACTGAATGAGCCTAACCCTCAGTTGGTATCTTATTTTATTAAGCGTGCTATCTCAGTGAGGGGCTGGATGAACAAATGTCCTTTTCATCTGTGTAATCTTCTTCAGTGAATATTGGTCAAGTCCCTACTGAGGGTCAAGTACTTTTCTAGGTCCTAAAGAATCTGCAGTGAACAGATACAAGGGACTTTAAACCCATGAACTTAGCATCTTGCCTTCTCCATAGTAGGACTCTTAAACACAAACAAGCAAACTTTTAAGAATTATAAAATATAACAAAAAACACAGAAAATATACAGACAGCATAATGACTTGTTGAACAGTAACTACACCCCTGATCCATACAGGACCCAGAATCCTCTGTCAGCGAGGACTCCTCCATGTCCCCCAGCCCCCAAGTCACAATCCTCTTCCTCCCCAGAGGAGTAGGTTTTAGAAGGCTATCGTAAGTTCAGAACCCTGCCCTTAATATTCTGAGTAGAACTCAGCCCCTCAAAAGTGAGGTTTTACATTTTTCCTCTGGTTCAAAAGATTTTCCTCTCAAAGTTTTATAAAACAGTACAAGTCAGACATGCATTATTACGCATGCGATTTTCACTTTATCATTTCAGGTAAATGGAGAAGCTCTGGGTAAGACTCATTCCTGATTCACAGCTAATTCTGAGAACATAATGTCATAAAGGATCTTCAGATGCAAACGCATAATTCTGTCGGGTTGGGATGAAGAAATTAAAATGTTATTTAAAATAACCTCAGTGCCAGCTTCAAATGAGTAGAGTTAGGGTCTTGATGGTCTGCAGAGTCATTATGTTGGAACGCTGTCAAATGATGACCTGGGGCATCGCTCGTTTCTTGGGCTGCCCGAATCAGATGAGAAAGAAACTTCTTTCCTTTAAAAAAACAAAAAATAAAAAACAAAACAAAAAAACCCATTAAAAGGGCGCCTGGGTGGCTCAGTGGGTTAGGCCGCTGCCTTCGGCTCAGGTCATGATCTCAGGGTCCTGGGATCGAGTCCCGCGTCGGGCTCTCTGCTCGGCGGGGAACCTGCTTCCCTCCCTCTCTCTGCCTGCCTCTCTGTCTACTTGTGATCTCTGTCTGTCAAATAAATATATAAAATCTTAAAAAAAAAAAACAACCCATAAAAAACATTCGGAGAACTTTAATCATCTCCCCCTTTATTTGATTTTTTTTTTCTCTTCTAAGTTAAGTTTTTCAGTTCCAGACCTGAAATATTGTAAAAATAGGTGATGTGTTCCCTGCCTGACAGTTCTCAGAATGCTGTCTTGGTTTAACAACAACAAGGATCGAAAAGTAGAGGTAAGTGCATTTTGTCTGGAAGTTTCAAAGCTCTCCTCCTAGGTAATGTTAGATACACAATGACAAACCATCCTCCCCAGGTTGTTGTGTGTGCTGAATAAAATACTAAGCACACAGTGCAGCACGGGGCGTACCCCCGGAATGCTGGAAGAGCCTGTGGGGAGGCTGAGATGGCGGGAAGTGTTCTATACTGGGTGGGAACTGGGCACCCCTTCCAGCAACTCAATCTCCCACCTGGATGGCCGTGGGCCCATCTCTATGTGGTGAAGCCTCAGTCCCCTCCTGGGTAAATGGAGGCAGCTTCCCCACAGGGATGCCGTGAGGATACGTGGTGACACCTGCCATTGACTTCGTGCTTACTGTGGGCCACCGTGCCCCTCCCGTGTGCCCCAGGCATGTCTGCTGTCTCCTGTATTCTCAACGTTCCCAGCTGCCCCCCACCCCCATTACTCATGAGCAACTAGAAAATGGAGGAAGCATAAGCATTTTGAAAAGGGCGCGCTTTACCCTTTCTGCTCCCAGCCCCTCAGAGAGGCTGCTTGATTGCCTCCTGAGTCCTCAGTTAATAGTTTTAATCTCTCTCCAATTACTTAATCTCTCTAAACCTGAATTTCCTTAAGTTAAAAAATAAAGACGACCCTCCCCATGGGCTGCAGTAAGGATTAAATGAGATAATGAGTTTTTGCTTTCATGAGTGGTGAGTCAGGAATAGTTCGCAAAGTCTGGGGCCTGAAGCCCAGCTGCCCGTGTGGCAGGCTTCACTGTGCTCCGAGGACCCCCATCTCACCCCTCCTGGTCTGAAGGAGGGGGAGATGATTTGGAAGGAGCAGCTGGGGTTCCAGGATGACAAATGTCATTTTCAGTATGTGACGGGAACTCCTGCTACGGTCCAGGCTTCCCACCACGAGCCCTGGAAAACATCAGTGAGAGATGGGGAAAACACAATTGGATTTTCCTTCTCTTATTATCTATCACTGCCTTCCTCTAGTCAATAAATGTCTCCCAGCTATTGCTTCTTGGCAGCTTCCTTGGGGTTTCGAGCCTGACACTTTAAGTTTTAATGAGGAATAATAGCCACATTTGGCCTTTTTTCCCCCTTGCCCAAAGCCTTATATTTGCTTTCTGGAGGAAAAATAAAAGTGTATCATGTTGTCAGTCTTGGGCTGGACATCAGATAAAAACAGCCAAATTGAAACAAAATGTCAGCAATAGGCTCTGGGGTTTGGGAGTGAGCTTCCTGGCTCTGAGGCGCTGGGAAGGGTGGCTCCTCACAGAAGAAGGAGCGTGGCTCTCTCTTCCTGCAAGTCTTAAACGGCCTATTGTGTCAGAAAGCCATTGGGTTCTAGTCTCAAGTTCTGTCCTGTCTACATTTTATTTCTCTTCATGGTGCTCATTTGCATGTAGGATGTGTGCCCAAGGACTAGGGGGAATCAGGCTGTGCTCCTTCCCAATGGCGAAATCCAGGAGAGAGCTTATGTATTCTACAAGGTTCTTTTTCTCCTTAGAATTTGAAGCAGTACCTGCAATTTCATCTGAAGGGATGAAAGCAGATGATGTTACTGTTTACACTTGTAGGAACACTTCATTACTTAGAGAAATAGAAGATCTCAGTCTTCATGACATCCCTGCAGTAGGCTGGCAAGGAGACATTATTCCAATCTTATAAATGAGAAACTAGACTGGGGGCTCGAGCAACTTATTTTGGAATACACGGTAGTCCATTTTGCCTCAGCAAAATCATCAGACAGGGGCGTAATACACACCCTAAAAGCACCCTGGTATCCAGTGGCTTTGGAAACAGAATCTTTGCTTGGATGGAAGGAAAATAATATTTATGGAGTGCTTACTGTCCAGCGCACCAAGGGTAAGTCAATTTGCCTATATTCTTTCATGGTGGGTGACCACCTTCCTGTGTTGTTGTGTATGAATTATCCCCACTTTACAGATGAGAGAACTGAAGTTCAGGAAGTGTATGTGGCTTGCCCTACTGGAAGGTGGGGATGGATTTGAACTTGTCTTCTTCTACTCCAAAGTCCAGGACAGCCAGGGATCATGGAACACAAATCCCGACTAGACTTTCCTAGCAGGGTCATTGTAACAGAGCTTCCCTCAAGCAAGGGTGGTCAAGGCTGGGTGTGGCTATACAACCCTCGCCTGACAGTCCAAGAGCCACAGACCTTTATGGAGATTTGTGGAAATCCTTCATTAATGCCCCTGTTGACAATTCAACGTATTTATGCTCCAGGCCATATTTCTTCATGTAGTCGTCAAATCATTTAAAAAGGCATTTAAGTAGGCCTATTTATTAGTTATGCTCCATCTGACTGATAAACACAATCTGTTGGACTGGCTTGAACTAAAAATGTATTTATTATTAAAACATTACTGAAATATAACCAATTTCCTGGTTTCTTGGGTTTACATGGAATCTCATGGTGTTGATAGATTATCCATTCTGATACTTAGGCTCAAAATGAATCATTTTGTCTCTCTTTGTAACTCTTGCTTTGTCATGAAGTTTGCTTGGCCTAATGGCTAGTTAGATATCCCCACAGCAAACTCTTTTATAACTCCATTTTTTTTTTTTCCAGAAGAAGACAGAAGTTATAAATGTAAAGTTTTTCTGGCGAGATAAACACAACACCAGGCAAAGTGGGTGTAAGGCAAGATTTATTAAAGGCACTCTCCCGCGAAGTTTCAGGGCTCAGGAGAAGGGGAGCCAGGAAAGTTGTGCCGGGAGGAGGTGGGCACCTTCGGGTGAGGTTCCGCAACTCTGGAAAGCAGAGTCCAAGGCAGGGAGTCCAAGGCAGAGAGAAGGGGGCTTTTAAGGGGTCTCGAGGGGAGTTCAGGGGTCTTTTGGCAAGTTTCCCTTATTTGGATATTTTGCCTGCTCGCCGGGGTTCCATTGATCCACTGGAGCCCGGGGCGGGGGTCTCAGATTCCCACTTGTCAGGGTCCCATTGGTCCATGGGAGCCCCGGGGCAGGGGGTTTTCATATTCCTGGTTGGGTCTTTGTTCTCCTGTCCGAGCACAGGTTTTGTGGCGGGAACTTTCGCCATCTTAAGTAGCCCTTTCTTTCTGCCAGCCCAACAATAAATATGCATGGAGAAGGAGGCTATGGGAAAAAAATTTGCAACTCTTGGTAACTTTGGGTGAACCGTGTACAACATCAGAGAATGGAGAAAAGTTATCTTGTGGGCAAATGAGTATGGTTGTTTGTTGAAAAGTTAGCACAGGGAGGGGGTAAAAGTCCAATGGATGATAAAAAGTTCCCACTGAATCGTTTTTCTTCAAAGTTTTGAACTGTTTGATTTACGAAGGTAATATATTTAGGTAGTTGTGGCTGAATCGTGTTTTTAAAAGGACGCTTAGGTAGTTTCTTTCCTGTTTAGGAATTCTGAGCTTAGGAAGAAGTGTAGAAGAAATTTGTTTCCATCCTCTTGATAGAGATTCAAAAGGTGAAGTGACTTGTCTAAAGACACACAGCTGGTTGGCTCAGAGGCAGAATGGATCGGGTCTCCTGACTCTGATTGGGCTGAGCTCGCCTTTGTAAGAAATAGGAAATTCATATGTTGGTTAATGGGAAGTTGCTGCACCTGAGTGGTCCCTACTCACAGGTGACTGATTATGTATATATTTATAATGCTACATACCTGTAAAAATTCAAACAAGATGAATATATATAGAGTATGTACAGGTGAAAGCCTACCTCTTCCTGTCCCCTTCTGGTCTCACTTCCCAGAGCTCACCACCAATAGCCTGGTCTACAGCCACCGGATTTTTCTATGCACATTTAAAACTCTTCCTTCTTCCCCCAAACACACAAAATTTACTTTTATAAATTAAAATTAAACTGTTTACATATACATAATCTGTTATTTGCATTTTCATAGCAAATTTAAAAAAATTACTATGATGTATTTTATAATCTACTTCAAGAAAATAGATCATGGGTTTCTTCCCATGTCAGTATATATAAGGCTATCTCCCTTCCTTGTGTGGTATTCTAGTGGGTAGAACAGAATTTATTTAACCAGTCTCCTACTGGTATAAACCTTGCTGTACTCTATTGCCAATTTTTTTTTTAAGATTTTATTTATTTATTTTACAGAGAGAGAGAGAGAGATCACAAGTAGGCAGAGAGGCAGGCAGAGAGAGAGGGGGAAGCAGGCTCCTCGCTGAGCAAAAAGCCCGATGCGGGGCTCGGTCCCAGAACCCTGAGATCGTGACCTGAGCTGAAGGCAGAGGCTTAACCCACTGAGCCACCCAGGTGCCCCGCCAATTTTTTAAAATTGCAAATCATGACCATGTCACATTCTATTAGCAGAGCCCAACACCATCCAACCTGCCTCTTCCCTCCCCTTGCAGTTTAAGAGTTCCTTCTACCCACCTCTGACCATCATTCAGTTTTTGGTTCGATGTTTCCAGTGAGGCATTAAAGTCACTATCAGCATATGCTGGGCACAGGCAACATGTAGCTCTAAAATGCAACATAATTTGTGCTCCTGTAGTGACTCAGGGTTTTGCAGAGCTAGAGGCTCATTATTAAGAATACGAACAGCCATTAGTCTGTAGAAGCCAGGCAGTGCTGGTTATTAGAAGCTCGGACCAAGAAATGTCAAGATCAGTCATCAGCAAATGTATATCTGAAAAATGCTACTACTAATTCTTTCTTTTCTTTTCTTTTATTATAAGAGTAGAGGAAGTTAGTGTCTGAAATTAATAAACTTTAAAAACTCTACGTATTATCCCTTATGTCATTCATAATTCAACAGACATTTATTGAGTACGTGTTCTATGGCAGGTTCCATATTAGACCTGAGGCTTCAATGAACATCACACGTGGCTTCCACACCGAGGTGCCCCAGATGCTGATGCTTGAAAAGACAGTGTGTTCTTTTGTTGGCATTTGATGCTTTGTTAACACTAAAAAAAGGGACAGAAAGAAAAAGACAAGATGAACATGGAGAAAGAGGAAGAAGAGGAGGAAGAGGGGGAGGGGAGAACTTCCTTTTGAATGCTGTGTGCCTGGGGCAGTGGTTTGCATATTTCAGTAGGTATCAGAAAGGCTAGTGTGCTGTATTCAAGCTTCTCGACTAAGTTATTAAGAAGGAAGGAAAGAAAGAAAGGAAAAGTAGGAAGGAAGACAAAAACTCAGCTCACAGCAATCTCCCCTTTGTCTCCCCAGTGCTTCCCCCACCCGCCCGAAGGGCTTTACCGTGCCTGCCCCACCCCCTGCCACTCTCCAGGGGGAATGAGGGGCCACATCTGCAGGAATTCAGGCTCTTCGATTCTCCTTGCCTGCTTGGTTTATCGGACTTCCCATGGCATATATTATTGTAGCAAGTCCCACTGCTAAAAAGCAGCTCAAACGAACCAAGTTTGAAAGACACTGGCCTGGAGGATGAAGCCCAGGCCCCTTAGCCTGGCATTTAGGACACAACATCCCCCCCCCACCCGACATCTGGCCCAGCCCCTCCTTCCCCATTCCCCTCCAGCTGCTTCGCAGTGGGAACCTCCTCTCTTTGGATCTTCTTTGGAAGAGAAGAACCAAACACCTTTGCCATCTTGCTGCTTTTCCTTGTGACAAGCACACCCAGTCATTGAGCCCTCAGCTCTAGACTCCCACAGATTCTACCTCCACCCGCCCTGGGGTGCCAGCCAGGGCAGCCTGCTAGGCTCCTGCTGGAGTCATTTGTGTGGGTGTTAAAACCAAACTGAGGCCCTGTGGCCTGAGGCCTAGGGGTTTAGACTCTGAAGTCAGAGCCCCTGGGTCCTTCCTCACAGTGTGACCTTGATGAGCGAGCGCCTCAGCTTTGTGAGCCTTTGATTCCTCACCCGTAATCACTCCAATTTTATAGGGTTACTGTGGGGATTAACTCTCTCCAGGGATTTCCCATGGACCCTGAGTAAAAAAAAAAAACTAAAGGGATAACAAAGCCCCCCCCCCCCCCCCCCCCCCCCCGGTCCAACACAGTCTGCCTCCCTCCCACCTCACTGCCTTATAGCTTCATTACCTTCCCTGCCTCATCTACACTCTTCGTTGCTCATTCCTCTTGAGTTCTTCCTTAAACATGTCAAGCACGCTCCTACTCCAGGGCCTTTGCAGTGGCTGTTGTCTTTTCCGGGAATGTTCTTTCCCTCAATATCACATTGTTCCTTCTCATCTCCTTCCAGAATTTGCTCAGATGTGGCCTTCTCACTGAAAACTTCCCTGGGCCACTTTATCTAAAATCACCCCCCCCCCCCCAAACCCCTGCCACCACCAACACAGCAATGGAACTCTTTCCCTCTTTTAGGTTTGCCTCCTCTGCCATACTTAGAACTTATTACTATCTAACTCTATAATTCACCTATTTATTGTATTTTTTGTCTGCCTAGATTTTATCTCTTGTTCACTCCAGCACCCAGAACACTGCCTGGCACACAGTGGGTACTCAGTAAATATTTGAACACACTAATGAATGATGAAATAGATAAGGCAGGCAGATCATTTTGAGGGACATGAGCTTTTGATGATTTGGAGCCTCTGTTTGCTGGCTATGTAGCCTAGTTGTACACATGCGGAAAATCAGATTTGGAGGGAGTCACAAGGACTAAATTCACAGGTGTTGTTCTGCCTTAATTTTTTTTTTTAAAGATTTTATTTATTTATTTGAGAGAGTGAGAGCAAGCGCACAAGCAGGGGCAGAGGCAGGGATAAGCAGACCCTCTGCTGAGCAGAGAGCCTGACGCGGGAGTTAATCCCAGGACACTGGGATCATGACCTATGCTAAAGGCAGACGTTTAACTGACCGAGCCACCCAGGCGCCCCATCCTACTTACTTGTTTGCAGTGAGCCACACCTAGCCTAGTTTCAGCTCCTGCCACTGGGGAAAGGAATCCTCTTCCTAGTATACACATCTGTACTGGAACCCAAAGACTCCTCAGGAGACTGACTGAGGCATGAGGACCAGAGCAGAGAGAGCTGGTTATTCTGCAAAGACCCTTCTCATTTATGATTCATCTGTATTTATGGTTACATTGGTCTAAAGAATAAGGAAATGTCAGAAACTCCTTTCTTTGGTAGGTCCTGGAAAACTGCTATAACTTTTTACTCTCTGACTTTGGTTTTTCTGTTCTGTGGGGGCTATGACCTATGCTTGCGAGCCAAGAGAGCTTCCTTCCTTTCATCATTTCCCCTTTTTGAGTTACATGTCTTCAAGGTTACAGACCTTCTTTCACTGATTTTATTGTAGATTGCTCTTCTCTAAGGGACCTATTTTTTTTCCATTTTTTTTTCTTTTTTAAATAGGTTCCATGCCCAGCATGGAGCTCAATGTGGGGCTTGAACTCATGACCCTGAGATTAAGACCTGAACTGAGATCAAGAGTCTGATGCTTAAATGACTGAGCCACCCAGGCACCTCAAAGGACCTATTTCTTAAGGCCCTTGGGAAAGTGATTCAAATGTGATAGACTCCCATGCTCTTTTCAGCTGAGGTCTTGTAACATTCCTTGTAACATGCTTAAATAAGATGGCGGATGAACACCTTTACCACTGGAGCTAGTCTGTTTTTCATATTGGTAAGTACCAATCCTTATCAACCTCATAACTTAAGTGAACTTCATTGATGTCTTAGCTCATTCCAGTTGCTATAACAAAATACTACTGCCTGGATGGCTTATACACAATGGAAATTTATTTCTCACAGTTCTGAATGCTGGAATGTCCAAGATCAAGGTGCCAACATGGTTGTGTTCTGGAGAGGGCCCTTTTCCTGGTTGTTAGGTACTACTTCTCTTTGTGTCTTCACATGGTGGAAGGGGATAGGGACTTCTGCACAGCCTTTTCTAGAAGGCTCTGATTCTATAAGACAGATTCCTCATGACCTAATCCCCTTCCAAAGACCCCATCTCCTAACATCATGCATAACCTTTGGGGTTAGGATTCAACATACGGGTTTTGGGGGCACAAATATTCATGGCAATAGACACAGTTCTATCTGATTAGAACATGGGACCCCCATTTTTAAAACGACAACCATTTTGTGCATAGTAGGTATTTCATTCACTTCATTGTCATAGCTCTCTTCTCTCTATCCTGCCATCTGGGTTTCCAGGCTGACATTTTGTATGAGAAGCAAAATCTTCCTTGGCTTGTCCATTCATGGCCATGCTCTTTCCTGCACCTTGCTCAAAACTTTTACTGACCTTTCCTCGATATGTGGCTCTGTGACAGTAGCCAGCTTTGGCTCAGACTGAATGAGTTCTGTATGGATTCATAGCTGTTGACATCTGCTTAAGTCATGACTTAAGTAATGACTTATTATTGTAGCGATGCTTTGCTCCTCCATCACATCGTGTAATTTCTATTTCTTTTTTTTTTTTTTTTTTGTGGTGGAAAAAATTAAGATTTGGGTCTTAGCAAGCTTGATGTTCATAATACAGGAGTGTTGTCTATAATTAGTATACTGTGCATGAAATCTCCAGCACTTAATTATCCATTAGTTGCAAGCCTGTACCATTAAACAACATTGCTCCTGTTCTCCCACCTCCAGTTCCTGGTAACCACCACACTACTTGCTGTTTTAATTTAAGAGTTCAGCTTTTTAAGTTGCATATGTAAGTGAGATAATACATTATTTGCCTTCCTTTATCTGACTTATCTCACTGAGCATAATACCCTCAAGATCCATCCATGTTGTTGCAAATAGCAGAATTTCCTTTCTCATGGGTGAATGATGCATATACATATACATATAAGTCACATCTTCTTTACCATTCATCAATGGACAGACATTTAGGTTGTTTCTGGCTTATCTTTTGATGATTCAACTAATAGTGTCCAGTAGCACAAAGCAGGGTTGGGTTCTGCAAACCCTTTTGATGAAGTTCTAGAACCTAGGTGAGGTTCGGTGGGCTGAGGTCTGGAGCCGATGACCAAGAAAGAATTCTTGAGACATCTTTGGTGCAAAATGGTAGTTTATTAAAGCACGGGGACAGGACCCGTGGGCAGGAAGAGTTGCTGCCCCGAGTTGTGAGAGATGGCAGGTTATGTACCCTGCGGTTGGGGGAAGGTGAGGGAAAGGGAGGTTTCAACATAGTTTTCATATGCTAAAGAGGGCCTACAAAGTGCGGGGATACCAGAGGCCTTGCGGCTTGATCAATGTTGTCTTTTGGCAAGCCATTCACATTTCTGCTATCAAGCGTCTTTGTTAGTGAGATTTGGGTTTAGAAGAAATTTAACTTTATTTAGGGCTTGAGGAACTGAGTTATTTGCCTCTGGAAATTGTGCTATTGATAAGGTAACTTCTTTGTTTGTAGATTTCTAGGACATTTGTAAACCAAGGGAGACTCCTGTCTTGCAGGATTGTGATCTCTGCAAATTAACTATTTGTTTATCGTTTATGGCAGTCAGGGGTGCCTGAGGAATGTCACACACATTACCAAGGGGAGCGGGTGGAGAGGGGGTGCAAGGTGCCAGCTTTTGCTTTGTCTTCAGCCAGCCTCTTGCTCCCTCATCACTTTTGTATTAGTTTCATATTAATGATTTGAAACTACTTTAGTAAAAGTGGATGCCTGTTTGCTGGTCATGGAAAATAGCTGAGTGAGTTTCTTCCTGCACACAAATATTAATGTCACACACTGTATGTGGCCTGTGTGGGTGAGGCATCCTGTGATCACACCACTAACGGTAAGACTAGTCTTTTTTTTTTTTTTTTTAAGATTTATTTATTTATTTATTTTTAAGATGTATTTATTTGACAGAGAGAGAGATATCATAAGTTGGCAGAGAAGCAGGCAGAGAGCGGGGGGAAGCAGTCTCTCTGCTGAGCAGAGAGCCCGATGCAGGGCTTGATCTCAGGACCCTGAGATCATGACCCTAGCAGAAGGCAGAGACTTAACCCACTGAGCCACAGAGGTGCCCCAAGACTAGTCTTTTTTTTTTTTCCCACATCACTCAGAAGTGTTTTATTAAAAAAAAAAATGAAGCAAACAAAAACCCCTTTAAATCAGTAAGTCTGATTAAATTCAATATTAACTCAAGTTCTCAAAAACCCATCAGGGAAAGCCTCACAGATATATTAGAGAAAAGCAGGCAGCTGCTGACAAGTCTTCAGTGGAAAAGTCAGTTGCACACTTATGCCAGGTGCTCTAATGATGATCAGGCCCAAGTTTTGTTTTTCAGAAAAAGGTTTCAAGATACACCAAAGAAACCACATGGACACCCCCAACAGTACAAAGATGTGACAATGAAGTTCAAGGATATAGGAAAAGCCAAATATGACAATACACACCAATAATCTTAAAATAAAATAAGCCTTTCAGTCATGGAAAAAAATGGGAAACCTCATAAATTTAACACATAAAAAGAGAATTAACCCCACGTGGACCAACCCTAAACGTTTTTCAATGACTAAGCCAAAGACAACAGCTTAGGGCACCATTAATGTGTAGTTTTACATACAATGTGTATGTAAATTAGAGTAATTTTTTTTTTTTTGCTCAATTAGCATTTCTTCCTTTTGGTCATTTCCTTAATTTTCTCCTGGAACATTTTTCTTTTGGTTTGACCAGTGAACTCAAAAGTTTTGGAACCTAAAGTGACTATCAACTCTTATTGGGATACAAGTTGGGAAATGCAATCCTAGAAAAAGCTAATTTTAACTGAAGTGGCTTGACAAAGTTAAGCATCCATGCTCAACATGACAATGTTTGCCATGTTAGTTAGTAGGTGAATGGCTTCTTTTGTCTGGATCACATGACCCAGAATGATATTGGCATGCTCTATGGTGAGGTACTGCAGAACTATGCACTGACGCCCACCTGTTTAAGCTTTCAATAAATACAACCATTTTAAATCATTTAAAACAATTTCAGTAAAATAAGTGAAAAATATTGCTTTTCTATTGGCTTGTTTTGTCTCTCGAACTAGCTTGGAGTGGTATTCATGACAGAAAACACAACAGTTAATTAGTTGTTACTCTAAGCTCCTTGGGGTTCAATACTTCCTGCTCTTCAAGACTCAGCACTTTTTTGCAATGATAATGATATTCTTCATTAAGATTGCTACTGTCATGGGACCAACACTCCTGGGACTGAAGTGATGTCACTGGCTTTCTTTCTGATTCCTTCAAAATCCACATCTACAATCAATGTGGGGTTAACAAGTACGGGATCCTATTTATTCCCATATTGGTGATTACTGCTCCCTCCTTTTAAAAAAATTTTTATTTTATTTTATTTAAATCCAGTTAATTAACATATAACATATTATTAGTTTCAGAAATAGAGGTCAGTGATTCATTAGTCTTATATAACACCCAGTGCTCATTACATCACGTGCCTTCCTTAATGCCCATCATCCTGTTACCCCATCACCTCCCTCCCCACCCCAGCAACCCTCAGTTTGTTTCCTATGATTAAGAGTCTCTTATGGTTTGTCTCCCTCCCTGACTTCATCTTGTTTTATTTTTTACCTCCTGTCCCCTATGTTCCTCTGTTTTTTTTTTTTATTCCACATATGAGTGAAATCATATGTCAATTGTCTTTCTCTGATTGACTTATTTCACTTTGCATAATATCCTCTAGTTCCAGCCATGTCATTGCAAATGGCAAGATTTTGTTTTTTATTGGCTGGTTAATATTCCATTATATATACCTATATATATACATCTCACATCTTTATCCATTCATCTGTCGATAGATATCTGGGTTCTTTCCATAGTTTGGCTATTGTGGACATTGCTGCTATATTGAGGTGCAGGTGCCCCTTTGGTTCAGTGCATTTGTATCCTTGGAGTAAATACCCAGTAGTGCAATTGTTGGGTGATAGGGTAGCTCTATTTTCAACTTTTTGAGAAATCTCTATACTGTTTTCCAGAGTATGTCATTCCCACCAACAGTGTAAGAGGGTTCCCCTTTCTCTGCATCCTCGCCAACATTTGTTGTTTCCTGACTTGTTAATTTTAGCTATTCTGACTGTTGTGAAGTGGTATCTCATTGTGGTTCCTATTTGTATCTCCCTGATGCCAAGTAATGTTGGGCTGCTCCCTCCTTAATTATATTTGTTGTAAGCAGTTTTGGACTTCCTGTATTAGAGACCACAACATCTGCCAGAACTGTATGTGTGGGAGTATATGGATGAGATATTATAATCTCATTGCCTTTATGTCATTCATGTGCCCCATCTGTGTGTAGTAGCATTGCAATGGGCATTCCAACATTTTTGATCTTCTAGCCACAATCACATTCTTCCCTGGGGTTGGAATGCCAGTTTGCTTAATTATTTCCTAGACACTCTATGAGGTCATCAGAATACTGGTCCAAACACATTTGACTTACATGAATGACATGAAAGCCATCAACATCCTTGTCTGGAGAAACAGTATTACAGATCTCTCTCTCATCCGTGTGGTCTGGAAGAGGCAGCTGAACAAGGAGGCCGCCACCTATGTTATCATTATTTAGTTTATGGATTCAGTTCAACAGTTCTTCCTCTGAAACTGAAGTCAGTTTCCCCATGGTGCAGTGATTCCCATATCTGCAGCTGCCCTGGTTTTGTTGAGGCTGGAGGAGTGACTTGCAGGATGCTCACTAACCAGAACCACACTCCCAACAAACTTGGCAGCATGTGGCCCAATGCCACCCAATCTTCCACCTCCCGCCACACTTCCTGCTTGATCTGCTGGGCAAGGTTCCTTCCAGAAATGAGAACAGCTTCATTTTGAACTATGGAAAGGGTGATGGAAAAGGCGGAAAGGCAGAAAGGTTGGTGGTGGAGGTGGCAGCCCTTTGCAGGCTGGTGGGGGGGCGGCCAGTGAGCAGTGGCGGTGGGGCGGGGGGCAGTGGGCAGCCGGTGGCTGATGTGGATATGGAGGATGCAGCTGCCATCACCCGTTCCGGTGTCCACACCAGGCAAGACTAGTCTTCAGTCAACTCTGTTAATATTAAAATAATTATTACATGGCTGTTCTCCAAATGTAGTGATTCTAAGTTTAATAATTCCATTCAGCCAGTAATTTTTAAATTAAAGCAGCGGTATCCCAACTGTTTTAATTACATCCCTCATGAATGAAAATATGTATCCGCATATTCTCCCAATCCATACGGACTTATTTATAAATTATATACCCATGCCAGGATATCAATATGTCATCTGTATTAGAAAGCATGAATAAAATGGCAATTTTAAAAGGATGACATACAGATAAAAATTAGTGACTTTTTTCTTTTATTATTAATTGCTAGAACAATGTCACTCAATTATGATGATGTCTCTTTAAGCTGCTTCCTTTTAAAAATACCTTGCTAATCCTGATGGTTTCATGCTCCCCGTAGCTAATACAACAGGCACAACACAAACTCAAGGCAAGGTTCATAATTAACAAGAGGGGAGGTAAATCCATATTTTAGGTAGTCTTTCTATTAAGTTTAAGTTTGGAGGTTGACTTTTGGTTGGATAGATCAGAACGTTGCTTTACCTCATAACGTGGCTGATAAAAAGCTTTCCTGTCTGAAGAATCAGAGATATGCAGGCTGTGCCATTTCTTTTTTGTTTACTTATGCTTATTATCTGGGGGATTTGTCTTCAATTCTCTCCATTTTGTGAAAGGTAGTTTACTTGAAACCAGATGCTCCATGCATTATACCCACTGAGACACATCTAAACTCCAGCATGGGGCCATTGGGTGCAAGTGAACAGCAACAACAAAAAAATGTGTCAGCTCCTTGCTTAGGGAACTTCCACTCCTCCCCCGCCCCAACCAGATATCTAGAGAACCATGGGGGGTGCCCCAGGCAGGTCACACCTGGCAAGCTGACCAAGCAGGTGCGGTGCTTGTTTCTCACTCTCTCTCTCTCTCAAATAAATAAATAAAATCTTTAAAAAAAGAAAACAAAACAGGGCACCTGGGTGGCTCAGTTGGTTAAGTGACTGCCTTCAACTCAGGTCATGATCCTGGAGTCCCAGGATGGAGTCTCACATTGGGCTCCCTGCTCAGTGGGGAGTCTGCTTCTCCCTCTGGCCCTCTCCCTTCTCATTCTCTCTCTTGCTCTTTCTCTCTCAAATAAATAAATAAAAATCTTTAAAAAAAAATAAAACAAAACAAAAAGGCAAGTCTGGAAGCTACTGGGCTTGTCATTTAAAAAACAAAACAAAATTGGGACGCCTGGGTGGCTCAGTTGGTTAAGCGGCTGCCTTCGGCTCAGGTCATGATGCCAGCATCTTGGGATCGAGTCCCACATCCCGCTCCTTGCTCAGCGGGGAGCCTGCTTCTCCCTCTGCCTCTGCCTACCACTCTGTCTGCCTGTGCTCATGCTCTCTCTCTCTCTCTCTCTCTAACAAATAAATAAATAAAATCTAAAAAAAAAAATAAAAAACAAAACAAACAAAAAAGAGAATATTTAAATAGTAGTGCAGCACCTGGGTAGCTTAGTCAATTAAGCCTCTGCCTTTGCTGGAGTCATGATCCCAGTCTTGGGATCAAGTCCCACGTGGGTGTGGGGGCGGGGAGGGGGGTTTCTTTGCTCAGCGGGGAGCCTGCTTCTCCCTCTCCTCCCCACCTGTGCCCTCTCTCACTAATCTCCATCTCTCTCTCAAGTAAATTAAAAAAAATCTTTAAAATAAAATAAAATCTCCTTAAAAAATAAATAGTAGTAAAACTCAGCTCATTTCATATGCTTACATATAAATGTAGATATAAGTGCATCCCATCTTCAGGACCCCGACGGTACACAGACTCCAGGCAGAAAGATACTTGCTACTAACTCACCCTGGAAAGTTCACTGGGAACCATTGCTGCTTATAAATGGACATCCCAGAAAACTGCTTCTCAGATGCCAGGTGCTTATGTCATAACTTCACAAGTTTGTCTTAAACATACATCGTCTGTACTCTTTTTTTTTTAAGATTTTATTTATTTATTTGACAGAGATCACAGGTAGGGAGAGAGGCAGGCAGAGAGAGAGAGGAGGAAGCAGGCTCCCCACTGAGGAGAGAGCCCAATGTGGGGCTTGATCCCAGGACTCTGGGATCATGACCTGAGCCGAAGGCAGAGGCTTTAACCCACTGAGCCGCCCAGGCGCCCCTCGTCTGTACTATTATTATTGATATAGATTTTAACTTTTTAATTTTTATTTATTTTTTTGACTTATTTTTAAAAGCTGAATTTATTTTTAAAAGGAAACATTGTGTCGCTGGCAGGAATGGAAAAATCCGTCTCACTTCCCTGCCTCTTGTTTCACAAACCCACGTTCTTCTGACCACAGTCCACACCTCGCTGCTGAGAGCCTAGAGTGCTCCTTGCCCCGCCTCCCTGCATTACCCAGCATTCCATGTGGCCCGGGAGACTGTGGATCCGGAAGTGCATCCCTTGGAACCTGCTGACGGGTTTCTTCGAGTCAGTGCCCAGAGGGCGGAGAGGGTGAGTGTGCTGGCTGGTTTGTGCCTTCACAGATCAACTTGTAGACCATACCTGAGGAAGGACATTTTTTTTTCTTCTAGGAAATGCGGAACCAAATATAAGATTCCAAGATAGTCGCGGTATTGTCCTGACGGCTTGCGCATTTGAGCTCGTGTCCCTTACCATTCCTAATCCTGGGTCTTGACTTCCTACCCTCAGTTGTGTTTTTCTCAGTTCTTACTCATTGTTTGTATTTATGGTATGCTGGCAAGTATGTGGATGCATTCGTGTACCAAACCACCACAAAGCTTTGTGGAACGGGGCGGAAGTACACAAAATATCTCACACGACGTTCCCTGCCCCCAGATGTCATTACTGACTTCATCTCTCGTGAGGATACAAGTCTGTGTATCTTATGGAGGACAGCACTAAGCCAGGACGTGTTGGATGTCTTATTATATCTACTTCATGACATTTCACTACTTAGTGCATAAATTCTACACAGAGACCGACTTACTTAGTACTCAAGTCAAACTTGCCTAAAGGGTACATCAAAAGAATGTTGTAGAAGTGTTAGATGGCCAGTTCTCTCAAGAGACCACCTTCTCTCTCTCTGTCTCCCTCACTTTCTCTCTCTCCCTCCCTCCCTCCTTTCCTCACTCTTTCTCTTATCCCCTCTATTCCTTGCCCTTCTCTCCTCTCTTGTTCTTCCCTCCTCTCTTCCCCTGTTTCTCCGTCATTCCCCCCCACCCCCATAAGAACAATCCTCGGCTAGCTTGCTGGAGGTGGAGATAAACTTCCTGAAATGGAACCAATTTGTCACAGCTGAAGCCATCTTAGAACTGCCAGCCCCCAAATGAGCTGCCAGTGGACCCCAGCTGAGCTCAGTTGAGCCTCTCTCAGATCAGTGGTAGATTTGTGAGAAATCCTAAGTGGGTGTTGTTTTTAGCTACTAAGTTCTGGGGTGGTTTGCTGTGTGGCAATAGCTCACTGAGCTAGAGACTCAGAGATTGAGGGTATGTGACCCTTTGTTGATGGCAGAGCTGGGAGTAGAATCAGGCTGCTGCTTATTTGTGGTCTGGGTGTTTGTCTGTCATAGCATACTTCTGAATTGATCTACCTGCCTGCCTCTGGGGGAGCTGAGCTGTTGTCCTCTGAGAGTGACCACTGGTGCATTCTGTCCCCTCAGAGTCAGTGGTGGCCCCATGGATGCCTGGTGACATCCTTATGCCAAGAAGTTCCATTTAGATTTTGTGGAATGAATCTCTGTTTTAGAAGAAACAATCTTTGGTGGTTCTGTAGCGATCTAACATCTCCATCTGCCTGTTTTTTACATAAAAATTTGATAAACCAAATCAAATTAGCTCTACTTGATTTTCCATCTTAACATGTAGTGGCAAAATAAAAACACAGTGCGTTGTCATCTGGAGGTCACGGAATCCATCAGTTCCCCGTGTTGTTGTGACTCTGAGATGCCTTCAGGGAATGTCTGGAGGTGGCTCTCCCTCCCACTGCACCTTGGCTGACTGCTTCCCTTCTGGCTGTGGTACAAAATGTCAGCCTATGGCTGATACTAGGCTTCATTTCTAAGACCAGGCTCGTTCGCATGCTTTGTAAAATCTCATAACAGCATAGTAAGAAAGGTCACTTAGCAATGAGACGGTCAATATGTTTCCACCCCATGAATGAAGTTTGGTGTAAAAAGAAGCAAAAATAGTACCAGGAATAAATTATCAGCTTATCAACATGTTTATTAAATGCATCATACTTAGAGCACCAGATGTGAGAAAGACAAAGGCTAAATGTCAGCAGCAGGGTTGCTAAGTAAATTATTTGGCTTGTTGCTGGTAATGAGAGGTTGTACTTGGTGGGAGTTGCCATGAAATTATATGTTTCTGCTGTTTTGTTCCTCAATGAATCGTGATCAACTCTAGGAATTGTTTGGATAAGTTTTCCCTTTGGTGTTGATAGAAAAGAAAATTCCTTCTAAAAAAAAACCTTTATAAGCTCCAATTTTTTTTTTTTTTGAATTCACAGTTTCCTTATGTCTTCATTTTGGGTTGTTGGTGCCACAGCAATATATAAGTTAAACTGATTAATAAATGTATCAAATGTAATTTTATGATTACCTCCAAGTCTCCCTTTTCCTTATACCTTGCAAAGAAACTGTGACTTGAGTTATGGTCAAGGTTAGAATGGGCAGAAAGAAAGAAGATCCTAAAAAGATGACTTTTGTTAGCATTTTCAAATCATATTTCTGCTGGAGAAATGGACAAATCTTATACTAAAGCTGCTGATTTGATTAGGAAGACTACTAATTACACACTGTAGCAACACCCTCATGCACAGTCTGGCACAGAGCTGGCATTTTCTCCATTTCTTGTTTAGAAAAACATTTTCTGGCTTAGTTGAGATGAACAAGTCATTAGAAGCTCCAGTAAACAATTCTGTGTGGGGTGTCCATTTGAGCAAGCAGCTGTCCTTTGAAAATTGCGTTTATTGTTTGAGGCTCCCAATTTTGCAGTCAGGAGGTTGTATAAAATCAATTAAGTCAGAGGATCTCTGGGTAATCAGTTCCAAGAACTGTTGCCCCAGCTGTGATTATTTGCCAACTGTGGCAGCTTACGCCCTGTTCCTGTGTCACTGGTGCCCACGCGTTAGCCTTCACCTCCTGGCAACAGTGTGGTCCTGCCCCCCACCCCGGGCTCCCCTTCCCCCCTCTTAGCTTATCTCCTTTGGCACCCTTGCTGGTTGGGCAGTTGGGCATAGGCTGCCATGTCCAAGTCTTTCCCCGATTGCACTCTCCAGAGGTGCCAGAAGGATGCCCTGCTGGGTTAACAGGTTGTGGCTTTCACTTCCTCCTCAGTGGCAGGTAGGAAGCTGGAAGGAAGGACCACAAATTGCTGCTGTTGCTATGACAACCAGAGCGGCTCCTCAGAAAAGCTGTTGAAGAGAAAAAGCTTCTCTAGTCTTCTGATTATCCTGCTGTATCTTCCCCCTTTCTTCTCCCCTTATTAGGCACCTTACGCAATCACATCTCCTAATAACTCTGTACACCTTCCCCTAAGAAAATCACTCACACCGAGGCTTAAGCAACTGACAAGTGTTCATCCTTTAAGGTACAAATTCTTAAACCCAAAGAAGTAACTCTCATAATATCTAATATTCTGACTTTATGCATCATTGGTGCTGGGTGCTGGGTGAAGAAGTATTTTTGATGTAGAGGGCAGAGACGTCATTCATTCATTTATTCACTCACCAAGCATGTATTAAATACTCACCAGTAAGTACCAGGAGAAATGCTAAGCCCTGCAGATTCAGAGACGAAGAAGACATTGTTTCTGTCTCAGTCTGCTGGAAAGGCAGATATGAAAATAAATAGTCACAATAAGGTAGTGCTGGTGTCTGGTAAAAGCCCATCTGGCTCTGTGGGGCATCAGGGATGGGGAAATCGTTCTCCTAGGGAAGGGTGTGAGAGCCAGGCAAGGCTCAGGCTGCAGGGCGAGTTGTGAGGCAGGCCCAGGTATGTGGTACGCACTTCTTACATGCTCTCCTGAGTTCATTCTCTCAGTTTCATTTACTGGCTAGTGGGTTGAGACCTTAGAAAGCCCAGGCTGACTTTGTGAGATAAAGTGTAAATATGATTCAGATAAAGCTGGGGGAGTGTCATTTGTGAGTGTTTAGAAGGTGGAGATGGTAGTGACAGAAGCCCGGAGGGTGGAGGCTGGGAATGAAGGGGGACCTTGGGGTCCGCCTCATGGGGGAAAGTCCTGGCTAGAACTTTCAACTGGACCTGAGGGGCAGAGTGGGGACAACGGGAGGCTAGTGTGGGAGGCGTAGTTGGTGTGAGGTAATCAAGCCCTGGGGGGAATGGGAGCCCCAGATTGGTGGGGATGCAGATGAGAAAAGTCCGTCTGACTATTATGAAGGGCAGTAAGTAGTGTAGTGAGTGGCCTGGTTAACAACTGGGCTCAGGTATTCAACAGATGGGAGTTTGTCTCTGCTCTACCACCACTAGCCGGAGCCTTTGAAGCAAGTAAGAATCTTTCCGGGCCTGTCTTCTCCACTATATGGTGGGGAATAGAGATCTGTTATGGGTTGAATTGTGTCCTTCCCAATTCACATGTTGAAGTCCTAACCCCTGGCACTGTGTTTGATGATAGGGTCTCCACAATGTGACGATGTTTGGAGACAGAGTCTTTAAAGTTTAAGTGAGCTCATTTGGGTGGGCCTTAGTAGTACAGTAAGACTGGTGTCCTTATGTGAAGGGGAAATTTGGACACAGACACATATAGAGGGAAGACAATGTGAAGACACAGGGAAAAGATGGCCATTTACAGCCAAGGAGGGAGGCCCGGAAGGAGTAGTTCCTTCCCTCACAGCTCTTGGTAGGACAACTTGATCTAGGATTTCTAGCCTCCAGAACTGTGAGAAAATAAATCTCTTGTGTAAAGTCCCACCCAGTCTGTGGTGCTTCATTATAGCAGCCCTAGGAAACTAATACCTAGAGTGGTTGTGAGGATTAAATAATTTATATAATATAGCAAAGCATGTGATAATATTCAATATGTGGTAGCTGTTATTATCAATAACAATAAAATTAGCTCTACTTTAAACAAAAATAAATCCTAACTCACTTGCATTATTGGAGGCATAAGGCTATCAAGATTACTTGATGTCTCTGTTTAACTGAGTGCCAGAGGGTCCTTTGTTTCCATTCTGATGTATAAACCTTTTAAATATGCCTCATCCATCCTTACACTGATTAAAATTAAACCTTTTTTTTTTTTTACTTACAGGCCCGAGTGCCTCTCTTTAATTGCAAGAGATTGAAATTGAACATGTCCTGTTTATAGAGAGAAGTTTTGTTTTGTTTTTAATAAGTGAGTCGAATTGTCAATGTTTTCTAATGACTTGCTTCTTTTTTATTTTCACAATGGAATGCTGAAAATTCCAGTTAACTTTAAGGTTCTATGCAATTGAATAAATCCAATGTGTCAACATTCTTTGCTTTCCATGGGCACAGTCTGCAAAACACAGTCTTACATAACTGCTCTACATTGTAAGGACTCAAACTTGTGTCTGGAACTTTAATTATAATAAAAAAAATATGTAAATTACTATCATTGTCTCTATTTATTTTGGACCAGCTGCTTCTAAACAATTAACAAACAAATCATGTAAATGTAATTAGTTAGGAGAAATACCAGGCTCGGAGCAGAAAGCAGAAAAAACTGAATTCTGTTTACAGTCTTCCAGATTTAAGCTTCTCCATTGCATTTATGAGAGCTGGTACCAGAGAGTAAATTGCACTTTATCATTGCCCCGATCTGACATTTCTGCTTATCTTTTAAGACTTTTATTCAGTTTCTTTCTCTCCCTTGAGAAGAAGGTTATATACCACGGAAAAAATGATCTTTTTTGGTTCTTATCTACCTAAGGAAAGTCTGTGCCCGGAATTTCAAGGAAAGAAGAATGGGAAAGGAAGATGTAATTCGGACTCTAAGGAGCTGGGACTACAGGACCTTTAATGGGTATGGTGGATTAAAATGCCACTTCTCCCAACAGGAGGTGAAGCCTAGTACACAACTTCTTGAATCTGGGCTGTACTTTGCAACTAACTTTGGCGAATTGAACAGTGTGTTTTCCGAGCAAGGCCTAAAGAGTACTTAGAACTTCACTCTCATTTTCCTGCATCATTATCCTGAGATTGCAATATAAAGAAGTTTGCTTGGGTCACCTGGAAAATGAAAGATCACATGAAAAGAGACCCAGCTGACAGCCAACACCAACACCAGACATATGAGGGAGGCCATCTTAGACTATCCAGCTGTAGTCCCAGGCAAGACCAGGAGAAGAATAATCTGGCTGTCTAGCCTATATTGCTGACCTACCAAATTGAGAGTCAGTAAAAAGAATGTTATTTTAAGTCACTAAGTTTTGGGTTGTTTGTTACACAGCAATAAATATCTGATACAAAAGTACATAGGATATTGACAAAAGGATGTTACAAAGTCTAACATTCTATCATTAAAAAAACACTCAGGGACGCCTGGGTGGCTCAGTTGGTTAAGCAGCTGCCTTCGGCTCAGGTCATGATTCCAGCGTCCTGGGATCGAGTCCCGCATCGGGCTCCTTGCTCAGCAGGAGCCTGCTTCTCCCTCTGCCTCTGCCTGCCATTCTGTCTGCCTGTGCTTGCTCTCTCTCCCTCTCTCTCTGACAAATAAATAAAAAAAAATCTAAAAAAAAAAAAAAAACACTCAACAAACTAGAAATAAGAAGGTAATTTCCTTAGATAAAAACTATCCATATGGGACGCCTGGGTGGCTCAGTTGGTTAAGCCGCTGCCTTCGGCTCAGGTCATGATCCCAGCGTCCTGGGATCGAGTCCCACATCAGGCCCCTTGTTCTGTGGGGGGCCTGCTTCTCCCTCTGCCTCTGCCTGCCACTCTGTCTGCCTGTGCTTGCTCTCTCTCTCTCTCTCTCTCTCTGACAAATAAATAAATAAAATCTTAAAAAAAAAAAAAAAACTATCCATAGATAAAAACTATCTATGAAAAACTCTTGACAAACATCATACTTAACTGTGAAAGACAGAACGTTTCTGCTCCAAGGTCATAAACTAAACAAGGATGTCCACTTTCACCACTTCCATTCAACATTGTACTGGAGATTCTAGCTAAGACAATTAGGGAAAAAAAGAAATAAGAGGCATCCACATTGTAAAGAAAGAAATAAGATATTCTACTTGCAGTTGATATGATCTTCCATGTGGAAAATCCTAAGGAATCCACTAAAAAATTACTAGAACTAATAAATGAGTTTAGGAAGGAGCAGATGCCAGATCAATGTACAAATATCAGTTGTGTTTCTATACACTTGCAATGAATAATCAGCAAATGAAATTAAGAAAACAATTCCATTGACAATAGCATTAATAAGAACAAAGTACTTATTATTTGTTTAACATAGGAAATCTAAGACTTATATAATTAAAACTTTAAAACACTTTTGAAAGAAGACAGATCTAAATAAATGGAAAGACATCGTGTACATTAATGAGAAGACTTAACATTGTTGAGATGGCAATACTACTCAAACTGATCTATAGATTCAACACAGTCCTTACAATCCTTGTCAAATCACAGTTGACCTTTTTTTGTAGAAATTGACAAGCTGATCATGAAATCATATAGGAATGCAAAAGACCCAAATTGGATCTAACAATCTTGAAAAATAAGAGCAAAGTTAGAGGACTCACTTCCAGATTGAAGAAGTTATTACAAAACTACAGTAGTCAAGACAGTGTGTTATTGGGATAAGTATAGACATATAGGTAAGTTGAATAGACTTAAGGGTCCAGAAATAAACCCTCGTATTTATGTTCAACTGATTTTTTGTTGTTGTTGTTCAACTGATTTTTGACAAGGCACCCACACAATTACACAGAGAATGAGTGGTCTTTTCAAGAAATGGTACTAGGACAAATGGATATGCGGATACAAATTAATGACTTTAGAACCCTACCTCACACCACACACACACACACACACATTAACTCAAAATGGTTGATAGAAGAGTTAAAACTATAAATCTCCTGGAAAAGATAAAAGAACAAATCTTTACGACTTTGGGTTAGGCCTGTGACTGTCTGCCTGCTTATCACTTTGGCTTTCTGCTCCACATTGTGCCCTCAGAGGTGTTAGTCTTGTTTTTGAAGCTGACAAAGTTCTTTTGGTTTTCTTTTTCTATGTTCATGCCATGTCTAAGTGTTGGAACAAAAAGTGTCATGAGGTGAAGAAAACCAAGTGTGAATTTACAGTGATGCCCTTGGACAATATACCCCAGTCAGGATGTGATGCATTGGTAAGCAAAAGCCAGTGATCTAGGACAGATGGATACCTAGATAGGTTACCAAGATAGGTTACAACATAATTTGTTACCTGAAAGAAAGAAAATTCATTTTATGAGGTGCTCTCTGGTAAAAGAATTCCAGGGGAAAGAGCTCTGGGAAATGCTGCATAGCATAATCTACTCATAGAGGTTCAAAGTGAATATTAGCAGATTAAGGATTCTGAAAAGTCCTATAGTAAATAAACTTCTTTGTCTTTATTTAATCTGGTATATCTCAAATTTTCTTGACCATGTAACAATTTTTTTTTCCATAAAGCTCATTAATAGCTCATGAACACTTTGGCAAATACCAGCTCTGAAAATCCTCTCGTTATTAATAGAGAATCACATTGCTTACAGAGCTAGTTTCTGGAAGATGTAGGAAGAAGTGGATACTGTATGAGTTAAAATGAAGTTTAGAGGGCACCTGTGTGGCTTAGTCAGTTAAGCATCTGCTTTCGGTTCAGGTCATAATCCCAGGGTCCTGAGACTGAGCCCCACATGGGGCTCCCTGCTCAGTGGGGAACCTGCTTCTCTCTTTTCCTCTGCCCACAGCTCACCCTGCTCGTGTTCTCTGTCTGTGTCAAATAAATAAAAAAAAAAAAATCTTAAAAAAAAAAGGAGTTTAGAGACTCAAAAGACTCTAGGCCCATTTAAAGTCTTTTTGCTCCTCTCTTTTCTCTAAACAAATTTTCTAACCATCTCTCAGAATTTAGACGTGGTGTATTCTGGAACTGTTCCTCCTCTGGTTAGAAGCTGGGGCACCTTTGCATGGCAGCTCTGTCTTGCTTCAGTTGCTTTGTGCCTCAGCTTGTCAGACAGTTGGCTTGCTCCTCTTGTCTATGTTGGTACCCGCTTTTCACAAGGAGCAACTTTGGGGGCACAGGAATTTCTCTTTCAGCACCTGAGTGGATTCCAAAAGAAAGCGAGCTCTTCAGCAAGATGGGAGCTGTTTAACACTGTCCATTCCTGAAATGCGCATATGCTGTTTGCCCAACTATGGACTCAGTGATACCCAGTGCGTGATGGGCACATCGAGTTCATGGGCTGGTTCTCTGCTGCTGGTTTGCCCCTCCCCCTTTCCATTCCTAACCCAAAAGATCTTCAAGAATCTTGTGAGAACTAAAGACAAGAGTAATGTATCTCAGCTCATCATGTTGTCAGAAAATGCTTTCTATTTAAATGTTTGTTTCCTCCCACTGGCCACTGTGTTTCTAAGGATAGAAATTGTATCTCATTTTTCTTATTTCTTCTACAATAGGTAGAGATGATAATCCATAGTAACTGCACAGTAAATAAATAGAATATGAATCAATGCTTTCCCTATGGGTTAAAATGATTTTTGAATAAGTTCAAACTTCTAAAAGAGTACATGAGGGGTGCCTAGTTGGCTCAGTTGGTTAAGTGTCTGACTCCTGATTTTGGCTAGGTTCATGATCTCAGGATGGTGAGATTGAGCCCTGCATCTGGCTCCACACTCTGAGCAGTCTGCTTGGGATTCTCTCTCCCTCTCCCCTAGCCCCTCCCCCTGTTCACACGCCTGCTATCTCTCTCTAAATAAAACAAACAAACAAACAAACAAAAACTTGAATCAGACAGTGACCATTACCAAAGATTTGAAATAGGGAGTTTTTCTCCAAACAGTAAGACGACAGGAATTGATTCTTACCTTGGGTCCATTTCTCCTTAGTCCCTTCTCTTCTCCCAACTCTTAGCTTTTTCTTTTGGGGGAAAAAAAAAGTGAACTGCAGAAAAGTTGAAAGAATAATATAATGAATACCTGGGATACTTTCACCTACCATTATTATATGCAAGAAGATTAACATTGATCCCTAACATCATTTGAAACACAGTCCATATTCTAATTTCCCTGTCTCTCTCCCCCAACCTTTTATAACTCACCCCCCGCCCCAAGATTCCATCAGGGATTTCCTATTGCATTTGATGATGAAGGACCTGCCACAGGGCGCCACAGGGCTAGGAATAGTAGCTCCTCCCTACTGGGCTGGGCCTGCTGACAACTCAGGGCGTGATTTTATTATCCAGTATACTGTATACTGGATACAGGTCCCTCTCCCCAGCCTGTACCCATAAATTACAACCAGGTTTCTCTTGTTTTCAGTTTGTTGGAGATTTTAATGAAATAGCATTTAAGATGTTGACATTCCTAAGACGAATAAATCCTACCCAGTCAAAACAATAGTGATGTCAGCATTACCGATTTTATTTTCTTGTGTACAAGGAGTCTAAAAATAGCAAGTTTCCTATTAGCCCTTCCTTCCATCACCACTAGTGTTTGGTATTTGTTCTCATGGTAGAAAATGGCTGCGAGAACTTCAGCCATCACATCTGTGTTCCAGGCAGTAGGATGGAGAAAGGGAAAGAGTTCCCCTTTTAAAACTGGTCCCTGTTTTAAAAAGGAAACTATCTGGAAAGAGCACATAATGCTTCTTACATCTCATTGTCAAAAAAGCAGTCACATGACCACAGCTATCTGTAAGGGAGACTTAAAAAAATGTAATCTTAGCTAGGTGGTAATGTGCCTAGCAAAAATTGGGGTTCTGTTACCAAAGAAGGACAGAATATTGGGTGACAATTAGTGGTCTCTGTCTGCCATATCTCCCTTATTGGGGGGGGCAGGGCATAGGTCTTCAGCTTAAAAAAGATTACAAACTAATGCCCCCTAGGACCCGTGTTGGCCTAGGTTGGTTCTGGTTCCTTGCGGAAGATGTAGTATAAAGTCTTGTGGGGGCTTACATTTCCTATTTTATTTAACAATATTAAGTCTAGGGGGAGTAAATATTTATCAATCGATTTAGAATAAAAATTCTTCATAAATTCATTAAAACCATAATAATTTATTATTTTTTAAGATTTTATTTATTTATTTGACAGAGATCACAAGTAGGCAGAGAGGCGGACAGAGAGAGTGAGGAAGGGAAGCAGGCTCCCCGCTGAGCAGAGAGCCCGATGTGGGGCTCGATCCCAGGACCCTGGGATCATGACCTGAGCTGAAGGCAGAGGCTTTAACCTTCTGAGCCACCCAGGTGCCCCAAAACCATAATAATTTATGTAAGCATGGTTGAAAAAGCATGGGCCTGGGTCAAAGAGACCCGGTTTGCCCCATGCCTGCTGTGAGCGTCCAGTGGTACACGTGAATGGGTTCAATAACTAGTCAACAAATTGTAACTGCTCAGCGGCCTTCCTGTCTTTCTCCCATCCTCCCATCAGGATTCCATGTCTGGGCAGAGAAGCCTCATTAAGATCTGCTGCTTCCCAATTGCTCTTTAAAGCCAACTGTGTCTGGCTAAATTGAAAAGGATCCTTAGCCGTGGCCAGGGGGCCATTTGCTGACTAGTGCACATCTCTGGGTGAGCCTGCCTCGGTCTCAAGCTTTAAGTAGGGCACTTCTTATGTGAGGGGCGAGTTTCAGGAAGAGCTTAGAATAAACGTATCCTCCATTTTTGTTTGTTGGTTTTATTTTCATTTTGTGTTTTCATATAGCAAGCGTTCAGCTATGGAGACAGGAGGAAAAGCTTCAGTGAATGATTTAGGTTTCCTGACCCCCTGACTTTATGTAAAGGGCATGCTCTCTCCGAGGTAGACCCACAAAAGACCTAGGAACCTCCTCTTCAGTTCTGGACAATTCCCATCTCAGCTGTTTCTCTGGAATCCACTGCCTGAATCATGTAAATCGCTGAGAACAAAGAATAGAAGGGGGAAGCTTTTTTCTAAAACATCTGTACAGCGTCCACTTCAAGTGGGGATGGGGAGTGGTGGGGAAAATTAATGGTTGTTTTGACAGGCTGACTCTTTAAGCTGAGGCACTAAAAGTATGTTTCACATCGTTAAATACAACTTCCCTTACTCAAAGTTGAGATGTGACAATGCTTGATTATTATGTACAGGCTACTTTATTTGACTCTTTCTCAGTAGTTCACATGGGAGGATATTAATCACAGATTACTTCTGAGGCTTGGATAGAGTGATTTTGGTCTTCTTAATAGGTTTGATGTGAAATTGGTGAAAGTACCTACTAAAATGTTGACAAGCTTACCACCATGTTAGGGATATTTATTATCTTTGGGAATCTCAGGGACTAAACATATGAGTAATTTGGGGGACTACCTCTTTACCTAGATGCCTTTTAAGTGGAGAGATCGATTCTTGATTCACTGAGTAGTAAGTGTGGAGAAGCAAAGTGGTGAAATGGGTAGAGCTTTGGATTTAGAGTTGGACCATGTGGTTCAAAGCCCCTCCTTAGAAATTAGAGTGAACTTGATAAGGGTCACAATGAGATTCATGATAAATAATTTGGGGTGTCAGGGATTGACTTTGATGTTTCAACTATGCCCTATTATTTAATTCTGACACTGATTCTAGAAAGTGGTTTCACTTTAATCTCGGAAAGACTTGGTTAATCTCACAGTTAGATCCACCTGGCATGTTTGCCTGGGCTGCATGTCTTCACATGGGACACTTAATCCCATTTTGTAACCATGAAGACTAAAGCCACACACAAAACATGGTAGAGCAGAGAGAAGTTTAAGTTAGGTCCATGATGACACCATAGAACATCTCTCCCAAACTTAGACTAAAGAACCCAGGACTTCTGGTAATACGAGAAAAACAAATCTATGTGTTTATTTTCTTTTGGTTGGGTTTCTGTTGTTTGTGGCTAAATACATTTCTAATTGATGCTGCCTCTCCCCCATAAATTGCAAATTGTGATAGCTCAGAAAGGGGGAAAGGTTAGGCAAATTTTCATGTAACAGGTTGAATATAAAGAAATGTGTTTTTCTCCTCCTCTTACTTCCTTTCCTGAAATGGTTCCTTGACATATGTTTGTTAGGACAGAGGAATTATGTTCAGAAACCAGGACTCTTTTTTTCTTTGCTATAATGTTGAGATTTCTTCAATTCTAAAGTTTTTCCTGCTTCTCACAATTTGATGAAAATTAAAGATGACATCTTCTTTAGAGATCAGCTGCTTTTGCTCCATTCATGACAAAAATCATTTAAAAATGAGAATTATTAAGTTATTTTATCTGACATAACTATGCTTGAACAATTTGTGAACAAATCAAACTGTAGCTTTTTCTGGTCCTAAATGAAAAAGGTTTCCTACAGCTTTAAAGGTTGTTGAATTTTTTTTTTTTTAATACGCTAAAATTATCTGTGGAGATCTATAGATTAAAAGAGACTTTATGGAAATATCAGCCAGTCGTAATTCATAGAGACCTTATTTGGATAGTGACTTAAGCAAACAATATGTTAAACAAACTTATGAAACATTGAGATAATAGTGGAATGTTTGTGACTTTTATGCAATTACCATTAATTTTTCACTGTGGTGATAATATTATGGTGATATTTTGGAGTTTTTATCTTTCAGAGATACAAACTGAACTATTTATGGACAAAACATCTTAGATTTGTCCATGAATTCATAACATGGCCATGAGGCTCATTGTTGATTCTGGGAGATGAGGTTCATTGTTCTAGTCTCTCAGCTGTTGTGTACAGTTGACATTTCCTGTAATAACAATATGAAAACAAGCTAACAAAGGTGATTGGAGGAGTTATGGCATGACACAGGAAAAATTAATTGGGGGTTCTGCATACTGTCCCAACAATGAGTAAAAAGCTGGACAGATTGAAAAATCAACAACTCTTCCAGGAGCCATGAGAGAAGTGATGAAGTAGGGCACATAGCAACCCTCAGGAGTGGACAATAGGCAGCAAGGACAGGGAATAACAGCTTACCTGAACAGAGACTCAGAAACTACCATGGGAAACAGTATTGGTAGGCAAACCACAACTGTAATCGGTCAATTGCTAGAGGCTCCCTGTGGACAAGTCTGAGTTAAAAACTTGAGGGTCTTTAGTTTTTTGTGAGATTTGCTTCTAGGACCTTGTTCAGGTTCTCACACTAAATATCAAAGGAAAATCCCCTCATGATCTTAGCGAGGGGAAGGGAAAAAGAATCATTTGAAATACACCAGAGACTCTGTCCCTAACAAGGTCTGTCCTCAAGAGAAAGTAGTTAATGAAAACTTGACCTGCTGGGCTGTTATCAGAGCCTAACTGAAAACCTGGGGAAATCCTAATCTACTCTAGCCATCCTCCATACAGAGGGAGAGAGAAAAAATGTAAACACTTGTGACATTCACAGATCAGAGGCATTGGCTTACAAAAGACTGAGACTTAATCATAGGACTGCAGAATGCCTTCCCCTCTTTGCACATCTTACCAGCACATTGCTAAAGGCCTACTTACAGAAGTTCCTTTTACCTGGGATATCATGTCTTGCTATCAAGAAAAATATTATAAAACATACTCAAAAGCAAAAAACACAATTTGAAGAGACAGACCAAGCATCAGAATTAGACATGGCAGGGGTTTTGGAATTATCAGACCCAAAAATATATAACAACTATGATTAATATGCTAAGGGAGCTGATGGATAAATAGCATACAAGGACATATGGGCAATGTAAGTAGAAAGATGGACATCCAAGAAGAAAACCAAAAAGAAATACTAGAGATTAAAAAAAAATGTAAAAGAAATGAAGAGTGCTTTTGATGGGCTTACTAGTAGTAAGTCTGCACATGACTGAGGAAAGAATTTCTGAGCTTGAGGATATCTCAATAGAAACTTCCAAAACTGAAAAACAAAGATAAAAAAGTTTGAAAAAACAGAACAGAATGTCCAAGGACCATGGCACAATTATAACAGTGTAACATACATGCAATAGGACTGCTGGAGAAGAAGAGAAAAGAAACAGAAGATTTATTTGTAATGTACTTACTGACAATTTCCCTAAATTAATGTCAGTCACCAAACCATAGATCCAGGTAGCTCAGAGAAGACCAAGCATGATAAATGCCCCCAAAACTGCACCTAGGTATATCATTTTCAAACTATAGGAAATCAAAGTGCTGAAAAAAGCCAGAGGAAAAAAAATACCTTTATTATAGAAGAATGAAGATAAGAATTACAGCTGACTTCTCTTCAGAAACCATGCAAACAAGAAGATAATGGACAGCAATATTTAAAGTGTTGAGAGAAACTACTACCAACAGAGAATTCTGCATCCTTCAAAAGTGAAGGTGAAATAGACTTTTCAGACAAAACAAAACTGAGGAATCTGTTACCAGGAGACCTGCCTTGTAAGAAAGGTTAAAAGAAGTTCTTTAGAGAGAAAGAACATAACATAGATCAGAAACTCAGATCTACATAAAGGAAGAGTATAAAAAAAAAAGATTAAGTTTTAAAGAGTAAGTCTTTAAAGATTAAGAGTAAAACAAAAAAGATTAAGTCAGAGTAAAACAAAACTCAAAACTTTTGAATTTGTTCAAAATACTAATTCTATGGGGCGCCTGGGTCGCTCAGTGGGTTAAGCCTCTGCCTTCGGCTCAGGTCATGATCTCAGGGTCCTGGGATCGAGCCCCGAATCGGGCTCTCTGCTCAGCAGGGAGCCTGCTTCCTCCTCTCTCTCTGCCTGCCTGTCTGCCTACTTGTGATCTCTATCTGTCAAATAAATAAATAAAATATTTAAAAAAATACTAATTCTAATATATATAATTATATATGTTTATATGTAAGTGAAATGAATGACAGTGGCACAAGGGATGGGGAAAAGGAATTAAAGTTATCTTTGTTATTAAAAGGTACTCATACTACTTGTGAATTGATATAGTGTTATTTGAAAGTGGACTTCTATGAGTTGTAAATGTTGCAAATGTGGAAAACACTCCTGTGTTTCTCCTTTGTGCTTACAAAGCTATCATACACTATTTCTAATATTGTTGGGATTTTCCATATGTCAAACAATTTTGTCAAACATGAGCTGGCTGTCCTATAATTTGATTTAATTCAATTTAGACACTAACATGAGTTAGTGCAGACTATATGGATTAAGGGCTCAGTCCCACAAGACTGCCTTCCACTTTAGGTCCCAACCACTAGTGTAGGTCCCCAGGTTACCCACAACTTCTGCTGACTTGGCTACAAATTGGAGGTTTCCATGACCCCCTCCTTGAATTCAATCATTTGCTAGAATAGCTATAGAACTCAGGGAAGTGCTTATTTATGTTTACCAGTTTATATTATATAATAAATATATTTATGTTTATCAATTTGTATTGTATAATAAAGGATATGATAATGGATACAGATAAACAGTCAGATGTAGGGTGAGATCTGAAAGGGTCTTGATCCACAGGAACTTCTGTTTCTGTGGAGCTGGGCAGCACCCCTCTCCTGGCATGTAAATATGTCCACTAACCTGAAAGCTCTCTGAACCCTGCACTTCTGAAATTTTTTGGAGGTCTCATTATGTAGGTATTATGGATTAGTAACTCAATTTCCAGCCCCTCTAACTCTTCCCAGAGGATGGGTGGTGGGGCTGAAAGTTCTGAGATTCTAATCATGACTTGATCTTTCTGGTCATCAACCCCCATCCACGAGCCCAACAAGAGTCTCATTAGAACAAAAAACATTCTTATCACCTGGGAAATTCTAAGAAATCTGGGAGCTTTGTGTCAGATGTTCCTACCATAAATAAATGGAGAGATATTCAATGTTCATGGATAGGAACTCGCAATATTATCAAAATGTCAGTTCTTTCTAACTTGTTCTATAAATTCAACGAAAACCCAAATAAAACCCTAGCAAATTATTTTGTAAGTAATGACAACTGGTTATAAAGTTAGTATGAGTAGTCAAAAGACCCAGAAGAGCAAACAAAATATTGGAGAAGAAAAATTAATTTGGAGAACTGACATTATATGCTTTCAAGACTTACTATAATGTTACAGACATCAAGACAGTATGGTATTGGTAAAAGAATAGATAGATAGATAAATGAAATAGAATAGAGAGCTCAGCAATAGACCCACAAAAATATAGTCAACTGATCTTTGACAAAGAGGTCAAGGCAATACAATGGAGCAAAGATAGTCTCTTTGACAAATGGTGATGAACAATTAAACCTCCACATGCAAATAAATGAATCTAGACCTAGACCTTACATCTTTCACTCTTTCACTCTTACATCTTTCACTTACTTTCACAAAATTAACTCAAAATGAATCCTACATCTAAATGTAAAACCAAGCTTTATTAAAACTCCTAAAAGAAAAGAGGAGAAAATTTAGATAATTTAGGTATGGTAATGACTTTTTAGATACAACCAAAGGCTTTAACAATGAAAGAAATAATTGATAAGATGGACTTGATTAAAATAAAAACTTCTGTCCTGTGATAGGTTATGTCAAGAGAATCAGAAGAGCTATAGACTGGGAGAAAATATGTTCAAAAGACACATCTGATAACGTACTGGTGGGAAGGGATGAATAGGTAGATCACAGAGGATTTAAGAGCAGTGAAAATAGTTGGTATATATTATAATAATGGATATAGGTCATTATACATTTGTCCAAACCATAGAATGCATAATACCAAAGTAAACCCTCATATAAACTATGAACTTTGGGTGATTATGATGTGCCAGTATAAGTTCATCAGTTGTAAGAAATATTTCACTCTAGTGAGTGATGTTGATAATGGGAAAAATTCTGCATGTGTAAGGACAGGGGTAAATGGGAAATCTCTATACCTTCCTCTCAATTTTGCTGTAAACCTAAAAACTGCTGCAGAAAGTTTTTAAAAAGTACTAAATAAATTGAAGTCAGAAATGTTACTCATCTATTAAAAAATTAGAAAACAAAAACTAATTTTCTTCATTTCTTCATGAGAACCTTCATTTAGTTAACCCAGCCTTGAAAGACCTCTCATGGGATGCTTCTTACATCATAGCTGTTCCAGTCTTTTCCAGTTTCTGGAGTTCCATCTCAGTGATGTCTTTTGTGGTTTATCAGACACCCAGCATTTATAGTCCTGTATTGTCAGTTACTATATAACATATAGGTATATCATCTCAACTGGATTAAAACCGTCCAGAAGGTAGGGATATATATATATATTTACAAATATAAAAAATACATATTTTATAAATATAAATTATATATTTAATATATTGATATAGTATATATTTAATGTATATTTAATATATTTATATAATTATATAAATATATGTGCGCACGCATGTGTGTGTGTGTGTGTGTGTGTGTGTGTGTGTGTGTGTGTATTAAACTCTCTCTCTCCATGGCTGTTGAGGGTGTTATACAAGAGAGGCATTTAGAAAAATATTGCTTCATTTGGTGGCCAGCTCTGATTGTTTTGTACGGCTTACAAGATTACTCACACCTTATTGAATATCTGCTATGTGCTAAATGATTTTTAAATCACATTATCTCTGATTTTTAAAAACCACAGTTAAGGGTTTTTAAAAAGGGTGTTACAGTTATTAAACAGATGAGTCAGCTTAGGTTCAGGGAGGTTAAAAACAGCTTGTATGTAAGCACACAAGGAGAAGTCTGCAGAACTGTGATTCCAACCCAGGTAGGATTCATGCAAAGACCTAGCTTCTTGCACAAAAGGCAGAAGATGCCAATATCCTGGGAACCCAGAAAGAGAGGACAGTTGAGGAGAGCTGCCTATCAGAATGCATTCCCTTCCAAAATAGTTGTGTGATTCTTCTGGCCTCCAGCTGGCCATGCAGAGTCCATCCCATGAAGTGAAGTGCATCTTACCCTTGCCCCTCAGTGGTATGGTCCCTGCAGCTGAGCTTGGAAGGCCACTGTGGATCTCTGGGTGTTTCCCTCTACAATCCCACCACTTCCACCAGACAAAGGCAGGTGCTTGAGCACTTTTGAAGAGAAATATGTCTGTTCTTGAAAAAGAAAAATACCTCTCTGGAGGGTTCAGGAAAGGATGTTACATAGCACAGCTCATGGTTCCATTGCCCCCAAATCACAATTAGAGGTCTCTTCTGCCTCCACAATTCTCACAAAAGCTGTCCTCAGATTGTCCTGTCAGGTCCAAGTTGCACCATCCCCAACCCCTCTCCCCATGCCACTCCCCACTCCCCCCATCCCTGCCCTCTGGTTAGGACCCTTTTTCCAAATAGTGTTATCTCCACACCCAACCTCTTTAAGAGAGAGGAGAGAGAAAATGTCAAATAATATATTTATAGTTTGATATTTTTATTCTAATTCAAACAACACAGAAGTGCCAAGCAAAATATTTACTCCTGCCCTCTTCTCCTCAGTCCCACTCATTAGAAACAGAAGATGGCCTCGGAACCTTCTATATTTTCCTCTCTTCAAAGGTCATCGTCCATTTCTAGAATGGTATGTGGTTTCAGCAGAAACAGGAAAAACTGATCTTTCAAAGCTGTCAGATGTATGTGTCCCTGGTTCTAGGAAGAGAGCCATCTTTTGTTTAGGGAAACAAAACCGTTTCATGGGCTTTTTGAAAAATACAGAGCCAAGGTCTAGAGCCCAGTTCACAGAGAGAAAGGGAGACTGAGAAACACTAAGATGCTTTGCATGATACAATAAAAGCGTGTCCTCAGTAAGTGGAGAATGGTATGACCTTGGATTCCTCAAGAATCTTTGAAAATATTGGGAGGCCCCTGGAATTGGGAGGCTACTACCCTAGAGGAGAAAGGCTTGAATCATTCTTTGGATGTTGCAGGAAAGGGTGGCCTGGGAAGGCTGGGGAACTGGGAGCCAGTGGAAGCAGCTGCTCTGAGACAGCTTCCCCTAGCATTCTGAGACATCTTCCCTGTCCATGCTTATCCTTGTCCAAGCTTAGTGGGCTTATCACAACTTCTCAGTGATAGTGAGAGAAGCAGCCAGCAAGAATACAAGAAGATAGCTCATTAGTAGGTGAAAATAAATGGATTATCACTGGGCAGGGAAGTAAATTAACTTTGCTTCAAATGTAAATGTTCCTGCAGGAGCTGGAAGAGCATTTTAATGACCTTCCTATGGCCAAATATAAAACACATCAGCAGACCAGAGCCTGTGTCTTTCCTAGACTTTAATTTCCTCCTTTGAACAAAGGGACAATGAGACATCTGATTTGGAACAGAACGTGTTGCACTATTGTTAAATTAAATGTGAAGGGGAAAAGATTGAGGCTTTAAAAATGTGTTCTCAATTTTACCATCAATAGGAGGTCTCTGTAAAATCATCACCTGACTCAGTGAGGGCTCTGTTGTTGGGTTATCAGACGCCCTGGGCTCTTGGGAAATGAAAGGACTTGAGGTTGGTTGCCATCTGTTTGTTGCTGGGTACAAGACTGTGCCTCCCCCGCCCCCAACCACAATGCCCTTGGTTGCCCTCTGCACTGGCTCCTTGCCTCAGTACACATTTGGTCTGGTCTTTCTCCTGAGTCCTGTCCTCAGGACCTGTGGGCTCTCTGGAAATACTCCACCTGCTGTCCTAATTCCCGAGACTCCACTTGGTCATAAACAGAAGGTTCATCTTGGAGTTTAAGACCTGGGCTGGAGCCTGTTTTATCTCCGATTTGTCCAACTGGGAAGTGGATTAATGTAGGTCTTTACAATCTTAGAATGGTAGTGGGTGATAGTGGACATGGACATACTTGCCAAGCTTTGAGAATTATAGAAGACAATGCAGTTGGCATTAACAGAAGCATCCAGATTTACAACTCCTGTCATTGTGGTGATGACTTCTCAAGATGCCCCTCTGGGCCTTGGTTAGGTAGGTCATTTAATGCGTAGTCCTGGGCTCCTCCCTCACTCCATGATGCCTTTCCTGGCTCCCGTCCTTTGTCCAAATACTCAGTCTCCCATTGTTCATTTCTCCAGGATGCTCCCGAGGAAGCTGGTGTTCTGAGCTCTTACTGAGAAATTAAGAGTAATGGCTTGATGTCTTTATTGTTTCACATGATAATTATGTATATCTATCTCATGAATTTTATTTATTGTAAAGAAGTATAACAGTAATAGTAAATTAAAAAAAAATTCACCACTGTTTCACCCTTGGCCATGCCAACTGTTTCCATTCCTTGAGTTCCCTGCTGGTCTTTGTCCATATGCTACCTGCTTTATGGAGCAGTAACTCATAGTAAAGCTACAGTTCAGCCTTTGCTTTAGCCACACGAATATGTTCATTTGCCATGTTGTTACACAGCTCTCAGAATCATCATATTTGTTGGTCATGATATTTCATACCATGGGTATATTAGGACTTATTTAGCCATTCTTCCCATTTTGGTTATGCGGGTTATTTCTATTTTTCTTCATTATCAGCAACTTTGAGAAATAGATACCCTAAATTTGTTTCTCTTTTTGAATGATTTCCAAAGAATGAATTCCAAAGACTTGAACTGAGTCAAAGGCTAAGAACAGTTTTTGGGATGAACTATTCATTTAATAAACATGTTCTGAGGATTGCTATGCTAGGTCTTGAATTGTTACACATGAAAGTCATAGAACCTGCACTCAACTCAGCATCTAGTGGCAAAAAAAGGACATCGTTATCATAATTACTCCCCATTAAGTGTTTGTTCAGTGCTAGGCTCTATGCTGTCAGGTGTTTACATATATTATTTGAATCCCACAATATTGCCAAGGGCAGCATTGTTGCATTCCTATTTGGTAGATGAGAAAACTGAGGTTAAGAGAAGTTAAATAACCTGCCCAAGGTCATACAGCCAGTGAGATCCCGAGCTGGGGATTCAAGCCAAGGTCTACCTGATTTCAAAGGCTCTGAGCTTCTCATCAGGCTGCTCAGTCTCTCTTCATACACAGATATTTGCTAAATTGTTTCCCCTTAAGAGTGTGCAATGTAGTAGTCTTTCTTGGTCAACAGCATGAGTCTTTGTATTTCATTTCTTACTGATAGCATAAGGTATGATTATTTTCTCCACCGATTGTGTAGGTTTTTCAAGTGTAAAAGTAGAAATATTATTATGCTTTTAAAGGGAGGCTTTCAAGAACTTAAAGCAAAGGATTGACTAATACAGTGCCTCAGAGAGTGTGAAAAGGCTTGCCCTCAAATCCTACTCTGGAAGCAGCTGCTTAGTCCTAGGGTTTTGCCTTGACAAAGGCAGAACTCATTCACATGGTTTCTGGAACTGGTCCAGATAATGTCATCATCCCTACCGAAGAGGATTTGTGGGATGTACTCAATCCTTATCAGATTTCAAAGGCTATGGCTATGAGGCTCTTCAGCTTATCGGGTAATCGAGGACATGCGAGTTCCATCGTAATACATTTTGTTTTAAAATAACTTTTATTACACAAGGGATTCCTATTCATTGCAGACAAATCATGTAATCAGATAAGCCAAAGGAGATAAAAAGCCATAGTTCCACCTCTAAGATATAGTATCACTGTATGTATTTTGTAGCATAACCCTTGTATATATGATCTTGCCACACCCAGTTTCCTGTGAACTGGTTTTCACATTCAGAATATTCCCTACACATCTCCCAGGTGACTGAAGATACTTCAGTAGTCTTCTCTAATGGCTTCCATGGTGTTTTGTTCTGTCATAATGTACTTAATAAATTCTCTATTATTGGATATTTAGGTGGATTTCATGTTTTTGACACATAAACAGTCCTATACTTAAATCTCTTATCCACATGTTTACTTGCTTTCTCAGGTTAAATTCCTATAAATGTAACTACTGGGTCAGAAAGCATGTGGTTTTTAAAAGGCTTTTATCAATATTGGTAAGTTATCCGACACAAAAACTCTATCAATTTACGCTTCCCAAACTCTTGGATGCTATTTCACACAGTACTTAGTTTTGTGTGTATTTTGTGTGTATTAATAGGCCTATATATGATCTCATTTTAGTTTTAATTTGTATTTCTCAGGCTGAAGGGATGCCGATTACTTTTTTGTGTGTGCATTTTTTCCCCCAAAATGCCCTTATTTTAAATACATGTTTGACCAAATTCCCATTTCTAACTCACCACGTGAGGTTAGGCTAGCTTCGAGGCACCATGAAATCTGGAAGCTTCCGTTCTAAAACAGATGTCCATTCTAGAGGTGTTTGGGAACATGGCAGCGATGATGAGTACCTTGGAAAGAAAAAGATGACAGAAAGAGATTTTTCTGGAAGTAGGATTTTACTGTGCTTTTGTGGCTGGAATCAAATTATTGTTGGATGAAAAAATGGTGAGAGCCATAAAGGGTCTTCTGTTTAACCTAAAAGAGCTTCAGCCGCTGTGAATTCTTGAGTGCAGTGTAGATACCGACTATGACATCCGCGAGGGGCGGGTGCTGCTGACTTATCCACATACCATTTCTATTTGTTGGTGCTTCACTCTGGCAATCTGTTGCCAAATGTTACTTTCCTCTCCTCTGGAGAGTCACACATTTTAATTAGTTGAGGAGGGAGTGGGATGTTCTGTTGCCTGCCAGATGACAAGTCTTGGCTAAGAATGGAAATCAGTAAAAACATTAAGGCCATTTAAATAGAGTTGCTTCTGTTTCCGGAAATGAAATCTCTCAAGGGAGTCTTAGCATGACAGGACTGTAATAAGGGCTTTGTATTTTACTTATGCTTATTTCGGTAAACATGTTTAGAATTATGGACCAGAGGCAGATAATGCTAGAGCTTACAGTTACATATGATTGAATATCTGCACATCATCTGATAATACACAAAACAGGGTAACAGTATCTAAGGCAATACTCGCTATGAAAGCCAAAGTGATGGCGTACATCCTTATGTCTTACGTTGCAACACCAGTTGTATTTTCAAGGTATTCAACTTGAATACTAAACCTTTCACTTATTATTTATTCATTCAGAAGACAGTTTAGAATCCGGTTTATGCCAGAGACAATACTAAGCAGTGAAGATGGTGAGATATGGCTGCAGTCCCAACAGGAAATTGTATCTGGAGAGGATAGTTGGCTAGACAAACAGCTGTAATATAAAGCATGAAACAAATCCTGAACCAGAGAGAAACAAAACATAATAAAGGGGGTCTAAATGAGTAAAATCATTGCATGAGAAAGTTAACTTTATGCCTCATTTCCGGTATTATGAGTATACAAGATTCAAACAACTTAAAACATGCAACTTAAATTGCGTTGTTTAAGGTGGTTATCTCTGCAGGGTGGGTTGATAGGCAGAAGACAGGACCCTTTCCTTGACCTCTGCCTCTGAAGCAGTCCTGGTCTTGAACCCCAGTCTGTCTGCTGAAGTTTCTTGACATCCTGGGTGCTGAAGGCTGGCGAGCTGGGGCTGTGAATAATAAGAGGTCTTATTTCCAAGCTTAGCACCATCGGATCATAGGGAATTCTGGTTCCTAAGTTTTGACAAACTCAGTTACACCCCAATACATGTCTACTATGATCGAGAAAACCCAACTTTATAGGCTATATTATTTTAGTCCCTTACTTTGGCTTCAGAAGCATTAGACTATATGAAGATCCATATGGACTCAGGAGCCTTGTGAGCTGCAGAATGCCAGGAACTGTGAGTCATCCATGGTATCTTCTTGGCAGTTTTATACATGGCTTGTCTCACACAGAGGTCTGCTCTCAGAGCATTGCTGACTTTTGGTTTACAATTGTAACTGTCTTGTGGTCACTTAAGAAAATCTATTTAGTGTTTTTATTTACATTAAAGATTATAAGCGTTGTGTGTTATATGTATAGTTCATATGTTGGCTAAATGAAGTCATTGTGCTCTATTCCAGCGGTAATTATGTTTTCAATGTAATTATTACAAAGAGAGTCTATAGCTTTCAGTAGGTCATCAAAGGGGTCAGTGATCCCCCAAAAGGTTGAAGTGGATTTCAGCCCAGGTAGAGGCCTCTTCGCACAGGTAGGGGAGGGTTTCCTGATGGGCAGGATGCTGCTCAGAAAGTGTGTAATCCACCAATATGGCACCCACTGATTTTCCAGATCAGCACTGTCTGTGCTTCTAAAGAAATGCCGTATACATTCTCTGGTGCTGCCTGTGAATTATTGTTCATATTTTCTTTTATTATGTTGAACAATATGAAATTGCTGCTATTTGACCACTTTTTTACTTGCAAAAATCAGAATACAAATGGTTCAACACAATACAGGAAGCCAAGTACCTAGTTTGAGCCCTTTTAAGAAGGAAAATGGAAATTCCTCTTAAATCCATTTGTGACTTTGACACTTTTTCTCCTTTTCCTTAGGACTGTAATGCCAAACATCTGAATCACAACAACCACTAACTCTCTGTAAGGAGTTTGATGACTGACTCTTAAGGACAAGACTTTAACCATGACAAGATGACTTCTCTGCTCTAGGGCCAGCTAGAACAGATGCTAGGATTAAGGGAAGAGAAGAGAAGAGAAGAGAATTATTTCATGTCAAAATCTTACTGGGCTGAGCTATAGGAATGTAACATGCAAGAGCTGGGAAATGCTCTGTATACTTTATTTGACTCTAGTCTGGCCCTCACACAAGCATTTTGTATGGTTTATAGCCCTGTGATTTGACAGGTGAGGGGAAACAGGAGGGAGACCAGAGAAATGCTACACCATTGACAAAAGAGCCAGAACATCATTCCTTTGAATAAAAGGATAAAGGGCCTGATTTCTTTTGCCTGGAGAAGAGGGTTGGAAGTGATTTAGTAGCTATTGTATTTAAGGCACTACTAGGACCACTGCTGTGGTTCTCTACCTCAACAGAGGCCTGACTAAGGAGGAATGAACTTCAACCACAGGCAGGGATGGCTTCTTGATCATTATGGCAATAAATATAGGAGGCACTAGGAGACATTTCAAACAATCTTTTCCCCACCAACTATGGAATCTTAGTATCATCTTTTCAAGATATCATAACTGTTTCATCTTTATCTCTAACCAGTAGGAACAAGTGTTTCAGAGTGAGTCATCAGTAATTAGGAACAGGCTGGAGGGAAAGAGTTTGGGGTGGGGGCCGAGACCTTTATGTTGTCTTAAACACACTTGAGCTAAGGTCAGTCCTGCCTGTGACAAAATCACATAATCTCTCAGGATCTTTTTCTACCTGTCAACGGAAGGTGAATCAGGAAAGAATACCATCATCATATAATTTATTGAGATGAAATCCATATGACATAAACCACGTTAAAGTGAATAATTCAGTGGGTTTTGTATACTCACAATACTGTGCAAACACCACCTCTATCTAGTTCCAAAACATTTCCATTAATCTGAAGTAAAAGTTCTTTCCCATTTAATAGTTTCTCCCCATTCTCTCCTCCCCTGGTTAACCCTTGGCAACCACCTAATCTGCCTCTTCTTTCTACAGATTTATCTATTCTGGAGATTTTATATAAATGGAATCATGCAATATGTGACCTTCTGTGTCTGGCTTCTTTCCCTTAGCATGATGTTTCCATGCTTCATCAACATTGAAGCCTATAGAAGTATTTCATTCCTTTTTATGGCTGAATAATATTCCAGTGCACATTTGTACCACAATTTGCTTATCCATTCATCAGTTGATGGGCATTTGGGCTATTTCTCCCATTTTTTGGTAAAGTAGGCTCCATACCCCAGCATGGAGCCCAGTGTGGGTCCTGAACTCACTACCCTGAGATCAAGAATTGTGCTGGGATCAAGAGTTGGACGCTCACCCAGTCGGACGCTGGGTGAGCCACCCAGGCACCCTGGGCTATTTCTATATTTTGGCTATTGTGAACAGGGCTGCTATA